>NC_062247.1:11419275-12695942 GCF_905475465.1 Pieris napi
CCGCAAATTAAACGTTACCTCTGTAAAACGTGAACGAAAACTCAAATAAAGATCACTGAGAAAGATTTTCCCGGAGGCTTTTGATCAGAAAGAAAGCGAATTCAAACGTGAAATTTTGCAACTCAAAAGAATTAGTATATAACCGACGGCCTGCCCTGGTTTCGCAATAAAAAGTCCACGTATACACATTTATTTAATCAAAATCTCCGATTTGAAAATATACCCGAAAATCTATTTAGTAGTATTGATAATTAAGATATTATGTGATCTAAAAATAAGTTTCTAATCATAACAATCAAATATACAGTATTTACAATTTTCTTAACCTACATAGTAATAATTAAAATAATTAAAAAGTAATAAAAAGAAAATGAAAACAAATTTAAAAACTTTGGTGCCTGTGGAAGTGTACCTTAAATACTTTTTCGTTGAGCGAGGAAAGCACCAGCTCTGGGGTCTCCAGTACTATCTACCAGGTGCCAACTTAAATCAATAATTAGCGCCTGTGCACTTGAACCCCACGGCCCAAGAGTCTCTACTGCAAAGGGAACAAACAAATTTAGGAAGAATTTGTAAGTAAGATTAAGACTAGGTGAGAAAGGTTTTTTTGAAGTGAAAACTTCTTTAGCGGCGTTGTACACTTTTTTTGGAATGGGTAAAAATTTTTAAACTCGCATCAGGACACGTGACCTGATCGAAAAATTCGTAAGACGGATGAAAAGTAGACGGCGCGGCGTATTTAATGTAATATAAATTGTCATGCTTGTGTACGATAGCGCAATAAATAAATATTGTATTTTACCACATAAGAAATAGTAAACGTTAATAATCAAGTATTCTCTTCTGCCGTTACTCCCGGAGTGCAACCCGTCGTTTTTTATTCTAAGTGGCGTTTGTACACAGAAGGATAAAGGCACAAGGCGGGAATGGCTATTAAATAGCCTCTTCGTTCCTTGCCTCTTTGTAGCTTGATACATGGACTGAAGTTCTTAATTTTAAATTGTTACAATACAATTAAATTTTTATAAATCGTACAGAGCAACTGGTGATATTAATTTAACAAGTTCAGAATAAAAAAGATAATTATAATTCTTTATTTTTCCCATATAACATTTGCAACCAATACGATTACAGTTAAGAAGGTATTGGTAGAGTTTCCAAACTAGGTAAGAACCTGAGATATGGATAACCAGGCTTCCATTCCACTGCAAAGTCATACTGAGTGGTAGCAAAATATACTAAATATATGGGTACACAAATAACTTTAAAGTTTTAAAAGAGAAACACACAAAACAAAACAGTCAACTAGATTACTAGTTAGAAGTTAGTAATAGTATAAGAATAACATTACTTAAAAATAACATATAAGTTAAAGGGCATATGGCGAAAATGTATGAATTGTTTAAATTAAAAGACAATTATAAGTATATATACAGATGATATATAATTTGCGGATGATAATAATAAGTAATAATTGTTGGGAGTTTTTAAAAGGTCAAGCCGGACCCGTGCGAAGCTGGGTCAGCTAGTTTATAAGTGTGTTTAGCGTGTCTTGGCACAAAGTTTTTTTTCACAACAGGAAGCAAGAACAATAAAAGTAAATTGAAGTTGGATAGAATTTTCGCTTCGCGAGTTTTAGTGGCCGATTTGGCGTAACGAGTTTTTACCGCCTTACAACTTTGCAGCGCAAACTTTCAACGAAATTACTGTGTCAACTGAACTACATCTTTTTGATTTTTTCATATGTCAACTATGTGTGTTAAACATGTTTTTAATTTACAAACGTAACTCATAGAGCAGAGTAAGTTTAGGTGCTTTGAAACTTGGGGTTTTTAATATTTAACTTTATATATGTTGCAATTAGTATTTACGCTCGGAAATAAAATATCGCGATGTAATTCTAATTATTTTACATATACACATAAATTAAACTAGGAATAACATGATCATATAAGGCAACAGAAAACTTATACAAGTAACGTAATAAATGGGGCGGATATTTTAAAGATATATTGACGTTTGTGAATTATTGATTATTTTTATAGGTCACCAGTCTTTGGCTATACGAAACAATAATTGTTTTATCAAGAATCAAACCTGCATGCAAATCAATCGCATAGCAAAATTGCCATGGATGAGGTAATGTAGCTTATTAATTAGTGGTTATTACGTATTTCGATGTTTTTATTTTAGCACAGGGGGCAAATAGGCAGAAAGCTCATCTGATGTTAGGTAATAAGTGAGAGCCCATGGGCACTAAGACTGCCAGGCTCGCAAGTGCGTCGCCTTTTAGGAGTTGGTACGGTGTAATCTTGAAGGACCCTAAGTCAAATTGGTTCGTAAATACATTACAGCTGGTTCCACATAGTGGTGGTGTGACAAAAAAGGCCTCAAAATCGAAAATATGAAAACACCCTACAGCACACCAAAACAAACCTTAGCCTTACAGAAAAACTTAAAACAGCACGCAAATAATCATCCCTGAGATCGTAGGTTCAATCCCCGGCTGTGTACCAATGGACTTTCTTTCTATGTGCGCATTTAACATTCGCTCCAGCGGTGAAGGGAAATATCGTGAGGAAGCCGGCTTTGTTAGACCCAAAAAGTCGACGGCGTGTGTCAGGGAGAGGAGGCATATAAAGAAATCTGAAGTCTAGACCTAAAAAGGTTGTAGCGACAATGATTTATTTTATTATCAAACAAGACCATAACTTTATATATTTTTACTGAAGTAAGAACGATTTTCCATTCGGTTTCTAGGACGGAAAACTATGTATGGTTATTACTCGTAAGTAATAACCATACATTATTACACTATTATATGCACTCACTCAAACTCAGAGTACAATTTAATTTATAACCCAAAATCAAGTTACGGGCTATTAAAAGTTTTGAATTTAAAGTTATAAAACAACGTTATAACTCATTGGTCTATTGGTTAGTACCCCTGACTGCGAATCCATGGGTCCCGGGTTCGAACATCGGCTGAGACAAACATCGATGTGATGAGCATTTGGTGTTGTGCTTAGGTGTTTAAATATGTATTTATATGTCTATCTTTCTATAATATGTATGTATATCCGTTGCCTAGTACCCATAACACAAGCTTCACCAGCTTAGCATGGGACTAGGTCAATTGGTGTGAATTGTCAAAAAAAAAATTGTGGTCACAGTTCAACTGTTGACATATATAAAGTGTCACTTTGAACAATAAGCGTCATTAACAGTATGAATAAATAATATTAATTCCAGAAGGAAATCCTGCTCAAATAAATTGAAAAATTTCGGAATGGATCCGCTTAGCCGGTCGGCGAGCCGTGAATTTTTGCGTTGTTGGCCTGACCCGCGTTCAGATTTTGTTTATTTATGAGTTGCGAAGTCGCCGTCTTGTTTGTATAGATTTTACCCGTGGTTTCATTTGGAGCCCCTTAAAAGAATATTACGTTTTATTTAATACGAGATTCTTAGTAAGATTATCAGATCTATTCCTGATATGACATGTCCCTGCATCTCTTTAATATGAAAACAAAATTTTGGCTCCGTCCCAAGGTTGTCTGATTCACGTTTGATTGAGTATTTCTATCGGCTTTTCGTTTTTTCTAACAGAGAAAAAAGAATTTGAAAACGTTAATATCGTTTTTTTTATAATGTTATACTACTAAGACAGACAACAGGCATTTTATGGGATAAAATACTCCGAAATATTAAGTCCAAAACGAATAGTAAGTATCAAGTTAACTTCCATCTCTCACAGATAGTGTTACTATTCTACTAACAAGACGTAAATGATATCTTTGGTAAGCATTTTACTTCAATATTTCAATAGTCTTTGAGGTGTATTTTTAATTTACGAATCCGCCGAATCACATACAGCAGATCTTCATTCATTCTCTGACAGATTCGGCAGTTATTAAGGTAATAATAATAAAAAAATTATTTCGATCATAAAATTAGTAATAGTGAGATAGGTGAACAGTGTTGGTTAAAGGAGGATGTAGTGACAAGGATACCAATACCAATATTTAGATGCCATGTAGAACGGATGAATGAACCATATACAAGTAGATAGAAGAAGAAAAAGAGTAAGGCTTGTCGGACATACCTAACCATGCGTGACGGCGACGCGCTCACTAAATCCTCGCCATCTAAAAAGTGCCCAAGCTGGCAAGCAGGAGTCCATGCGTTGAAAAGAAGGGATGGTGATCCATCCCTGCAAGGACTGGACCCGATCTCCCCTAGCTATTTTACTAAAGCGAATGGCCAGGCCATTCACTTTAGGATACTTGCTGTGTTAAGTATCTTCACAAACTCAAGTCGGGAAGCGGATAAGGCTCTGCTGTTACGCATATCGCCTAAGGCGATTGTTGGTGGCGCCTTGGGGTTTTAGAGGGTGCACAGATAAATACGTAAAGATATTGTACGTAAGTTTATCAGTATTTTTAGAAATATATTCTATGACCGCAAAGTCACATTTCCATACTATTAGCCAATAAACTAAAGTCTATTCTCTCAGCGTTAATAAAAGGTTGTAGTAAATATGATTTTCTGAGTCGGTTTATAACTTCTACAGATGCAGACCTTTATTTGTTTGAAAAGCTACTATTTATGTGCTACTTAAAACTATTTTCATAGCTATTACGTTCTGTTTATAAGTCATCAAGACCCACTCCAAAAAGTCAGTGCTAACAGTGAACATCTTTATATATATAATTCTTCTGTGAGTGTGTATGTCACTGAACTTCTCTCAAACGACTGGACCGATTTTGATGAAATTTTTTGTGTGTGTTCAAGGGGATCTGGGAATGGTTTAGATTCACAAATCAGCACGCCAGATGGCGCTGCAGTCGGTACTTTCATACTTTGCTTTACTATTCGCTTGAAATATCATGCAGGACAACGTCTGTCGGGTCCACTAGTCTTTATATATATAATTCTTCTGTGAGTGTGTATGTCACTGAACTTCTCTCAAACGACTGGACCGATTTTGATGAAATTTTTTGTGTGTGTTCAAGGGGATCTGGGAATGGTTTAGATTCACAAATCAGCCCGCCAGATGGCGCTGCAGTGGGTACTTTCATACTTTGCTTTACTAATCGCTTGAAATATCATGCAGGACAACGTCTGTCGGGTCCACTAGTCTTTATATATATAATTCTTCTGTGAGTGTGTATGTCACTGAACTTCTCTCAAACGACTAGACCGATATTGATGAAATTGTTTGTGTGTGTTCAAGGGGATCTGGGAATGGTTTAGATTCACAAATCAGCCCGGCAGGTGGCGCTGCAGTCGATGCTTTCATACTTTAATATCCTAATAGCTTGAAATATCATGCAGGACAACGTCTGTGGGGTCCACTAGTATTATTAAGGCAGATGTGAAAATCTATACATAATGAAGATTTTCGTACTATCACTTTACAGTACAGTAGTAATAAGACACAATTAAGGGTTCAGCAATGAATTTGATGCGGTCAACAAATTGTGAATGGATTTGTAAGTAAAACTGCGCCTTAATTGGACGGTTTAAAATACGTTAGTTAGTATCAGTTAACGAGCACAACTGGCTACCCGCATTGCCGCATTCGTCTCACCATTTTGTTTTAAAAGAGCTGATTCTTCTATTTTTAAACAATTGCAATGCTCGTTTTAGAACATAGACATAGACACACAAAATAATAATAATAATAATCAAAAAAGAAAAACTCTGGAAAGAAAATAAAAAGGAATAAGGTACTTTTTAAGTGTGTAATGTGTGTGTGTGTGATTGTTATTGGCCCTGACTCAGCAATAATATGGTTTAATCCTAACATTATTTTTTTAGATTGCGAATATCCACTCGTATCACCTTCACGTCCGCCGTTCCACAACTGAGCGTTTTTCAAGCAGTTTCTACCGCGCACCACCTCTATGTGGAACCAGCTGCCAACTAAAGTATTTAAAAAAGAGCGAACTGATTCTTAAAAGGCCGGCAACGCACGCGCTCTATGGCATTTCGAGCGTCCATATCACTTAACATCAGATGAGCCTCCTGCATATCTGCCCCAATTGTATAAAAAAATTGTATTCACAATGTTATAAATGACTAGTACTGCGTTACCCAGAGCTGCCTTAGAACTCCGACTTTGAACTAATTTTTGTTCTACTTCCTCCTACGTCTTGGAATACACACACATTGACAATCTTGATTATTATAGGTGTCCGGTTCCTGACACATCCCGGCGATTTATGGATCTTAGACACGTGGGTGTCCTCACGATGTTATCCTTAACCGCTTAATAAAGTAATAATTTCCCATATGGACAAATCTACTTGTGTCAAATCAAAATAACAAAGACGAAATAAACTCTCGGTTTGAAAGACGGCGCGCGAGTATATTATATGCCGAGACACGGGTGCTCCAAAGTTAAAAATAACTTCTGAATTCAAGCTAAGTAATAGTTCAGTGTGGATGATATTCAATCGAAATTATTAATTATTTCTATCACACACACGTATAAGTTCCGGCTCTTCCAGACAAAGAACTGTTTAGCTTTCGGTACAAAAAATTTATTCTCGAAGAACTTCATTCCCTTAGCGTGAAAATGGTAGGTTAGTTATGTACATAGTGATATCAAATTATTTGAAAATACGCTGTATAAATTTTATTTTTTGTCGATCTTCAGATATTAAAAAAAAAACTATGTAACGTAAAATTTATTTGCTAAAGATACAAAGCGTGTGAACAATATTTTTTACAAAAGTGCAGGTTTTATATAAAACATTATATACCTACTATTCAACCGTGTGTTATTAATAGGCAAAATACCTATTCAAGTGACTGACTATACTGAAACAATCGTAGTTATGCGTGAGAGAATACATATATATTATGTTTAATACAGTTCGTCCAATTACAATCAAACGCAACATATTGTATTTCGTTTTACACTGACTGATTCCATTCAGTTAGAGTCCAATGAAATTTTGAATTCAATAAATCATCATACAATTCTATATTCATAATAACGTAAACTATTAGAACGTTAGCTTTCATTTAGCTTTGATTGACATTTATATTAATTAATAATTATTGTTTTATTTAGAATATTTATATTAGTGATGCAGCGAATACTACTTTAATGAATACGAATAAGAATATCAAACCTACTATTAGGCGAAGACGAAAAATTTTGCTATTCCTCTTAATATTATTCTTTTTGACATGACAACGTTTGATAATTCGATGGAGCCGGCTGCACGCACGAAAAACCATGACGCATGCGGCGCTACCTCGCTATGAGGCGTTCCACTTAAGGCTTGAAGTGCAAGCGAGAGCGCGGAACGAGCATCGATTATATTGTAATCGATCAATACAAAATATCTATCAAACAAAAAAAAAAAATTCTTTTGAAAAATTCAACCATTCCATCAGTATTTTCTTATGACAAATTATATATTAAATAATATTTTTTACTGACAAATTTTTGTTTAAACAACACTAGGCAATTAGAAGATTTATTTTTTCTGGTCGTACAACCGGTCGAGAACAGAAGGCTTTATTGAAAAAAAAATTTGGGCCAGTTTTATCACCTTCACACCAGAATACGAATGTATCAGAAGGTTAAGATTGGGTTGTTTTATTTCTTTATATATTTTCTTGTCAGTATACCTACAGCTACTTATATATCTAAACAATTACATTATACACAAAAGCCAAAAATGCTTATATGCAAAAAGCAAAAAATACACCTTCAAACATAATCACAAAACACGCACTAGGTAGAGACGTGTCTAGTCTACGTAGTAGAGAAATGAAGTCTAATTTTAAAGGTGCCTAAATACACGGTGCATACCCAAACCGTAATTTGGGTATGATCTTTACGAATATTTAATAAATATCTACTAGTCGGCAAATATTAATTCGGTAGTAACGTGATGTATCCTACTAATATTATGAACGCGTTTGTAAGTATGGATGGATGTTTGTCACTCTTTCACGTAAAAACTACTGAATAGATTTTAATAAAACTGTACAATAATATAGCTTATACATCAGATGAACACATAGGCTACAATTTATAAAGATATTGTGTGAATTGTCCAAAATATCAAGTAAGTAGGGAAAAATCTACCATCTGCGAGCTATTTTGGCGTGCGCTGCCAAAACCGCTAGAGTTACACATATGTAATGTATGATGGAAATGTTTATCTTAAATAGGCCTACAAAAAAGCTCACAACAGTATATATCTACGTCTTATGTGTAATCCATTATATCCAAAATAGTGAACCATTACTACAATAAATATTTCAAAATTGTTTCAAATGCACATTTGGTAGTAATAAATTGATTCCTTAATGAAAATAGATACTTTTATCACTTCTGGTATTTAAAATAGATAAAATATGTCTTTCACGCTACATCATTTAGACAAATATTATTTAAATCCTGCGCAGACGAAGTCGAGGGAACCAGCTACATCTTAATAAATAACAGCTTAAAAACAATTTTTATTTAAATATTAGTGTACCACGCATCATATCTATTCTAATAATTTTCTCCGGAGTACTCCATGAACTACACAACCTGATTTCGTCATCCTTTTTGAAGTTGTACTTCTTTAGGCGCGTTATGAAAAATTGATGAGAGTGAAATTTTACGATTGCGCGCGCACCTATGACACAAAATTGGCAGTGTGATATAGCGTGCGCGAGCGAGATGGGAATAAGACAAACTACAAGTAAAAAGAAATAGAATATGCGTGAAGCTAACTTCACGCATATTCTAGCTTAGCAGCTTAACAAGAATTTTGAATGACCATGACAATTGACATCTGACAATGACATTTACCTTTTAAACAAATATAGGAGTTTTAACTTTTAATTATTGTTTAAAATTAATAATTATATACCTAGTTATTTTCATTATACAAAATATTTGTGAAATAATATAAAATATTTGTGAAAAAACTGTGCTAACCTTCCTGAGTGCTTCAATACAATTGAGGTTAACTATCCGTATGTATTATCGAGTATTATTGTTGATTAAAACTGAAACATGAACCATTATTCATTGCTTTTGTTTATTGCGTTTGTTACAGCAACTTTTTAGAAATATTCTACGACCCTATATATCAATAATTGAGAACAAAGATTTAAGCACGAATACTAATAAGGAGAAAATGAAGGCTTGGAGCGATATAACAGAGAAGTAAACATTTTAATAAGTACCTGCATCTCAAAAAAATGACCACATTATTTAATCAAAACATCAGATTTAATCTAGCAAATATAAGGACAAGAGACAAAAAACAATTGATGAATCAGTGGAAGTGCACTAAATTGAATACAAAAAAAGAGTTGTCATCTTATCGCCGTGAAACATCAAAAACTGGAGGTGGAACAAAGCCACCATCACCTTCTCGAGACACAATGGTTTGAAGTAGATTTCAATGAATTTGATTGTGATGGTGTCGAGGTAGGAATGTTAATTATAAATATGATGTATGGTGATGTTCAAGGTTCAACCTTTCAAGCATAGGCATATGCTTACAACATTACTTTATTCCCCTACAGGGTAGTTAGAGATATTGTAATACCTCAAAACATCCATGTTGCACTTGTAGTACCGAAACTCTGTCCTGCCAGAAGTGAGCCCATTCCCACTTATAATGGACAGTGGGTATAATACACCTTAATACCTGAGTGCGAACCACTCACCATGATACTTAAATTAATAGATGTTATTTATATATTTCAGGTTATTACAAATAAAATCATTTTGGAAACAATTGATATCCCAAAAGCAAATAAAGCCGACAATGACAAGGTAATAAATCAGTTTTGACATAACTTGAATACTAAAAAAGCCAAACAAAGGTGTGCACAACAGTGACAACATAACTTAACAATTTCATTATTTTGTAGGATTAAAGAAAGGTTAAAGAAAATCATGTCGAACTGAACAACAAGAATCCCCAAACAACTCCAAAGAAACCTACAAGGAAGACACCGGTATTATATTTAAATTATCTCTATCTCTAAATAGAATAAAAGAAAGTTGCTATCCAGGTCTGTAGCATGTGCTACAAATTATATTATTAACACATTTATATAATTATATTAATATAAATGTGTTAAAAAATTTATAATATGAATTATAAAAAATTTTAAGTTTTGCATGGACAGAGCTTAAATTAATATTCTCTTATTTGTTGCAGAAAGCAAGTAGTTTTGGAGAAGCCTCGTAGATGCACAACCAAGTAATGATTAATTTAAAATTACAAACCGAAATTCTGATGAAGACATTAGAGTCACTTAAAAATAAATAGTATAATGAAATAAAAATGTTTTAAAGATAAATAGTGTTTTATTTGTTTAATGTAAGAGAATAATAATAAATATTTATTTAATTAATTTTTCAAATGTAAACTGAACTTTATTGACTTTAATGACTCCTTTTCCAGTCTTTGATTATTTAATTGTTATTAATTATTTGCATGCAATCAAAAACTATTTTTAATAATGCCAAAGAAGTATAACTTCTTACGCGCGTACATAAGTACACGCACCCTTTTTTTTACACAACGCTTATCTAGAAGTTGTAACCTTTCGTTGTAAAAATCCCCACATGCCGCACTTTACGATTTGGATCGTCATTTCTTGTAAAAACAGCAAAGAAGTGGAAATCCTTGCATTTGGCATCTTCTCTTTTATCATCATTTTCTCTTTCTCTTTTTCATCTTCATTACAGGCGACTCCAATACGCATCAGTTGAGGATCAACCGACCCGACCGAAAAATAACCGATTGAGATTTCATTATATATAATTGTAATGTAATTGTAATTGCATGTTTGTATTTTTTTTAATCTAGTTTGTTTTATTTTACTTTTAAAGTTTAAGATATTTTATCTTCATCATAGTAATGTTTCCCTCTAAATGTTGTGCACACTTGTTATTGATGCACATGCATGTATCTTGTTTTCTATGTTATGTGTTCTCTGTAAGTGTTTGTATGTGTTTCGTTAGTGTGCCTTTTAAAATAAAATAAAAAAAAATTATTGAAAAGAAAAATACACTTATTTATATTGAATCAAAAAAACTACCCCGTCGTTTCGCGGATTGATTTCGACATGATCCCGTCATGTTGACAGTTCAAAGATAATACCAGCGATTGTAGTTTACTAAAATATTCTGAGTCAGAAATTGAAATTAATCGTCCATTATGGTGAGATCCTAACGCAAATGGGGTTTAATATTCATGTTTGGTAGGAAAATATCTGTAAACCGATGTGGTCGAGTGTCGTATTTATGTCACCCTACACTGCTGGACTACGATAAAAGGTTTAAAGCTATGTGCCCATTTCGGACGACCTAATCCACAATTTGCTTTGGAAATTCAAGCTTTCATTACGCTCGCTAATTTGGAAATATTCATTGGGTAATTAAAGTTTGGAAAGAGCATTGTTGGCTAGACCAAGGCTGGCGACCTCTCAGCCTTAAACCTACGGTTTTGATAGAGGACAAGTCTTTGTTTTTAATTTATTTTATTATTATTTATTTCTTAAGATGTCATGTGGAACATGGTGTAATGCAGCTCCTTACAAATGTTGTGTAAAAAAAACATGGCGATTATAAAGAGTGGCGGAGAGTTTATTGCCAGTTCTTCTCTTCCGTTCTACGCCCTTGATTTGAGAACTGGCAGTAAATGTAAAATTAAAAGCATTTAATGTATATTTCTTTTTCAACGTTCATAAGTGTACCTATATGAATAAATGATTTTGACTTTGACTTTGAACACCGGCACTTCACCAATGGACTTCAGTAGGTTGATCACCTAGTTACGAAAAAAATGATCACAATGAGTTTTTTATTATAGTTTGATTTTGAAGAAGAATTTATTAATTTAATTACTAATTTTTAAAATTCAAATTGCAGTGAAAATATTTAACAAATTAATAAATTAAGTTTATCGTTACTGATCCGTTCTGGGGTCATCGGTACTATCTATCAGGCGCCAATTTAATAAAAAAAATAGAATTAGTAATATAACATACAACTTAGATTACTTTAATTCTTACTATACACAAAGAATACTTTTAGCAGAGGTTTATTTCCAAAATCTTAGGATCCTAATTGCACTCGTACGAAATGAAATGAAATAGTTTATTCTTGCAAGTAGGACTATATAAATCACTTTTACAATGTCTTCCTAAACTAGATGAAGTCGACATTTCCTAACTGACTGCCCTGAGAAGAAATGTCGAAACAAACTCGGGGGTCTTAGTCTCTTTTATACGGATTCCGTATACTTATCATCATCACGGAACAAGTGTTGATTGGTCAAACACAACATCAGGGTCAGAAGCTCTCCACTATGCTCACTAATTATGCATACTAAGTTCATACGCATTGCAAATAAAAAAATATGTATTGATAAAATAGGTTTCATTGCAGCTTTGAAATTCATAAAAACTATTGAAAAGCAAGCTAAGGCTTTTACTATGGAAGCTTTAATACAATTTATGCATCCTATCTCACGGGTTAAAACTTTGCCTATTAAAAGGCAAGATAAAAGTGCGCCAAAATATTTTTATCGGAAACTTGGACGAACTTTGTAACGTCTAACAAAAGCAACTTTTACATAAAACATTTTCGGAATGATTTTATTACAATAAGAAAATATAATGAGATCGAATTAAAGAAAAAACGTTATATTTAGAATTTCAGTCAGTGATATATATATATCGCTAAATATATTATATAGCTGAACCAGCTGCTTACTTTAATTTAGTGGTCCCCGAATTTGGAAATATACTTGATTCTATTTGAAAACATCATGATATACTTGGATTCGTGAACAACATGAGATTAGGGGCTAATAACTTCGATAAGTGATCATTTCCACATTGGGTCTGAGCCGCTGAGTCTGACATAAGTGATCCTCAACTCAAGAGGAGGAGGAGGTCGTAGGTTCGAACCCCGAAACTGCACCAATGGACTTTTATTTCTATGTGTGCATTTAACTCTCGTTCTTACAGTAAAGGAGAAGATCGTGAGGAAACCGGCTTGCCTTGAACTCTGAAAATCGATGGCTCGTGACAGGCAAAGAAGGCTGATCATCTACTTGCCTATTAGATTGACAAATGATCATGAAACAGATACAGATCTGAGACACAGACCTAAGATTGTTGCGCCACTGCTTTATTTATTAGAACATAGGTATACTTTATAAAGTATCATTTTAATATCGGGTTTAATAACGCCGTAAGTACTTCCTTATAATAATAATGAGGATTTTTATTTCTAATTCTTCCTAATAGCCTATTAGCCTATTAGGAAGAACAGATATAGATATTTGAGGCCAAGATCTAGGGTGTAGTGTTCTTTAAAAGTTCAAGTACTAAGATTTTTAATTGCTTCACAGAACAATTTGTTTATTATCGTTATGAATTCAAACAAAGAGATCACTTACAAGCAACCTAATGAACTGGCTTTTAGTAATAAAATATTCTCGAGACTCTTGATAAACGTTTGTTTACGCTGATATCAATTAAATCGAACTTAAAATTATCTTAGGATTTCAGGCTTTTGACTTTTGGCTGACCAAATGTATGAGGCTACTAACTTGTGTTATTGAATATGTGAGATTGCGATTATTAAAAATGTATACATTGTGACCAGTATGTAACTGGAGACAAACGTGCAAAAGCCTCACCTGATGTTAAGTGATACCACCGCCCATAGCCACTCACGTTGAAAGAAAACTCGCAAGTTCTTTATCGGCCTTTATTGAAGGACCCTAAGTCGAATTAGTTCGGAAATACAACGATTTTGTATAAAGATCGTATTGAACCTAACTTAAGCCAAAAAAAAAAACAAAATTTTCATACGCTTATTTTTTGGGAGAAGTTGCAGTAGAGACCGCACTATTCTAAGAGTTCTCCAAGAACTCGGTACTATGTACCTATGGGATATGTGCGACGGCAAAGGAAGCCTGTTTGCGATACCAAGGGTATCAGATACCAGTATGTTCCAGTTAGATTCCCGTTAACAAAGACGTTGGGCCTACTGAATGCTGTCTCCGACACTATCGCGATATTATATATATTATATATATATATCGCGCAGAGTCTGTTCACTATGTGTTTCAAAATTAAAAATCATTTATTCATATAGGAAACACAATGTACATTTATGAACGTAAAAAAATATATATATATATATGAAATGCTTCTAATTTAACATTTGCTGCGAGTTCTCAAACCAAGGGTGTAGAACGGAAGAGAAGAACTGGCAATAAACTCTCCGACACTCTACTCAAGTTTATTATATACTTCATTATTTTCCTCGACATTATCGTATTGGCTTAGTACTGTAAGGGTAATGTATGTATTTCTGTAATAAATGGTCATTGGTTTCCATCATAGTTATTACCGCTCACAGAAACAATCCATAGGTGTGTGCAGTGGTATGAAAGCACGACCGTTTAGCTGCGCTTTGGGAACAAAAATTCCCTAATAAATTAATCAAAGTTTAGCCTTAAACATTTTTCGATGCATTCTCATCCCAAGTATCCTACGGGCTTAAGTGACTCTCCGGACGTTGTCAATTAAGAACTTGACACTCTCCGGCGATTAATTGCCCGACAACTTTTGTCAATGACATAGTGCTCCACGAAGCACTTAGCTTTTTGTAAAGATATGCTTTAGATAAAAGACAACTTTGCTATAAAAAGGTCTCGGGTATACGATGTTCAAAACAGGTTTAATATCTTGTATGGGATAGGCAAGAATGGTTATAATATGATTATATTAGCGATTAGTTTAGAACTTAGGCGAATTTTAAAAAAAATTGACTTCTGAGCCTTAATAGAACTAATCTCAAAACAATGATAGAGACAATTACGGGCCATTGTCACATGGATAGGACATAGGACAAAAATATGTTTATTATCCTTAACAATAGGCGCGACAGACAGCCCCATGTGCAGAGGCTGTTTCAGCGCAGGGGAATCAGTCACCCACGTAGTCCTGGAATGTGATGCTGTGGGTAACCAACGTAGAGAAATCCTCGGAGCAGTGAGGTCGCTCCGTGAAGCCTGCGAAGTGCCCAGGAGACTTCTGTGCTTCTGGAAGGTTCTAGGCCGGCTTAGTTAGCCAGGATTTTACGCACAACGGACCTAGTGAGAGTCTAAGTGCGGAAACTCAGTCCAACAACCTTTAACCTTTAATAAATTGATACATGAGGATTTATACCTTCAAAGGAGTATATATTTATGGACCCTTTAGTGGATTAAAACTGAAATACATAATATTATTAGAGGACGTCACCACAATAATCAAAAAGATTGCTGGAACCCACAAACAAAGGCTCCACCATCACGTGAATGTCGAGGCTATTCAACTCTTTGACACCACGGACCTAGTAAGAAGGTTGGAAAGGACAAAACCATATGAAACGTGAGTGTGAATTAGTCTTAAGTGCTAAACCGTAGTGAAAAAAAAGACACAAGAACAGAGTGTCTTGCCTTTAATATAGACTATAAGTTGTTATATTGGACACTTTAAACACACATAAGTAAATATGGTTAGTTTTAAATTAGATTAGTTTTAGAATTAGGCTAGATCGTAATATTAAATGATGTCTTTGTGCAGAGATAATTTATAAAATAAAAATACATTATATTATCACAAACCATTCGTTTGTCAACTACAAATTGTGTTTTGTTAAAGATTGGTGCCGGGAATCGAACCTACGACCTAGATGAGAGTCGCACTAAAACTACTAGGCCAACACTGCTCTAGTTAATAGTAACATGGTAGCAACATTACGTATAACTTCGATTAAAAACAATCTAATTGACTCCAAAATGCACAAAAATAATAATATTTTTTGGATTTGAAACATCAATATTCAAGACATGTATTATGTTTAAGACTAGATCAACTTGTGCCATGCGTACCTGCGTCCATTGACTCCTTAATCATCAGGGTCTACCAACAGCGGACAAGAAAAACCCGTAAATGCGACTTCGACTAATGAAAAAAGTTAGGATTATAAGTGTATAGGCTCTCATAATGTGAAGTGGTTTATTTCGTGTACGAGCGTGTTTACAACCCTTTGAGGCGGTCAAAGCCGCCGGCTTTTCTGCCGGATTACTAATCAATTAGTGAATTCGATTTCAATTCTATTTGTGATTGGTAACCTCTTAGTCAACCTTTGATTTCTATTCTTACATCCATTGTATGAGTTGTAGAATTGCCGAATGAATGCATTAGAATAATCCACGTACAATGGTCTGCAACACTTTTGGCCTCAGAGAGTTTATGTAATTTCGTAGCTGATCACAGTAGAGCATTTCTTTTGGATTTCGAAAATTGAGGTCTCTATACAATAGTTCTCTATTATTGTATGAGCAATAATAATGTTAAGAGTGAGAAAATAATGAGCATTTTTCGTACATTTTGTTTAATTAAATAAAACTATGTTTCACAAACACAAATGGAACACGTGGAAAAGTGATTTATTGTTAATGTAACGATACTAAAAGTAAGGTCTTAATACAACATCACAAATTAAATAGTTCCTTATAATTTTAAGAAAAAGTACTGTTTATAAATAAAAAAACGTGAGAAAATAATGAGCATTTTTCAAACATTCTAATAAATTATAATAAAATGTTGCACAAATAAAATGGCAATATATTAAACTTTTACATTATCGGCCGGCGCAGAAAGCAAAATCCCACCCGTATCACCTCGACGTCCATCGTTCCACAACTGAGCGTTTTATAAGGCAGTTTTTGCCGCGCAGCAACTATTTCCGAACCAATTCGACTTAGGGTCCTTCAAGAAAAGAACGTACCAATTCTTAAAAGGCCGTAAACGCACTCCCGAGCCCTTAGCCACTGAGAGTGGCCATAAGCAGCGGTATCACTTAATATAAGATGAGCCTCCTATCCGTTATATATTTTTAAAAAATCCGGAAGCTGGCAGAACAGAGATACGACCTCCAACTATTCAAAATTTGAGTGTACTCCTCCCTTAAAGGCCGACCCACTAAAAATGAACCGCACCCACTAAGAAAAAAAAAGAACATTTTACGCTTGTAAAAAGTATATAATACGAGACTTAAATATCCAGTATTCTTTCTAAAAACTATCAGACCCCATAAAACTATTCTGTCTGTTACCAGAACTCCAACTGTCTCATGTTTTGCTAACTTCACAGACACACACAATCAAACATATTATAAGAAGTGAAATATGTCCTTAAATACATTGAAATTGTAGTCACTCGTAAAAATGGACATATCCGTTTATAAAGAAGCCTTTCAATTGCAAATGGAAGCACAGTTGTCGAATTTACGACCCCGAATGGGAAATGTGTTATTTGCCGTAGTATACGGAAAACTGCTTTCGAAAACATTATTTATGATGTGGGGATGGATGGATTTTTATAGGTCGATAATGTAGTTATTATGCTAGTAGTGACATCTGCTATTCTAATATATTTCTGCCGGCATATGCAAGGCTTCTAACAGTCTGCCCGCCCAGTTCAAGGAAATTAGTTACATTTCAGTTATAAAAAATACTAGCTAAAAATAATAGCTGACAACAACGTTTGCCGGGTCAGCTAGTATTTTGTTATATTTTATTTATTATTCGACTTAGGGTCCTTCAAGAAAAGAGCGTACCAATTCTTAAAAGGCCGGCAACGCACTCGGGAGCCCTCTGGCATTGAGAGTGTCCAAGGGCAGTATCACTTAACATCAGATGAGCCTCCTGTCCGTCCGCCCCCGTGTGTTCCATAAAAAAATTGTCAATAATTTTTACTTACGACAAGAATATGTTCCATTTAATACATCCACATGTATATTAGTGAGGTTTTTTTTAAATTAAGCTCCGAATGATAAGCATAAACAATCGCTTTATACACAAGGGGTATCCAAATTATAATTCGTTGGCAAATCCTTTTTTTTCCGAATGTCCATCAAGACAAGTTTTATTAAGCGGTTGATTGTAAAACACATTCATCATGGGCAGGAAGAAGACCGCTGCTAAAAGACTAGAATAATTTATTTTCAAATATATTTTTTATCTTATAATATTGCTATTAGAACCGCTTTGGATTATGATAAAACGTTTGTGAAGGTCCCATCTAAAATTAAATTGTTCATATTTTTAATTCTGTAAATATAAAATGATTAAATTTGTTTGTTTCATACATGCTTCAATCAAATCATAAAATACATTTATTAACCATATTAACGCCTAGAAAACAACATATAAGGTTTTATTAAACATGTACCTCATATACGTAGAGTTGACCATGCAATATGCATCTACTTTTTTATGACTCAGATCACGGGTATGTATGTCGGAAGCTGCAGTTTTAAATTGTTTACACCATAAACAACAAACTACTCTAATAAATCCCAAAAATCAAAAAGTTAACCTAACAGAACAATAGCAATAGGTTTTTGTATGCACTCAGGGAGCGTTGAACAGTGCTTCGTCGGCGTATATGGAACTAACCGCAAACATTTGTTTAACAACTATATGAACTATAGAACAAACGTGTCAATAGTACGAATGTGTAGTAAAAGTATTATTCAATGCTTAATTTTAAGCTAAATACTATAGTTAAAATTAGCCCAGACTTTTAATGGCTCCATTTTACAGTGGCAACCTTAAATATTCTCTGCAAATAATATCACTTCTAAACGCAATTACACTACTTTATAGGACAATTAAATTATTAAGAAATCTTGGAGGCACTATTAAAATATAAAACACTCGATATATGAATGAATATACTTATCATTGTCTGATCTTTGACCACAGATAGATACATATTTCATTTTAATTTTTCTATTATAGTAGTAGAGAGTCAGTCAGTCAGTCAGTTGAAAAAAGCTGGAGGAGGCCTTTACCCGTGAAGGGGTTCCGATCGACGGTACTGAAGGTAGCTAGGATATAGGATAACAAGCAAAAGAAATTTTTTTATGACAAAAATGTAAAATTATCTTAGCTGTATATGTTTCTTTATATTTTTTTTTTATTTTGTAAATAAAACGGGTTTTATTATTATTATTATTATAGTAGTAGTCCAAAGAAATAGTGAGATTCGTGACCACAGTGGCTTAGAAGAAGTAACAAGACGAAAAGGGATGCTTATGAGGTTTTTTTTCTATCTTTGATTCTAAGCGTTTGTGTTTCAGATGAGCTTATAAGCTAAACAATTATGTTACACAGAAGGATAAAGACACAAGGAAAAAGTGGCTATTTGATACCGTCTTCGTTCCCTGCATCTTTGTAGCTTGTTACATTGCTTAGGAGGGATGGTGGTGTAGAACGAATGATTAAGAAGCGGCTTATAAATAAGATATACAAGCCAACCGTAGATGGTGTAGTCGGGTTGGGTAGGCCTCATCTAACTCCAAACTAAACTTTGGACCAAATCCAGGAGGAACTAGAGAAGCGAGAATTTAAATGTTCCTATAACCAACGTGCATACATGGTGGAAGTCATGAAAGTGGGTGATGCGAGCGAAGTAGGTCAGGACCGTAGCGAGTGTAGATCCTTGGTCACTTCGGGAAAAAGGCGTAATTATATAAATAAATACTTTTTTTTACTTGTTCGACACTTGTATCGGCTTAGGGTTTTTTATAAATAAAATAAATGTATTAAAAATCTGACTCCTCATACTATATTTATTATCTGAACAAAAAGAGTTAACATAAACGAAGCGAAGAGAATGATGTGTATGTATACCCCTTTAGTCTAGGTATATGTCTGTATATATTACACAAATTAACGAAATTAGAATACAAGTATTATAAATGAAAAGCAGTGAAACATTCTTCAAGTGCGAGCGGAGCGGTGGCGTTTTCATGGAAAGTGTCTTCACTGACACCTCATTAACTTTTGAACAGCGTCACTGGTTTTGAATGAAGAATGATAATTATTTCATTTATGTTCCGTTTTTGAAAATGCCAAAATGTTTATTTAGCGCTCTGTACCTTCTTAAAATATTGAATTATTCTTAATCGTTCTATGCGTGTTCGGTATAGACAAATCATAGAATCTTGTAGATTATGAATAATAGTTTTTGTATCAGTAATAATAAAATGCCAAAGTAAACCTTATAATATTATAATATATAAAAGATAATAAATAGCACTAATTATTATCTGTACTAAATAAATTGCTAACTAGTTTGCAAGAACCCCTCTGAAGGTTCTGCGTATCTCTGTAATGGGCAAACTGCATCCTGTTCGAGCCAGCCTCTTTGATAATGTCATCTGACCATGTCGTGAGCGATAATCCTCTGTATCGTTTTGCAAATAGGACCCCCCCACTGGGACGCCATTATGGTCCAGCTTTGTCTAGCACTAGTCCCAGGCCCTTTTATCAACTAGATAATCGTTAACTTTATAGTAAAAAAGTTATTAAAGAAGAGTATCCCTTTTCCCAAAAAAGAATCTAACTTTAGATAGTCTAGTACGGGGAAATTGCAGCCTGCGTTTGTTCCGAGTATTAACATTGTGCGTATGTTCTATTCTAGTAAACTTATCACTATTTTTGTATACATAGTACATACGTAATACTTTCATGAATATATTGCGAGGACAAGGAAAGTATATTAATTTCCTTGAATTTATCTCTTAGAGATTCCCTCCATTTTAAATTATAGATTCCACGAATAGCCCTCTTCTGCAGGATGAAAATAGTTTCGACATCAGCAGCATGACCCCATAAAGCATACACACAATATAATATATGACGATCCCCTACATGGTATTAATAGCTTTATACTGTACGCTTAGATGCGAATAAGCCACGTGAACGTATATATCTAGTAGATGATAAATTGGTTTTTATGATAAAAATAGTTTCCTAAAAACAGGTTAAGAAAATGTGGAAAAAATATGCGGAGTTAACATTTTTATTCTGACAGCATAATTTTTCTTCTTCCATCAATCCCGTGACATAATACAATTTTTCTTCCCCTGTCGTTACGTGGCTGTGTAACATTATGGGGAATATTTTTATGTAACATGTATAGGACAACAATTTTAAGGGTAAAACCTTAGTTGGGTGTAAAAAAAATCCCCTACAACTTGGGTCTGCCCAGTGCCTAAGTATATAAATATGTTTCTGTTTGTTTCGCCAAACACCAGTCGAAGGTATGTTGAAACGTATAAACGTATGTTGTTTGTCATAGGTTCGATTCCCGCTTGTGACTTTCTTGTCTATGTACATATTAAAATTCGCTGGAACGGTGAAGGAAAATATCGTGAGAAAACAGGCTTGCTTTAGACCCAAAAAGTTGAGTGCGTGCGTCAAGCACAGGAGGCAAATCACCTACTAGCCTATTAGAATGACAAATAATAATGAAACAGATTTAGAAATCTGAGGCCCAGATCTATAAAGGTTAGTAAAGATCTACGATGGGTTAGTTACAAAAATCTAAACCCAGAGTCGTTAGAACAAGACATTACTACTGTTCTTCATTTTTAATCCTTCAGGATACATTGAAAAATACTAATGTAATGTGGAATAAATTTCGCCCATTCAATTAAATGATAAATAATTGTTTCTGAGTGATTTCGTGTATAATTAATCATGAGCACCTGCTTACCCCAAGCTCATCGCAACTAGATTAATCACACGCTAGACATTGTACTTAGCTCATCACGTGATCTGAATTTAAGGCAATTTTCGTGTTTTTTTGTCCTAATACATCGTCAAATTAAGTAATACAGGGTTGAAAATGCGTAAAAACCTTCTATTGTTACTTCAACTAACAATATTTATTTTACTGTACAAATAATTGTTAGCACGACATCCTAACAAGTATTTAAAATAATTGCTACAACATATACAAAAAATACACACACACGAATGAGAAAATAATAAATATAATCGTTCCACAACTGAGCGTTTTTACCGCGCACCATTAAGTGCAACCAGCTGCCCAGTGAAGTATTTCCGTCCCAATTCAACTTAGGGTACTGTAAAGAGCGCACTAATTATTCAAAGGCCGGCAACGCACTCGCGAGCCCTCTGGTAGTGGCCGACTGGAAGGCTTCCGGAAAAAAATAAGTTGGATAATTTCTCAAAATCCCCAAATACGCGCGCATCAGCTTAGTAAGATGCTAGTGTAATTATATACATAATAAAAATAATATTCAGTATGAAATTCGTGCAAAAGTAAGCAAATAAACTCCGTTAAACTGAGTAGTAGGCTGGATGTAAAACAACCACGAGCCACAGTTTGCGGGAACCCAATGTACTGTGAAGTGTATGTATGTCGGTACGTTACATCCGAAATATTCGGTTATTCTACTTTACTGCTCGCGGCGAACTATGAGTGTAGTTAAGAAGTTTATTTGGTGATTAAATTGATGACGATTTACCAGAAGGCTGAGTTGGCTAGGGCGGCAGACTTTAGAGCCGCAAATTTGGGAACCGATTTTTATTGCTATCTCATAGAAATTAAAAATATTTCTGACGGTTTTCTGTTTTATAGCTATCTGCAACACATTTTGCCCAACCCACCAACCAGTAATCGACCTCTGCGCCCCTAACTCACACTTTGTAGGAGTGAAAAGAGCGAAATTGCCGAAAGTGTATTTCTCTCTTCCCTCTCTTCCTATCAATCTATACATGTCAGTCCTACTATGGGAGACAGTAAAATTTTGAGCTCAAAAACCCAAAAATAGTTTTACGTGCAAACTGGAAATGCTGTTGTCCAATTATCATCGTGAAGTGCCATAGTTTTTTTTTTATTCTAAAAGGGTCCTTCAAGAAAAGAGCGTATCACTTCTTAAAAGGTCAGCAACGCACTCGCGAGCCCTCTGTCATTGAGTCTGTACGTGGGCATTGAGTCGATATCACTGAACATCAGATGAACCTCCTGCCGGTAGGTTTGTTCTCTAAACAACAAAAAAACACTATAAATTAAATATAAAGTCTCTGTAATAGTTATAAATTTTAAGCCGGTATTTTTATTATATCGGAAATTGGAGCGGATTATCCACAATACTGTATAGGTACTCGTAACAATGGAGGGTAAAAGTTTAGCTAGTATTAAAATTGTGCATATTGCTAACATACTGCGGAAATGTTAGTTACCTTTATGTATGAAAAGTCATAATGTATAAATTAGAATGATCTGAAAGGCATTATGCAATTTCGTGTAAATAATTGTTGACTTTTATCAAAATATTATATAAATCTAATATACAAAATTCTCGTGTCGCGGTGTTCGTGTTTAAACTCGTCCGAAACGGCTCGACCGATTCTCATTTTGTGTGCATATTGGGTATGTCTGAGAATCGGACAACATCTATTTTTCATCCCCCTAAATGTTAAGGGTAGTCTACCCCTAATTTTTTTTTTAATTTTAGATAAAAAACTTATTCTTTATTTTTTTATAAGACACATATAACCCCTAATTTTCACCCCTCTACAATCAACCCCAATTTTTTATTATAAATGATATAAATGGCAAAACGACGTTTGCCGAATCAGCTAGTGATACTATATTAACATTAACATTCAATATTCCTCTCTACAGCCAGCAATATCTGTTGTCTAAGATATACATAATGATTGAAATAGATCTCTCTGGTCTCCGAAGTCGATATCATGTACTCAGACGGAGTATGGCAGTTAGTTTATTTCATGTCAGCAGTGTTGACTTAGTGGCTTCGGCATGCGACTCTCATCCCTGAGGTTGTAGGTTCGTTTCCGGCTGATGAACTTGTATATGTGCATTAATCACTCGTACGTTGAAGTAAAACATCGTAAACCGAAATGCCTTAGACCCCTAAGTCAACGGCGTGTGTCAAGCCTACAAGGAATATTGTCTATTAGAAAGAAAAAAAACGGAAACAGATACAGAAATCTGAGGCCCAGACCTAAAAGATTGTAGTGAAACTTAATGTTTTTATAATATACCAAACATTTTCTTTTGTATACGCGACTACTCATTTAAATAACGAATATAAATTTGAATATCGAATCAAATTTCCACATCTGACATCTACGTAATAAAAACCAACGCAAAATATAATCATTTTCAAAGCACAATCTTTATGAAAATAAAGGATTCATTTCCACGCGACGTAATTACAAATTCTAACGCGAAAACAAATGACCGTCACCCGCTTGATAAATTTACAAGAATCATCCGCTTCCAACTGACACTTTTTACCCGTTGATATATGTCTCTATATTTGGCAATGTATTTATATAAAGGTACCTCTACAATGGTTATAAGGCTCAACGTTTAATACTCGGAAACAAATCCTATGAAAGTTTTGAAACATAATATTCAAATATATAGATAAATGAGGCCTGGTAATGGAGGCTTCACATTCCACATTTCTGTTCGTAAATATTTTGGAGATAAATATAGTTTAGTTTGTCAAGAACGTACCATCCTAATTGTAATTTTTTTTTACTAATCCGTCCAGTAATTTTTAAATTGGTTCGTGTCAATATACACATTTTTCCTCTTTATAATAATATGTCAGAGATAATGTAATAAGAGATTTGTGTGTTTGTGTGTGTGCAATAACGTAAGCTTCATAACTAAACTATTCCGTGTGACAGCTGACATTTCACGCCGCTACACACCAAAAATGTCAATTCAACAGATATATATATTTTTTTAAAGACAATTCACACCAATTGACTGAGTCCCATGCTAAGCTGGTGCAGCTTGTGTTATGGGTACTAGGCAACGGATATACATACATATTATAGATAGATAGACATATAAATACATATTTAAACACCCAAGACCTAAGCACAACACCAAATGCTCATCACATCGATGTTCGTCTCAGCCGGGGATCGAACCCAGGACCCATGGATTCGCAGTCTACTAACCACTAGACCAATGAGTCGTCGACCATATGATTGATATGTTCGATTTCCACGTGAGATGGTCAATATAGTAGTTGTTCTCGTCAGTGTATATAGTGCATTAGTGATGCGTGATACAGGATTAAGGGATAAAACGATCACTCTACATTGTGAACATTTAGTGCGGAAAACCAATAGAGTATAACTTATAGTTTCACAGCCCACGAGCGTGGCATTACGACGGCTTTGGGGAGAAAATCTGAGCACGAACCGTATACAAATATATTACAATCTGAATGTAATAACTGCGATCTTCCAATATTTCTATTCGTAAATTATTTGGGTATATATAGATTTGGCTTAGTTTTAATAAGGCAACGTTTTCTCGTCTTTATATGAAACTGTACTGCACTTTAAATGTTAAATTATTTAAATACAATAAAACGTTCGTATTGATTGTGTTGTATTTAACCATTTAGTGCTTGCTTAAATCTAATACAACACAAGTTCTTTTTACACGCTTTATATTAGCTTCACCTGTATGTATGTATGTATGTATGTATGTATGTAAGTATGTATGTAACCGACTCCTTCGGACTCCAATTTGACCCACTTTTAACGGACAGATTTAATTCAAACTTTGCGCACCTGTCAAAGATCGATGACAATGCAATAATCCGAAAAAAAAATGAATAAAAAATAAAATAAAAATTACTTAAAAATAAAATGTGTGGCGCTCTGTGCCATATTTTTCGTCTATCGAGCAACCCACGCTTTTTCACAATAATGCCAGTATTTTTTGTTCATTACCATGTTCAGCCTAAATTAGGAATTATTTTTCACTTTTTAGTTTGATGTGCTTTAAAAGCGTGTTTTTTAAAACTATTATTTATTAACCCTAGAAAGATAACGTGCGCCTCAGAGGCGCGAAATATATATTTCGCTGCCAATTTGTTACCGACGCACATACAAGTTTGTGTTTCCGGGCCAATTCAATCCTTGGTCATCACTTCCGAGAGACTACTGCTTCTGTTCGGTAAGTACCACAGTTTTGCTGTTAGAGCGATGCGTTGCGCTCGGGAGGCGCATGTTTATCTTTTGTGTAACTTTCGCCACTTTCATAGTGATTTTGTTTTTATAATTTTTTACCAATGTACGGTAAGTTTAAAGGTAGGTTCTTTTATTGGTGAATACTTATTGTAATTAATTGTTTTAAGGAGCGTTTTAGCATCATGGCGAGCAGAAGAGTGTTGGATGAAAGAGAAATTGTTTCTTTATTGAATGAAGAAGATGAAGGCGCAGATGTCGGCAGTGACAGTGAGATCGAGGACCATGTAAGTGAAGACAATGTGCAAAGCGATACTGATGATGAGTACGTAGATGAAGCTATGATTTATGAACATTCGAATGATCCTTCATCCAAGAATGGCTCTGAAAATACTGGACATGACCAACGCCGCCTAATGATGTGATCAGGGGCAAGAATAGGCATGTTTGGGCTACTGCTAAAGGACAAAATAACAGAAGAACGTCTGCGATCAATATACTTCATTCTAATAGAGGGCCTAGTCGCATGTCTCGAAATATTTTTGAACCACTTACATGCTTTGAGATATTTACAACTGACGAGATTATGCAAGAGAAAGTATTGAGAATATCCTCCCACAAACTAACCGAGAGATGTCTGAAGAAGCTGATGAGGAACCTCCAGCTAGAATTCGACGGTACTGTAGCTTATATACAAAAAAAAGAAGAGAATGTCCAAGATGAGTTGCACAATATGTAAAAAGACAGTGTGCGGAGAACATAATAAAGATGGTTGCAACAATTGTCTTTAGCCGTTGATTTTTCCAGTTTTTTTTTTAAAATTGAGACTGATTATATAATAATTAATTAATTAATCAGAAAAAACACTATAAAAAATACCTATTTTTAAAAATTTCTACCTAAGTACAGAAGACTTCTAATTTTTGTTAAGGGTTTATAAATACCTACAAATTTTCATATTTTCAATAAAAATTGATGATAATACTTATGTATTTTATTTACTTATTAATAATTCAACAATTTACAGTACTGAATGAAACAAAAATAATTGATATTCATTAAAAAAATCTGCTATTAAAATAGTGCGCCTCTCAGGCGCATGTTTATCTTTTCAGTACAAAAAAATAACGTTATCTTTCTAGGGTTAAAAGCCATTTTTTGATATTCATTATAATTTCAAACATTTAGTTCATTGGTTATAGCGAACTAGCTAACTGTCGGATCGGCTCCCAGTTGAGTTCTTCCCAGCGAGCTTCAGGTATTTAAAAAGAGAATACATAATAAATACTTCTCCTTTCGTCCGGCAAAGCATTCACTAAAAAGGGTGTGAAAGGGACGCGGTAGCCGCCCTTTTATGACTTGTTAAATCCCTTTGTGGGTCTGGATCATGACTATTATAAGACAGGTTTAGATGTTGCTTAATATTGTTTGTATAAAGTTTTGAATCGAGAGTGAAAATTTTGATGATAGTGTGTTCGGTTTGTTTCCAAATAAGTTGGCATATTGCTATTAAGTATAAATGTCTAACCGTTTAATGTTTTGTTTTATCGTACTTACACGCTCAATTTTCATCATCTAAGACAGTGATTCCCAAAGTGGTCTATATCGACCCCTAGGGGTCTATGATAACCTGCAAGGGGTCTACGTCAGCGAAAAAAAATTTGGGTGTCCATAAAATGAAAATGGGGGTCCACGGTAGTGGATCTCAACACATACACTGATTGTACCTATATAATTACATCATACTATCTTATAATATCAAAACATACATTATTTATAAAAGTACCTACATATCAGATAAACAAATTATTTTGCGTAGTTTTAATTTAAATTCAATTAATAAATGTATTATATCGATTAACATGTGTTTTTACTTTAAGTTTTTAACACTAAACTTCAATACAGTTAGTCATTTACAGGAAATCAATATCAGGTATAGTAGGGGGTCTAACCAACACGGAAAAACATGGCAAGGGCAATCTACGACACAAAAAGTTTGGGGAGCTCTGATCTAAGACGATGGCTCTTCCCCATACCGTAATGCAGTATGCTATCATGATTGTATGTGGGTCGAAAGGTTTTCTGACTAAAATACACTTTAAGTTTGCGAACTGAAGAATAAAGGTATTTGAGTGCCCCAATAAAGACCCGAATCAATCATGAAGCCCACGTACTTTGTCGTTTAGTGGGTTCTAGGAAAGGTTGGTTTGGTGGATATGTGAAAGCATATGTATTTGATTTTTGAAAATGAGGGAAAGGTCATGTATAATTTTAGGTATTGAAGGATGTTATTACAGAAATTTCGATATTACGTGTACTCTTTAAAGAAATGATAAGATATGCAGATAACCTCGCCGATTAATGCAACGTAGCAAGCCAGATGTTATCCACGGCTTTCTAAAAGTTTAAGAATTTCGTTTATATATAACTTTTGTGTTATTAATTTGAAATCGTTTTTATAAGCAGCAACAATATCATTTATATTTTTAATTTTATATAGAAAGCTCGAATAGACCCTAAATATTATTAAATAATAATCAGAGGCGCTATAACCTCTTTCAAATCTGGGCCTCAGATTCTGTTTCATGATCATTTTTAAATCTAATACGCAAGTAGGTGATCAGCCTCCAGTGCCTGACGCACGCCGTCGACTTTTTGGGTCTAAGACATGTCGGTTTCCTCACGATGTTTTCCTTCACCGTTCGAGCAAATGTTGATTGCGCACATAGAAAGAAAGTCCATTGGTGCATACCTGGGGGTCGAACCTACGGCCTCAGGTATGAGAGTCGCACGCTGAAGCCACTAGGCCAACACTGCTCACTATTATTTAGTAACTTTATTTATCATAGCGGAGGCTTTAACTAAATTATTACTGATGTGTTTTGGCTGATCGATTCCTATAATAACAGACAATAATTCTCTTGGGATGGGCAAACAGCCACGCGTGATTGCGAATGTGATCTGATCAGTGCATGATCTAGACAAATAACTCCACGGGTTGGTAAGAAGTCTCCTTGTTCCGTAGTAATTAAATAATTGAAGATTTGTGAGCTCGGTGTTCGTCACAATACAAATAGGGTATGCGTTATACGATAAAATAAGGGTTTCGAGAGAATCAAGAAAATAATAAACATTATAATGGTATCTGTATTTTGATGACAGTGTTATTATTTAAAAAAAAAGGTTGCGTGTACTTATGTACGCGCGTAAGAAGTTATACTTCTTTGGCTTTCTTTATTTTTTTAAATATAATTAATTAATAATTAATATTTAACGTAAACAATTTAATAATATTTAATATTTAGTATATTATTCAATTATTAATTAATTTTAATAACAATTATTATTTATTATTTTATTATATTATTAATTCAATTTAATAATTTGGCATGTTTCATAACCTTTTAACTAAGTAACATTAGGTCTTTGTGAAAAAAACATTGCTAAATTTCTTTGAAAAAATAATTAAAACTCCTTTATTTGTTTAAAAGGTAAATGACAAATGTCATTAATCATTATGGTTATTCAAAATTTGCGATCTTCGAACTTCACGCATATTCTATTTCTTTTTACTTGTAGATTGTCTTATTCCCATCTCGCTCGCGCACGATATAATCACACTGACAAGTTTGTGTCACGGTGCGCGCGCAATCGTAAAATTTCACTCTCATCAATTTTTCATAACGCGCCTAAAGAAGTATAACTTCAAAAATAAAAAATTTGAGTCCATGAAAAATTACGATTCCGTCGTATTTGTTTATATATTTGTTTGTTTGCATACCTATCAATGTGAAAAATTAAACTGTCCCTGAGATCTAATTATACATATTAATTTAACGAGTGAGTGACGCGACAAACATTTCTCATAGAACAAGGGTGAGTAATGATTCGAGTGGGTTACATAAACATAGTTATAAAGAAAATTGATTATATATTTATTTAACCAAAAGGGCAGTAAGCCTATTGACACTCATTTACTAGCTTGTCGGCCTATGAGGGAATCTACTCTTTCTTTAAACAATTGGAAGTCGTATTTACCAGGAATCGATTTCATAGGTCGCTAGTTTGCAAAAAGAAAGCCATCAACGTGATACTGATGGAATTTTGAGTTAATAAGGCTCGTACGGTGTTAAAACGAGGCAACATAACTAAAAAATATCGTCACCCATGCGAGCCTGGAGTACTATCTAGTATCGTATAAAACAAATAGAAAATGTAGTCGGGTGGAAATAATCCGCTGTTTATATTTTGCCAGATTTTAATTGGATTGTGGACGAAATGAAAAATGTTGGCAGCATCAAGGAATTATTAAAAACGGAATTCGCACTCGGGGAACGAATAAAACTGCAAAACTTCGTATGAAACACTATGAAATAGATATGAAAGGCTTAAATTGGCTGCGCGAGAAATAGTGATTTTCAAATATATTCAGCGACGTATTTTAGATATAGATTTCCTATGTAATACAATTTTGGGAGTATCGTAAATGTTTTTTTTTTAAATAAGGTTGTATTATCAAGCACTCACATAGTTTTTACAAGTTTTGACATTATTAATTTCTTATGAGACAAATTCAATTTTCTTATTCTTTTACTATGTCAATCAGTTTGCTTAATTTTTGTAGTGAAACTTCCAATGCGACTTCCAACAATGTTGCGTTAAACGTTTAACGCTCCGGGGGAGAGGAATAGAAAGAGATAGAGCGAGAGTGAATGCTTCCTATTTTCATTTCCTTTCTTATGTGAACCAGTTTGCTCAATTTTTTAGGCACAAATAGAAGAGGATTTCTAATAAAATTATCTTGGTCAAATAGAAATATACAGGTTTATATCTCTCTTCAATAGGTTACTAAAAATGATAATCAAGTGAATTTTTAACATATAGTTAATTTGTATTTAATATCACGTAAAATAAGCGTACGTGACAATCGCAAATCTACGTCTCATGATCCAATCAAGTTGGCTCAGAATTGTATTGACGATGTGTAATGTGCTGTCAGAAGCTGTCTTACGGCTTGTTTTGTTAACGATTAATGAGATCCTGTCTTCTATAATAGTGAGGGATTATGTTTTGATTGACCTCTTAATTTACAAGTGTCTTTTTGGCTATAATGGCTTACGTATAGTGGGCTTTTTTGTATGACTATTTAACATAAACATTACCATCATACATTACATATACGTAACTCTAGCGGTTTTGGCAGCGCACGCCAGAATAGCTCGCAGATGGTAGATTTTAATCTATTTACTTGATATTTAGGAAAATTCACACATTTTTATAAAGTGTAGCCTATGTGTTGATGTATAAGCTATATTATTGTAAAGTTACATTAAAATCCATTAAGTAGTTTTTACGTGAAAGAGTAACAAACATCCATCCATACTTACAAACTTTCGCGTTTATAATAGTAGGATAAATGAAAATTAATTTATGTACTGATAAAGGTTTTGAGATCAATAAACCTTTTTAATTAGAAGTACGAGATCGAATTAATTCTGTCAGGTAATTAAGGCCGAGCTTTGTATTCGATCAGAAGGAAAAACCGTTTGCAGATCTAATGATACGTCACAATTCATAGATAGCAAATTGTACGAGCTCGTTCGTAATTAATGAAATAGAATTCTTTATGACATAATGATGGAAATTATGTGACATTATAAGAATTAATTTTAGGCTAAGCTAGAATCATTTACTACTATAGTAGTTAGTTTATTTTATGTATTTTTTAATTATGTAATTTTGTTTTTCACAATTAATTTCTTATATTTGTTTCGTGTGTAATTTTTGTTCATTGATTTTGCAATCTTGTCGATTTAGGGTCACTTGTTAGGACGGGCTTGTGTTTTTTTATAAATAAACTAGCTGACCTGGCAAACGATGTATTGAATGTATATTATTTCTAGGAAACATTTTTTTAGTTCTGTAGAGGTGTAATTATTGTCTATATAGAAATTTCGTAATTCCATTTGTAATATTGTCTACGTATAGTTATTTCGTAATTCCACTTGCACGTGGATCAATGAGTCGCCCTAAAACCTCCATGTAAGACAGTGGACAATAAAGACAGTGAAAGCCTTTTTCGGTTTTCATTTGTGTACCTCTAATACTAAAGTTCAATAAAAATAACTATCTACTATAATGAAAAATAGGGGTTGATCGTAGAGGGATGAAAATTGAGGGTTGTATGTATTTTTGTATGCAGTATCATAAAAAATAAGAACTAAAAATTTTGTCCAAAAAATAAAAAATTAGGGGACCACCCTTAACATATGAATGATGAAAAATAGATTTGCTTCAATTCGCAGACCTAACCGATATGCAGACAAAATTTCACGAAAATCGGTCGAGCCATTTCGGAGAAGTAGTTACAAACACCGTGACACTAGTATTTTATATATAAGACGATAAGGGTAGATATCAGATACAAAGTTTTTAACAGCGTAATTTTAAAACATTTTGTGTTACAAAAACACTTCCGTCGTTACAAAATTTGAAAATCGAATTTGAATGAAATCGAGCTGCTTCTGTATTCCTTTTCAATGTAACGCTAAGCGAACGTTGGAAATTATTCAAACATTGATGAGGCGAGACGTCAAAGATAAGAAGCCTTTAAAGGCAGAATTTCCACGCTCATCGGTTACTCCCAAGGGGTCTATAACGTGAATTTCAACAAGGGACTCGAGTGATCTTGCTCGTTCGAAGGGTTTTGATATTTCTCACGTGTTATTGTAATTGAGTTTGCGACCTGTTGAGCGTTTCATATGAGATAAGGAGCTGAAATTTAATGCCTAATTTAGCAAATAAATGTACTATTTATATTTAATTGAAAAGCGTTGAGAAGAACCAGGAGAAACCTGCACGAATGCTTATTACTCTTATAAGGTAATAATCTGGTTCAGTTGGGTAGTTTTAATATACATAGTACATAGAGTCTGTGACTGTTAATAAAGTGTTTATATATACTTATTATGGCCATAAATACTGTGGAATTACAATGGAAAATTAACAACATATTACATTTGAATTTGGAATCTGTCACTTTTATATGATTGTTCATTGAGATTTCTCATTATGGCGCTGATACATTGTACGATATACTGGGCTATTAATTGGTTCAATGAGATTTCCTCTATTTGTGACAGAAAAAGATCTGGCCACCCACGTAGTGTTCGTACGGAAGCAAAAGATTTTATCTCTAGATGAAGATTACATATATAAATATATATAGTTATTTAGTAAAGTGTATTTTGAAAATAAGAATTTTCATTTGATTTATCTCACTACATTACACATGGCCATGAGTCGCTGTAATACCTTTTCAGAATCCCTATCAAATGCGCCAAAACGTGTAGTACAGGGTCACTTTTCGGTGGAGTAATTTTTGTTCACAGTGGGGTCCGAAGTAAAGAAAAATTTATGATTTGAAAAAATTTTATATCGTATCACTTAATATTATCCTGCATATATAAATTATTGTAATTGGTTAAATTTGCGGTTTTTTCTCTTCTCTCCCTATAACGCAAACTCTCTATAACTAACAAAAATGCTCGGTCCCTTGAAATGCGGTATATAGAGTTTACACTGTACATGAAAAAGTTGATAAATTTACAACTATTTGTTGAAATAACTTGTGTTATCCCAACAAAAACGAGTCATAAAAAATGATCGACGAATATAACAAATCCACCCTGAAAACATAATATTTGATGAGAGGGTTCATTCGAAACATAAACAAGTCCGATATTTCCCGATTCGATTTCTAAGTGGAACAATCATTCAATGACCAGTAGGATTATTTTGAAATAAAGCTAGTCGTACAATTCGCAAATGGTCGCTCGCTGGTATGGATCGTGTACAATTTTCAACGATACATACATTTCTGTGTGTGTGTACAAGGGTACAATGCCATAAGGCTCGCGAGTAGGCTGCCGGTCTTTTAATAATCGATTCGCTATTTTCTTATTTAACCCGAAGTTGAATTGGTTCGGTAATACCTAATGGGCAGATGGTTCAGAATAAATGCTAAAACTGCCTTGCGATTCTGTAACTCACTATTCGAAATCACTGATAAACAATAAACTACAAGCTCCCACCTTATCAGAATGCCAAATCATAAAATTACTGCTTCACGACTGATTTGAGAGCGACCGCCGATGCGAAAACCGCTGTGTGAGTTCGAAAAGTGAGTTACAGCATCGCAAGGCTGGGGTAGAAGATGCAGACAGACTCCACATCTCTACACAACACCAAGGGTTTGAGCCTCCCAGTTTGTCAAAGATGAGAATAGCTCTATGGTCAATTTGGAGGAGTACTGGGTAGCTAGCGCCCAGAGATGAAAACAATTTTTTTATGACATCACTTACGCGTCAAATTGCGTGCGTTATTTTTTTATTATTATTATTTTTTAAAAGACAATTCACACCAATTGACCTAGTCCCATGCTTCTTTGTAACAAGCATATTAGTAACAAGCTTGTAACTATTAGCAGACAGAGAGTCCAGATAAGTAGTACCTATTAGATTACCAAATGAGCATGAAACAGATACAGAAATCTGAGGCCCTGACCTAAAAAGGTTGTAGAACCATTGATTTTTTTTAGTTAAATCAATGATTATTTTGTATTGATTTATGGAAGTTTACTTCATCATACATAATTAAAAACGTATTTAACAAACTATCATTATATTTATATACAAAAAATACATATTATATCAAAATATATAGTATTATTTTGAAAAAGCAAGAAAAAAAATACCAGCAACACAGCGGATTATGTAAGAGATACGGAATATATCCAGCTTCGGATAAGAACTGTTTAATCCGTTATAATCGCGACGAATTCGAATGAGTGGTGTCTGAACTCCTGGGTTGGTTTTTGCAGACGGATTTTAGAAAATTCTTCAGATTTTTATAAGTATACACTAAGGGTCTGTTACACAATGTATGGATAAAGTACCAAATAGCTATGCAACACATAAATTATTTGGAAGATAAATTGGCTATTTGACATTCATCGGACTCATAACTTACGATGGACTTTATGTGACGAATAGCGCTATCTGACAATCGTGAAACGCAACAATAGTGTTTATCATACCAATAAGTAATATATAGCTAATTTGGAACTTATGTAGAACTTATCCGTACATTGTGTATCCCTAAGTATATTCCTTGAAAATTATGGTTTAATAAATAACAAATGTTACTAGTATTGTGCGACTCTCTTTTAGTAGCCAACGAGAGACGCACGAGCGCGTGATAAATTGGTACGGTTTTAGCTCCTTGACGTTTTTTGAAAACCCTATTCCCCATAATGGATAGTCTTGGCCGAAGTAATTCGCCGAACTTCACCGATGAATGCCTTTAAATGGTTTTCAATTTAACTTTCACATCCAATCAGAACTTTGATAAGTTAATTTTGAGTCGTAAATGTGTTAATTTCGAATTCGACACCTATGTAAGAAGTCGAGTTCAAAACTTTAGAATTATAAACATATTGTGAGGTGAAGTTTTAGTGAAAACATAGTGAATTAACCTAACCTAAAACAAAATAAAGACATTTATTTGAACATCCCAATGGGGTGCCATCTTGTTGACACATTTTCACGTCTGTTTCATTTATGATTTTATGATGCTATGTGAGGGGTACCGGGTTCGATTCCCGGTTCGAGGGCAAGTTTTAATTTAACCCTAGAAAGATAACGTTATTTTTTTGTACTGAAAAGATAAACATGCGCCTGAGAGGCGCACTATTTTAATAGCAGATTTTTTTAATGAATGTCAATTATTTTTATTTCATTCACTACTGTAAATTGTTGAATTATTAATAAGTAAATAAAATACATAAGTATTATCATAAATTTTTATTGAAAATATGAAAATTTGTAGGTATTTATAAACCCTTAACAAAAATTAGAAGTCTTCTGTACTTAGGTAGAAATTTTTAAAAATAGGTAATTTTTATAGTGTTTTTTCTTATTAATTAATTAATTATTATATAATCAGTCTCAATTTTAAAAAAATACTGGAAAAATCAACGGCTAAAGACAATTGTTGCAACCATCTTTTTTATGTTCTCCGCACACTGTCTTTTTACATATTGTGCAACTCATCTTGGACATTCTCTTCTTTTTTTTGTATATAAGCTACAGTACCGTCGAATTCTAGCTGGAGGTTCCTCATCAGCTTCTTCAGACATCTCTCGGTTAGTTTGTGGGAGGATATTCTCAATACTTTCTCTTGCATAATCTCGTCAGTTGTAAATATCTCAAAGCATGTAAGTGGTTCAAAAATATTTCGAGACATGCGACTAGGCCCTCTATTGGAATGAACTATATTGATCGCAGACGTTCTTCTGTTATTTTGTCCTTTAGCAGTAGCCCAAACATGCCTATTCTTGCCCCTGATCACATCATTAGGCGGCGTTGGTCATGTCCAGTATTTTCAGAGACATTCTGCGATGAAGGATCATTCGAATGTTCATAAATCATAGCTTCATCTACGTACTCATCATCAGTATCGCTTTGCACATTGTCTTCACTTACATGGTCCTCGATCTCACTGTCACTGCCGACATCTGCGCCTTCATCTTCTTCATTCAATAAAGAAACAATTTCTCTTTCATCCAACACTCTTCTGCTCGCCATGATGCTAAAACGCTCCTTCAAACAATTAATTACAATAAGTATTCACCAATAAAAAAAACCTACCTTTAAACTTACCGTACATTGGTAAAAAATTATAAAAACAAAATCACTATGAAAGTGGCGAAAGTTACACAAAAGATAAACATGCGCCTCCCGAGCGCAACGCATCGCTCTAACAGCAAAACTGTGGTACTTACCGAACAGAAGCAGTAGTCTCTCGGAAGTGATGACCAAGGATTGAATTGGCCCGGAAACACAAACTTGTATGCGCGTCGGTAACAAAATGGCAGCGAAATATATATTTCGCGGGCGCCTCTGAGGCGCACGTTATCTTTCTAGGGTTAATTTAAAATTTGTTCTCGGCCTTTGGGAGGCCTGTGTGGTACCGGGCGAGTGCTTAAACCGTACATGGAGGACACGGTCGAATTTTTAAAGACAAGCACGAAGTATAAAAAATCCTATACTTGACGCTGGCTAATGCACAAATCGTGCCAGAGCCATTAAAAAAAAACGTGGGGTTACGATCGAGATGTTTACGTGATAACGTCTTATTGGTGATATAAGTTTTTGGGAAGTAAGGAATTAATGAAGATAACAATTTTTTCAAATTTTAAATTACATCTATCGTTTTATTCACACTTTTGATGATAAATTTCGGGTGTAAAATGACAAGTTTACTTATTCGACTATGATATACATTTTTCTTCATACATTCACGGAATGACTGGCAGCTCTCGAGATGAGACGGGAGATCGGTCCGTCTCTCTCTCGTTATACCTGCGATCGCGCTCGTGAGGTTTTGGTGTGACACAAGTTTCTGAACATGTCACCCGACTAAAACGATTTTAAAGACGTTATCACGTCAAAAAATTATGATAGTAATAATAACAATTTATTTCAGATATGACATTTAAATACAGTCATATTCATATCATCTCATTTGTTTTAGATATATGTAGGCCCTTTTTTTGCTAAGGCCTCCTCAGAATCCTGCTATTTTTCTCTGCATTGCTATCCTCTGCTACGTACCTGCTGTTTCCTTTATATAGTTTATCCTCTCTAAATTGTCTTCTATTTTTGCGTTTATTGTACCTTGGGCCCCAGTTTAATTCTTGTCACTTTTCTGTTCCTCTCGCCATGTGCTTACATATGCCTTACTATACTTAAGACTTTTTAAACGTAAAACAATTGACGTTTCATCGTTTCATCGTCAATGTCAAAAACCTTACGCCTATTTTAACTGGGAAGGCACAGACACAAGAGACAACCAGAAGGAGTCATTTGTTATATTAAAAACAAATGCAGTTTTAAACTAAAATAACATTTTAGATTATACCGTGGTCTAATACTGAAAACCTGCCTTGCGATTCTGTAACTCACTTTTCGAACTCACACAGCGGTTTTCACGCTCAAATCAGTCGTAAAGCAGTCATTTTACGATATGGCATTCTGTTAAGGAGGGAGCTTGTAGTTTATTGTTTATCAGAATGCCAAATCGACTGCTTTAGTGTGTTACAGAATCGCAAGGCAGTACATTTATTTTTCACTTTTTGTATCAAACACACACACACATCCGTGAAAGCTTGAAACTTCCTAAATGAATCATCATTAAACGAATCTTTACTCACCCTCCATATGCCCATAAAGCCTCTCATTTTCAAGTCTTACCTCTCAGCGAAGATTAAAAACATAAAGTAGAATTCCAAGACGTTAACCACTCTTATCGAGGCACGCGATAGGACGATTAAAATTCTAAATTATATTTTTATAATTGGCTACTAAACATTTTAAAGTTCAAAGTCTTTTTATCAAGTTACGATTTTACTAGTTAGTGTGGTTCGCGTGCGCCGTCGGCTTATTTATGATTTCCTGTTTTAGTTATATATTCGTTTAACTGACATGAAAACGTATTCATGTATTTTGACGGCAAAATAAAAATATGAGAGCAGAATGGAAATAATAGAGTTTTCGGGATCTAGATAGTGGAATTTGTAAGAAAGCATACAAAATAATGGGGTTTGTGCTTCGCAAGGGTAACAACGTTTACAAACATTAAATCCATCTCATGTACAACGCAATTGTTAGAAGTATCTTACTGTCGCCGCACACGGGCCACATGCCACAGCCACAAACGCGGCCACGAGAAGCTAGAAGCGGCTACAAAGGTAGCTGAAGCGCGCGACAGCTACTTGTGGCCGGTGGTCGACACTTGCGGTCGGTGGCTGCTACTTTTTTAACCCTTGCCTGCAGTATCATAATGGACTCTGACGAAGGTTTAATTGCGCTACTTTTGATAAAAATACGTCGTCGTAGAAGACGAAACCGTAGTTATTGGATACACATATTAAATATCCCCTCACCACAACAGGTCGGTAATCGATAACCATTGAACTGTACATGATGAAGCATTTGGCCTCAGTGAAAATATGATGAGGCCATATTCTGGAAAATATTTGGAAAATTAAAAATAAAACTATCACTTTTTGAATCCCAAATCGCAGGACGGGATTGTTTCTCTGATATAAATAATTCTATATTCATATTTAGATACTGACGGCCAACCTCCAGTAATGGAGAGGCACTAAAAGAAGAGAAGATATTCATATTTATCTACCTATATGAAACACAGACTACGTGCGTGCGTTACCGTCGACTTCAGGTTAACTGAGGTAAGGGAGAGAGGGGCGCGGAATCGCGCGAGTTGCGTGTGGCAGCTTTTTGTGTCGGCGTTTAGTGGCCGGTGCGAGCCACAAGAAGCGAGCTGCGACGATTTGTAGCGTGTGGCCGCCACCGGCGCCACCGTGTGCGGCGAGTCCATATAAAATGTATGAAAACTACAGGAAATATGCCAGTGGCGGCGTTTTGTGGTTGTGGCCGGTGGCCCATGTGCGGGGACCCTTAGAGTGTAACTCGTATATTTGGGCTCTGCATGAAAATAAGTACTATCTTACCTTGGAGCATGTACGTAGCCCTATTCCATGGAATCTGCATTTCCCAATTTATAAGAATTACACGTACCTCACGTTGCATTGTAGTCCAGTCAGTCAAGACAATTAATTCATTATAATTCCAAAAGTTTTCAAATTTTGATGTAAGGTCGGGAGTGGTATTAAAACAAACTATAAAATTTTGCAACCTGCTCTGCGGTCCGGAACATTGTTAAAAATAAGTTTTGGTCGTGAAAAAAATTCCAAAAGTTCTGCAAACTTGGGGAAGTTTTCGATATAATATTTCATATCACGTATAAAATTTGCAACCAACCTAAGTGTACGGAACATTTTTTGTTATTAAAAATTAATGTTTTTCTTTATTAAACTGAAGGAAAACGTTCCAAAAGTTCTGCAAATTTGACAGATATATCGAAAATAAAATAAATAACAAAAAATGTTCCGTACACTTAGGTTGGTTGCAAATTTTATACGTGATATGAAATATTATATCGAAAACTTCCCCAAGTTTGCAGAACTTTTGGAATTTTTTTCACGACCATACAGCAAAAATTAATTTAATTGCAATTTTAACAATGTTCCGGACTGCGGACAAGGTTGCAAAATGAGATTTATTGTCGTCCCAATGTACATTTTCGATTTCGAATGTCTATAATGACTGGTCTATTGTGTCACATCGTCATTTTTTGATATTTTTAATAGCTACTTTCATAGCGTTATGTCGTACGGCATTTTACTGTGGGGTGCTGCTGCAGAGGTTCAATCCATATTTGTGCTGCAGAAGCGGGCTGTTCGGGGTATTTGTTGTGTTTCTCCGAGGGAGTCGGTACGGAATAAGTTTAAGGAATTAAATATTATGACACTATCTGGTCAATATATTCTTGAAGCCTTGTTGTATGTCCAAAAAAATATAAACGATTTTAAAACAAATAGTGACTTTCACCAGTATAATACGCGAAATAGAACTAATTTGAGTGTACGACCAACCAGGCTCCAAAAGATAAACCACTCCTTATATGGAAATTGTATTCGTTTTTACAACAAACTCCCAAGCGAAATTAGAGAATTATCACTAAATAAAGTCAAAGCCCTCGTTAAACGAAAATTAATCAACAAAGCTTTTTATAAATTTGAGGACTACTTAAATGATCCTAATCCTTGGGATTGAATTGCTCCAGTTCAAACAATTTGTAAGACAATACTTGGCGATTAAAAAGAGTGGCGGAAAGTTTCTTGCCAGTTCCTCTTACCCGCTCTACGCCCTTGACTTGCGAACTGGTAGTAAATGTAAATTTACGATTAATTTAACTTGACGATTCAAAAGTGTACTTGGTTACCCACTTGAATAAAGATATTTTGAGTTTGAGTTTGAGTTTAACATCGGATTTTTTTGCCGTATATTTTATTGTAATTTTTTTTAATTAAATTAGTTAAAACATTTGGTTTTTTTAAACCTTGTTGCCTTCAAAATTAGCGCATACAGAATTAGTTTACACGATTTACCCAACATTATTTGTCTTAGAGATGGTGGGCGGTGATAGACCACTTCAATTGGCTATTGATTTTTGGTCCCTATAAACATCGCGTCTCTTTGAAAGTAGTGACAAAGTGTTTAATATCATCTAGGGCAATTTTGTTAAAAATTAGTGCAACACGAATTGTTCCAAACTAATTGTTCACCCTCAAATGTAAGCCTAAGAATTGCAGAGCGTATATGCAAGAAGTTGGGATCCATCGTTCAGATTGGTAAGCTCAACGTCTGTACTGACCTCAATCCAATTGACCATGTTTGGCATGTTCTAAAGATCAGTGCAACCAGCTCCACAAAGCATCAAAGAGCTAAAAAGTCTTGCAGAAGAGTGGGAACGTATTTCTCAAAACGTTATTAAAATCATCGTGGAAAGCATTCCCAGATTTAAATCTGTGATTTTGGAAAGAGTCACACTTGTTATTAGGTTTTTACATTTGCAACTTAATTCAATTAAACAATTTTTTTTAATGTTTTTGTCTTTATTGCCGACCACTTTTTATTGTTTGGCCATTTAATTCAGTTTATAAAATATTGCCAGAATTAAGTTCACGTTTATTCATTTACACTATATTAAGTGTACACTACGTGTGTTACTAAGTCAGGCAATTAAATTTCATTTAATTATGTAAAATCGACCTTAGAACATAAAGTTCCTTAGGTGTGTCCTTCCTTCTTTGTGTGTCTTATTTGTGTGTATCTTTCTGTTTTTTGTCAGTTCTGTTTCTGATTCAGTTTTAAGTAATAAAAATATAATGCAGTATGGTCTTTGAGACACCAATACGCAGTGGTTTTCGGTCCCTTTATGTAGGTTCCGACCGGAATGATCCCTTGGCGTTGCGTAGAGATGTGGGGTCTCTCTGTATCTTCTACCGCATTTACCATGTAGAATATTCAGAGGAGTTGTTCGGACTAATACCTGCAGCTGAGTTTTATCATCACACATCAAGGCAGGACACAAAATATCACCTCGACGTCCGTCGTTCCACAACTGAGCGTTTCTTAAGGCAATTTTTGCCGCGCACTACCGCGAACCAGCTGCCCACTGATGTATTTCCGAACCAATTTCACTTAGGTCCTTCAAGAAAAGACCGTACCAATTCTTAAAAGGCCGGCAACGCACTTGCGAGCCTTCTAGCGATGAGTGTCCTTGGGCGGCGGTATCCCTTAACATCAGTTGAGCCTCCTGTTATGTAGAATAATAAAACTTAACATATACTTTTAACCAAAAATATTCAAAAAAATAATCTGATATATACGCAAAAAATAATATCGAAGTAAAGAATAATTGTCTGCGTCATTGAACGTCTGCGAAGAAAGAAATAATTTGTAAGAAAAGCAGTTATTATAATTATTTTTAAATTAATTTAATTCTTAAGTTATTGTAATACTGTATAGTTGAAAATGGTAAAATGTTGTGGGCGCGATTTAAAGCCAAGCTAATTATACAGTAAAGTCTTACGAGCTTGAAGAACATTACGCCTAGTTGTACAAAGCTTGCGTGATTAATTTTTGTGGTATTTTTAAGTCTGTTGGACTACGTATAATCAACAGTGTATTCTTAAATGAAATTTTAATAAAGTTATGTATAACTTTAATCCGGTTAAAAAGTTTTTTCTTTAAATGTGTAAAGGTTATGTCAATAAAAGACAATACTATAAAACAAATTCATTTACTAAATAAGCTGTATAAGGGAGAAATAATCTATATATATATAATGAAAATGGTCTTCGTTTGAGGCTCAATCACGCCTAAACCACTGATCGTATCGACATGAAACTACCACCATTCGATGCGAATTTTTTCCTAGATGGTTTATGGCTATTTATTTATTAAATTCCTTTATTTTTTTATTGCTGTTTTACTTTTATGAAAATTTATCCATACGGACTTCACCGCGGAAACATTCGGGGAGGCTTCCTAGAACCTCTAAACGTCAACATCTGTTAAAAACTCGATTTTCGAAATATTTCAATTTTCTTAGCGGGAAGTTAAAAAGAAGAATAATAAAAATATGAAAAAAAAATAAAATAATGAAACATAAAATTTATTTAAATTAGTCCAGCAAAGCGGGCGCGAAACGGCTAGTATCATATATTAGAAATGTCCTTATTCGTTCAATAAAAACATAAAGATTTTTAAGTCAACGGGAATAGACCACTGTCGAAGTAGACATGAGGACAAATTGGTTATGCCAAAAATTAATCTGGAATTGTATAGGAAAAACACCTTTTGTATGACAATCGAGGTTTATTTAAATAATTTACCAAAAACATTCAAAGGTCTTTCTACTAGAGCTTTTAAAAATCGACTTAATGTACTACTTTTGTAAAAAAAAAAAGGGTGCGTGTAGTGAAAAATAGTTTTTGATTGCATGCAAATAATTAATTACAATTAAATAATCAAAGACTGGCAGGAGTCATTATAGTCAATAAAGTTCAGTTTACATTTGAAAAATTAAATAAATACACAACATAAATTCTATTATTATTCGAATGTTGTTTTTAAATTTTGTCCAATGCCGTAGCGTCTTCCGTGGGCAACTTTATTCTGTTAATTTAGTGTCACGGTGCGCGCGCATCGTAAAATTTCACTCTCATCAATTTTTGATAACGCGCCTAAAGAAGTATAACTTCAAAAATATTATTCTATTAATGATTGTTTGCGTGAAACATTATAATTAATATTAATTTGATAACGTTATAATATATTTTAATATTGTGATGATGTAGTGATAAATTAATAATATAAGGATCAATCCTTATATTATATTATAGTCAACTATAATGACTCATAATGTCAATTACATTCTACGTTCTATTTTGTGTGGCAGAATATGCGAAGACAAGATTGTACCACGCTAACATTTTTATGCCATAATAATTATTTAGAAATGTTGACATTTTCTTTGAAACAAAAATATCAGTCATTCGAAGAAATTGTTAAAAAAGAGAAAATCTTATTTTCTTACGAGTTCGAGGTCGAGGCAGCAAATATTCCAAAATTACGAACCATCTCATAAAACAAATACTTAGAGAGATACGTAGATACTTAGGTAATTGTGGCATCATTTGACTTTTATAGAAGAACGTAAATTGAAGTATATACATACGGTAATATATCATGAAATGAGGAAGGAAAAATATAACATAAGATTGGAATGTTGTGGCGAGGATGAGAGACAAGTGGAAGAATTTGGAAGACATGGACTTAATGTCTCACTTAACTTCTATTTTTGTCATTTAGTTTAAGATAAATGTAATAGTTAATATTTAGTAAACCAGCACTGAATATTACACTAAAATCCTGTGTATATAACAAAGGCTATTTTTTTTATATCAAGAAAGGTAGGTGTTTCAAATGTGAAATAAAATACGTTAAAAGCAGATAAAAAGAAAAAAGAATTTGTATTAACGTCTTGAATATAATTTTATTGTGATAATTACAAAAATTATAACAGCTTACAATAAACACTTAATAAATTGGGTCCCTATGGCGAAGTACCCTTAATGCTGGCACCATTTCATTGTATTATAGATGTTAAATTCGTGTATGCGGTGATGTTAGTTGTTTCGACTATGTATTTGCGTGTTGTTCCCACGAGAATGTAAGTGCGTGCTCCTATTTCACCATGCCTCCTGCTGATAGAGGACAAATTTTAGTTTTTAATTTATTTTATTATTATTTATTACTTAAGATGTATGGTGTCGGAGAGTTCATTGCCAATTCTTCTCTTCCGTTCTACTCCCTTGATATGAGAACTGGCAGTAAATGTAAAATTAGAAGCATTTAATGTATATTTCTTTTTTGACGTTCATAAGTGTACATTACCTACATGAATAAATGATTTTTGACTTTGAATAAATTCTGGAAATATTCTAAAATTGCATAACTGTAACTTGCGGTGGGTTAGTCTTCGCGCATATTTCCAGGGTTTTATAAATATCTTAGCACTTTCAATTTCCGAAACATTTGGAAATGTCGTTACAACGCAGGAAATTTGTGAATAAATTCCATTGACCTGCCCTATTGGTTGATCGACGCTTCGCGTGTACACGTTATTGCTAACCTGTACTGGAGTTGTGACCGAGTTTTTTAAATTTAGTGACAGATTTTATCAAAACATATTTAAACGGCAAGTGAGTCAGCAAATTTGTTTTATAATCTCAGTACGAAGAGGTATATATATATATTATTTAGAAATGTTTTTTTTATTTTTTTTTTATATGGCTCTGGCACGATTTGTGCATTAGCCAGCGTCAAGTATAGGATTTTTTTATAATTCGTGCTTGTCTTTATGTACGGTTTAAGGCACTCGCCCGTTACCGCACAACCCTCCCAAAGGCCGAGAACAAATTTAAATTAAATTAAAACTTGCCCTCGAACCGGGAATCGAACCCGGTACCCCTCACCTAGCTGTCACTTTATAAGACCGCTAGGCTATGAGGCCTTCTAGAAATGTTTTAAGCCAGTTTTTCTTTTTTGAGTGCTGGCTGGTTTGACATAAAAAATAAAAATGCGAACGGAGGTTTGACAATTTATATGTTCCTTTTACCGATTGAGCACTAAAAGAAAACAAGTTTAACGCATTAGAGCGTAATGAATTATTAAACTATGCGCTCGTGCTGAGGATATATTCAAAAAACGAAATCAAATATTCAATATTGTAAAACGCGTACAATATTATGTCTTCATCATCAATTCAAATTATTAAAAATGCAGAAAGCTTTTCATAATTAGAATTTAGTCACCCGTACTAGGCTTATTTTGGAAAGAACATTTTACAATTGAGTATGTGAATATTTATATCCTAGCTCTGTACAGCTAAAATATCTTAAAATTCTACATTAGTAAGGCGTAATTAATATAAAATGAAAGTGGAATTTACAGCTAAGTTATTATTTATCAAAATAAAGTTGTAAGTATCTCCACTCCTTGGGGATGTAAAATAAACTGTGGGCGTCAAGAGCAGCCCACTCTAATATTTCACTGAAGAAACAAAATTATTTCGTTCTTTCCAACCTTTTATGGTTCACTAATATTTTTTAGTGTATTTTTAGTAAAAGTAAGTGAATTTTTACAGTCGAGATTCAAACGATACGGTTGAGAATGACAATAAACTGTTTAAATAAGTTATAATTCAATTGAAAAGGATTGGGTTATTGACAAAGTATCAAATTATCAGCCAATGTATAATTGATAATGTCATAATGACGTTCCAAAATTCAGCTAAGTACCTAGTATGACGCTTTATACCGAACTCCGATGGAAGATTCATATTAAAGAAGATTTTATGGATTTAACTCTTTGTGCTTCTTTTTAATTTAGTATAAGTTATTAATTAAAGTTCACCACATCATACATAATGCTATCTACAGTATATGCTTAAGCTATAACATAATTTTATAATTAATAATAATAACTTAAGTAATGTTTTACTAGTAATGTTTGCTTAAAAATAAGCAAAAAGTGATTTTGTTTAAATTGAGCAGTCCACTACAGAATATTTCAAGCTTTGGATAAAAAGTGTTTATTCCGATATATTTGCGAAGAATTCGAATTAGGATCTTCGTTACAGTAAATTGTACTGGCTCCTCGGAAGGCATTCCACGTAATTAGTACAAAATAGATTATTAATCTATAAAAATCCCGATGCCTATATGGACTTATGGTGCCCAGCTGTACCAGTAAGAGCTCCATCCAAATAATCTAATTCTCTATCGGGACCTAAATGTAGAGTACGTCACCACAATCAAAAATATTGCTAGACGAACAAAGACTCCACCAATACGTGAAGTAATGCTATTCAACTTCTTTTATTTTAGTTAGCCTGAACGAGTATCTACAGTTACGAAACAATTGTATTCAATACGAACCTTAAATATAAAATTATATAGCAACACCCCTAGGCCATTGTTGCATTAATTCAACATTTTAGTCTGCACTAAATGTTTGTTCAATTGTATAAGTGTAGTTTAGGCATGCGAATTTGCGAATGGAGGCTTTTCACTTAGCCAGGTTTCAAAATTTAATTGTAAACATGCAAACAAATGCAGTGGCGGAGTGAATTTTATAGTATGGTATATGGGTTTAGTAACATTTATTAAATTTCTTCATAAATTAAATTTTCTGAGTATTAAAGATTGTGTTTGTGGTCAATTCATCAGGTCATTCATTCAGAATAGGCTACAATATATCTCGTACTACTGATATTTTTATACTATCGGAGTTTTTTTATTTTTATACATGTGTCTTCACTGAGACATCATGGAATATTACGACCTATCCTAACTTAAGACTAATAAGTAATTTAAGTCTAACCTAATTTATTACAAAGGATATTTAACATAAGAAAGTGTCCAATAACACTACTTACAGTCGCTATTAAAGGGAAGACACTTTGTTCTTGTGTTCTATTTTTTTTCAATCACTGTTTAGCACTTAATACTAACGTGCACTAACACTAATTCACTAGTTCAAACGGTTTTGTCCTTTTCAATCTTCTCACTAGGCCCGTGGTGTCATGGAGTTGAATAGCCTCGACATTCACGTGATGGTGGAGCCTATGTTCGTGGGCTCCGGCAGTCTTTTTTATTACTGTGGCGACGTCCTCTACATTAAGGTCCCGATGGAGGTCGTTATTGCGAATATACCAGGGAGCATTGACTATTCCCCTGAGCAGTTTGTTTTGGAATCGTTGGATTACTTGGATGTTACTATTACTGGTACAGCCCCACAGCTGTAATATATCGGAGTGTATGTTTTTTAAAACAATCAAAAAGCTATGTGACAACATTATTCAATAGAAAACCAATTGTGATTTTCCGTGGCTCGGTAATTAATTGCAAGAGCGGAGTCTGCTTACTGTGAAATTAAATGAAAACTCTCCATCTCGTCCGTCCGACGTCAGAACGGAAAAATATTAGTGAATAGATTATGAAAATAATTTCCGCCAACAATGGCCTTCAACGATAGTTCATTTAATATTTTTTTTAAAAGCTTTATGAAATTAAACTTCATAAATATAAAAGAGGTATGAAACGAATTAAACTGGCTTTGTACATTAGCAATCTTCATATACGAAGTACGAACGTTAAGGCAAAAGCATTTATTATAATTTAGAAATGTCATTTTGAGTCCCGGCGGATATTTTTTACTAACAAAGACCCGGTAAGTAAATACACTTCTAAATACCAAATGTGTTATATTAAAATCATAACGAAATCCTACACTTTGAAGGGTACGTTGGACAAACAGGCAAAGGGCGAAGGTGCAAATATTGTTCAGCATAGCGAACGTAAAGCGATCTCTATCAATCCATCCATCCGTAACATTCTGTGCCAAATATATCTAGAAGCATTGGAAGCCTGCTACCGCCGTTCTACGCGTTTGATTTGAATTGGCGTACAAAGTACAGTACAGCCATTAGTGTACTGCTGATATTAATATTTTCACGTCAGAGAAGAATGACGCTAACGAACACTACTCAACTATATATCTATTCAAACATCTTCTTTTAGGGCCATCTTCTTTCATCACGCGTGAACGGCTGGACCGATTTCGCTAATTAAATTTTTTGTTGTATTTGTTATTGTCAGGAAGTTTCTTGTGAACCTGTAACCTCATTGCGTTTGACATAACATTGAGAGAATGCGTGCTGCAAATATTGTCAAATTCACAAATCAGCCTGGGCTGCAGTCTGTACTATCATACTTTGTTCAATATACTAATCGCTTGAAATATCATGTAGGACAACGTTTGTCGGGTCCGCTAGTCATAATATAAGAATTCCGTTTAATATCGAATAATTACAAAAAAATAATAATATACAGCTTAGTTTTTTTTATATTATATACATTATTTTTATATTGTTATCCTATATATCCTAGCTACCTTCAGTGCATTTGATCGGAACCCCTTCACAGGTAAAGGCCTCCTCCATCTAAAACATATAAAACATAATATATTCAAGCATAATGAATATTAGAATTCTCTGCGATAGATCAGAATCCTAAAACTACACGAAATCTACAAGGCTTTTATATAGAATATACACTAACAAGACCGTAATTAATTACGAAGGTTCGTATTCCTTTCTTGGAACCATAAATTAATAAATACCCGTAATATGATATTGGTTTTGTTCGAAGGTAAGGATAGCGGTCACATTACATCAAATGTATTACCTATATTCTGTTGATCTTAATCTTAATATACGATTATGTACATAGGACACCCATAGCTCATTTGATTGGTATTGGAAATATGACCGTCATAATTCAAAAACAGAATATTTTTTAACGTTAATAGCTACGTAAAATGAATACTAATTATTATTACAGTTATATAAAAAGTACAGCTTGATATCCAGTGGACTGTGAGATATGTTTTTAAATATATATGTTATAAGTGTCAGGAGTATCTGTATGTATAAGCAAGCTGCACAAGATAACTAAATATATGAGAGAGCGAGAACTAAGACTAAGAATAAGAACCTAACAACCCTACGTATATACACTTAGCGCATGATTTACTTCTGTACCCTACACGTAAATTAATTATAATTGCATAAGTTGATACAAAATGCTATAAAAAAATCAGTGGCGATACAACCTCTTTAGGTCTTGGCCTCAGATTTCTGAATCTATTTCATGATTATTTTCAAATGTAATAGGCTTTTTGGGTCTAAGACATGTCGGTTTCCTCACGATGTTTTCCTTCACCGTTTGAGAAAATGTTAAATGCGCAAATAGAAAGAAAGGTACATTGGTGCACAGCTGGGGATCGAAGCCACTAGGCCAACTGGTCTAAATAAAATAATAAAAAAAAAAATAGCACTCCGGGAGTGCCGGCAGAAGTGAAAACTTCAATAATAACGTTGTGTTTAATTATAAGAGTACTATCATTTATGAGGTAGAATACAATGTTTATTTATTGCGCTATCGTACACAAATATGACAATTTAATACCTCAATAATTAAACTCAATTGAAGATCTGTCTATCAAGCATTAATATAACATGCGGACAATCTTAATCTTAATGTTAAACATTTTTTACCACCTAATGTTAATTCATTAAATTCAACCTTTATATAATGTAAATGTAAAATAATTATCTGTACAATACCTGTTATGCTCTTTATATCACTCTATTACTAGCTATAAATGTAATCAATCAATCAAACGCCTATAGAACTGTAATATTCAAATGCAGTAAAATACTAGCCATCTTCTACTTTTTATGATTAATATTTTAATAATTAAACTTAATTGAAGATCTGTCTATCAAGCATTAATATAACATGCGGACAATCTTAATCTTAATGTTAAACATTTTTTACCACCTAATGTTAATTCATTAAATTCAACCTTTATATAATGTAAATATAAAATAATTATCTGTACAACACCTGTTATGCTCTTTATATCACTCTATTACTAGCTATAAATAAACATCAATCAACCAATATAACCAATCAAACGTCTATAGATCTGTAATATTCAAATGTTGTAAAATACAAGCTATTGTATACTTTTTATGTTTAATATTTTAATAATTAAACTCAATTGAAGATCTGTCTGTCAAGCATTAATATCACATGCGGGCAATCTTAAATTTAATGTTAAACAATCTTTACCACCTAATGTTAATCCATTAAATTCACAATTTTTATATAATGTAAAGGTAAACTAGTTATCTGTACACCTTTTATATTAATTTAAGATTAGTTTTAAGACGCGGACTCTAATCGGGTGATTGAGGGAAGGAAATTGTATCAAATAGCAAAAACAACCCTCAATCACCCTACCCATGTCCAATCACAATGCTTATTGTGGTGTCATGAAAATGTAGGTTAATGCTATAAAGTATAAACATATTACAAATATTACATCTATTATGTGTCAATACAGACTAGATCGAAACCTAATCTTATTATTAAAATTATATTTATTACTATTATTATTATTCGTTTTTTTACGTTTTATAGTTCTCAGCTTATAGCTGGTTTTCTTGACGGCAGTTACGGGCTAAAGCCAAGTAAGAGTTTTTCATCTAGTAATTTATAAAGTACTTACTCATTTTCTTTCACTACTTCATCATCACTTTTTTCATTAATAGATTCACTTTGTTCGATTTCCATAATTTAAACAATTCACATTTACGAATACACAACAGTGTATTTACTACACAACAGTCAAGCAATCAGCTGTCACCATCCTTGGATACGCGTGGAACGCTGTACATAAACACACACGGTCATTCGCGCAAGCGCCCTGTGCCGCTTAAACAGAGCAGCACACTCAGGCACGGTAGAAATAGTGGGAGATACTAGTTCCTCTCCCTTCCCCTCGATCTTACGCTTTTTCGATCAGCATCACGTGACCCTGACGCAAGTTTGAAAGTTTTTACCCATACAAAAAGTGCTCAGCGCCGCTAAAGAAGTTTTCACTTCAAAAAATAGAAAAAGAATGCCACACGTTTTTCTTTTTTTGTTAGTAATTCCATCTCTTCTTTTATTCCATCAATTTCACTTGTTTTAAGTGAACGAGAAACGTTATATCAATGAGTGCTGAAACTTCGCAAATCTCCAAATTTTTTACCATTATCACCAGGCCGTGATTTATGACCAATAATTTGGGGAATGTAAAGGCGCCGAGGAACACATACATCACAAGGTAATCACTTAAACTCCGCAGAGCTATGAAATATTCAAATGAAGCCGCGGTCTCTGCTATATTGCTTGAATATTTAGTCAGAGTTTTTAGTGTTACGTTTTTCTATGTCTTTCTTAGACCGAAGGGTCAATAAAGAACAGATTATTTATTGTTTTACTTACGAGAATTGTTTTAAAAAAATGGGTTACAAAATATTTTTTTCTAATGTCAAACGCTACGGCTGAATATCAGGCCGCTAGTTAAACGGCGCTGTTTAGTTAAAAGGCTAGGCTTTTAATTAAACGTCTTATTAAGCTAGTTGGCTGCGATATCTACATAAAAGCGGTCGCCATCTACATTTTGATTGAGGCTATGTTTTCCTTAACCATACGAGCGAGTTCAAAATGTGTACATAGAAAGTTCATTGCTGCATAGCCGGGATTCGAACCTACGATCGAAGTCACTATGCTCTCGTTCATGTGGACTAAGCCTCATTAGCCCCTTATGGGGATGACCCATTGTAGTAATGTTAGTATGCCATTTGGACCGCTCTTATAGAAACCCTTTTGACAACAATCATTCACTCTAGTGTAAAAAAATATTTTCATAATTAACGAGCGACCTTCGCACGGCCAACCTGACCCGTAAACTTTACAAAATTATATACCCAAACATTCCTCATGAATCATTCTAGATATTGGTGAGAACCGCAAAACCGAGAAGTTAGCAAGCAGAGCACAAAACATGCAGCCCTGCGATTCTGTAACTCACCGATGCAAAAACCGCTGTGTGAGTTCGAAAAGTGAGTTACAGAATCGCAGGCCAGTTCTTGTATCACACATAATAGTTTTATGGATCCTAATAGTTTTAAGAAACAGTTCATTTAAGTCCAGAATTTTTTTTTTTTATTAAAGCTATAAATGCTTTGCCAGCTTATTGATCACAGAAGAACATTTCTTCTGGATTTTTAAAATTAAGGTCTTCATAAAATATCATACAAATAAAACAGTTCCCTAAAATTTTTATGATAAAATAATATAGTTTATTGATTCAAAAACCCTTTGATAATATTTTTTTTTTATCATTATCATTTTATTTTTAACGCTTTAATAAAATCGCGAACATAACAGTGATTGTTATTATATTATAAAAGACATATGTCGCTGATAGCTTTTGTAGGCATTATCAAGCTCAACTCTTCTCTAGAACTCAATGATATCTATCATCGTTATGGCAGCGTTCGTAAGAAACGTTTTCGTTAGTCCGTTTTTTCTCCAACTTTCTTTGCAAATTTGACTTTGATTTTGCGCGTTAATATATAGCCTACACTCCCAGAAATGTATCTTACTACTGGTAATATAATTTTCTTAATTGGTTTAGTAGATAGACATTATCTACTACAACCTTAGAATCTTGACTTCTTAGTAGTGATAGTTTTTTAACAAAAACATTAATAACAATAAGAGATACAAAACAAATATAAGAACGTATCCGATAGCAATTATAATTTTCGTAAATACACAGAAATTGTATTCATATGTGCTTAAGCCCGCACATGAAAATGCATTTGCGCATCCCCTGCCCCAAAATGTTGCAGGAGTATGTGGTACTCAACCCACACCAGAATCTCTGCTCTTCAGAGACTGGGTGAGCAATACCCACTAAAACCACCTCAAGTAGTTCCTACAAAGCCACGTTACAGAGGCTCCGGTCGCTCTCGCATTGTACCGGGTCCTCAACGGCATGTTACACTCAAACACCTCCGGAACACACTATAGGAAGTAAGAGATGGGTATATCTTCTCCTATTTAGTCCGCGTCTTCTAACCCTAGGATTCTGATGTCTCCTTCTGTAGCATTACTTGCTTACAGAAGGATACTACTGCACTCCTAACACCACGGGCCTAGTGAGAAGGAGGACAAAACCGTTTGAATTAGTGAGTGCATGTTAGTCTTAAGTGCTAAATAGTTGTGAAAAAAAATAGTAAACAAGAACAAAGTAAGACACTTTAATATATATATATATATCTATATATATCCTTTTTAGTAAATTATATTAGTTTTAAACTACTTATTAGTCTTAAGTTAGAAGTAAAAGATCTTCCGACTAGATTTTAAAAATCGATTCGGTGTGTTACTTTTGGAAAAAAATTATTATTCAATCAATGATTATTTGCGCGAGACACTGTAGTTGATATAAATTTAATAAAATATGATATGTACGATACAAATAATATAAGAATTGACCAATTCATATGACTAATAACGTAAAATTCCTTTAAAGACAAATTTGCGCGCCATTGTGTGTGGCAGAATATGTGAACCGATTGTACTACCTTACACATTTTTGTCCCATTATATTCTTGCAAGTAATTATTATTATTGTTCTTGTGCAGAGACAATTTAAAAATATGTGTTTAAACATTTATTCGTATCACGTAAAAATAGTAATAAAGCAATAACATTTGTGTTCACTAACAATGTATCCAATTGAAAAACTTGGTGATAATTTTTTCATCGTATAAGTTGTTCCGAAATTCCATATAAATCTCGGGTTGTTTCAAACTTTTCGAGCCCAAAGTAATCTAAAACAAATAAAGATGAGGACCGCTGTATGTCCCTTTATGTTCGTATGAATGTTAACAAACTCGCTTTACGTGAAAATTGTATTTGGGTTATTCTTTTATGTTGTCTATATGAACCTGTACTCCAGTGAGTACCATAACTAGGGAAAAGGTTGTGTCTGTGAAAGATTTAGATTGATTTTTGTTAAGTTTAGTGGAGTGGAAAGCCAATGCGGACAAACATCTGGACTGTCCAGCGTCTTCTTCCTATCCGTTGCACTCTTGACAGAGAGGTCGTGATCGCTAGGAAGTAGTTGTAGTAGTAGGGGCAGATGTGATGCGCTTCACGACGTTTTGCCATCGTTGCCTATTAGTGGTCATCCTGCTGCGTTGATTGAGAGAGTCTCCTACGGCAGACTTAATTTGGTCAGTCCAACGCGTAAGTGACCTTCCACGCGGTCTAGTGCCTTCCACCTTCCCCTGTCCAGCGTAAGGGGTACGAAATAGAGCAGAAAGAAATAAAAAACTTTAATACATAATCAAAAAGGATGTTTGGTTAAAAGAAACAGCACTAGGATTCCCTGTGTCGTGGGTAGTCTTGTATTTATACTTTAGTCCCGTTCCTCACTTCAGAAGGTCGCGTTGGTGTGCCATAGCTTCCATTACCCCCTGTCTTGGGCTTAAAGCCTGTGTAATACTGGACCTTAACTTGGTCTTAACTAATAATAAACAGAATACGTATGCGCCACTATACATAAAGATAAGTTCTAATTGCATAGTTTTAACTAAACTTCTCTTGTCTCTTTTCATAAAAGTGTTCACCCAATTTGATAGAAAGAGACAAAAGAGTTAAAAGAATGAAATGACACCATCTGTTTTTATGGTAAGGATGTTAAGGTCTGTTTAAAGTTTATAGAATGTCGTAAGCAAGCACATTGAAATGTCGTATATCGCAAATATGTTCGCCTATAAAAACGTCTTTTGAAACTTAACTCATAAAAATCAAATCTTTAAAAAAGAAAACACGGAAATTTAATATCAATTTATGAATGGAGTATTAAAAAGGCGATAAAAGTGTTAGGGCAGGTCATTCGTGAAGTTATAATGAACTTTTTAAATAAACCTGGCGTAAAAACGTAGGGCGGGCGGCGTGGTCTTCCTTTAATTTATGGCTTAGCCGCGTTTTGAGTTACGAGCAATATAGAAAATATTTTTAATAACTTTTAAAAATAACATCAAATCTATTTTAAATTTGATTTTATTTTGTTCCCTCTGGAGTAGAGACTCTTGGGCCGTGGTGTTCAAGTGCACAGGCGCTCTTTTAAGTTGGCGCCTGGTAGAAGTCACCATACATAGAGCTGGTGCTTTCCTCGCTCAACAAATAAGTATCGCAATAATTAATATTACTATATAGGTTATTATTAGGTTAATGTTGTAATATAAATAAATATAAGCTAAAGTACTCTTCTCACATGTTTTAAATTTATATAATTATAACATTACATAAGCCAATCTAGGGATAAGATTCAGAAATGAAACTTGGTGATTCGTCTGACTTTGAAAAATGTTTTCTTGTTAAATATTTTGACAAATAGAGGACATTGATCTCTTTTAGTTTCTGAATCTCTTCGTATCGTCTTATCAGAGTATATCCTTATCGAACTTTAAGTAAAAATGTAGGTACAATTTTACCGTATTAAAAGAAGATCTTACAATTATCTTGTGTTAGGAATTTAGGTGACTTAGCTATTTTACAAAAGTATAATTAATACTTAGTTATATTACAGATGAAGTTAAATATTTAACTATAAATAAATATTCAGAATCTAATATATAAAATTCTCGTGTCGCGGTGTTTGTGGTTTAACTCCTCCGAAACGGCTCAACCGATTCTCATTAAATTTTGTGTGCATATTGGGTATGTCTGAGAATCGGACAACATATATTTTTCATCCCCCTAAATGTTAAGGGTAGTCCACCCCTAAATTTTGTTTTTTTTTTTATTTTTGTATATTTTTTTCTGTGTTTACTTTTTTATGATACAACATTAAAAAATAAATACAACCCCTAACTTTCACCCCTCTACGATCAACCCCTATTTTTTTATTATAAATGATATACATGGCAAAACGACGTTTGCCCGGTCAGCTAGTATTTCTATAAACAGCGTTACTTTAAAAGAAATTTAAAATTTAAATAATCTGAGACTTTCATATATTCCACATAAATTCCCGTTTATGAGAACGCGATGTCTGCTAGTTTCAAAATATATTCATAGTCTGGTCTAGTTCTGTGTAAACGTGAGTCCCATTCATATTATCCACCTATTGTATTAACTCTTTAAATAAAAGATCGAGAAGCTTCCGTGTAATGTACTATTTATAAAGCGTTTGCAGTTTTCACGTATACTTCGATGCATTTTCCATATGTTTCACAATAGCGATACGGAGTGCTCGCGGAATGCTAACCTGCACACAGGTCCAGAGCTCACAATACTATATTTTCCCACACAAACGTAGACACACTAAGTGCAACGAATGACGTCATATAAAAGTAATTTAAGGAATTCTCACAAACAAACCAAGGGTCGTTGGTCTTCAGTATTTGCTTCGTGATAATTGTTTTCTGTTATATTATATACAAGTAGGTTAGTTCTTATTTCATTTGAACATTGGTGAACCGCTGAAATGGATAGGCCATACACTTCCAAGGCATCCCAAGCAGGCGCTTGATTGGAACCCGCAAGGAAAGCGGAAATGTGGCCGTCACAGAAGAAGAAGAGAGCAAGAGCCGGAAAGACTTGGAGTGACGTGAAATATGAGGCTCAAGACCGAACGCGGTAGACTCACTGTTGACGCCTCGTATCTAAGGCTTATCTTACTTGACATTAAGAGCGCCCTTCCCCGTCCGACGAACGGCAACGCGAGCATGGCCAAAAAGCTTGTTCTTTCATCCAGCGCAATGTCAGAACAAGAGGTAAAGCGAAAAGAGATAGCATAAATAGATAGCGAGCCTTTCATAAAAATGGTTAACAAGCAAGTGAGAATGCGATAACATTGAAAGAAAAATAGTGTGCGGAAATTTCATAAAACTTGTTCCAAGAAATGCGTGTTTTTTCGTAAGCCTTACAAGATTATAAAAAAAAGGTTTTAAATTTATCAATTCCATTACATTTGCATGCTTTCTATGCAAATATTTCTTTCCGGTTACAATTAATGAGTACATCATAAACGCCCAAACTTCATATAAAATTTGTGCATACAAGCAGATTTTTGGAGGTTTGTACTGAATTAGTTTCTTAAAATTTTGATTTCGCGTTTTAAAAGAAACCTAGATATAGTGCACAAGATGCCTATTAGTTCAAAAGTTTTAAAGAAATATCTGTTACAACGCCCTAATCGCGTACGAGCGTTTGTATGAAAAGATAGACGGGTTGGCCGCTCAAGTAAGTGAAATGACATTCGAACATTGTAATAGCTTAAAAATAATCAGCAAGGTTAAATTATGCAAGCTCTTCTTGTGCATATATCCTCACTTTAAATTATGTTGACATAAGCATCACGTACGGAACAGGATTAAAATGAAAGCGTCGAAATCTCAGTATAAACTCCGCTTCCTTGTACAAATATGAGATATATAAAAACGCTCTTACAAGTATTAAGTAAGCATTACCGGATTGAGAATGAATAATATACCATCTTTTAGTTATGTTAATAAGACTAGCTGTCCCGCGAACCTTATTTTGCCTTAATTATATGATTTTCTTAGCTATGAAACAGGTAGGTTTCGTAGCTACATACATATTATGGAAAATTTATGCTATCCCTATTCTACGCTTATTCCAAGGTTTTTCAATTATTTCTCTCCATAAAAATCTTAGAGTAAAAGAAAAAGCTATTAAAAATATTCGAAAACTATAAAACTCATTTTTGAATTGTATTTTTTTAATGATTATTCGTTAAATCACAACTTATTTACCATTAGATAAATTATATAAGTAATATAGGTTATTTGTTTCCAAAATATTCATCACTACATTTGTCTTCGTCGAGGAAATTGTTCGCAGAAAAAAATCAATTGATTGACCCAGGACGGCACGTCTAACTAAATTAGGATGAAATAATACCAAATAAATCTACACATGATGAATATTAAAAAACAACGGACTAAGTTTCACCGTGTCCAATTTAATTGGGTTGACCCAAAAATAAATTGTACGTTAGAAAATTGTTCATACAACTTCAACTAAGCGTAATAATGCTTTTAAGCTTGACTCAATATGTACCTACAATCGTTTTTCCCTTAACTACGAATTGTACATTTTACTAATATACTGAAAAATAGACCATAAACGTCGCAAAGCCTTTTAATAAAGTTTATAAACTACTAGCTGGCCTGGCAAACATCGTACCGCCTAACAGTCGATTCTTTATTTTTTTTTAATACTTATTCTGCTAGTAAGATAAAAAAAAGAAAGTTGATAATACAACAAATACATTATGTCAAAAAATAAAAATTTACCTTCCCGGAACCCCTCCACTAACACTTGAACTTTATGATATGGTATTAAGGTTCAAGTTGCCTTTAAATATTATTACGAATATTTTGTATGGGAATATAGAAAAGTGTTGTTTTTAGACTTTTTCACTCAATTTTTTTTAATTTTTCTCTCCGTAAGAACCATTATCGTACTTCAAGGAATATTATAAAAAAAGAATCGGACAAATCGGTCAAGCCGTTTTCATGTCATGTCGTAACAACGGAAAACGGGTTTCATTTATATATATATAGATTCTCGTCCAAGGGTACACATCATTACCTCAACATCCGTTGTTCCACAACTGGCAGTGTTTTGCCGCGCACCACCAATATTTGGAACCAGATGCCCACTGAAATATTTCCGAAATAATTTGCCTTAGGAAGAAAATAGCGTAGCAATTCTTAAAAGGCCGTCAGCGCGACCACTTGATTGCCCTTGGGCGGTGATATCACTTAACATCAGATGAGTCTCCTACCCTCTTGCTTTTATAAAAAAAAATACAGGTTTTTCAAAACAAGAGTAAAAATTAAAGTAATAAATTAGGGTAAAACAAGTGACAATCAAACAAGACTCATATATTCCAAGTGGAATTCTAATGCAGCTGTCGGTGTCGCAACTGCAAACTGCACGCATTTACCAAATACATGACAGCATGACAATATCTGTTCTTCGTGTTTAATTCTACAATTTGTACGTAATATTTGCAATTGCTGTAACGTATATCGGAACACCTTTTAAGTTTATCGTGTCTGTAGCTTTCTCGTAGCTCCGACAAATGAACCGATTTTTAGTTAGATAATATGTAATTTCGTTTACTGTCAGGAAACTAGATCCATCCCCGATGTCGTAGGTTCGATCCCCGGCTGTGCACCGATGGACTTTTTTTATATGTGCGCATTTAACATTCGCTCGAACAGTGAAGGAAAACATCATGAGGAAACCGGCTTGCCTTAGACCCAAAAAGTCATCGACGTGTTTCATAGGAGGCTGATCACCTACTTGCCTATTATATTTAAAAATGATCATGAAACAGATACATAAATCTGAGGTCCAGACCTAAAAATGTCGAGACTGATTTGTTTATTTTATTCTCTCAGCAAAGGAGAGTTCAGCTGAGCCCCGTCATCAATCCCGACTGTACATATGAACACACCGAGAGAAAACCTGTATTTCTAAGAGCTTAGACATTTGTTGGGCATAGTTGGCTGATCTACCATTTGTCTCAAAGATTGTGAGAGAATATGCAATATCATTAAATTATTTTCTACAGTAAAAATTAAAGGGCCGGCAACGCACTCGCGAGCCCTCTGGCATTGAGAGTGTCCATGGGCGGCAGTATCATTTAACATCAGGTGAGCCTCCTGCCCGTTTGCCCCCGTTCTATATAAAAAAAAATATCACAGACTCAACGTTCATCCCACACATAAAATGTTAAAACACAAGGAAATTGGAACAAATATTTATGACTTAAGCGATTTCCGAGACATGTTATAAGCGTTCATAATTGCGCTTATTCCGGTCACGTTTGAGAGGCACTCGAAGACATTTCGATAGAATCTCGAGACTTGATTCATTTTCAATAACTTAGGCTAATACCCACTTGACATTTATATTATCAATATTTACTAAGATATATAAGTTATATATAGAATAAAAATATATGGGAGTATTATACTCGTAGAATAGAAGACAAGTTTTTTATAGGCGCATTTGATTTGTAAAAAGAAAAACAACTGGACCGAAAACATTAAGTCACCATTAATTAAGTAGGCGCCTGGTAGATAGCACAAATGACCGCAGATCTGGTGCTTTCCAGTGGTGGAAATGCTGCCAGAATTAAAGGTACACTGCCACAGGGACCAAACTTTTAAATTTGTTTTAATTTTGTATTTGTCAACTTTTAATTATTATTATTCCTACGTAGGTAAAGAATATAGTAAATACTGTATATTTGAGTCGTAGATATTAAAAAAAAAGTAGATCAGTACACTTAGTTTATTTTAGTAGATTATTTCCAGGGATATATAAGCGAGGCAAAACCCGAACAATTCATTGAGTTTCGAGTGCGAGATTAACATCGAATAGTGAAGATATTAGATAAGTGATAAAGTACTGTGTGAAGTGGGCGTAATTGAAGTAATTAGTGTATATTTTCTACGCGTAATTTGTAGCTTTTTAGTGTAATCAAATTCCGCGTTGATTTATTTAAAAATAAACCCTTAAAGATATCTACGGCGTTTTCTATCCGATCCCCTAGCTCGTAACAATGCGAACATTTACAGCACCAGAATAGACCGCCAAGATGGGAATTATGTAAAACATGCCAACTAGTATTTTACAGCTGATATCACCAATATTGAATATATATCAATAACGATTCCACGAATTTGAAATTGTCTGCGAGTACTAAACGATTACTATTATATCTTCGATTATATGAAACAAAGCCTAACCAAATAGAGCTTCCACTTACGAAAACTATATCCACCAATGACTATTATAATTTGTTTGATATTCCATTATTCTGATATACACAGGTACACTGAATCATTTACTGCATGAAGAATATTGTAATCCCATGTAAATATATCGCGTCGCAAAAACTACTACCACCGCCTGTTGCCATTCAGTACTGTTGCTTCCTTGTTTAAACATTCGTATACATTTTAAATTTTGCTATAGGCGCTGCAATTGTTCAGATGTAGCCTAAAATTGTGATGCATGAAATTATGGCTCCCATTTTCATTTTAGCATCTGATTGTTTATTCTCGATAACATCATTTGGTTTTTTAAATTTCTATCAAGAGAGCTTTCTCTGCAGCAAGAAAATCCATATAAAAATTTTTTAGACAATTTAATCGTCATAATAAGCAACTGATAATTCGAACAAAATTATAAAGGACTGCGGAATGAAGTTCACTATTGTGATAAGTTATATCCAGATAACGTTTCACACACAACATCTCAATTAGACGCAACCCCATCTGTAGATTATTAAATAACACAATTATCAATCTACACAGACTAACCCTCATAAAAAGGCATTGATGAAAATAATAGTCTAAAGTTTTATTTTATATAAAACAATCTTTTTATGATAGCTTAAATCTTAATATATATAAATTACGTGTCACGTTGTTTGTCCGCTATGGACTCCTAAACTACCGAACCGATATCAATCAAATTTGCACACCGTGTGCAGTTTGATCTAACTTAAAAGATACTTACATCTTAATTTATACCCGCAATATTATTTAATTGCAAAATATTTGTTTATTATTTAATAGTCACAATTCTAACAGATGGCGCTGTGTTGAAAGTACCAACGTTTCACATAAGCTACAATTTAATGGCATAACCACCAATAAAGCATGGTGTTCCCCATGACTGATGTTCTCCTACCGTTTCCCTTGAATAGTTTACTACTATGTAATATAACAAAAACCTTAGCCACAGCAACGCTTGGCCGGTCTGCTATTTTATAAAAAGAAACAAAAGAGTACTTACAGTTATTATTTTAATTACTTATTTCAATGGTATAGTAGTAAGTCTCTATACAATCTTCTAATGGTCGTTGATCAAATCTTTAAGCGATACCTCTACAAGTACTGTTACAAATTCTCATTTATATCCGTTTAAGTTTTATTTAATTCATGTAAACCACAGACTTAAATCAAATATAAAAATGTACTAAGGACTTTGTAACGTTTATATTTGTTTTTGGTATTTGTAATCCCCACTAAGTTCAACACATAAATTCCTAATTCTAAGTAATGAGAAATTAATTATTTTATTACACCTTCACTCAACATGGAAATGAAAAACAGCACGCGTTGAAGCAATTAATTATCCGCACCACTAATTATATCTCGTGACACAAAAACATTTTTGTTACTTTGATTATTTTCATACAGTTTTTCCCTCTAAATATCTGTAGAATTGTATTGTAGTGCATAACATACACATGCTTGCAATGTCAAAGAAGCATATCTTAGACCGAAAATTGATGTCGTGTTGGGCACAAAGGTTTATGCCTGCTCTATGCCCCCTTCGTGTAAGGAACTTCAAACAATTTTTTTTAAACACAGTTCACACCAATTGACCTAGTCCCATGCTAAGCTAGTGAAGCTTGTGTTATGGGTACTAGAGTATATGGGTATAGAGTATAGATAGATAGACATATAGATACTTATTTAAACACCCAAGACCTAAGCACAACACCAAATGCTGATCACATCGATGTTTGTCTCAGCCGGGGCTCGAACCCGGGACCCATGGATTCGCAGTCAGGGGTACTAACACACACTAGACCAATGAGTCGTCTCAATATAAAGCATTATCTATCTCAGTTGTTGTGACTGTCGTAAAAGATTTAAGTGAAGAATAGCTTTATAGCGAAGACAATGACAAGAGATTAATAAAGAGAATCTAAGCAGATTAATATTACTTACACATTATAATCTGTTAAAGACGAGTAATACAATAAGAAGCCAAAATTAATTTTGCAAATTTATGCAAGTCGACTTTATAGGGAATACGCCATCTTGGTCGCAAATTTGCCGCTATTTCGACAATTGTTTCATTTTTATTGGGTTTGAATATTGGCTAACTTTTATATAGTATTTTACGTGTCACTAACATATTGTTTATTATTTTTTATATAGTGTAGGATTTATACATGTTGACTATATCATTGATATAGACTTAATATTAATTACTAACGAAACACATACACGGAAACACACAAAATAATAATAATAATGAAAAAAAAGAAAGAAAAAAAAAAGTTTTTTACAGATGTGTGTAATGTGTGTGTGTGTTGTGGTTGTAAGTGGCCCTGGCTCAGCATTATGTTGTGGAGCAGACGTGTTCCACAGCGCTGGTCAGACTGCCAGAGAGCACAACAGTTTGCACCTTAAAAAAAATGTAACAGTAGAAAAAATAATAATAGTAAAAAATTAACAGTAGAGACGTCTTGGAAGATTTGTGTGTAAAAGTATAGGGTAATTCCGGGGGAGATGGCCCTAGTAGTTATAAAACTGTATTATGAAGGAATTATGATGAATAAAACAGTGAATTCGTATAGAACATAAACTTTATTTATTATTCTTGTCAAATATTAACGATACATCACTTTAGACAACGCTAACAATATAATTTTAAACTTTAAAAAAAACTAGGACTGGCCATCTCTCACCGAGTGCCCGGGGGAGATGGCCATAGTGTTTGGGGCGAGATGGCCAGTACTTTTTTTACCTTTCCCGTTACCCTTGAGATCTTTTAACTCCTTTTTTTCTTATTGCCGCAGTGAGAACACAAGTCATCAAACTCGGTCCAGTTTCGTGCACCCAGAGCATACAAATACTGCATTGTATCCAATCTTCAAATTTTCATTCTAGAAATATGTCAGAGGTTATATAGGCGGATTTTTGTGACATATAAACCACTGAACCTGGAGGCAGCCCATCTTCTTTCATCTATTTTATTAAATATTAAAAATAAATTTAAATTTGGGCATACAATTTTATGGCTATCTCTCCCGAAAATACTATGTCCATCTATCCCTATTGACCGGGTGAGATGGCCACAGGGCGTAATAAAAGCAACATCTCAATTATGGAGTTAATTTTGAGGCTAGAACACGAGAAAGTTCTTTACTTCACGCAGATATCACGAAAACGTACAAAACTGTCCAAACTTTTTTTTAACCACTTAATGTGTCAACCCCTTAGTTTAGATCTAACGTGTTAATGAAAAACAAAGTCAAATTACTTACTTTTTCCTATTTTTTTTGCAAAACAATTCACTGTCACTTGTTGCCGGTGCCAACATCAATGGAAATAATTAAAAAGTATTGACATCTATGAATTATTACTCGAACTTTTTTCTATTGGCCATCTCTCACGTACGGCCATCTCCCCCGGAATTACCCTATAGTAAATAAAAAAAATATAATTTAAATAGATGTCGTGGGACTTTTGTTGAGTAACCATACAGTACTTTATAACTACGAGGAAAATTTGATTTTTGACGAAGATTTTTCAGCGGAGGAGGGATATTATTTCAACATTTTGTCGTGCTATATTAAAAACTCCCACAAAATGATGCTGGGGAATGGCGAGCTCCTAAGTAAAACTCCTTACATTGCTCTTGTTGACATTACTACGCCAGAGGAGCTTTTTGTACAAATATTCAGGTTGCTTAGTATATACTACATTAAATAACAAACTTGCCAAATACAATTTTTGTCGTGTTGTAATTATATTTTTGAAGTTATACTTCTTTTGCCGCATTAGCGAAAAATTATGAGAGTATTTTTCGCACACCGTCACAAAAAAGTTAGCTATAGTCAAAATTTTTAAACTTTATATAACTAGATATTTAAATGCGTTATAATAAAACCTTCAATAAGTTAAATACCTTTATTGCTCGTTCAGACACGGCGGGAACCGCGCGATTTGAGAATCGCATGGAAATCGCGCGGGTCTTATTTGTATGAGTTATTAAGTAATCGTTCAGACATACCCGCGCGGTTAATCAAACCGCGCGGTTTCCGCAACCCAACCGCCAGAAAATAGAATCGCGATACTCCCGCGCGGTTCTATTACTATGAAGATCTTACTCAGCGTTCATTAGCATTGCGGGCACCGCGCGATTAACACGTCATAACAAGAGCACCGTGAGTTATTTATTGATGAAGTGGAGAGTTTTTCTTTTGGTAACACGCTTGCCCCTATATGTGTTTCAGAGCTTGAAATATCTTACCTGATTAGTTCAATGAGTTCATCAAAAGATTTTATTGACATTCTCAAATAGTCAAAAAATTTTCTCTCAAACATTCTTAAATTGGGATATAGTGTCACTATCCTCTTAAGATCCTCTCTGAATCTGCCTTTTCTTTATTGTCTGTATCAACCACAGACACTTTAGTTACTCTTCGACTTCCATCTTGAAACTGATCGCTAACTAACCGCCACTGTTTGAACAGTCGCCATTTTTGCGGTTCAAACCGCACGATCTGACAATCGCGCGGTTCCCGCTGTGTCTGAACGAGCACTTATTCTATTGTTACTGTCGTTTTTCTGCAAACGTAGAATAAAAATTTTGAAAAGATTTTTATCTTGTTACGCCAAAAACGTTTTTGCTTATTAATAATAAAAAACATTCACATTGTCGTCATTTAATCTAAAAGTAAATTTCTTCCATAACTCCAAGAGCAACATTGTCTTGTAATCTGGGCGCTTTCTTACCCAATGAACCCTGTCGATCCAAATTCGATTCAGCGCATCATCTCAGCCGTAAAACGCTTCCACCTGCCATTTGTCGCATAATTCCTTGGAGGCCTATTCTTGTACTTAATATTCGGGTATGCAACGCCCCGAATTCAGGTTACGTAATACCAATTCGCCGTTTATTGCTAACAGTTATGATGATCCGCGTAGTCACACAAACAAGGTATATCCAACGCCTACATTCGCTTATATTGCTTTTCGTATAGCTTTTAAGATCGTCGGTGATACTGCTAGCATACGGTGCTTTAAAGTGGTACCTCGGTAGAAATTTTCTATATTGGTATTCAAGTATGCGTGCGATGTATAAACGTTAGAGGAAAGAACTTGCGTTTAAAGGAAAATGGTAAATTAAAAATAGGCCCAGCGGACTCCAAAGACCCTTTATGGGTTGGATGTATGTAATGTATGCTGGCAACATTAAAGGGAAATTATGGAAAGGCTGGATTGCCCTTACATGGGTTATTGCAATGGACTTCTGCTAAAAAAAGTGCGTAGTTTTGTTGCTGTGTGATTATTTTATAAGTAATGGTTGATTTTATATTGCCAAATCCAAACTAATTTCATTATACAATAATAATAATAATTTATTTCATGCAAGAATATGGTACAAAACTGTGTAAGGTGGTACCAATCGTAAGTTGGAATATTCTGCCACACACAATGGCGCGCAAATTTGTCTTAAAAGGAATTTTACATTTTACATTAGCCAAAGTCAATTTTTATGAATAAAGATTAGCATAATCATTGAATTTTTATTTATGATTGAATAGACCTTAAACGGAAATGTAAGAGCGTGCTTCTATTTCACCTTGCCTCCTGCTGATAGAGGAATCTTTGTTTTTATTTTATTATTATTTATTACTTAAGATGTCATGTGGAACACGGCGTAATGGTTGCAACCTTACAAACGTTGTGTAAAACAAGAAACTTGGCGATTAAAAAGAGTGGCGGAGAGTTTATTGCTTACTTATTGCTACTAGTACTTCTCTTGCGATCTATGCCCTTGATTTAAGAACTAGCAGTAAATGTATAATATGAAGCATTTCAAAAATATTTATTTTTTTGACTAGTAAATGATTTTAATTTTTTTAAAGCTAACCGAATACACACATTAATAACCATTTGGACTTATGATTGTCTGCTTAAATAAATAAATTATTATTCAAGGTACACGGCCACGGGGACCAAACGTTATAAATTTCTTCTAATTTTCTATTTACTATAGTAAATACTGTATATTTTTGGGATACAACTTTAATTCTCTCTATTCTTAGGTGTTTTAAATCTAAGGCGCGTCCAATTGTTCAAAATTACATTTTCACCAAACCTATTTCCAAGTATTATTTATAATTAATCATCATTAATATTCATAATCGGATTATCAAATCAACGATTTCAATCCATTAAACTCAGGCATACATTGTTGACGTACTGTCATCGCTGCTCAAATTTCGTCATTCAGTGCGAATGACAGTTGACATATGTTCCGGTTAGTGGCGTTATTACATTTGTATCCACTTAGAGCCGGCTGCAATGGTCCAGATGTTTGGAACATATTGTGAAATATAATCTGTGGCAGAGTAAAGGTATAGATTATAATGAAGTGTCGTTTTCAAAAATAGTAATTTGCGACTGGACATATCGTTTAAATGAACTAAACTTAAAAAATATTATTAATAAATATATAGTATAAGCTTATATAACATACACTATTATAATAAAAGAGCAGTGTTGGCCTAGTAGCTTTAGCGTGCGATTCTCGTTCCTAAGGTCGTAGGTTCGATCTCCGGCTGTGCACCAATGAACTTTTTCTATGTGCGCATTTAACATTCGCTTGAACGGTGAAGGAAATCGTGAGGAAACTGGGTTGCTTTAAACCCAAAACGTTGACGTCGTGTGTCAGGCACAGGGTGATCACCTACTTGCCTTATATACATACTTGCCTTATTAGATTGTCTACTGATCATGCATCGGATATAGAAATGTGAGACCCAGACCAACAAAGGTTGTAGCGCCACTTCAACCTATAATTAAAATAACAGAGTCTTTCCTCAAACTTCGATTTTGTTCCCTTTGGAGTAGAGGCTCTTGGGCCGTGGGGTTCAAGTGCACAGGCGCTACTTAAGTTGGCACCCGGTAGATAGTAACAGTGACCCCAGAGCTGGTGCTTTACTCGCTCAAAGAATAAGTCTCGCAATACAGCGAGGAAATGCTGCCAGCGTTAAAAGTACACTGCCACAGGGAATTAAATTTGTTTAATTTTTATTATTACGTAGATTAAGAAAATTGAAAATACTGTATATTTGATTGTTATGATTACTAATAAAAAATTTTTATTAAAATATTATCTTTCTAGGAAGAGTCAAAAGTGGAAAAGTCACTAAACGTAGTAATTTTTTAATGTAATACTGCTATTGCTAAATATAGATCAGTATCCTTTCGCCGGAATATTCCTCGATTCTTATACGTATCTCTATGAATACTACAAATTAAAGCGACGAAATATCATAAGCTACAACATATTACTTTACACTGCTAGAGATTAGAAAATGTGGATTTGGCTGTTTGAAATGCATGAAAATCATATAAATCATACTTTGCATAACCATTCCAAACTTCCATGCGTTTTCAATTAATTTTAAAATGCGCCACGATTCTTTCTTAGTTTTGCTAATGAAACACAGTTAAAAGTTAAGTATTTTTTTAATAGAATGGAGGGCAAATAGGTGGTGGGCTCATCTGATGTTCAAAGTCAAATCATTTATTTCAATTAGACCACCTAAAATGGCACTTTTGAACGTCAAACAAAATACAAAGAAGATTCTAGTTGCCCCTTCCAAACAGTAGTTTCGTGTGGAGAAGAATGGGCAAGAAACTTCACACTTACTCTTTTAAAATAGGTTTACAATGTTTTGTTTACATTAGTTAAATAATTATATACGTATGTGAAGACAATGTACTCTTAGAATAAAACTTCTATACTAAAAAGTTAGTATATAATATGTTCCTCACATATTTACAAATATCGAAACCGTAGAATATTATACATTAAGTGATGGACACTCTCAATGCCAGATAGTTCGCGAGTGCGTTGCTGGCCTTTTAAGAATTGGTAGGCTCTTTTTTTGAAGGTATCCTTAGTCGATTTGGTTCGGAAATACTTCAGTCGGCAGCTGGTTGGCCACATAGTGGAGGTACGCTTAAAAAAAACTGTCTTAAAAAGCGCTTAGAAACGACGGATGTCGAGGTGATAAGATATTCTGCCTTGACATCCGATGATGAAAATCAGGTGATGATAATCCGAACAACTGCGATCTATAAATTTTTAATAATAGCCACTTCTATATACTATCATAATAATTAATTCTTGTTATGAACTTGACCTTGCATTATTTAATAATAAACATAAGTTATGTATTATAACGTAAGTAACTGAATAGTATATAATATACTGTTAAAAGTTTTTTTTTAGTAAACCATATAAATGAAACTTTAATGTTCTTAATTAAGTATTGGAAATAAAGGCTATTGTTATTATTAATTCTTAATTAACTATAATATGCTTGATGTATGTATTATCTGGGTAAAAAATAAATCATATTAATTTAAATCAAGATTTAAAAGTGCACAGCTCTTAGACGCATTGTGCACGCAATTAAAGTGGCAACACTGTAAGGGAAACAGCTGTTTAATTTGAGTCCTATAAAATTTATAATTTTTAATAACTTTGTTATATATTTCCTTAAAGTTTTTCCATTTTGTTATTAAATATTTAATTAGTGCTGTGTTTAAATAGGTTTTGCTAACAAAATTAGCGTCTAAAACGCTAATATTGTGATAAAAAGTTAAGTGTCAGTTAGGTTAAAAAAATTCAAAATTTTCTTTTACGAAATATTTCACTATTAAACTTGGGACAATTAGTGTTTTGTAAGTACTACTTTACGTATATATATATATATAATAATACTAGTATACCTGTGCCATTAGTCTAAAATCACTACATACTTAACTTGAGTATTTACGCTTCTTATTGGAAGCCAAAACAACACCTTTGTAGCATTATGATGACTCGCAGAGGCCTTGCCTTACAAGAAGAGTCTAAACTTAAGCTAGCGCTAAGGGAATTAAATGCTTCCAGGGAGTTGTGTGCTCAGTTAACGTTAGAGAGAGAGGACAATGAAAGAGAGCTGTTGGAAGTGCTAGAGGCCAATAAAAAGCTTAAAGCCGAACTATCATTGATATTTCAGCAAAATAACACACTTCAGGATGAGTGTGACTTGCTGAAAAGTCAATTGGACAAGCTTGATGGCTATGGCTTAGAATATGAAAGTGCCTTGAAACGCATAGCTAATCTTGAAAGGGAATTGTATGAGGCTAATCAACATATTATAAAGCTTGAAGAAGACTCACACCAAAAGTCAGAGACTATAACACAAGACCTTTTTAAAGACTTAGTTTACAATAGTTCACTTTCTAAATCTAATCCCTCTACAGCATATAAAAATATTAATGGATGTAGTATAAAAAGAATAAAAAAATACATTAAAATCAATAAATTTGTAACTAAAACTCAAAAATTACTGAAAAAGTACAACATTGTATTAGATAGTAAAAAAATAATGAAGGAAAACATAAAACTTAAAACTAATATTGACATGCACTTAATTGAACTTGAAAATAGTAGGATTAAATATGACTTTGACACCCAACAACTGCAAAAGGAGATCTTGGATCTTCAAAATATAGCAGATTCCATGGTATCAAAATTCCAGGAGTCACAAATGATGGTTTCGAAATACTCTACTGCTATGGAAGATCTTATCAAGATCTCCACACATGCAGCACAATGCTTTGAGCTTGAAAACTCAAGCAAGTCTGTACAGGTGCCAACACCAGTATGTAGGGTTAATAACATTTCAAAGCTAAATTTAATGTACTGTGACCAAATAGGCCATCAAATGAGCCAATTTTTAAATAAGGAACAAAATATTATAAACAGCTGTTACCCAAATGCTACTTTTAAATATATTATAAAGAACATTGTAAGAGAGACTTCCAGTAAAGCGGATAATCTCATTATATTTATAGGCAATAGAGGGAATCTAAACAAAAAGGAGCTTATTAGCTGCTATGAAAAATTGTGCCTACTTAATACTAAAAATCTAATTATGTTTACATTCCCTTATAGTAAACACTTTAGTCAGCATGAAAATAATGCGAGACATATTTTGAATCAGACAATGCACACATTAACATTGTACAATAAAAACTTTACACTAATTGATACCAATAGGTACATTAGTTGTAATAATTATTTTTTGACAAAGGATAGATATAATCTACCTACATATTTTAAAAGACAGATAGCTGATTCGCTATCATATTTATTGTATATAACAGCCAAGAATTTGGCTAGACAACCTGCTTCTATTGAGCAGGTTTTAGTTAGTAAGACCTTGGAAGATATTCCAAGAAATAGTATATCTAATTTAAATTAGACACTAAGACAACAGAGAGTCTCTCTGGCCTAGAATTAAAAAGTAAGCTAAGTAGATTTAAGAACAATACTATCAATCTGGTTCACCAAAATATACAAGGCATGAAAAGTAAATTACTAGAAATTGAGATGTTTTTGATCAGTGAAAAGGTTGACATACTGTGTATTACAGAACACTGGTTAAAGACATGTGAACTTATGTTCAATTTTTGTAATCATCAGATTGGTAGTTCGTTCTGCAGAGGAAATGCAATACACGGTGGCTCATTAATATTGCTTAGTAAAAAAATAAAATTTAAAGAAAGGAAGGACATAGTGAGCCTCTCTGTGGAACGCCTTATAGAAGTATCTTGTGTGGAGCTGGAGCAATTTATCATTGTTAGTTTGTATAGCCCTCCTTCAGCTCAATATGATAGTTTAGAAAAAATATTGGAGCAGGTTCTGTACAAATTGCAAAAATCCAAGAAAAAATTAATCTTTAGTGGAGACTTTAATGTAAATTTGCTTGACAACTGTAGTTCAAGTAAACGTTTGCTAAATCTGTTTAAATCATATAATTTAATTAATACTTTTATTGTACCAACTAGGGTAACAGCCACCACGGCAACATGTATTGACAATATCTATAGTAATATAGTTCCTCTCAACGCCTGTATTATCAACAAACTTACATCTGACCACTCTGGTCAATTGTTTGAATTTGAAATACTAAAATGTAAAGATCAAAAAAAGAAAATATGCACAATTCCTATAACAGAGGATCGGTTAGATAGATTTAGGAAAAATTTGGTATTTAAAATGCCATTTTTGCGTAGTAACCAATGCCCTAATAATTTATATAGCACATTCTTTGATTCATTTATTGGTGAATTCAAAAATGTGTTCACTCCAAAGACTTTTTTGGTCTCGGAGAGACCTACCTTTTGTGACTGGGCAACTCCGGAGCTACACAAAAAAAGGCTAAAATTGTATGAGTTGTATGATGAAAAACAGTATAATGACAGTGAAGAATTTAAAACTTATGTTAGGATATTCTCAAAAAGTTTTAGGCAAGAGTGTAGAATCGCTAAGGCGAAACACTTAAGTCTTAGAATAAACAACAGCTCTGATAAGATAAAGGCTACTTGGAAAATTATAAACGAGGAGACTGGAAGAACCTCCAGAAAGGATACTGAATTCAAAGTGAACATAAACGGCAAAGTAATTAGTTCCGACCTCGAAGTAGCCTCTGCATTTGAAGAGTTTTTTACTAACATTCCTTTAAATACAACCAGCGTTTTAAATTCTTCACCATCAGCCGCCCTTTTATTATTGAAAAAGAATGTTCCTGTATGCAATCATAAGTTTGTATTTAGCCGCATTAGCTGCAATGACATTATAAAAACATTTAAACAGCTAAAAATAAAAAAAACTAAAGATCTTTGGGGTGTGTCTGTTTTCATTTTACAATCAGTAATCAATACTATCAGTTCAGAGTTGGCTATAATATTTAATGAATGTATAGATTGTGGAGTCTTTCCAGACCAGATGAAGATAAGTAAAATCACACCGTTATTCAAAACGGGCAGCACTTCGGACCCCACAAATTTTAGACCCATATCTGTGCTGCCGGCTTTGAGTAAAATCTTTGAAAAAATCATTCTTGAACAATTATTGACTCATTTTAATAATAATAAAATTATGCATAGCCAGCAGTTTGGTTTTACAAGAGGTCGCTCCACAGCAGATGCTGGCATTCAATTAATTTCCGAGATTTTAAATGCTTGGGAAAATTCTCATGATGCCATTGGAGTTTTTTGCGACTTATCAAAGGCTTTTGACTGTGTCCATCACGAAATCCTAATCAAGAAACTTCAACACTATGGCATTGGCGAAAGGGCGCTAAATCTTGTGGAATCATACCTGAGCGATAGAATTCAAAAGGTAAATGTAAATGGAGCTATATCACAGGGATCCTCTGTTACTATGGGAGTACCGCAGGGCTCCATACTTGGTCCCTTCTTATTCCTTGTCTATATAAATGACCTGCCATTTCTTGTAAAGGAGCTTCACGAGATAGTACTGTTTGCTGATGACACTTCGCTTTTATTTAAAGTGAAACGACAAAATCCATCACTTGATAACGTAAACAGTGCCATCTCCAGTGTAGTTCACTGGTTTAATACAAATAATCTTAAGTTAAACGAAAAGAAGACAAAATGTGTTAAATTTGTAACTACAAATGTAAAAAGTAGTCATAATTATAGTACTCGTAATAAAGACAAAATTAGCGCACCAACCAGAAGGCTGCATAAAACGAGTAATTCTTTCCAAGGCAATTGTATACGTTTTTTCAACAAAATCCCTAGTGAGATACAAGCGTTGTCAATAAATAAATTTAAATCGTACATTAAAGTAAAACTGCTTACTAAGGCTTATTATAATATAAATGAATATTTAAACGATCCTAGTGCTTGGATATGAGTTGCTCCAGTATATATTATAGGTAACACGACTGAATCTCTCGGCTGCATTTACAGACTCTGGGGCGATCGTCAACATCCACGACTGTTTTAATGTAAAGTGGGAACAAACCGTGATCCATGTGGTATCCAATTATTTCAGTATTATTATTATTTTCTTATGTAGCCAAGTCCACATTTCAAGGATCGTCATGCTCGCTTAAATGTCATTGCTTGTGGCGGCGTCCATGCGTCGGGTTGTCTCTCTCCCTAAAATATGGCGAGGGGGCCGATGGCTGGCCATGCGTCATACTCGTGAACGGGTGCTGCTTGTGGTGACTGGTCGTACTTGAATTCGTGTATGCGGTGATGTTAATTATTTCGACTATGTGTTTGCGTGTTGTTCCCACGAGAATGTAAGTGCGTGCTCCTATTTCACCATGCCTCCTGCTGATAGGGGACAAGTCTTTGTTTTTATTTATGTTCTTATTATTAATTACTTAAAATGTCATGTGGAACATGGTGTAATGGTTGCAGCTCCTTACAACCTTTGTGTAAAAAAAAAAAAAAAAAAACATGGCGATTAAAAAGAGTGGCGGAGAGTTTATTGCCAGTTCTTCTCTTCCGTTCTACGCCCTTGATTTGAGAACTGGCAGTAAATGTAAAATTAGAAGCATTAATATTTATATCTTTAATGACGAATCACAAGTGTACATTGTGTTACCTACGTGAATAAATGATTTTTGAATTTTGAATTTTTTTTTTTGAACAATTTGAAGTTGGATTTAACGGAAAAAGCTGAGGATGTATATTCGCAAAAGCTGCGGTGAGCTTGCAAAAGCAGATTCGAGTAGATTTGTGCGCTCAATCAAATAACATTTTTGTATCTGTATGAGTATTATTTTTATAAACAAGACGTATTAATATATAAACCAATTATTTATCTATATCTAATATATAAAATTCTCGTATCACAGTTTTCGTTGCCATACTCCTCCGACGCGCCTTGACCGATTTTGATGAATTTTTTTGTGCTTATCCGGTATCTATGAGAATTGGCCAACATCTATTTTTCATCCCCCTAAATGTTAGGGGTAGTCCACCCCTAAATTTTTATTTTTATTTTTTAGACAAAATTTTTAATTTTAATTTTTTTATGATACATACAACCCCTAATTTTCACCCCTCTACGATCAACCCCTATTTTTATTATAAATGATATACATGACAAAACGACGTTTGCCCGGTCAGCTAGTTTATCTATATAAATGTACCCTTTAGGAAATGCGTGGGTTAGCTTATTTCTAAAATCCTTTATGATACTCATTGAAGTATTTCTGAACCGATGCGACTTAGGGTCCTTTAAGAAAAGAGCGTACATCAATTCTTAAAAGGCCGGCAACGCTCTCGCAAGCCCTTTAGCATTGAGAAGGTAGGTAGCACTTAACATCAGGTGAGCCTCCTTTCCGTTTGTCTTAAAAATAAATTGATTATAAAATTTGGGCAGTGCCTAATTTGACATCTATTTAAATAAAAATAAATAGAAAAAAGAAAAAAAAAAACAAAGAGGGCTGGACCGCCGAATATTTTTTTTTATTCCTTGAACTCTCGGAAGGTTTTAAGGGAGAGATAAATTAATATATATTTATTAAGTACCAACTTACGTTTTTATTCCTGAAAAGGTTACATTTTCTATGGGGTACCGTAGCAAATTGTTGTACATGTTGGTATGTAGTTACTAAAAAGGTACGCTAAGTATAATTATCATATCAGGGCGAAACGAAGATTACCGAGGCAGTTTTATTTTATTGGTACATGTTCAGTACAGAAACAGAAAACAGATTGATTAAATACATAAATTTACTACAAACTAAACAACATTTCTAAACTTGAAGTCCAATTACACCTGTACACAGGACTTCATTGCTGGTTTACTAAATATTAACTAGTAGTACTTTATACACTATTATATACAGCTTCAAATATATTAGAATCAAAAGACCATTTTGATATCACTCACGCTATATATAAATTGACGTTTTTCTTTACCGTATGACATATCAATATTATAAATAAAGTATATTAATTCAAAACAAAATCGTGATCCTATTTTTGAGCAAAATACTGGTTGCATTTGATTACTAGAGCATGTATTTTTAATGAACTGTTATAATTTTCGCATCCAGTCTAGCATGAACACCTAATGATACATCACGATATTAAAATTATAAATATAGCTTGCATTACAAAATCTACAGCCACCCGCTACACTCAAATTAATAATATTCTCTTTTCTTTCAACAAGGGTGATATAGCTTGGACAAAAAAACTAGGAGGCTATACATATTATTTTATTATTATTTATTACTTAAGATATCATGTGATCTATGGTGTAATGATTGCAGCTCCTTACAAATGTTGTGTAAAAAAACACTGCGAGTAAAAAGAGTGGCGGAGAATTTATTGCCAGTTCTTCTCTTCCGTTCTACGTCCTTGATTTGAGAACTGGCAGTAAATGTAAAATTAGAAGCATTTAATGTATATTTATTTTTTGATGTTCATAAGTGTACATTACCTATAGGAATAATTGATTTTTGACTTTTATGAATGTACGCCCCGACAGAAAGAACCGCGTGGCCATCCACGCGGTTCTAATATGCATAATGCATAGCAATAATGTATGTTGGCTCTGTTTGATATGGCTACGCTGTTACCACGGCCTCGGGCGATTACTGGCGGCGTGGGGTTTTAGTGTGTGTGCACAATAGAGAGTCCCACATAACCCTCCACCACAAGGCAGTCGCGACGTAGGAGGGTATGCGTAACGCATTTGCACACGGAAAACAACAAATAAGACGAGACGGCAACAGTAGTGTCACTGTCCCACAAATGGATCTGACAAATTTCTGATGATAATGATATGCGTTGTACTGTTTCAAAACTTCTGCCTTGCTGGTGGAGTGGGGATTTAATGGGCATGCAGGGTAGGCGTAACGCATCCCCACTGGAAAAAAGGGACGAACTGAATAGTGGTATTACTGGAAAATGGATGAAGCCAATATCCAGAAATAAATCTGAGAATATCAAATGATAATGGTATATTATACCACTGTTTCAAAACAAATCAATCTTCGAGTGGGAAACGACAAACGTTTGGAAACTTCGTATTTGCCTAATTAACTACATTCAGGACCTTTCTTGATTAGATCACGTATCGGAGGGATCAAGATGGATCTGAGTAAATAGAAACTTTGTTTTATTATTGTTCCAAGAGATAAGACGGTTGACAATGTCCAAGTTTCAATTGAACATTCTTTATAGGCTTTTTTCACATATTCTAGTCGTTATACTCGTTCAATATATAGAAAAATGTTCGAAATATATTTTAAAAATTACATTAATATACAAGTATGTTTGAAAAATTAAATGAATAACCTCAATTTCATATGAATACCTACAATACTCAATACCTACAAAGATAATAAATTTATTAAAAAGAAAATCAAAACAAATTTAAAAATCGGTTGTCTGTAAAGTCGGTTTACTGACGATAGTTGAATGTTACAACGTCATAAGAAAATACTGATGGAATGGTTGCATTTTTCAAAAGAAAATTTTAATTTTATTTGTTTGATAGATATTTTGTATGGATATAGAGAAGGAGGTAAATGGAAATCGCAATTGATTTGATCAAGTTACATTTATTTGTACGCATAATACAATTATGTAAATTTTGCACATCAAGCCTTAAATGTAACGCCTCAGAGCGAGGTAACGCCTCAGAGCGAGGTAACGCCACATGAGTCATGTTTTTTCGTGCGTGCAGCCGGCTCCATCGAATTATAAGACGTTGTCACGTCAAAAGTTTCTGTGCTTGCCACACGCCATCTAAAGCGGCTTGGGTCTAAGGCAAGCTGCAATGCAATACCTGTCCATTCTCTAACGTTGCGAAGCCATGATTTCTTCCTTCTACCAACACGCCGTTTACCCTGGATTTTACCCATTATAATTAATTGAAGGAGGTGGTAGCGGTCATAGCGCAACACGTGGCCCAGGTACGCAACTTTCCAACTTTTTGTTTAATGTTTATTACTAAAGCGAAATTATACTAAAAACACAATATAAAATTTATCTTTGTATCAAAAGTTTATTATTTAAATGACAATATCCTCACCATTTTCACATACGTGACGTGTTATAATTTGACTAAAGATAATATTTTAAGCTGATCTGCCAAATTTGGGTCAGACGAATTGCCGTACCGCTGACTGCGATGAATGCTCGGTAATGAAGCGATGTTATATGCTGAATGTGAAGTTTTTCAAAGCCCGAAACCACGCTCTTTGTAAGCACCTCGATTAGCCTTAAATTTGAAAGAACATTAGCACATTTTCGCTGAATTATTTAGTCTGTACATAGAAGTGCAAACGACTTCATTTGTGGCACGCTATGTGATAGTTTTGATTGAATGGCGTTAAGTGGATAAAAATTGGTCAAGTGATAAACCAAAATGGCTTACCTTTTTTCAATTAAACTGGCTTTAATAATAGAATGAGTTTCTGATGTATTATAAGATCTTATATATCTTATGATATTTTATTAAATAAATAAATAAAACACTAATTGTTTTAATAAGGGCCGTGTTGGCCTAGTGGCTTCAGCTTGTGACTGTCAAACCAGTGGTCGTGGGTTCGATCACCGGCTCCAATGAACTTTATTTCTATGTGCGCATTTAACATTAATTGCTCGAACTTTGAAGGAAAACATCATGAGGAAACCCATATGTCTTAGGCCCAAACAGTCGACGGCGTGTGAGGGCACTGGAGGCTGATCATTTACTTGCCTATTAGATTTAAAAATGATCAAGAAACAGATTCAGAAATATGAGGCCAAAACCTAAAGATGTTGTAGCGCCACTGATTTATTTTTTTATTTTATTCTAATTGTTTTCATACTCTAAAGATTTTTAATAAATTTATGTAGATAATGTAAAATGATTGTTTTTAAATTTGAATGCTTCATATACAAGACGAACCCTCTCCATATATTTTCAAAATAATGCACAAAACTCAAACACAACAGACACAAATTATCTGAAAACGCAAAATAAAAAAAGATTAATTTTTAAGTCAAACGGATTTATTGAAAATAAAGAATAATATGATTTAGACAATGTACTGAAAGTAAAAAAGTAATTCGGTAGTCATCATTATTACCTACTATTTCTCAAGTTCATTAATTTGATTCCCAAATTGAAGGGGTTGTGAAAAGAAAAATGAACCTGCTTAGTTGGCAATACGGCCGTAATTAATTTTGAAGTGAAAACTTCTTTAGCGGCGTTGTACACTTTTTTGGAATGGGTAAAAAATGATAAACTCGCGTCAGGACACGTGACCTGATCGAAAATTCGTAAGACGGATGGAGAGTAGACAGCTGGCGCGGCGTATTTATTTTAATCTAATATAAATTGTCATGTTTGTGTACGATAGCGCAATAAATAAATATTGTATTCTACCACATAAATACCACTTTTATACTGATAATTAAAGTAATTCGTGCAAAATTATTCTGACCATTCCAAAATATCAAAAATGCACAACGTTCAAGTTTTCACTTCTGCCGGCACTCCCGGAGTGGAACCCGTCGTTTTTTTATTTTATTTTCGTAGACTATATTCTCCTAATCAAGCCCTTTAATTAGATACCCATATTTCGGAACTAAACCGCAATTTTGTAGCGGCTCCATCTTGTATTTACAACGGCACCAAACGTAGTAAATTATATTGTTATCATAGCTACATTTTTAACGGTTTTAGTTTTAGCTTGACATGTTTAGGACAAATCTAGTAATTTAAATTTGACTTCCTTCCTATTGACGGTCTGATCTAAAATTTGATACACGTTGTTTTTTTTATTTTTCATTTTTTTTCCACAAGTATTGCAAAATTAAACTTATATGAAATGAATTCTTTGTTTGTTTCTCATTTCTCAACCATTCAATCACAAAGTACCACAGAGAAGCGTAGCAGAGTACAGCTAATATTGTAATACATTTGGTGCCATTGTAAATACAAGATGGACGCTAGTACAAAGAGGTGGTTCACATAGTTTATCACTACTTCCAAAATATGGGTATCTAATTAAAAGGCAAAGTTACCAGAATATAGGCAAAAATTAGCAATTTTTAGAACTTTATTTTTTTTTTGCCTTTGTTGAAAATGTAATCAACATTTTCGCAACGCCTTCATCAATTCACTACAATTGCCCATTTGATTTGATCCATCGCAATACCATTTCGGTTCAGTGCCCAATAACATATTAAGCGCAGTTTTTGTCAACATACGTTGTAGGTTTGATTAAAGCAATAAATCGCGGCAGGCGGTTATCTCTCGAATTAAACCGACAGAGCTGAATTCAGTAAATTGCCTGAAACCGCTTTCTTTTGTGTCTTGTGTACTAAATAGCTGTATAGCAATCAGTGAACCGTTATACAATCTTCAAGTAAAGTTTCTTTATTTCAAATAATTAGTTTTTTTTTTTAAATATTGTAAAATGTTATAAATCACGTACATACATTAGGCTATCTCGCTCTTACAACTTAGTTACTAACATTTCTGAAAATATTGTTTTTTTTTATTATATATTTTTCAACAATCTTCCAACTTACCGTAAATTTGTTTACCATACTCTTAATGAAGTTTAATTTTCTATTTAGTTTTGGTAATTATTTATATATTTTTTATCTATGGTTGCTTGTTTAAATTTTTCCCTTGCTACTTTGCTTATGTATACTAATATTATAAAGAGGAAAGATTTGTATGTAATAGTTTGTAACGGTACGTCTCAAAAAGTACTGGACCGATTTTAAAAATTCTTTCACAATTTGAATGCTACATTATCACTTATTAATTTAGCCGTAATAAAACTACAATAATGTTACCCAAGGTGTAAAAAAATGCCAATAAAATATATTTCATCGCATGCGCTGCGTAAACTATATTAAAGTTTAAAGAACATATTATCAATATCAACAATTTTTTTTTAAATAAATGTCCTCTCGTTCGAAATCGGACGGGCCGCTAGTTTTCTAATAATATAATTGATGTGTATGTGTGTAAAATTTGTCATGTCTTATTCTGTTGTATAATTGTATGCATACACGTTGTTTTAGAACTTCGAAACAAATAAATAATGTTAATAAATACGATACTTGAGATAGCCTAGGTGCGCTTGTGGCTTTGATGATACGACATGTAACAGACAGCTGACAGCTTCTAAAGCGTATCAAAGTGAGACTGGAAACTATCACTGTATTGAAAATGTATCTATATTTCCAATCCTTAATTAATGTACTACAAATTCATATATCACTCATTAAAAACTGATAAGTACTCTTGTTTTTATCATTATTTCCATTAATGACAGAACTTTGGGACCGACTACGTATATAAAATTTTCTGTTCGTTTGGTTCAGTGAAACTCGGACAGATTTGGTTAATTATGATCTAGAAATATTTGTGGAAGTTCAGGGAAGGTTTAAACAGCAGGAAACATAAGCAAATTTTCCAAAAACTGCTCCTAGCTGGGAAATATTTTATGTCTTTTATATTTTTAGAAATTAAAAATTGTCACTTGGTTGTCATATATTAGTTTGTTACAGAAACTTGTGTTTGCACCATGCAGTATGAAGTCCGAACTCATTGGTCTGTTTTTAATTTTTTTTATTAAGTTTTAAAACAAATATATGTAGGTGATACGAAGTTCACCGGGTCTTCTAGTCAATAATAATGTTTGTAATTTATATATGTGTATAAGTTGATTAAATTTCTTATGTTTTATTCTCGTAGAAAAGTCTGCTGACATGATAGAAAGGCCTTGTCTTTGGATTCAGTAGCAGCACACCCATTTGTGTTTCTTTGATTGATTTGATTATTACTTCCACAGCAATACAAATACATAATACATATTTACCAAAGTAACTTATACATTTCTTTCAATACTTTGTGTACTTAAGTTGATTGAGCAAATGGGCAGGAGCCTCATCAGATGTTAAGTGATACCGCCGCCCATAGACACTCTCAATGCCAGAGGGCTAGCGAGTGCGTTGCCGGCCTTTTAAAAATTGGATACGCTCTTTCCTTGAAAGACCCTAAGTTTTTTTTATAGAACAGGGGGTAAACGGGCAGGAGGCTCACCTGTTTTTAAGTGATACCGCCGCCCATAGACACACTAAATGCCAGAGGGCTCGCGAGTGCGTTGCCGGCCTTTTAAGAATTGGATTCGCTCTTTCCTTGAAAGACCCTAAGTTTTTTTTTATAGAACAAATAACAAACGGGCAGGAGGCTCATCTGATGTTAAGTGATACCGCCGCCCATGGACACTCTCAATGCAAGAGGGCTCGTGAGTGCGTTGCCGGCCTTTTAAGAATTGGATACGCTCTTCCCTTGAAAGACCCAATTTTATTTAGAGAAATACTTCAGTGTGCACCTGGTTCCTCATAGCGGTGGTGCACAGAAAAAGTCGAATACACACAGTGGTTGTGTGTATTCACTGACGATATTTTTCTTTGCGTAGATTATGTCTTATATTCTGTACGTGATATTTTACGCAAACTGAAAATTGGCACACGTTTTCACAAGCCTATTTAGCTACATCGAAAACAGTTGAAAATCAATTCAATTATGCCTTAATCGAATCAATCAAATTTGCGCTATGATAGCAGTCTTTAACAATGACGATAATTCACATTCAAAATAATTAATTTACGTTTGTGCTTTGTTTGAATTGAGCGTAAATAAGCCCATGTAATCTAATTTAGAAGCTTCTATTGAAGGCTGAGCTTTAATTGTGTTTGTACAAACACGAGTGGCTGATTGACTGGTGTGGATTACCGACACATCTAGATCTTGATTATCGCCTGGAATATTTCACAGTTTGATAAACATCATTATAAATGCACTATGTTGTTTTTAAGGACGGTTATGTGAATTTAATATTAAATATTTGTATGTAGACTTCGTTATATTAATAATTTTCTTTACTTAAAACAATAACTAACCTTAAAATATAATAACTAAAATATATTATTAAAAGGAGTCCCTTTAGGCAAGGTTCCGAAGATACTGGCAGCGTTCCCCCTTTGAATAGCTAGACTTATTCTTTGTCCGAAGTAGCTCCCAGCTCTTCGGTCTCCTGAGATGTCGACTAACCTTTTTGCTATTTCCTTAAAAAGCTTGATAGCGCTAGACAACAAAAACAACAAATCCAAAAATTGTAGTACTAATAACGACATTTTTATTTTAATTTAATGAAAGAGCCACTTTCACGTTTTTGATAAAGCATAAAGAAGTATAAAGTATATAGCAGTGTTGGCCTAGTGGCTTCAGCGTGCGACTCTCATTCCTGAGGTCGTAGGATCGATCCCCGGCTTTGCACCAATGGACCTTCTTTCTATGTGCGAATTTAACATTCGCTCAAACGGTGAAGGAAATCATCGTGAGGGAACCGACATGTCTTAGACCCAAAAAGTCGACGGCGTGTGTCAGGCACTGGAGGCTGATCACCTACTTGCCTATTAGATTGAAACTGATCATGAAACAGATTCAGAAATCTGAGGCCCAGACCTAACAGAGGTTTATTTTTAATGATTTATAAATATTTAAGTCGATCATAAGTTAAATTGTTATCAAGATTTTTATATATCCGTAGCATACATATGCATAACGAAAACAAAGGTAGATTCGTTATCAAATCGTCTCAAAATTAACGGCGTTAAAGGCCTCTTCGTTCGTAGCAATAAATTACGGTCAGAGTTGATCCCATTCAGCTGATAAATCAAACGTTGGATCGAATGGAAATTCGATTATGTCATTTACATTCACATTATGTCGGGGTCAGTTTTGTTATGGCAATTTAATTGTGTTTACTTCATAATTTTTAAACTTTTTTATAATATACTAGCTGACCAGGCAAATGTTTTGCCATGTATATTATTTCTAGGAAACATTTTTTTAGTTCAATAAAAATAACTATCTAAAAAATAAGGGTTGTATGTATTTTTGTGTGCTGTATTATAAAAAAATAAAAACAAAAAAATCTTTAAGAAAGAAAAAAATTTTAGGGGTGGACACTCCTTATCACTTAGGGGTTTGAAAGATAGATAGCCGATTCTCAGACTTACTGAATTTGAATATAAAATTTCATAAGAATCGGTCGAGCCGTTTTGGAAGAGTATGGGAACGAAGATTGTGATACGAGATTTTTATATATTAGACAATATTTAAAGAAATCGTAAGAGCAGTTTCGGGAGGTTCCGCCTACAACTGCACACACTACAATACTTGAAGTGTACACACAGATACACACTACGATACTTGTAGTATGTACAATGTTTAGCCATAGCCACTCATTTCAGGACTACGTGGGAGGTTTAACAATTAAGGTTTGACATAATACTGAAAGTAATTTTAAAACATAAAGGAATACCAATAAGCGTAGTAACTTAGTTTTATCGCCGTAACACAACTTTACACATAATTAAATAAGGACAATTGCCCTATATGTCGACTAAATATTATACAATTAAGTATGCAAGAACGGATCAAAGTGCCTAATGCAAATTCTCCCATCCAAAAAGGTACAGCCAGGTGAATTTGTAATTCAACCATAATAGTAATAAAATAATACTGTATCACCTAACACTATATTTAGTCAACGCTTTCAAAATTTAAATGAAGAAGTACGTCTAAGCCTTTCTGTAAATACGGATATATTATATACTTACATATAATCGTGTAAACGGTTAGCAAGAAAATTCGCCAAAAACGCAGAAGTCTTTCTTTGAAGAAAACTATATAATATAATATAATATAATATAATATAATATAATATAATATAATATAATATAATATAATATAATATAATATAATATAATATAATATAATATAATATAATATAATATAATATAATATAATATAATATAATATAATATAATATAATATAATATAATATAATATAATATAATATAATATAATATAATATAATATAATATAATATAATATAATATAATATATAAGAGCAGAATTGATATGTTACTCTCGGCGTGCGATTATCATCCCTGAGGTCGTAAGTTCGAACCCTGGCTGTGCACCAATGGAATGAAAACACGCGTGCGATGAAGGAAAATATCGTGAGGAAACTGCCATTACTTAGACGGAAAAAATCAACGCATCTAATCACCTACTAGCATATTAAAGAACAAAATATCACACAGAAATTTAAGACCCAGTCTTAAAAGGCAAACATTATCCATTATATTAAGGCCACATATTCGAAAATTATAACCTCATTCCAAATGAACACTTCAGAGAATATGGAGACCATAACTTTAAATTATCTCTTCGAAACTCGAAGTTGTGTATGAAATAAATAGCAAATAAACTGTTAAAGACAATACATGGACATCGCGAGTCGAAAATGTGGTTCCACTCAACTTTTCACATAAATCAGGGGTCTAACTTTATTCAAACGACTCTCTGGCGACATTCGTTTGGATTCTACGTCAAACGAACTTGGTAAGGCGAAGCCAGAAGTGACTTTGTCAGTTTATCTTAAAGAAGAGTCGATAACCGTATAGAAATAGCTAAAATATCTTATGAACTTGTACTTAAGACTTCTTAAAACTACTTTAAAGGCAAATAATGTACTTTTTTAAATTTATTATTGCTTAAACTAAAAGTACAGAAAACACCAAAACACTACAGATTTTATTTCCCTATAGTTAAAAAAATGCAATTAATACAAAAAAAACAATTGTGGCGATACAACCTCTTTAGCTCTTCGCCTCAGATTTCTGAATCTGTTTCATGATTTTTTTTAAACCTAATAGGCAAGTAGGTGATCAGCCTCTAGTGCATGACACACGCCGTCAACTTTTTGGGTCTAAGACATGTCGGTTTCCTTACGATTACGTTACTTTACCGTTCGAGCAAATGTTAAACATAGAAAGAAAGTCCATTGGTGCACAGCCGGGGATCAAAACTACGAACTCAGGTAAGAGATACGCACGCTAAAGCCACTAGACCAACACTGCACTACACATATTACCAATAACAGAGAGAAAAATACGTTCTTATATCTTAAAAAAGGGTCTGTGTACTTATGTACGCGCGTAAGAATTTATACTTCTTTGGCCTTGTTAAAAATAGTTTTTGATTGCATGCAAATAATTAATTACATTTAAATAATCAAAGACTGGAAAAGGAGTCATTATAGTCAATAAAGTTCAGTTTACATTTCACTATCATCAATTTTTCATAACGCGCCTAAAGAAGTATAACTTCAAAAATCGTCATTGTTTTTACTCAAGTGGGTACTTCCCTTTCTCTTCTCTTTATGGAAAGATCTTATCGATATAACATGCAAACGTTTTACATTAAGTATGTGACTTGGAATCCTTTTAACTTTAGTTCGTGAGTTTTAAGTAACTAAACGTGTTTGAAAAAAGTATGAGTTCATTAGAAGTTTGAAAATGCATATCTTTCGAAACATATGAGGGTTGTTATTTCTTTAAGCTGTCTTCGAGTTGGAGCACGTTATTTTATATTCTATTCTGAATACTCGTCTTGATGTTTGTGAATAGCTATACTTAGAACATTCTTAAAGGATTTGAATATTTCGTGACCCGATGTTATTGATACCTTTATTCAAATACTTAAAAGTAGAACCAGTAGCGCTACAACCTTTTTAGGTCTGGGCCTCTGATTTTTGTATCTGTCATGATCATCAATCTAATAGGCAAGCATGTGATCAATCTTCTGAGCCTGACACACTCCTGACACACGCATGTTAAATGAAATCTCAGATAGAAAGTCTATTGGTGCACAGCCGTTGATCGAACCTATGAACCCAATGATAAGAGTAGCACGCTGAAGCCACTTGGCCGACACTACCTACCTAACTACACTAAAGAGTGGCTCTATTTTATGGTAACAATCGTCAGTTGTGACATTCTTTGTTTTTTATATGTAGGAAAGGTGGTGGTCGCTTTCCCCTTGGGGACTTAAAAGCAAATACTTATAATAATAATAAAATCCTTTATTTCTGTAATTACTTACTTATAGTACATAAAAATGTTAAATACTAAAAAATTAACATTAAAATAAAAAATAAATACTAATAATTAATCGGCAAGCCGGTTTATTTCTGTTATACAGCTTAAGAAGTAAGTATACTTAAGAATACTTAAGAAGAATTATTAATAATAAAATAAACACAGAGCATAAATATAACGCCATGTCTAGTAACGAGCGAAACACTCTGGCCAGAAGAGGCGATATTAATTCGTAGACTTTGGAAAATATATTTTTAAATGAATATTTCAATGCAGCCTAGTCTAGTTTAATACGGGTTGCAGACCAAGAGCTAAGCTAAGTTAGTTTAGCTTAGATCGCATAGCTGACGCAGTTTTCCATACTTGTGTGCAGACCAAAAACTATGCGAACTAAGCTATGTGAGCTAACTAAAATATGCGAAGCTAATTTAGTTGTGTCTGCCGATGCGCAGCTACACGAGCTATGCTACCCCGCACACCCTTTGCACATCCTTCGCCAGTGCTGTCTGAGCCTTGGCATAGCTTAGTTTTCGGTCTGCACGCTATTTATTTCTAGCTTAGCTTAGCCTAGCTTGCTTGGCATAGCTTAGTTTTCGGTCTGCAATCGGCTTAAGACTATAGTCCATGGAAATGTTACATGGTCTGAACATTTGTTAGAGGACGCAATTTTATTTATGGGACATGTAAGGGGGTCAATACAATCTTAAGCCCAAGTTTTTGTTAAATTCCAACAAAAATTGGACTTTGGAATTATGATAAAAAGTCAGACAGACGGAGCCAAAGCGATTTGCTACGAAATATGTCTCCACAAATTTTTTGTACTATGGATAGTTAAGAGATAAAGCCAAAAACGTGTTTTCACTCCTATTTCCAAGATGGCGGCCGGGGGAGCGCCAACCCCACAAACTTGGGTTTATGATTGTATTGACCCCCCCTACATGTCCCATAGATAAAATTGCGTCCTCTATCAAATGTTCAGCCCCTGTAACATTTCTATGGACTACTAGTTGTTATTCTAGAGCAATTTAATAAAAGGATTTTTACCTGATATAGTGTAATCTACCTAAGTATCTAATGAAAGGGATACACTCTGCGTTGCTCTATTTTTTCCACCCTAAATTAGAACCAAGAGTGATTAAAATCGCGTGCCTAACTCATTCACATAGTTGAACACTCTATAAGTGGGGTGAATGGAATGGAAATATAAAAGTCCGATAGAACAATAAAATCCTATGTATTTTGTCAGCTGCAGATTTTAGGGAACCAATTTTTGTCTCGAGTTATTGAATTCAATTAGGATCCATTGTGATACATTTGAAAAGCGTTGGAAAAGTTTTGCTTTGAAACGACTTTCTGTTATATTATTCTTTGTTCGTGTTAGAAAAAGCTGCGTAAAATTGAGTTATATCTTAGAATTTGTAATAAAATAATAGACAAAATGCGTGGGTTTTTTGGCTCATTGACATTTCAATAGTCATGGGAATATGAATATATAAAGACTTGTATTATTGTTATTATTGTTAGCAATTGGCAATACTTTTGGAAACACTATGTTCAAGAGGGACTGGTGACTTGTAATAACAGGTTTTCCCAACCTTTTTCAAGCGCCAGTCTCTCAGTGTAATACATAGCTTTAAGCTTATTGTCAAGTTTATTATTATTAATTAAATTAAATTAAGTAAATTAAGTAAGTAAGATTTTGTTTGTATTTTTTGTGAATAAATTTGTATTTGTAATATAATACCACAATAATACATATGCACGTAACAAATGATATAATGATAATAAAACCAGAGGTGCTACAGCTTTTTTAGGTCTGGGCCTCAGATTTCTGTATCTGTTTCATGATCATTGAGTTTCCTTCCTGTGTCACACGCCGTTGACTTTTTGGGCCTACGGCAAGCCGATTAGTTCACGATGTCTTCCTTCAAAGTCCAAGCGAATGTTAAATGCTAACATAGACAGAAAGTCCATTGGTGCACTGCCGGGGATCGAAATTACGACCTTAGGGATGAGAGTCTAAATGAGATGAATAAAATTAAAATTTATTGTGACGTGAAATTAATTAAAACAAATTTCAGAAGTTTTCTTTGACTTAGCCTCTACACGTGTTAACTCCACAGATAAATACATCAAGAACGATCCTTAAAGATCATCAGTATCTCAGTTTATTATTAACAATTTTCATATACCTGAGTCCAACGTGGACAGCCCCACAGGGGACAATTTGATTGCTAAGGGGGGATTTCGAAATTTTATTAAAATTATTTGGTAATTGAATTTCAATTGTCTTTATATGTTTTGAAAATTTACTTACTGTGTTCCGTAATAATTTCCTAGTAATATCTTTCATAAACGTATCATTAAAGTTTCTTAACCTATCATTAAAGGTGTATGGTACAAAAAAGGTTGGAAACACAATCATAGGCCAACAAAAAAAAAAAAAAAAATTAAATAAAACCAATATATAGATTTCTACAGGGTAGAGCTTATTATATCAGATATCTCCTAATGAATAGCTTTAAGTACGAATATAAAAATTGTTAATCCAATTAATATCCAATCCACCCAGCCATGATAGCTATTGACCTATTAATATTCACTAATAAATACAAATTTACACTAGAGGATCGTATGTTTCCTGATAAAGGTTTATCTGTATCATTCATTATGGTGTTATGTCAATTGGTTATTGTGTCACTATTTACTGTAAAATCATATAGATTATATCGCAAACCAGATCACATACCCAAATAAATTTTATTAAATTTTAAAATTAATTTCTAATAAAATCTTATCTCGTTAATTAAAAGTTTGTAATGAACTCTACGAGTAATGCCCAGAACTGATATCAATTATACTTGAAAAGTCTAACTTAGTCTTCGTTGAATTGTGAATGAAATAGTAACATTAAGCAGACCTAATCTGACAACGCCGGCGGCCATGTTGAATTGGCGGGAAATGCTGCACATGTTCAATTAAATTTTATCTGCTTTTACTGCATTCATATTGCAATTCGAAAATGCAATCGTTGACGCGCTTTGCGATATTGCAAACATTGTATTTTTCAATTATAACGACACTTGCATTTCAAGTTCTACTTATTAAAATGAAATATTGGGAAGCGTTCTTGCTTTAAATGTATATTGACAATATCTGGGCGTATTTTTTGCTTGTTTTAAAGTTGAAACCCGAATATAATAATTATAAGTGTTCATTCATTTCATTTTCATGCACTGTTATAATACATACAATAGTCATCTGTTGCAGCTTATGATGATGGCCAAAATTAAAAACAAGAGACGGGCTGGTAGAAGGAAGAAGTCAGAACAAGAACGAACGGTAGTGGACCGGCATCACATGCGCCGAGGAGCATTCTAGACTAGCGCAAGATACCCGGCAATTCAAGTTGTTAACCGCCAACCTCTAGAAATAAAGTGGCACCAGTAGATGAAAAATAAGACTTTTCATTCCTAATATTTACAAAAACTATAAAACAATTTTTAATGTCTCTGATTTATTTAATATATTTGCATTAGGTATTAGTCAGCGTTTGTTTAATTAAATTTAGCCTACTGTGCCGGTGTACCAGCAAGTATTGATTGCTCAAATAGAAAGATATCAGCCTTGCGATTCTCACACAGCGGTTTTCACAGCGGCGGTCGCGCTCAAATCCATTGTGAAGCAGCATTTTACGATTTGGCATTCTGAAAACCGTTGTGTGAGTTCGAAAAGTGAGTTACAGAATCGCAAGGCAGGGGTTTGAACCTACAAGCTCACATACAATATGAGTAGTAGGGACCAAGTCTTATTACATTACAGTTATTGTAATAAGTAGGCAAATGAAATTCACCACCGGTAGGTCACAAACAGGATTTTAATAAAAGTTAAGTTATTCAATAAAATCCCGCAGATTGGACCCTCATTCGTAATGGATTTCCACGTTGAATTCATTAGTGTTCCTTGTCACTGAATAACCTTAAATAGACATTTATATTATGTAAATATTGGTTTTCACTTTACTCAACCGATTGCCAAATAGATCTAAGGAGGCCTATTTAGATTTTTAAATATATTTTTTATATTTAAGGTGGAAAACTTCAACCCACTGCAGAAACCAGATCAGCTTTTCCCCCGAAAATTAATATCCAACAAGTTGTGTACGCCGACGCATCTAGGCTCTTGCCCCTAGTTCTCGCAACTGCCTCTCTTTCTTTACCTCTCAAGTAATACATAATTAGTAGAAATAATATTAATAAAGTTTATTTGCCTCTTCACAATATTGCATTTGACGGGTTTATATGTGGCAGTGGCCATCTTTGTGAGACGCTAGTGGCTATTGAAGTCCTGTGGTCGCCAGCCTTCCATCGCAGAGATAATATACAAAGAGACGACTACATAATATTATGACTAAACTAAAGTAACAAACATAACAAAATCAAACTAAAGTATGAGTGGTTGTGAGTGTGTGAATATGTGTAAGGGTGTAAGAATTAAATATGTGTGAGAGAATTTAATAATAATAACAAATAGTGGTTGTTTTAATATAATATATGTTTGTTTATCACATACATAAATCAGTCAAATTGTAGTGTTAAGAGTGCTCGATTGTCTCTTTTGACCACAGCCTTAACACAATTTGACAGTAAGAGACCGAAGAGTAATTTAGTAGTAAGCAAAGTTAAATGCTTGCAAATAAAAGTTTTTATAAATATAATAGTGCTTAAAGCATACGCCTTGTAAAAGGTTGGTGTTAAGATGTAATTCTTTATCCAAATAACAAAATATAATGCGCCAAGATTAAATTCACGATTACCCCAGGGTACAAAATGATTTATGACCACAAAACAAAGAATCTTAATTTGGCCGAATAAAATTATCTTTTAAAGTTGAGAAAACATACGGAATGCGAAATAAGTCAAGCCGAAACTTTTTCAAGATAACAAAGAGTTGTATGAAAGCGTTTTGGCTTTTGCAGTACCTACTGATTTATTTGAAAAGTTGTGTCTTGAAACTGAACACGTTCGGACCACTGCAATATTCAGATTGCTTTATTTCGAATATTGAAGATTTCAGTGTTATATTACGGTGGCTGGTACATTATTAGTCAACAATACTAACCTTTTAAAACACACACGTGCATTTCTATATAAATTCAAACGGCTTTTAATAAATTTAAGAAATTTATTAAAGAAAAGCTGTGTAAAAAGGCTACTTAAAAATTAACGATTATCTAGTTGATAAAAAGGACCTGGGAATAGTAGAACAGGCTACTACTAATTAATTTGCGATATTTGTTTTAAAATAAGTGTTGTTTGACATAGTCATTTTGTATGATGTTTTTCTATTTTAAAAGAGTACCGAGAGTTTTTTACGCCGGCTTTTCTCTCGGCCTACACCCTCTGTCTTCTTTGCCGATGAGTAGGAATGCCTACATATTCAAATTTAATGACGTGGAATAAGTACCTGTATCTTATATTCCATAATAAACATTTATTTTTTATTGGATTCAAAAAATTGAAAAAACAAACTTCTTCCCAAACAAACCTGGTAACTCAGATGTGTTGATGAGATAGACAGCTCAAGACCAAACGCGCCGTAGGCTTAGCCTGGCTATGGCGGCTCTGTCCTACAACTTGGAACCAAAAACCATAGAAGGAACCACGGAGAAACAGTACCTTAATCGTTCCTTCACAGTAACATTATTTACTTTCAGCTGTTTTTTAATTAAATAAACTTAAGTGGAAATGGGCAAGGCACGCGGCAAAAGGGATAAGAAAGTACTAAAGTGGTGCCCAAGATACAATAAACGCCAAAGGGGAAGACAGTTTAGATGGTGGATATACCAAATTTTGGAAACCACAGGTGGTGACAGAGAGTGGCACAGTGCAGTCAGGAATGGCGGGATTTGGAGGAGGCCGGAGGAGGAGTATCTGAATTAATTTGTTATGTGGTATTATGTATGTAACTTAAGATGTTATGTGGAACATGGTGTTATGGTTGCAGCTCCTTACAAACGTTGTGTAAAACAAAACAAAAATGGCGATTAAAAACAGTGGCGGAGAGTTTATTGCCAGTTCTTCCCTTCGTTCTACGCCTTTGATTTGAAAACTGGCACTAAAAAACAAAATATAACATTGTGTTAAGTATGTGAATAAATAATTTTGATTGATTGATTAAAAATATCCCAAAACTTAGATTTAACTCATAAATACTCAACATAAAACAAACTTTATTGACAATAAATTTACGGTATTTCCGCATATTTGTCATACAATAGCAATAGTGCAAACCGTTCTAAAGTTATTATATCGAGTTTCAACATTACCTCATATAACTTCTCCCAGCAAATGTTTGAATAACCTCCTAGATTTGTATTTCAGAAACAAAGGATTGCTAATTCCACTAGTTTCACAACTACTAGTACTAATTACGTAGTAACATAGAGATTTGATAGTATTTTTATAGAAAAGTATTCGCTTCGGAAAATTATGTGATAGATCAATGCACACATACTTGTATCTGCGTTTATCATTTACAAAACTATTAAGGACAAAAGTCTATTAACTAATTATTTTAGTATTAATTTGTTAAATATTTAGGCAATAGTTTAGCGGAAAGGACTATCACATACTTACATACATCTGAGGAACAGCTAGCAAAAAATATAGATAAGCCATCCAATCCAAACTCATTTTTCTTACATCCAACAGACGAAGAGGAAATACGTGCAACTATCAACAAACTTAAGGGTAACTCAGCTGGAGGTTGTGACAACATAGGAAGCGAACTGATAATCAGACTTAAAAACATCCTCGCGGCTCCTATAACCTACCTTTGTAACCTTAGCATGTCGACCAGCACCTTTCCTGAAGCTTGGAAGCTAGCCAATGTAACCCCAATCTGGAAGTCAGGAAACAAAATGGAAGTCTCTAATTACAGACCAATATCCCTTCTTCCAGTCATAGCCAAGATCTTAGAACGAATAGTGAACAAGAGGCTGCTCTCATTTTTAGAAAAGCAATCGCTCATTTCCTACAACCAATTCGGGTTCAGAAAACAAAAATCTACTGCAGACGCTGTCAGTAATCTTACTGACCATATAAGCGAGAAATTGGATATGGGGCAGGTATGTATAGGTGTCTTCTTAGACCTCGCAAAAGCCTTCGACACGGTCTCACACTGCATTTTGCTGCGAAGAATGGAACTGTTAGGAGTGAGAGGGGTGGCTCTGCAATGGTTTGCTTCCTACCTTAAGGATAGGCAACAGCGTGTTAGTCTTAGGGGACACACAAGCCACAAGAAATACGTCAGATTTGGAGTACCACAGGGCAGTGCGCTTGCACCGACCCTCTTTCTAATATACATCAACGACCTGTGCAGTCTGCCACTGGACAACGGAAATATTTATTCATTTGCCGACGATACAGCTATGATATTTCATGCTAAAACTTGGGAACAGGTTTCTGTCTTAGCAGAGAAAGGTATAAATTGCGTCTCCAACTGGCTTCAAAACAATCTGCTTAGTCTAAATCTCAGCAAAACCAAATTTATGTGCTTCAGCATAACAGATCGCTCCCGCCCAACGACCCTACCAGTCATAAAACTCCACACGTGCTATAACCAATATCCATGCCAGTGTCCTGTTCTCGAATACACCGAAAATATAAAATATCTAGGAATAACAATAGATCGACACCTCACTTGGGAAAAGCACATTGATGCACAGTCTTCAAGGATCAGAAAACTTATGTTAATATTTAATCGACTGAAACGAGTAGCGGAGGACGAGGTTGTTAGAGTAATTTATTTAGCACTTTGTCAGTCCATTCTCACATATTGTATACCGGCATGGGGAGGAGCGGCTGAATCTCTATTGCTTAAGCTGGAACGTGCACAGAGAGCAATCCTTAAAGTTGCCTATCGCAGGCCGTTTAGATACCCCACAGTCAAACTCCACCTAGAAACAAAAACCCTCTCGGTAAGGAAGCTTTACATCTTGGCGACCTGTTCAAGATATCATAGATTTCATGGGCTCACAATTCAGGACACATCTAAGAACAGACGTTTTGCATTCCCAACGCCAAAACGAAGGACTGTATTTGGACAACGCTCCTTTGCATTTAGGGGCCCCTTCCTTTATAACAAATTCTCCAAATCTATGGACTCTGAGATCGTAAAACTATCCAGATACAAATTAGCGAGTCACATAGAAACTACACTAGCCAAATTGGATTTCGAATCCACAGAGGCATTACTACATATCTTGGTATGACTTTGAGGTTTCATAAACACAGACACAGTGCACGATCATAACAACTTTCAGCTACATTCTCAAATACATGCGCAAACTCACCTATTCTCACACTCACTCATTCACTTCACACGTAACACTAAATTTATAACTATTATTGGTATTTTTTATTTTTTATTATCATTTTTTCATATCACATTTTTAAACTATTTTTAACATGTACCAAGAAATAATTGTCTTCTAGTTACCCACAACACAGGGCCTCCCTAGTGTGGGGACTAGCGATTTCTGATTTCTGTAACAAACCTTTCTGTCATTAATAAAGTTTTTATTATTTATTATTATTTAAATATAAATGAATTTCTGTTCATAAACTCGACAATGACTCGACGGATTTGGCTAATTAAATATAATATAATACCAGTTACTATTTATATACTATTGAATTAATTTTTTTTTATTACAGACAATAATTATCCTAATACTTTGGAATCAGTGGATTTTCTATAAGTTTGGTGAATTAATATTTGAAGTTACGAAAGTTTTCGCGCTCAAGACTATTTATAATTTACATTACGCCAACTCGACACGCATGGTTAAACTAGATTTTATATCTATGTGTTAAGTATCCGAAAACTTCTGGCCATTTCTCGCATTGTAGTTTCTACGTTTCTTATATATTGTTTTCTCTCTCTTCAATTGGCAGCTCATGTCTGAGCGTCGTGGTCATCAAGAAAGCATCTGGAGCGGAATATCTATTTCCACCGGTGTCTAGTTTTAAGAACGATGAGTCTTTCACTTGATCGGTCCATCTGGTTGGTGAACGGCCACATGATCTTTTACCTTCTGTGTTACTAACCACGATCAGTTTCTCCAAGTTTCATCGCCTCTGCGCATTGTATTGTCAAAGATACAATTTGCTGTCGGCATATGGTAGACACTTGAGTCCATATGCGAAGTTGGGTCAGTATCGATGTATTGGTGCGCCTTGCAGTCCACGGTTTTCTAAGCATTCGCCGCCAGCACAACATCTCAAAGGCAATCCTTTGCTTTTCTCGACCCAAGATCCATACAGGAAGATAGGGAATACTGGAGCCCGTATCAGTCTTATTTTGGTTTTGATAACAATTCCTCTTTTCTTCCAGATGTTGCCTAAATGTGTCATGGCATCTTTAGTCATTGTATTATTGTGTGTAATTAAATAGGTAATTCGATTTTTTTGCCAAATATATTAGACAAAGGCGCCATTTTGACTGCCAGAATATACAAACAAAGTCTTATCTATTTATTATTCTACCATATTCGTGCAAATAAATGATTGCTGAATTGAAAACGATTTGGTTTTAAGTTAAACATGTTCAGAAATACGTACTTAAAAGCTTGGATATCGCTTTTAACCTTGGGCGAATAAAAATGACAGCGACAGGTAGCACGCGATGATCAAAAGCATTAAGAAATCACTAAAAATAACCATTGAAATACTTAACTTAAAAAGTTTTACAATAAAAATATACTTCAGGAATTTTTGAATTTTTTTGAAAGAACCATTTTATAAGATAGGATATTATTTGTATTTTGCAGGTATTAGTCCGAACAACTCCTCTGAACACTCTACATGGTAAATGCAGTAGAAGAAGAAGACTTCAAGCATGATGCAAAAGCTTTGCGGTGCTCAATGAGCTATGGTGAGGGCCCGGTGTTTCTTTAAGTGACAGAAGTGAGGAGATCCGTAGAAAACCCAAAGTCATAACCAAAAGAGAATCGAAGAATCGATGGAATAAAAAAGCCCTGGAATAGAGACCGAAGTCCAGTCAGTGAAGCTTGGTGAGGGTCTCTACCCTCCCTCTGGAAGGCGTTGGAACAAAGAGCTGGGAGCCTTCAGTACTGGAAATTTAGAGGAGAGCCTATGCCCAGCGATAACGTCAGCTAGCCGAAACGAACAAAGTCCAAATTGTATATTTGCTTATATAAATCAATCAGTGGCACTACAACCTCTTTAGGTCTGAGGCTCAGATTTCTGTATCTGTTTCATAATCATTTATTAATGTAATAGGCAAGTAGGTGATCAGCCTCCTGTGCCTGACGCCATCGATTTATTGGGTCTAAGGCAAGCCGGTTTCCTCACGATGTTCCTTCATCGTTCGAATGTTAAATGCACACACACAAAGAAAGTCCATAGGTGCACAGCCGGGGATCGAACTTATGACCTCAGGGATAAGAGTCATATTTATACACACTATCTTTACAGACAAAAACCATAGGTCGAACAAACAATACTCAGGATATATCGACATTATTTAAAAGTTAAATCGCTCAAAAGGTGTTCTATACCTAATGAGATCGGACCAGAGAGAAACTAGTAAAAAACTTTAAAAACATTTCAATGGTATGAAACACGTGAGTGTATGAAAATATTATTAGACTAGAGCCAATACAGCCTGACCTCATTCCAAATACGAATCTATAAAACTGTATTTTCAAATCTTCGTGCAAGAGTGTCACTTTATCCTGCACCAAAGGAAAATATTGTGGGGAAATGTGGATTTATGGCTGGAAATATTCATCACCTCTCAAAGGAGACGTAAGTGCCTTACGATCGAATGTTTATGCTTCTGGATTGAAGTGTTTGGTTTTTTAAATAATTTACCAACTGAATATATACACTTTTTTTTTTTATCGAACGGCGGGCTAACTCGCAGGAGGCTCACCTGATGTTAAGTGATACCGCCGCCCATGGACACTCTCGATGCCAGAGGGCTCGCGAGTGCGTTGCCGGCCTTATTGGAATAAAAAGACGATTCAAAATGTGTGGAGTTCAACAATTGGCCTACACCAGCAGTCACCGATTGCGCACATGATTTCGTTACTTAACTGTTTCCTCAGTTTTGCAACAGAACTGAATATATGTGCGACAGTACAGGTAGACTGAGAGACAACCAGTTGTTGTGATTTTTTTAATAGTTATACAATTTCTTAGTAAATAAATAAGTTGACATATTATATTTTTTCTAAACTTTTATTTTTCATCTGTAACCGTCTTAGAATACGTTAGATTAAAGAAAAAATTTTTTAACCGGATTAATGTTATGTATTATTATAAATTTACAATTATTTAACATAATTTTAATTTTAACCGACGTTTCGCGTGCTTTACAGCGTGCGTGGTCACGGTGATTGAAGACAAAAGGTGTTGGATGTCAAAAAGTATCACAGCTGCAGAAAAAATTGCATTATGTGTATTTATTTCTTATTATGTGTATATATAAAATTGCATTATATCGCTTCCCGGGAGTTGGTATCGACTCCGGGGAAGCGAAACCGACGCGAAACGTCGGTAAAATTTAAAATTATGTTGAATAATTGTAAATTTATAATAATACATTACTTTAATCCGGTTAAAAAGTTTTTTCTTTAAATGTGTAAAGGTTATGTCAATAAAAGACAATATTATATACGTTAGTTTCTTTATCCAATCGAAGAGTTGAGTGAAATTAATTCAAAATTTAAAAATTGGTACTGATGATACATCTTTACACTCGTTCAGAATACAAAAATATAGGTGTGTATTTAACGTACACGAAAGTTAGCTTATATTGGTAGTGGTCGGATTAACTTCACTGAGTCGTCTAAACCTGAGACGTGATATTAGCCTTTGAAAGCCTTAGACTCGTTTTACTATAAATATTTGAATGTAAGACAAATTAATGTTATATAAATTTAGTCTTTTTAGCGTTTTAAGTGTACGATAAGCGTGTGTTAAGGTTAGGTTATTAATTCAAAATTCAAAATTCAAAAAACACACACGACTTAACTGTAAACAATAAAAAAAAATCCATGGCGCTACAATGTTTTAGGTCTAGCCCTCAGATTTCTGTATCTGTTTCATGTTCATTTGGTAATCTTATAGGCAAGTAGGTGATCAGTAGATCACTTCCGTGCCTGACGCACGCCGTTGACTTTTTGGGTCTAAGGCAAGCCTGTTTCCTCACGATGTTTTCCTTCACCGTTCGAGCAAATCTTAAATGCGCGATAGAAAGAAAGTCCATTGGTGCACAGCCGAGGATTGAACCTACGACCTCAGGGATGAGAGTCCCACGCTAAAGCCACTAGGCCAACACTAACGGGTAAAAGCTTCCAAGGCATTGCAGCATCACCTCCAGCATACATATCTTAAATTAAGTATTTAATAAAATAGAAATCAAGCTTCATGATATCTTGAAGTAGATTCCTCTACTCTTAATCTAATGTCTATGTCCATACAGTTATATTAAATGGAGCATAAACTAAGCAGTTTCATACTAGAGATAACGAAATATGACATTAGTTTAAGTTACACAGACGGTTGGTTTCGAAGGCTGTCTTATTTTGTGAATACATTAGACGTAACAAGCAAAACTCGTGACCCAACGACCCTTAGGGAAATTATTGCGCCACATCCTACACTATGATATGGATGATAAAAATGTTTTCTGCTTTTTAAGCATTTATAGTAGTATTTTATTTCATTTAGTAAAGTCCGATTGCAGTAAGCTTGATTAGGGGGAAGAAACGTAGTCTAAGATTTTGAATTCGAATTATTTCTAACTCGGAATGTTTAGTTTTCAACCTAAACGAAATTCTAAAAAATCCAAGCTATTGTAATTTTAAAAGCGTACCAATTTTAAAAGCCGGCATCGCACTCGAGATCCCTCTGGCCTGGAGAGTGTCCATGGGGACAGTATCACTTAACAACAGGTTAATCATCAACTTAAATCTATAATTAGAGCCGGGGTGCACAGGCTCAAGTCAAGTCAGACAAGAGTCTCCACTACAAAGGGAACAGTGTTATATTAATTTAAGACTAATAAATTTCTATTACGTCATGTTACGAGAAAAGGATTGAAACATAAGACAACTAAATTATTACTTTAAGCTCCCGTAAAATTAAGTATCGCCTTAATAATACCACAGCTTATTAAAGTGTCCAATAAATTGTTAACGCGTCATATCAGCTAAGAGCGTGCATAAATTGCGACCCTAATCATTTTAGTACATTTTACGTCGTTCGATAACACAGGCTTAATTTCACTGGAAAATTTATAATAGAATACGAAAATTAATAAGAGGAAGGAAAACGGAACTATCTGTGAAATTTTATTAAATAAAATATTTAAAAAAAATCAGTGGCGCTACAACCTTTTAAGGTCTCAGATTTATGTATCTGTTTCATGATCATTTGTCAATCTAATAAGTTAGTTGGTGATCAGCCTCCTGACGAGAACATGTTGCTGCATGTTGAATGCAGCACCTTAGAGACCTCCCTTAGAACAATTTTTTGCAACTGATGACCTCATCTATCCCCTATTTGCGTTTGATCCACGACTTTTAGGCCACCCTGTATAGTAGACACTATAAAAACTTTACGATATATTATTATCGAAGGAAGTGAAATCAAGTCAAAAGTATACAAGCATAGAAACTAGCTTGGTATTGTATAAACAATGATTCTTTTTTTATTTGAATGATATGAAAACAGTTTCAACTCATGCATTATTGTGTAATATCACTTGGCAACTGAAACGGTTTAATTGCATCCGAACTCAGTACTTTAAATGTTCATTTTAATGAGGCTGTTTACTTTGATTAAAATACCTAATTGTAAAATCTGACGGTAAAATTAACCACATACGAAATTAAGGTTAACTGTAACAGAGATGTTTTACTTTATAATTAAGTTGTGTCACTAATACTGCAATAGTTACATAGTTTATAAAGTAAAATAATAGGCCACAGATTTCTCTATCTGTTTCACAACACTGCTCACTAATTTATATTTTTACATTTTTTATGACCCCTCCACCATATATAGGTTCACGTCTAAAATTAGTAGCTGTACATCAAATGTTTCTCCTGTCTGTGAGCCCACTGTCATATAAAAAACTCATCCCTTTGTGAGTCTTAGCAAAAGGAACTGTTAATATTTCCAGCATAAATGTTAAAATAGCATGGTCCATTCCATCCTTACGTCATTTTATATTGAACCATCTGAAATCCGGCTGCAAAATGCAAAAAAATAAAATGCAAAGAAACGGTTTCTAAAAATGTACTATATGTAAGTAGGTTTATTATTTTATTACGGAATAATTTTTGTTAATGTCAAGGCTAAAATTCGGTAAACAGGCTTGCGATTCTGTAACTCACTTTTCGAACTCACACAACGGTTTTCGCAGTGGCGTTCGCGCTCAAATCAGTCGTGAAGAAGTCAATTTATGATTTGGCATTCTGATAGGGAGGGAGCTTGTAGTTTATTGTTTATTAGAATGCCAAATTTACAGAATCACAGAATCGCAAGGCAGTATCTTAATTTATAAGACGTTATTATAATAGTTGATTGTTAGTGTAAACTGGTTTAAACTGGTGCCCAACGTACAATAAACGAAAAATAGGAAGACAACTTAGGTGGACAGACCAAATTAAGGAAACAGCTGTACATAACAGAGAGTGGCATAGTGCAGACAGGAATGGCGGGATTTGGAGGAGGCCTTTGCGAAAAAAAGGGCACACAGATACACTAAAAAAACTGAGATAGAAATATAAAGGTGTTTAGGTTGACCATTAAGTTCATGTTCAGTATTATAGTTGACTAGTGGACCCGACAGACGTTGTCCTGCATGATATTTCAAGCAATTAGTAAAGCAAAGTATGAAAGTACCGACTGCAGCGCCATCTGGCGGGCTGATTTGTGAATCTAAACCATTCCCAGATCCCCTTGAACACACACAAAAAATTTCATCAAAATCGGTCCAGTCGTTTGAGAGAAGTTCAGTGACATACACACTCACAGAAGAATTATATATATAAAGATAAATAAATTAATAAACATATAATGATTTTAACAGAATCATACAGCTTTTACCTCATTGCTATAACACGAGTAAATAAGATATTAGGGCCTCCATTTAATCAATGTTATTATAACGTAACTCGTGACGAGAAATAGAATGAGCTTGCGAGTGACGTAATTAATTAAGAAGTAATTGGCCAAGCTTAATTTATTATTAATAGATGCTTGGACATTGTTAGTTTCCCAATTATTTGGGAGTAATCATTGATAAGGTTTTAGTGTTATTAATGTTATTTATCAGCTCATTGGTCTAGTGGTTAGTACCCCTGACTGCGGATCCATGGGTCCCGGGTTCGATCCCTGGCTGAGACAAACATCGATGTGATAAGCATTTGGTGTTGTGCCTAGGTCTTGGGTGGGTACATATTTAATGTATTTATATGTCTATCTATCTATCTATAATATGTATGTATATCCGTTGCCTAGTACCCATAACACAAGCTTCACCAGCTTATCATGGGACTAGGTCAATTGGTGTGAATTGTCCTATCATTAAAATAAAAAAATGTGTAATGACTGATCTTTGAGACTGTGGTGGCCGTTAAACTAACTTTTAAGTAACTTTAACAATTTATTTTGTGTTCAAGTATAGTTCTATCTATAATCCTAATAGTAGAAGACATAACGAAAATAAGGCAATTGAAATATTGAAATGGCGCTGGACCGGGCACATGACGAGAGATTACAGAATGTCAACAACGAGATGGAAAAAGGAAAAGAGGAAGACAGAGCAAGAGATGGGCAGACGATATAAAAAGAATAGGAGACACAACTTGGACAAGAAGAGCTAACTAACATTAGAAAAGAATGGAAGCAGCTGGAAAAGGCTTATGTGTCACAGGACGCGCTGAATACCAAAACCGGCTAATATGATGTATTAGATTATGTTAGTTTATGTAACATAAATAAGTGTTTATATATATTATTCTGGGTGTCAACAATAAAGACTCAATAATAATAATATTAGTTCCGCCGTCGTTATCCATCTGGATGATCAAGGTACTAAATGATTTGTAATTGATCCCATTGGCTTTCCCATAGCAGTTTCCAAAGAAAAGCCTGAAATATTCCTACCATTTTGATAAAAAACTAGTAATTAAACATAAAGTAGCAAGATATGAAACAAGATGTCTATGCAAAACCTACGGTTTGAGTTAGCGGTTGTATGCTTTGATTATCTCAGCCCAAACTAGACTCAGTTGGAACTGTATTAAAATACCTTAAGGATATTATTAAATAACTTTTATTTACAATCAAGTATACGGTATTTACAATTTTCTCAACCTATAAAGTAATAATAGAAATAATTAAAAATAAGTAAAATGAAAATCAAATAAATTTAAAAAGTTTGGTCCCTGTGGCGTGGCATAAGTTATATTATTTAAAATAGCGTAATTAATTCTTAATTTGATGTCAACATCAATTTACAAACATCTTATTGAACTCGAAGATGGCTCAGGGTAAAAAAAATCATTGAAAGATTGGAAAAGGATCCACGGAAAAGTCACTTCTCACTTAACGAGACAAAATTCCTAATAGGTACTACCCCAGTAGTATCGGAAAATTCAAATTCGAGAAATTCCTTAATTGCATATTTTAAAAGAAAATTAAAATCAATTTCAATGGCATCAATATTCCATTTTCCGTTCGTTATGATGGCATGCCGACAAAGAGACTTTATTGAATAAATTAAAATATATTTGAAAGGAAACGCTGTTAAGCATACACCGTGCGGAGGCTTTTATTTTAATATCGGTGGCTGTTCTTCACAATCTACTTACCTGATTGGAATTAATAGTGACCCCAATTGAGTTATTCATTTCGATATTTTATTTCTGCTTCTCTGTAATATCGTTACATCATGGAGCTTATTGAAAATTATTTTCACCTATAATATTGGTGATGACATCTTTTAAGCTTATCTCACTGCTGTTTGCTACTGGAGGTAGTGAATTACTTTGATTGACAGTAATTTAATATCTCTATGTATATATATCAAATTCTCGTGTCACAATGTTCGTTCCCATACTCCTCCGAAACCGCTCAACCGATTTTTATGAAATTTTTTATGCATATTCAGTAAGTCTGAGAATCGGCTACTATCTATCAAACACCTAAGTGATAAGGGGTGTCCACCTCAATTTTTTTTTATTTTTTAGATTTTTTTTGTTTTTATTTTGTATGATACCTACAGCATACAAAAATACATTCAACCACTATTTTCACCCCTCTACGATCAACCCCTATTTTTAATTTTTGTAGATAGTTATTTTTATTGAACTAAAAAAATGTTTCCTAGAAATAATGTACCTACTTGTTATTTAGTTTTACGTATGCTAAATTGATAAGCTACTATTTTGTTAGTATTTTAATTACATAAGTATTTGAGCTCTAGTACTAAATTATATTATTTCTACTATTTAAAACGTTATTCTGTAACGTTGTGTTTTGAAACTATGGCAACATTTCTCTACGTGAGAAAATTTTGAATGTAACTGGCACAACTTTGCAGAACATTTTAATATCCTCGACTCCGTGGCTCAAAACCGCTTTGTATATTTAATGCTTTTAACTTAGAGGCCCAAGATACGCATACGCATGAATTTATTTCTAGGAAGAAAGAAATCATTATTTTATTACAGAAACACATATACACAAAATCGAATGCTCCATCCCAGGCATAAGATTAAGATATTTTGTATTCCCGTAATTATTACAAATTAGAGGATTATATTCAAGATAAGAATGCTTGGAAACATGCTGGTCCTGCTCCATAGGACAATAATAGAGCCTGGACAAAATCAAATTGGTTGCTGATTTTTTGCTTTAACATATTTTTGTTATTTTTTTTTAAATTATTATACTACAAAATGTAATTATTTTATTTTATCTCACACACTGTTTTATTGTGTTTTTTCTATTATTTTTATTACTCTTTAATGTATAATTTTCTACTGTTTCGATATTTGTAAATATGTGAGGAACATGTATACTATCTTTTTTAGTATAGTAGTTTTATTCTAAAAGTACATTGTCTTCACATATAATTATTTAACTAATGTAAACAAAATATTGTAAACCTATTTTAAAAGAGTAAGTGTGGAGTTTCTTGCCCTTTCTTCTCCACACGAAACTACCTTTTGGAAGGGGCAACTAGAATCTTCTTTGTATTTTGTTTGACGTTCAAAAGTGCCATTTTAGGTGGTCTAATTGAAATAAATGATTTGACTTGACTTGACTTTTTGTTTAACATTAACACGTAATCGTCAGGTAAAGGACAACATCGTGACATCACTTTATAGCATGTCTGACCCAAAAATTTACAACATTCATCGAAAAAAAAAACAGATACTTTTCTAAAAAGAGATTATCAAAGAAACATGCAAACATGTGAGGCCAAGATGTGTAAAATGTTGAAGTTTATGTATCTTTGACTAACAATGAATGCTTTGATGTGATGTTTAAGAATTCGCCTAAAGCTAGCAAAATTTATGATTACACCCGCACGTTTTCCTCCGCCCGCTTTAATGACAAACGCAATCACAGCGGCGCAATGGTCGCGCATTTATATGCACAGGATAGGTCACTCGAGGCTATTTTGTACGGTGCGTAGTATATGTCATACATTAACATGAAATAATAATATTCGGTTAAGTATTTATGAGTTGGTATTTATAGCTTAAGTATTGTTCATCAACTGTCATCACAGATTCTTATTAGTTCAAACTACGATCAGCGATTTTGAATCATGTTTGCATAAGTACCAATAGCCTTTCTCACTAAATAGACTAACCCGAATCAAACAATTAAATCAAGTATGTTGGTTCTGATATTAGTGCGTATAATATACATATATTATGATTTTCATACATTTTTATTTTCATTTCCGTGCGAAACTCGGTCAACTCGCTAACCTCATATGTGACTCTTTCATCTCGCTCTCTCCACTGCGCTCGTCGCCGCTTTGGTGGAAGCACATGTATGAAAATCATCGTAACGAGTATAGCGGAGTCCGTAATGGGTCCGTTCCGCTCGCAGTGGAAGGTGGGCATTATACTAGCTGACCCGGCAACCGTTTGTTTTGCCATTATTTTTGTGCAATAAAAATAACTATATACAATAATAAAAAGTAGGGGTTGATCGTAGAGGGGTGAAAATAGGGCTTGTATGTATTTTTGTATGCTGTATCATAAAAAATAAAAACAAAAAATTCTAAAAAAATGGGGTCACTTAGGGGTTTGAAAGATAGATAGTACCCGATTCTCAGACTTACTGAAAATGCATTAAAAAATTCATAACAATCAGTCAAGCCGTTTCGGAGAAGTATGGGAACGAACATTGTGACACGATATTTTTATATATTAGATTTACATTGTGTTGGTTGGTTAATCCACAAGGATTCAAAGTGCGACTGTCATGGGGTTGTAGGTTCGATCCCCAGCTGCACCTATGGACTTTCCGTCTATGTCTATATAACACTCGCTCGTACGGCAAAGGAAAACATCGTGAGGAAACCGGGCATGCATTAGACACAAAAAGTCAGGTACAGAAGGTTCATCACCTACTTGCAATAAATGATTACGGAATGAAAGGTTTAGCACCATTGGTAAACATTTACACTGTAATTATTTTACTATAAAAGCTTTATATGCGAAATATGCTTGAAAACGCATTTTCATCATCCACGAGAACGGAAAATTTAATTCGCACCTGACAAAATTAAATTTTCTACGAGATTAAAAATATGCATCCATGACTAGCCAACATATGAAAGTTCTATATTGGATTTCCATACTGACATATTTTACTATGCATACTATGCATATTAAGAAATTTCTGGTTCGTTTTATTGAATAGAATTTTGTATTACATTATGTGAATAAAAAATAGATTATCAACTCAATAAGCCTATCTAATAATTTATGGTTAGTTTGTAAAGAATTAAAACCTGATAAAACAGTATTGAATGTTTTATTTTTGGCGTTTTCCGTAAGATTTGTTTGTATTAAGTAACAGTCTTGAATTTCTCGAAGGAGGTGATCAATTCGACGTGATTTTTTTGAGTATTTTCAAATTTTGCTCATACTATGCATACACATCGGCAAAATGAATTAATCCCATAGAAAAGTTGTGTCATAAATGAGATAAGTTTCACGATATTTGCAGGATATTAACTGAAATTTCCTATCAATGGTTTTTAATCGGTGAATTAAATGGTATTTGATTAAGGAGGCGTACATTGGTATTGATTTATGTAATAAGCACAATGTGTATAGTTCCAGCGATATAGAGAATTAACTCACCAAGAAGTTCCTTCTGAAGTTTAATTTTATTGAACTTTTCCGTTAAACCAACACTCTTATATGATAAAATAAAATCTCTTTAAAATATTAGTAAAACTGAAAGCTTTAATTAGTTAAAAATGCACTTTCTTCGCTCAACGCATGCTTTCATTTGTAACCATATTCTCAAAAACAAAATTTTCACTATCTATTTAAAACTTTATACATTCACTATGTTCAGAAGCATCTTTTTACCATGCTTAAACAGAATGAGTGTAATAGTAGTTTAATTATAAAACTGTAAGTGTTATGTAGAACTTGTGGTGACTGGTCGTACATGAATTCGTGTATGCGGTGATGTTAGTTATTTCGACTATGTATTTGCGTGTTGTTCCCACGAGAATGTAAGTGCGTGCTCCTATTTCACAATGCCTCCTGTTGATAGAGGACAAATCTTTGTTTTTAATTTATATTATTATTATTTATTACTTAAGATGACATGTGTAACATGGTGTAATGGTTGCAGTTCCTTACAAACGTTGTGAAAAACAAAAAACTTGGCGATTAAAAAGAGTGGTGGAGAGTTTATTGCCAGTTCTTCTCTTCCGTTATACGCTCTTAATTTGAGAACTGGCAGTAAATGTAAAATTAGAAGCATTTAATGTATATTTCTTTTTTTGACCTTCATAAGTGTAAATTGTGTAACCTATATGAATAAATGATTTTTCACTTTTATTTAGTCAAGTTGCTAAAATCATATGTCAAATGGAAGAGAGTAGCTGCCCACGACAGAGAATCCTAGAACTAGTTTACTTTTAACTATCTTTTTTAATTGTTTATTTATTTCTTTCAATTTCTTTCTTTAAATATATTTTAAAACTGATTAGGTATCATACAACACAATTATGAATTAAAACTAACCACTATTACTTACCGATTATACAAATCATAATTGACTAAAATTAGTAAGGCATTACCGTAAACATTTAATACAACAAAATAACCATATCAACATCCACGACCGACAGAGTTATATACATACACAAATATTTCACACAATCATCTTACAGCTTTCAATTGAGTACACCCAAGAACGTATAGGCCGTTGGCGAGCGGTAGATTAATTTGCATTCTCGGCCAAAACCGATCGTGAGGCTATTTCGTCGGCGTCTCTCCCATTTCCTGCTTATAGTCAACACGGCCTGGGCCGGATGGAGCTGTATCAACGCTTGGCTTGCGTTTACAGCCTCCCTTTGTATATATAGATACCATTTCGAAATAGACAGGCAATATAAACATTATTACGATGGTTTTCGTAGCGTTATAATTATATCGTACTGTTTTATTAAAATTACTTGCTGCCCCCGCAAACTTCGTTCCACCTTAATATGATTTTACTTAGCTTACCTTTTTAGTAGCTACATACTAACATATGGTATATTTTGCTATGCTAGACCCATATAAACTGTTGGCGTTCACAATTACAGCAAAAGAAAACTTGTTTTTAGGTTTATCCGTGCAATTTTCCCAGTTTTTTTTTCTTCATAAAACCCTTTCTCAGGTTAGCCGTCTTAGAACTAATTTCTCAATCTTTTCATACGAAATAAATGTTAAATTGTGTATATAATATATTGATTAACTAAGAACAATTTATTTTGTTAATCTGTGCGATAATTTTATTTTTATACGTAGATTTGTCAACAGATGACACCACGTGCTGTTTGCATTCGTAAAATTAATTAATTAATGTATTGTTATTCGATAACTTATCCGATATTTTATTACTTATTCTGCTATCCGGAGCGGAGACGAATCCATAAAAAAAGAGATAACTAACATTGGTCCAGCCGATCTTGAGTTATAATTGGTGTAACTAACACGACTTATTTTATATATTTAAGATATTGAAGTGTAGATATTATCGGAAAGGATTTTATTAGTTTAAATGGATAATGAAAGGGTGAATTTCCTTTAGCATTTCTCACAGTCAGAAGAGATCCCTAAGTTGCGTTACTTATTTTCTTCGATTCAGTTAAGTTACGTTTTTATGCCATTATTCAGTACAATTAGTTCTTTATTCAATACATAAAAAATCGAAATAATATAATTGCATATTAGATTTGGCCTAGCGGCTTAAGCGTGCAACTCTCAACTTTGAGGTCGTGTGTTCGAGTGCTGTGCACCAATGGAAATTCCTTCTGTGGGCGCAATTCACACTTGCTCCTGCAGTCTGAAACCAGCATATTTAATATCCAAAAATATGTCAGGCACAAAAGGCTGTTCAGTGACTTTTCTTTAAAAATAAAACTGATCAAGTAGGTGCAATCTGACCCATTTAGGGTAGTGCCACTCCATAATAATTATACAAAACTATGCGACTTCAATACAAAGAGTTGTTTGACTTTTATGCTGCGACATTGCGAGCTACTCGATTGTGAGGAAGTTGCATCGATCTGGTGGCGCCTTCTTAAGTTCTTATGTTATTTTCACACGTGTATATCCTTTCTATAACATATTTTCATAAGTGATTATCCTCATTGTAACATATGTGATGTTTGCTCAGACATATATTCTGCCTTTAAATTATTAGCATATAGCGTGTATAGGAACGTCCGTTTAGGTCAATGGAATTTATCACCCAGTTTGAGTAATAGGTTTGTTCTGCGCCTAATAGTATTTAATCCGTCGAATATTTTTTGGGCCACGCTTCATAGCTTGCGCTATGTGAACCGGAATCAAATCAAATATGCATCGCTCGTCCGACCGTGAGATGGAATTCGTGCATTAGCTATGTGTCTATATGAACATCATTTCAATATTAAATAATAGCAAAGCCCGCATCACAACGTATGCATAAGGGTAATAATATATTTATAATTATTACAATTATGCGTATATAATTAACTATTTATAAAGATATAATAATTATTTTAAGCCGTTACAGCACAGAATACGACTAATACCTTAAAAAATAGACCTTTTTTAGGGTTTCATGATGATCCTCTTACAATACACCGGGATTACCCAGGCCTAATCAGCCTTTAAATAAAAATAAATGTCATTGTGGGAGATCATAATATGTCAACTAACCAGCTATGGTCTTATCTACGTTGATTCGGCCGTAGCATGTTATAGCCGTTCTCAATAAGTAATTGTTTAATAAGTAATAAGTTGCGTTTTTTTTTAATTTGAAGCAGTATTTCCTTTGCGTTATAAAAATAAATTAAATTAATATTAAAAACTTTACTAGGTTGTGACAAAATTCATATATCGCTAGTCCCCTGAGTCCCTGACTCCCTAGTTAGTGGATGAGAAAACAAATATTCCGTGGTACATGTTTAAAACAGTTTAAAAAAAAAGTAAATTTTATGTTACAACTATGTCTCAGTCATTAAGTATGAGTGAATGTGTGAGTGTGTGAATGGGTGTGTATGCGCATGTATTTGAGAGTGTAGCTGAGAGTTGTTATGATCGTGCACTCAAAGTCATGCCAAGATACGAAATAAGGCCTGTGTATATTTAATACACATAGTATAAAACAAAGTCGCTTTCTCTGTCCCTATATCCCTATGTATGCTTAAATCTTTAAAACTACGCAACGGATTTTGATACGATTATTTAATAGATAATTTAAGAGTAATCAAAGAGGAAGGTTTATATGTATAATAACATCCATTAAATAGTGGAGAAATACTGTTATTTTTGAGGTGATGTCGTAAATAATTACATTTTATCCGCTTACATTGCAAACACAGGCTGAACCCTACGAGATCTATCAAAATAATGTACTAAATATTTTACACATTGAAAAGGTCTTCAGAAAACTCCGTGATGGTATAATATGTCTATCTCTTATGTATATCCCACAATAAATTTTTTTTGTCATTCACTTTTTACGACAATTAATAATGGCTAATTATCGAAGCGATTTTAACCAATACAGCATTTATCCTTATCCAATTAAATACCTTAAATACATTGTTGATTTAATATAGATCTATATGGCCCTTTACAGCATATGATTTAAATGAATATTTTCGAAGTTATTATAGATTTAAAAATTGCGGGGCGTAGCGTTTGCGGCGGTAACGGCCAGCCGGGACATTCTCCTTTCGCAATGGCAAGCAATAAAACATTTTATATTTGCAAAAAAAAGTTGTATTAATGTTACTACCTTAATGAAATCCTAAATTAAGTTTAACTAAAGTTAACACGATATTAGACTGTTAGGCGGAACGAAGCCGGGTCAGCTAGTTTAAAATATGTCAAGTCATTAAATTTATTTATTTATTTTCTCACAAAAACTTAAACTTAGGACATAAGCAAGTGACAGTTATATTCTTACTTCTGTTTATGGAAAAAGCAAGTCTGTGTGAGACTGATGCCTGCTCATCAGGCCTCCACCACTTCAGATCGACAGAAGATACAATACAATACAATACATTTCAATATATAGAGGAAACCACATGGGTTATGTGTGTATGTGTAAATTATGTGTATGTGCGTGGGTGTGTGTCTGTGTATGTTTTATATTTTATTACTTAAGTGTTAGTCTATTAAAGCTAAAACTATTACTAAAAATTTTATTCCTTATTATTAACAAAGATTAGAATCAACTCTAAACTCAACTATTTAATTATTGTCAGCATTTTTTCTGTTTCCTCATAGTTGAATGTTTAAGTTAAATGTGAAGTCTTCCAATTGAACATAAATGTGCGCTTAGAAGAAATATATTGCCTGAGTCCAAGCTAGCAGGTGGTGTATAAATACATCACTTTTAAGGATTGAATTTAAATAAAACACTGTTTAAAACAGCTCCAAGGCTATTACCAGCTAAAAGGTCTATATTTTCAGCTCTGCGGGCGAGTAGTTTCACGTAGGAAAGATTTATTTTAAAATAAAACAGACTGCAATGCCTAAATTGAAAGCCGAAGACCGAATGGAGTTGTACAATAATTTTTAAAAGAAATATTGCAACATTAATTTACAATACAAGGCTCGGTCGATATTTGGAGGTTTTTGGTGTTTTTCGATGTGTTGTGGGGTCGCCTTTGATTTGAGAATTGGGAGTAAATGTCAACTAGAAGTATTCAATTGTATCTTTGTTCATGAGTGTACATTGTGTGACCGTTTATTTGAATAAAGTCCTGGAGGGTTTCGGTCGTCTTTTGTTTTTTGATTTGACAATCTAATTCTTTAACAAAACAATAGGAAACTTTAGTATTATTTGTATCTATTAAACAATTGTAATGCAGTTAAGTTTGAGGTATTTTTAGGTAATATTTATTTATTTATAAAAATCAACCCTGAATTGACAAGAATCCATAACCAACAAATAATTCCCACAAAAAACAAACATAAGAATTTTATTAGGGAAAATCAAGCGAACTACATAATTTAAAACAAAAATTATCTAACTACTATAGGCCCTAACAAATAATAGAACATTTGTCAGTTCACTCAACGGACAATGACAAAGGTCCGTTAACCTATGTTATTCTTTAAATAATGTAATACAGAGAATCATATGCCCTTTTCAGAAGATAACATGTGTGAGATACTTTTGAAATATTACTCTTTTATTTAACTTTTGTGTTATTTTAAAGACAATGTGAAAAAAAAATACGAATTCACTGGCATAAGTTATGAAATTAAAAATGAGGCATTCTTTGGCTTATTTGATGTTGCGGTCTCAATTCGCGGAAGTTACTGACCATTGACTGTCAACCAAGGATTTAAAGATTAATCTATATATATAAAAGAAAGTCGTGTTTGTTACAACACTTATAACTCGAGATCGGCTGGACCGATGTTAGTTATGTCTTTTTTGATGGATTTTTCTCCACTCCGAATAGCAGAATAAGTAATAAAATATCGGATAAGTTATCGAATAACAATAAATAAATAAATTAATTTTACGAATGCACACGGCATGTGGTGACATTTGTTGACAAAACTACGCATCATTTTACGTCGAATTCGTGTCACTTCAAGAATTTCCGAACTTGAGGTAAATGAGGAGATGCATAACCAGGCTTTGATCTTGATCGAAAACATGTGTTACCTCATCAAAAAATGTTGTAAAGCAGAAAGTGCTTTAACATGCAGTATCGCAATATTGGCGATAGAGAGAAGAGGCCTAATGTGTAAAACTGCCATTCTTCTTTTGCAATGGCAAGCAATAAAACATTTCTCTATTTGCAAAAAAAGTTATCACCTTAATGGAATCCTAAAATAAGTTTAACTAAAGTAACAACGATATTATTATTAAGGCGGAACGAAGTTAGCCGGGTCAGCTAGTTGTTTTATATATACGTATACTATGCTTCACACACAGCATATACTCGTAGGTAGCTAGCAGAGGAATACTGGGCGTTGACATATCGAATGACATTCAGTTTCGTGGTCATTTGGAAGGAAAGGCTAAGTAGCTTCTAAGAAGCTTGGTCTGCTCAGTATGGCAAGACGGTACTTCACTCCGGGCCACCGCTTGCAACTTTATAATCGTATCATCTCGACGTCCGTCGTTCCACAACTGAGCGTTTATTAAGGCAGTTTTCGCCACCATGTGGAACCAGCTGCCCCCTTAAGTATTTTCGAACCAATTCGACCCTTCCTTAGGGCCCTTCAAGAAAAGAGCGTACCAATTCTTAAATGGCTGGCAACCTTCTGACAATGTGAGTGTCCATGGGCGGCAGTATCGCTTAACATCAGATGAGCCTGTTTTCCTTCTATTACATAAAGAAGTCCATCTCCAATTTGCGTTAAATCAACATATTAATATTAGTGCCATAAACCATAGATATATCTGCAAATAGATTATGTAGGTAAAGCAGCAGGTTCGTGGATCTGTTGCCGATATGAGATTATTATCGGATTTGTGTATTTCCGACCATTGCCTATACACATATCAATTGAAATAATAATATGGTTAAATTAGAAAACAAAAACATATTTCATTCTATCAATATGTTTGGTACGATCTAAACTAAACACTACACACACACAACTGGTCTCTAAGATCGAATCATTTCATATAGCGTAATTTTATTTAAAAGTTATTAAATCATTTCTTGAAAATGACCACGAATTAGTAACGTAACAACGTTAATACGAGTTGTTAGGACATCTAACCATACAAACTTGAATGCACTATGTTAATGACATAGCAAAAATACTGTAACATAGCAGCGACATGGCTTCCATATATCTATTTATTCTTTTAAAGAATAAAGTTTGTAACATTTCATAATAAAACAATTTTGTACCGGATTGAAGTTATGTATTTACAATTATTTTTCATAATTTTAAATTTAACCGACGTTTCGCGTGCTTTACAGCGTGCGTGGTCACGGTGACTGAAGACAAAAGCTGTTGAGTGTCAAAAAGTATCACAGCTGTAGGAAAAGTTGTATTATCTGTATTTGTTTCCCCGGAGTTGGTATCGACTAAAAGATGGAGGGTTTTGGCAGAATTGGCTCATGGTGTCCGCTATTTGTAACAAATAAACTTAAAACTGGGTCTCTTACAAACTCTGGTATTTTAGATGCTCAATGTTAGGTTGAGGGGCATCTTTTTGGGATTTGCTGTGAGGGTCATGCAGGAGTTTGTCAAGAGAAATAGGTAGCAGTAGAGTATTAATATAGTGATATAGGTAGTAATAGAAAGTAAACATTCAGCTTACCAATACATTTATGTAAGCTTTTTAACACCTCCGACGACTATATAGTCGGGGAATAATTTGGAAACGTTTATTATAAAAAAAAAAAAACTCTGGTATTGAGAGTGTCCATCATTAACATTAGGTGAGCCTCCTGCTCGTCTGTTCCCTTGTTCTGTATAATATAACCTTAAATATCCAGCCGTGGAAAATACAGTTCAAATTGAGAACATTTGTGCAGCCTTACTAAATGCATTATTGATACGAATTTCCTATTTGTTTCTTCCATTTCGTTAATTGAATAGTGGTCACGCAAGAAGCCGATTAAGGCTGCCTTTTGAGCGGAATTGAGTGGGACTAATCATGATTTGAATGATGAATGTCACTAATGTTTGCTCTGTTTATTTGGAATAGTGATAAAACGCTCTCAAATTGCGTGTTCGCATTTTAATTGAGGTTAACCGACAAATTGATTTGCTTTTAAACGCGTACATTGTTATGTCATTTGTGCAGAATTTGGTATTGCTTATTCATGAATTCGTCATAGCTTAATCTCTACAGACATTTTTATTTAAATGTAATTTGTTTTAGTAATAAAGCCACTCTAATTCGATACTGAAAAATTTGAATATCATATGGTTAGAAGGGGCAACTAGAATCTTCTTTGTATTTTTTTTGACGTTCAAAAGTGCCATTTTAGGTGGTCTAACTGAAATTAATGATTTGACTTTGACTTTGTTATTAGTTGTGTTACACTTAGTCAACGTTAGTTATTATTAGTTCCATTACTCCATGTTCTGCTGTATGTTCCCCTTTTTGGATAAAGGGGGAGATGAGCCCTTCTCCTGAACCTTCCATCTGGATCTATTTTTTCAATCAATCAATCAAAATACGTTTATTCAATTTAGATGCGTCTTAGGGCATACTTATGAATGTCAAAAACGTTTACAAAATTCGCGAAAGAGCAAGACTTTGCCATCCGTTCGCGAAACTACCAAGAGGCCTTACTTGCCTGTTCTGAGAAGAACCCTACCCCTAACCCTACTCTCTAAATTACAATTATTCAAAGGAAAATGTCATAAACCACAACGTCATTAAAAGTACATAAGTAAAAAAAAATCTGTTCTGTGATTTCTTTGCTTCCTCCATCCAATTCTCTCCAAAAACCTTGATGTCGTCAGCCCATAATAATTAATGATAATGATAGATTGTTTTAATAATATACTAGTAAAATCCATACAATCTCAAGGCATTAATGTGTTAGAATGTGTGAATAGCCACTAACAAAAGCTATAGCAAGACCCTGGCCAGGCCCCAGTTGGGGTCATATTTGCGCTGTGATAAAAGAAACTACAAGGTAAATGTGAATAAGGATTTAGTTTAGTAATTTTTTAATAATAACGTTTATATGTATGTATATAAGTCTCATTTCGCTCCATGCTCGTCTACAGTTATATATTTAAACTTTGCAAAATTAAATTTACATTGCGGTCTGTCATAATTTTCAATTAGTTTTCCGTTCTACTTTTAAACTTTGTGAAATTATACGCTCACTCAATAAACCTCTCTGATAATCTTTATTCGATTCACAGCTGCATTAATAGGGATAGTGATCTAGGAAATAGGCCCGTGACGGGCTGCCCCATTGGCAATGCGGCGTAGACTCAGCGGACCGCAAATTTGTCGGAACTAGCAATGAAATCGGATTACTGGAGCCCTGGCGGAGCGCTAACGAGCGAGAATACTATTACCAGACGTCACTGTCTTTGAACGTGAATTTCATTTTATATAGGATATCGTTTAACCTATTAAATACAAAGGTTCAGGGAATATCTTACTTTTATGTGCCTTCTATATTTCAATACGACGGGTGACTGGTAGTTTTAAATTAAAAAAAGCTGGTATGCAATGAATATCGCATTCTTATTCTTATGATTGCATCACATTTTTTTAAATTAATCATTAGAGACACTATACACAAAACAAAAACTTGGCGATTAAAAAGAGTGGCGGAGAGTTTATTGCCAGTTCTTCTCTTCCGTTCTACGCCCTTGATTTTTCTTTTTTTGACGTTCATAAGTGTACATTGAGTTACTTAAATGAATAAATGATTTTTGACTTCACTTGACTAAATCCAATCCATAGTTGGTTGTGTGTGACAAAAATCCGTTTCTTTATAAAATAATATTGAAACATTATTGTTTACCTAAAACCAATGTATACGCCGTGGCCTTTGAACAAAATACATTTAATAGATATGTATATGTCGGTGCAATGGCGCTGATGTCAGCTGTCATTATATGTGACAGAAATGATAAATTAACGTCAAAGTCTAATCAGTTTATGAGCGTTGATATTTGTGGTTTATTGGATTTTCCAATATCTATCTACAAATTAACGACTATTTGAAAAGTAATAGTCATTTTATAGTTACAATTGTTAATACCAGAACTATGTCGTCAGTGTCAGCTGCCATTGACAATTTAATAACATCAAAGTCAAATTAGCTCAAAACCATTAGCAGTGGTTTGTTTGATTTATCAATGTTGCCAGATGAATTAACGACTACTCAATGGTCGATAAAAATAGTATTTATTTTTATTAAAAGTAATTAAACGACAATCAATCATAAAGTAATCTTTGACACACGTTCCTATGACTGCCATTTGACTCTAGTCGATTCGGGTTTGTTCGCGGAACGAGTACACGAAATTTCACGAAAGTTGTTTATCACAAGTTTGCTTTGCTACACATACAGGAACTGGTTGATGCGGTGCGCTCACTTACCAAGGCACCGACTTCGCGCATATGCCCCGAACGGGCCTCAACACCATCCTCGCGAGGGAGGGTGCAACATGAGCATTCGAATTGCGGCCCTCAGTTCAATTAAACGGTCGAATCAAGCCTTTAAGGAGTAGACTCAAATGTTGAAATGAAACGGCTGATGCCAACAAACTAATTTCATCAGCAATGTGCAGGTCCTGTTTTTGTACTTCTTCCCCTACCACTTCGTCTGTTTTACTCTCACTTCCCGTCTATTGTCTTCTTTATACCTGTCGTCTTATATCTATATCTTCGTCATATATATATGTTATCAATGATATACAGTTCTCCTGGTAGTTTTGCGAACGGATGGCGTAGTCTTGCTCTTACGCAAATTACGTAAACGTTCTTGACATTCATAAGCATTCCCTACGACGCACCTAAACTGAATTAACGTATTCTGATTTTTATATTGATTCTCTTAATATATTTTTTTTATTTTAATTGATTGATTGATATACTCCTAATTTTACTAATTGTTTTGTATTGTTATTTAATAAATATTCGAATTACAACATTATTTTCTTTTAATATTTATAAAGAAATACCAAGAAAAAGTTCACTCAGAAGGATCAAGTTTCTGTTATGTATAATTAAATCCCCTTGAGTCATGACAGCCATTACTTATTTATTAAGTAGACAGCATCAAAGTCTATACTCTTAAATATTGTATAACGTAAGATTCGGTTATGAGAACATTTCGGGCAACGAAAGATCTTTGAATACTTATATTCATAAAATAATAATTACATGTTATTTTTCTGCAAATTTTGAATTTAGAATAAGACAGGAAGTTGCTGTAGTCAGAAATCTTATCTTATTTTTTGAGAGGACTGGTAATTGGCGAAATAAGGAAAATTCACCGTTGTCAAGCTTGCTCCATTAATAAAAAGCAGTGTTTTTTTTATTATGATTAATTTTTGAATAATTAAAAAAAAGTGTGACTATTATAATATTTATTTTCAACACACAAATATACATTTACAATATTATTAACCCCTATAGTAATAATAATAATTAAAAATTATTGAAATATATAAAATTAATTTTAAAAGTTTAGTTGTAGCAGTCTACCTTTAATGATGGCATTCTTCGCTGTATTGCGATACTTATTCGTAAAAAAGTATTGTATCAGTTAGTGGTATACAGATTTTTCATTTTATTTAAATTTCAATTATATGGCGTTGCCTGAAAACGACAAAATGTCAATACCTGCCCTGCGATTCTGTAACTCACTTCACGAACTCACGCAGCGGTTTTCGCATCGGCGGTCGCTCTCAAATCAGTCGTGAAGCAGTCATTTTATGATTTCGCATTCTGAAAAGGTGGGAGCTTGTACTTTATTGTTTATTAGAATGCCAAATCATAAAATGACTGCTTCACGACTGATTTGAGAGAGACCGCCGATGCAAAAACCGCTGTGTGAGTTCGTGAAGTGAGTTACAGAATCGCAGGGCTACACTGTACCATACGGCGGGCAGAAAATATATTTTATTGACGTAAATTATAACAATAATAATTTATTTGCCAGAATATGGTACAAAAATGTTCAATCTAAAGTTCGCATATTCTGCCACACTTAATGGCGTACAAATGTATCTTAAAAGGTAGAATAGAAGTTACTATCATGAGTCATATCATTATAGTCAATCCTTATATTATGTTATCACTACATCATCGCATTATTAAAATATATTGTTACGTTATCGTTTACACCTTCTTTTAAATCATTGTCTATTAAGTAAATGCGTTTTAAAATTAGTTGCTAAGTTTGAACGATCTAAGCGATCAACAAAGTACAATAAACGAAAATGAGGAAGATAACTTAGAAGGTGGGTAGATCAAATTGAGGAAACAGCAGGTGGTAAATGGCAGAGAGTGACACAGTGCAGTCAAGAACGATGGGATTTGGAGGAGAACTTTGCCAAAAAATGGCACAAAGATACCTAAAAAGAAAAAAGAAGAAAGAGATAGAAATATAAATGTTTTAAATTGTAAAAGTATCTAAAATAAAAGGCTATTATTATTATTGGTAACTGTTCAGTTATGAACGTCAGTATTAAACAATAGAAGATCTAAATTAATTTTTACTTCCAGTTCCCAAATCAACGGCGTAGAGCGGGCGAGAAGAACTGGCAAGAAACTAAACACTAAAAAGGAGTGGGGCCTTTAATAGGAATAAAAAACTAATTCAAAAATATTTTTAAGTGGGATAGTCCATTTATTGATAAACATTTTTGATCGAAGTAACGAAAGTAAAACTCCAAAGAAAAGCTACTAATACATAATGTAAATTTAGATTACCAAAGAAGTGCTGACGTTCAAATCTCCTTAAAGAAAACCAAAATATTGAATTAAACCTGCCCTTACATTATCAACTCACAGCTGCGCAGTATTTTAAATGAAAAGCGGGAAATTAAAAGCCGTAAAGCCTTAATGGAATCCATAACTTAACGGTGCCTAGGTAAATGTTTGTGCAAAGATTTAAAATGACAAAAGAATAATTTTAATAGTTGTTGTAGATACTGGGGGAATCCAGTAAACAATAACTATTAATTGTAAATTGTATCAAATATTATTATGTCTGTGAAAAGAATGCAAGAAAGCTGCAGTTTGAAGGGACAGAAAGAATAACCCAACCTAGATACGTGTCTAGTGCACATAAAATCACAAAATATTTAAAGTTATAAAGATGATTTTGTCTATGTAAAGTTATAGCTAAAATACCTTTTTTGTACCATACAAAAAGTTTTTGCTATTCGTGATAAAAAATGACACCGCTCAGTCACATTGAAATAATCTGATTGATTGACTGTTATTAAATATTCAGTTTTATGCATGAATTTCAGGTACTTTTTGGTAGGGTATTTACAAAATATCACCACTCTCTAGCATGTTATATCTTATAAAATTTTCGTGTCACTATGTTAGTTACCATAATCCTCCGAAACAGCTCGACCGATTTTTATCAAAAAATTTTATGCATACTCAACCCCAATTTTAATTATAGTAGATAGTTATTTTTTTTGAACTAAAAAATGTTTCCTAGAAATAATATATATGGCAAAACAAACATTTGCGTATTATGTACTATAATAAATACAAAAGTCTCTCCTCTAAATTTTATTAGTTTTGGTAGGCCTCGTAGGCCGTCGATTCAAATATTTGAAGCTTGATAGATAGTACCGGTGACACACGAGCTGGTGTTTTTCTCACTCAATGAATAAGTATCGCAATTCAGCGAGGAATTGACAATACTATAGATAAACTGCCACAGGGACCAGATATTTAAATCTTTTTTGAGATTTGTATTTATAAGTTTTTCCATAGGTTATCCCCGAATCTTGTGGTCTGGGACCTTATTTTATACACATATTTGGTACAAATATATAATAAGAAATTTCCTAAACATAATTCACGTTACCTCGCCTCCGCTACGCTCTTGTTGTAGAAATTTTCCAGTTGCGATCTGAAGTTTATACTTCAAGTAAATGCTAGTACCTTCATATCGATTTGTTGCTCCAGATCGCACCTGGAGGCTCCAAATACAGGACATTCTATAATGAGATACATCACTGTCTGATATGTTTGTAGGTCGGACGTACATGACGGATCTGATTCAAGCTAAATCTGTGAGACCTGCACAGACAACGCCCCATGATTAAGATCTGCATCATTTGTTAGCTAATAATTTTATAGCCATCTTCATTACTTATCAGTATTTTAAGATTGTAATCTAAATCACCTTTTGTAATACTAACATCAAATTAAGATATAATAAGTAAAACTTATTTTATGCCTGTGTGACTTCATTCGCGTGGAATCAGGAAAAGTGTATAAGTATATATATAGGTCAGGACTTTGTACAAAAACCATTGGCTCTATAGAACTTGGTTTTGGCCTCAGGGTTTCGTATCTATGCTTTGATCATTTTTCTTTAGGTCAGCATTCCGTACAGTCGATTTGTAAGGCGATTTGTAATATAAATAAATACAGTTTCAGATCTAAATCGTGCATACTTTTAATGTTTTTCATCACAGTCAGTAAGACCAATATTAATATCGAACATAGAATAAAGCTAGGGTTTTTACGTTGGGTTGAGTTCTAGCTACAAGGTTTATAAAACAATTCAAATTTATTAACAAATTCTAAAGTCCATCCGAATCACGATATTCCACAACTGAGCGTTTTCTAAGGCAGTTTTTGCCGCGCACCACCACTATGTGGAACCAGCTGCCCACAGAAGTATTTCCGAACCAATTCGACTTAGGGTCCTTCAAGAAAAGAGCGTACCAATTCTTGAAAGGCCGGCAACGCACTTGCGAGCCTTCTGGCATTGTGAGTGTCCATGGGCGTCGGTATCACTTAAACACTATCAGGTGAGCCTCCTGCCCGTTTGCGTTCTATTACATAAAAAAAAGATATCCTTAATTTAAGCAATGTTCTATATGTACGACTATTATTAATGGAACTCTGTTGACACTTGTAGATATCTACGTGGGATGAGTTTAGAATTAATTTATGCAAGACGAAGATGTTCCATGAAGATTTGAATTGGCCAATATTATTTCAGTTGCAACTGTTACGAATGTTCATTTGTATTGATAGAAGATATTTCCGTTTAGCAACAAATTTCTGATTGTTATCATATGCTTGGGAAAAGTACCACAATGGTCAACTAAAATCCTTTAATTATTTTACCATTCACGTTGGTGTTCAGATCTCCGGCATATTGCGGAAAGTTCCGACCATAAAATCTATTTCATAATTATTTCCTCGGTAACGAATTACTTTTTATTTTCTTTAAATTATCTTGACCCAGATGTAGAAAGACTTAAAACAATACCTTCTGTACGGTAGTGAAACTTATTCATAATTTTTTAATGTTTTATATCTCTATAAATATAAAATTCTCGTGTCACATGTTCGTTCCCATCCTCGGAAAAGGCTAGACCGATTCTTATAAATTTTTGTATGCATATTCAGTAAGTTTGAGAATCGGCTATTATCTATTTTTCAAACCCTTAAGTGATAAGGGGTATCCACACAATTTTTTTTTTTAATTTTTAGACAATTTTTATATCAACCCCTATTTTTGATTATAGCAGATAGTTATTTTTATTGTACCCAAACAATGTTTCTTAGAAATAATATACATGGCAAAACAATATTTGTCGGGTCAGCTAGTAGTTATATATTATTTATTGACGTCTCTATAAACTTGAACTCTTTGAAACTCAAAAGAAAGGTAGCCCTGCGATTCTGTAACTCACGTTTCGAACTCACACAGCGGTTTTCGCGTCGGCGGTCGCTCTCAAATCAGTCGTGAAGCAGTCATTTAATGGTTTGGCATTCTAATAAACTTAACTTAACTAATAAACTACAGGCTCCCACCTTTTCAGAACTGATTTGAGAGCTACCGCCGATGCGAAAACCGCTGTGTGAGTTCGAAAAGTGAGTTACAGAATCGCAGGGCTGGCTGGTATGTGAGTGAAGTGACTATTTTTTAACTCTGATAATAATTAAACAAACCAGTTCCTGTTGAAAATCTAAATAATATTTAACGTTCTTTCTGAAATTGTGTGATTTTTAAATTCAATACGATGAAAATAAGGTAAGTCAAATCCTGGATTATGTTCTTATAAAGAAAATTTTTATAAAGCTAAACAATTCGTGTCGGCACATTGTTTTGAAATCCTCAAAGTTTGATAATAAATTTCCGCAATAAGCAGCTGCTAATGTTATTCATAACGCTTAAGTTTGTTTTAATGGCTACCTTACAATTAATTTAGGAGCTTTGTTCTTTGTACTGTGGATCATTGTTAAAAAAAATATATTGATTATTGGGATCATTTGAAAAATATGTTTAAAATACCAGCGATGTCTTGTAGCTTACATTTCACAGGCTTCTTTATCAATAAACTATTAACAAAATAGCTTAATAAATAGCAGTTTTAAAGAAATAATATAACAAGCAATTTACTAATATATTGAAATTTAATAGTTTATATTAATTAAAAATAGAGCAAAACTCTTAACACCTAACGTAAATTTCTGTTTATGCTATTTTAACCCTGCTAAATTATAGATATTGTGTAAAATATTGGTAATATACATTACCATTTATATACATAAAGTCATAGGATTAATACCTGCAGCTGAGTTTCATCATCAGACGTCCTGGAAAACTACGAAGTTCCACCCATATAACCTTGACGGACATCCACAACTGAGCGTTTTTAAGACTGTTTTTGTCAATCACCATTATGTGAAACAAGTTGCCCTCGGATGGTTTTTCGAACCAATTCGACTTAGGGTCAACAGACTTCAAAAAAAGAGTGTATCAATTCTTAAAAGGCCGGCAACGCACTTATGCCCTCTGGCTCTCTGTGAACGTCTATGGGCAGCGGTATTACTTAACTTCAGATGAGGTTATTGAGCAAACGGCCCTGACCGTTTGCTACGTTACTTAAAAAAAACTCAAAAAGGATCTTAAAATAATATAACATTGTTTCCGTTAGACATTTGCACAGATAACGTTATTAATAGTATTGTCTTTGATTGACATAACTTTTACTCATTTAAATAAAACACTATACTATTTTAATCACCGTGACCACGCACGCTGTAAAGCACGCGAAACGTCGGATAAATTTAAAATTATGTTAAGTAGTTGTAAATTTATAATAATACATAACTTCAATCCGGTCAAAATAGTGTTTTATTTAAACCTTATTAATATCGACATTATATAAACGAACAACGAATTTGTTTAGTTGCATGTTCCGTTCACAATAAAAATTGTTAGCCCCTAGAGTATTGAAATGTTACAAAAACTTTTCCCCGCCAGGCCTTCGTTATATGGCTTACTATTCTAGTACAGAAAGATTTCCCACCGGTGACGCATATTTTATTTACTTAATTGAAGTGGAATTTTTTATACTGTTGTTATTGACGACTTAAATAATATATTTTTTTTAAAAGAAAACACTTAGACAATACACAAAGCCAAAACAGATCGCATTGTTTAACAAAATATACGAAACAGATAACATAAGTCAATTAAGTACATGAAAAATAAAACTAAAATCAAACATTAAACAAACTACAACTTGATATTTGAAAGAAAATTAAATTGATGCTACTCCTAAAGTCAGTCCTTTGGTAAGGTGGAAAATGTCAACTTCATAAATTGTATTGTAGTTAGCTAAAACCTGAAGCACTGGCGAATTACGCAGATAATTCCTGTTCGTACGAGGCACATAAAACAATTGTGAATATCTTGTTGCATACGGGGGAGGGATTCTTAAAGAAATAACTGCAAATAGCTATCATTCCGCCCATTAATAATAGCGTGCAACAATAATAGATCTTTGATATCGTTTAAAAACGGCAAACCGAAGTAATGATTATGCATGATATTTAATTTATATAATATTATAAAGAGGAAAGATTTGATTTTTTGTTTGTTTGAAATGAATAGTCTCCGAAACTACTGGACCGATTTCAAAAATTATTTCACCGTTGGCAAGCTACACTAATCCTGAGTGACATAGGCTATGTTTCATTTTCAAAAAAATTAGGGATGCTTACTAATACTGGAATAATCCAACCCAATGTGTAAAAAAATAAACAAAAAACTTCCTTCAATCGCATGCGCTGCGAAAACTATTAATGATAGAACAAAATGATGTATTACAATTTTTCAGGACACATGTCATCTCTCTATTTTTTATAGTTACGTCACAATAAGCGTCCTTTTATTAATTTTTTTTTAATTAAAATAGCACCGCTAGAAAAGGCTCTTTATTCGTACCTAGGTATTGATCCTTATCAAAATAAATACCAACGTTTCACATAAGCTACAATTTAATGGCATAACCACCAAACAAGCATGGTGGATTGGTGTTCTCCTGCCGTTTCTCTTGAATAGTTCACTACTATGTAATATAACAAAAATCTTAGCCACAACAACGCTTGGCCGAGTCTACTAGTAATTTATATAATGTTTTCATCACATGTAAGCAAGTATAAGCCGTCAAAAGCATTAAAATTTGACACACCAAGCGCCCCACAATATCTTAAAAAGGCATCTTTCTTATTTACGAATTCCACGTACCGGGCGAGCATTTTTTTGTCGTGCACGCACCCTTTGCCGTGTCTTTGACGTGAAATAATGGACCAGCCGCTCACCAAATGGAAATGTGGATTATGATAAATCACAAACTTTTGAAATTTGCTGCCTATTTTAGTGATTTATTTGCAAAGTACACAAAATTATATGCGCTGTTTTGCTGTCCGTAAATTGCGAGGCAGATGAGCGCGGATTTTAATAGTGTATCTTATCATTATCTCGTATATCTACATACACATTACATTGAAAGTACCATCTTTTCGATTTTTAAAATCATTTAACCATTTAGTGTTACTGTATTTGGAAATATTTTGTCGAATGTTTGGATAAAAACATGTCGAAGATACTTAATATGTAATAATAAATGATGATGATTTATTTCCAACACACAAAAATACAGTATTTAACCTACTAATATATTAATAGTCAAAATATATTATTATTTATAATAAAAAATTAAAACAAATTTAAAAAGTTCGGATGTGGCAGTGTATCTTTCACGCTGGCAGCATTTCCTCGCTGTATTGAGATTCAAAAAAAGCACCAGCTCTGGGGTCACCGGTACTATCTACCAGGCGCCAATTTAAATCATAAATAAGTGTCTGTACACTTGAACCTCACGACCCAAGAGTCTCTACTCCAAAGGGAACAAAATTGAAGTTGGAGGAATGACTCTTATATTTGAGCCGTCAATTATTTTCCGCCTGCGCTACGGCCGCTCTAGCTTTTTTGCTTACTCGAGGTAGATGAGACAGGGCAAATGTGTCAACACAAGTAGCACCCATATTAAAGCCCGTCTCATCCTCCGATGGATCAACTTAACGTAATAATTATTATTAATGATTGATTTCACAAATATTTACGGTAATCTTCCTCTACTTGTATCTTCTATAAAGTAATGGTTTTGGTTTCTGTAGACTGACAAAATTATTACAATAAATACATGAAAGTTTTAGTTCCAACATCGTGTGTTAATAGTTTAACTACTTTAGTTAGTTAGTAGTAAAACATACAATATAGTTCATAAATTTTATCAACTAGTAGACTCGGCCAAGCGTTGCTGTGGCTAAGATTTTTTTATATTACATAGTAGTAAACTATTCAAGAGAAACGGCAGGAGAACACCAATCCACCATGCTATTTTGGTGGTTATGCCATTAAATTGTAGCTTATGTGAAACGTTGGTAATTATTTTGATAAGGATCAATACCTAGGTACGAATAAAGAGCCTTTTCTAGCGGTGGTATTTTAATATAAAAAAAATTAATAAAATGACGCTTATTGTGACGTAAATATAAAAGATAGAGACATGCTGTCGCGACATTTTTTACAGATATTGATGTGTCCTGAAAAATTGTGATACATCATTTTGATATATCATTAATAGTTTTCGCAGCGCACGCGAATGAAGGAAATTTTTTGTTTATTTTTTTACACCTTGGGTTAGATTATTCAAGTTTTAGTAAGAATCCCTAAATTCCATTTTTTTGAAAATGAAACATAGCCTATGTCACTCGGGAATAGTGTAGCTTGCCAACGGTGAAAGAGTTTTTGAAATCGGTCCAGTAGTTTCGGAGCCTATTCATTTCAAACAAACAAAAAATCTAATCTTTCCTCTTTAATCTAATGGCATTCTGCAAATGAACAAAAGTCTCATTAGCTAATTAAGTTTTATATAGACAGGAACCTCTTAGACAACTTTGTATTTGATAGTATAGAGAGGTAAATTACTAATACTGAACTATAACAATCAATTATCTAACATTAACTAGGTGTTAGGCAATTAATTATTTCCGCAACTGCATTAGAGAATTACAACCAATAGTGGCTTATTAATATTCTGTACAATGTCTTAATAATCGGAAATCGATTGTACGTGAAGAGATTTCTAAAACGAATGTCTATTAGTGGAAAATTAGGAGTAGTTTAAATTTCATTAGCATCACCTTGATAACCGGAAGTCTTCCACGGTCCGCTGCACAAGACACTTTCTTTGGAAACTAGCGAACTGTGGAATCGTCTCCCGGTGGGTTTCTTGCCTGGGAGATACGACCCCTAATTGTTTAAAGAAAGAGTATTCTCTTATATAAAAAGAGAAGCATGTTCGGCGGTCACAAGAGTAGCAGAAAGGTGTGTTAACGTTATAAGCATGTTATCAAAAATATACCATTAACATTTATATCTGTAAAGTTGTTTATTATACTAGATGGCGCAAGCAGCCATCGTGGTTGGCAAAAGCAGTTGGTTTGAAGTTGACAGAAGTCATTCAATATTGTTTGATTGTGAGGTTATTGTAAAAAGCTTAAAAAGGGATTGATAATTTTAATAAAAGACTTTTTTTTTTTTTTATAGAATAGGGGGGCAAACGAGCTTGCGGGACGACCAAAAAGGGCAAGACTTTTAATGTTGTTGCTATATTTCAGGTAGGATAGTGTTATTTAGGTTTAAGATAATGTAATTAGTATAGTGTGTAAGTATTAAAATAAATATCTTTATTTTTAGAGCAACACAATTGTTTATTTGAATTTCAATTCCAAATAAAATAAGATGTATACTCTTAAATACCATTATTTTAAAAAAATAACTCTTACATTCAGAGTTGTCTTTGTGTTGCATCGTTTCATGAAAACTTGTTCAGATGTGCTCGATACAGATGTTTTTCCAAAGTTCCAAGTTTTATGCACTTTTTGAACCGTACTTTCCAGACTCATTAAAACTGTTTTAGAAGTTATAAATAAGCAATTAAACAGTTATTGCTGATAATTTTGTACTGTCGCTTCTGCAGAAGTTTAAATATATGAGTGTAATACATAATGTTATACACAACTAACATTAAAGTTACAATAGTGTAGTAGGATCACTACTCTTAATTGGTCTTGGATTTTTGTTTTTTTTTTATAGTTCATGCAAACAGGCTTACGGGACGCCCAAAAAGGGCAGTTATCGCAGACTACTACTAACTGACGTGATACTGATCTTAAATTAAATTATTATGATTCATGTGCACTTTTTACTTTTTATTTTTCATGTGTCCTTTATTAGTTTAGTTTGTTTTTTGTTCCTGTTTAGTTTTTTTTCCTTAATAACTATATGTAATATGTATTTTTGCACTTCTTGCCTACCTTATCTAATTTAATACATTTTTTTTCTCACAGTGGTTGACTGAAAGAGATCGCTCGAATGCGATAAGGCCGGCAGTTGTCCTCCTTTACATTTAACTATGTTAAATTTTTATATTGTAATGCAATGAAGTGTTAATAAATAAATAAATTTCGTGTCAGAAAGTGTCGAGAGAACTACTTTTTTAGAACAGCAAGAAACATTTTTTCGAAACCACTTTATAACAAACAAAAAGAAAACTAATAATCTCCGATCGTGTTTTATTATGTTGCGTGTTCAGCTCCTATCTTTGCTAATAAGGAATAGTGTAACTAACGAAAATAAATGTCAATCGTGGCGTTACATTTTATATTGCACGCAACGCCTTAAGATTTATGGCCGCGCTAAATATATTTCTGAATGCTCCTAATTAATTGCTATCCTTGGTGAATAAATACACTAATAATAAATAAGGAGGGAGCTGTAATGTGATGAATATCGGATAGAGAGCGTTTCAGGGCTGTAAAAAATACATATAATATTTTAGATATGAAAAAATCACTAAATTCGTGCATGACGTCTTACGTCCCTCTTACGTTCTTCTTCTTAAAGAGCCATCTCCTTGTAAAGGTTGGCGATCATTTTGGCTAAATTAATTTGAAGTCGCGATTCTAAACAATGACTTGGTGCTTTGGCCGAACTATTGTCTATGGTTTTTCAATCAGGACGTGCGTCTGCGACCAGGTATCCTTCTACCTGACACTTCACCTTGTATGAGTAGTTGAAAGAGCTCGTAATTTGTAGTGTTACGTATTCGAAATACTCAAGTTTCATTTTCTTAACCTTCATGAGCACTTATTTGTTCCTCTGCCTTCTGTCCAGCACGGTTGTATTTCGTGTACGGTCTGTCCAAGATATTTTAAGAATACGTCCATAAAGCCAGATCTCGAACGCTCCAGTTTTATGGACATAGTCTCTGTCAGTGTCCGAGATTCTACGCCGTAGAGCAGCACACAGAAGACGTAACATCGCGCAATGCGCGTTCTAAGCTGTAACATTATATGGTACAGTTTTACTTTACTATCAGCGCCTGTAATCCGTAACTCTTAATAGAGATAGCGATCCCAACTATGTACCACTGAAGTATTTCCGAACCAATTCGACTTAGGGCTCTTCAAGAAAGAGCGTACCAATTCTTAAAAGACCGGCAGCGCGCTTGCGAGCCTTCTTGCAGGGCGAGTGTCCATGGGCGGCGGTATCACTTTACATCAGGTGAGCCTCCTGCCCGTCTGCCTCCTGTTGTGTTCTAATAATAGTTTCCTTAACCATATGTCCAAGTATTAATTGGTTAACCCTGGGTTACTCCAGGTCTTAGTGTCACCAGCATCGTGCCCGACCTCCCCCAGCTTTATAAACAGGGTGAATTGGCCGATGTGAAAGGCCCTTGCTGTGCCAAGGTCCATTCCACATCATTCGTGGCCGTAGAGGACCGTGATACTAACGGCTGATCGCGTGGCTGGATGCGGACAAGGCTACGCTGTTACCGTGTCCTGCCCCGGGCGATTGCTGGTGGCGCCGTGGGGTTTTAGTGGGTATGCACTGTTGTGCGAGTCCCACATAACCCTTCCCCATCAAGGTCTACCGTGCCGCGGGAGGGTATGCGTAACGCATTTCCCCACGAAAAAAAAAAAAAAAAAAAAGGTCTTAGTGTCACCGGGCCAATTGGCTTCTCAGTTTGTGTATATCGTACAAAATGTTGAAAATACTTAAATATTTGGAGCTAATACAGCGGAGACCTAATAAGTTATTAAAGACCTTTGACAGTAAAACTTTGTTAAAAGCTTTCAAAGAACTCTGTAAACATTTAATGTAACCGTTTTCCTAACTTCTGTAATTACTAAACCATCCGTTTAATCATAGTTTAAGTAATCAACCATAGTTTAAATTATAGGAATAAAATATTCAGTTTTTTATTCCGTTAATTATAAAGAGAAAACTTAATGTTATTTTGTACGTTAGTAACAAATACTTGTGCCATTAGATTATCTCTGTACATGAGTTTTAATTAAATCAAATTTTAAAATTTAAGCTACTCGTGCTAATAGTGAAAATATTTTGTTAAGCTATGCACAATTATACTTATAAATAATTGTATAAAATGTTTTTCACTGTCATTAATTGATAACGTTTTTTAAACATTTAATTTTCGTTACTCTTCATAGATATTTTTACAACGAGTTTTTTATTTTCTATTTATTGGGAATCTACCATGCTGTTTTGTTGTTCTTCTCTTCTTTCTTGATTTAACCAAACTTGAGTAATGTAAATAATTAACTATGAAGGAAACCAAGTTAATTTTCATTCATATTTTAAAGACATATAGAGAAAATCTTTGTATATTTGAAACGAAAAATCTTAATAAGTGCTGGAGTATTGTTTAAATCCTTCCTTAGAATGTTTAATTACATAAGCATTCCTGCTCCTATGTAACATAAGCTAGATTTACTTTTGTAAACACTAAAAAATTGTCTTAAATATAAGACAATTTTTTAGTGTTGAAAAAAAAATGTAACGTAGGTAGGTAAAAGGTAACAGTGAATACACTAGACCCATTTTTTTGTTACCAAGATCATAGTGAAAAATACCCCTTGTCTGAAAAAAAAATCAGTGGCAATATTTTTAGGTCTGGGCCTTAGATGTCTGCTGAGCCTCTTGTGACACACGCCGTCGATTTTTTGGGTCTAAGGCAAGCCTGTTTCCTCGATGTTTTCCTTCACCGTTCGAACGCTTATTAAATGCGCACATAGACAGAAAGTCCATTTTTACCCAGCCGGGTATCGAACCTACGACCTCAAGAATGAGAGTCGCACGCTGAAGCCACTAGGCCAACACTGCCTTTTGAAAATAGAATAAATATATCGTCCTTAACGTGATCAAAATATGCTGATAGCATTAAAGACTATTCTAAATAAATTTGTTATCCAATATCGAAACTAATTCGGAATGCTTGTAGATGCATACTGATGACATGTTTGATAATCGAATTCCCGTTGGTGGATGTTAAATTAGTTACTGTCGTATATTAGGGATTAAAATTCATATTTAAATTATTTGTGCTTATGAGATATAAAATATGAGTACTATGTTTTTAAATTAAATAAACTTAAGTGGAAAAGGGCGGGGCATGGCAATAGGAACAGAAAAGTGGATCAAGAAAGTACTAAACTGGTGCCCAAGGTACAATGAACGAAACAGAGGAAGACAACTTAGAAGGTTAGGCCAAATTAAGGAAATAGCAGATACATGGCAGAGAGTGGCACAGTGCCTTTGTCAAAAAAGGGCACACAGATACCTTAAAGGATGACATAGAAATATAAATGTGTTTCAGTGTAAAAGTCTTTGAAATAAAATGCTATTATTATAACTGGTATTTTAATTTATAAAATAGTAACCCCAAAATTATAAAAAAAGAACTTAACTTTTACGCAACTTCTTAATTGTTTGTAACGTAAACGTGACGTACGCAGACGTAAATGTGACATTAATATTTATTTCACACACACATATACAGCATTTTAAATATTCTTAACCTACATAGTAATAAGGGTCGTTTAAGTGCACAGGTGCTAATTAAATATTTAAGTTGGCGCCTGGTAGATACCGGTGAACCCAGAGCTGGTGCTTTCCTCGCTCTACGAATAAGTATCGCAATACAGCGGCCAGCATTAAAGGTACACTGCCACAGGGACCAAACTTTTAAAATTTATTTTTATGGTCTATACATCAATTTTCTATTATTATTATTTTTACACAAACTTTACAGGATTTCAGATGCAGAAGACTAATCATAATCAATCAGAACGTGCCATCATTTCTTCTTTAGTTACATTACCAACCACATTATTTGATATTTCATACTGAAGTGGACACCATGGCCAAGCGACTGAAGGAGATCAAGCAAGTTATTATAAAATAAAATAAAAATAAATCAGTGGCGCTACATCATTTTTGGTTTGGGCCTCAGATTTCTGTATCTGTTTCATGATCATTTGTCAATTTAATAGGCAATGTGCCTGACTCACGCCGTCGGTTTTTCGGGTCTAAGATAAGCCGGTTTCCTCACGATGTTTTCCTTCATCGTGCGAGAGAATGTTAAATGCGCACATGTCCACCCAGAAAGTCCATTGCTGCATCATTTATTAATATATTTCCTAGTATATCTATCTGCAAGGTAATTTAACATATGATAAACTTTAGAGTGTTTGTATACCAATAGTCGTAAATCTGATACTCCGCTCGGCTAATGGGTTTTCTTATGTAAACAAATTTCATGTCACTAGCTGAGTTACATTTTAAGAGTCGCACTTTTGTTGACTTTAGAGGAAGACCGCAATACAGTACGCGTTTGCAAAAATTCTAACAACTATTATCAGACCGGTTATACCATATCTTATTAATTACATTATCTCTGGCATAGATGTCGTTAGATTTTATTCTGAAATAAGTAGTTTTAAGCTATTGCATAGATTTTATCGCGGGCTTTGAGCGCGGCAACCGAATCAAGAAATTCCGTAACGAAAATAAAACCTAACACATGATGACGTAATATAGGTGCGGCCAATACGCGTTTGAGTGGGACAGAACGCATATTGCGTGTCACATCGGTCTGGCGTGATCGGTGACGTAGCGCAGGTACGTTAGAGTGGGACAGAACGCATACTGCGTATTCATATCTCTCTGGCGAGATCTGTGACGTAGCGTAAGCGCGGCAGGTGTATATTATATAGGCGTGTTAGTCTGAGTCTGGTAGGTTGAATTAATATTAAAAAAAAAATACTGCATAAATAAATAATTATAATTGCTTAAGTTGATAAAAAATGCTATGCAATAGCTTTACCGCGGCAGTCCCCGAATGCCACACGTTTTTTTAGTATATAGGTCACAAGGAACAAGATTTTAGTACTCACCGCTGACCGGCGTAGTTATGTAATCAATACTGGGCAGCGTTTAGTTCGTCCATGGTACAGTACAAGACTGTTCATAGCAGGACAGTTAGCCTCTACGTTCTGCCCTTTTTTGCCAGCTCGTATGTGGCGTAACATTGTAGAACTAGCGGGGGAAAACTGGATGGATGTTGCACAAAACAAAGAAAATATGGAGGAGGCTTTTACCCTAAAAGGGGCCATACAAAAACCAGAAATAAAAAATAAAAAATAAAATCTAACTTAAATTTTGTTAAAACTTACTAACTTAACTAATACTAATAAAATATTAAGGAATATAAACTAACAATTATTATTGTATGTATGGATTAAATAAAGCTTTAATAATAATAATAATAATAATAATGTGGCGTAACTGAGTTCTTGAGAACTCTGTTGCACGAGGTTAATTGTGTTATTAAAACTCTTAATTAATATTGAAATACACGAAGCTCTTTATGAATTACTACAATATACAACTGAACCATCAAAACGATAGTGCTAATCTTGATAAATCACTCTTATAAAAAAATAACTTTAAAGAGGTGTGTAAAATTACGTTAAAATAATAAAAAAGGCACACCACGTCAATATTAAGATTATTTTCAACGTAAGAACGGATGATAGGATATCATCCAACACAAGACAATGAAATCTGAACAATGCAATGAAAAAAAAATGAAAAAAAAAGAGAAAGAAAAAATCGGAACGAGGCTTTTAACCTAAAAGGAGCCATACAATATTAGACCATTAAAAAAACAAACTTAAATTTGTACAACCTATAGTAACACAACTAATACTCATATTAAGAAATGTTAACTAACTAATCTTTTTATGTATTTATTAGTAATACTTTAATAATAATAAAGTTGAGTATATATACTATTAATGCCATATTCTAAAAACACTCAACTGTTATGGAAATAACAGCAAATCTTATTTTGTTTTAATATAGGTTCGATTAAAAACTGCTACGCATTTACCGCAGTGCGGCCTCACCACAAGAGTAGAACTTTTGTTGACTTAAATCTCAGATATGCGGCATTCGTTTACATTCTCCACGTCTCCTCTGCGTTATTTTAAACGAGATATTGCCGTATCTCTGTGTGAATTAAGGATAAAATGCTGATAAAAAACGCAACAATGTATACGTAATTAGACAAAACTTCCTTGTCTTCGTGTCAGATAGAATATATAAATACTAGCTGATGTATGTATTTGCTGTATCATAAAAAATTAAAAACCATTTTTTTTTTTCTAAAAACTAAAAAAATTTTTTTACAGGCGTTTGAAAGATATATAGTAACCGATTCTCAGACTTTCTGAATAATGAATATGCATAAAACATTTCATAAGAATCGGTCGAGCCGTTTCGAAGGAATATGAGATTACGCTTTGGCCTTCTGTTACTGTGGTTCTATTGAGACTGGCCATTAATGTAGGAGATATTATAATGACACCGATGAGTCGGAAGTCCGACTGGAACATGACAAAAATGTAAATAGGAGCTTGTTCATTCTTACATGTTGAAAGCATTGCTGTAACCGACCGGGCCGATGGCTGGCCATGCGTCGTGCTCGTGAACGGGTGCTGCTTGTGGTGACTGGTCGTACTTGAATTCGTGTATGCGGTGATGTTAATTATTTTGACTATGTGTTTGCGTGTTGTTCCCACGAGAATGTAAGTTCGTGCTCCTATTTCACCATGCCTCCTGCTGATAGAGAACAAGTCTTTGTTTTTTTATTTTATTTATGTTATTATTATTAATTACTTGATATGTCATGTGGAACATGGTGTACTGGCTGCAGCTCCTTACAAACGTGGTGTAAAAAATGGCGATTAAAAAGAGTGGCGGATAAGTGTAAATTATGTTACCTATATGATTAAATGATTTTTTACTTTAACAAAATAAATTGCTTATTAATATTAGAATCGGGGAATGATTTGAAATATAAATTCCTTAATAGAAGGTTAAAAATAAATAACGAAATTGATTAAACAAAAAAAATTCATTTATATAGCGATTAAGTTTTATTACCAAATTAATATCCAATTATTGGATTAATTTAATATAATTACATCGTGTAAGCCGGGTAAGATTAACGCTCAGACGGATGGACATAAAAATCAATCAATGTGAGGGGATTATCCAAATAATCCAATATTAGATTGAATACAAAGATAGTTATTTATCTTGCAGTAAGTATTTATTAACTCACACATACAACACACCACTTCGTAGCCATTTAACTTAAATGAGCGATATTAAGGCAGTCTTTGTCACACTACTATGTGGAACCAGCTGCTGATTTAGGGTCCTTCAAGAAGAGAGCGTACCAATTCTTAAAAGGCCGGCAATGCCTTGCCGTCTGGCAATGTGAGGGTCTATGGTCGGCGGTATCAGATGAGTGAGTGAATGTCATGTAAGGGGTTATGCAAGAGAGATATGTCAGAACCGAAGCAAGTGGTGATTCGTGTGATACAATTACTATTTGTCTTTTGTTTAGGTTTAAAGACTTTATTTCTCGAAAAGACAAAAAAATTTACACGAGAATAATACTTTAGATTAACATAACATTGTAGTCGTTCTTAAAATAATCACAATAAAAAGATAGCCGTACATGCAATAATCTTAAAAGTAACCAAAGAAATATGAATTAAAAGTAATTATAACAAATGAATTTAAAATTTGTCTTACATATTCACTTAGCTTCGATTTGAATGAATTTATAGAAGTAATAGTTTTTATATTTCTGGGTAGTTTATTATACAGCTGTGCGCCTTCGTAGGTAAAGTTTTTTGCCGTAGTTAAAATAATAATAATAACTCGTTCGACGCAAACGTCTATGAGTCACACGTGGCGGTTTGGAGAAAGTAAGACTCTTTTGTTTTAATCGAAAAACAAACAAGCCCAGACAAACAGCAGAATTAAAAGCTTTTAGAGCAAGATCCCAGGGCCGCCAGACGTCACGTATATTCTGACGGATGAAATGTGGACGATTGGGTAGTGTTAGTATGTACTATGATCGTATGCCTACCTGCTAGCTTGGTCAAACGGCCAATTTCCAGGTATCAGGTAATCAAGGTACACAAAAACATTACTTACTTCACGTAAATTCTCATGGCTGATTTTTATATATGTTTTCGAGTGTATAGTTAAAAATAAATTGTCAATACTCCCAGACACTTTCCGTCGGCCATATTGCTTAACAGACGCTTTAAGGGTCTCAAAATAATTAGTCAACTTCACGTAAATTCTGACGCTCCATTTTTATATATGTTCATCCGACAACTATTTTAAAAGCTTTGACAAGAAGACAGACCGATCCAAGGGGCCAATCATCCCCTAAACTAAATTTTAATATCTCTATGAGTGAGAGAGCATTATCTACGCGCATGAGACTGAGTGAGACCGACTGCGCTGTTAAAGCCATGAAAATTACTTGAACAGATATTTTATAATTTTTAGAACTTTTGTTGACCAGTAAATTATAGCAACAAAAATAAGAAAAAAATTGACACATAATAAATAATACTAAAGTTAGCCGACATTTTTTTTTTTTTCAATTTATTAATTAGAACTAAAAAATATTTTTTAAAAATACCACTTATATTTAAATAGCAGCAATTTTTTTAATTAATTATTTATTGGAAATTTGGAAACAAAGTGGAAAAATATTAATTCTTCAATATTTCTTAACAGTGGCTTTTAATCTTCATTATCATCATCATCAAATATCAATCTTGAAATTGAATATCTAAATCGTGATCGTCATCATCAGCATTATCCTTATTTTCTTCCTCTGTAAAAAACAAGTTAAACAATGAAGGTCTGAAATAACTAAAAAGATACAAATAATATGAGAAACGAAAATAATTTACCTGATTGTTCTTCCAGCGACTCACTGACAAAACCCGGTAATTGATCTCCATCGAACCAATGAAAATCATATTTACCATCTTGTAGTGTCCAGCCATTGTTTTCGGGGTTGAAAATATTTATCATCTTCATACTTGCATTGTTCCAAAGCTAGCCCGTCGAAACTGTTGCCAAAGCTCACTTTTACAAGGTGGTAAGTTACTGGCATCGAAGTTTCTTAAATTCTTTCGATTGAATTCTTCATTTATATCAGATACCATGTATGTAAATGATAAACAACTGTAGTCTGGCAGCATCTACATCAATTATTCCAGGAAAATTGTAAACATCACAGATAAATTTTTGTATTATGTTGAATACACGTTCTTCTTCATCTACATCACCAACAAAATCCAACGTACCAAAACGGTGAAATGCTTTGTTGGTACTCTTAATTTTTCTTCAAAATATTAAACGGCTTTTGCTTGCCCTTTTTGAATAATAATAATTTTTCAAGTAATTTTCATGGCTTTAACAGCGCAGTCGGTCTCACTCAGTCTCATGCGCGTAGATAATGCTCTCTCACTCATAGAGATATTAAAATTTAGTTTAGGGGATGATTGGCCCCTTGGATCGGTCTGTCTTCTTGTCAAAGCTTTTAAAATAGTTGTCGGATGAACATATATAAAAATGGAGCGTCAGAATTTACGTGAAGTTGACTAATTATTTTGAGACCCTTAAAGCGTCTGTTAAGCAATATGGCCGACGGAAAGTGTCTGGGAGTATTGACAATTTATTTTTAACTATACACTCGAAAACATATATAAAAATCAGCCATGAGAATTTACGTGAAGTAAGTAATGTTTTTGTGTACCTTAATTACCTGATACCTGGAAATTGGCCGTTTGACCAAGCTAGCAGGTAGGCATACGATCATAGTACATACTTACACTACCCAATCGTCCACATTTCATCCGTCAGAAAATACGTGATGTCTGGCGGCCCTGGGATCTTGGACCATTTGGTTTGAAAAAAGAATATATACTTTCTTTTTATAAAAATTTCTTTGAGATAATCGTAGACGCAACGTGAAGAAGAGCGCTCCTCAAAAACATAGTTTCACACTATCTCTAAGAAAATATGACATTGCCTTTGTTTATTCGTAGCATTTTTAACCAGTGTTGGTAGAGGTCGGAAGTTGAGATTCCGTAGAGGGCCTCTTATGTTGACAAGAGACGTAAGTACCATTTTGTCTAAGTGTTTCTTGCTTGAATGGTACTGGCTTTATATACGGTATAATTCAAAGTATGTAGACAATAGACTAAGTTTTTTGGGTCAGGATAAATTACTGTCAAGATCTTAATGACATAATCCACAGATTAGAGAACGGTTATAAACTGTTAGGAGTATTTTATTTTTTTATTTTTTTAATATTTTCTAACACAGATTTATTTAAACAAACGAGTGTTAACAACTTTTTAAACACTTATAAAGCGCAAGCGGATTAAATTAAAAAAAAATCCATCAAAATATGTTGAATATCTTGTTAATGAAGGAAAGCGAACATTTGTAACCGTCATTTACCAACTTTTCAAGAAGCAACAGATTGGTTATTAAAACAGGGGAGTCATAATAAGCTATATTTTTTTGAAGTGAAACTTATTTATCGGAGTTGGAAAAAAATTAAGTGTAACATTTTTTCGTTACGCGTCACATTTTTCCGTTACGCGCCATATTTTGAAGTGAAACTTCTTTATCGACGTATGGGAGAAATTTTGTAGCAGGTTACGCGCCATGATGCTTTAATTTGAAGTCAAACTTCTTTATCGGCGTTGGAAAAAAATTTACACATATTTGTCACATTTTTTCGGTTACGCGCCATCTTTTTCTTGTCCCTACCACGGTTGATCCGAAGAGATTCGAAGCCATTAGTAACAAAAATATATAATAACGATAACAATGATAGTAATACTAATAATTCTATTACAATTAATGAAATTCTGTAATAATCTCAGTACTACATAGTAGTACAGTAATAAGTTAAAATGAAATAATTGTATTTGTATTCATGTCTATGATAATAAAAGCCTTTTGTTAAACTTTATCTAATTTAACTTTATTTAACCAATATCTGTAAAGTTGCATATTTCGAAATGTTATGTTGCATATTTCGAAAAATTCGATCATTTTTCGAAAAATAAGGTCATAGTATAAGATCCCGCTATACAACGACCTTCACCGAGATGCTTATTTAATGAAACTTATTTTATATTTAATTTAATATGTCAATAAATATAATCCATATGGGTTGCCTAGCAAATTTCAGTCCAGAGTATGTTTAATTAATATTTAAAAAAAATTTTTTTTTTAATAATTAGCATGTAGTAAATTTTTTGAATTTTTTTCAATCAATATTTTTAATCAGGGTAGTATTATATATGTATCACTATAACCTTCTTTTATACTAAAGATGTATATATACTTTAGTGTCACATAAATAATTAATTGATTAAAAACAACCTAACGTTTGCATATTCTATGGGCTTCATACTTTCGATTGGTATAGAATTTATCTAATAATCATACCGGTGAAATGTTTAATATATTTTTTTTAAATTAATTAAAAATACTCTGGACTGAAATTTGCTAGGCAACCCATATGGATTATATTTATTGACATATTAAATTATATATAAAATAAGTTTCATTAAATAAGCATCTCGGTGAAGGTCGTTGTATAGCGGGATCTTAGACCATCATAAAGAAGTTTCACTTCTTACGTGTATACACTTAGTACACGCACACATTTTTTTATATTTATCTTATTTTAATTAACACTATTTTATAAATCAGTGAAAACAAGCAAAATATAAAAAAAAATATTATACAAATTTTTGCTCGAACATGGGAATTTCGAAGAATGTTTTTTTTTTGAAATTTTATAGATAATTAATTGCTTTTAATATAAAAAACATTTCGTGTGTATATCTGTTGTTTATCATCATTTTACATTACAGAAAGCCTTTGTGACTTGATCTTAGAAGTGTGAATCTGTTTTACAGATTATTTAATAAAATAATCTAATAAGATGCAAAGTTGATCATCGCTTTGTCTATGCATTACTGTTGGATACACAACGCTTTCCTCACCAAGAAATCATTGTATTTGTTTCCATCATTATAAAGTAAAATAATTAATTATATCAATGTCTTGAGGGTCGTTGAGTCAGTGACTTCAGCAACTCCGAGCTTGAACTTGAACAAACTTTTCTAAGATAAAAAGTCATGCTTTAAAACTCTAATTCTAAGCTAAGATTAATAAATATATAATAATCAAAAAAAATACTATATCTGAAAATGAAAAATGAAAAAATATTTATTCAATCACTTACAATGATAACAACATGTGGCTGGAGCCTCCATTTAAGTATGTATAATATACTTGTGTTTGGAGTATCCGCTCTTCCTAGGTACACTTAATTAGGTATGTAAGTTTAGACAAAAGGGAATAATATTACAAAAACAAAACAATATTTATACAAGTTAAAAGATGCATCGTGTATGAGTGATAAATTGAGGGGTGTTCGTTGTATTCAGTTAAGTGTATGTTGATGTGTGAGAGTGTAAGTGTGTGTGAGTGAGTGTGTATGAGGTATGTGTGTATATGTCTGTATCATATGTTTGAGTGTGTGTGTTCTTTTAGAGTGTAAGATAAAAGTAGACTTTAGAATAGTAATTCTTAGATAATAGATTCAACTTCTTCATAGGTTTGAGTTTTTAACCAACAATTTATAGTTATTTTACATTTATATTTATTCATATTATATAGATTTAATTCCTTGTTTAATTTATTATATAAGTTAGCAGACTGGTAGCAGTACTGTCTATGAGCATATTTAGTTTTAAAAGTTGGTAAAGGTGCCACATTATGCCTTCTACGTCTGTTCAAAATACTAGGATCATATCCAATATGTCGATGGGTTCTAAGAGTAGTTTGCAGTACATACAACTTACGTACTGACAGAAGATCGCTAACCGCATATAACATTTCCGTAGGGAATCTGTATGGCTTAAAATGGATAACTTTGAGTAGTGACCTTTGTGCTCTCTCCAGTTCCAGGAATTTTGTTTTAATGGCACCACCCCAGGCCGGAATGCAGTATATTAATATTGACTGCGCAAGAGCAGTATAAATTTGTTTTAGGAGGGCCGAGTCAGCTACGTGTCTTAGATTTTTAAATAACCATATGAGTTTTCTTACTCTAGCCATAACTAGCTCTATATGATCGCGCCATGATAGGCGTTGGTCTACCATAGTACCCAGGTATCTTACGCAGTTTTGCCGCTTAATAAAATCGCATGAGCATATTATAGAATGAGGTGAGCCACAAGTATGTATTTGAATAGCAAACGTCGGAGGTGGTTGAGAGGAGTTATAATTGGAGAAGCATACATAGTTAGTTTTAGAGGTATTGAGGGTCAAAAGGTTATCGCTGAGCCACTTAGCTATTCTTGCAAGGCCCTTTTGGGAATTATTTTTAACAGCCTCCCAGGTGTCAGCTACAAAAACGACAGCAGTGTCGTCAGCATAAGTGAACATTGTTCCCTCTTCTATATCCATGTTACATAAATTATTAATATATACAAGGAATAGAGTGGGCCCCAATACACTTCCTTGCGGAACTCCGAAGGTGATTTCACATTGTTCACTTTGGTGTTTTCCTATTTTTACACTCTGTTTTCGATTGCATAAATAGTCTTTGAATAATTTCAAGGGAATTCCTCTTATGCCTATTTTCTCCAACTTGTCGATAAGGTCTGTAATTGATACTGAGTCAAATGCCTTTTTCATATCCAAAAACACTGCAGCACATTTTTTGTTTTTATCCACAGCATTAGTAATAAGCGATGTGAGATCCAACACGGCATCTTCTGTCGATAAATCCCGTCTAAAGCCATATTGACTTGGGGAGAGGATATTAAATGTATTAAGGTAGTTCATTAAACGTTTATTAATTATTTTCTCCAGTATTTTGTCAATAGGTGGTAAAACAGAAATAGGCCTGTAATTGCTTATATCCGTTTTATCATCTCCTTTGTACACTGGGGTAACTACAGCGATTTTCAGTGCATCTGGAAAGACACCTTGAGCAAAGCATAGATTGATCAAATGAACAATAATAGGGACAATTATATCAGCAGTTAGCTTTAAGAATTGGGTAGGAATGCCATCCCAGCCTGGAGCACTATTTGATTTTAACCCCATCAGGACATTAAGAACCTCATCATTGTCAGTATCTCTTAATACAAATGAAGTTAAGTGAGGATAATTCGAAGTAGTTTTGTCAGAACAATTGTATGCGGGTTGTTGTGCAAGGATACCTTCTGCTAGTGATTTGCCAACTTGGGTAAAATATTGATTACAATGATCTATAGACTCTTGTGCTGTTTCTTTACAGTGGAGCAGTTCGTAATTGTCGCTTTTATTTTTATTCCGATTTGTAATATTGTTGACAGTTTGCCATAATTTTTTTGAGTTGTTTTTATTTAGAATTAGTTGCTGTTTATTATAATTTCTTTTTAGGTTTCTGATTAATTTATTACAATAATTTCGATATCTACGGTAAGTTATTTTTAAAATTTCATTATCAGGGTCTAATTTTAGCTTTTTCTGCATGTTATTCCTATTTCTGACACATCGTAGAATGCCCAAAGTCATCCATGGCTTAACTACACGATATTTGCATGTAATGATCTTAGTGACTGTATGTAAATCTAAGGTTTGTCTTATTTTACTTAGTAAGAGCTCTATAATCATGTTGGGGTTGTTTAATGAAGTTAAGTCAGCCACCAATGTGCTATCTCTTAGAGTAGCTATCGCCTTATCGTAATCAATGAATGTTTTTGTCTTAGTGGAAGCACCTGACTTTGGTATATTGGAGAGCCTTAAGAATATGGTGGAGTGATCAGTGACAGAAGTATTTATTACATTTATATTTGCGGAATGTTTATTTTTGTCTAGTCTCAGCATAAAGTGATCCAGACAATTACCATACCGTGTAGGTAGTACATGGCCAGGTAGCAAGCCGTGCATAGCCAGCATGTTTAAATAGTAAAGCCGGTTATTACGCTCCTGCTGCGGAGCATCATTTCTGTCAATCAGGTTAATGTTAATATCCCCGGTTATAATTAAATTAATACAATTTTTCAAAGATGTTAAATGTCGGTCTAATGAGTCCGTGAAGGGCTCGGAATTAGTATGTGAAGGGGACCGGTATATTCCTAGCACGGTAACTCCACAAAATAAAATTTGGAGGCAGGATGCATGTGTTAGAATAATTTCTTTGACATTGACACTGTGTTTTCTAGAAACATAGATAACAACACCATCACATTGGTTTATATGGTTTGTAGTCGAATAAGAAGTGTAGTTCTCCATTTGGGGTATTGGTTTATCACTATCTATTCTACATTCAGTTAAAATTATCAAATCTGCTTCAAAATTAAGCTGGGCAAGGGTGAGTTGGAAATCATCTAACTTGCTGTATACCGACACAATATTCTGAGAAATTATTTTTAAATCATTTTTATGAAATTTAGGGGATTGGTTACATATGTCATGAACATCACATAAGCTAGAATTAGCCACCTCACTATTGTCAATTTCTGTTATCAATGAGATTACGTTATCCATAATTGGATGGAATTTTAAATAAACCATTCATTTTATTAGCTTGTTGGTTATGAAGTGTGTTAAATAGTCTACTTATTATGAAAGTATCGCGTACTGATAATGTGTGAATATGTTTGGAGAAGGTGTGTGTGTAGTAGTGTAGGGCCGAATCCAAGCCTTTGATAATAAAGTATTTATGTGTCTTGGTAGTAGTAATGAGTAATGTGTGTACAATCGGGAACAAAATTTGATAAAAGAATAACATAAGATATTTTACTATGTAGTTAAAAAGATGTGGTTTGGGTGTTATTGGGGCAATATGTAAAACTAGTATGAAATAACATAATATGGTAAAACAAAAATATAAAATGGGCCGAGCAAGCAAAGACAGAGAGAGATAACAAGGTTCAAGAATTAAGTCTAGTCATTGCTCTCCTAGTAGTTTTTGGACGATTGCTTCATTATTTATAGTGATAATGGGTGAATTTTCAGATTTTCTGACGTAGACACGGCCATAGGAAGTCCAGCAAAACTTATAAGATTTTGATCTCATTAGATCTCTAGCAAGGAAGTACAGCCGAGCCCTGGAGGCGGTCAGCTGTTCTGCTACGTAGACAGGGATATTTTCTTGACCTTGTGATTTTAATCCTAGGTGTTTAGCTCGTAATTTATCCTTGTTCTTCAAGTTGTATGTTTTACAGGCCTGTAGAAACTTCATTTTTAATAAGGTAGTGCTTAATTCAACTATTATAGGGGAACTAGCATTTCCCTCCCTCTTAAATCTTATCCTGTAAATATCATTAATGTCTTTTTCACTCAACTGACAGTTGACTGATTTAGCCAACTCTAAGGTCATAATTATAAGGTCTTCTTTTGTTTCCTTATCAGCCTTGGGTGCATTTTTTATTTCAATGTTATTCTTCAATCTATCTCTTTTTAAGTCTTCTAGCTGTCCCTCCAAAATAGAAATATGTTCCTTGTCCTTTTTCCTTTCTATTTCGAGAAGTTCTAACTTCTTTTTAAGTTCTACATTCTGTTCAGCGAGGAAGGACATAGTTGTCTGGATATTTGTGTTTGTCTTACTTATTTCGGTAAGAGTGGATTCAAGCTTTTTGGAGCCACTTTCTTGCGATTTAAACATTGTTAAAATGAGTGTTTTTATCTCTTCTCTAAAAACGTCAAATCGGTCCACATTCGTATCATCTTCTCTTCTTCTCTTGTTTCTCAAGGCCACATAGTTGGGAGGAGTGATTTGTTCCATTTCCATACCAATTTGATCAATGGCAGATTCAGATAGTGACTTATCTCCAATAGGATTCATCCTTTATTATAATGAGTTTAACAGTTGTCTATTCGATAGTACAAGCAGATGTTTGCAAAAAATGTGAATGCACTAAACAATGGAATGTCCGATAAGAAGTTCCCGATGGCTCAAGGTAAATAGGCCAATAGATAATTAGTGGGCGTGGCCACAGTCACCTGTTGCAATCAGCGCGGGCGCAGGACGCAGGTAGTGGTGGTAAGCGGGGCACGAGTGTGACGCTGGTAGGGATGTGGGCGTGGCGTAAATTCACAGCTTTAGGGGATTCGATAAGATTAATATTGAGTGGGATCAATACCTTCGATAGTGGGGTGATCGGGCGCAGTACCAGGAGCGCACGTAGTAATTAGATGGTTGCTTGACTACACTTCACTTTGTTTATGTTCTCCTAGTAGACAGTTATATTTATTTTTCGATTTGAATTTATTAAAATTAAAATACAAATAAAAATAAAGCACTCAGCACGTCTACACCTTATGGCGATCCGGGGGGAAGAGGTATCGGTAGGAGGTATAGATATCTAAACAAATATTCTATATAGTATTGTCTTTGATTGACATAACTTTTATACATTTAAATAAAACTTTTTTTGTACGGATTGAAGTTATGTATTATTATAAATTTACAACTATTTAAACATAATTTTAAATTTATCCGACGTTTCGAAAAAAAAAAAAAAAAAACAATCCGCGAAAATAGAGGATACCGTGAGCCATTTTTGCCAAAACCCTCCATCTTTTAGTCGATACCAACTCCAGGGAAATAAATACAGATAATGCAACTTTCTCTGCAGCTGTGATACTTTTTGACATTCAACATCTTTTGTCTTCAGTCACCGTGACCACGCACGCTGTAAAGCACGCGAAACGTCGGATAAATTTAAAATTATGTTTAAATAGTTGTAAATTTATAATAATACATAACTTCAATCCGTTCAAAAAAAGTTTTATTTAAATATTCTATAGTTTCATTTAAATGTCAGTTTACTAAGTATAGACCGCCATGCTTAGCCGCTAAGCCAACATTGCTCCCATTCCAACCACACAAACATACATAATGCAATAATTTACAATCGCATTTGCAAACCTGGGTAAATGCCCTCAAGATTTAGATTTAAGATCGTCGCCTGTATAGCATTGAGGACAGCCAACTCAGTAATAAATTATTTAGCTAGGTATCGTATCGTATACCTTCATTAATATACAGTAAGAAAAACTGTCGCAAGCCTCTGACATTCACAGTAATTTATTTAAAAGGAAATAGACTAAAAGCGAGTGTTTTGCCTTGTTGAGTAATTCAATACTAATTTATTCGTTTTCGATTTAAATACAGAACGTCAAAAAAGTAATAGATTCTTAAATGTTATTACATACCTACATCACGCAATCAAAATACTCAAACGCCACGGTATACTCGTTAGCAACATTAAATTTAACTTAACATTATCAGTAATTATATTAATTAATTTTCATGTACACTAGCTAGAAACAAACGGAAAATCACAGTGCAGTTTATGAAATGTTTAAGTAATTTTACATAGGCTTCCTCGTCATGTATTATTGTGTCTTCTTTGTATTTAAAAAAAAGTGCGTGCGTACAAAGTACACATGTCAGAAGTGCAACTTCTTTGGCAAACTAATTTTTAAGTCTTGTTCATATTTATACAAATCTTAAACGTTGAGTTCCGATACTTAGAGGGAGGGAAAAAGGAAGATATGTTAGGAATTTAATGAATTTAATTGTTTGATATGTACATAAAACCTTGCGTTTCTTACAGATGCCAAACATGGTCTACAGCAAAAAAATATGTACAAAAATTGAGAGTGTGCCAGCAAGGGATTGAACGAAGCATGTTAAAAATCAAAAGACGAGACAGATTAGAGAGACAACAGTGTAAATCAATTAAAATAGCGATAGGCACGCCTGCCTATCAGAGATAATACAGGTAAATGGACTAAAGATATTGTAGAATGAGATCCAAGACGAAGGAAAAGAAACCGAGGAAGACCATTGATCCGACGGGAAGATAATCTTAAAAAAGTAGCAGGCCCACTATGGAGCCCAGGACAGCCCAGGACAGACTACAGTGGAAAAATCTGGAGGAGGTCTATGTGGGAAGACAAGCAAATACCTAAAAAGATTGAGTAGATATGCATACGTATCACCTCGACGTCCGTCGTTCCACAACTGAGCGTTTTCTAAGGCAGTTTTTGCCGCGCACCACCACTACGTGGAACCAGCTGCCCACTAAAGTATTTCCGAACCAATTCGACTTAGGGTCCTTCAAGAAAAGAGCGTACCAATTCTTGAAAGGCCGAAAACGCCTTCTGGCATTGTGAGTGTCCATGAGCGGCGGTATCAGGTGAGCCTCCTGCCTCCTATTTAAAAAAAATACGTATAATTTGTATTTACCTACAAACTTATAATAAAAACTATTTTACAGAAAATTGAAACAAATTTAAAAAGTTTGGTCCCTGTGGCAGTAAGTAACGCTGGCAGCATTTCCTCGCTGTATTGCGATACAATATAATTATTATTAATTCATAAGATTAGTTATTAGGTGTAAGAACTTGATTGTTAAAGGCTTTATTAATTCCATTATTTAAATTTGTCGATGTATTATATCGTCGTAAGATATTTTCTTTAAAACATAAAGCAATTTTCCGTTAATCGTGACATGATTCGAAGAATTTCAAATACATTTCAACGAAACAAAGGCTCAAAGCGACATGGTGTAACTCCGCCCGATAGATAAAAGCTCTATTAAGATAGAACGTCTTGCCAGGGTTTATTGCATCTTTGTTTGCTCGGAAAGCAATACGAAGTCCCCCTTTCCGATTGTTATTACCGACTTAGCCTATACTTTAGGGTTATTTGTGCAGCATTTATGTCTATACATCGAGAATCTATATCGGCTTAGATATTAGTATTGCAGAGTGTGGATGTTCTTGAATGATTTTAATTAATTTAATTAGAGGCGCTAGCGCCCTTTTTTGGCCTTAGAAACTTGATTACATTTATTTAAACGCCAATAAGTGGTCAGACTTTTGTGACTGACCGACGCAAGAGGGGCAAATCTAGCATTTGCGTCATGGGGGGTCACAAAGTTAGTAGAACTTCAGCTAAAACCATACACCTTTATTTCACGACATACTTTTTAATGTCCAGGTTCACGGGGAGGGGTAATAACCCCATGCCCTCCTCTCCCGATCCGCTCCTTCATTGTAGCAAGTATTAATTGCGCAGTAAAGAGATATAGCATGATAAATACAGATAAATGTATTGAAACCATATGAATGTGTTGATTTTTAATTTGCCCAAAAAAATTGTCTACTTCTTATCAATTATTCTTATTTTTAACTTTTAATTTATTTTTTTTTACATTTTTATTAATTTTACTTTACACCTTTACACAAGACTTCATTACGTACACTGGTAACTTTTATTATTATTTTTTTTCTATTAAGTGTTTATTACTAACATTTATTACATTCCTTTTCTTTCTTTTTTTGCGACTGAGGCGCAAACTAGCTGCTGTGGTCTCTGGCAGAATGACCAGCGCTGTGGAACATTCTGCTCCTCAGCATAAAGCTGAGCCACGGCCAATTACAGCCACAGCGCATTACACACTTGAAACGAACCGAATGGGAAAAGGGATTTTTTTAAATTGTTTTTGATGTCTCTCATTTTTTTTCTTTCATTATTATTATTTTGTGTGTTTATGTGTGTGTGTGTGTTTTTGTTTGTTATAAATGTTATGTCTATGTCAAAAACCGGCATTGTTAAATCTGAGTTCAAAAGAAAAATTTCTCTTACTAAAGAGTGTAATTACATTATGTTACTTAAAGTACTTGTGTTGGAATGCAAAATACATAATTTACCATCACAATCTGTTATAGAAAACACTACCTTCCTTATTCTATCGACCTTTTGGCATAGATATTGTTTTATTTTGTATACTGAACATCTATATTTTAATATAAAGCACTTAACGTTCCACAACAGCATTAAGGCGGTTTTTGCGCCACCATTATGTGGAACAAGCTGCCAACTAAAGTATTTCCGAACCAATTTGACTTAGTACTTCAAGAATTCCGGTATCACCTAATATCAGGCGAGCCTCCTGCCCGTATGCCCCCTGCCTTGGGATTCTGTAACTCACTTTTCGAACTCACACAGCGGTTTTCACAGCGGCGGTCGCGCTAAAAACAATAAACTACAAGCTCCCACCTTATCAGAATGCCAAATCATAAAATGACTGCTTCACGACTGATTTTTCAAAAAGTGAGTTACAGAATCGCAAGGCTGTTCTATGTTCTATAAAATATCTAGTCAAAGTTAGACACCGCACTTGGTGACTTATAAAACAGCTTCAATATAAAATTTAAACATATTCCCGCGACCTCCGTCTCAATTGCTACGGACGTTTTTCTTTTTATTTATTCATATGTAAAAGTGAACTAGACCGGAGTTACTCGAAAAACGTGACTGCCAAAAACTAAATAATTTATAGGAATTGGCCTGGAATGTGAAGTTGATAGCCGTTGCAATCTTTCTTTTGTTTAAAGAAGAATGCTCTGGACATAGTTCTGAATACATCAGATGGCTAGTAGTATGGACAACAGAGCGTTTTCTAAGGCAGTTTTTGCCGCGCACCACCACTATGTGGAACCAGCTGCCCACAGAAGTATTTCCGAACCAATTCGACTTAGGGTCCTTCAAGAAAAGAGCGTACCAATTCTTGAAAGGCCGGCAACGCACTTGCGAGCCTTCTGGCATTATGAGTGTCCATGGGCGGCGGTATCACTTAACATCAGGTGAGCCTCCTGCCCGTTTGCCTCCTATTACATAAAAGAAAAAAAAAATTGCACAGTGTTTAAAGGTATGTCATGAAACCGCTAGCTAATTAGTGAATCTCTCATAGAATAATTCAAGTCAAATAACTGATACACGTCCCATTCAAATAGAATACATATTAAAGAATATAACAAAATTTACCGCTGTGAACAAATATTCATATTAGCTATTACAGTGGCTTCAGCATGCGACTCTCATCCCTGAGGTCGTAGTTTCGATCCCCGGCTGTGCACCAATGGACTTTCTTTCTATGTGCGCATTTTATATTCGCTCAACGGTAAGAGAAAACATCGTGAGGAAACCGTCTTGCCTTAGACCCAAAAAGTCGACGGCGTGTGTCAGGCACAGGAGGTTGATCACCAGCTTGCCTATTAACATTTTCATGAAACAGATACAGAAATCTGAGGCCCAGACCTAAAAAGGTTGTAGTGCCACTGATTTTTTTTACTGTTAACAGAGTTTTCGGGCTGACTACCTCGTCATTTTTCAACCGCTAGCTAATTAGGGAATCTCTCCTAGAATAGCTTCTTCAATTTTAAATTACTCAAGTCAAATAACTGATACACGTAGGTTAAGAATATTGTAAATACTGTGTATTGGAAATTTGTTTATAAATACAATTTACAAGACAAGTACCATTAACAATCTCACATATATTTATGACTTCGATTAGCAGTATTCGTCTTTGGCTTAGTTATAACGGTAAGCTCCTATTATTAATGAGGTTATTTTAGCGTCGATCGAATAATAGGCCTCGATATAAAAGATTCGACCTTGTGACTTCAAAGTCACTTTGTTGTTAACATATCCAGAGAATCCAGTGAGCTATTACGATACTGAAGTCTTTGTAGTTTATAATACTTTTGGTCTTGAACAAGAGTTTCATAATAAACAATTAAGGCGTGAAATCGTAACAACGGAAACTACTTAAGTTTTGTTTTTATAATTGTTTTCATTTTTGTTTCTAATGCAATGAAAGTTTTAATATTCAGCCCAAATCGGGATAAAACAATTAGAAGTATACACTATGTGACGACACGGCCATAAAAAAATTGGTTCACAAATTAAATTTTATTTACTAGTATATAAATTTATTTCATTGTCTTTAACCACTATAGCAAATAAACTTAAAACCAGTTTTGTGTACATTATAAAGCAGATAAATGCTTTTATAGAATGTTTTAGCTTAATCTAAGCTTTTAAGAGCACCCTTTCATAATCTCGTGAACCCAAAGTGGCGACGCGAATAATCCTCAAATACCTGCGTATCAACTAGAAAATTAGTGAAAATCCCCGAGAATGTATGAAATATTACGCTTATTAATTACATTAGATCACAAAAGACCACGTAGTAAGCAACTTGACTTAGGGGCCTTAATGATTCCATGATCCCTATTCCCAAGGGATTTGCACATTTGACACAATTAGATAGAGCTTTTATCAAGCTTCGTTACAATCTTAATATATTCTTGATCTTATATAAGCTTTTACTAAGCGCTAATACACTTAGTATTGTTAAGTGATTCCCAACTTTATTCAGATAAAACTTTAACCTTTTCTGAATTGTCAATATATTAGGTAAAAAAGAATATAATATAATATAATATAATATAATATAATATAATATAATATAATATAATATAATATAATATAATATAATATAATATAATATAATATAATATAATATAATATAATATAATATAATATAATATAATATAATATAATATAATATAATATAATATAATATAATATAATATAATATAATATAATATAATAATATTATGATTCAGCGGTGACAAACCCAGCCCAAAAACCCATGATTTGATTTTAAGCATATTTTTTAGCGGATACAACCTTTTTGTTATATTTTGCATAACACCTCGTTAAACTTGACACTAAAACATGCAAGTTTGTAAAAAAACTGGTGTTTTTCACAGCTCCTTTACACAACGAAGATACTATAACTAAAATTATAATAGATTATGTCTAAAAACGTTTATACATTAGAAGTTATGTTGATAGAGAACATTAGCGAAATGCGGGCTTAAAGCGCCATATACACTTTTCTTTTATGCCACAATGTTGGAATACGTGATTAAGGTAAAGGTACGTTTAAGCAGCACCGCACAAAGGAGCTTTATTTTGTTTGCTACGTTTATTCTTTTAGCACCATTGTGGGTCGAATGTTTTATCAGTATAAATAATAATTCGGAAATTATATTACTGTTAACAGTGAGCAGTGTTGGTCTAATGGCTTCAGCATGCGACTCTCATCCCTGATGTCGCAGGTTCGAGCCCCGGCTATGCACCAATGGACTTTCTTTCTATGTGCGCCTTTAACATTCGCTCGAACGGTGAAGGAAAACATCTTGAGGAAACCGGCTTGCCGTAGACTCAAAAAGGTCGTGCGTGCGTCATTAACATTACCAAGAAATAAATACAGAAATCTGAGGGCCAGACCTAAAAAGGTTGTATCGCCACTGTTTTTTTTTACTATTAACAGAGTTTTGCAGGCTGACTACATCACCTCATCATTTTTAATGGAAAGCAGCATGTAGAATACACCTGATGTAATTTTGACGACATGGGATATTATGTGCTAACTACCTCTTTTACTCTCTTCCCATATGATCTTCTATTAAATTGTTTTCTAAATAAAGGTTTAAGAATAAATTTATTCCTTATAAGAATTGCATACATAATTCACTTAGGTACTGAGAAACAATATTTAAAACTAATCTGATAGAAAGAGACAAAAGTATTCAAAAGAGACCAATCAGACTTATTTAATTTTTATGAATAAGGGTTAGTACTTCTGCATTTTATTGATTATTTGTCTGTACAAGTCGATTTACGATATGCCGGGGTTCCAATCCATAATATACATAATTGAACGCGTACTAGGCCATGTACTTAGAAACGTCACAAGGTTATAAGGCCTTGATAATGTTCATAGAAAACTCCAATATGGTGAATATTGATGTGATAATACAATTACAAAAGAGAGAATATTATTTTGTATTAAATTTTGTAAAAATGTTGATAATACGGGAAATGTTTTAAAATTAGAAACAGGAAATTCCGGTTTGAGCAACGCTCTTTCATATTCATGCGTATGCATATTTAATTTTATCTAAATAATAGGGTATGGTATTAAGACAATTTAAGTTAATTGTGATATTTATAATATAGAATTCTTTAAAAAATCGCACATGTTTTTTACATAGAACTTACCAGATTAGGTAGAGTAATCATCAAAAACAACAATTTTAATCTGCCTCAATAGCCGCTCATAGAACACAAAGATTCTGGGTTTCATTAAAGCCTTCTTTATTTCTGTGACGATACGATAATTTTAAATATAAAATATAATATGTTTATTGTGGAATATAAGATACAGGTAACACTTATTCCACGTCATTAAATTTGTATAGGTAGACATCCCTACTCATCGGCAAAGAAGACAGGGTGTAGGCCGAGAGAAAAAGCCGGCGTAAAAAACTCTCGGTAATATAAATAATAAAAAATAAAATAAAAAGCCTTTTATTTCCCAATATAGTTAATTAATAAGGTACATTTCTTTATGTGGTTTTCTAAACCTTTGCAAAAACTTAACAAAATCTATTAGTAAATGAATAAATATTATGACTATATTTCTATCATGCTAAGTATTATTATTTACAGTTTTTGATATTCTAATTATTGTATGGGAACCCCTCTTCAGGTGAAGGCCTCTTCCAGCTTTTGCCCGTTTTCTCTATTTTGCGCTATGTGCTGCCATTTGGGGCCAGCTATTTTTTAATATCTTCTTCCCAGCGTGCGAAAGGTCGCCCTCTGCAAGAGCTGGTTAATTAGATTGTTTTCTTCGGTTGATGAGTTGGTTTTTAATGGTGTTGCTGGAAGGTTTTGGTCGTACTCTTCCTCGGTGACCGGCCGTCTTGGAAGATGTGATGATTCATTTTTGTTAAGTTTATCTATGTTGTGTTTGTACACTGAGAGAGGCGTTGTTAGTTGCTATATGTTGTTGCTGTTTCTTTTATTTCCTTCGTCGCTCTGCATGTCTTTCTTGTTTACTAAAAAGTTAAGCATTCCTGGCTTAATCACTCCTTCTGAGATGCTGGAGGATCGTTGAGGTGTTGTGCGACTTTGAACGTTTTTATTTTTCTTAGCTGTTTGTGTACTGGTATTTAGAGTATTTTTCTCGGCATTTTTCCTCTGTTGTGGAGAGATAGAAAGGTGCCTTTTTCTGTTGTCCGTGTGGTCGGCATCTGTTTTATTAAGTTTAATTACTACCAGCTTATCGTATTTTATGGTAGCTTTGTTCCCTTTTTCCTGCTCTATTTTGACTTGTTCCTGAAGAATCTTCCTTTTCTCTAGGACGTGATATGGGTAATCATCTTTTAAATAGTAGCTGGTATCGTTCAGAGCTTTCTTTTGTTGCATTACCTTTATCTTGTGACCTAGAGTGGCGAATGTGACCGCGATCGGACGGGGCTTGTCGCCTTTTTTCCCTATTCTTCTAGCAGCTTCTATGTCATGGCAGTTTATATTTAAAGAAAAATAATTATTCAGAAAATCAATTACATTGTTTTCTAGATGTGAATAAGAACGTTCATTTTCCTCCATACCAAAGAAAACAACGTTTCTTTGCCTTGTTTGTCTTTCCAACTGATTTAACCTTTGTTCTTGGTTTTCTATTTTTTTCTCGAGTTTTTCCTGATTTCTTTCCAAAGTTTTCAATTTTTGGTCTAATATTTTGTATATATTTTTTGTTACTTTCTCCGTCACTTCATCTGCGCTTTTTGTAATAGTGGTTTTTTGTTCATCTAAGTCATTTTGAATTTTTCGAAGTGCTGCCATTATCTCTTCCATTTTGATTTAGATTTTTGTATTTTAAGTTGTTATTTTTAGCTTTTGCGACCTCTAGTATCGAGTAGTTGTTTGCGTCGATTGGTACTGCAGTAGCTGTTCTTGAGATGATTTGGCTATTTGACGCTAGATGGTGTTGTTTATTGACTTAGCAAATTAGCAACGCATTTTAGGTTATTTTTTAAATTTTTTAAATAGAAAGTTTAATTATTCTTGAGTTTGCATTGAATTGTCACGCACGTTCACTTCAGATTTGTTCCACTATTGACTTATTGTCCGGAAAAGCAACTTTTGCACGTAGATTTATGGTAATTGACCGTGTAAGCAATAGCACTATTTTATTGGTTTTATCCCTTTTTGGTGTTTATTTTTCACTTGTTATTTGTTCATTGGGTTTCTTGCACACTTATTTCAACGATATTTCAGTATTATCGGAGTTTTTCTCACTTTATTATTTTTAAAGATCAAATTTATACAGAGCACCGTTTTAAGTTGTTATTCGTGACACAGTCTACCCGCCTCTCCCCTCGGTAATATAATACAACACAATACAAAATATTTTGGCTACAGTGTGTCCGTAGACACTTGTATCACCCTCCACTTCTATGCAGGGCAACTCTAGTCCGCACAGCCCTACCCGGGTTTTGCAGATCATCCCTCCATCCCCTGAACTGTCTACCTGTTATTCTTCTCCCATCTACTGGCCATTCAGTAGTGAATGTTGTCCATTTCTCACTACATAATTCAGACAAATACAGTCTACTATTAGTCAAGTACAAAGCTTTGTTTCTTTTTCTTAAAATTGGGTAATTTAACAAATTTATGAAAAAAGAGACTTTGCTAATTAAAAAAACCGCTTAAGCTCAAGAAAATTAACACGCTAAAATCTTGTTATAAACCAGATATTTAAGCAGGTTATAATTAGAATCTTGGGGTCTGGCAACATAACGATAATTGTTCGAAAACACCTTTATTATGACAGGTACAAGTTTGAATGAATTCCGCAACACATTTTGAAAATATTACCCTATAAAACGGCGGGAAACTCCGAAATTAGTTTTAAATGCTCGGTAGAAATATGCTTCAATTTAAACTTTTATGCTCTCAAGTGTGGATGTAAAAGTCATACAAAAAGTTACTGTGATTATCTTTTCAGATTTTGCGAAAATTCATAATGTTTTATGATGTTTTTTATTTGTAACGGCTGCATTGTGAAGCGAGGTGTGAGGACAGTTTCTTTCCAGTTCTTATCATCCGACACTTGATTTGAGAAGTGGGTATAAATGTTAATTAATATTTCATTTATTATTCTTAGGTAAATTTTTCCAATGTCAAATCTGTGCTGCTCTATGGTTCCAACGTCAAATCTGTGCTGCTCTATGGTTCCAACGTCAAATCTGTGCTGCTCTATGGTTTCCAACGTCAAATCTGTGCTGATCTATGGTTCCAACGTCAAACCTGTGCTGATCTATGGTTCCAACGTCAAACCTGTGCTGATCTATGGTTCCAACGTCAAATCTGTGCTGATCTATGGTTCCAACGTCAAATCTGTGCTGATCTATGGTTCCAACGTCAAATCTCTGTGGGTTGAATCGTGGAAGGTCACCAAAGACATATCTCACTGACTCTTCGTCAACTGTCTGTCTGTCTTCGCCGTATTCTGGGCATGTACTGGCCTGAAAAGATCTCTAACGAGCAACTTTGGGAGCACACACGAGAAACTCCGATCAGTATAATACCATGTAGGTTGTACCACGTGACGTCGAATGGTGCAATTCTATTGGCCGACATTAGGGTCGGAAAAATAATCACATAAATAAAACATAAATTTTTCGCTATGTAAATAATCATAGTTATATAATTCGTTAATTAATGCTACAATTGAGTTCATTTAACAACCTAGATTTAAGTTCCACTTTGAAATGGCACTTTGCCAGAAAAAACTCAAGCTCACTGAAGTATGCAATAACGTTGTCAACAGAATGCATAGATTCATTTCCACTGAAGCAAGTACAAATAAGTCTTAACGTAATTTGATTTATCACAGCTCTAAGCTTGTTTGAAATAAAATCTAACATTATTATAAAGGGTTATAGAAAATATACAGTAAAATTTTGTTACCTTAATAGGTAGTGTAATAAATAAAAAAATAAAATCAGTGGCGCTACAACCTCTTTAGGTCTTGGCCTCAGATTTCTGAGTCTGTTTCATGATCATTTTTAAATCTAAGGCAAGTAGGTGATGAGCCTTCAGTGCCTGACACACGTCGTCGACATTTTATTTCTAAGACATGTCGGTTTCCTCACGATGTTTGTTGAGGAAATGTTAAATGCGCACATAGAAAGAAACTATATAAACCATTGGTGTGCACCGCCAGCCGGGGCTCGAACCTACGACCTCAGGTATGACAGTCGCCAAGCCACTAGGCCAACACTGCTCTAAGGTAATGTAATAGGTTTGTTAAAACATTTAAGAAGAACTGACGATGGTGGACAATGCCAAGAACCTAAGATCTGGCAGTTTCAGAGCCAAAGATGTATGACAACTCAGTAAGGAAATTCTACTCGCATTTGGGGTTTTATTAAAGGTTTTTGTACGTTTATATGTACAATTAACATGCAATATGAATTTAAAAGTAACAAACTTGTAATATATAGTTAACATATGTTTTCCCTTGAAGTATTACTGTATTCTACCACTATGTGGAACCAGCAGCCCACTGAAGTATTTCCGAACCAATTCGACTTAGGGTCCTTCAAGAAAAGAGCGTACCACGTTTTAAAAGGCCGGCAACGCTCGTTTACCTCCTATTACTAAAAAAAATACTGTAAATAAATAGTTTCAGATACCTTTTCTTTATATCCATATTGTATATATACGAGTATATATCTATATATATAAAAATGAAACCCGTTTTCCGTTGTCACGACATAACATGAAAACGGCTTGACCGATTTGTCTGATTCTTTTTTTATAATATTCCTTGAAGTACGAGGATGGTTCTTACGGAGAGAAAAAATAAAAAAATTGAGTGAAAAAGTCTAAAAACAACACTTTTCTATATTCCCATACAAAATATTCGTAATAATATTTAAAGGCAATTTGAACTTTAATACCATATCATAAAGTTCGAGTGTTAGTGGAGGGGTTCCGGGAAGGTCAATTTTTATTTTTTGACATAATGTATTTGTTGTATTATCAACTTCCTTTTTTATCTTACTAGCTAGACCGGTGTCCCGAATAGCAGAATAAGTAGATATTAAAAAAAAAAGAATCGACTGTTAGGCGGTACGATGTTCGCCAGGTCAGCTAGTATATATATATATATATATATAAAATCGTAAAGTATGTTGGTAAGCGCCAAACACGATGGCTGGAACAATTCGAGTATTTATTTTATGAGAATTCAGAGGAACTATGACTTTTTTACTTTTAAATGTTTCCATAAAAACTTATCGAAACATTTAAAAGTACGCAAAAAAAAAGTAAAGTAAAACATTTATTTAGTACTAATGTTTTTAACGGAAATGCGTACAGTCTTTATGGGGAAGCATAGCAAAACGTTCTATATTTTGGTATGTAGATTGTAGCTACTAAAAAGGTAGGCTAATTAAAAAAATCATATTATGGCGAAACGAAGTTCGAGGCAGCTAGTTTTAAATAAATTTAAAGAAGTTTATAGCCGCATCAGAAAAACATTTAAACAGTAAAAATATCGTGTCACCATGGTATACTATTATTTTTACCATAAACCTCCGCCGGCAGATTCGAAACCACTGCTACTATTTCCATGTCTGGTTATATTTGTGCGACCATATTCGGTTCTGATTTTAGGTAGATCAATATGATATGTGTTATGCCTGCAAAGTTTAAGATTTAAGTTAATCTGTATGTGGTTTATATTTTTATATTGTTTATGTTATATATTATGTTATGTTTCTATATATGGTTTTTTAACTCATAGCCATTTTGTATGCAACAGATAATGAACTGATAATGTTATTAATCAAGGTAATTACGGCTATTTTTAAGTTATCTTCATTAGTAAGAAAGATTAAAACACTTCGCGTGTTCAAGTATCATGTCTGCGTGACCGAACCACATTGATCACCATTTCAAAGATAGAGGACATTTTTTTTCACGCCGTTGAGGGGGTGTGCTCTCTCATACTAACGCAATTTGTTACTTTAATGCGACGTTTACTTGGCGTTCGTAACCAGTGTGGGATTGAACGTGGGATTTATTTGGGGAGGACTTCGATTTGTTCGAATTTCAACCGTTATACTTCGTGCGTTGTTCTTATAAATATTAATAATAAAACATTGATTTAGAGCTCATATGATTTTTTCCTTTGTGTTAGTTTTAATCACGGCGTTGTGATGACCTTTCCTTTTGTAGTAGTTAGTGCGTGTTGTCACTTGCACGCCAGGTGAGAAAACCAGCATATCTTAAACCCAAAAATCCACAGTGTGTGTTGGGCATAGAATAGAAGTATATATACCATATACTTGATCAGTATTCTCTCTCAGTGATCACAGAAATAGAGCAAGGTCAAAAGTTGTATTGCAAGTGGTTATTAATTTGAGTTTGTATCAGTAAAATTTTATAATGGTTAGTTTAAGTTCATAATTACAAGTACCCTGAAAAATATTCAGCCCTCATAGATGCGTTATAATCCTAGTGCTATATACCGTGCCTACCGTGTATAACATTGTAATTATATGATATTTAATGCTGAAAACTCAAAGCAATTTCAAATCTTAAGATATCCTGTATGAAACCTTTTCGGTACTCAGTTTCAAAATTGTACAATGAAACAACTCTTCAGACGGTAGGCAACTATACTTAATGGCAATATGCTGCATATACAACGCAAACCTATGTAGGTTTACGCGTTTATACATATAAACTATACAAAAAACGCGTTTTCATTTTCAATAGCCCGTTCATCTTTAACTACTATCTTAAACCAAACAATTCAAAACATTATATATTTACTAACACTCTTAAACAACATCTCTGTCCTATACTGAAGCTGCAAGTATTCTTATTGACCAACAGTAAGAATTATGTAGAATTTACTACGTCTAGTACTTTTAATTTGTCAAATGTCAAGAGACTAGCTGCCCGCGACACAGGGAATCCTAGTGTGGGGGCAAGAGTATTTTCTGTATTAACTAAACATCCTTTTTATTATGTGCAATAAAGGTTTCTTTTTTTCTTTCATATTTTATAAAATATAATATTTAATACAACTAATTCCCTTTAATTACAAGCAGTTATCAGGTTTGTCACTGGGGACGATTTCCAAATGGCCACTGTGTTTATCCTAATTGTTCCGCAACTATTAAGGCCATGATTAATGGAGTAAGTACTCTATTGTCTGTGGCTATCCCTGAGTATTGCAAGTTAATTACCTACTGTATTATCTATAGGTGTTCGAATTTGGAATTGATACTGTTGTCGGGTTTTAGTACAATCTCTAATATATAAATGGGAGTAAGACTATCATTCTCTTACTGATGTTCAATTGTTTTTAAAGGAATTTGATTACAGATGTAAAACTGCAATTTAGTACTGAAAATGTATTTCAAATGCCTTAGCTCGTCAGCTGCACATTCTTGACACAACGTAGCATTTATAGAATAGTGATTCCAAAATACATACTAATTCTTTATATTTCTAGTCTTGCATTGTAGTATTTGAATGGCGATCTTCTGAAAGGAAAATCAAGGTCATTCCAAGTTGTCTAAGCAATTTCTAAATTAAAGCCTTCCTAGGGCACAATATCAATTATTGCTAAACTATGTATTAAACACTCGTTTGCTGCAAATAAATCCCAAAACAGGACTAGGAATATTAAATTACAAACATTGACACACATTTATCAAAATTTAAATTTCGTGTACTCTCTAGATACCCCAGGCATCCTATCATTGCATTTGTCCCTCCTTTCCGAAGAACGGATTTTGGTCAAAGCTCACCGATGTGCAGATTGAGCATTCAGATAAACGAGCTAGGTCTGGATATCCATAGTTGCTCCCCTCAAACTTTAAAATCAATTTTCGTTTAGTTTTTGTATATTTATTATTTAGCTTAATAATTGTTTTGTTTAATAATTGTTTTGTAGTATTTGTATTTTCTCTTCGTGTATGTCATGTTTACCTAGTGCTTGTCACATTAAAAATTGTATATTGTGGTTCATTTACGAATGTATCAGTGTGCAAATCGTTGGCAAACTTTAATCAAAAAAAAAAAAAAAAAAAAAAACAATTCAAAAGACTCTTGTCTGAATGAATTAAGCAATACACTGAAAAAAGTTAAAATAAAAATAAACTAGGTCTATTCCAATTGAGTGAATGGTAGTTAGGTAAGAGTAATAAAGAGATAAAAAAAGGCAAGTTACGGCTTAGTGAGGCGTAACATGCTTCAAGTATTGCGTGACAAAACACGGCTACCCTCTAATCAGATTACAGGCCCATTTCGTCCAAGTTGTCCACTATCATACCCTTTGCAGTTAAACTACGCAAACATTCGGGTACAGCAATAAAAAGGAACTTGTAAATAATTAAGGATCTAGGAGAAACTTTCGGTAGTTGCGACAAAATATATGGACGTGAGTGTGGTAATAGTAATAATGCAATGGCGTAGGCGGTTAGGGCGGTTGACAATATCGTAGCACATGCTACGGTGTTGTCTACGAACGTAGAGTGTTTGTAGCGCGTAGGCGCTTGGTTCATGCAAACGGTGTAAAGGATTCTATGATTCTAGAATATCGTATTCATAAATTAATATAACAAGAGTCTGAGGCTTGAGAATTTAATGGGTGCCAAGTTCTATAAATTGTCTATTATACATATCGGGGTGGTGGCGCTGATGTCAGCTGTCATTTTCATTAATTAATAACTTCAAAGTCAAATCAGTTAAGATCTACAAATTAACGGGCTATTTGGTAGTCTGTAGTAATTTTATAGTATTTTGAATCAATGGTGTTAGTGTCAGCTGCCATTGTCATTATTGTCATATTATGATAAATAACGTTTAATAATAATAATGACTATGGAGTCATTATTATTATCGTCCATTGAATAGTTGTTTCGAAATAAACCATTCGTATTAACGGTTTTGCACTGATTTGTTTTTGACATTATTCATTTAATATGACAATAATGACAATGGCAGCTGACACTAAACGCCACCACCCCGATATATATAATAGACAATTTATAGAACTTGGCACCCATTAAATTCTCAAGTCTCAGACTCTTAGAACTTTTAACGCAAGCGTTGAAACACACCGTTAAATTTGAACCGTGGTATTGAATAAACACTTATTCTCTTTATCACATTAACTTATATTTTATTATATTCCCCAAAATCTTTAACTTATTGTAAGTATATAAATATAAAAACTATCTTTTTAAACAACGACCTTTATACATTAACGAACAATATATTTTATTCGCTGTAATCTGTAATTAATCCACATAATGTACTCAATACGAAAGTTTCGGATAAGTCTTTAGCACTTAAGAGTTACTTAGGTTTCTGACTTTTTCAAGATGCCTAATTATTTGCGAGTTCTTAGATTTACGAGTACTTACTTTGTAAGACGCACTTAACCCAAGCAACGCAATCAGGCCTTAAACATTGGAATATGCTATTTGAATAATTTTGGTCCATAAAAGTTTTCTTGACAAGGGTTAGTTTAGTGACTAAACATAATATATCCGGTCTTGGGGTCGTGCGGTCGAGTCCCAACCGTTAAACGAACATCGTAAGGAAAGTGCTATGACTTTCGCAGCCATCTACTAACTACTCGGCATATGTTGCGCAAACAAAGGAGTGCCTCAAAAGTTGACTTGTGCTGGATTTTTTCATGAAACTTAAAAGACATTTGACAATTGTATCTGTCTTTTCTTTTTCTTCTTTTGTTGCCTCTCCTTTTTTGGCCGTCAGTCTCGTCTCTTGTCTTTTCCTGTGCCAGATTTTTTTTATGTTACAGGAGGAGGCTCATGCGATGTTCACACTAAACACTATTGCTTGTGAGATGGATATATTTAGTTGCACACTGGTAGAATTCACAAGAATTTCATTATTTATAATTAGTTATAAAATGGTTTAGGTTATTAAGTATTTACTTGTTATGTTATATTATGTTTTACGTTAGTTTTCTATTGTATTAGTATTAAGTTACTGTAAAAATAGGAAATAAGGAAAATAAATAAATATTTAGTGATACCCATGAACACTAGCACTACCAGAAGCCTCGCAAGCGCGTTGCCGGCCTGCTAAGAATTGGTACGCTCTTTTCTTGAAGGACCCTAAGTTAAATTGGTTCGGAAATACTTTAGTGGGTAGCTGGTTCGACATAGCAACTCTTCCGCAGTACGCGTCCACACTCTACCGTTGCGAAGGCATTCTTTTTTCCTTCTACCAACACGCCGTTTACCCTGGATTTTATATCATAATTATTTGAAGGAGGTGTTAGAAGTCATATTGCAACACGTGACCCAGGTACGCAACTTTTCGTTGTTTAATGTTATGTTAGACCTTCCGGATCCAGCCTATACGAAGTATGCGTCGTTAAGAATCTTGTATCTTTTAAGAACTTTCAAAAATATCAAGCTTTTATTTCATACATTAAAAAGATACGAAAACTTGACAACTCGAATTAGCATCTCATTTAACTTAGTTATTATCATAACGTATAAATTTGCACTCAGTTCACGCATTAATAAAGGAGTTACACCCTTTTGCGTGCCGCGTGTTATTAACTTACAATGCGTGGTTGACACGACCACTTAACGGTGACCTAAACTTTTCGCACGTTATCCTGATTTAATCACGTTCAAAGGGAAACGAGGTTCAATTAAGAATGGCTGTATAATTATTTTTGTGACCCTTGTACTGCGAAATTATATTTTAACGAGCTCATCCCCTCGATTTCATCTAGGAAATTATTCTATGTTAATTTCTTATGTTATATAGTAGTGATTTTGTTTATATTGCAATAACCAGCCAGTACTAACACATGTGATTTGAGTAAATTACATCTTTAACGCATATAAATGCTAATAAAATATAAATTATTATATTATTGAGTTTTTGCAATATTGAAAATGCTTTCACCATTAAAAGCTACTTTATCCCTTAGAGACATTGGTAAATTATATTTTTCCAAACTTTTTTTTTATGTAATAGGAGGCAAACGGGCACAAGGCTCATCTGATGTTAAGTGAAGCCGCCCATGGACACTCACATTGCCAGAAGGCTCGCAAGTGGGTTGCCGTCCTTTTAAAAATTAGTACGCTCTCTTCTTGAAGGACCGTTAGTAAAATTGGTTCTTAAATATTTCAGATGTACAGCTGGTTCCACATAGTGGTGTTGCGAAGCAAAAACTGCCTTAAGAAACGCTCAGTTGTGGAGTTTAATTTTATTATGAAAAAAAGAGACGATCCAAATTGTGAGAGAGAAGAGGACCTCCTACATTTAGTTCTCGAGTGTAAAATCAACGAAAAAGCTAGGTTGGATTTCCTAAAGGAAACTCGATGTTCTAGTGGCGACTTTCTCTTCTTCCTTCATCAAATATTAAGTTCAGGGTTCACTACCGAATTTAGTGATAGATTTATAAGTTATATTATAGACTCATTGAACCTTAGATCTGAATACTATAAAAATGCTCCTTAACTAGTAGCCTGTTAGAGTAATATTTAAACCTTAATCAACGTTTTTATATTTTTAAGCCGCCTTAATCATTAGATGTATGGCTTATAAAATAAATAAGATTTTAAAAAAACTCAGTTGTGGAATGACGAAACTATAGATATCCGACTGTGACTGTTTGCTTGATTATTATATAATAATGTAATAAATTCGCTTTTAAATCCGTTAAAGAAGTTTTACTAAACGATACTATCATTAATAGTTTGATAATTTTGGACCGTGTTTTACCACTATATCTATATCTTTCACCATACCAGCGTTTTGTGCGTAGAAATAAAATAGGGCAAACCTGGGACTCAAACGTTCGACATCATGCGATCATCATGCATCATGAGAAATACACTAAATTCAACATTAACCACTCAATGTTCACTCAGAGAGGCCTGTAATAAGTAGGAAATCTTTGGATCGTTATTAGAAAATAATTCCATAAATCTAATTTTACAGTAAATGCAATAAGATTATAACAAACGTACAAAACTTGCCCCATTTGCAAAGACGTATTGCGTGTTCAATGGTAAAATTATACGATCATTATTGCGCTCAATTTCATATACTGAAAGTTCAATTTATCATCGAAATATGACAAAGGGTTTGTACACAAGTGTACTGGATTGCTGACAAAAGAATCTTAAGATAGCTTTAGCAATTTGTGCGAGATGGTCAGGATAAAATGTGCTTTGCGAACCTTTCAACGGGATTTACTCTCTTAACTTAACGACTTTCTTGGTAACAAGTTGAAATGCATTTTGGTAAGTACTCGGGATTATTGAAACCAATTACCGTCGTATAAGTTTTTTTTTTTATACGTTGAGTATATTTATATATAAAACGAATGTTAACAGTAATGTACGACAAGTGATTTTTTTTTATATAAGAGGAGGCAAGCGGACTCTCCTGATGTTAAGTGATGGACAATCACAAAAGGTTCGCAAGTGCGTTGACGGTCTTTACGTACGTTGTTGGTTAATTTAACCAATCCGAAACAATAATTATTTAATAGAAAATATATCGAAGTTACATTATATGACATTCACTAAGCGACAAAAGCGATAGATATTGAACCACTATTCAAAAATCACCATCCAAACCCCATCAATAATATTGTACAGTAAATGTTGTTTTTATAATAACTTATAATCAACACTACACTTTCTTTCAGTCTTGAAAGACCAACGACGTATACAATGTATTGATCCAGTAAGACAGAATGTTTCATATATATATATATATATATTCCCTTCCATACATAATCTATTCCGTCCTAAATACCATTTCGGTTACTCGTATCTACACCTAGTAGTAGTACTGTATTTTAATTTGTGAATTATGTAAGTCTACGGTCAAATTTTAGCTACGTAATGAATCTTTTCATATCGTAACAACATAATATTATGCAGTATGTTTTGAGATAATATAACGAAATAGTTTCCGGGAACACAATTTCCATAAAGCAATTCTCGACTGTGTTATTGCGTGGTTTCTCTGAATGAAAAATAACCCCATTTATGTCTCGTAATCTTTATTGGTTGAAACAATTGTTATTGTTTTATCTAAAGGATATTACGGCTGTATTGATCAATATATTATGGTCACGTATTGCAATACTGATTTCCCAGCATTTAAATTGAATGCGCTAATAAGAATTTGTAATACATGTTAAAGTATTTCTTGTTATAATTTTATTTAATTACTAGCTGACCCGGCAATCCTTGTTTTGCCATGTATGTAATATATCTAGTTTTTTTTTAGTTCAATAAAATTAAGGGTTTTGTCGAAAAAATAAAAATAGTTTTTTTAGGGTGAACACCCCTTATTACTTAGGGGTTTGAAAGATATATAGTAGCCGATTCTCAGACTTACTGAATATGCATAAAAAAATTCATAAGAATCGGTCGAGCCGTTTCGGAGAACATTGTGACACGAGAATTTTATATATTTTATAATTAATATTAATCTAATCCAAATTACCAGCTAGTTATACTAAGTATCCCGCAGGTCTAAATTCGATTTACGGATAAATTATACATTTTTCGGTTTCTAAAAAAAAATAATTCAAGTATATGAAAAAATGACGTGATCTTTATGATTATCAAGCGCAAAACCTCCGTCGAGATGAGGTATAATAACTGTTTGCTTACTATATACTCCTGGTTCCCTTTTTGTTAATAATTTTTATCAAGTAAAGCAACAATCCTGAGATTGAAAGATACAAAATATGAATTGGAAAATAACACTTCTCTGCTACTAATTATCTTCTTTATACTCTTCATTTCTGAAGGTAGTGGCGCTGCACAACTTCCTCCTTTCTCCCTTGTCTTCGATTAAATTGTCGGTGAATAAATTTTTAAGGCAAGGTATCTTTGTAGCATGGTCGAGTATTTACCATAAGTTTGACAACAATTATAAGGAACTCAACTTATTCTTATGACATTCTGTAACGAGTAATGTTAAAATTAATATGACATTTGCATGCCTAGTTTTATATGGATCATTGTGAGGATTTTTCTCATTAATTGATTAAAATTTTCCACTTTCAGTTTATTTGCAAACGACTTATTTATTTTGGCAAGCCTCTGCGCCTGGGTGATGGTAAGACTTGTAAGGGCCTTTGTTACATGTCCAAAAAAACTAAGGATGCGTTGGTAACAAAGTGTCAAAAGATATTTTTTACCTGTAACCGTCTTAGGTTGTTCCCTTATCTGTCCTGGAAATCCTAAACTACTTAGCTATTTATTATAAAAATAAATAATCCTGCTCATAATAGGCAAATAAAGTGCACTAATAAAGTACAAGGCTAAAACCTACCTTTAGTATCGATTTAGCCATCTAAAGTAGAAGTCTGAACATGCAACAGCTTATGCAAAACACGGAATAAAATTACACAAAGCCTTTTGTGTTTCCTGCTTTAAATTAAACAAAATTGTAATTTAAATTACCATACAACTTTTTATTATATTTTAAGTATGTTTATAATGCTAACAAAAGAATTGGTATTTTTTGTTTCCAAGTTTTCTACTTCTACTTTTATTTTAAAAAGGAATCTACATAGTATAATATATAGAATTCTTGAAAGGCCGGCAACGCACTTGCGAGCCTTCTGGCATTGTGAGTGTCCATGGGCGGCGGTATCACTTAACATCAGGTGAGCCTCCTGCCCGTATGCCTCCTATTACATTTTAAAAAAAAGTATATAGAAAATAAATTAACTTATCATGATTTACATTTTCACAGTATTGTATCATCGTTTATGGAACGTGAAATTTTCGCAATACCTGGATGGGTTATAGCGCCTATACTTTTCATTTATATTGATTGGAAAACTACTTCAAAAAATGTATAATGAATGTTAGACATCACAGGAAACCGAAGAGCTGACAGCTACCTCGGACAGAGAATTAGTCTAGCTATTCGAAGGGTAAAGGTTCCCAATATCTTCGGGACCTTGCGTTAAGGGACTCATTTTAATAATATATTTTAAGGTTAGTTATTGTTTTTATTGTTCTTTTTTTTGTGTTGTTCCTTCTGTTATAATAATTAGTGTCAGACATTTGATCATTGACTTGAAGCAAATAAGGTACGCCTTTTACCCTATTACGGCTCTTCATATATTATATAATCTGGATTATTATATACATAATTATTACGGCATTATCCACTGTGGTAAACTAACATAAAGTTAACAAGCCTACCCGTGTACTCTATGGAAAGATCTCTATATGTAAGGAAAACTAAATACTCTCTCGGCACATACAGACTTATATTAGTAAATACGAAATACAATGTACGTAACAACACTTCAGTAGCTATATACAACGAACATAACAAGCTTGATCATGTAGGTGTACATGTAAGCCAATATTTGCCCGCCCTGACACTTGTTGCTCAACAAATGTTTTGCTACGAGATCGTAACCAAACGAATCGGTCGAATAGTTTCATTTCTGCAATATAATAGTACCAATAATACGAGCAAAACTTCGTAGACAATGTTCAACAAAAAATTAATAGATGTCTCACTTACCAAAATTTCCAGTCAATTTAATAACATTGACGGCTCATTGGTCTAGTGGTTAGTACCCCTGACTGCGAATCCATGGGTCCCGGGTTCGATCCCCGGCTGAGACAAACATCGATGTGATGAGCATTTGGTGTTGTTGTAGCATGGGACTAGGTCAATTGGTGTGAATTGTCCAATCATAAAAAAAAAATATCAGTAAAACAATATTTCGTAACGACACGAATTAATGAACCATTTAACATCTTTTCTGTTGACGTTCATAAGTGTACTTGTTTATATGAGTAACGTTATTTTGAGTTTGACGTTTTAAATAACCAATCAAAACAGTAAACGTTGGTTTCGAATTTCGATTGAATCAATCAATAGAATTAGATCATTGTTTACGATTCGTAGAACCCTTTAGCTAATTGAGCCATTACGGCTTTTCATACATAATTTAAATAATGCTTTGTTTTGAGATAGGCTTATCATAAAAAAATGATGGCCCTTCAGATCCTGGTCCTAATCTAAGCACTTGGCCAGTAGATGATCAAACTTCTGTACCTAACACACAATATTGCATCTGTGTGCAGGCGTGTGATATTTTCCTTCATGGTATAAATATTATTTGCACAGCCAAACATTTCCAAAGGTGTACTACCGGCATTCGATAGTACAAGTTGCGTACCTAGCCTTAGGGTGCGTACAGACTACGTTACATATTATATAACTTGTGTTTTATAACACGTCCACATTATGTTATTCAACATTATAACATAAAACAATACTGTACACATTAGAATAACAATGCAATATAACAATGTTATATAACCATTTTAAATAACAAAAGAAAAACAAAAAAACGTAGATGCTGGGTTCATCCTAGCATACATATCAATAACATGTTATTATAACATGTTTTATAACATTCAGTGTCCACATTATCCGAAACATGTTGTATAGCAATGTTGTATAACATGTTATGTTATAAAGTTTGTACGCACCTTTATAGATATGTATTCAAATAAAACAAGGGAGATTTAATAAATTGTTTTATTTCAACCAAGTTTTGATAGTTGACTAACTACAATACGGTTGAACAACCAAAGCTTCGTGCTAAGTATTTACAATGTTTGTACAAAGAATCAAATTTTCTTTAGTTTAAAAATGATGTTTAAAGTAGTTAAAAATTTTGCAACGGTACTAAGAGTCGTTTATTAACGGCTTTTTATAAAACAAGACAGTACAGTATTAGTTTTAACGTTTAAGAAACGAAAACTTGATAAGTTAATAAAAATTATATATCCAATTGAAAATTAAACCTAATAATAACTTTAACACTTTAAATTTTGTTGCTAGGTTTTAGTTCTTTAGATATACATCGATCCATTAGAGATAATTTAATGGACCACTCTGAGTACCACTGCTTTGTAAAAGTCACCATGTTTTGTTATGACTATTAAGTCATATGCAAAACACTGTTATCCTATTTTGCGACTTAATCAGAAATTTAGAAGAACATTTTTCAGTTAAAATTATCGTTTCAAATATTTAAAAAAAATTAAAAAGAAAAATAATAGTAAACCATTTTTGACATACTTTGACTGTCAGTCAGTGAGCAATTTACATTCATATATAAAATTTGTTGGAACTTTAAGTTCTCTAATCAAATATAAATAAAGGTTTCGTATATTTTCAAACAAAAATCATAAAAATGTTAAAATTGCGTAAATTTTGTTTGAGCACCAAATTTTAAGTTCAACGTAACATAACTAAGCACACATTTTCGCCGTCTTGTTCATAAAATAAAAACAGCTCTGCCCTGCGATTCTGTAACTCACTTTTCGAACTCACACAGCGGTTTTCGCATCGGCGGTCGCTCTCAAACTGAAAAGGTGGGAGCTTGTAGTTTATTGTTTATCAGAATGCCAAATCATAAAATGACTGCTTCACGACTGATTTGAGAGCGACTACCGATGCGAAAACCGCTGTGTGAGTTCGAAAAGTGAGTTACAGCATCGCAGGGCTGACTTTAAACTAAACAGTAAGTAGTTAAAACAGTAGTAGTTATAAACAGTTAAAAAGACCCAAATCATAATTAATAGAAATATATCGCTGCTAAAGTTTTAAAAATAGATAACATTTACGTACAGTTACGACTAAAATTGTTATAAAAGAATTATCTAATATGTACACTTACCTAAGAAGGCGATCTAGCTTTTTACAATTTACAAGGCCTAATAAATCTACAAAAATAATTACTAGCACATTTCCAATGAAATAATTGATAGTGACATAAGTACAGATAATATGTATTCGATGCTTACGAATTAGCTAAACTATCTACAGCAGTGTTTCCCAACGTAGGGCCCCCCCACAGGGGGCAATCGAAATCAGCTGGATATAACACAACGTGGAGAATTGAGACTGAAGCTAACTAAATTGGAACCCCATATAAAATCTCTGTGCAGCAAGCATCAAGGAACTTAAATGAATATAGAAAAATCTTTATTAAAATTATTTGATATTTGAATTTCTTAATTTTTTGAAAATTTACTTAATGTTTCGTTAACAATTTCATATAATAGACCTATCATTTAATTAAACAATCCATTTTTTGATTTAATTATTAACACTTCGTTGCACAAACATAAAACAATTGACATAATTAAATAAAAAGGCAACTGGCATTCTTATCGCTATCAATCTCTTCCAGGCAAAAACTGACAAATTTTTTAAATTAAATAAGTTATTTAGACAAAACTAAAATAGGAACAAAAAACTAAGATAAAAAAGGACACATGAAAAAGATTTTTTTTAAAATATACATATATATTATGTATGTCTCATATTACATAAGAATTTTAGGTTGGCTAAGGGGGGGCATGGTACAAAAAGGTTGGGAAACACTGATCTACAGGATACCTGCATTCGTATACTGCGCAATTTTCATAAAACAAAGCAAAAATGTTCCTCAAAAGCATAGAATCGGCAAGTATCCTTCTTGCAGCAATAACTTAGTATTCTAAACGTGGCGCGTTAAGGTTGTTAAGGCTGTTCACGCCGCGACCGCAACAAGAGAGACAAAGACAGACGCGAGCGGCACTTGTTTTTAAACTTTGTATGGAGCAGACAATAACGTGAGACCGAAGACAAAAAGATGCCTCTGACTTATATGATGTTAGTTATACTATATAAGTAGCGAAAATGGTTAGAAATAATTCATGATAATGGTCACAAAAAAGTCTAATTGAATAGTTATTGATATTACAGTGTAAATTTAGTACATAGTAATACATAATAACAACTGACTCCATCGAAAGAGTACAATACTGTTGTGGCTTTGTTCGTGATATTAACCCACAGAACATGCAGAAGGCACCAAGACATCCGTCGTGGTTTGTTGTCTCTGTACCTGGTCTCGGTCTCATGTCATGGCCGCAGCGCAAACCGCCATCTTTATATATGATACGACAATTAGAGCATACGAATAAGGCCGTTTTGTTATCGACATCTACAAATAATCATCATACTGATAATTAACATAATCTCTGATATGATTTCGCACAATGTATATATGTCGCAGCCAACTAACTTAATTAGCCGTTCAAGTAACAGCCTAGCCGTTTAATTAAACGGCGCCATTTAACTAGTGGCCTGAAAGTTGTTCAGCCAGTTGATCAAACAGCTAGGCAAATGACTTGGAACGATGACGTTTCATTGCTTGCCTAGCCTGTTGACTGTTAATTTAAATTTAATTCCACCTTTCACTCTCAAACTCAAACAAACGACATTTTTCAAATCGTCAATATGGCGTCGGCAAACCACAACTTTGATACTGTTTTCCAGTTTCATGAAAAACAACAAGTAAAATTGAAGAGTGTAGTGACAATAATAATGTGAATTTGATTCAAGCAATTTAATTTTAAAATTAATATTTTATGTCATATTTTTATCTTTTTATTTCCGCCAAATAATGACTCTATCATACGAATGGCCTAAGCATTAGCCAGCCAGTTTATTAAATGTTGTAACAAACGGCTGAATATCTTTCAGGCCGTTAGTTAAACGGCGTCGTTTAGTTAAAAGGCTAGGCTGTTAATTGAACGGCTAATTAAGCTAGTTGGCTGCGACATATAAATTAATTCATTTAGAATATATTATATTAAAGCCATAAGCAATACAACTTTGTGTTTGCGTTTCTCTATTATTCAATTAAAAAAGACTGATGGGATCCTTCTTTATATTTTTCTATAATGTTGGATTGTGTTTTCGATAACAAAGCGGCAGTTAAATGAATCACAAACTTACTTACAGAAATAAAGATAAAATTATCATGACATTTTCTTAAATATGCCAAAACATATTTAATGCAAAAATCTGTTTAAGCTAGCTTAAATCTACTGGTCCATATTAATGACCTTGGAATACGCTATATTTTGAATTATTTATACATATCTGGCCATCAGGAGGCCTAACATGAAGATAATAAACACCTACCAAGTGCCTGACATGTCAACTTATAGTCGAGGTTTGTCAGGGTTTAATTTGTATCATGAAACCATTTGTGACTGACCAGTTACATCATCTCTCGCTTACAAATCATACGTAATTATTGTTCTGGTATAGTATATTTATTCTTACAACTTTCTGGGCTAAAACATAACCGGTGAGAGAATGCCAGATTGTCGCCGGCTTCTTTCGTTTATGGTTCGAAAACAGGACAGTTAAATAGTCAGCTAGTCGTCATGTGAGGCCCCCAGATAACGGTAACTTATTTTCCAAATTTAAAATGTAATCATAAATACGGCTTGTTTTTCACAGAATACAGTAAACAAATCATAGACAATAACTTTCCGCACACGTTTAGACCTCTATATTCCACAGATAAGTAAGTTAATAGATAATTCATCACGTCTCTGATTGTGTTAAGAGGATTTGAAGAAGAGAAAGTGTTAACAATGTTATACTTAATGTAGACGCCACGGCTGAACTTCGCACTGTAACAAACAATAATTATTATTCAAGTTAATGGAAGAACTTGTAATTATGCTGTGAATATAGGATGAATCTTTGAGTATTTAAGTCTCGTAAAAGTTTGGAACCCTTGATTTTGACTCTAAGTGTCTAGGGGAGAGAAAATGTTTGTTTACGTGGGTTTTATCCTACAACTTTTATGTCAGATAAAACTTGTTAATTCAAACTTGAAAGGACTTAACAAGTAGATTAGATTTTCTTTTCCAGACAAAACATTTTTATTCCCAAGAACTATTTAGCTATAGCCTATTTAGCTAGAACCAGCTAAATCATTTGTATTTTGCAAACAATTTCTTTTTTTTTTCAAAAAAAAAATGAAAAAGCTTGCAAGGGTAGAATACGAAAACTTCGCTTGTGATTGGTCCATATCGTGCCCAGCCCTGCGATTCTGTAACTCACTTCACGAACTCACACAGCGGTTTTCGCATCGGCGGTCTCTCTCAAATCAGTCGTGAAGCAGTCATTTTATGATTTGGCATTCTGATAAACAATAAAGTACAAGCTCCCACCTTTTCCGATGCGAAAACCCCTGTGTGAGTTCGTGAAGTGAGTTACAGAATCGCAGGGCTGGTTGGTCAAGAAACTCGATCAAAGTTTATAAAATGAAGTCTAGTACGAATATATAACATGATAAACAGTTCATATAGAATTTCAGCATTTCCATATTATCTTAAATTGTATATTCTAGTACGTGCTTTAAATCGAGTATCGTTGTAACTTGGTTGACAAGTTACTGAGGAGCACACGTTTGTTAGTTTCACACAATCCAATCACATTCAAATGTACGCCGACGTGTTCTGAATATTCTTAAGTAAAATTAAGTTGTGTTCACGGCGATGAAATGATACTAGGGTGATAAGATAATGGATGTTGCTCATAAAAAATATCTTCCAGTTATTCAGTATTAGGGGAGATTTTAGTTTTCATAAAAAGATGAAGAGACAGGTACATAATAATCCTAATCCCACCAATCCTAAAACTACTCCTTATATGGAAATTGTATTAGTTTTTACAACAAACTCACAAGCGAAATTAGAGAATTATCACTACATAAATTCAAAGGCCTCGTTAAACGTAAATTAATCAATAAAGCTTTTTATAAATCAGACGAATACTTAAATGATCATAATCCTTGGGATGGATTTGTTCCAGTTCAAACAATTTGTATGACAATACTTGGCGATTAAAAAGAGTGGCGGAAAGTTTCTTGCCTTTTCTTCTTGCCCGCTCTACGCCCTTAACTTGCGAACTGGTATTAAATGTAAATTTACCATTAATTTAAATTTAACTTGGTTTTTGACGTTCCTAAGTGTACTTGATTACCTATATGAATAAAGATATTTTGAGTTTGAGTTTAATTTATCAAAAATAAAATCCAAAAACAATAAGTTGTAGGTATATGAGTGATAGTCTAGTCGACAAGTTGAAAATGGAACAAAATAGAGATACTACTCCTAAAATTATGTGCGATAGCTCATTGGATCCGGAATGACGTCTAGAAAAATGTGCTAAAAGCGTGTATTAGCACATAAAAAATTGCAAAAGTTATAGACCATTAAAGATGAAAAAATAATGGCATTTAGTTTTTTGCCAATATTTAATAAACTATTAATATTTAAGAAATTTCAAATAAAGATTCTGAAAGAAGAGGAAATTTCCAATAAAAAACTCCCGACTCCCAGAACTCTATCTCCATTATTTATAATGTTAATTTAACGCTGAAAATAGGTCTGCGGGTGACATTTTTAGGATTCGCGCGTGGCGTCAAAAGCGACTACGGCACATTAATTAATTTATTTAAGGTATTGAATTTTTTTTTTTTAATTTGAAAAAATTATGGTGTGTTCTGAACACTATAATTAATTTATTCCCGTTGAAAATTTTACTTAAAGTTAATTTTTCAACAAGTTAAATAATTGTTAACTAACGAAATTTTCTCGAACGACCGTCTTAATTGTAAGTGAAAAAAAATGTTTAAATAATGGTCGTAAAAATATTTCGCTTCGTAGAGCCTTTCTTACATACATACTTAACAAGATCGTACCATAAAAGTTAAAAAAATATTTATACTTTGTTTATAACAATTTTTTTACTTAAACAAAAACTTAAAAATCCATGTAATGATGTTAAAAAAAAATTTTTTTTTCTCAATCATCATATAATCGTTTTTTTATTAATACAAGATATTTATTGATTTGCAAAAAAAAAAATTCCCGCCATTTGTTGATAATTTTTTTTTAAACAAATTGATTAAATCAATATTTTTTAAAAAATTTTTAACACAACTTTATTACATTAAAATTTTTATGATTTTTAAAAAAAAAAATTTTCCTTAATAACAATTTTTAATTGTTTATAATCGTTTTTTTTAATTTTCTATTGTTTAAATAATTAGTTAAGAATATTTTTTTTCTTAAAAATCATAATTGACAGTCTTCTATAAAGTAACAGAAAAAAAAAATTTTTTTATCAACAATTCTATTGTTTATTAACTTACCAATTTGTTATAAACAAATATTCAACTTTTGTTTATTTTTTTTCTAAAACTTCTAAAATTAACAAAAACAACCATATATAACAAAGTATAGAAAAAAATTTTTTGTAAATTTTTTGATTATCATGAATATTACTTTTATTTAAAATAAAAAAATTTTTTTTCTATACTTTGTTATATATGGTTGTTTTTGTTAATTTTAGAAGTTTTAGAAAAAAAATAAACAAAAGTTGAATATTTGTTTATAACAAATTGGTAAGTTAATAAACAATAGAATTGTTGATTAAAAAAATTTTTTTTTCTGTTACTTTATAGAAGACTGTCAATTATGATTTTTAGGAAAAAAAAAATTTCTTAACTAATTATTAAAACAATAGAAAATTAAAAAAAACGATTATAAACAATAAAAAATTGTTATTAAGGAAAATTTTTTTTTTTTAAATCATAAAAATTTTAATGTAATAAAGTTGTGTTAAAATTTTTTTTAAAAATATTGATTTAATCAATTTGTTTAAAAAAAAATTATCAACAAATGGCGGGAATTTTTTTTTTTGCAAATCAATAAATATCTTGTATTAATAAAAAAACGATTATATGATGATTGAGAAAAAAAAAAATTTTTTTAACATCATTACATGGATTTTTAAGTTTTTGTTTAAGTAAAAAAATTGTTATAAACAAAGTATAAATATTTTTTTAACTTTTATGGCACGATCTTGTCAAGTATGTATGTAAGAAAGGCTCTACGAAGCGAAATATTTTTACGACCATTATTTAAACATTTTTTTTCACTTACAATTAAGACGGTCGTTCGAGAAAATTTCGTTAGTTAACAATTATTTAACTTGTTGAAAAATTAACTTTAAGTAAAATTTTCAACGGGAATAAATTAATTATAGTGTTCAGAACACACCATAATTTTTTCAAATTAAAAAAAAAATATTCAATACCTTAAATAAATTAATTAATGTGCCGTAGTCGCTTTTGACGCCACGCGCGACTCCTAAAAATGTCACCCGCAGACCTATTTTCAGCGTTAAATTAACATTATAAATAATGGAGATAGAGTTCTGGGAGTCTGGAGTTTTTTATTGGAAATTTCCTCTTCTTTCAGAATCTTTATTTGAAATTTCTTAAATATTAATAGTTTATTAAATATTGGCAAAAAACTAAATGCCATTATTTTTTCATCTTTAATGGTCTATAACTTTTGCAATTTTTTATGTGCTAATACACGCTTTTAGCACATTTTTCTAGACGTCATTCCGGATCCAATGAGCTATCGCACATAATTTTAGGAGTAGTATCTCTATTTTGTTCCATTTTCAACTTGTCGACTAGACTATGAGTGAAAAGCTTTCAAAAAATAATGAATAAAGAATTATCATTCTTTGATACTGTAATACCAACAAGCATGTAATTTAATTACGCTTCTGTCATAACCTCAATTAAATGTTGTAATATAAACGGTTTTGTGAATACAGTGAATTTCTGAATTCATTTCGCTGAAATATCGTGAAATTATGAACTGTGATTAAATATAATAACACTGTATTTGGAATTGAAAATATCAGTCTCGAGATGAAAATTAGGGAGATATTTTCAATTATTTCCCGGAGAGTGTCGTTCAATCATGGGGTAAATGGACAGAAAGGCGTTGGTTTAATTCGAATCTTGAGATCCTTGAACGTTCTTTAGGTACATTTCTATAAACGACCTCTTTTGAAATTACGAAAATGTACATTAATATAGACTCAGGTGTTAAAAATATACCTACTGTTGACTGAGCAAATTGTGTTTGAATGTTTTATTTATACTTTATTACCATATTCAAAAACATACACAAAAAAATATTGGTTGTTTGTAAAGTAGGTTTACGATCGAGATGTTTACGTGATAACGTCTTATTGGTGATATAAGTTTTTGGGAAGTAAGGAATTAATGAAGATAACAATTTTTTCAAATTTTAAATTACATCTATCGTTTTATTCACACTTTTGATGATAAATTTCGGGTGTAAAATGACAAGTTTACTTATTCGACTATGATATACATTTTTCTTCATACATTCACGGAATGACTGGCAGCGCTCGAGATGAGACGGGAGATCGGTCCGTCTCTCTCTCGTTATACCTGCGATCGCGCTCGTGAGGTTTTGGTGTGACACAAGTTTCTGAACATGTCACCCGACTAAAACGATTTTAAAGACGTTATCACGTCAAAAAAGAAAAAAGCAGGTTACAAAAGTTATAAGGCAATGGGCGGCCTTATCGCTAACAAGCGATTTCTTCTTGCAACCCTAATGTGGAACAATGAAAAAGAAACACCTAAATCCATACACCTATATGGTAGAGTACATGAAATGCAAAAATAATAATTAACAAAAAAAAATATTGGTTGTTTGTAAAGTAGGTTTACGATCGAGATGTTTACGTGATAACGTCTTATTGGTGATATAAGTTTTTGGGAAGTAAGGAATTAATGAAGATAACAATTTTTTCAAATTTTAAATTACATCTATCGTTTTATTCACACTTTTGATGATAAATTTCGGGTGTAAAATGACAAGTTTACTTATTCTACTATGATATACATTTTTCTTCATACATTCACGGAATGACTGGCAGCGCTCGAGATGAGACGGGAGATCGGTCCGTCTCTCTCTCGTTATACCTGCGATCGCGCTCGTGAGGTTTTGGTGTGACACAAGTTTCTGAACATGTCACCCGACTAAAACGATTTTAAAGACGTTATCACGTCAATATTGGTTGTTTGTAAAGTAGGTTTACGATCGAGATGTTTACGTGATAACGTCTTATTGGTGATATAAGTTTTTGGGAAGTAAGGAATTAATGAAGATAACAATTTTTTCAAATTTTAAATTACATCTATCGTTTTATTCACGGAAGATCGGTCAACTCACTCGAACGCTATGCCAGCCTCCGCTCGTGAGGATTCCGCGTGACAAGTTTCACGGAATGACTGGCAGCGCTCGAGATGAGACGGGAGATCGGTCCGTCTCTCTCTCGTTATACCTGCGATCGCGCTCGTGAGGTTTTGGTGTGACACAAGTTTCTGAACATGTCACCCGACTAAAACGATTTTAAAGACGTTATCACGTCAAAAAAAGAAACTCAAAATAACACGTAACTATAACTAAAATAAAGTAAAAACAAATATATGTGTAAACAAAAATTTAAAAGGCACTCAAAAGGTTGAGTCACAATAATTAATATAATATATAAGAAGAGCTAATTACAAGTCAGAAAGAAAATGATCAAAAAGAAGCTTTGTGATGTGAGAAGACTCAAAGTGAAATATTTTAGTTTTTTGGAATTTCTTTAAAACCTTCAATAATTTTTATAATTTACTTCAATAATTCTCTAAGCTTAACACCGGTAAGAAACTCCCACGCTATAAAGGTTTTTCTTCTACAAATTCTGATTTGTCGAGCATGGTGTAATGGTTTTCCATTATATAATGGATTCTTGACACATGACATAATAAAGCAATGAGTCATTATAAATTAAATTAAAACTTTAGGATCTATCAGCAGTGGGAATTGCGATATAGAAGTTACACTTACATTATAGTGAGTATAACACGTTCACAGATACATACCTAATAACATGGCCTCTTTACTATCCGCTACTTGGCTATTACCAACCACTGCTTCACTGCCTTCCCGCCAAGCAGGAGCCACTCTGGCCGTGCATTTTACTTGCATGGTTTTCCCCGTTGGCACCAGCAAGCCCAAGGCTGTTGAAACCAACCCATGCGCGTGCTGGATTGGTGGGTATTGGACCAAAAGATTTGGGTCAGTCACCTGAATAGAAAATGTGGATTTTAAAAACTAAATTTCATATGGGTAAATTAGATTTGTCATCACAATTAATTGGGAAAAATTGCTATACTGCAACTCAACAATTACTTACTGACTACTGGCTGACCTAAGAAGGAGGAAATAATTTATTTTTTACAAAAGATTCTAAATCGCAAAAAATTGTCTTATATAAAAAATACTATTCAATTATTGTGTCATAACGTTTTTTGAATTAAAAAAGGATAGAAACAAAATAGTTATCGCTGTAATATTACAATAATATGTTTAATATAAGCGCATTTCATAGAACGTTACCATATAAAATAAATATGCATCTTATCTATGTAATATTAATTTAAATATGACCATTTTGGTTTATCAAAGCTTTTAAATCATAATACGGGCAATATATTTTTTATTTAAACTATTTTCTAATCAACATCAAAACAACTAGAAAGCAAAAGTGAAAGTATCGTAAAAATATGACTACACGTTGAGAGAAAATGAAAATGTACACAAAATAATTTTCATTAGACAACCAAAGTTCTTGAGAGTCTAATTAAATTCTAAGGAAATTGGAATATTTTTAACGTTTCACCGTTGCTATGGAGTTAAGTCAAACTCAATTAAGAGTAAGATTATTTTTATGTAATTTCGTAAATGTCACTTTAGGTAGCTTTTAAATCAAAGTTAAAATCAAATATTATTATTTGTAAATTGCAGTAGGTATACACAATCGTACGGCAGCTATAGTAAAAGTAGATTGCTTTTTGGTAATTATAAATTAGTGCAATAATTGCACTCTTTACTTTATAAATTTAAGTTTCTATTTAGTTTTTACTGTTTACCTATGTTTTTTGATATGTGTGTAAAATTTGTGATATATTTTCTTGTATTTTTTTTAATTTGTTTTTATAGGACTTAGACATAAAGATTATTAGATAATTATTACATTAATAACGCTGTTAAAGTGACCCAAATAAGTTCTTTGCTTAGTTTTGAAAATGATCTTTATGATTTAGTTTTGACATGACTTTATGACATGATTATGGTTTTTATAATAAAAATTATCCAGAGCTGGATATAATATTAGGTAGCGGGCTATTCAATTTTAAAGACAGCATTGTTAATTGCCTATTGTACCTAATCCGCAAAAAAATCTGGTAGTTTTTATATATAATAATATTAATGTTTACCAAAATTGTCATTAATTTTTCATTTTGTAAGATATATCGTAGATATAGTATTATAATGTGTGGTAAACTTGAATAAATAAATAAAACTTGAGTTTCTGGAAATAAAATTAAATAAATAAAAGGTTATTTACAATTATTTTATTAACATTTAACCTAAACATACACAGAAATTAGAAATACAAAAAGGAAAAAATATTAAGAAATGATTATATTATATATATATAGTATATTGGATAAGTATATCCGTCATACACTTGAAGAAGAAGAGTTTTGTTTACATATAACATCGTCAACCTACCTTTTCACCATCAATATCCCAACTGAGCACCGCACCAGGGTACGATCGCCCTGAGGTGCAGTTTAGGAAGAGAGAATCTCCTACTCTATTTTCTTGCTCATTCCCAGTTATTCTCGGGCCCTCTCGTGGTAGATCTAAAAAAAAATAGTTATAGTTGTTATATATTTGTTTTACATTAAATAGATAACTACAATTAAGACACTAAAATTAGTTTTTTTTTGAAAACATCGTGAGGAAACCGGCTTGCCTTAGAACCAGAATGATCACCTACTTGCTTATAATACAAATTATCATGATTCCGAAATCTGTCGCACAGACCTAAACAGGTTGTAGCGTTATTGATTTATTTATTTTAATTTTTTGTATTTTTTTTTAAACTCTTTAGTTTATAAGGAATTTAAAAATTTGTACTCTGGTGTAGCCCTTCAGGCATCAAGGTTAAACCCTTAGTGATTTATGTACTATGTTATTGTGTCAGAGATTATGTAATAAAAGATCACGATGTCATTTGTTTCATTAGAATGGCAACAGTACGCAATATCATAGATATCTTACATAATAGATCGTTTCGCACAGTGGCTCTTTGCGCCGTTCGTGCGCACTGACTGTCTTAAAATACCTAGGTAACACTGAAAATATTTAGAAAATGAAAAATAACGGCTTAATGTAGAAAGTTGCCAATACTGTTTTTCGAAGTAATCTCCGTTCCTCTCTACACATCGTCGCATTCAATAGAACCTCTGAGAAAAGCAGTGGGCCCGTTTTTCCTCAGGGGTCTCTTCTATGGCATCAAACTTTATCTTTAGTTTTTGGGAATAAATGAAAGTCGCAGGGCGCCAGGTCAGGACTGTATCTCGACACCTGCCATAGTCAAATATTCAACAGCCCGTTTTGCGGAGTGCGCTGAATTGTCGTGGTGTAGGAGGATCCTGCTACGAGGGCGCTGCTGTCGAATTTTTACAAAACAACAAGCAAACAGCGATTGACATACCTGTCTGCAGTAACTGTCCTTCCAACTTCTAGCACAACTGTTGCGAAATGACCTTTCCGACCAAAGAATGAGGCAATCATCTTTTTTCCTTGACATCTTCCCTTCTTTGCCTTAGTTGGCCGATCCTCGAAACGAAAGACCCACTGAGCTGATGGTCTTTTGATTTTGGGTTCATAGCAATATATTCATTCAGCTTTCATCACCTATGACGATGTCAAATACAGCATTTGTGTCACCGCCGTTGAACTTATCTAACATTTGGCGACACCAGGTCATGCGTATGTGTTTCTGGTCGTTGGTTAAAGTATGCGGAATCCATCTGGTACAAAGCTTCCTGACGCCTAAATGTTCGTGTAATATTTTTTGAACTTAACTCATACCAATTCCTAGGCTTGCCCGTACCTGCTGTTAGGTCACACTCTTATCTTCCTCTACCATGCGTCGCACAGCACTGATGTTATCTTCGGTAGTCGCTGTTAAAGGACGTTCCTTCATGCGGATCATCATTGAGATTGCTACTTCCACGCTTAAACTCAAACCAATTGTAAATCGTGGCACGAAATGGGGCTTCATTAAGAAATGCTAATCGCAGCCTATCATAACTTTGTTGTTGAGTAAGCCCACAACGAAAGTAATAATAAAGCATTGACAGAAAATTTAGTTAGTTCGTGTGTTTAGTAGGTTCATTTTCACGTGTAACAAGAGTTTTAGAATAGCCGCCAATTCACAAAAACAAATGACAAATGAATGCAATATACTACATTAGGTTACAAGAGGTTCATTAGCAATGTTGCAAACTGGCCAGTTCTAAATATGTTCAGTGTTACCCACGTATTAAGTAAAAATGTCGGACGACGGTACTGATAGCATTTAAGCAATAATAATAAAAATATTTAAATATCATATTCATTAATATGTTTTGTTAGAATTTGGTTCACCGTAAAATTTAACCTATTATATCATGATATAAATTCCTATACCCAGGTTTACCCCATTTTCACGATAATAGATTGATTTAATTACAGCTATTTAATACTCATTCGTCCTAAATATAATGCAATCAGTTTTATTGTTCATTATTCCACACAATAGGCTTTACCATGATAGCCGAAACCAATTATTTCAGTTGATCACACAATATATGTATACTGTGGTATAATGGACACGCAATGCATTATTTCGACAGTAATTATTTTGTTTCTGTAAGCCCATATATCAATGTACGATTGGAGATTTATGATATTCTGATTGATATAATGGAGGTTGTTAGGGATATGTAATTCATACCGTTAATGCCCTGTTTGCTATTGATTTGGTAAGGCTTTAACAGACCTTGTTCTGTATGTATTCATTTTTATAGGCTATTTAAATAAGTCATTTGTGTAAAAAAAATTTCATAAAAGTTGTATTCGGTAGTGGGCTGTGGGCCTATCTCATACCTAATCCGATGTTTTGCTGGTAATTTTTTTTCTGCTTAACAAAATTTGCTAAGTAATTTTATTGTATTTTTTTTTCATGTAACATTTATGTTTTAAAAAAATTTCATATATTTTATATAAAATAGTATGTTACATACCGTAGATATAGTGTTATGTATGATATGGTGACTTGAATAAATAAATAAGTGGTATTTGGACTGGTGTCAAATTAAGACAATTAAATTTATTAACTATGAATTAGTGTAATCTTTATGTGTGAAATGTATGGGTCACTTGATGATATTGTGAAGTGATATCGCCCGCCCATGGACACTCTCAATGTCAGATGGCTCGCGAGTGCGTTGCCAGCCTTTTGAGAATTGGTACGCTTTTTTATGGAAGCACCCTATGTCGAATTGATTCGGAAATACTTCAGTAAGCAGCTGCGGTCATTTTTTTTGGTCTGTGTAAATTTATCTACCCCGATTCAACTCCAGATAGCTAAACCCTATGCACAGACGTAGGAGATGAAGACACTGTGCTCCACGATTATTGAAGTACTTGACATCAGGCGCAGAGTCTGTACGTTCTCATCCGAAACTCTAACAATTGTAGACAATGGGGCTTGGACTCGTGTCGGAAGATAAAAGAGATGACCTAATATGGTTATAATATTTTTAGACTTGCAACCGCTTGCTCACCACGCCTTGCCTGCTATCCCGATATCGACAAAATCGGTCGCTACAGATTCTCTTAAATGTGCAATATGCATACATAATTGCGTCCCTATATTATTTGTCTCCTTAAACAATAAAAAAACTCTCTATGTCAGGGCTTTATTCGTAGGAAGTAGATATTAAGTTAAGGAGACAGTTTGTCAAACTCCAGCATAACAATCTTCACCGATTCACAAGTGAAACTTTCCAACAAACAATTTTTAATCTAAATCAAGAAACAACTTTGTATTTTAATCTAGACGTGGATTTAACAAAATTGAAAACTTTATAAGAATTGTGGACTTACAAATGACGTCCATTCTTCCCTCGCCGGCGGTGGACGCGAAACTCGGTGCTTCCGCCGACACTTCACATCTGTATAGACCTGACGACTTCAACGTCACCTGGTGCAACACGACGTGGCGATCGTCTGACTTTGAAAGCTGCAAAAGTGTTTAGTGTAAGAACTTGATTATTTCTAAATTATAACTTCAAAAATCAAACGGTCTTAGTCTATAAGAGAAGGTCTGGAAAAATTGTTTATATAAATAATTAGATTATTACACTGTTCTGACTAAATCATGTTCTGTCTCTTTCATGGTAGTGTAAACAGAATTTGCTAGAAACAGACAATATTGAAATAGTGTAATTAGACTGTAGGGGTAACATTAACTTCGTAATGCTACAGCTAACATAAATGATATATAATAACAAACAGTTACACTATAAATAAAGCCAGACATGGAATACATTTAATTATAAAAAAGGTTCAAAAATTTACAAAAGGAAACAAAAAGATTGAATGAAAAAAAAATTAATAGCATTGTGACTTGAAATATTGTGTAATAATCATGATTAAGAAAATCAAAAGGATATTTATTTTATACATGGTAAGGTATAAATAAAGTGAAAACTAAGTAAAGCATTACATTTAGGTACGGTTCCTGGGTCATCGGGGTGCTTTAATAATAGAGGTTTTTAGTTTTACTCTATATTAACCACTCGCGTACAGTAGAATATAAGCGAAATAATGAAATGTTAATTGCTATGTAACGAATGAATGCAATGTAACAGTTGAAGAGAGTGCCTACGTCTGGCTTTACTCGGGGCGTAACTACGGCGATTTAGGAAATCGCCACGCTCATAAAACTAAGAAAGCCTGATTAAGCAAAATGTACAGCCTTGGCTCGTATTAGGTGCTGATGTTAAAAGTACTTTTAATAGCACTGTATTTAAATCTTAAAACATTCACGTACATTGCAAATTTGATTCTTATAAATTTAAATCTGTTAATAAAGAGTGAAATACTGCTATGTAAGCCTACAAAATACCTATAATCCTCCGTCGGGACATCAATACACAAAAATTGGTAATCGCATCATAAATCCGAATGTAACTGATTTATTACTCAAATCGGAGCTCGATTTCAAGAGATGTATGTGTTAGCTCTTTGTTTACAGTTGAAAAGTATAGAATTTTTAAAATTCTAAAGGCTCATCTGTTAAGGTTTTATATTCTCCTACGATTCTGCGTCATATTATCATATTAGTTCCTACATTTGGTCTTTATTTGCAGTGCAGTTTTAGATTTTTTTGTACATTGTGTTTGACAATGACTGATAATTATATATATTTATACATGTATATGTCACCGTAAAATTGTAAACACCGTTAGATTGTAATCTATCTCGCGAGATTATAAACTGTCGAAAGATTGTGAACCTCAACGAACTGCTTACAATTTAACGTATTATTATTCGGTAGTTATATGAAATTGTTGGAAAGTAAAATTAATCTGTAATTGACCAAAGAAGTTTGAATGATAACTAAGTTAGTGTAGTACAATCTACCGAATAATAATACGTTAAATTGTAAGCAGTAAGCTGAGGTTCACAATCTTTCGACAGTTTATAATCTCGCGAGATAGATTACAATCTAACGGTGTTTACAATTTTACGTTTACATAATATGTAATTATATATGGTTTATTCAATACAATAGATACAGTTGTAATAATTTATCAAAACCAAACAAGCTCGCGGCGTTATTGCAAGCGGCTTTACGTGTATTAATTCGGTCGTAGCATGATATTATATATAAATTAATTGTCAGATAATATTTTTTTAACCAATGGATATCAGATTTTAGTATAAATTAGTCGGTGCATTTATATAATAATATTTTTATCAAAATTTCGTGACTATATTTCTACGAAAACGATGGTAAAAATAATAAATAAGGTGAAATAACATGAAACATATTGAAAAGATAGTTCTTAATGGTAGTCCATAACTCATTTATATCACAAGAGAAAGGTGTAATCTTCTACGAGTATCTATAAGTATTCTGTCATTACTTATAAAGTATTTTTATCTTTCATGAAATGTAGGCCGAGACATTAAGTGATTACTGCGTGCCCATGAACGTGTACTGGACACCCACAAAGAGCTTTCATCTTGAGCGCGAAAACGGTCTTCAAACGATATATTGCTTGAGTGGGCGCTTTTTTATATAGTTAGGAGTCAATTAAGTTAACATTCAATTACGCTCAATACACGGTAGTTCATCATCATACAATGCCTGGACAAAATAGGATTATGGTAAAAAAGTTGACGATGCGGGTATGAAGTTAATTCATGTCACGTTTACATTAAGAAGCGACCGCAGCGCCTTACGTGAGAAACGTCGATCGCCACTACGATCTGGGGCTCCCTACCATAGCCCAATGCATGAAGTTGCCGTCCTCACGCCACTTCCACAAGTTTAAAGGGCCCTTTCCGACAAAAAAGGCTCGAATGAGGCCCGACACTTACTAACGGATCCGGATAATCCATTCACCGTAGCTAACAATAAACTACAAACTCCCTCCTTATCAGAATGTCAAATCGTCACGACTGATTTGAGCGCGACCGGCGCTGCGAAAACCGCTGTGAGAGTTCGAAAAGTGAGTTACATCGCAAGGCTGTTATTGCAATTTATTTATTTCACATGGATTAATATAATTTTATGAATTCAAGTAAAGACCAACCTCGTTGCGAAAAGTTTGAATCGCTATTCAATCGTTTATCGTTTCTCAAAGAAAGTTGTTGCTATATATTTCAACGGAGACTTCCTTTTTTAATTTCTCATGATTGCGATTTTTTGTAATACAAATCAAAATAACCGAAAGACAAGAAGAAAGACGAATTATATTGATATTTTCAATACAGATTTAATGGAAACGCAAAAATGTTATCCAACAAGAGGCTGCGGGCTAGACAATACAGACGGAAATTAAAGAATAACAAGGGACCCACATGACAAGAAGACTTTATGACAATTTTCGGAATAATGTTTTCCTATCATATTTGATATCAAAAGCAATTTCTTATACTAATAACGTAAAGTGCTTTGTAATCAGTAAATTATTAAAGTTATTTACTTTGTGAATAGCAATTGAATTTGTAAGTAGTATTTACATGTTGAAAGTAACAATTTGTCATAGAAAACAACTGTAATAAGGAATTAAATACTAGTTTCATAATTGTATGTAGTAGTTATTTTAGCGTTTCCTTCGGTTCAAAGATACTATATTTCTCAAAGAATTACATTCATTTAGTGAGAAATTTTATAGGTTAGTAATGTACATCTTTTTGAAACTATTTAAAAATAAAAGAATATATAGAATATTTTTTTACAAAAGTGCAGGTAGGTCGCATCGATGTTACAACAGGCGGGTAACTAATGAATAGTAATAATTTATGAGACGCTCGTTCACAGATATAAATAAATGGTAGAAGTAATTTTTTTTAAGTTTTGTAACTACATATTTATGCTAGTAATTTATATTTAACTTGGATTTTTTTTAATGTAAATAAATATAATTAATTTCTTTTAAACTGGAAGAGAAGAATTTCCTTAACAATATAATTCTTGAAACCCCTACTCATAAAACTGAATTCTAACACTTCTTTACTATGCAAACTCCTTATAGACCAGTGCCGATAATTTTTGAAACCAAAAAAAATTACAGTAGGATGAAACCCATTAGAAAAGCAGGGGAATATGATCAAAATGAAAGGAAAAATAAATTACGGTCGATCTGAGGTCGGGAAGGGGCAGGGGGGGGAGTTTTAAGGGTAAAAAACGGTTTATCTCGATTTCCGGCAAAACTAAATTCTTATCGAAGAAAACTAAATGGCAAAGTTGTAGGTCATAAAAAGATCTACAACTTTTGTATTCACACATTTTTCACATAACCTCAAAATTTATGTGAAAAATTCAAAAAACCAACTTTTTGGTTTTTTATTTCTATCTTTTACAAAAATTTATTTTTTTAAACGAAATTTGGTGAAAACTTACGTTATTATGTCCCAAATATACTGTAATTTATTTGATTAAAAATATTTATTTTTTCACCTTATTTTGAATTAATATCGAAAAAACACCCTAATTTTCAATCGAAAATTCTGACGTCAAAATTTCAGCTTTTTTCAAAAAGTTGGTGTGCTTTCAGTTCGTTGAAATCTCTGCTTTCTTATGGTAAAAAAATATATATATATCACCATAGTAAATTTTCTCAGAAAATGCAAAAAATCGTATGCAGTAACGCCCAGACCCGTCATCCCCTTCCCTACTTCTCTATGAATCTTCTTTAAATTATAATTAGATGCCTATTTAATACTATTTTAAGATAACTTTACTACTATACTACTATAGATACTATTTTAAAATACCTGAGTGACCTTAGAAAAAAATTTTTAGCCTTTAGATGGGCTAAAATTTTCGTATTTCATAGAGAAGTAGGGAAGGGGATGACGGGTCTGGGCGTTACTGCATACGATTTTTTGCATTTTCTGAGAAGATTTACTATGGTGATATATATATATATTTTTTTACCGTAAGAAAGTAGAGATTTCAACGAACTGAAATCACACCAACTTTTAGAAAAAAGCTGAAATTTTGACGTCAGAATTTTCGATTGAAAATTAGGGTGTTTTTTTCGATATTAATTCAAAATAAGGTGAAAAAATAAATATTTTTAATCAAATAAATTACAGTATATTTGGGACATAATAAGGTCAGTTTTCACCAAATTTCGTTTAAAAAAATAAATATTTGTAAAAGATAGAAATAAAAAACCAAAAAGTTGGTTTTTTGAATTTTTCACATAAATTTTGAGGTTATGTGAAAAATGTGTGAATACAAAAGTTGTAGATCTTTTTATGATCTACAACTTTGCTATTTAGTTTTCTTCGATAGGACTTTTAGTTTTGCCGGAAATCGAGATAAGCCGTTTTTTACCCTTAAAACTCCCCCCCCCCCTACCCCTTCCCGACCTCAGATCGACCGTAATTTATTTTTCCTTTCATTTTGATCATATTCCCCTGCTTTTCTAATGGGTTTCATCCTACTGTAATTTTTTTCACTTTTTATTATTTTTAAAGGCTATCTGCACTGGTCTATTAACTCTTGATATAGACGAGCTCAGTTTTTAACTGTTTTTAAAAATCTTTTTGAGCATTTATCTTTTACCTCGTAATTAGCTACTTATATATATTAATTATGACTCATTAAATCTAAGATTAGCTTGTACGTTTTTATGTTATTTGTTTTTTTTTTATGTTACTTGTTATTTTATGTCCTTTTTGAAAATATTTATGCACTTCTTGTACTTTACCCTCTGTAGGTGTTAATTTTTTTATTTTTCCTTACTAGGGTTGCCTGGAAGAAATCGCTTATTAGCGATAAGGCTGCCCGTTGTCCTATGACTTATGTAACCTGTTTTAACCTGTTACCTGGTTTTTAAGGTAACGAAGTGTAAATAAATATAAGTGTAGTGGGGTAAAACGTCAGTAGTAGTGTAAAACGTCAGTAGTTGGGTAATACGTCAGTAGTAGGGTAAAACATCAGTAGTAGGGTAAACCGTTAGTAGTGGGATAAACCGTCAGTAGTATAATACATGTAGTAGCATATTTCTGCTTCGGAGGGGTTGGTACTGCTCAAATAAAATATCAAATCGATATTTTTAAAGGTAATCTAAAGTAGTTCAGATTGTAGTCATTAGATTGGCATAAGGGAATCATAATAAGCGCTAAGTAAGTCTCGTCTCTTAAATCTTACTTACACCAAAAAAAAGACGACCTGCGTCCCAAACGATTAATCCACGCCACAGAGAGAATGATGATTAAATGATTTAAAAATGTAAAAGTAAATTTTAATATTACATTGTGAGCAACTACATGGAGGCCATTCGCCGAGTCGTTTTAGAAACCTTGTGTGTTATTTGCTTTTATTATTATTTTCTTTATTCTATATTATGTATTTACAGTGTGTATTCGCGGATTCTTGGCGGACCCATACGACTTCTTCAATACAAAGAGTCCCCCTCGAAAGTTGTGTGCTGCGATATTGCGGGCTACTCGATTGTGAGGAAGTTGCATGGATCTGGTTTGGGCTGCGCATTCTTAAGTTCTTATGTTACTTTCACACATGTCCTTACTATAACATATTGACCTCCTTGTAACTTGTGTGATGTTTAAAATAAAATTAAATTAAAAATAGAAGACAAAAACAGTTATAGGTATTTGGGCTCGCGCGTCGTACAGTGCGGTCGTTGACCTTGAGTTACTTTGAGACCTTTGACGTTCGAGTAGACAATATGTTAAAGTGCTTGCGTAAAGAGCTCCATTAGGCGATGATAACTTATTATGAATATAGTACTTACATCAACTTTAATACCGTCGAGTTTATACGCGTGTTTTGGCGGATCATATTTCGGCAAATATCTGTAGAACTCCTCATTATCTCTATACCACTTCACTGAGTATAGTGTGTCGTCACCCAATTCATACTCGCAATCTAACTGAGCTGGCTGACCTCTCACACGGTATGTAGGGACAGATACGCGTACTATTCGTAGTAAAAGACATTCTGAAACAAATGAAATTCTTATTAGTATTGGCTTGAAATACCATTCCTATACAGGGTGGCCAAAAAGTCGTGGATCAAACGCAAATAGGGGATAGATGAGGTCATCAGCGGCAAAAAAATTGTTCTACGGGAGGTCTCTAAGGTCAACCCCTGCAGAGTTATGATTTATTTTGGTTTTTATATGAAAATTGACTTTTTTTACCAATTCTTATTAAAATTCGAAAATATCTTCATCCTGTATCTTTTCTATAATATCCACTACATTGGTACTGATTAGTTCTTGCGTTAGACATACTATTTATAGTTGTTTATTGAGTGTATTGAAGATAATATTAAGTTATACGATATAACATTTTTTCAAATCATAACTTTTTGTTTATTTCGGACCACACTGTGAAAAAAAATTACTCTATCGAAAAGTGACCCTGTATTACAAGTTTTGGCGCATTTAATATGGATTCTGAAAAGGTATTACACATGGCCATGAGTCGCTTTAATATCTTTCTAGGATGAAAAAACAACAACTGGTGTTGCAGGTGTCGATAGGTGGCGGTATCTTGGGCGGTAACGGGGGTAACTTTAAGTGACCCACGTTCTCGTAGCTCACCTGTCCCGTAAAAAATACCAATGGGGTAATTTCATGGTAGGTAACATTTATTTATAAACTTAGAGTTAAACCGAGGATAGAATTTCTTCATGGGACACCGGATGGACCTCTTCACTTAGCTTAGAAACTTAAAAGTTGTAACGTTTCAGTAAATCCGTTAATAGCAGGTGCTGTATGCTCGAAATCACGACCCCAAAAGCATGAAAAAGAAAATCCGATTTTCCCTTCAACTGGAAACAATAATTGTTTTGCCGGACACAGATTTAAGACCTACAGTCTAATCCGACGCATCACCAACACACTCATGTTTCAATTTGTAAAATTGGTTCGTAATTCGCTGAACGTTATAGAACAGAATATTTATATACTATCATATTCATTTCATATTTATTTAAAATATTTCATACACATACTGTAATAACATTAAATCCAATATTTCGATGAAATAAAAACGGCAAAAAATCGTAAAATTGTAATATTTTGCCGCATTGAGAGTTCTTCTGAAGGACTCGATTGGCGTAACGAATATAGGTTTTGTATAACTCTGAGTCTACATTTTCAATATTTAATATTTGCTTATTATATGAGTGTGCTATTTAATAGTGAATTTTATCTAGATAGTCAAATGCAAAACTGAGATATAGACATAACATTTATTACTAACGAAACACACACACAGAAAGACACAAAATAATAATAATAATAATCAAAAAAGAAAAATCATTTATTATGGAAAGAAAACAAAAGAATGTACCTTATTCTAAGTGTGTAATGTGTGTATGTTGTATTTGTAACTGGCGCTGGCTCAGCATTTTGCTGTGGAGCAGACGAGTTCCACAGCGCAGCCCTGCGATTCTGTAACTCACTTCACGAACACAGAGCGATTGCCGATGCGAAAACCGCTGTGTGAGTTCGTGAAGTGAGTTACAGAATCGCAGAGCTGTTCATTCTGCCAGAGACCACAATAGTTAGTTTGCGCCTCAGACGCAAAAAAAGAAAAAATATTATTAATAATAGTAGAAAAAAAAATAGTAAAAATTAACAAAAAATACGAATGATTATTACTTAAACTACTATAAGAAATAGATAAAATAAATATATTTGCTTTGCTTGTTCATGTTACTGGTCATAGAAACATGGTTTATGTATTAATCCATTTTGATTTAAATAGCTACTGATGGCAAATAGTATTTGAAAGACGTCGGTACATTGTATAATATAGAAAAGAAACGCGTTGTAATCTATTATATTCGAATTTAATCACTAATGGTATTCAAAGTTCTGAAGAATGACACGAATTAAATTCATAGAAAAAGTTTGAGTATCGTAAAGATATTGAAATTGCTTCGAAAAGTCTAGTTCAAGAGTTAACTAATTGAACCGACCGTAACTTAAACTTCCTTCGGCTTATCTTACAGTTTTAAGTTTGTCACTAATTGTTCGATGTTCTACAGTTTATCTAGATTCAAAGTTTCTTATTGGGCTTGAATATAAGTTTTATCTTCATAATACTAGCTCATAATACCGACATAATTTATAAATGTACGCTACGCCTTAATAATTTCTGGCCCGAGAGAACCTCTAATCATCAGCCATGGAAGCTATGCAATGAAGTGCCAATTGGTAAGACGCTGGGCAAACGCTCTGAAGGGGTCCAAGTCACATTACTAAGGACTCCTCAAGACAAAAGGAAACGTGTCCGCCCAAAACAGACCTGGCTATGAAGCATCATTGCAGAGGACAGAGAAGCTGGAATGACGTGGAGTGACAATAAGAGAGCTACCCAAGACCAATCAGGCTGGTTCCCTACGCAGGATGCATTGGGGGATATATGACTTTAGTCAAGTAAGTCACGCCTTTATTGCCATAAATATTTTGTTTTACCGCTGCCGGTTCGGTTTTTATATAAATATTTAATAAAACCAAATTATTTAATTAATTAATACCTACTACAACCTTTCTCTTCTTTGGGTAGAATGCCGACGTAAGGGGTCTAGGCTTACAAAGGAAAAGAAAATTGGCGCAATCCCATGTTAGTCACCGTACCCACCACGGAATATCATCACAAAGTGGCAATGCTCTAAGCATCTGTATCATGATTATATAACTATAAATAATCTTCATAAAAATCAAACGACACCGCAATTTTGTTTATATCAATATAATATACATCATTTATTAAATAAAAATAACAATTAATTATTGTTTATGAACATAACTTTTACACATTTAAAGAAAACACTTTTTTAACGGATTGAACCTATGTATTATTATAAACTTATAATTATTTTACATTAGTTTAAATTATTCCCGACGTTTCGCGTGCTGTACAGCATGCGTGGTCACGGTGCCTGAAGACAAAAGGTGTTGAATGTCAAAAAGTATCACAGCTGTAGAAAAAGTTATATATTTATTTCCCCGGAGTTGGAATCGACTAAAAGATGAAGGGTGAGCACGCGAAACGTCGGGAATAATTTAAAATTATGTAAAATAATTATAAGTTTATAATAATACGTAGCTTCAATCCGTTAAAAAAGTGTTTTCTTTAATTTTTTATGAATTTCGTATTAAATCTATACGTTTTCATTCCTATTACGAGATGGCTAACTCGAATTAAAGTTAATTTAATACTGGTGACATGAAATTGCATATAGTTTGGTTATAGACTACCATAATAATGGATGTTACAAAATTCATAGAATCTACATAAAGTTATTCCTTAATATATATTTATTTACTGCATAAAATTACTACAAGTTATAACAAAAGAAAGTTAGCGCAACTGTTAGTCGTCACAACATTAAAAATTCATTCCTATTGACAGCCTTGTACTATTTTTTGAAGAATAAAAATCAATCCTTAATAACTATGCTGGAGCATAATAATTAATATTGTATAACTGTCATATATTGTGTAAAATTACGAATATGTAGAACAATTTTCAAATGTCTAAGAATGGATATAATTACTTGACCCGATAAAAATACCGTCATGAATATAGAGTTAAGTTCGGTGGTGGTTGTTGAAGGGACGTTCAAATGTATGTAAAAATAAAACTCTTTTTTTGGGTATCAACTGGCGTTAATCGTATAAAACTTGAGATTATAACTAACATAAAATCAGGCTGTGGTGTTGCGACGCTCGACTAACGAAAAACTTACTTGACTTATTGAAAGGTTCTTAAATCTAAGTGACACGTCTTATCTTACCTATAAAGAATATGTGTAGTCGACCTATTGGTTATTCGGAAACAAGAATGTTATATTACAATTTATGAGTGTGGGAAAAGGGCTCATTTTGGCTTCATGTGTGCGATAATTGCTAACATTTTGTGTGTGTAATTTAACTAAAATAATATGTTTGGTTACATAACTAGCGTCAATGTAGGTTTTTTAAGACCAAATAAATTGGTCATAACGTCGCTCATGATTGTAGAAAAGCTAAAAGCTTATAATTATCTCTTTCTTTGGTAATAATAATAACACTTTATTAACATCACAATAACAAAAAATTAAGAAAGATGGACAGATGACATTATAGAACTGGCGGGGAAAACCTGGATGAATATTGCCCAAGACAAGGAGAAATAGAAAAATATGGAGGAGGTTTTTACCCTTAAAGGGGCCTTACAAAAACTAGACCACTCAAAAAAAAAAAACGAACTAACTTAATTTTTTAAAACTTATACTAACACAACTAATACTAATATTAAGGAATGTAAAGGAACAAATTGTTGTATGGATTAATAAAGCTTTAATAATAATAAACAAAAAATAAAATAAAAGAAGAATAATGATGTTAGTGGGCGGTTTGCAGTTTCTTCAACTAACTTCTTTAAAACTATATCTACTTTCTTAGACAATGTTACTTTGAGATATATTCAAGGATAATAAATAGTTATTTTATTTAGAGTGACGGTGAAAATTGGCTGACATATTGGGGCTTTAGTGAAGAAAAGTTAGGACAGTTTCCTTTGAATATTTGATAGGGTTCTTTATTTGTGACAACGTCCATTCTCTTGTTTGAGTTGGGTACGAACCTATCATTTTTAACTTTTCATAACTTACCACAATTTATGTAACTTTCTAGTTTATTTTCATTTATAGATCAAGAATTTAGTTTATTAAACCTAAGCGAAGAATTATAGAGTGAGTTGTTTTATGTATATTTTTTAATAAAATTTATAAATAAAATTTGTGATGTCATTTTTTCTTATTTAATTTTTGCATAAGGAGCAGTGTTGGCCTAGTGGCTTCAGCGTGCGACTCTCATACCTGAGGTCGTAGGTTCGATCCCCAATGTGCACCAATGGAATTTCTTTCTATGTGCGCATTTAACATTTGCTCGAACGGTGAAGGAAAACATCGTCAGGAAACCGACAAGTCTTAGACCCAAAAAGTCGACGGCGTGAGTCAGGCACTGGAGGCTGATCACCTACTTGACTGTTAGATTTAAAAATGATGATGAAACAGATTCAAAAATCTGAGGCCAAGACCTAAAGAGGTTGTAGCGCCACTGATTTTTTTTTTAATTTTATGCATACTCGTTGTCTTAGAACATATATCTAACACGCTTAAGGGGATGGTTCTAATCTCTACGCCTCTTAATCAATTTTACTACACTTTAGCAACTTGAACGAGTATTTTTGTTTTTTACATTGACAGCGTTACTTGTGATATTTAATATTTAAAACTACGAAATACAGAAATCAATGTGCATTTATTAAAAATATACAAATCAAGGACATTATGTCATATGTTACTGAATCAATTTATAGGTCACGTCAGGTCATTTGTTTTGGCTCGGAGATCAGTCGAAAATCTTTCGTAAATGTTTACAAAACTAAATATTTTACAAAATATTAAATTCCTTAAAATATTTAAACGCAAGCATATTGTAATTGTATATTATGTTTCAAGTGCTTAACAAATATCATTGTTACATTGTTTAAGGCGTTTTTTTTACTATATTCACATCTACCATAGACACAAAATATTTAAACAATATATTTTCACCTTTTTATCACAATACAGGGAGGAAATGCCGCATTAAAGGTAAACTGCCACAGGGACTAATGTTTTTAGTTTCTATTTATCCATTTTTATTTAAAATGATTACTATGTCGCTTAGGAATATTGTAAATACTTTATTATTTAAGAGTAATTATTTTTATACTAGAACTAACATTTGACAATTCTTATCTATGCATACAATAAGCCAATAATACAATAAGCCTTTGTTGAATAAAAGCTAAAAAATGCGAATAATAGGAGTTCTCCGAAATGGTCATAAAACGATCACTACACAAACAAATATACAGATTTCTGAGAGTTTTAACAACCTTTTGAACCTAAAAGCCTACTTAGAACCCATTTAAGCTTATCAAAAACCGACTTAAGTATGTCTGTGGCTTTACGCAGCCATATCGAATATTATACTAAGTTGATGCTTAAGGGCGAAGTGAAGAATGACCTCATTGATTCTCTGAACTTCAGTTAAGCTAGTTATTATGTTACGCTTTACAAGCGTTTATACCACGTATAAATAAAAATATTTTACTACAGATTAATATAATATAGTTGTTACATTTAGGGTCTGTTTCACAATGTATGGATAAGTTCTACATAAGTTCCATATTAGCTATTTATTACTTATTGGTAGGATAAACACTATTGTTGCGTTTCACGACTGTCAGATAGCGCTATTCGTCACATAAAGTCCATCATAAGCTATGAGTCCGATGAATGTCAAATAGCACAATTTATCTTAAAAATAATTTATGTGTTGCATAGCTATTTGGTACTTTATCCATACATTGTGAAACAGACCCTTAATATCCTAAATAGTTATTATGTAAAACTACTATTTATAGAGACAATATAAATATATAAAACAAAGTCGTGTTAGTTACACCACTTATAACTCAAGATCGGCTGGACCGATGTTAGTTATCTCTTTTTTGATGGATTCTTCTCCGCTCCGAATAGCAGAATAAGTTATAGAATATCGGATAAGTTATCGAATAACAATAATTAAACGAATGCAAACAGCATTTGGTGAAATCCGTTGACAAAACTACGCATCATTTTACATCGAATTCGTGTCGTCATATATCGTGTATATCAGAAAGTGCTTTAACATGCAGTATCGCAATATTGGCGCTAGGGAGAAGAAGCCTTGTGTAAAACTGCCATTTATCTTTCAAAATGGCAAGCAATAAAACATTTCTATATTTGCAAAAAAAGAAAATTAATTTGCAATTAAATTAATGTTAACCTTAATGAAATCCTAAAATAAGTGTAATTAAAGTTAACACGATATTATTAGACTATAAGGTGGAACGAAGTTCGCCGGGTCAGCTAGTAATTATATAACTGAATATAATATTTTTGACTCATGGTACTTTATTCACACTTTCAATAATTATAGGTTGTAAAAAAAACTCGATGAAAACCGTACACCATAATCAAATAATATTTTAACAGCACCGATCATATGCTTAAGGCGAAGTGAAGAACCACCTCTTTGATTCTCTGAACATCAGTTTAAATATGCTTTAAATATTTAATAATTATAATGATTTAAATTAACATGAAATTGGAGTTTTTTTTCCTCACAGACGGGAATAGTGTTCACGTTTATGCACTAGTCTACTAAGGAATACAAAAAATAATTTATAGTCAAAGTTATCTTAATTGGGACGAAATTTAAAACTTTTTGTGTTTACTGGTTCGTAAAATCTAGGGAATCCCCCACAACGAAGTGCTCAGTTTTCTATAAACAGCAAACTAACTCAAGTTTGAGAATGTAGCTTATATAACCGTTATTAAAGTTAAGTGGTTGTTTCGTAATAAACAAATCTAGTTAATTAAGTTTTGATGCTATGATTTTGATTGAATCAAGAAAGGTATTGATGTGTACACTAAATCAAAATTTAATAGAGCGTAACGTGTCATCGCTTAGCGTCGCTCGTAGCCCCTCTGAGACTTAGTTAATAGACCTCTAGTAAGCCATTAGATTAACTAACCTTAACATGTAGTTTTGATATCATAAGTATTATCACATTTGGGCAAAAACAATTGCGTTTTCAACCACAAGTTTGCAGATAAAACATTTATTCATAAAAAGTCAATTAAAAGACTGTTTCATCTTTAAATTATAGGGTAACTCGATACAAAATTATTTTAGCGCAAATTAAAATGCCAAATGACCAACCCTGTTTAAATATAGAGTTTGCATGCATGAAGTTTAATAACTAGTCATATATCTAGCCCGTGAATATAAGACTAGTCGTGGAAAGAAATTGCAAGGGCCGCTGCCGTTTTCTTTGGATAATGTTTGTGATTAAAAACCATGATAGTTAAGCCGCTTTAGTAACTCATGTAAACGCGATTTATTTGAAAAACCAGACCTTATGGTCACTACAATCTTCTATCAAGGCTCTTAGTCTCAGGTTTCTACATCATATTAATTAATCATTTGATTACGTCTTTAGTTCCGGACACACACCGCTGATTTTTGGGTCGAAATGTTGGGCCCTTTTTTCACCGCGCACCGAGTTTCATATATAATATGTTGATCGCACTACGTTAACACTCTTTATAATACGATCATTCACTTTTAACCTTTGAAACTGAATTTTGTATGCTGTGAGGTCACAATAACGTCTTTATTTTCTTTGAAATACATTTCTTCGGGTACTCATGTTTAGAAAATAGGCAGTGTTTCGCAAATATTCAGTAGTTTTCATTGTTTATATTACCAGTACGTACATATTATTTATTAGTGGTTATATAGTTGTTATACAATATTCTAATGAGTATTAATTTCTGTAATCGTTAAGGATGGTATTATTAATTAAATGAATATGTAGCTATCTATTATGTATATAAGATAAACTATATAATCAAGTGGTTAATCATATTAAAACATGATTATACACACTTCATAATATAAATTTAAGTCCGTTCATAAATATTTTTTGCGGTATTTCACCTTTACATCATATATATATATATATATTATATAAATAATACTATATAAAAATGTTGATTATTGCCGTAATATTTAAAAAACGATATTCCACGTTTTAACGTTCTACATAGGGTATTATAGTTACAAAGGTAAACGACCGAAGAAGTTATTCTTAACCCAAGACGTCGTCTGCGTTGACTTATAATAAAATTTACCAGCAAATAATATGTCCTATTACCATAACATTATTTGCAATATAATCTGGCATTAGTACATTAAAATAATTGTTTCATAAAGGATTGTTATCTGAATTATTCCTATTTATTACATGTTTGTAAAAGTGTAAGTATTTTGACCGCGAAAAACTGGTTGATAAATTTACTTAGATAGTTACATAGATAGATATCATTAAAAAGTTGAACATGTTGAAATAGTAGCTTCAATGTGTGATTCTCATCCCTCATAGGTTCGTTACCTTGCTGTTCATCAATGGACTTTCTGTATATGTGCGCATTGTTATGGTGCACTCGCTCGTGCTGTGAATGAAAGCATCGAGATTTAGACCAAAATAAGTCGACACCATGTGTCAGATATAGAAGGATATACATTTTTGTATTAGAAAAACAATTGATAGACAGATACAGATTTCTGAGAATTTCAGCCGTTGTAGTATCATTAGCTTTATATAATAATTGTCTGAACCAGATCTATTCACTACAAACCCTATTTGACGAAATAGATCATTAGCTTCTCAGTGAATAGTTGCTCGCAATTGACGACAACATATGAACGACGTGGAGCATTTGCGGTTGAGAACTAATTGAGAAGGATAGAAATGTTAAGACATAATGAAACTACATCCAATGGATTTACAATGTTCTGTACAATTATGCAATTTATTGATATAGCATGTTACTAACATATTGATTTTTATTTGAAGTCTTTGGTTGAAGAGTTTTCCAGTATTTTAAAGTACCAATTGTGACATGGGGTTGACAAAAATGCGTGCAAATATTGTTAACTTGATTTTCAAGTTGATTTGTTATTGTCTTATCTCTGTATTAAATTTATACGTAACTAGCTGACCCGGAAAACGTCGTTTTACCATGTGTATTATTTCTATGAAACATTTTTTTAGTTCAATAAAAACATCTATCTACTATAATAAAAATAGGGGTAGAGGGGTGACAATTAAGGGTTATTTGTATTTTTGTATGCTGTATCATAAAAAAATAAAAACATTTAGGGGGTTGTGAAATAGATGTTGTCCGATTCTCAGACTTACTCAATATCCATAAAAAAATTCATAAGAATCGGTCGAGCCGATACGGAGGAGTATGGGAACGAACATTGCGACACAAGAATTTTATATATTAGATTTTCGTAATTTCAACTCATGGAAACGCATTGAATGTTAAACTTTAACCTAACGGTTTGTAGTAAATCGTAGCTAAGGCTACGAGAAGCTACGAAGTGTAGCTGCTGTAGCGTGGTAATTATTTATTGTAGCTTATTGGTAAAAAGCAATGACTGATTTTCTGCGATCATTTAAATGTCTTTTATGAAGTTTTTGGCGTCCGTACCGAGGCTCCATTGAAATTATTTAGCATATTTAGATTATCTCGGGACTGTTTGTATATCTATAAAAATAAATGCTATATTTGTTGAAAGAAAACTAGTACTACTACTAAAAAACAATATAACCAATACTGTTGTTTACTTAAATTGTTTTTAAACAATAATAAGACTAAGTTTGTTTTAAATATAAAACCTGCATTAAAAAGTTCGGAATCATTTTTAATGTACTTAAGAAAAAAGGTCGAAATTTTAACATTTATTTAGTATGCTTAATAAACTGAACTATATATAATAAACTGAGCGGCTCTCTCAACTAATCGTACAAGGCAAAGTGGCAGGTAGAAGGAGACCTGGCTGCAGACGCTTGATTGAAAGACCTAAGACATTGATTTGGCCATCCAAAATCAAACTAGCCACGATGATCGCCAACCTTTTCAAGGAGAAAACACTATAAGAACGAATAAACTAATTTAAATTTGACTAATTTTACAAGAACTTCTATGTTTTAGGATATTGGTTTATAATATTAACAAATAGAGCTTTAAAATGTACCCCTACAGGATTAGTTGAAAAATGTGCATTGATAACTTTCATGTTGTTATATAATAATATTGAAATCATTTGGTCTGGTATAACTTGTCTAATCAACCCACAAGGTCGCATTTGTTGGCATAAACGCAAATCCTTAGAAACCTAGCAATCCTTGTAGGAAGCGTATTTCTTTTTAACTTTATAGCAAAGTACAGATCATTATAAACCCATTGACAACGCAGGATGGAGTACCTTGAGCTCGACATTACTGGATCGAGTGACCTGCTGAGGACATTAAATGTTTCTCGTTTCGGAAGCTATTACATATTTTAAGTATATAAGAAAAAATTGTATAAAAAGACTCTAAAGTAATTAATCGATTTCACAAACTCATGTTTTTTGTGTTGATTTTGGTCATGATTGTTTTTTATTCAAAACAATAAATAAGTTTTATAAAAATGAGATTTGTTCACGCACAAATAACTTCCAAATAGAATTTGTCACATCAAAACCAATTTCCACATTTTCATATTTAGACCAATCCTATGAAAAGCTACAAACTAAAATATTCTTAAATGTCCTTATATATTATGTATACTAAATCATACCTTTTATCAATAAGCTCAAAATAATAATGAAATACATCCTTAAATTTGTCTCACTATCTGATCACATATCACACAGTTACACAGAACACGCGCTAATAAGTATGCGTACACGATAATATTATATTAATCTCATAGATACGTCTATCTCCATGGAGAGCGCGCGCACGACTGCCGGCTAATGCTTATTCTGCCCCGCACCCGGCCGAGGTCACAAAGGCTTTTTACATTTTCATGATCTTATGCTTACAGTCTAAGCTACGTTTCTTTGTGTTTCATCAAGCTTTTGAATACCTCGTTGCTCAATACATCATTAGGGGTTATTAAATGTTATTGAAAAATTAATATAACTAATTTCTAATACTATATTACAGTGATTTATATTGTTCTGGATGTTGCAACTTAAGTATAAAATATATTAAAATAATAATACTAATGAAGCCCGTTTATTACAAATCTTTAAAAATGTTGACAATATGAATATGATTTGTTACATTAATTTTATTTTCTCGATTTTTGATATCCTAACTTTCTTGAGTACCATTGATCGGAACACCATCACGGGTAAAAACTTTCTAAAGTATTTTCAAAAAATTTCTGTACGTGTCTTTCTTTCTCCATTCGCTTCCAACTAACGTTTCTATATCTTCTTCTCTTGTATATCCACCTTTTGATATCTACTCCTTCTTTCCCAGGGTATTTTTATTAAATTATAATTTTACGATTTCTTAAATCAGCCTTGTCAAAATGACCGATATAACGATCAAAAGAAATTTAAATAACCTAACCTTTTAACCTTACAAGCTACGTTGTAAATAATCTTTTCAATAACCTACTTTCTCACAAACACATATTATAAAGGTTTTTGTTTTCATACATAGTTGCTATTAACTTCTAAGTTTATTTCTTTATTTTAGCCTGGTTTTTTAATCAACTGATGAGTATGACCAAAAAGCCATATCGTTGTGTTTACATTAATCTATCAAAAAAATTGAACAAAAATATTGTCGCGCTACAACATTTAAGAGGATAAGGTTTCAAAACTTCAATTCGGAGTCCACATTTATAAAATACATGGAATTTAAGACAAATTTTTGACTGCAGTTATTATTTATATAAAAAAATAAATTAGTGGCCCGACAACCTGTTTAGGTCTTGGCCTCAGATTTCTGAATCTGTTTCATGATCATTTTTTTAAAATCTAATAATTAAGTAGGTGATCATCCTCCAGTGCCTGAAACACGCCGTCGACTTTTTGGGTCTAAGACATGTCGATTTCCTCACGATGTTTTCCTTCACCGTTCCAGCAAATTTTAAATGCGCACATTTAAATAAAGTCCATTGGTGCACGGCCAGGGATCGAACCTTCGACCTCAGGTGCAATCAAGACCGACTGCAATATGCGGTCGCCGCACGGCGATCTGCAGTTTCCATACTAAATTCATATCCGCAATACACGGGTCGCTCGAGCAGTTCCTGAGCAAACCGGGTCCATCTATGGCCCGCTATAGGCTCTTAATTTTATTCTTAAATTATTTTCTTTCATATGCCTGTAGTTTGTTTCATATATAAACAATGAGTATCCCACGAGAATGTTAGTGCGTGCTCCTATTTCACCATGCTTCCTTCTGCTTCAGGACAAGTCTTTCTTTTAAATGTTATTACTATTAATTACTTAAGCTGTCATGTGGAACATGGTGTAATGGTTGCAGCTCCTTACAAACGTTGTGTAAAAAAACATGACGATTAAAAAGAGTGGCGGAGAGTCTATTACCTGTCCTTCTCTTCCGTTCTACGCCCTTGATTTGAGAACTGGCACAAATGTAAAGTTAGAAGCATTTCATATACATTTCTTTTTTTGACGTTCATAAATGTACATTGTGTTACCTATATGATTAAATGATTTTTTACTTTTACTCTGACTTTAATATTGTACTAAAAAATATGATAAATGGAATACGAAATTTATACACGAAGACTTAAGCTAAGGAAGAATGCTTTTTAACTGTTCTAAAAATAGACAAAATTAATTAATCTTGGATTGTTGATGTTTGTGTATAAGTGTTGTATTTATGATCTGTTGTTTCTTTAATTGTCGAGTTTATTCATATCAATGCAAGAATTTTCAGTTCGAGAAACCGTCTAACTTCACTCATTCAGGAAGTATGTTAATAACTTAATTCAATTCGTTCTGCAACTACAAATATAAACTGCAAATGTTTTCGTAAAAGATAATTTATTTTAAAATACCTAACATATTCATATTCGCTCCTAGATTTTTTATACGTGTATGTTATATTAGCGGACCCGACTGTTATATGTTATACTCCGAAACGGCTCGACCTATTCTTATGAAATTTTTCGGCTACTATCTATCTTTCAAAACCTTAAGTTATAAGGGGTGTCCATCCCATCCAAAAAAATAGTAGTATAATATTTTTATTTTTTGGAGAATTTTATTTGTTTTTATGATACAGCATACAAAAATACATACAACCCTAAATTTTGCCCTCAACTATCAACCCCTATTTTTTATTATAGGAGATAGTTATTTTTATTGAACTAAAACAATGTTTCTTACAAATAATATTCATATATTTAACATTTCTGAAATTGAAATAGACTGAGACACACCCAAAAGTTTCATAACATATATACATTGATTTTCCGTAGCACAGATTGTAACATACTCATTTTCCTTACAAAGTTACAGATTCCATTTGAAGAGATATCATAAAGCCATAAACATACAGTTCCCAAACCCGGGTTAGCGTGAACGGTCGATTATGAATTTGGCACTATACGTGATCCTTTTTTCATCACGTCATCAATATACCGAATGAGATACGTGTTATTGTTTGTTAGGTGAAGCGTGTATTCAGTGATTTGAAAGCGTTTTATATAAGCTATAATAAATAATACTTATTTTTTCTTATAACTCAAATTCAAAATAACTTTTATCATATAGGTACTCAAGTACATTTTGAAGGTCAACAGAAAAGATGTTAAGTTAATCCTAAATTTACATTTACTACCAGTTCGCAAGTCAAGGGCGTAAAGCAGGCAAGAAGAACTGGCAAGAAACTCTTCGCCACTCTTTAATCGCCAAGTTTTGAGTCATACAAATTGTTTGAACTAGAGCAAATTAATTCCAAGGATTACTTTAAAAACCTATAATAAGGACATCAATATAATATGTTACGTACACATAACCGGCTTGCCTTTGACCCAACACGACGACGTGTACCAGGCACAGGAGGTTGATCACCTACTTGCCTATAAGAAGATCATGAAACAGATTCAGAAATCTGAGGCCTAGACCTAATAAGGTTGTAGTGCCACAGATCAATTTATAAAAAAACAGTTCGTACTGAAACTAAACCACCAATTTCTAATATTATTTAGTTATAAACAGGGCTGGCTGGATAACTTCAACACATGTGAAGAAAAACTTACGGTCCATTTCTTTTGGTACCTCTCCATCACTGGAGGTTGACCATCACTCTCGTTAAGTGTCTTGTTTTGGGCCAGATGCAGCAATTCCGCAGTCACAATACACGTCCACTCCCTAATGATAAAATGTCATGATTTTTTCCTTCCACCGACATCATTTACGATGATCACTATACCCTTTAACGTAATGCTACTAAGGAAGTTAATGTTGCTTGTATTCTGCGTCATGCACGTCACTTTAATTATCACGATGATTCAGAACAAAATTGTGTCTTTAAATTCAGTATTTGTTGTGTAAGCGCAAGCTGGTGCGATAACTGCGCAGTCATTTGCGTTGCTAGAAAATGAGGGTAGTGCATGTGGATAAAAACTGTACTACCTTCCTATCTTTGTAACACCTGATTTTTTGAAAGAGCCTCTTGCTTGATGACAATATATCTAATACTATTGGATAAATAATAGTTATTTTGATTCATAGCTTTAATAGGTGCGTTTAATTAAGAGTTCTAACCCTTAAAAAACTAGGCAAAATAACTAAGCAAGAAAAAAGTTCTAAGGCAGAATCTAGCAATAATTGTTAATAAAAGGCAAGGTAAATTAAAACAAAAGGGTATTACTAACAGTAAAACTTGTGATAGGTTTGATTATATCTTACTTTTTATTTCCTTATCAATATTAATATATTACAATAAAAAAATCACAACGCTATATACAGCAGTGATTCTGCTAAATATGTATGAGTAAGCTACATAATTTATTTTAAAGCGGCATTAAGACCTATTTATATTTCCCAGGTAATTAAAAGAAAGCTCTTCAATACTTGTACATTACCTGTACTAACATATGGATCTCAAACTTGGGCGCCCACTAAATCACAGCATACAAAGCTACAGGTGTGATCGATGGAACGATGTATGATAGGTAAGAAAAGAATAGACAAAATAAAGAATACAGCTTTAAGAATAACAACCAAGGTAACAGATGATACAATAAAAAAAATTAACTATAGTGGAAATGGGCGGGACACATGGCGAGAGGAACAGAAAAATGGAGCAAAAAAAGTACTAAACTGGTGCCCAAGGTACAGCAAATGAAAAAGAGGGAGACCACTTAGAAGGTGGATAGAACAAAATAAAGAAACAGCAGGTGGTACATGGCAGAGAGGGGCACAGTGCAGAGAGGAATGGCGGGATTTGGAGGAGGCCTTTGCCAAATTAGGGCACACAGATACACTAAAAGAAGATTGAAATAGAAACGTTTTTAAATGTATCTAAATTATGAGTATGCATTATATTTCCCAGGATTATTTCCCGTGATTTGACACCAATTAGCATTTGACATTGTAACTTTTGAAACGTCAACTACATTGACAGTTGACTATCATTTTTGACACGTGAAAGATGGTTTATTATATGATCTATATATATTATATATAATATCTGTAGAAATTTATTGAAATATGCTTTAGTTTTTGACGATTAGTGACTTCTCTATATTTTGTGTCGTGTAGACTTAATGAAGAGTAACTGGTTCAAATAACAATTTATAACAATAAAGTACTATTATTGGTACGCCGGGAATGGAACCCGAGATAAACGTGTTAATTCAATACTGAGCCGGCAAATTCAATAATACGATCTCATTTACTAGAATGACGCAAAATATACAAAATCGAACGTAAAAGATACGGCTCTTTTATTGGAGGGAATGAATAATATCAAAATTATTATGAGGCCAATAACTTTTGATCAATAGAGCGCTGTACGAACCTCGCTTTTACAGAAAGCTTCATATTGACGCGCTGAATAAAACTCTGTATCGCTGTAATATTCATAATTATTCTTGGTATATTGCAGTCACTCATTTCTTTTACGTTTTTCTTTATACGAACTTTTGAACTGGAGGACAAACATAGGGTATTATTGCGGTCTTGATTTGTAATTAAAAAAAAGTGCATGCGTACAAAGTACACATCAGAAGTGAAACTTCTTTGGCAAAACTAATTTATTACGTCTTGTTCATATTTATACAAATCTAAAACTTTAGATTTCCGAGACTTAGAGGGAGGGAAAAGGAAGATATGTTAGAAATTTAATTGTTATTAAAATATTAAAAGTGTCGAAAATTAATACAAATTATAAATTTAATTTTTTTGAATTTATTTCTTCGATAGTAAAAACACGGCATTTTAAATTACAATTCGTCATTTGAGATTTCAGTAAATTATTTTGCATAAAATATAAAATGCTAATATTTCATAAACTCTCTTTACGAAATTTTAATTTTACTAATATAATTTCTAAAAGGTATTTCTATATTCACCCTTCTCACTCTCTCTCAACCGGTCTCAATTGCTCTCTCCCTTTTCTTTGACAAAAACGTTGGTCATCTTCGTAACGCTCATATTATTATTATTGCGTTTCATCCGTAAAAAATTAAGCTTATGCGCCAAAAGAAGTTTCACTTCAAAAGTATTCTATAGTAACGAGATGTTAACTGCATATATAAATTTCGATATCAAATTATTGATTATCTATTTATACTTTGGACATCACGGCATCCATTGCCAATAGAGAGGTCATTTTTCTCGCCGCGCTCAACGACAACATACTCTATTGCCTCTGTTAATGTACCAGCTATTTTAAAGCCATACATCGCTAGAGACGATGTCAAGCCGCCAGATGGGTTGTCTTTGATCCCTTCGAGGATGGGACGGGCTTTTGTATGGGATGCTACTTTTGGACACGTTAGCCCCGTCTCACCTCGCTCGGACAAGCACAAAAGTTGGCGCAGGCGGAAAATAATAAACGGCTCAAACATAAGTCTTTCCTCCAACTTTGATTTTGTTCCCTTTGGAGGCCGTGAGGTTCAAGTGCACAGAAACTAATTACTATATTAGGTTTGTATTTTGGTAATAATGTTAATACAAGATATCCTAGACAGTACACTATAGGCTTTCAGTATATTCCTGTATCTTCTATATATATAAAAAGAAAATGGTGTTCGTTTCAGGCTCTTTCACGCTTAAACCACAGATCGTATCGACATGAAACTACCACCATTCGATGCGAAATTTTTCCTAGATGGTTTATGGCTATATATATAATTCCAACGTTTCTTCATTTTTTTATTTCTGTTTGACTTTTATGAAAATTTTTCCCGCTAATAAAAACAAAAGAGGCTTCCTAGAACCGCAAAACGTCAACATCTGTTAAAAACTCGATTTTCGAAATATTTCAATTTTCTTAGCGGGATGTTAAAAAGAAGAATAATAAAAATATGAAAAAAAATAAAATAATGAAACACAAAATTTATTTTAATTCGTTCAGCAAAGCGGGCGCGAAACGGCTAGTAATTTATATAGTTGTTTGTTGTAATTTTATTATTAGTTGTGGGATCACTCTGCATCTTCTACCGCATTTGCCATGGAGAGTGTTGAGAGGATTATTCGGATTAATACCTGCAGCTAAGTTTCATCATCGGACGTCGAGGCAGAATACGAAATTCCACCCGTATCACCTCGACGTCCGCCGTTTCACAACTGAGCGTTTTTCAAGGCAGTTTTTGCCGCTAACCACCACTTTGTGGAACCAGATGCCCACTGATGTTACCGAACCAATTCGACTTAGGGTCCTTCAAGAAAAGAGCGTACCAATTCTTAAAAGGCAGGCAACGCACTCGCGAGCCCTCTGGCATTGAGAGTGTCCATGGGCGGCGGTATCACTTACCATCAGATGATCCTCCTGCCCGTTTGCCCCCTGTTCTAAAAAAAATAGTTTTTATCATTCCTCATTGGTTATTATTATGTAATCCTAGGCCATAGATTATTCTTCTTTAAAGACTTACCTTTTTTAGCAGACTACATCGATTTTATTTTTTGTTTAATTTGGTAATTGCGCGACCAAGTAAATACATTTATTTATTTATTTATTTAGTTATTAAGCTTATAACATCACACACAGTACTAAAATTACTAATTATTTTACAAAAAATCTCACATCTAAAATGTGTGACAATTAATGTAAGCATAAGTTTCACAAAAAAAAATTTAAATAGAAATAAAATTTACAATTAAAACATATACGATAGTAAAAGCACACAATAAAATAAAATAAAATTACAGAAATTTGTTGGCACTTAGAGCAGAAAAAAAAGAAAAATCATCATCAAAACATCGAAATTAGGTTTGAGAAAGGCAACCCACAATGCTTTCTCTAAAACCGATCAGCCCACTACCGAATATATCCAGCTCTGGATACGCTGTGTTCAATTTGTTGAAATGGCGAAGAATTCGAACGAGAGGTGCCTGAACTCCTAGGTTGGTTTTGGCAGAAGGAATTTGGAAGATATTGTTGATTTTAAACCTAAACTGGGGACATTTAAACTGGGGTTCAAAGTTTTCGAGGTTAAAAATCGCATATATATAGAATTGGTTCGTTTTTCTTATTACGAATTAAAATATTTTTTTCTTACTAAGCACATAACATTTACTTTCTGGAGAAAATATACTAATACATACGTTTATTAATTAATAGTATATTACAATTGTAAAGTACAACAGCAGGCAAGAGACAGAAGACTTATTAGATAAAAACTGTACAGCAAAAGTGCAAAACTTGATATGCCATACATTATAAATACACCATGTGAAAACGAGCAGTATTGGCCTAGTGGCTTCAGAATGCGACTCTCTTCCCTGAGGTCGTAGGTTCGACTCCTGGCTGACTTACTTTCTATGTGCGCACTGCGCATTTAACATTCGTTCGAACGTTGAAGGAAAACATCGTGACTTGCCTTAGGCCCAAAAATGCGACGGCACAGGATATAGCCTACTTGCCTATTAGATTGACAAATGATCATGAAACAGGCCCCAAAGAAGATTGTAGCGCCACTGATTTATTTTATTTTTTAAGAAAAAACTACACATTTATAACATGTTATAAAAACTCGAGAGATAAGAAATGGTTTTTCTACGTTGATTTACTCAACTGTATTCGCGATATTCTCGACAAAACCTCTAGATGCGATCGTAAATCGTTTTGGTTGACATAATAGCGTGAAGGGAACGGCCTGGATTTATGCACGTTTGATTTGCAGAAAGGTGAGGGCTGTCATATTCGTACCTTATCACTGAATTATTACACTGTATTGGAGAATTCCATATAGCTAAGAGCATTATACTATTATTCTCCAAACTCGGAATAAATTTACTTTAGGTTTAAACTATTCCTGTCCTCTTTTTTTCTCAAATACGGAAAAAGATAGCTATATTAAATGTTTATGTTTTTTTATCTTATAACCTGGTCTAAAATTTAAAAAAAAACGTGTGTGTACTTGTGTGCACGCGGTATTAGATATACTTATTTGGCGTAACAAGATAAAAATGTTTTCAAAAATTTTTGTTTTTCGCCTTATTCTACGTTTGTATAAAAAACGACTCTAACAATAGAAACAATTTACTCTCATAATTTCTCCTAACGCGCCAAAAGAAGTATAACTTCAATAATAATAATAAAATCCCGTTTAATTTCCAATCATTGCAAAAGTAGAATATACAGCTTAGATTTGTTATATACACTTTCTTTTTCTTGTTATCCTAATATCCTAGCTTCCTTCAGTACCGTTAATCGGAACCCCTTTACGGGTAAAGGCCTCCTCAAGCTTTTCCAAATATCTTCGCCCATAGCTCTCTTTCTCTATTTATTTCCTTCTAACACTGCTATTTCTTCTATCCACCTGTTTTTGGGGTGACTTCTCCTCTTTTTTTCCTTTGTACCTTTACTTTTCCATTCCCTGGTCTAACATAAGTCTGTGTTTATTAGTAAGGCATACACTATTATTTTTTATCTTGTTACCACGATTGTCTCTTGACTAAGACACCACAGATTATAGATTATAGAGACCATATTTATTTACATAATAATTATAGCAATGATAAGGGTTATCAAAATTTGGTAATTATCAATAGTTAAATGGAATAGGCGTGTAACAAACGTATTTTTGTAATAAACTACAGTTTTAACTACAATTAATTATTTTGTAAGAAAGGGGCGACAGAAAGGGACGTTGGCCGTTATTAAAACCACAAAGTGGGTCGTGAGTGCGCTGTTTGCCTTTCACGTTTAAACAGTCTTAAATGACAGAAACGATAGCAGTGACTAAGAAATATTATAGAAATATAACCTACCACAAGCTTGCTTAAATATTTATTAAACGAATAATATGCAATACGAATGTTTATTTATCCGTAGCGTAATTATTAAATAGATAATTACGAATAACTTTTGATTATATTTTTAATCATAACAATTAAATGTACATTATTTACAATTTCCTAACCTACATAGTAATAATAAAAATTATTAAAAATTATTTAAAAGAAAACTAAAACAAATTTAAAACCCTGTACCTTTAACGATGGTAACATTTCCTCGCTGTATTGCGATATTATATTATATTTATTCGTTGAGCGAGGAATGCACCAGCTCTGGGGTCACAGGTACTATCAATGAGGTGCTAACTAAATTCTTTACTTAGCCCTTTTAATTCGAATCGAACGAATTACATCATATCTTGATCATATTTAGCTTGGGAAATTTTGCACATTTATTTTTTTTAGTTTTACACTGAAACATCATACGTGTTAAAATGAGGACAATCAGATAATTATCAAAATAGAAAGGATATACGGGAAAATAACATGAGAATTTAGTAAGCGCAGCCCAAACCAGATCCATGCAACATCCTTACAATTGAGTAGCACACAACTCACGTATTTTCTTTGTATTGAAGAAGTCGCATGGTCCCGCCAAGCATCCGCGAATATACAATGTAAATACATAATTATGTAGGAATAAAATATTGCAAATAATCAACACAGGAAGGTTGCAGAAAGAACTCTCTCGTCTCTATAGAGCTACTGACAATGTCCATCACAGTTTTATTGTAAATCCGAAACAATTTGTTAACAACATGTGGTAGGGTGAGTCAAACCCACCACTGAGCATCTTGTGATGAAAATAACTCAATATTGAAGTTGCAATCAAAGTCGCTATTGAATAAGGGTTTTTCCTCCTGGTAGAGAACCTATAATATGCCAAGATAAGCAAGGATTTAAAGGAAAGCTAAATAAACTCCATCGCCTTTAATGGTTTCATTTGGAGCAGTCAACTGATAGCCTGAATTCCCGTATACTTAGCGAGGTATTTGTACCACTTTGAAGTGAAGTTGGCCGCCACCCAAACTGATGATATTATTTTATATTATAATGTTACATTTGTAGATATTACTTGGACGATTATGGGCTCATATCTTCGGTGAAATAGGATCTTTGTAGTCGAGTTCCTTTGTTCGGAATATTCTTTGTTTGACTCGAACATTTTGCTAACATCACGATATTGGATTGAACAGGATTCCTAGTTGTATCCTTTCTTATTGGTTCTGCGTGCTGGTAAATGGCTGTATGATTTTACAAATAGTGCCACCTGATATCACAGGTGTATATCAACGCACTTGCAAGCCCTCTGGGATAGTGTCCATGGGCGGCGGTATCACTTAATATCAGATGAGCCTCCTGTTCGTATGCATTTTGTTCTATAAGAAAAAGTTTTATTTATTTTGTATATTTACGTTTTCCTAATTTTAGGGGTGTCTGGCAGGGGCAACTGTCACAAGTGTCCGGCAATGGATCACGAGATTTCTAAAGTATAAGATTTATGAAATAAAAAAAATTAAGCTTTACAGTTTAAAGAATTAAGGGTACTATTTTATACACCTTTACTAGCTGTTATCTACCAAGTAACCACAACCCAAACTCTATAGTCCCTGGTCTTTCTTACATGTTCAAAAAAACCTTTCAGCTTTTACAAAATAACGAAGGTCTAGCCGTTGTGGGCTCTTGTTCTAGTAGGAGTCATACTAATTGTACGATTGTACAAAATATATATAGTGTTTCACTCGCTCTAAGGGTCCCCGCACATGGGCCACCGGCCACAACCACAAAACGCCGCCACTGGCATATTTCCTGTAGTTTTCATACATTTTATATGGACTCGCCGCACACGGTGGCGCCGGTGGCGGCCACACGCTACAAATCGTCGCAGCTTGCTTCTTGTGGCTTGCACCGGCCACTAAACGCCGACACAAGAAGCCGCCACACGCCACTCGCGCGATTCCGCGCCCCTCTCACCCTTACCTCAGTTAACCTGAAGTCGACGGTAACGCACGCACGTAGTCTGTGTTTCATATAGGTAGATAAATATGGATATAGAATTATTTATATCAGAGATAAATCCCGTCCTGCGATTTGGGATTCAAAAAGTGATAGTTTTATTTTTAATTTTCCAAATATTTTCCAGAATATGGCCTCATCATATGAAAATATGATGAGGCCAAATGCTTCATCATGTATAGTTCAATGGTTATCGATTACCGACCTGTTGTGGTGAGGGGATATTTAATGTCTTTCTGTGTATCCAATAACTACGGTTTCGTCTTCTACGACGACGTCTTTTTATCAAAAGTAGCGCAATTAAACCTTCTTCGTCAGAGTCCATTATGATACTGCAGGCAAGGGTTAAAAAAAGTAGCAGCCACCGACCGCAAGTGTCGACCACCGGCCACAAGTAGCTGTCGCGCGCTTCAGCTACCTTTGTAGCCGCTTTTAGCTTCTCGTGGCGGCGTTTGTGGCTGTGGCATGTGGCCCGTGTGCGGCGACAGTAAGAAAAATAAAAGACACGAAAAAGAATCTTTCTTAAACATTGATGAAGAAAGATACTTTTTTATTTAATATTAATCTAATATACTCGTACTAAAAATACGTGGAATTAAAAATAAACCTCTCCTTCTTAAAGTCAGTTTAACTAAGTTTCCAATTAGCAATTCTGAAATTAATTACAATTACTTCAAGCACATAAAAGAGTACTAAATTATTCATTTGTTGTTAGTAATACAGAAGTCCTATATTGAAAGCCACTACCACAAATTTACGTGAATTTATTAAATGTTAATTGAGAGAGCGATGCAGGAATTTTATAAAAGCATTAATAAAAATATTATTTGGTTAATAAAATAATGCCAGACAAATTTGTAATAATCAAATTGTTTTAATTTGCCTAATGATTTTTCTAATTGTAAAAGTTAATTAAAGCGATATTAATTCTAACTAAGTTTTCTAAGATTTTAGTAATTAATATTTCTTGAATATAGCTATTATTAATTTCTACTTAATTCTAAGAATTTTGTATGGGATGCTACTTTTGGACACTTTAGCCCCGTCTCACCTCGCTCGGACAAGCATAAAGTTGGCGCAGCCGCCGAGCAAGCGGAAAATAATAAAGGGCTCAAATATAAGTCTTTCCTCCAACTTTGATTTTGTTCCCTTTGGAGGCCGTGAGGTTCAAGTGCACAGAAACTAATTACTATATTATTAGGTTTGTATTTTGGTAATAATTGTTTATACAAGATATCCTAGACAGTACACGATAGGCTTTCAGTAAATTCCTGTATAATTACATATAGTTTAATTTGGTAATTTCGCGACCAAGTAAATACATTTAAACTGGGGTTCAAAGTTTTCAAGGTTAAAAATCGCACATACATAGAATTGGTTCGTTTTTCTTATTACGAATTAAAATATTAATTTCTCACTAAGCACATAACATTTACTTACTAGAGAAAATATACTAATACATACATTACGCTTATTAATTAATAGTACATTACAATTGTAAAGTACAACAGCAGGCAAGACATTACACAGAAGAATTATTAGATAAAAATACAGCAATAACAGATTTTTATCGCCTATAACTGGACCAAGAAGTGCAAAACTTGATATACCATACAATATAAATACACCATGTGAAAACGAGCAGCATTGGTCTAGTGGCTTCAGAATGCGACGCTCTTCCCTGAGGTCGTAGGTTCGACTCCTGGCTGTGTACCAATGGACTTACTTTACATATGCGCATTTAACATTCGTTCGTACATTGAAGGAAAACATCGTGAAACCAGCTTGCCTTAGACCCAAAAATGCGACGGCACAGGAGATAATCTTGCCTATTAGATTGACAAATGATCATGAAACAGATACAGAAATATGAAGCCCCAAAGAAGGTTGTAGCGCCACTGATTTATTTTATTTTTTTTTCCAGATAACGATGACTATTTATTGAATAAACATTTATTTCCATTAAATACAAAAATTTACGAATTTATTTCAAATCGTAAAGCGCGTCGCGTCGCCACGGCATGCGTCGCCACGCCAGAAATCGGTTTTACGTGCGGCTATAGATGTTTCACATCAAAACGACACATTTATAACATGTTATAAAAACTCGAGAGATAAGAAATAGTTTTTCCACGTTGATTTACTCAACTATACTCGCGATATTCTCGACAAAACCTCTAGATGCGATCGTAAATCGTTTTGGTTGACATAATAGCGTGAAGGGAACGGCCTGGATTTATGCACGTTTGATTTGCAGAAAGGTGAGGGCTGTCATATTCGTACCTTATCACTGAATTATTACACTGTATTGGAGAATTCCATATAGCTAAGAGCATTATACTATTATTCTTCTTACTCGGAATAAATTTACTTTAGGTTTAAACTATACTTGTCCTCTTTTTTTTATTAAATACGGAAAAAGATAGCTATATTAAAATCTGTTTATGTTCTTTTATCTTGGTCTTTTATCGTGCACGCGGTATTAGATATACTTATTTGGCGTAACAAGATAAAAATGTTTTCAAAAATTTTTGTTTTTCGCCTTATTCTACGTTTGTATAAAAAACGACTCTAACAATAGAAACAATTTACTCTCATAATTTCTCCTAACGCGCCAAAAGAAGTATAACTTCAATAATAATAATAAAATCCCGTTTAATTTCCAATCATTGCAAAAGTAGAATATACAGCTTAGATTTGTTATATACACTTTCTTTTTCTTGTTATCCTAATATCCTAGCTTCCTTCAGTACCGTTAATCGGAACCCCTTTACGGGTAAAGGCCTCCTCAAGCTTTTCCAAATATCTTCGCCCATAGCTCTCTTTCTCTATTAATTTCCTACTAACACTTCTATTTCTTCTATCCACCTTTTTTTGGGGCGCCTTCTCCTCTTTTTTCCTTTGTACCTTTACTTTTCCATTCCCTGGTCTAACATAAGTCTGTGTTTATTAGTAAGGCATACACTATTATTTTTTATCTTGTTATCACGATTGTCTCTTGACTAAGACACCACAGATTATAGATTATAGAGACCATATTTATTTACACAATAATTATAGCAGTGATAAGGCTTATAGAAATTTGGTAATTATCAAAAGTTAAATGAAATGGGCGTGTCACAAACGTATTTCAGTAATAAACTACAGTTTTAACTACAATTAATTATTTTGTAAGAAAGGGGCGACAGAAAGGGACGTTGGCCGTTATTAAAACCACAAAGTGGGTCGTGAGTGCGCTGTTTGCCTTTCACGTTTTCATGACAGAACCGATAGCAGTAACTAAGAAATATTATAGAAATATAATCTACCACAAGCTTGTCTAAATATTTATTAAATGAATAATATTCATTACGAATGTTTATTTATCCGTAGCGTTATTATCAAATTGATAATTAATGAATAACTTTTGTTTTTTTTTAGTAATCATAGCATATACAGTATTTACAATTTTCTTACATAGTTAAATAATTAAGAAATTAATAAAAATAAAATTAAAGCATATTTAAAAAGTTTGTTCCCTGTGTCAGTGTACCTTTAACGATGGCAGCATTTCCTCGCTGTATTGCGATATTTATTCGTTGAGCGAGGAAAGCACCAGCTCTGGGGTCACAGGTACTATCTACGAGGCGCTAACTAAATTCTTTACTTAGCCCCTTTAATAAGAATCGAACGAATTACATCATATCTTGATCATATTTTGCTTGGGAAATTTCGCACATTTATTTTTTTATAGTTTATTTTACACTCAAACATCATACGTGTTAAAATGAGGACAATCAGATAATTATCAAAATAGAAAGGATATATGGGAAAATAACATGAGAATTTAGCCAACCAGATCCATGCAACTTCCTTACAATTGAGTAGCACACAACTCACGTATTTTCTTTGTATTGAAGAAGTCGCATGGTCCCGCCAAGCATCCGCGAATATACAATGTAAATACATAATTATGTAGGAATAAAAAATTACAAATAATCAACACAGGAAGGTTGCAGAAAGAACTCTCTCGTCTCTATAGAGCTACTGACAATGTCCATCACAGTTTTATTGTAAATCCGACACAATTTGCTAACAACATGTGGTAGGATGAGTCAAACCCACCACTGCGCATCTTGTGATGAAAATAACTCAATATTGAAGATGCAGTCAAAGTCGCTATTGAATAAGGGTTTTTACTTCTGGTAGAGAACTTACAATATGCCAAGATAAGCAAGGATTTAAAGGAAAACTAAATAAACTCCATCGCCTTTAATGGTTTCATTTGGAGCAGTCAACTAATAGCCTGAATTCCCGTATACTTAGCGAGGTATTTGTACCACTTTGAAGTGAAGTTGGCCGCGACCCAAACTGATGATATTATTTTATATTATAATGTTACATTTGTAGATATTACTTGGACGATTATGGGCTCATATCTTCGGTGAAATAGGATCTTTGTAGTCGAGTTCCTTTGTTCGGAATATTCTTTGTTTGACTCGAACATTTTGCTAACATCACGATATTGGGTTGAACAGGATTCCTAGTTGCATTATTTCTTATTGGTTCTGCGTGCTGGTAAATGGCTGTATGATTTTACAAATAGTGCCACCTGATATCAAAGGTGTATATCAACGCACTTGCAAGCCCTCTAGGATAGTGTCTATGGGCGGCGGTATCACTTAATATCAGATGAGCCTCCTGTTCGTCTGTATGCATTTTGTTCTATAAGAAAAAGTTTTATTTAGTTTTATTTATTTTTTGTCCGGCAATCGTTCACGAGATTTCTAAAGTATAAGATTTATGAAATAAAAAAAATTAAGCTTTACAGTTTAAAGAATTAAGGGTACTATTTTATACACCTTTACTAGCTGTTATCTACCAAGTAACCACAACCCAAACTCTATAATCCCTGGTAGTTCTTACCTGCATATTACATACCTATCAGCATTTTAAAATAACGAAGGTCTGGCCGTTGTGGGCTCTTGTTCTAGTAGGAGTCATACTAATTGTACGATTGTACTAAATATATATACTATATAGTGTTTCACTCACTCTAAGAAAAAAAAAATATTTTATTGATTAAAGACACTTAATTTAATATTAATCTAATATACTTAAAATACGTGGAATTAAAAATAAACCTCTCCTTCTTGAAGTCAGTTTAACTAAGTTTCCAATTAGCAATTCTGAAATTAATTACAATTACTTCAAGCACATAAAAGAGTACTAAATAATTCATTTGTTGTTAGTAATACAGAAGTCCTATAATGAAAGCCACTACCACAAATTTACGTGAATTTATTAAATGTTAATTGAGAGAGCGATGCAGGAATGTTATGAAAGCATTAATATAAGTATTATTTGGTTAATAAAATAAAGTTAATTCCAGACGAATTTTTAATAATAAAATTGTTATAAAATGCCTAAGGATTTTTCTAATAGTAAAAGTTAATTAAGGCGATATTAATTCTAACTAAGTTTTCAAAGATTTTAGTAATTAATATTTCTTGAATAAAGCTATTATTAATTTCTACTTAATTCTAAGAAGTCTCAAAGGTCAAAGGCCTGCCATATTTTAACATAATATTATTGTAGTTTTCTTGTTAAAAGCCTGTTTTAACCGATTTAAAAAAGGAGGTCTCAATTTGACTTGACTTGTTTGAAATGATTTTTGAGTGTCTATTTATGGTTCTTAAACGAGTTGGAATGTCGAAAAAATTTGTGCAGAACTGAAATTTGCGAACCGCAACGTTAGGGAGTGGTACGGGTATTGCGTCTGCGGAAGAGTCGCTGCAACTGCCACAAGACAAGACACTCCAGTAATGGAGAGGCACTAAAAGAAGAAGAATTTAGTTTTCCAAGCACGCGTGTAAAGTGTATGCGTGTTTGTAGTACCTCGGAGACTAAAATTTATATCGAGATTATATTTTTTTCTTAATTTTGTAATAATCGAACTTGGGAATTACATCAAAATGCCTTCAGCAGTTTATGGGATATATACAGTCTGCTGGCACTTCGATGGGGCATTCTTAATATATAAGATAATCTGCTTACATATTATCATCACGTTCTTTCAAGTCAGTTTCATTTTTTTAAATACTTTCATATGTTTGGAGTCATTCTACTGTACTTTAACTTACTGTTTTAAATTGTTTTAGTCTTTTCATTATTTAAATGGATTATAAAATTAGTTTCTCATAAATTTTTCTTAGGTACATATAATAAAATAACGAGATACATTTACATGAGGTTGTATGGATTGTATCCATTTTACCCAGTTATGTATCCAACTTTAAATGAACTTAACTTTAAAAGACCTTTAAAATACCTTACTATCACATTATATTATTTTAAGGTCCTTAGAGGTAGAATATGTAACGCGGAAATGTTGAAGAGACTGGGGCTGCGTGTGCCAAATAATCACACTCGGTGTGGTAAGCGCATAACATACTTAATTTTATTCAACCTCTGTACTCATGATAAAATATATTTAGTAGGCAATTAACAATGAAGCCTTGTTCACGACTAGAAAAGCACGACAGGCTAATGACATTAGCGCTAAGTCGTCTGCTAGCCTTAATTCGCTTTTTTATTTAAAAAGGGAAAAGGATATTAATTATATGAAACAAACAACACCAAAGATTTTTTTTCTTAGAAAATGAATCATAAAAAATTTGAATTGAAATAAAATATTGTTTGACAACGTATACGTCAAGTCAAATTTGATATAAATTTTTGTATAGATTATTCCCATATCATAAAAATATGGGTCTCTTTATTGCAACGCGAACAAATTGGTTCATAATGATACGTGGAAATATTGTTCTATACTTATTATTATTAAATCGTTTATTTGCAATACAATATATAAAATTTTCTTAACCTACATAGTGATAAGAACAATAATTAAAAATTAATGAATAGAAAAAAAAAAAAAAAGTTTGTAAGTTTTTATATTTATATTAATTTAAAGGCTGTTATTATAAAACATTTCACATTCACATACACACACACACATATCTACAACGCACACAAACCGTTTTTATTGCCGTTATGCAAGAGCTGGATCTATATCACAAGTAATTTATATTTACTTAATAGGGGCCCATACATTGTATATAGTTTTATTTGCAATATAGTACAAAATAAACAAATTTGAATATTTTCTTTAATCTAGGTATGTGGCTAGATTAATATCGAATATTAAAAGTCTATAGTGTATACTTAACTTATAGAATTTTAATACACAAACCAAAAGTCTAGACTCACTGTAACCTATTTTAATTTTTAAAATAAACAAATAAGGCATAAATTTCAATCTAGAAGAACTCCACTTCCCCTAACAGCGATGCTATTTATTAATCATGAGTAAATACCCGCCTCTTTCTATATTCCCCAGACAATAATCGCGTAGCATCAAATGAATTATGAAATTTTATATTCAGGGAATCCTTATTTGAGGTGGGAATGATTTATTCGTCTATATTACGCACTGAGTCGGCTTGAATGGCATTATGTTGACACCTTATGAACTCCTTTATTTGTATTTGATTTATGTACGTATATACCGCTAGTCATTTAGGCATTATGGCAGGTAGTTTATCACTTAAATTTTATTAAAGTATAATAAAATTGAATATGTTATTATTTCAAAATAATTTTTTAAAGTTTACCTTAAACTATTAAAGTTTTAATTAAATTATGCCTAGTCGCAATTTGTTCTGCAATTCAATATAGAACAATATATTTGAAAATTTGATGAATTATTTTCAATTTTCTAAACCTACAAAGTAATAATAAAAATTATTAAAAAGAAAATCAAAACAAATTTAAAAAGTTTGGTCTCTGTGGCAGTGTACTTTTAACGCTGGAAGCATTTCCTTGCTGTATTGCGATACTAATTCGTTGAGCCAGGAAAGCACCAGCTCTGGGGTCACCGGTACTCTCTACCAGGCGCCATTGTTACGTTACCTATTAAATCTGGCAGAAGAACTGGCTAACTGCTGAAGAAGAGCTGGACAACTTCCATAGGGTATGCACTATGCAATAAAGCTTTTGAAAAAAAAATGTTCTTATATTGTATTGTTGCGAGTAGGTCTTCTGCTGTACCAAACACAGCCGCCGATTATTTGGCATAAAATTCCCTCATAATATTTTCTGGAAGTCTTCCACTCTCCACTTTACAAGACACGTTCTTTTGCGACCTAGCGAACTGTAGAATCGACTTTCGGTGGGGGTTTTTCCCTAAGAGATACGACCTCCAATTGTTATAAAAGTATACACCCAGCCGACTATACAAAGGCCGACAACGCAGCTATACCAAATTAGCTCACTCACTGTAAATACTCTTTTATTATATTGTATATAAAATTCTATGGAAAAAATGGCTTTCTTAAAATTACAAATTTTTTTCGTCCAAGAACCTTAATTCATACCCTACATAACTAATAAATAGCACATTCAACATTATTCTATGCAATAAAACGTCATTTCAAACATAACCTCATTTCGTACGTTTATTTATGATTGCTCATACATAAATTCAAGGAAGGATAAATACTCATGGGAATACAAAAACAAATCGTTTGATATGATGTTATATCATGCAAATTTGAGGGCTCAAAGCCTTTGTTTTAAAAATAATTGAGATTGTCACCTATTGTTTGTCACTAATTTGTTTTTTATATTAAAACCTGCTTTCTTGCAGGATAAAAAGATATTTATTTATCAGTCGTTTTTACACAAGCCGACCCATTCAGGCAAAAAAAAAGTCAACATTCAATTATTCATACAGGTAACACAATGTCCACGTATGAACGTCGAATAAGAAATATACATTAAATGCTTCTAATTTTACATTTACTGCCAGTTCTCAAATCAAGGGCGTAGAATGGAAGAGAAGAACTGGCAATAAACTCTCCACCACTCTTTTTAATCGCCAAGTTTTTTGTTTTACACAACGTTTGTAAGGAGCTGCAACCATTACACCATGTTCCACATGACATCTTAAGTAATAAATAATAATAAAATAAATTAAAAACAAAGATTTGTCCTCTATCAGGAGGCGTCGGAAATATGATATTATACATAATACTAGTAATAAAGTCACTTTAATTCCATACTTTAAAAAAATACAAATCAGATGGGTGTTAGTTTTGTTATTATAGTGTACATTAGTTATTATTATTTCCATTACTTCATGTTCTGCAGTGGGGAACTCAGAATCGAAAATCGCCTGCTTAACTTTCTAAAACAATTTCATATAAAGAGGCCGTGCGGACCGCATCTTGCAAGTCCTGTCATCTCTAGGGATATGAGGCAAGCACATTTCTACGTGTTTCAGCGCTCATTTTCCTTAACAGACAAGATAATCGCTCCGCCTACCAAATAAATTTTTTCGGATAGGGGGACAAACGATAGGACATAAAGTCATCGCAGTTCATGAACACCCATTTTAGAGGATGCGTTGCCGGTTTTTGGGGAGGAGTATACTCTTTAAACTATTGGAGGTCGTATCTCCAAGGGAAGACCTCAACCGGGAGTCGATTCCACAGTTCGCTAGTGGTTCGATTGGCTTCCAGCGATAATTTTTTATCATCTGGGATTCGTATCTAAGAACGCGACCCAAGATGGCGTATCAATACATCACGGTACAACAAAACCAGGTAATAGAATTAATTACTTATACAGGTAAACAAAAGGCTATGTTCGCTTTAGAAAATTTGAAAGCTTTTGTTCGAGAAGCTTTAATTACCACCAAAAGCGTCGCCTCAGTCATTATAGATGCCGTGACGTTAGCTATAAACCAGGAAAATGCTTTATGCAAATTATTTTGTGGCGGTGCTATTAGTAATAATCGTATAAGTCGGAAAACGTGAGTAAATATAGGCACCTGCTGCTCGTATTGTACGAAGTATGTGCGATATATGTAAAACGCCGGCACGCTAACATTTCCTAAGTAATGAAGTCTTAAGTCGAGTTCCAAATTCAAATTAACAGTCGTAATTGCTACGGATTGTCTACAGAAAATGTAACAGCTATTTTTTGTTAAGGGTTTTAATTGATTGAGGAAATATATATACTCATCTAGCGAGTTTGCTTATCTTAGCCGAGTACAATTTATTTGAAGACCAGGGTGTGCAATTATTTAATCAATTACCGTCTAAAATTCGTAATATTAGCCTGTTTTACCAATTCAAAAGTGCATTATAGATATCCGAATGAGCCTAGTACACTAAAATTGGGACGGCTGATGGCGGCGTGTATCTCGTTCGTATTTATTAAATTTCTCATGTAAATAAAATACATGATTTTTTTTGTAATGAGAAATAAAGTTCTTAAAACATTAAATATTAATGACCGCTAATATTTGATAATATTTGAAACAAATCACTTTAAGAAATATATTTTCCAACATAATTAAAGTTTAAGTTAAAATTGCACATTACAAATACTGTGTTATGCTTGATTCTTATGTATTTTAAATAACATTTATAGGTGGGTATTTAATCTTCTGGTGCAAGCTTAGACAATTATAGTTACGATACCAATCGATCGGCCGGACGTTATGTACACGTTATTACCAACTAGCCTCGCCAGGACTGCGTTACAGAAGTATATTTTGTATATATTGATGTGAGCATAAAACGACATCATGTTATGATTATAAAAAATAATTCATTTGAAATTTAAATATACGAGTATATCTATTTAGATTCTTTTTAAATTATTTGTTTTATTTTTTTTTAGATTAAGCCTTTTTCTATAGTAAAAGTTGTTTCAATGTTAATCTATGAGGCCAATGAGTGCCGTCTAGGTAGTTATGTAAAATATATTTAGGTAATTTTGATCGGCGCTTGTTCCTTTAAGCATTATATATAACTAAATAAAGACTTAAAAAATCAGAAGCTAATTCGTATCTTACACTGCTCTATTTATGAGCAATCATTTTAATTCGTATTCCGAATTATTGTTTCAATAATATTATTTTTATTATTTATTTCCCTGACCACGGAGGAGATTATAGTGCACCAGTGCAGGGACACAAATGCTTTATATTATTGCATAGAATACTCATACTCAGATGATAGATGTAATTACCTGCTCACCCAACGCATTCCATCCAAAGAAACGTCTTTACTTAAGACTACTACTAATTTTTCTATATGAATAATTTTCCCCCAGCATTTGAACCTGATCTGTTTGAGTGAAGAATCTTCTGGTTATAAACAATATTTATATAATTTCAGTGTGTACATGAATGGCCTTTTGAAATGCCAAACAAACTAATATTAAAATAACTAGTAAAAAAAATAACAATAGTAGCGAATTTCAAAAAACCCGTTTTTGTGGTAAAATAATACACACGTTGTAAACATTCCGACACAGAGCAAATATTTGTGTTTGTTTTGGTCGAAGTGCCCCTAGCCATGATTATACTAAAAAGAGATTTTGACAATCAAACAGGGTTACCCCAACCTGTCCCTTTTGTTATTTGTTAAACGTTTATTATCAAAGCGACTTAGTTATAGTTGCGCAAAAGCTTTGCTTTCTATAAAAAATTACCAATTTTTTCGGCAAATTCTTTTCGGCACCGTTGGTGGTCACGGACCCCAACAATTTACCATCAATGGTGGCTGGAGTTATCTTGGTGCTAAGAAATGGGAATAAGGAATTAAAACTATAATTTATTAATATAGGTAACACAATGTGCAAATATGAAAGACCATATCTCAAATAACTAAAAAGACCGTGGTGGTATCTTCTATCAGATGTAGGCATAGTGAAAAAGAAATATAATTATACAGCTAACATGAATTATATACAACAAAAACAATTGTAAAGAATAGCCAAAGATGGAATTAATATATACAAAAAGGTTCAAGCATTTACAAAAGGAAAAAATCCATAAAAATAATAAATGTATTTAATAATAGCTAATATCTCCTTCGAATGTGTTTTGTCAGTGTGTGTGTGTGTGTGTGTGTATGTGTGTGTGTGTGTTGGTGTGTGCTAATGATGCACCCCCCATACACACAGCGATATTAATACTCCTTTTGAGCAGATTCCGCAATAGCTTAACAAGTCAAGGCTTTATATAGTGGTTGTTGTATGTGCAGGCTGCGCGATGCAAACCTGAGATTTTTGCATAGTTTGTGTTGATGTGAGGATGTTGAAACAAAGCATGACAACGATTCTGGTAGACATTATAGCTGAAACAACATAAATACACATTGTATCAAGGTAAATCACAGTTGATAGTCACCACAAGTAGCTCCCGTACACGAGTACGACGCATGACCAGTCATCGCCCTCTCCCCATATGATTAGGGAGATGGAAGTATGAATGATTGGGAAGTGACAAATTAGTTTTATTGTTTGTCATCATCAATGTAAATAATAAAAAATAAATAATAAATAATGTAATAATATTGCTTTTATATTTTACGTAAATGGACAACAATTATTATTGTTAAATTATAAAACAAAGAAAAATCAAAAACTATGAATCACATACAAGAAATATTGTAGAATTGTTTAAGACAAAGTTTAGTCCAACGTATATAAAAATTCTAGTATAAAATAATGCTCAAATAATTTTATGAGCAGTGTTGGCCTAGTGGCTTCAGCGTGCGACTCTCATCCCTGAGGTCGTAGGTTCGATTCCCGGCTGTGCGCCAATGGACTTTCTTTCTATGTGCGCATTTAACCTTCGCTCGATCGGTGAAGGAAAACATCGTGAAGAACCGGCTTGCCTTAGACCCAAAAAAGACGACGGCGTGTGTCAGGCACAGGAGGCTGATCACCTCCTGGCCTATTAGATTGACAAATGAGCGAGAAACAGATACAGAAATCTGAGGGCCAGACCTAAAAAAGGTTGTAGCGACACTGGTTTTTTTTTTCAAATCATTTTATACGCCTACGAACTATGAAGGTGCTTCAGTATGGTTTTAATTATTATAAATTAATTTGGTTACTCAAATCACATATTCTAAAATAAATACCCCGGTCGTGAAGTTACGCAAATGATTTTGTAACATTAAATTGACTATTAAAATTATAAAGCCAGTACCAATTAGAATGTAATTAGAATCAACAAATAAAAGTATATCGAAGCGGGAACTAATTAAACAGCGCACTAATTATCGTGTTCGAATAAATATTCCCAAGCATTTTGAATAAAAATTTCTGATTTTAAACATCTAACATGCTTATCTCGAGGATAACTGTACAAAACTGCAAGCAAAAAAAGATTAACTAAATTATCTCGGACTTTTTTAGACTTTGAAGTTTCTGGATTTGTATTCAAATATTTTGAAGCCCTCGTTAGATCAAATGCGGTGTCGGTTGAAATGTAGAGTGAATTCATTATCGCGGTCGGGTAGTCGTTAGTGGTTTACAGCCCTGTTCACCATCTCTTTGAAATAATGCTCCCTTGGTACCTTCATGTATCACGAACCCGGCCACATTGGAAAGACATTTAAAATACAGAGCCGTAGGCGCTCGAACAGGTTCACAATAAAACTTAATTTATAAGGCGTTCTATTTTTAAACTGAATCAAGCTTTGACATGAAAGAAAAGCCAGGCTTAGCGTGGGTTTTGCAATCTTGAGGTCGTACAATCGAATTCCGGCTGTTTCTTTCTACATGCGTAATTGTCAAATAACATAAACACTGGTACGTTTTGCAAAGGAAACTTTTTAAAAAAAAAGTTATGACCAAAACACAAAAAAGAAGATCAAAATTATAAATGAAATTTATCACACCCCATACCAGCAGCAGAACCAGTTGCCCACTGAAGTATGGTTAAACCGAATCCACTAAGGGTCCTTCAAGAAAAGAGCGTATCAATTCTTAAAAGGCCGGCAACGCATTTGCGAGCCTTCTGGCAATGTGAGTGTCCATGGGCGGCATTATCCTTACTGAGTCCGTTTTCCTCGTATAACATAAAAAAAGCCAAAATGTCAAACCAAATAAAAAAATATCGCATTTCATACAAAAACGTATATATTTTCATAGGGAATAAATCACCTTGCTATAATCCGTAATATTCCTAATACAATTACGGCGGTTTGTCAAACGCTTAATATCATTAAGGGGATCGCTTACAAAAAATGTAAATAATTTTTGCGTTCATTCGTCGGTGAGCCAATTAGTTAAACTGCTTGCGTAATTATGTCCTTAATCTTTGTTCACTGCTCATATTTTGTAATAAAGGTCAAACTTGAAGGGTCGTTGGACAAAGCCGCTTAGTGCGATGCTCAAAATACGTATTAGCGTACAAATTAGTTCGGATTTTTCGGGCATAATAACTTATGTTGTTCGAGAAAATTGGTTTAGTTTTCACGTATAATTAAAATTAAATAGATATCTTATACAGACACAAGCGTTTTGTTCATGATGTTATATTTGATTTTTGTAGAGTAGTGTTGGCTTAGTGGCTTCCCTGAAGTCGTAGGTTCGATCTCCAGCAATAGATTCTTTCCATGGGTGCATTTAACATTCGCTCGAACGGTGAGAACATCGTGAGGAAACCGACTTGACTTTTTTTTTTTTTTTTTTTTATAAAACAGGGGGCAAACGGGCAGGAGGCTCACCTGATGTTAAGTGATACCGCCGCCCATGGACACTCTCAATGCCAGAGGGCTCGCGAGTGCGTTGCCGGCCTTTCAGGAATCGGTACGCTCTTTTCTTGAAGGACCCTAAGTCGAATTGGTTCGGAAATACCTCAGTGGGCAGCTGGTTCCACATAGTGGTGGTGCGCGGCAAAAACTGCCTTGAAAAACGCTCAGTTGTGGAACGGCGGACGTCGAGGTGATACGGGTGGAATTTCGTATTCTGTCTCGACGTCCGATGATGAAATTCAGCTGCAGGTATTAATCCGAACAACTCCTCTGAACACTCTCCATGGTAAATGCGGTAGAAGATGCAGAGTGACCCCACATCTCTACGCAACGCCAAAGGATCAAGCCGCTCGGAGAGGGATTGGTCGTCGACGATTCGAACCGCTCTGCGTTGTATACGGTCAAGTGGAAGGAGCTGGTACTGGGGAGCCCCCGCCCAGAGGTGAGAGCAGTACTCCATGTGGGGCCGAATTTGCGCTCTATATAGTTGCATGCGGTGGCCCGGAGTGAAGTACCGTCTCGCCTTGCTGAGCACACCAAGCTTTTTGGAGGCTAATTTAGCCTTTCCCTCCAAGTGACCGCGAAACTGAACGTCGTTCGATATGTCAACGCCAAGTATTCCAATGCTGGCTGTGGCTTTAAGAAGAGTGTTTTCGAAAAGAGGAGTGGCGACAAAGGGTGTTTTTTTAGCGGAAAACGCGCAAACTTGTGTCTTCTTGGGGTTAAATTGGACTAGGTTTAGTCTGCCCCAGTCTGAGACTCCACGTAGTAGAGTTTCGACTTCAGACACAAGTTTGTTCCGGTACTCATCGACAACTGCCCGAGAAATACCTGCCCGGCCAGTGTAAAAAGTATCCCCAGTGCTGTCATCCGCATAGCAATGAATGTTGCTAAGTTGCAACATATCATTGATATGCAGAAGAAACAGGGTCGGGGATAGAACACAGCCTTGTGGGACCCCAGCGTTCACGGGGACCCAAAAAGTCGATGTACTTGCCTATTAGATTGACAAATGATCATGAAACAGATACAGAAATTTAAGGCCCAGACCTAAAAAGATTGTAGCTTAGATTTGCTTTTTGTTATATTTAAGAATTCTTTCAAAAAATTATATTTATAATTGTTACATTCACGCGATGTAGTTCTTCTTTTGTTTTAAGATTCGTTCTTAGGGACCATAATCGCACCGACTGTAGCGAACGTATTTAGAATTTCAAAAGTGGCGTCTTCAAACTTCACTGCACTGAACTGTTATTTTACGTAGAACACTTGAATAGCCCTCACGTACATTTGAATATTATGTTTTCAACATTTTACTAAAACAGTTTTTCCGTCTATAGGGTGAAATATCAATGGTTGCAAGAGAACTCTCAGAAGCAATTAAACGATTTATTTCGTGTAATAGGAGGTAAACAAGCAAGAGGCTCATCTGATGTTAAGTGATATCTCACTTAACTCTCACATTGCCAGAAGGCTCGCAAGTGCGTTGCCGGCCTTTTAAGAATCGGTAAATACTCAACAATCTCCAATACAACCAGCCGCTGCCGTCTAACAGACCTCGAAGTGGCTTTCATTCTACCGGCCACCTGGTTCTTTCGTATTCCCGAAATTGAAAATCATATTTGAATTTTTTCAATGTTAAACCGATATGAGCACAAAAACCGCACATCAATAATGTATTGACTTGCAAAAGGTTTCTAAATATCACCCAAAAAGTCATCTTCCAAGTAAAAATATGTTAGAAAAGCTGTGTTATTTCCCTTTGCCTACTTAGCTATATTTAAATCACGTAGGCGTCAAATATGATGTAAATTAGAATTGGAATGTTACTTTGTCGACCAACCCACATTAGAAGCTTTACCGGATAATAAAAAAGCGTGCGTGACCACCGACTCAATGCAAATTACACTTCCATTTTATACAATAAAACCAAATGAGCCCTTTTAACGCGACATGAGAAATCGATAAAAAGTACGTCTACGCTTGCTTCTTGGTGATTTCTTGGGTATTTACTTTGTAACTACGACAACTTGAACGTTAAAAGTATTGCGAATTATTCATATTAGAGTTTTTCGTTTACATATAGATAATAATAATAAAAACTTTATTCTTGACAAATAACGGGTGTACTATTTGAGAAACTTTTGAATCATAAGCCAACCTGCCACACCGCGCATGAAACAATCGACTTATTGCAGCAACGATTTCCAGAACACATTATCTTACGAAATTCTGATGTCAACTGGCCATCAAGATCATTTGTTAAACGCCGTGCGATTTTTTTCATTGGGGTTGAACCCGAAACAATTCCTGAGCTCAAATCAGAAATCCAACCCGTCATCGGTGAGATACAGCCACATCTCTGTGCAAAAGTCATGGAAAATTTCATGAAAAGAGTAATGGCCTGTCATCGGAGCCGTGGGGGTCATTTGCCCCATATTTTATTCCATACTTAATCGGAACTTGTCTTCTTTACAATCCAATAAAAATATCACAACTCTGCCATAAAATACTTGTTTTTATTTTAAAATAAAAAAGTGCACTTACTGAGACACCAGTTTGGTTTTGGTTATGACAAAATTCATATATCGCTAGTCCCTATATTTGGGAGTCCCTGTGTTGTGATAACAATTATTCCGTAGTGCTTGTGTAAAACAGTTTTTTAAGAATGGTTTAGTGTTACAACTAATCAAACACAACTCTTATACGATATCAAGAATGTGTGAGTGTGTGAATGGGTGTCTGTGCGCATGTATTTGAGAGTGTAGCTCAGAGTTGTTGTAAAAAAAAAGATTTTATTTAGCGCCTAGTACATAGTACCGGTGACCCCAGAGCTGGTGCTTTCCTCGCTCGACGAATATGTATCTCAATACAGCGAGGAAATTATGCAGGTGTATTGTGCCTTTTTTTATAAACAGGTAAGGTTACGAACACTTGGGTGATAACTGCAATAAGATAAAACAGAAGACGCACGCCCATATTACAATATAATTTTTTTTTATTAGTAAATTTATCTCTTCCAATTCTTAGATTTGGGGATTGAGCAAAAAATACTCTCCATATAAAAAAAATACTCGTTGAAGACGTTACAATTTGTTAATACATTATAATTTTATAAACATTTTTTTACTAGTTACAATCTTGTATCTGTACTCAGGATTTGATAGAATACTCCTAAACGTGTACCTGTTTACTTCCAAACAATTTATATTGTTTAAATACATTAAAACGTCAGCTACTTTATTCCTTAAGAAAATTTGGGAGGTAAAGTGCGAAACGTTGTTTTAATTTGTGTCAATGTACGGTACGGAGTGCCCCTGTTTCCTTAAAAGCAAAACTTAAAATGTTTCGACTCACATTACTCTGAATATTTCATTTGTATAATGCGTGTATGAATAACGAACAGCATCTGTATAATATTGTTATTTGTATACACTTTTTCTAGACAATTGTACGAACCAAGGCTGGACTAGAAATTATAAATGGTCATGACGTGAGCTTGTCAGAAGTGAGCTTGCTTTGTCAGTGTACTTATTTAGGATACTTACGGGTCGGTGTATAAAGGAGAGACTGGGTCAAGGAGCAATACATGTAATACAATTGCTATCGAGGAATATCTATTTGTTTGTACACTGGCTGAGTTCACAAGTCCTTGTGGCAGTGTACCTTTAACGCTGGCAGCATTTCCTCTTTGTATTGCGATACTTTTTGTTGAGCAAGGAAAGCACCAACTCTGGGGTCATCAGTACTATCTACCTGGTGCTAACTTATATCTTTGATTAGCGTCGGTGTACTTGAACCCCACAGCCCAAGAGTCTCTACTCCAATGGGAACGAAAGTTGGAGGAAAGATTTATATTTGAGCCGTTGATAATATTCCGCCTGCTCTGCGACCGCGCCAGGTTTTTCGCTTGTACGAGGGAGGTGAGACGGGGCTAACGTGTGCATACAAGAAGCATCCCATATCAAAGCGCGTCCCATCCTCCAAGGGATCAACGACATTCCTTCCAGCCATGACCAAATCCTAAAAAATAAGTACTTCACAAAGACAAAACATTTTGATAGATTCCAAGTATTGTTATAAAAATTTAACACGAATTTGTTGTACCGTAATTGTATACAAATAAATCAAACTGATGAAATTTGTTTCCATAATTTAATATACGTTAATGGATGGCAACATTCATCCCGTCATTACATATTAACTGATGCTTAAAGGATACAATATGCGATCAAGTTTTTGACGTTGCAATCTATTGCTAATTTCCCAAGAGGTTTGTGCTGCCACAAAGAAACTATATTAGTGTTCTAACTGAAGTTTAGTATCGGAGATAGAAATTTATCGATTTCAATCATCTTTACTACCTATCTAGATTATTGTATGTTTAGATATGATATCGTCTGATCAAAATGCAATGAATGGGGTTGGAGGAGGCTAGGTGGGGTTCTAATCCTAACGACCCAAGAAAATACAAATACAAATGGCGCTACAACTTTTTAGGTCTGGGCGTTAGATCCTCACGATGTTTTCCTTCACCTTACGAGCAAGAGTTAAATGCGCACATACAAAGTCCAATAGTGCACAGCCGGGGATAGAACCTACGACAACAGGGATGAGAGAACATATTTTATTTATAACGTGTTATAAATTTAATTTTTTAAGTAATATTTTTAATCTGTTTTATAAGGTTGGAAATACAATAAAGGTTTCATTATGATATAACATGGAGTTCATGGATGCATTTGCCGTGTAAAGTAGAAAATATAAATTTTTTTTAACCGAACCGAACGCGATGGAGATTCACTGTGGAGGCCCCGAGTCATATATAAAAAATAAAAATAAAAAGCCTTTTATTTCCCAATATAGTTAATTAATAAGGTACATTTCTTTATGTGGTTTTCTAAACCTTTGCAAGACTTAACAAAATCTATTAGTAAATGAATAAATATTATGACTAAATTTCTATCATGCTAAGTATTATTATTTACAGTTTTTGATATTCTAATTATTGTATAGGAACCCCTCTTCAGATGAAGGCCTTTTCCAGCTTTTGCCAGTTTTCTCTATTTTGCGCTATGTGCTATTTAGCTATTTCAGCTATTTTTTTAATATCTTCTTCCCAGCGTGCGAAAGGTCGCCCTCTGTAGCGTTTTCCTTTTTAATTAGATTGTTTTCTTCGGTTGATGAGTTGGTTTTTAAAGGTGTTGCTGGAAGGTTTTGGTCGTAATCTTCCTCGGTGACCGGCCGTCTTGGAAGATGTGATGATTCATTTTTGTTAAGTTTATCTATGTTGTGTTTGTACACTGAGTCATTATATATATATGACAATAAGTTATATTTTGAATCATTTGAGTCATTTTGTATTTGAATATTCAAGTCAATATAAGCATGTATTTTTTGGAACGCCTTTTCCTTAACTATAACGATGACGTCTGAAGCCTTAAGTGAGCTAAGATCTGTTATAAACGAAGCGGGCTCGAGCGATTCGAAAGCGGGAACATTACGCATAGAACTTTTGGGCGTTGTAAAGCGCAATACTTCTCATTTACTTTATAATTAATCATTTGCTATTGACAAAGATGAATAAAAATATAGTTAGGGATTCTAAGGCACTAATTGTTTATTACTTGTGTGTGCGTCTATGACTCTAAAATTCACCACCTGACCTTTTGTTTTCCTACTATGTAACTAATAATAATACATTTTATTTGCCTCTTCATAATATTGCATTTTACGGGTTAACATGCAGGTATGGGCAGGTATTTATCTTTGTGAGAGGCTGGTGTCTGTTATAGTAACAGGTCGCAATCCTTCTACCACAGTCAGAAAATATACAACAACATACTACGCCTAAACAAAAGTATAAACAAAAAAAAACAAATCAATAAAAAAAAATATTATTGTTTCGCATTTATTAAACCTGCAAGCAATACGACGGCTCATTGGTCTAGTGGTTAGTACCCCTGAATGCGAATCCATGGGTCCCGGGTTCGATCCCCGGCTGAGACAAACATCGATGTGATGAGCATTTGGTGTTGTGCTTAGGTCTTGGGTGTTTAAATATGTATTCATTTGTCTTTTCATTTTTTTTTTCATTCATCTTTCTATAATATATATGTATGTATATCCGTTGCCTAGTACCCATAACACAAGCTTCACCAGCTTAGCATGGGACTAGGTCAATTGGTACGAATTGTCCAATCATATAATACGATACTGCCAGTACTTAGTTAACTTAATACAACCTTAAACAAACATGTGAAAAGAAATTGTTATAGAATGATTTCAAACGGTTTCATTCTGATCGTATTGTAAGCCTTAGGAATTTGTAAAACTCCTTATTGCGTGCTTACGATTTCCCGAGCCCTAATGGGTGAGCGCGATTTCGCTGACAAATAAATATGTACCATATTTCCCGTCAAAGTAATTGTATGGCTAGTAACAATACTATAGTACAGGGACAAAAATTCAAATGTGTTTTATTTGTCGATGAAAAGTGGATGTTTACAATTTGACACTTTTGGGATCAAGCGTTTATCTGATTCTGTTTATATCCACAGAAAATATTAAATAAAAATAAAAATATCTTATATACTAACAAATTTTATTAACGTGGTAAACGTTCTATAATCGAGATGTAAAAAGATTTTATTTATGGGTCATTTAAAAAATTAATGCTTCTAAATTTACTTAATCAAACTTTAGCTGTCATATTATATATAATACTAGCAGACCGGCCAAGCGTTGCTGTGGCTAAGATTTTTGTTATAATACATAGTAGTAAACTATTCAAGGGAAACGGTAGGAGAACACCAGTAATGGGGACCACCATGCTTTATTGGAAATTGTAGCTTATGTGAAACGTTGGTACTTTCAACACAGTGCCATCTGTTAGAATTATGACTATCAAATAATAAACAAATATTTTGCAATAAAATAATATTGCGGGCATAAATTGAGATGTAAGCTATCCTATCTTTTAAGTTGGATCAAACTACACAGTTCGGTAGTTTAGGAGTCCATAGCGGACAAACAACGTGACACATAATTTATATATATTAAGATTATATACAAGCGGACCCGACAGACTTTGTCCTGTATGATATTTCAAGCAATTAGGATATTAAACATAGTTTGAAAGTACCGACTGACATCAGCCGGCTGATTTGTAAATCTAAACAACCCTGGTCGCCACTCAAACGGATACGAAAAATTCATTAAAATTGGTGCAGCCGTTTAAGAGGAGTTTTGTGACATATTATATATAAATATATACATGCTTAATCTGATTCTTTTAACGAAAAGATATAAATAAGTAGTTATAAAGTGTGTCATATCAAGTTTCTTTTGAAATATTTCGTCTTTTTGACAAATTATGTTACATTTACTTAAAACTATAATTAGAGATCCAATTCTTAAAGGTTATTAAGCATTTGCTAATCATTCCTTAGTGGCCCCACGAGAAGGGTCTGACATGCAACACGATAATCTACCAGTTAACATTAAAGGAACAGACCGCAATATAAAACAACCCCAAGTTGTGCGTGACCACAAAGTCCGATTTATTTTCGTCTCGAGATTTGAATTTAGAATTTAATTTTCTTTTCAATGCCAATTCTTATATTGATTTTACTTTTTATAGGAGCGTGTCTTGAATTATTTTATCTTCAGATTGTATTTACGATATTAATATTAGTTTGTAATACAATTTTGATAATTATGAAAAAAGTATTAGCGCAGCAAGCAAGCTTCGTTGCTCATGATTTGAAAGAAAATCTAAAAATATTTTTTTAGTAATTTTATGAAAAAAATTTAAGGTTAAGTCATGATTCTAGCGTCATATACAATGTTTAAGGTTTCCAACCAGAGCCAGGCACAGAGAGCTGATCAATTTAAAACATTAATAATTATTATTATTATTTATTGCAAGAATATGGTACAAATGTGTAATGTGGTACAATCGTAAGTTAGCATATTCTGCCACACACAATGGCGCGCAAATTAGTTTTTAAAGGAATTTTGCATTATTAGTAATATGAATTAGTCAATTCGTATATTGTAAAATTATTATTATATAATTATTATTCATTATAATATTTACAAATGTATCGTACATATCATACGTTATTAAAGTTATATCAACTACAGTGTCGACGCAAATAATAATTTATTCAATAATACATTTTTTACAAAAGTAATACACCAAGTCGATTTTTAAAGACTCTAGTCGGAAGATCTTTTAATTCTTTTGGTAAATTATTGTAAACCTTAATGGCCATAAAAAATGTATTTTTCCTAAACAGTTCCAGATTGATTTTCGGCACAGGCAATTTAATTGTGTTATCTCCAAACAATAAATGAAATTTCAACAACAGACGTCTGTTATTATTTATAATCAAAAATGAAATTATTTTACCCTTATAAAATCACTTTATGTATGGGTGATTTTCTGATTAATTTGTAGTAATGATAAAGCTTAAATTTTAGTCTTTGACATTCCCTTGTGTTAGTAACCTAGTGCTAGTAAAGAGTCGTGTGTTCATATTAAAAATTAAAATTCAATTAATCTGTCGTTTAATACACAATTTAATAAACTACTTAGCGTGACTCAAATGAAGAGGCGATAAAATACTAGTATTCACTAGTACTTAGTTGTACTTATTAACACTACACGCAATACTCGTCGAGCGAGTTAGCTTATCTTGCCGAAGCCGTGTAAAAATTATTTGAACTATTAAGTATGAAGGTATGCAAGTATTTAATAAATTACCGTCTAAAATCCGTAATATTAGCGCGTTTAACCAATTCAAAGGGAAATTAAAGTTACATATCACAATTAGCCTAGTAGACTAAAATTAGGATGGCTGATGGCGACGTGTATTTATTTCATTCACATAATATATTAAGTATCTCATATAAAAAAAATACATTTTTGTAATGAAAAATTAAGTTCTTTATACATTACTTATTTAGTACTAGTATACAGATAATATGTGTTTTTGCACTTCTTGCTTACCTTATGTAATTTTTTTTTGTCACCTTGGTTGCCTGGAAAACATCGCTCGATAACGATAAGGCTGCCAGTTGCCCTCCTTTTCATTTAATTCAATTGTATTATATTTTTGTATCCAACGAAGTGTTAATAACTAAAAATTAATATAAAAAAAACCACTCCATAGACGAGCCACTGCCAAAAGGCTTGCGAGTTGCTCGTTTACAAACACACACAGTTGTTGTTCATGCGACTATGTGAGAAGAAAAGCCAGAACCTTGGTTGAAAACCACATTTCCCGACGTTGATTTCACAGAGGATCAATACCACTATGTACGCGGTTACCTCTGTACATTTTTAATGACTAACATACCTTTAGGCAACAATATTGTGCACTTAATACAGTATTCCCGTATGTCTGCGACCTTTATCCATTGAAACCTAATTTCCCAAGGGTATGCGCCCGCAAACTAGCCCTAACTTAAGATGGGTATTGATGTTAATATTGACACTTGTTCAGAGTTTTAACAAAATTGATTTATATATTTTTATTTTATATTAATAGAGATTCTTTTATTATTATAATAAATACTCATAATGTCTCATTCTAATCACGAGATAATGTTTGATATTGGTCCAGTATTTTTTTATTTATGAGTAATCTTACAGCTACACATAAATATATTACAAAGGAAAACACTTAGACAATATACAAAGTCAAAACAGATTACAAAATATACAAAATAGAAAACCTAAGTCAATTAAATATATAAATAATATATACAAAAAAAAATTAAACAAACTTCAACTTAATATTTTAAAGAAAAAATACTGCTAAATAGTCAAAGTCGTCACGCTCTTTAAATATTTCCTCACGCCCTCTTTGGTAAGGTGGAAAATGTCTACATTTTCATAAATTGTATTGTAGTTAGCTAAAAACCGATACATTCGCGAATTACGCAGATAATGCGGGTTATTTTTGAGTGATATTTTTTGAGTTTATTCATTACCAACATTACATATACATTTTTTTTCTACGACTACAGATTGTATATAATAGACATCAACTGTCATGCGTTATAAATTAATTACTATATTTTTTTAAAGCTATATTTTAATGGCCTAGAAGCGTGAGTATGTCCCTGACTTCGATTGAGGTCGTGAGTTCTCAGAATATGATTTCTATGATAAATTATATTTTATTAATAGGTGTAAAATAGATACCGGTAATAGACTACCCGAAATTAGGCACATCCAGTTTCGTGCGTATCGAATTCCATAACAACTGCATAGTGAAATATTAATATACCAATAAATAATTTAATACACAGTAAATAAATCACTCAGGAATAGTGGCTTCAAAGGGCTGAAATCCCGGTACAATTGACAAGATTGGAAGTAGCCATTCGAACTAAAGTTGGAAAGTATAAATCCTAGATATCCCTGCAAAGTTTTATTGTATTGAAAAACAATGAAACGCAAACATTTTACTAAACAGTTTAATTTTTTTTCTATGCTTAGAATGAATGGGAATAAATTTATCTCTTTCTGACTTAACACGCCTAAAAGTGACAATCATGAAATAAATGGTTTATTATTAATTCGACTTGGATCCAAATTGGTACGCACTTACCTTGAAGATAAGAGCGTACCAATTTTTAAAAGGCCGGCAACGCACTTGCGAGCCTTCTGGCAATGTGAGTGTCCATGGCCGGCGGTATCACTCAACATCGGGTGAGCATTCTGCCCGTTTGCCTCCTGCCTCTGAAAGTAACACGGGTATGTAGGATCCAGATAGACAAATACAAAGCCAAAGTCTCTGTTGTTCAGAGACTGGGTGAGCAATACCCATATCGGGTAGTTCCAACAAGGCTGCGTTAGGCTCCGGGGTCGCTTCCACATTCTACTGGAGCAGTATTTTTTCTTTACGGAGGGAGAACCTTTTTATGTCAGACAAGTTCGTGATCAGTCTTCTGTCGGAGACATACTGGTTGTCGTACGAGCGAGTGTTAGATAAAGTGAGCGCATAAACATAAAGTCTATTGGTGGACAGCCGTGGGACGACCTCAGGGATGAGAGTCGCACGCTTAATCCACAAGTCAACAACAAACAAAAGTGATTTTATGCAATTTTTAAGCTATTCCATAGATTTTATCGCGGGATTGGAGCGCGGCGACCGAATCAAGAAATTCCGTAACGAAATAAACCTAACACTCGATGACGTAATATAGGTGCGGCCAATACGCGTTAGAGCGGGACAGGACGCATACTGCGTCTCACATCGGTTTAGCGTGATCGGATAGGCGTGTTAGTCTGAGTCTTATATCAAAGAAGAAAAAAAATACTGCAAAAAATTAATAAATAATTATATTACATAAGTTTCCCCGAGTGCCACACGTATTTTTTGTATCCCTGTTTTTATTTAAATATTTTTATTAAAAAGAATAACGAATGGATTAGATGGAGTAAATAAGAAAATCATAAGATGTTCAACAGAATGATACTGTTGTAAGTGGATAGGATGATATATAAATATATAGGATGAGTATGAGTTTCAATTTTTAAATATTATGTAATTAATCTAATAGTGTATATATAAAATAAAAATCATTATTAAACTAACTCATTGTGCGTGAATGCCAAAAAAATTAAAGGAAAGAAGAAATCAAATTATGTTTACTTTTAAAGGCAACACTTGTTTTTAAATAGTTCGTTATATAGGTACATATAGGGTATTGTATTGTACTTGACACAAGTGTCTAAGACACACCAGTTGATTACACTTTACAGTATGAGTACTTGTTAATTACACAATGTGGTTAAAATTTATTAGCAATGCTCTTCATAGAAGTATTAGTGTAGGCTTTTGTACAAGCATTCTAGTACATGTAATACGATAACGTGACGTGAAGTTACCATTAGCGGTATGAAAAACATTTTACCTGTTCGAAGCGCAAAGCCTATTGAAAACAATGCCTGCATGCAAAAAATATACCAACGTCATTGAATAAAATATTGAGTTTAATTTTTTATAAAGATTTGTAATGCCACATAAACGTGTATCAACGCTGAAGCTGAATGTTCGAATTATCTGTATGAAGTGCTTTAAAATTTATACCTATTGGGTATTAACAGAATACTCACAAAAAAAAAAATATGATTTAAAAAGTATTTTGACGGTATTCGTCTATAAAAACGAATTTAAAAAATATTATTTCTTGTATTTACGAGTCATGTAGAGTAAAAATAAAATCCTATATTATTTAGAGCATCCCGATGGCCCAGGAACCGAACATTTTGGTCCTTCGAGCCGGATTTGAACCACATGGATTTTAATATATCCTCGGATTTTTTTAATGAATATTCCATCCTACTCTTCCTTATTGTTATACTTCTAGATGTTATACTTATACTATAATTGAATGATGTTTTAATGAATTTGATTAATAGAAAAGTACGCATAAACAATTAAATAAGTCAGTCAAAGAAAAACAATGTTTAATAAGTAAAAAATATCGCTAGGCGGTGTATTTTAGTTTATTTTCAACCACTTCTACCTTGTATCTAGGGTAAAGTTGGCTCAGGTGTACATTTAGAGGCTCCTCGAATCCCAGTTTCCAAGTAATCAACGAGGCAAAAGGAAAGCGGAAAACGCTATGTAAGTTAACCTGACTTCTGAAGTTTTCTGAACTACAACGGTTGAAATAAGAAATGCGGGGAAATTGCTTTTAAAATTATGCATAAATGTCATATACTTTATATATTTATATTGTTTATAGCTATTTAGTACGATTAAATACATATCTGGTGTATACAAGGTTACTCACAGTCATTAATTTGTGAACATTGATTAAAAAAAAAAAAAACTGGCTAAGACAACCTAGTAAGCACGAGATTCTGAATTCTGGCACTGTGTTCCAAACTTAACTATAAACCTATGTAATATTTTTATTTTCTTACTCAATTAAAACTTCGAACGAGTAATGATACAATTTTGCTAAAGAGAAGTAAGCCACACATTCTACACATTCCTTTACATAAACTATGAAATATTTAACACTATTGTTCCACGATCCGTATTATATCCGAAATTTAGCCGAGTCATAACTTCAATATAGCCCAAGCGAAACTAATTTCTGGTCCAGCGAATCGCAAACATTTTGAGACTTCCTGCGAGGAATCGAGATCGGCCACTTGCTCAAGTGTAAAGAGATCAAATTATCGTATCGTTTCAGAGATTTTTATAGCCTTTTAACTGTGACGGCAAATAATTCTTCTGTTTGTTTAGATAGAAGATAACTAACTTGCTCTTTTCTAATATTGGAACCCAGAAATGTACTGCCTTTTGCCTCAGGAGGGTGTAAGCAACCTGAACTGAAGAAGGCATGTTAATTTTTGAATAAAACGCTTTTCACCTTTGCAGGGAATGCTCTTTCAAATTCTAATTCAAAAATCATTTAATCATATAGGTAACACATTGTACACTTATGACTCGTCAGGAAAGAAATACATATTAATGCTTCTAATTTTACATTTAGTGCCAGTTCTCAAATCAAGGGCGTAGAACGGAAGAGAAGAACTGGCAATAAACTCTCCGGCACTCTTTTTAATCGCCATGTTTTTTTTACACAACGTTTGTAAGGAGCTGCAACCATTACACCATGACATCTTAAGTAATTAATAATAATATAAATTGAAAACAAAGACTTGTCCTCTGTCAGCAGGAGGCATGGTGAAATAGGAGCACGCACTTACATTCTCGTGGGAACAACACGCAAACACATAGTCGAAAAAATTAACATCGCCGTATACACGAATTCAAGTACGACCAGTCACCACAAGTAGCACCCGTTCACGGAGTATGACGCATGGCCAGCCATCGGCCCCCTTGCCATATTTTAAGGAGAGAGACAACCCGACGCCCTTTCTCTTATGACTCGCAGTTTTTCCATCATTATTTGGTGGGCTCCAGCAGCCTTCATAGAGAAGTAGGGAAGGGTATGACGGGTCTGGGCGTTACTGCATACGATGTTTTGCATTTTCTGAGAAGATTTACTATGGTAATATATATATATTTTTTTACCATAGGAAAGTAGAGATTTCAACGAACTGAAAGCACTCCAACTTTTTGAAAAAAGCTGAAATTTTGACGTCAGAATTTTCGATTGAAAATTAGGGTGTTTTTTCGATATTAATTCAAAATAAGGTGAAAAAATTAATATTTTTAATCAAATAAATTACAGTATATTTGGGACATAATAAGGTAAGTTTTCACCAAATTTCGTTTAAAAAAATAAATTTTTGTAAAAGATAAAAATAAAAAACCAAAAACTTGGTTTTTTGAATTTTTCACACCAATTTTGAGGTTATGTGAAAAATGTGTAAATACAAAAGTTTTAGATCTTTTTATTACCTACAACTTTGCCATTTAACTTTCTTCGATAGGACTTTTAGTTTTGCCGGAAATCGAGATAAACCGTTTTTTACCCTTAAAACTCCCCCCCCCCCCCCACCCCTTCCCGACCTCAGATCGACCGTAATTTATTTTTCCTTTCATTTTGAGCATATTCCCCTGCTTTTCTAATGGGTTTCATCCTACTGTAATTTTTTTCACTTTTTATTTATTTTGAAGGCTATCTGCACTGGTCTACTATAGAAATTATATTTTTAAAACTAAAATTTCGTAAAAACAATTTATGAAATATTAGTATTTTATATTTTATGAATAATAATTTAATTTTTACTATCGAAGAAAGAAATTAAATTTATTTGTATAAATATTCGGCACTTTTAAAATTTTAATGACACTTACATTTATTAAATTCCTAGTCTCGGAAAAATAAAGTTTTAGATTTGTATAAATATGAACAAGAGTTAAAAATTAGTTTGCCAAAGAAGTTTCACTTCTGACATGTGTACTTTGTACGCACGCACTTTTTAACTGTTTTGAGTTTGTTGACCACTAATTAAATCGTTCTGACTATAGGATCAATTTCACTCCTAACTGGATTATGAGCAAACTAGTTGGTGTTGTCAACCCTGCAATTCAATTACGATCAGAAGCGATTATATATGCATTACACATGTATAGATAAGAAACTAGAATTTATCCTAATAGTATTCCTATATATTTGAAGGACCCATGTATTTATTACAATTAATATAAGTCATATTCACACAGAATCAGATATTTTATTTATTTTTTCAGATATTTTTATAGAACGGGGGGCAAACGGGCAGGGGGCTCACCTGATGTTAAGTGATACCCGCCGCCCATGGACACACTCAATGCCAGAGGGTAGAAATTATTAAATAAATACTTGCGTAAGTTATGCATGACGTAACAAGATAAAAATCAAAATTTTATTCTAAAATTGTAAAGAAACGACACTAACAATAGAAAAAACTAAAACGTTGAATATAGCTAACTTCAGGGTGTCGGTTTATTGAGACCGTGTGCGCGCGCATCGAAAAAAATTTTCTCTCATAAATTTTTCCTAACGCGCCAAAACAAGTATAACTTAAAAAAAAAATATGCGTGTATTAGTGTACACACGTTAGAAGTAAAACTTCTTTATGACCTTATTTTTCGAAAAATTATCTATATGCAACTAACTTTACAGAAATTGGTTAAATAAAGTTAAATTAGATAAAGTTTAACAAAAGGCTTTTAATATCACAGACTTGAATACAAATAATACAATTATTTCATTTTACCTTATTACCACTAAGATTATTACAGAATTTCATAAATTGTAATATAATTTTTAGTATCATTCTTATAGTTATTATAAATTTTTGTTATTAATGGTTTAGAATCTCTTCGAATCAACCGTGGTAGGGACGAGAAAAAGACGCGCGTAACGGTCAAATGTGACGCGTAACCGAAACATGTGACGCACACATAAATGTTATCCGGTTCCAAACATCCAACACACTGTTGCGGGCAAACCAATAGTTTAGATGGGACGACCGTTAATATTTCCGTTTGGCATAAATTTGCAAACCAATCTATCAACCAGACGACGGATATTTTTCATCTTAATAGGAAGACACATATGTAAAACGTAACGTAACGTACGAACGTTCCAGTTACAAACATACAATACTGTTACGAAGACAAACGGACCTTATTAACATGGAAATTTAATACATATTAATATCGCATAGTTCCTGTAATTGTGTTATCGTAACATTTATCAGTTTTATTTATTGTGTAATTATCTGCCCGCAGTGCATTCGATTGTTAAGCACACATGTCCATAAATTATTCGGACCACATGAAAGATGGTGTATCTGTTTAAATAATGGGACTTATTACAATGGTTCAATTAGGGCCCCATTCTGTGGGTCAACTTCCACTGCCTTTTGTTGTCGAGAAAATCGTCGGCAGCCACGAGGTCTAAAATGCAGTGGTATCCTTCTGTGAGCAAGGGAGGCATCAAAGGAGAGAGAGGGAGAGCGCTATAGAACGAATCTTAGGGTAAGAAGTCGCGGAGCAAATAGTAGATAGTAGCTTAGAGTTTAAAAAGCTATGCCGTTGCTGCCCCATTCCAGTGACCATTTGCTGTTTGAATTTGCAGTGGGTATTGCTTACCCAGTCTATGAATATCACATATTCTGGTGTCGGTCGAGTCCCACATACCCCTGCAACTTTAAGGGACAAATGCATTTTCACCTCGGACCCTGTTTTTCATTCCCCAATGAAAAACAGGTATATATATATTTAGTATAGCTTAACAATATATAATGCTAAAAAAATTGTTATAAACAAAGTATAAATATTTTATTAACTTTTATGGCACGATCTTGTTAAATATGAATGTAAGAAAGGCTCTACGATGCGAATTTTTTTTACGACCATTATTTAAACATTTTTTTTCACTTACAATTAAGACGGTAGTTCGAGAAAATTTCGTTAGTTAACAATTGTTTAACTTGTTGAAAAATTAACTTTAAGTAAAATTTCCAACGCGAATAAATTAATTATAGTGTTCAGAACACACCATAATTTTGTCAAATTTAAAAAAAAATATGCAATACCTTAAATAAATTAATTAATGTGCCGTAGTCGTGTCGTATAAATAATGGAGATAGAGTTCCGGGAGCTAAGAGTTTTTTATTGGAAATTTCCTCTTCTTTCAGAATCTTTTTTTTAAATTTCTTAAATATTAATAATGGCAAATGGCATTTCGTTTTTTGCCAATTTGTTAAATATTGGCAAAAAACGAAATGCCATTTTTTTTTCATCTTTAATTGTATATATAACTTTTGCAATTTTTTATGTGCTAATACACGCTTTTGGCACATTCTATTTTCTAGGCGTCATTCCGGATCCAATGAGCTATCGCACATAATTTTAAGAGCAGTATCTCTATTTTGTACCATTTTCAACTTGTTGACTAGACTATATTGCTAGACAACGCCAAGATCGAAAAAATTTAGAAGACGCCTTGGTCGAAAGACGAGCTGTAAATATAACCATTTGCCGATAATGTATAGATAGACACTAATATACAGTATTTACAATATTCTTAACCTTATGTAGATAATAATAATTAAGGTAATAATTATGGTAATAATAATTACACATTGATAAATAGAAAACAAATTTTAAAAGTAAGGTCCCTGTGACATTGTACCTTTAACGCTGGTAGCATTTCCTCGCTGTATTGCGATACAGATTTGTTGAGCGAGGAAAGCACCAGCTCTGGGGTCACCGGTACTATCTAACAACTTAAATTTTCACTTTCATATTATATTACTTTATTCAAATACAGCAGATAAGTTAAACTGCATTAACGGATTTTTTATTTAGTTTAACTGAAATAATTTAAACCTTAGCAAATTGCTGTTCTTAAGAAGCAAAACTATTTTGACGAATGAATTAATAAAAAATATCAACAAAATTCAATAACATCTAATTTTACCGATGTCCATTATTTTTTGTTACACTCCAGTGCGTATAAATATTTAACATTTATTGACCTTTTCGGGTCAACACATAAGAGGGTCATTTTTATAAATAGTGAAAGGGTAAAGGATAAGTCGACAGATACAACGTTTGTGCATTTACCAGTGTGATTAAGTGGACAATGGGTTGCCATTAATGCTTTTACTGGGATATCATATATTTGGCTTTTAAAGTTACAAATCTGTATATTATATACAGCCATAAATTATTTTCATTTACATATACAACATTTGTTTAAGTTTAAATTTTACATATTGTTTATATAAAATCATTAATTGAAGGGACTTACTTACTAATGTATGTATATAAATATAACACCCATATAATTTTATCATTTTAAACTTAATAAAATATTAAGAACTGTCCATTCATTATCATAATTGGTAAATGAATCATTTACATCTAGAGTCAGTCAGATAATCAGTTACCGACTGGGTCTTTCGTGCATATCACTTACCATCAGCCTCCTGGCCGTTTCCCTCCTATTACATTAAAAAAAGGGCGCGTGTACTTATGTACGCGCGTAAGAAGTTATACTTCTTTGGCATTATTAAAAATAGTTTTTAAATGCATGAAAATAATTAATTACAATTAAATAATCAAAGACTGGGAAAGGAGTCATTATAGTCAATAAAGTTAATTATACATTTGAAAAATTAAATAAAAATATATTTATTATTATTCTCTTACATTAAGTGTAACATAAATTCTATTATTATTCGAATGTTGTATTTAAATTATGTCCAATGCCGTAGCATCTTGCGTGGGCAACTTCATTCTGTGTCACGGTGAGCGCGCATCGTAAAATTTCACTCTCATCAATTTTTCATAACGCGCCTAAAGAAGTATAACTTCAAAAAACCAATGTAGTTTTCTATTCGTGTGTTGTTGACGTCTGTCATGTAAAATAGGTAAAAGGCAACACAAAAATTATAGTAATCTATTAGAAACATTTTTACTATCAACATGCGTAATTTCACTTCAATAAAATAATTGTCAAAATGGATACGATGTTGGGTTTAATAACGAAATTCGTTCCTAAAAAAGGAACGTATTTATGTTAGGCCTTGCGGTTGGCCGTTACTACTTTACGATGTCATTATAGGTACCATTAAATGTATGATTACGCGGCCCCTGTTTCAGACATTTGTTGAAGTACCTAAACGACGACCGACTAAATTATTTTAATTCATTATGCTCCCCAAATGTTTTCACGCTGTTGATTTCCTCTTTAAATAAACCGAGAAACACAAAGCTTAATCAGTAATTGTTGTAAGGCGACGTCTAACATTGACACGTGGTACGTTATAACCGCTAATAGTAATAATATAAGGTGGAGGACCTTCTGTAAATTATGATTGGTAAGATCGCTTATCCGGCTCTCTGTTCTGACAATTCTCCAGTAATGGACAGGCACTGCATGAAGAAGAAAGTCTAATTCTGCTTTTTAAGGAGGGATGGTTTTGTTAAATACATAAATTAAACTGATTAAATGGTTATAATTCATTAGTAGTTAATATATACCTTTTTTACCTTTTATACCTTTTTTTATGTTTATTTGCAAAGATACAAAATGCAGTATTTTATTTGTGAATAAATAAAGTAAATATAATAATTTTACACTAAAAAAGAAATCATTTGAATTTGTTGAGTTGAATGGTAAATCATATTATTTTTTCTAAATATTTATACATTTAGAAAAAAAAAATGATTTACCATACATAACAAAAACTGTTGGTTCCGGGTCGCCTTGGGAATTTCATTCATTTATAGCTGGCCGAGCAAACTGTGAAGATTTTTATAGTACAGATAGCAATAATATCTTAAAAATGAAGGTTTTTGGTAGATGGGTTACTTGTACTTTTAAATTTTAAATTAAAAAATGTTCATGTAAAAAAAATTATTTAATTTTTTTTCCAAAGAAAAAAAAATTGGTACCTATCTAGTTTTTTTATGTGCATGACCTACTTTCAAACCTAAGATACGGATTAGCTTAATTACAAACATTTAAATATAGATAGATATTGTTAATATAAAACAATAATTGTCGTCAACAGAAAAATTCGTTAAACCCATCAAAAAAATAACATTATAACTTTAAACAATTCCGCTTTCGTATCGTTTCAGTTACTACTATTATTACAACGTATATAAACACGTACTAATTATAGAGGTTCTAATTGCTACCTAGTCCCTTTGTAGCTATATATGTAAATAATATATGGTTTACATAGACAGTAGATGGCGGATGAAAATTTAAACTATATTCATAATTTATAAATCACCGAAGATTCCTTTGAAAATACAGTCCCAAACCAACAGCGCTCCCTTCGTTAATTATGCAATGTTTTAATTCAATTACTCACGTGGTCGACCCTAATTAGCTTGGTACGGCACTGCTTTGCGGAAATAGAGCAGGAAAAATAGGAAAAAAGTACCGGTCTTACAATACTTAGAGTGGCTATAATCTTGAGGGTGGCGGTATTTTATAAATGGAATGCGAATCGTTAATTTAAGTGGTATTGCTAAGTTTCTTTTTAATCTGATTTTTGAAGAAGAAATCGAAGAACCAGCCATGTTAATGGAACTCGGTTAACTAAAGTAGAGTTTCGTCTCTTTCTGTGAAATTGTGTTTTCACTGTGTTGAAAGAGACAGAAGAGAGTTAAAATTTTAACAGCGTATAACTTTTGAACCCAGTCAAATCTTCAGAACTACTTTACCCATAGTATTTGGGTCGAATACTTTAATTCAAATACACGTAATTAACTATACATAATACATATTACGTTTATAATTAAATGCCGGGAATCAAAGACGGATAATTATAAAGAAGAAAGTTATAAATTACTCGCTTTGGCTATGTACACCGTTTTAAAAAAAACAAATCATTTATTCATTTAGGTAACAGAATGTGCACTTTACTTTTACTGCCAGTTCTCAAATCAAGGGCGTAGAACGGACGAAAGGATCTGGCAATAAACTCTCCGAGCATCACAGTGCAGTGAGCAGTCCTTTACTTAAAAATATAGTTGAAATTTAAAAAAAAGGGCTACGGATTAGAACTTCCCTTTTTCACCTTAAAATCCTTCGGAACCAATATTTTTTGAAACTTAATTTGAGGGTAAATAACATATTTATTTGTCTTGTTTGTCATATAATGCAAGTATGTTATATAATAACAGATATTCAAATACGTGCATCGCTGAACAATGAAAATCCCGAAAAAATATTCGGTTAGCAATTGGGCAAGTTTGAAACTTCAAACTTTTTTAAATAAAAAGTTAACTCCAGTATTCAAAATTGTTTGAATTCAATTTTAATAGTCGTGGAGTTTGTGCATTTAAACTTTTCGCGCTTTTCAGTACAAAAGCACGAATGAATTATTAAATAAATACTCTCTTCGCGTACTATGCTGAGGAAATGACTAATTTTTACAATGGAACCAATACACTATTTTGGTTAGTGAGGAACTAAAGCTTCATCGGACGTCAAGGTCGAAAATAAAATACTATCCGTATCGCCTCGACGTCCGTTGTACTCGGGCGTAACTGAGCATTTCATGCGGCAGTTTTTGCCGCACACAACCGGTATGTGAAACCAGCTACCTACTGAAGTATTTCCGAACCAATTCGAGTTAGGGTCATTCAAGACAAGGGCGTACCAATTCTTGAAAGGCCGGCAACGCACTCTGGCTTCTGGCAATGTGACTGTTCATAACCGGCTGATATCACTTAACATCAGATGATCCTACAGCCCGTTTGACCCCTGTTATACAAAAAGTAAAAACTAAAAAAAAATGTGACGCATAGACAAATGAACTAAAGCTTCATCGGACGTCAAGGTCGAAAACAAAATACTATCCGTATCGCCTCGACGTCCGTTGTACTAGGGCGTAACTGAGCATTTCTTGCGGCAGTTTTTGCCGCGCACCTACCGAAGTATCTCCGAACCAATTCGACGTAGGGTCATTCAAGACAAGAGCGTACCAATTCTTGAAAGACCAGCAACGCACTCTGGCTTCTGGCAATTCGACTGTTCATAACCGGCTGATATCACTTAACATCAGATGATCCTCCTGCCCGTTTGACCCCTGTTATACAAAAAGTAAAAACTAAAAAAAAATGTGACGCATAGACAAATGAACTAATTGGACTGGAGATGAAGTTGCACAATCACAAACGAATAAAAATTCCGTGATTTTTTAAATATTTTGTTTTGTATAATCTTTTCAATTCATCTCTGTAAATTTGATTAAAATCTCGATTCGCATTTACCGAAATGTAACCACTTTTATGAGAATTTACTATAAAAAAACCCTGGTTTCATATTAGGAATTTTAAATGTGTTTTGTATAATAATGAACTTTTATAATAACGATATAACACGGTGCAAAAAAACAGTAACTTATCTATACTTCCGTTTAACCTATTTTTGACGTGATAACGTCTTTAAAATCTTTTTAGTCGGGTGACATGTTCAGAAACTTGTGTCACACCAAAACCTCACGAGCGCGATCGCAGGTATAACGAGAGAGAGACGGACCGATCTCCCGTCTCATCTCACTCTAGCGGCATACAAACGAATGGAGATTTTCTCGTGCGGTTAAGTTTTCGTTGAATGTTTAACAGTGAAACAAAATGTGTAGTGCAAGTGAAGTGTTACAACAATTGCAACAAAAAAAAATGTATATCATAGTCGAATAAGTAAACTTGTCATTTTACACCCGAAATTTATCATCAAAAGTGTGAATAAAACGATAGATGTAATTTAAAATTTGAAAAAATTGTTATCTTCATTAATTCCTTACTTCCCAAAAACTTATATCACCAATAAGACGTTATCACGTAAACATCTCGATCGTAAACCTACTTTACAAACAACCAATATTTTTTATGAATTAATTACCATCTTTTAGTATCGTAGAACGCTACAGAATGCTTCAAAGTTTACAAAACAATTCCAAATAGAACGAATTTATTTTATCTCCTTGTAAAAATTCAATTTGTTACGTGGCCAGTTGCGTCTTAGTACTAAATACGTATTTCCTATTTACCTCAAGTTTATTTTCTTTTCTGTGTCGCAGTGCATCGGATTAAGTCTGGTTTGCTTCTGCAATGTTCAGACCGAGATTAAAGAAAATTGGCTAAATATTTTCTATTTGTACGGGATTACTCTTATACGATGTTATTTCCCAGAAATAATTACAAAACTTTATAGTATAGAAATACTTTCTATATTGAAAATAAATTAAATTTTAATTTAAAATACTCATGTAGAATATGGCCATTCTTATTACATTTAAATACTTAACTATAAATAATGATATGTGCTTTAATAAATACCTATATATTGTCTTAATGAAACAAAAACAAGATTGAGCCTTGATAAACTGCAGCACTTTATTTATAATATTTAATATTATATTAAAATTGCCAAATCTATGGATTCTGATATAGTCAAACTATCAAGATACAAACGGATAAATAACAATTACGCTGGCCGAATTGGGTTTCGATTTTAACACAGACACAGCTTATAACAACTCTTAGCTACACTCTCAAATACATGTGCACACTTCACGCACTCACACATTTACACATACTTAATCTATATATATAAAAATGAAACCCGTTTTCCGTTGTCACGACATAACATGAAAACGGCTTGACCGATTTGGCCAATTCTTTTTTTATAATATTTTTTGAAGTACGAGGATGGTTCTTACGGAGAGAAAAATTAAAAAAAATTGAGTGAAAAAGTCTAAAAACCAACACTTTTCTATATTCCCATACATAATATTCGTAATAATACTTAAAAGTCAATTTGAACTTTAATACCATATCATAAAGTTCAAGTGTTAGTGGAGGGGTTCCGGGAAGGTAAATTTTTATTTCTTGACATAATGTATTTATTGTCTTATCAACTTTCTTTTTTTTATCGCAGCTAGAACGGTGTCCCGAATAGCAGAATAAGTATTTAAAAAAATAAAGAATTGACTGTTAGGCGGTACGATGTTCGCCAGGCCAGCTAGTGTCTTATAAGAATTCTAATTAGTTATAACACTAAATATACTTTTTCTCAAAAAACTGTTTTAAACATGTATCATGTACCTCTGTTATCTAATTACCCACAACACAGGGACTCCCTAGTGTAGGAACTAGCGATATATGAATTTTGTCACAATCTATTTGTCACGCGCCTTTACAATAATAATTTTTTATTATTATTTTAAAGGCGCTGAAAGCGTGAAATGTAAAATAAAAAATCTATTTTTTTTGTAATTAAATTTCTTACAAAGTCAAACTCAAACTATCTTTATTCATATAGGTAAACAAGTACACTTATGAACGTCAAAAAAAAAGTTAAATTAATTGTAAATTTACTTTTACTACCAGTTTGCAAGTCACGGGCGTAGAGCGGGCAAGAAGACAAGAAACTTTCCGCCACTCTTTTTAATTACTAAGTTTTGAGTCATACAAATTGTTTGTACTGGAGTCAATCAATCCCAAGGTCCATTTAAGTAGTCTATCAGTCAAGTTCTATTCTTAGATCTTATCAACTTTCGACATTATTTTGTTTGTTAGTGTGTGTGTGTTATTGACAAAGTGCTAGTGCATTATATTTCCGGTTAGCCAAACAATTTAATATCGATTGTCAGTGGACTGTGTTCTAATTCAAATTGCGTATGGCACAGTGAACAAATTAAAAATTTCACATAGCTGTTAATCAAATTGAAAATAAAATTGGGTTTTTTAACTAAAACTGTTTTTGTCAATCTATTCACACTATACTGATTAAGTAATTAAAAGACAAGGCGATTGGTTTTGGGTAAATTTCTGGTAAACAATTATTACTAGGATCCCTTAAAACAAGTTAAATAGACACAGAAGTATGTTAATGTAAAATAAAAGTAAAAAAATCAATTAATCACATAGGTAACATAATGTACACTTATGACATGTCAGTACAGAAATATATATTAATGCTTCTAATTATACATTTACTGCCAGTTTTCAAATCAAGGGCGTAGAACGGGAGAGAAGAACTGGCAATAAACTCTCCGCCACTCTTTTTAGTCGCCATGTTTTTGTTTTACAAAATGTTTGTAAGGAGATGCATTACATTACACCATGTCCCATGTGACATTTTAAGTAATTAATTATAATAACATAAATTAAAAACAAAGATTTGTCCTCTATCAGCAGAAGACATGGTGAAATAAGAGCACGCAATTACATTCTCGTAGGAACAACACGCAAACACATAGTCGAAATAATTAACATCACGGCATACACGAATTCAAGTACGACTAGTCACCACAAGCAGTCAATTGAAAGGTCACGAAACTTATTAAGGAGTTTATTCCCATTCATGTCACTTAAAAAATAAATCAGTGACGCTACAACCTCTTTAGGTCTGGGCCTCAGATTTCTGAATCTATTTCATAATATTTTTTCAATCTAATAGGCAAGTAGGTGATCAACCTCCTGTGCCTGACACACGCCGTCGACTTTTTGGGTCTAGGACATGTCGGTTTCCTCATGATGTTTTCCTTCACCGTTCGAGCGAATGTTAAATGCGCACATAGAAAGTCCATTAGTGCACAGCTGGGTATCGAACCTACGACCTCAGGGATGAGAGTCACACGCTGAAGGAACTGGACCAACACTGCTCTTATTCAACTCACTGACATGAGAAAAAAAATATTAAAAATATATCATGCCCCGTCATACACTATTACTGCAAAGTCCACGCCCCTAAAACCTTCCCTATTCGGAACGGGTCCACTGCTCCGTTTCCCGTATCTAAGGAGCCATTGTAAAGACTGGCTCCGAAACATGTTATATTTGGTGCCATCGTATTCAGTTCTGATTTAAGGTATGTGGTTTTTGATATGCCGTATCGGTGTGAAATTTTTTAACAAAGATGCATGATGTGTATTTATAGAATTGCTTAATGTTCATTAATTTAAGTCAATGTAAAGTTCGTTAATAGGAAAAAGAAACCACATAAGGAAGCGTACGTACGATCTCAGGTTCTGATGTATACATTTACTTTCATTTCCAATATATTCATAATAAATAACTAATCTAATAATAAAAAGGGACTGGCCCTCAGATTTCTGTATCTGATTCCTTATCATTCTTAATAGCCAATTATGTTTCTGTACCTGACACAAGCTATCGACTTTTTGGGTCTATGGCATGACGATTTCCTCACGATGTTTTCCTTCATCTTCATCCACCACATCTGTAGAAATAAGAAACCTTCAATTAATATTTAGTATTTATAAGTTCTAAAACAACGTGTGTACATAAAGTTAAATTAAATAAATTCCTTTTAATTTTACAACTTTCAGTATTAGGCTTTTGATCTATTTTAATTTGTTTTGTTATTTTAATTTAACTGCTGGAGGATGCCTAAAATTATGCCCTTAAACAGAAGTGGCAATGGGCGGGGCATATAGCAAGATACACAGATAAAAGGTGGACTTTAAGGACAATTGTATGGTAAGGACCAAGAGGAAGGAGAAGAGGTCGCCAAGAAAAAAGGTGGATAGAAGAAATAGAAGCGGTAGCAACCGAATGGAGAAAGAGAGCCATAGACAGAGTCAGTTGGAAAAAGCTGAAGGAGGCCTTTATCCGTGAAGGGGTTTTGATCGACGGTACTGAAGGTAGCTATAGGATAACAAGCAAAAGAAAAACTAAACTGAATATAATAATTTGCTTTTGTCATGATTGGAAATAAAACAGGCTTTATTAGTATTATTATAGTATTTGATAGAGTCATCCCCAAAGGGGCAAAGAGCAGGCTTATTTTCGTCTCAAAGTTCTATTTCTAAAATCGCGAAACAAGAATATCACATCACAAATTTTACTCTCATACATATCAATTACATTAGAATAAAGGCAAGCTAGCAAGGGAATAAATCAAAAAAGGAAAATAATTATAATAACTTAAAATAAATAGAAACTTAAACCTCATTATAGCATGATAAACAAAGTTACGGAAAGTTGGAAGACTGTTGTAAAATATATCAACATTTTCGTCAATGTTAGTAATTAAGTTGCGAGATAGGCTATTCATTGGACCATTAAAAGTATCAGATGAGTGAGTCGGCGGTACGTATAGAATACATTTAGTTCTAGTAACTCTAAGATAACAAAGTATCTTTAGTTTTATCAAGGTAAAGCGAAACAGCAAGTACCACAGAAAAGTAGGCAGAAATTGAAATGCATTTTGAGTCCGTTGCAATTCAACTGAATACATTGTACTGGGGCATGTCAAGTGGCTCTCCACGACTTCGTGTTTTATCTTGTTAATGTCCGCGGTACCGCACTACGAAAGAGGTGTAAACCGGTATAATTGACAGTTTTTAAAACTGTCTCCTGTTTCTAGTTCGAGTTAACGCTCGTGTTGCTTTTGTTCTGAAACTGAACATGATTCGTGAGAAATAATTGCTTGCGATGAGATTTTCATTAACAGATATCGTTTAAATAAATTGAATGTTGCTTCTAACGTTTGAAAGCCTGTTTTTCATATATATTATTAAAATTAAGAACTTAACATCAAGACAGTTTTGAGATTGGAATTGAAAAACTAATTGTTAATAACTAATTATTTAACTAAAGTATTATTAGAAAAAGAAAAAAATTGTTTAACAAATGTATAATTTAAATTAAGAATTTAAGATCATAACAGTTTTGAGCAATGACTGAACACTAATTGCTCAACAAATGTATTATTATAAAGAGAACAAATTTATTATTTACATTAAGAACTTAAATGAAGTAAGTTTTAAGAATGGAATTGAAAAACTAATGTATTATTTAAAAGAGAAAATATTATTTAACAAATGCATAATTTAAATTAAGAACTTAACATAAAGACAGTTTTAAGAATGGAATTGAAAAACTAATTGTAAATATCTTTACAATTATGTTTACGTTTAACAAATGTATCCAAATTGAAAACCCATTGTTTTTACTACCTAGTACAGACCACAAAGAGTAACCTATAAAAATAATTGAAGCAACTTCTCCGCCAAAAAATCAATTTACCTTCCATGACTTCAAACTAATCAAGCGTTGTTTAAAAAACAAACTCATTCCACTAATAATCTACTGCAAATTGATTCGATTATACCATCATTGAACATTAAAAGATAGAGAACGAAATGATTCGGAAGAACGCAGTAAGTTTCCGATAATTCCTTACTGAATTCACAAACCCATTCGCAGAGTGATTTAGGCCATAAAAATAGAAAAGATTTCCTATTCCGATAAACTGTACCGTATAAAGCAAAACTTGTTTTTTTTTCAATTCAAGTCGATGGATTTTAAGAATAGATTTGGTCTCTATTGTCGACAAACTAGTCGACTTTGCTTTTAAAGTTTAATTCGGAAAATAGGAATTTCTAGGCACTACGTTTGTTTGGCTGTTGGAAGGTTAGAATTCATCCACAAAGGTACCCTCACTTCTTTGCAATGCTATCAACACAGGTTTGAAGTGTCCTCGCAGAGTTTCTAAAAATAAGCATAGCATAATCTAAATTAGTCTTATTACATGATATTATGAGGGCCTGAGTTTTCTAGCTTCATCCTCAAAATATAAGAGATGGAAAAAGTCCCTGGACACAATGGCAGGGGAGGAGATCAGGGAAAAAAAACCCTTTGGTAATTCGTTTCCCTAGAGTGCACTTAAACCCAATCTTCTCCAAGGCAGGTGGCGAAAAAATACAGTAGTAAAAAAATCTGGATAAAGACTTCTTTTCAACTGAGACGTCAACCGTCAGCCCATGCATGTCAAAATCAGTCTGACAATTTCACCCTTTTTGATTGTCAGTATAGGCTATAGCTCAAACACTTATGTTAGTTATTTCGACTAGCATAGTCCCACGTGCGTGTTGTTCCCACGCGAATGTTAGTGCGTGCTCAAAACAAGAGAGGACAATCTTTGAAGTTTTTTTTTATTGTTAATTAACTACACTCGCGAGCAAACAAATCGACTCAAGCGCTACCTCTGCATTCAAAGATTGTTTTAAGTGAAAGTATATATTATAATAAAAATGATATGTCATTTAAAAGCTTAAAACTTCAGCTTTTACGAGATGTCATCATTATTAATAACCATGTATAATTTTTTTTATTATTGGTGTCTGAACTTAAATGGGGGAAAAATGGGATTTTGAGTAAAGGAGTTGTGGTCAGAATTGACAAATAAAGAACGATTATTTTTCTCAAAGCGTATAACATTTATTGGTTCAGTATTTGGTATTGCCCCCCCTAGCTCTTATTCAGCCCGTATTCGGTTCTTCATCGCCCTAATTAAATTTTTGACGGTGTCTGGAATACCTTCCCACACCTCTAACAAAGCTGCCTTCAATTCTTCAAGGCTCGAATGGGCTGGATTTCTTGCTCGTACCCTTTCTTTGAGCTCATCCCATAAATGGTCGACGGGATTTATCTCTGGACTGAGCGCAGGCCAATCCATTGTGCGCAAATCGACTTCTCGAAGAAACTGCTGAGTAACGCGCTGTGTGGCATCGAGCATTGTCATGCATTAGGATGAAGTCTTCGTCAACAAATCCTGCGTAGGGCACAACATGTTCCAGGAGAATATTTGTGATGTATCCATCAGCTGTCAGTCCTGCTCTTCGGCCTACTCCAGGCTCCAAAACGAGCTGGGTTTTACCCTCCAACGCGACACCAGCCCACATCATGCAACAACCGCCACCATAGGCAACGATTTCTGCGAATCAGCATTAGGAAAATCGCTCTCCCGGACGTCTGTAGACCCGGCCTCTTCTGTCACTGCCATGCTGACACATCCTACACTCGTCAGTGAACAGGGTCGACCGCCATTGCCCAATGCTCCAGTTAAGATGCTCTCGAGCAAATTGTAGCCGAGTTTGCCGGTGGCCTGCAGTCAATTTGGGGCCCGTTGCAGACCTTTTTGGAGTCAGGTTGGCTTCCTTTAGATGTCTTCTTACTATCCACTTACTGACAGCTATAACTCGAACACGTCTCAGCTCGCCGTGCACGTCGACACCCGTAAGGTACCGATTTCGCAGGGAGGTTGAGACAATGAAACGGTCGTCTCGTTCAGAAGTACAACGGTGGCGGCTGGTTGTTGGTCTCCGAGTGAATGCTCCAGTCTTTTCTCTATCGTCTGTATATTCGGGATACTGCAGACTGACTCAAGTGAAGCTGGGAAGCGACTACTCGCTGACTGAGTCCTTGTTCCAATAAGGCAAAATCTTGAGCGGCTTCTTCAGGTGTGCTATCCATTGTTTCTTGAAAACAATGAATGCAGGTTGCGGAGGTGTGTATCGGTCAACTGTTGATAAGTGACTTATAAGGGTTGAAGGGTAACGGGGGTTTTATAGGGGTAGAGGGTAGAGCAACTGGCTGGTAGCGTAGTGAGTAATTTGTCCCATACGCCCTCATTGCGCAACCATTACCATGTTGCTATTTGTTTTATTTAATCGTGTTGAAGTTCTTTTTTTTTTTTTCTTAGGTTTCAAGCTTTCAAATGACATATCATTTTTATTAAAATGTTGTATACTTTCACTTAAAACAATCTTTGAATGCAGAGGTAGCGCTTGAGTCGATTTGCTTGCTCGCGAGTGTATTAATTACTTAAGATGTCCTGTGGAACATGGTGTAATGGTCGCAGCTCTTTACAAACTTTTTGTAAAACAAAAAACTTGGCGAATAAAAAAAGAGGCGGAGAGTTTTTTGCCAGTTCTTCAAACGTCCGTTCCACGTCCTTGGTTTGAGAACTGGCACTAATTTAAAATTAGAAGCATTTAGCATTTAATATGTATTTCTTTATATACGTTCATAAGTGTACATTGTGTTACCTAAATGAATAAATGATTTTGAATTTGAAATTTGGCTTAATCACATGCGAAGTAGTATTTTAGTTGAAAGAGTTTGGCCGATTTCGTTTTCTAAAATGAAAGGGCATGGTTTGATTCCAGGCGTAACAATAATTGGAGAATCATAAATTGAACTATAAATCATGGCCACCTCATGATACACTGTCTACGGAATGTACACTTTTTTATCACGAAGTAGGTTAAATATTGCAATACCTTTATTCTTTATAAAATATTTTACAAAACCTGTATCGGGCTGATTGCATAAGTGTGTCATATAAAGAGCATGTTGTCATTTACGTTAGTAGGTCAGAACTGATATAAAAAACCTCGCAATGAAACAAGTGAGATCCATTTAATATCACTTTAATTAAGATACATTTATGTTTTATTGCAAAACTTTGTTTAATACAACAATACGGAAATATGTTTGATTGTTCGCAATAAACGCGAGGAAACAAATGTCAAAATAATTAAGAAATCTAAGGAAAGGAAAAAATCATTGCCTCATTGTCGGGTACAAGAAATGATAAAATATATTACTGTTTTTTTTTCTGAAACAGAAAAAATAATAATAATGAATTAAAGTTTTGAATCAACTTACCAACAATGCTACATTTTGGGTATGTTGTGACATCTGCTATGGATATTTAGAAAACTATATCGAAATTGGATTATTTACCAAGTACTGGCATAGACCTGAGCCAAGGAGTTTTTAATGTATTAAATATTATCCATCCATTTTTTAAATTACAGCAAATCGAATGAATTATTTGCCGTTTGAGCAAAATTTTCATTCAATTTATCGTTGTCTTCGTCCTCTTTATCCGTAGTTACTTTGACAGCGCAATCATAACTGATGAAAAACTTTGAGTCGTCGTTGCTAAAGGACTCAAAAGATTGCTATCATAAAATGCGAATACGGTGAAAAGTTTTTTACCAAAGCATCTTTTTGTATGATATCTGTTCTTGTATATTGACATTAATCAGACCTAAAATAACAATAATTTTGGGAGCAATTTTGGCCTTGAAACAAGCTCAAGCGACTATCAACCCTGAGGTTGTAGGTTTGAATCTCGGCAGTCGAACAATGGAGTATTCTTCCTTCTCTGCTCATACGGCGAACAAAACCGTTAAGCGTCAGAAGGTTGCCCTGCTAATTATAATTGCAGTAATGGACATTTTAAAATTTCACTTTTTAGAAGAAGTGACATTACAAGGGGCTAACCTTTACGTAATTTTTTTAATGAAAATTCAAACTGAAATTCCTTTTTTTGGTAAAGATAAACGCAGTAATTGCATGAAAATTATACTGTTACTTATGATAAGCGCAGTATTGAGCATAAATGCTGGTATGAAACGCGACATTTGTTAATGTGTACTAGAAATAAATGCAGAACTTCCTTCTATTTCTAAAAAGAATTGCTAGTGCAACAATTCTGCTTCTAAATAAAAACGCAGTATTGTACACTGCTGCGCTTGAGTGTAGCAAATCTTCATTTAGTCGGAGCCGTCGATGCCTAGTTACTAGGAAAGAAAGGTCAAAAAAGTATTTATAACTAATACTTGATTATTAGATTAAAGGTATTAGTTGATTATTACAGTATAGTTTGTACCTTTATTGGACTTTATAAAAATCTGTCAAGTCTGTTTGGTTACAAGTACGTCCGTCATCGTCTAAATACCAGAGTAATATATACTTTTAAAAGAACCATTTACATCTGACAATACAGCGTTTATTCAACGGGAACTCATGCAAGCAAACAAGACATTGTAAAATACAAGCTAAATGTGGACACAGCTTTGTGGCAATAGTTTACGCTTGTTTCGAGGCACTAGACTGATTCGGTCTATTTGTTTAGACGTCAAACGAACCGTTTTTTCGATTCATTTGTTTTCCTGTTTTAGTACCGAGTAGTCTCAGTATCGGCAAATTCAAAAACCATTGATTTTTTGTTTGCATACAATTAATACTCATTGGTCTAGTGGTTAGTACCCCTGACTGCGAATCCATGGGTCCCGGGTTCGATCCCCGGCTGAGACGAACATCGATGTGATGAGCATTTGGTGTTGTGCTTAGGTTTTGGGTGCTTTAATATGTCTATCTATCTATAATATGTATGTATATCCGTTGCCTAGTACCCATAACACAGGTCAATTGGTGTGAGTTGTCTAAAAAAAAAGAGATAGCGGGGAAAGATATAACAAAGGAATAGTAGCGAAGATGGAAATGGAATAATTTGGAGGAGACCTTCACTCTGTAGGAGGTCGTGAACAAGTTTATGATACTTCCATACATCATCATACATAAAACCTAAAAATTTTAGTATACAACAATAATATTTTGCCATTTGACTTTCGAACAAACTTTATATATAATTTCATAAAAATTCGGTAGAAATGAATCTTTAGACTTGGTATATCTGTGTAGACATCATTGTCAATGATTTTAAAGTGTTTAAAGTATTTGTTAAATTACAAAAATAAATTATGCCTTTTTGTGCGTGGTTTAATCTAAAAGAGTGTCTTAGATTAAAACATTACGATGTATGCACTTTATTATTTGCTGTAATAAATAATTCTCAGCAACATACTTAATTAAGGAGCTATACAATAACATTATCAAATGATTGGAAAATTAATTTTTTTTTAATAAGCAATGTTATTTTCTTGCTGTTCATAACAGAAGATTAAAGTGCCATGCCAAGTGAACCATGAGTGAACAAAGATGGTTTAACTTTTTCTCTAGATAAAACGAAACATCTACGAGATATTATATTTGAACTGGAAACACACTGTGAAACGGCTATTTGGTTTTTTATTTGTTAAAGTATCCCACATTATATATACATTTTATACAGTATAAGTTACAATATATTTTAAAGATATGACTGGTGATGGTGAACATAAAATTTATAAAAAATATTACTACGAAAAAAGCGATGATTGTAAGTATAGTTAAGTTTTACGTACTTTTTAAGATGTAGGTATCTATCCTTTATTGAAATACGCCAAATGTTTATATGTTAGGAAATAATCAGATTATCAGGAAATCGCTATGATCGAGTCAATGGACCGTTGATTTGGGTTAGTCATTGAGATTTTATTCTATTACATTTAGAGTCATAATTTATTTTGATTCAATTTGTTTTGTTATTGTTTAATTGTTTCATAGTTTGGAATTATTACTTAACTAATGAAGGTACGATTATTACCAATCAGAGCAGATCAAATGTCTCAAGTTGGGTCCAGGCGCCATTTTGGCTTTGGACAGTGCGTTCAGGAACCGCAAGACAGTTTTGATTGAGGATTCAGCGGAGCATTGTGGTGATGACAGAAAAGAGAGATCGGTGCCCTGAAGCTGCCGCTGGTTAGAATTTAAGCTGAATTGTTATTGTTGTGTTAAAAGGAATCGATCTAAATTAAATATAGTACGATAAATTTAGTATCTTTCGTGAACACAGTTTACTCACATGACGCCCATTTAGCCCGATAATGAAAGGTAAATGTCAATGGAGTGACGATATTTCTCCGACATATATAATTAATAATGATTATATTTAATAACACTTCTCGCCGTCTGACCCTAGATTGTAACCACACTATCAAAAGCAAAATTTCAAGAAAACTTCGTCTGCCCAATCCACACTAAAAATAAATTTTCCTTTGAGATATTTTCTGTAAATCGGGCGGAAATACTGCTACCGCAGATTGCTCAATTCTTCATTTGGAAAATCTTTAAACGTTCTAAAAATTAAGTGCTATAAACACTATTACTTTGTTATTGTTTTTTTTTATTCCAAACACAGTTGTATGTTACATTGTCACACATACACCCAGAACGCACCATAGGCTTTAATACAACTACTACGACGAATGCTTAGTTTTATTTTATCATTAAGGGTTTTTAGCAGTAAGAATAGAATGATATTTAGTCTAACATCGAACACCGTTTGAATAGGAGTCTAATATCGACTACCGTTTAAAATAACTCTTGTATTTTTTAATCAATAAAGAGTCTTTTATATTTTTAAAAAAATATTAAATACCGTCGCGATTTGACTATGTCGCAGATTTGAAGCGATAGCCAGATAGTTATTTTATTTTAAAGTAAGTCACAGGCGATGATCAGAGTACTACGGATCTATTCAACACACTACTTACAAATTTACTATAACACATTGAAAACAACCTGTAAGATGTCTATGATATTTCGTGGTGTTGCCGTTCTAATAAAACAAATGACGTGTTCTCTTATTACATAATCTCTGATATGTATACGTACCATAAATCATAGGCTTCTTCATGTAATAATTGAATTTTGTTAAAAAATATTATATTATTTAATTTCTTAACTTTCTTTGCGAAATAATTGCGGTAGCGAAATATCTGCGGAACGTTAGTACACTGCAGGTTTTTCGCAAGGATATGTCATTGTAGCTTTCGTGGGCTGTAGGTGCAGACGTCGTTTCAGAATGTCATCTGAGTCGTCCCAGTCGTCGCTTTCAGATTCTGAAGAGGACTTTGTAATCAACATGCCCAACTAAATATAATTCGGGATAATTTCGAATCAAATTCAATAATAATTCAATATTTTCGGCTTCCATTGTGCGAAATTCTGTCCTCACTGACAGAACGCGTGGTGACGCCTTGCGATGCGAAACTACACTAGCGAAACGTCTGCGTCTGTGTAACAGCCATTTCGCAGTTACTTGCGAAACAATACCGACAAGGACGCAACTATTTCATCTAGCTATATATTAGAGCGAGACAAAACACATGCGAATCGTTGCCATACAACTTACAGTTTTTTCGTCGTTTCGCTGCCGCATGCGATTGCGTAGGTGTACTAAAGGCGTAAGAGTTGCCAACATGACGCTTGCTGTGAACTACACAATGGTGGGGTACTTTTTAATTTTAAATTCTCTACATAATAACAAAGTTGTGATGTTCGCATTCTAATTTAATAAAGTGCATTTTTACCTAAGTAAATGAGAAGAGGTATTAGTTTTTTTTATATTAAGTATATAAAAGAAATATAACTAGAAGACTCAATACATTTTCACTGAAGTATTTCCGAACCAATTCGACTTAGGGTATTTCAATAAAAGAGCGTACTTATAAGGTCGGCAATGTACTTGCGAGCCTTCTGGCAATGTGAGTATCCATTATATCACTTCGCATAAGCTGAGCTTGCTACCCGATTGCCGAGTACAACCATACATTCGAGCAAACTTCGGTTATGCAAAGGATTTTTCTTCATAAGACCGCAATTTACACGTATTAGTAGTGTATAAACATCTTGAGGTAACTGGCGGGTCCTAGAGTAATACACCATGTCAAAGATGTGCTGTATGACACAAATTTACGCAAGCTACTCATATCCAATTGCACCGACTGTTTTACACAATTCTTTGATTCATTAGCATCTTGGTCACATAGATTCTTTCACACAAACGCAAGCCTATAAAGATTATTAATGACAGATTCAAAAACGTGTCTAACCATTTGAGATACTTCATATGCAGTCGAGAAATAACCAGATAATCCCACTTACAAATGCAGAATCATGCTACATTCGTACATGCAGTCGGCATATATTATTGAAAACACAAACACAACGTAGCGTTGAGTCAAGTAGTTTAATCTCGAGACTTGAAACGTAAGGCGACGGGCTTATTTCGAAATAACACACATCGATTAAGGTTTTATCACTTGTTTTATTAATTTGTTGATATATAACGTAGTTAGTTTCAAATTGTTATATATCAAAGTCAAAAATCATTTATTCACATTGTACGTCATCAACGAAATATATATTAAATGCTTCTAATTTTACATTTACTGCCAGTTCTCAAATCAAGGGCGTAGAAAGGAAGAGAAGAACTGGCAATAAACTCCGTCACTCTTTTTAGTTGGCAAGTTTTATGTTTTACACAAGTTTGTAAGAAGCTGCAAACATTACACCATGTTCCACGTGACATCTTAAGTAATAAATAATAATAAAATTAATTAAAAACAAAGATTTGTCCTCTATCAGCAGGAGGCATGATGAAATAGGAGCACGCACTTACATTCTTGTGGGAACAACACATAATAACAACATAATCGAAATAACTAACATCACCGCATACACGAACCCAAGCACGACCAGTCACCACAACTAGCACCCGTTCACGAATATGATGCATGGCCAGCAATCGGCCCCCTCGCCATATTTTAGAGAGAGAGACAACCCGACGCATGGACGCTTCTTGTATTATACAACGGAAAATTGGACGTCGAGGCAGAATATAAAATTCCACCTGTATCACTTCGACGTCTGTCGTTCCACCACTATGTGGAACCTGCTGGCCACCGATTTGTTACCAACCAGTTAGAGTCCTTCAATTAAAGAGCGTACTCATTCTTAAAAGACCGGCAATGTAAACCTTCTGGCAATGTGACTGTCCATGGGCGGCGGAATCATTTAAAATCAGATGAGCCTCCTGCCTGTTTGCCTCCTGTTTTTTGTTTTAAATATTGTCTTAAAACTGTGGATTACTAATAAACTATTAAATAATATATAATTAAACCCCTATAAGGCATTCCCTTGATGATAGATTCGACGTCACCGTATATCCCGTCACGTTCCGTAACAAAAACGGTTGTTAAAAAATCAACATGATCTCGATCAACACGCTTGAACAAAATTGTACGACTTGAACCGAATTGTGCTTCAAGCGTTTGCAATAATAAACCTACGGGGAGCACAAATTCTTGACAGGAGGTTACGTTGATATAGCACTTTGTTAGCTTCTAACGATGGTCTGATACGAATTTAGTTCTCAAAAATATATATATAGCCAAAGATGGAGTACAAAATATATACAAAAAACGTTCAACATTTGCGAAAGGAAAAAATCAGTAATAGTTATTAATTAAATACATTTAACTAAGTAAATTTCGGCTGTGTGTGATGGTGTGCAAGTGTACGTGCGGGTGTGTATGTGTGCTCATGATGCAGGTAATTTATCGCTATAGACATTCTTAATACTCCTTTTAAGCATATTCCGCAAAAGCCTAAACAAGGGAAGGGTTAAATAGTGGTCGTGGTATCGTATAAAGTGATATTTTATGTATGTTCGTGGACGCAGTGACCCAAAGTCGTCGCCTCCGACACAAGAAAACGCCACCTTCGACATTCTGGCATTGCTGCTTTACAAAGGAAGATTTTAATCAATATCTCATCTTTCACATAATTAGTAGTATCACATGCTTTAGAACTTCAGTTATCCTAGTATAATATGACAAATACAGACCGTTTTGGATACTTAGAAATAACACATCGAATTATAATAACATTTCCACAGAATATCATACTGAATAAATCATATGAACATAATTTTTTGTTTATTCATTTATTTTGTAATCCTACAGCTAACAAATAATTACACTAAAAATATACCCCGAGATGCCAGAACAAAAAGGTTCAAAAATTTATATTAAGTACTAGCTGGCCTGGCGAACATCGTACCGCCTAACAGTCGATTCTTTATTTTTTTTAAATACTTATTCTGCTATTCGGGACACCAATCTAGACAACAATTACAACAATTACATTATGTCAAAAAATAAAAATTTACCTTCCCGGATGTTCAAATGTTAGTGGAGGGGTTCCACTAACATTTGAACTTTATGATATGGTATTAAAGTTAAAATTGACTTTTAAGTATTATTACGAATATTTTGTATGGGAATATAGAAAAGTGTTGTTTTTAGACTTTTTCACTCAATTTTTTTAAATTTTTCTCTCCGTAAGAACCATCCTCATAGGGAATATTATAAAAAAAAAATCAGACAAATCGGTCAAGCCGTTTTCATGTTATGTCGTGACAACGGAAAACGGGTTTCATTTTTATATATATAGATGCTCATGATGCAGGTGATTCCGCCATGGATATTCTTAATAGGTACTCCTTTTAACCATATTCCGCGACAGCTTAAACAAGTCAAGGCTTAAATATTGGTCGTTGTATGTCCGGGCTGCGCCATACAAAACTGAGTTGTTGTTCTTTTACAAGGCAACATAATATTACACTAAAATACTGTACCCCTACTTAACTATTCCCTTCTAAAGCTTTATATTTTCTATTTTGTCGCTGTAATGTATCATTCTGTATGAAATATTAGTATAAGATAGGTCTCAGTTGTTTAAGAGTTGTGATTGATATGCCACCCGCACGTCCGGCGCCACGCCACAACGATTTATCTTCTAAAAATTTTACAGCATCCCATCCGATAATGTAACGACCGTGTTATAGTGATAAAATAACGCTCATATTTTTATTTATCCTACATATAAGTGTACATTTTTAATTTGGTTTATTAGAGAATGTCTATAGATTTCAATGTATCTTTCCGAATTTAAATTCAGCCTCACTTTGTCGCTCGCGCCGTCTGACAGTATCCGGTTTTCCGTTTTCTTTTAAAAATTGATTAAGTATGAATTATCATGACAACTTCTCTGTAAAATAGCGCCGTGATATATTAGAAATAAAGTATTCACTGTGCAATTTGATGTCTCGGAAATCTTCAATCAATTAAATAATATTTTTTATTTTATTTATTTAAACTTCGTTTCATTAAAATAAAAACAAATAACATAAATTATTAAGGATGCAACGGGCAGCCTTATCGCAAACAAACGATATCTCCCAGAGAACAATGGTAAGGGTATAAACAAACAAAAATTACTAAAGGTAAAGTTTTATGTTCTAATATAATTGATGTGTTTGTGTATGTATTTAGAATTTATAAATAAATAAATCAGTGCTATAACCTTTTTAGGTCTGGGCCTCAGATTTATGTATGTATTTCATGATCATTTGTTAATCTAATAAGCAAGTAGGTGATCAGCCCTTCTGTGCTTGACTCACGCCGTCGTTTTTTGGGGTTAGAGCAGCCTTCCAAGGTCCTTCACCGGGATCAAACCTACGACTTCAGGGATGAGAGTCGCTCGCTGAAGCCACTAAACAAAACACTGCTAAAATAAATAAAAAAAGTGCAAGACGTTCAAAGTCAACAAAGATCAAATTACAAGTAACACTGGAAAATTATACAATTACCAAACTTAATCTAAAATAAAATAATAATAGCAAAACAAACTAACTAAAAGCTAATCTCACGGTTCATGAATTACAATGCAATAAAAAATAATGAGAAAATACATGAATGACAAAACTCACGATTGAGCAGGATATAATATGGTTAAGTGTTTATGTAGAATTTAAAAAAAAATGTCGTTGTCCCGTGATATAACAATGAACATGTAATACGCAACATGAAGTCGCAAGTTGTCAATTCCATTTACCAAAATGATAATTTTTAGTAGACAGATCGACTTGCCTCAATATTAATAATGCAAAAATTTCAACTCCATCTTATTGCGGATAATATTATCCTAACAATGTAAAGATGTAGTATAAAACATTCCAGTATTGGGTCAAACGTTTTCAAATGACCCCTGCCTCGACACGACCCCAATATGAGAACGATACAAAGTAATTTATAGTTTCATAGATTGACAGAGGGAGAGGGAGAGGATTATATAGCCAATGTCCCTTTGTAATATTGTTCGTCGAACTCAATTTGAGCTAAATCTATTAGCCTGTATACGCACTAGTTCGCACACACTTGGGTTGTACCAAAAAGACAACTTGATTTTACGGTTTACAACGTTTGATAGAACATTATACAAAAGCTAAGCTTGACATATGTATACTCCTATACTACACGTAGACTAGATAAACTTGACATGTGATGCTTTTATGAAATTAAAATTTTGATTGATGAAAAATTGTACACTAAAAAGTGTATTCTCCTTAATAGAGACTGTAAGTAGTGTTATTGGACACTTTCTCATGTTAAATATCAGTTTTAGTAAATAAGTTAGTTTTAAATTATTTATCTATTTGCTCAACGGTATTCCTACAGCTACTTACTAAACAATATTTAAACAATTACACTGTACACAAAAGCAAAAAACGGATTACACATTTAAACATACACAAAGCAGTTTCACCTATAGAAATACAAAAAATATACAAAGAATATATGTATTTTTAATAAATTCTAAGTTCTAAGATTCATTGTTCATTATAATTTAATATAAAGGATGAATAACAAAGCCATTATTACTAAAAGATTACTTTAGTTTGACTGGATCGCAATGTTAAATTGTATCTTTTTGCAGAGACAATTTATAAAAAATACAATTTAAACTATCAATTTTTTAACAAACATTCTCCCATTAAACGTTTCAAGCGACGAAATAAAGGAGTATTTCTGTTATTCCCTCCCGCGTCATCTGATATATAAACCGAATACCATAACTATGACGCGTTTCTTATGTTATAATTTATAAATGGCCAAAAACAACTAAAAAAGAGCGTTTTTAAGGCAGTTGTTGCCGCGGCACCAACACTATGTGAAACTGGCCACTGAAATATTTCCGAACCAATTCGACTTATTCTTAAAAGGCAATGACCTTGCGAGCCCTCCGGCATTGAGAATGTCCATGGGCATTATCATTTAAACGACAAATCGCTTCGTCCTTCATTTTAAATTTTTTAGCCTTTTTCATAAAGCATTTCACTTAGCCAAGTTCGTGCCCGTTCTCTCATGACCTAATCTATAAAAAAATTACCCTTAAATTATCATGAGATTCAATAAAATACGCCTAAGTAATTTCAATAGCATTGTACCCCAAGTCTAAAACTATAATGTCTGAGGAAATCGCTAGAGCCATAACTTATTTCTTAGGTTGCGTGTTAAACTGAAACTTGAATATAAAAAGATTAGTTATTATATTACATGACATTTACTTACCGAACAAAGAAGCTCTTAAACCTAATTTTCTTTATGTAATTTATGACTTGAGCGAACTAGGTTTATATGAAATATATCTTTAGATTATATTCATTATAGTAGCCCAGTTTTGTAATGCAAAAAAGCATTTTTGCTATAAATGACTGTTTGTAGACGATATATTTACGTTTGTTTATGAAAACTGGGTACTCGGTTTTGGGTTGTATTGATTCATTGTTACGTCATGTATAAATACATATATAAAATTCTCGTGTCACAATGTTCGTTCGCATACTCCTTCGAAACGGGTCGACCGATTCTTATGAAATTTGTCATGCATATTCAGTAAGTCTGAGAATCGGCTACTATCTATCTTTCAAATCCCTAAGTGGTAAATTTTTTTTTATTTTTTTTTTTTGTAATTTTTTATGATACAGCATACCTACAAAAGCCTATTTTTTATTATTGTAGATAGTTATTTTTATTGAACTAAAAAAATGTTTCCTAGAAATAATCGCAAATCAAACTTTTGCCGGGTCAGCTAGTAGTTTTATAAATAAGGGAAGTTGACTCTGTTTTTAGAATTATAAAAAATTGTGGTTTCCACTTCTTCCTCATATATAGTTATAAAAAGATAAAATCACGGACAGGAGCGAGTATTATTTATTTTACGAACCATTACTGCGTCTGCAGCGCCAAAGCGAATTCTTAATTAGTAACGAACTTTGCTCGAAGACCGGAAGATTTTCAAGAGTTTACAAACTATTACCAAATATTAATAAACATTCATGTTCTCGTTTAGCAACTAGGATCCTATTAATAGTTATAAAAGTTCTTTTATTATTAATACGAATTGGCTTATGCTGCAAAAAAGGATTCCAGGCATTCTCAATCATTCACCCGTTTCTTAAATAAAGTTGGTACAATATCTATAAATCTTCTGTGTACAGATAATAATAATAATTTATTGCAAGAATATGGTACAAAAATGTGTAAGGTGGTACAATCGTAAGTTCGCATATTCTGCCACACACAATGGCGCGCAAATTTGTCTTTAAAGGAATTTTACATTTTACATTATTAGTCATATGAATTGGTCAGTTCTTATATTATTTGTATCGTACATATCATATCATACGTTATTAAAATTAGTTTTTGTTATACCTCCTAGAGAGGAAGTATCATGATTACTGCCGATACTACCGTAACATTCGTAAAGCTGCATTAAATCTTTTTTTATAAAGATACGCTTACATTACCTAGATTCTAACTAATATGCGGAACGCTCACTTTCTCTATGCCGCAGTGGATCTTTTGAATTAAATTTTTTTTTTTTTTATATAATAGGAGGGCAAACGAGCTTGCGGGACGACCAAAAAGGGTAGTCCACGCAGCCCATAGACACCCATTTTAGTGGGTGCGTTGCCGGCCTTTGAGGGAGGAGTAGGCTCGTTTTTTAAAAATTTGGAGGTCGTATCTCTGAGGGAAGACCCCCCCGGGAGCCGATTCCACAGTTCGCTAGTTCGCAAGAGAAAATGCCTTGTGAAGCGGACCGTGGAAGACCTCCAACCATCAAGATGATGCTGGTGAAATTTAGAGGTCGTTCGGCTCGTACGGTGTTGAAAAGAGGCAGGAGGGATCAACCCAAACAATTCTTCCGAACACTCTCCGTAATAAATTTTGTAAAAAACGCAAAGAGACGCAATGTCTCTGCGTAGCGATAGAGAATCAAGCCGATCAGTAAGACATTGGAGATTGACAATTCGACAAGCCCTTCGCTGAATTTGGTCAAAAGGAAGAAGCTGGTATTTGGGAGCACCGGCCCAGAGATGCGAGCAGTATTCCATATGAGGTCGTACTTGAGCTTTGTAGAGCTGCATACGTTGCACCTCAGTGAAATACTGCTTAGCCCTACCCAAAACACCCAGCTTTTTGGAAGCCAGTTTGGCTTTTTCTTCCAGATGACTGCGAAATTGGACTTCTTTCGAAATGCCAACCCCAAGGATACTGAGGCTGTGTGACGAACTAAGGAGAGCGCCTTCAAATTGAGGAGATACGACAAAAGGATCTTTCTTGGCAGAAAACGAACAAACCTGAGTCTTTGTAGGATTAAACTTAACAAGGTTGTTACTACCCCACACAGAAACCTTCTCCAGAATCGACTCAATTCCGAGAACAAGTATGTTGCGACTCTCATCGACTTCAAATCGAGACATGTTCTGATGGCCGGAATATAATGTGTCGATGGTGCTGTCGTCTGCATAGCAATGGATGTTGTCGATATTCAACAGGTCATCGATATGCAGAACGAACAGGGTCGGCGAAAGGACACAACCTTGCGGAACGCCTGCATTGATGGGTCTAGGATTGGAACACGCTCCGTCAACTAGGACTTTAATGCTACGTCCTACAAGAAAATTTGCCAGCCATCGGCATAAGCCATCGGGCAAACCGTATGACGGTAGTTTCGAAAGAAGCGCCCTATGCCAAACCCTATCAAAGGCCTTAGCTATATCCAAGCTAGCGGCCAATGCCTCTCCCTTACTTTCCACAACTTCGGCCCATCTATGAGTTAGATAGGCAAGAAGATCACCAGCCGAGCGGCCACGGCGAAAGCCATACTGACGATCACTAATTAGCTGGTGCTCCTCCAGATATCGCAAGAGCTGCCTATTGATGATAGACTCCATTACCTTTGAAAATAAAGAAGTGATTGCGATAGGTCTGTAGCTGGATGGTTCAGAGCGGTCACCTTTTTTGGGAATGGGATGAACATGCGCAGTCTTCCATGAGCTTGGAACTACGCCCGAGGAGTACGAGAGTCGAAAGAGCCGTGTAAGCACCGGAGTCAGCTCAGAAGCACAGGTCTTAAGAACGATCGAGGGAAGGCCGTCAGGACCACTTGACTTGTGGGTATCAAGGGAGATTAAGGCCCTCCGCACACCAATCTGTTCGAATCGAACTTCAGGCATAGAAAACCCGCAATGCGGAATAGTGGGCGGTAAGGTCCCTGAGTCATTAAGCGTGGAGTTAGATGCAAAGAGAGAGCAAAGGAGTTCTGCTTTCTCTTTCGCCGAGTGAGCCATCGAGTCATCCTCCTTTCGCAAAGATGGTAAAGAGGGCTGACAAAAGTTTCCCTGAGTTGCCTTCGCCAATGACCAAAAAAAAATTAAAAATAAAGTTGTAGTACAGTTATACACTTAGTCGTACAGTATATAAAACCAGTGGTGATACAACCTTTTTAGGTCTGATACAGATTTCTGTATGTTTCATGATCATTTGTCAATCTAATAGGCAAGCAGGTGATCTCCTGTTTCTGACACACGCCGTCGACTTTTTTTCGGGTCTATAGCAAGCCGGTTACCTCACGGTTTCTTCGCCGTTGGAGCGAATGTTAAATGCGCACATAGAAAGTCCATTGGTGCACAGCCGGGGATCGAACCTAAGACCTCAAGGATAAGAGTTGCACGCTGAAGCCACTAGGACAACACTGGTCAATACAGTACGTATAAAATAACTCACAGCAGCACGTCATGGCGATAAGGCCTAATTCCCAAACAAGGTTCCCAATTCATTAATCTCCTTAGATAAGTTCACAGATTACATAAAATGAAGCATAATTTTATCAATATTTCTAATTAATTTATCTGGGTTTTTGGAGTTCCACTTTTATCAGGCTAATGGATGAAACGTAGATAATTATCAAGAGAAATTTTAAGAGCATGAATAATCCGCTTAAAATAAAGGCAACCGTTTCAACTATGCCAAATGTTTCCAAGTAAGTTAAAATTACTGCCCCAATTTCTCAGGTACGTAAACAGATGCTGTTAACTTGATACCTTAAACTTTGTAACTAAATTTATGAAAGCATTTTTTGATGAATTTTGTATGAAGCAATCTTAGAGTAGATTCTTCCCTTGATACTGAATTATACGACATATAATTGTAATTATGTTCGTAACTGATAGTATAGTAGTTTTTTTTATTTTAGGACCATGGTGTTTACATATAATTCTTTTAATATATAAAAAATTTAACAACTATTTTGAAAGAGTAAGTATGAAGTTTCTTGCCTATTCTTCTCCATATGAAACTAAAGGGGCAACTAGTCATTTTTTTTATATTTCTATCTTGTAATTTTGACTTTCAAAAAGGGCCTTTTAAATTTGTATAAATGATTTGACTTTGACTTTAATAATTGCGTCTTGTGTTCGATATCTAATCCACACAGCTAGAAAATAATGTAACTGACGACTCATTGGGGACATTTCACGTGAAGCGGACAGGGAAAAAAAAGTGAGGTTCTGAAAATCGACCATATTCGGCCCATTTGTACTTCTAGTAGGTATGAATGTGTACGCAAAATATTTTTTTTGTATAGTGTATATTTACCAAGTTATAGGTTTCAAAAGAACTGTCGTTGATTGGTACTACAATTTTTCGAAAGTAATTTTTCGAATATAACAAATCTACTATAAAATATTTGACATAGCGATACATATTAAAAATATACTGTTCTTTTTGACAGTAAAAAAAATTTAAAAATTAAAAAAAAACTAATGGCCAAAACCGGAAGTAAACTTTTCAAACCAGAATTACAGTCACTTCGACCATTTTTTTTTTCTTTTTTTTTCTTTCAAAATATAGCTTAAATGATAATGAAAGTACACTAGAAAATTTAAAATGGGATCTCTATTAGTTTACGAGATACGTTGAATAATATACACCCGCGTCGCATGGGGCGCCATATGTAGCGCTTGCAAGGTTGAGCAGTTTGCGCGATATTGCAACTTTATTAATATTTTATATCGTTTTAGCGTATATTTATCCTCATTTAATGATATGAAATAAGTTTTATTAATATAATATAATATAAATATAACTACATAATACAAATATAAGTTAATAATATATTATACGTTTTTGGAGCAGTAGAAAAGTTTTATTATTTGCGAAACGTGACTAATAGCGCCATCTGTTAGTAACGTGTAGTACTTTTTTGTCTCAGATAGAGTCAAACGGTCAAACCTATCTACAAGAAAGAGATAGAAATATGACGCCTAGCGGTTTCGTAACTTAAACTTTAGTGTTGCTTTAACCGCTCAGCGACTTGTGCACGTTTTAATCTGTGACAGTTATTATTATTAATGGCGCCGTACGATGTTTTAACCCATTTCACTTGGTACTTCATCGAAAATTTAAAAATTTAAGGAAAATATCTAAAAAAAATATCTGCTCCAAAAACGTTTTTTCTTTATAATATATTATTAACTTATATTTGTATTATGTAGTTATATTTATATTATATTAATAAAACTTATTTCATATCATTAAATGAGGATAAATATACGCTAAAACGATATAAAATATTAATAAAGTTGCCATATCGCGCAAACTGCTCAACCTTGCAAGCGCTACATATGGCGCCCCATGCGACGCGGGTGTATATTATTCAACGTATCTCCTAAACTAATAGAGATCCCATTTTAAATTTTCTAGTGTACTTTCATTATCATTTAAGCTATATTTTGAAAGAAAAAAAAAGAAAAAAAAAATGGTTGAAGTGACTGTAATTCTGGTTTGAAAAGTTTACTTCCGGTTTTGGCCATTAATTTTTTTTAAATGTTTAAATTTTTTTTTTACTGTCAAAAAGAACAGTATATTTTTAATATGTATCGCTATGTCAAATATTTTATGGTAGATTTGTTATATTCGAAAAATTACTTTCGAAAAATTGTAGTACCAATCAACGACAGTTCTTTTGAAACCTATAACTTGGTAAATATACACTATACAAAAAAAATATTTTGCGTACACATTCATACCTACTAGAAGTACAAATGGGCCGAATATGGTCGATTTTCAGAACCTCACTTTTTTTTCCCTGTCCGCTTCACGTGAAATGTCCCATTGGTCAAGTGGTTGTTAGCCCTGACTGCGAATCCATGGGTCCCGGGTTCGATCCTCGGCTGAGATGAACATCGATGTGATGAACATTTATTGTTGTGCTTAGATCTTGGGTGTTTAAATATGTATTTATATGCCTATCTATCTATAATATGCATGTATATCCGTTGCCTAGTACCCATAACACAATCTTCACCAGCTTAGCATGGGACTAGGTCAATAGGTGTGAATTGTCTTAAAAAAAAAATTAACCAATACGTGTTCATTACACAGTACTTGTAGATTGTTTTGTAATTAATTTCAAGCGAACTAAGTCGAAGCAAAAGTGTGAAATACTACAAAAAGAGACTGTTGATATATATCCCCAGGTTTATTGTTAAATGAAGCCTTTTTCAAGCCATTACCGCAACTTTTAAAGCAATTTCCATGTAAGCACTAACAAGTTAATATGGCAGACGGGATTCATTTATCACGGTGTCGTCCCTCACGTAAACATTTTAATAAATGCTTTCATATGCAAAAATTAATTTTAATGATACTAATTTTGTACGTGTTGCTTTAAGTGAACATTTATGGATACATGGAGCTGTGAATAGTGACAGAATACGTGGCACTTAATAAATGCTTCCATACTGAGTACTGAGTGCTATGTACCAATGGGATTAACGGTTTATATCATTATTTCATTCTAATATGAAAGAAACCAGCTTAAGAAACAAAATATTACCTTATGTTTCTCCTGATCAACTCTTGTTCCTCTGATAAAAAATATTGAAAAATCTAACCATGAAAACTGAGACACGACGTATGAAGGGTAAGTAAGTATCATACATACGTCCAGTAGCTCAACATCTATGTATTTATGCATGTATTCGGTAGGCTGTGATTTTTTTTTTATACACAATAATTTTTATATACTAAATATATACATTATTCTTACCAATACGATAATACAATAATGTCGAAAAATGAAAAAAAAAAACTTAATATACACAATAGGTATCGCTATTGTGAACTTATTCTGCGAACATATAAAGTTGTAGATATAGACATATAGCGTCCCAAGACTAGGACAAGGGAAAGTACCTTAAATATAGTATATAAGATATTTTCCTGAAAAAAGATTTTATTTTATTTTGAAAAGTAAGTATTACTGCATTCAATGATCATCTTAAAATTACTTGTCTCGCCTGGGAATTGAACCGCCCCAAATGTGAAAACAAACACCCATTATTTTTTGATGCCAATCAAGAGAATGGACAAAAAATAATAATTCTTCTGAAGTAACATTGTATTTTAAGAGAAAGGAACAAAGTGAAATTAATCATTTTAATAAAATTAAAAACTTACTTGATCCCCGATGTCTTGTATAGAATGAATCTAGGCTAATCTTTAATAAGAACAAATATTAATATTTATAATTTTTAAACTTAAACTCAAATCTTTATTGCATTCCTTATGTACATAATTTATTACAATAATGAATAAGGACCTTGGCTAGGCACAGCAATGTTATGAGAGGGCATGCTTTATTATAGTTTCTTATATTCTTATACATTCCTATTCTTATAAGATACATTATTTATTTGGTATATTTACTTTGGTTTCACGTTGCGAAAAGGTACTTAACATTATTCATAAACTTAACTTTTATAAAGAAATTAAAATCTATCAGTCAGATACTCTGTAACAGTGTAATAACATTTCTTATATAATAATTCCTTTAGAAATTTGGTAAACCTCAGGTTATTTGTTTCATTCTTCAAATTTTCTGGTAATTTGTTATATATTTTTATGGAGGAGGTCAATGGTCCTGATTGATTAAAGCAAATAATAATAAAAACTCTGCAAAGATATGGCGGTCTGTATTTGCATGATACCTAAATTGATGTTTTATAATTTTTACGAATCAGCTAAGTTGCGTGGAAACGCACAGTAATCATATTTTATATACAAATCTTATCAGCGAATTTGAAATTCATGGATTCGTATTTGAAAAATCGTCGTCATTTCTATTAAAGGGAATTACAATGTTAAAAGTCTGGTCTAATATCGAAAGTCGCGTAGCAACAAATACCATTCGTATTTATTGTCGTGTCGTTTTCGTGACCTTGAATTAATTTAGGGGTCAAACTTTTTTATTATCTTGAAAGTGACTGTACATGTGTATGTGTAGATATAACGAGATGAAATTAGTATACGAGTGTTACGTTCGACATTCATCCTTCGAGTAGTAGGTTTCTTTTTTTTTAATTCAAAGTGGCGTCTTGTTTTGGATGAGCTTATAAAACTAAACAATAATGTTACACAGAAGGATAAAGCATCTTTGTATCTTCATTCCTTGCATCTTTGTAGCTTGTTAGATGGCGAGTCGTAGGTTCGAACCCCGGCTGTGCACCAAGGGACTTTCTGTTTAAGTGCATTATGATACTCGCTCATACGGCGAAGGAAAACGTCGTGAGGAAACCGACATAGACCGAAAATTTCGATGGTGTGTGTCGGGCACAGAAGATTGATCACCTACTTGCCTATTAGAAATGATCCAAGAACAGATTAAAAGCGTGTAGCGGTATTGTATACCAATAATATAAAATTCGTATATATTTTTTTTTTATTTATTTATTAGCAGATAATTATATAATTTAGCATTTTTTATATTGTATTGAAAGTAATTATGTAGTTGTATACTATCGAAATTAACTATTTTTTATTTTAACAATAAAAAAGATAAAGCATTTGTAGCATAACTTTTGTGTGTATATTATTATTTTATGTATGTTCTTTTTTGTTTGTTCTTATGTATGTTTGATCTTATTTAGACTTATTCTTGTTAGAATTTACACACTATAACCTTAAGTTACACTCAACGACTGCATTCTAAAGTACCTTCAGATGAAAAATGATTATATTTTATTTAATATATTTAAAGCTCAGGGTGGTCAAAAGTAAAACGTATATAATAATATTAAAATAATATATATTTTGATGCAAAAGTAAATTTTAATTTATGTTACTATTATTAATTACCTAAAATATCACATGGGACATGGTGTAATGGTTGCAGCTCCTTACAAACGTTTTGTAAAACAAAAAAATGGCGATTAAAATGAGTGGCGGAGAGTTTATTGCCAGTTCTTCTCTACGCCCTTGATTTGAGAACTGGCAGTAAATGTAAAATTAGAAGCATTAATATGTATTTCTTTACTGACATGTCATAACTGTACATTATGTTACCTATGTGATTAACTGATTTTTTACTTTACTTTACTTTAATATATATTTTGTTGTAAAAGGAAATAGCATGTCTAGCCCAATCACGATCCATCTTTCCGTTGAACCAATCACAATCAAACGAAACGCGCCACTGTTTCGTCTTTACAACCTTATCTAGGCTATAAACCAAGGTTCTACTATAGGTTAAAGGCGTATAGCCTATACAGGAGTTCCACTCCAACTCTTAGGTAAGGTAGAAAATTATAATATCTACCCTCCTCAACATATAGAATGCTATTTGTATTCGTATAGGTTACAAGTGTTAGCTTTTATTATTTATTTAATAATATTCTAAATAATTTATGAAACATATTCTTTTGCTACAAGTGCGCATGTGCAATAATTACTCATTTGACTCGTTCGGTTATTTACGAATTGTTACGAATTGACTCGAATAACTGCCCGAAGTGGGAAGGTCGAGTCAGAGTGGGGACTAAAGGATAAAACAGCTGGTAGCACATGCGCACAGGCAATTCCTTTGTTCAAGTTGGTGTTTATACATTTTACGTAGGGTCAGTGTGTGAAATATAGTAAATCAAGTCATCATTGGAGTGTTTAATTTCCTACCCTAAGAACCAGATCAACTAGCCCTAACAAATCAGAAGAGCGGGATGCCATCGAGGTAAACTGATATGGTATATCATATCCTTGGTGTAAAGGATTAACGCCCACGAGGTATGCGATTTTTTTTTTCCTTTTTACATTTTGTAACCTAAAGATGTAGGTACTCTTTTTTTTTTATTATTTTTATTACACCTTTGAAGGTAAATTAGTTACATTTGTTATGAAACCTAGCTTACGATTATGAAGTTTTGTATTTTTACTAACGGAAGACTGTGCTATTGCGTAGGAAGTGTGGGACTGTGCTGTTTTAGGTTATCTAAATTTTTTACCAACTATAACCCGTCGGCCCTGTCTTGTCGTCTTATATCGATGAAAATCAAAACTTCCCAGCTGAAGTCCTTCATACCTACCTAACATAAATGGAAGAAAATGAATCCTATACGAGTGTTCGAAATACATAATTTTATAATATTTGATGAGGGTGATCCCAAATATTTTTACTCGGCCGATCCTCATATGTTTTTATTAGTCTTTGTTGAGATTTACTCGAGTTACGTTAGATGTATATATAGTTTTTGATAATTATAATTGATAATATGTAGTTACGTCCACTAATTAGAATTTTATAGTGAGTGTTTAGTGCGTGTTTAAGAAACGTTCTGGTAGGGAGACATTATGGCGAGGTATGTACTCGGGATTTTGCTATGAGTTATGCATCGACGGCCACCGAACCTGTCCTGTAAAACATATAACGTTATTTATTTTAAAGCTGTTACATTACATATTTTTATAATACTTACCGTCGGTTTAGTTGAAATAAATTGAATCATTATTATAAGATACTAGCAGACCGGCCAAGCGCGTTGCTGTGGCTAAGGTTTTTCTTATATTACATAGTAGTAAACTATTCAAGGGAGACGGTAGGAGAACACTAGTCATGGGGACCACCATGCTTTATTGGTTGTTATGCCGTTGAATTGTAGCTTATGTGAAACGTTGGTACTTTCAACACAGCGCCATCTGTTAGAATTGTGACTGTTCAATAATAAACAAATATTTTGCAATAAAATAATATAAATTGAAATGTAAGCTATCCTATCTTTTAAGTTAGATCAAACTGCACACGGTGTGCAAAATATTTGATATCGGTTCGGTAGTCAGGAGTCGATAGTGGACAAACAACGTGACACGTAATTTATATATTAAGATTTACGACAGATTACACAAGTAATTAGTTTAATTTTGTCTCATATTTTAACAATTTTTTTTTTAGAGGTTATTTGGTGAGTTGAATATTTTAATAAAGTTTTATTTTTACAGACTACTTTATTATAAATGTTTTACCATTTTTTTTTTAATTATTAGGCAACTTGAATATTAAAATAAGATACATTTAATTAATTTATTATTTTTAGATGTTCCAAGCTGATTTAATATTATAATAAGTTTCTTACAGAACTAATTTATTTTAATTTTACCATTTTTTTTAGAGGTTCTTTGGTGAGTTGAATATTTTAATAAAGTTTTATTTTTACAGACTACTTTATTATAAATGTTTTACCATTTTTGAAATTATTTGGCAAGTTGAATATTATAATAAGTTACATTTAATTAATTTATTATTTTTAGAAGTTTCAAGTCTGTTTAATATTATAATATTTTTACAGAACTAATTATTAAAAAAAAATTTTTTATATATATTTTATACCATTTTTAGAAATTATTTAGTGACTGTTATTATAATAAGGTTTTTACATATATAATTTACTTTAAAATAATTATTCATTTTTAGAAGTTCAGTTAGTTTAATATTAAGGTATTTACAAAAGTAATAAATTTTACAATAATTTTCGCCATTTATCGTAGAAGGTTAGTTTAATATCATATTATGTTATACGAAAATTCAATTGAAACGTATTGTTTGAAGTATATTTTATTGGTAATTAAAGCTTAAATGTTTTATATATATATAATCAATACAAACAATTTTTTTTTTATTACTACGTTGAATAATAATATTCTAAACTATCTTAAATATATGTATTAATAAAAAAATTATTTGATTTTATAGAGTGTCTTTGTTACTTAGAATCGACGCCAATCCTTATAGATTAAGATGGCTGGAGTAATAATGTACAATGTTTTTCTTTTGTGTAACGATTGTTTCCAGTATGACTAGACCCAATAAGAATCCAGGGTTTTAGTCCTGAGTTACGAAGTCGTTTTAGGGACGAGGCATATAGAAGTCGAACCTTATGGTTGTTTCATTGGTGAGACTAAAGCAGCTTGCTTTCCAATGCAGTAGGTGCAGGCTATAGGGCAGTCGTAAGTTAAACTTACCACGAAGCTGCAGCAGATCGAGTGGCTACGCAGGCGTTGCCACTACAAAGGAAGGTGACGCAAAATAATATCGGTGTACGGTCTAAATGATAGTTTACGTATATCTCACGAAAAGGCTACAAATTTAAGTCCGTGGCGAGACAATTAGTAGATCGTTAGTCCAAACATAGAAGATATTTCTTAAAATCGATTGGACAAATGTAGCGTTACTTCAAAGAAAGATTCAGAACAAATTTGATGTCTAGAATCTCAAGAGGAAACGAAAATGTTTTGAGTGTCAAATGATGAGTTTAACATTGATTGTTTTTCAGTTTCATAGGTATTGAAGTAGTAATAAAATGCTTCGGTCTATTTTTTTTCTTACCTCTACCTTTCGTTTATACCGCAGGTATTAATAGTTATGAATTTGATGTTGATTGCTTAATGCGATATTGTGATAATGGCAGCCAACATTGGCGCCATTTGGCGCTTTGACATGGTGAAATGAATTTAATAAGAATGATAACAGTAAAAGCGCTATTACTGTTGAATAGTCGTTAATTTGTTAATATATTAATGATTAACGTTAATAAGGAAATGGAATGAAACTATAGATACTTATTTGTTGAGGGATTCTTCAAATAATTTTTAGGGATTGGTTTTAAAACTTGTACAGGAATTAAGATAAAGCTAAGCGACAATTATATTACCCGTAATACGGCCTTACAGAGTATCAAACTGGGAACGGAAAAATAAAAACCAGAACTGAAGGACTGGTAATTTGTGCACTGTCCTAGGCTGTGCATTTTGCCCGTTAAAATAGAATTGATTTTGCTTTGATTTTTCTAGATCTTAACATGAGAACAACAAACGAGCCCTCTACCGCGAATCGATAATAATCAATTGGATAATATTTCAGTCATGGGTGTTGTATTACACAGGGCCTCGCATCAGGGTACTATTAGAAAGCTGATGGTATTTCTGGTTTTAAGTGAGAGCAAGGGTAGCAAAGATGAAAAAGATGACCTGGTAAGATGACTCTATAGGACAACGACACAGTAAGACTGTATATTATGAGGTATTAATATTATTATATTTTTTTTGCTGCTTAGAGATTTAAAATATATAAGAAGCAAGCATTCGCAAGTTTAGGTTTTAAGGAGGAATTAGTAATCCTCCCGTAGTCAATTTTACATGCACCATGTTAAATGGGAGCATTCAAAGTTGGCATTGCTGATAAAGAAGTTTGATTTACTTCAAATGAGTAAGACTCTGCTGAATGTTAACATACTGCAGAGCCTAGTCTTTCATGACATTTCTTTTGCGGTAATTCACTTTGGGTATATTACAAAGGGTTGCTTTTTGATACAGCATCAAACAGACATAAGTCTCAATTTCATTAACAAATCTGAAATTTCGATGTCACGTCATGTCGACAATTTAACTTGCTTGCTAAGGCTGTTGTTCTTTTTGTGTACTGTGGCTATGTGCTTAGAAATTCAAAATTACATATGACCTTTTAACATATTATGTATTCCCTACAAACCAATCAATACTTGGTTAGTTTTTTTTTTATTTTATTTTTGTTATTGGTCTTAATAATGGATATGAAATACTTTCATTATGTCTGATGATAAAATATCTTAAAACAGAATTGATTAAATGTTGTAATGAAATTTAATAATGTAAGAAAATTATTGTATCATCTTGATCGGTTACCAATGAGGTTGTATTTGACAAAGTAATGTCAAATTATTTGATAAAGTAATTTCACATTTAATTCATCTCCAGAAGTGATAGTATCCTAATAAAAGTGATGGCTTAATATAATAAGTAAGTTTTGAGTGCGTTGAAATATGTTGATGAAAAATAATACTCTAAAGAAGTAGGGTTGTAGTAGTAATAGTTCAAGTATTTGTTGTGCTTTCGATAAGTATTTTTTCTGAAGTCTGCACGAAAATCTGCAGCGTTTTTGTCAAAGAAAAGAGGGAGAGAGCGATTGAGACTTGAACACCGATGGTGTTTTTAATACATATCAATATCATTATTATTTTATTATGGGAAAAAATTACCATTTTTTTTTTGTTGGTTTGGACCTTTTGCTAAGACCCAGTTGGCTATTTTACAAAATGTGGACATTAGTTAGCAATTATGATAGTAATTTCTTATATTATTGAACTAATTTAACTAATTTTAGCTCTGGTTTTTAATTAGCCTTGGTATCATTTAATAATATAGAAAGACTGGGAAAATTAAATTATGGGATTTGGTCAGCTTAATTACTCAATAATTAATCTACAAAGAAGTTTCACTTTTGACATGTGTACCTTGTACTTACGCACTATTTATTCGTATAATTGACATAGACTAGAATATTTATTTATTTATTTATTTAGTTAATAAGCTTACGACATCACACACAGTACTAAATCTACTAATTATTTTACAAAATCTTACATCTTAAATGTGTGACAATTAATGTAAACATAAGTTTTACAAAAAAAATATATAAATTATAAAGTACAATTAAAACATATACGAATATCAATTTCACATGATAAATTCACTATTGTGAATATAAAGAGATCATAATGGACTTCGTTTGGTAAAACTTTATTGTGATCTTAAAAGATCACAGTAGTTTCAGTTATGTAGGACTTTATTGTGAATATAAAGATATCTCAAAGGATTTAGTTATGTAAACTATATTGTGAATATTAAGAGATCACAATAGATATAGTTATATAAACTTTATTGTGAATATGGGTAGTTTACATAACTAAATCTAATATCACAATGCATTTAGTTATGTAAACTTTATTTTGAAAATAAAAATATCACAATAGATATAGTTATATAAACTTTATTGTGAATATTAAGAGATCACAATAGATATAGTTATATAAACTTTATTGTGAATATTAAGAGATCACAATATATATAGTAATGTAAACTTTATTGTGAATTTAATGAAATCACAATACATTTAGTTACGTAAACTTTATTTTAAATGTAAAGAGATAAAACAGATTTACTTATGTAAACTTTATTGTGAATTTAATGAGATCACAATGCATTTAGTTATGTATACTTTATTTTAAATGTAAAGAGATAAAACTGATTTACTTATGTAAACTTTATTGTGAATTTAATGAGATCACAATACATTTAGTTACGTAAACTTTATTTTAAATGTAAATAGATAAAACAGATTTACTTATGTAAACTTTATTGTGAATTTAATGAGATCACAATGCATTTAGTTATGTAAACTTTATTGTGAATATAAAAAGATCATAATACATTTAGTAATATAAACTTTATTTTAAATGCAAAGAGATAAAACAGATTTACTTATGTAAACTTTATTGTGAATTTAAAAAGATCACAATGCATTTAGTTATGTTAACTTTATTTTAAATGTAAAGAGATAAAACAGATTTATTTATGTAAACTTTATTGTGAATAAAAAGAGATCACAAAACAGATTCAGTCATGTAAACTATATTGTGAACATAAAAAGATCTCAAAAGATTTAGTTATGTATGTATGTAAGACTATTGTGAATGTAAAGAGGTCACAGTAGATTTGGATGTGTCCGACTATTGTGAATGTAAAGAGGTCACAGTAGATTGGATATATAAGTAATAAGACTATTGTGAATGTGAAGAGGTCACAGTAGATATGATATGATAAGACTATTGTTAATTATTGATGACTTGATATTTTAAAAGAGTACCGAGAGTTTTTTACGCCGGCTTTTTCTCTCGGCCTACACCCCATGTCTTCTTTGCCGATGAATAGGGATTTCTACCGATACATATTTAATGACGTGAAATAGGTGATACCTGTATCTTTTATTCCATTATAAATAAACATAAATTAAATTTAGGTTCAATTTAACTAAAGAGATGTAATTCAAGAATGAAAGTTAAAAGATACATAGAATTAATTTTGTTTCTGTTTTGAGTTGTAATTTACAAAGCATTGTTTTTGTTTTTCTTTTTTTTGCGAGACGCAAACATTGTCAGGAAAGGCCGACTGTTAGCTTTTATTATTTATTTAATAATATTCTAAATAATTTATGAAACATATTCTTTTGCTACAAGTGCGCATGTGCAATAATTACTCATTTGACTCGTTCGGTTATTTACGAATTGTTACGAATTGACTCGAATAACTGCCCGAAGTGGGAAGGTCGAGTCAGAGTGGGGACTAAAGGATAAAACAGCTGGTAGCACATGCGCACAGGCAATTCCTTTGTTCAAGTTGGTGTTTATACATTTTACGTAGGGTCAGTGTGTGAAATATAGTAAATCAAGTCATCATTGGAGTGTTTAATTTCCTACCCTAAGAACCAGATCAACTAGCCCTAACACAAGCTATATTCTCTATAATATATGACAATCATGGTAAACATAAATATTACAATAAAATTAAGAAAAAAAAATATTACATTTCCAATAAAAATTACTAGTGAATTAGCAATTAGATATCAGATAGGCACTTAACAATCTTTTTTTTAATTGTCCACTAGTGAATATATTAGGCTCTGGATAAGTAGTGTTAACTCTTCTACGTAGTCTTCATTATTGAAGGTCAGGCTTGTCTTGAAAAGCCCTACGTTGACTTGCTGCCTCCACACCACTCTATCAGCTTGTCTCAGTGCATTAGAGACGTTGCGATGCTTCTATCTATGTTTTCCATAATCATTTTGTATGATGATTTGATATTTTAAAAGAGTACCGACAGTTTTTTACGCCGGCTTTTTCTCTCGGCCTACACCCTCTGTCTTCTTTGCCAATGAGTAGGGATATCTACCGAGACAAACTTAATGACGTGGAATAAGTGATACCTGTATCTTATGTTTGGTCAGATCAACGGGTTCTCTGACTTCTCCTACCACCATCACTATTTCCTACCAATTTATAAAATTATAATTACTACGCACCACAACATAATGGGTACAAGTAGTCATTATTAGGTAAAGCAATTTGACCTCATTTATTCAACACCAGTGAAGTTGTGTCGTGGAAAGTGAAGATTTACGATGAAGTCATTACGTTTTATGGGCCATAATTGATAGAGATAAGATCTGAGGGCAATGAAATTGCAAAGTAGGGTTTGAAGCAGGTTGATTTCAAAGACGCGCATTAGTGTAAAGAAAAATGACCCGTATTAACATAAACGAGTGGCGTTGGGGTTATTAATTACAAATTTTTATAGTGAACGACACGCGAACATTGCGTTATTAGAAACAAAGAGTAAAATGGCGAAAATTAAATCACGCTATAAAATTAGAGCTGTTTTATTAAAGTACAATCTTGTAATGATTCAGTTTTTGAGATAAATGATCCTTATTTACCTGCATATAATAATAATAGGCTTTTAATTCAGATATCTATCTGCACTGTGCCACTCTCTGCCATGTATCTGCTGTTTCCTTAATTTGGTCTATCATCCTTCTAAGTTATCTTCCTCTTTTTCGTTGGCCTCTTTAACCTTGGGCACCAGTTTACAGCAAAATAGTACTAAATGAAACCGGGATAAAGAAATGGGTTTGCGAAATTAATGATAACTAAATGTATGAGAGGGTTAGATGTAAGAACCTAACAATCCTACGGATCCCTAAGCCCTACAGACGTACCCTAACACATAAATGGTGAATATATAAATAGGTACGGGATGTCTGCACCAAGAGACCTAAGGTAACACACGGAGCCCTACGGATAGGATCAAAGGTTCAAGATGCTGGGATTATCTCAAAGCTATCGGACAGGCTCACCACGATAATTAAGGGCTTGAGGAAGTCTTCGCCACTTTGGGAGGAAGCGAGAAATAAATAAAACAGAGCAATATTCAAATCTGATTTATTGTTATAAAACAATATCTTAAATACTACTTACACCTATTCACACATACATAGTATTATTCTTGTAAGCTGTTGGTGTATCGCGCACCTGCAGCTGTTAAAATTTAGAACAACCACGTGAATCATTGACAAATGTTCAAATTTAATCTGAACACCGATTATATTTAAAATAATTGTAAAATTGTGATATATATTTTACTTAGCAACATTGAACTAGGAATAGCCTTGAAATTTTAATTTACGGTCGATTATAGTTTTTATTATCTTGAAAGTGAATGTAATATTTGTCGAGATAAAATTAGTATGGCCTAGTGGTTTTAACATGCAGCTAATCTCTGAGGTAGTAGGTTCGATCCCGAGCTGTGCAGCAATAGAATTTTTATGGGCGCAAACTGTGATAGATAGATATACGAATTTTGAATTGATTAGTCAAGTAACGTTTCAATTTTATAAAAGTAATAAAAATACAAGACAAATGCTAAAAAAAATGATTTTGTACTGAATAATTCTTTACATGGCCTACCGCCGTTTGATTCGCATTCTCTTTTGCTTGCTCGTATCACTTGGTTAGACGCACTTATATCGATTTTTGCCAAATTCAATTTTATTCATATATTATTTCGTGCATATGAATAATATCTTGTGTTTTTTGCGTTTTGTGAACTTAATTTCAGTCTAACATTGTTTTGATCCCACCTTTGTTAAATGACATTTCTCTACTGAAAAATGTGTGCCTTTTTTAATTAAATCAAATATATCGCGCAGCGTCATCTTAAGTTCTCCTGTTGTTTTCACACATTTATATCCTTTCTATAACATATTTCGGGGCTTAATTAACTGTTAATACAATTTTTATATTAACGCAAGTAAAAAAATCTTCTAAATTTAAATTTGCTACCAGTTATCACCGTTCCAACCAGATGGATCGATCAAATGAAAGATCGTGCTCAATACTGTTTAACACAATAAGAGAGGCACAGGATTGACACATCGTCTGCTCCCGATGTTACCTTGCTGACCACGACACTCAGTCATGAGCTACCTACCGACCGTAACTTTTAAGAAACTTTTTAGTTGCCAAATTTTCCAAAAGCTGCAGTAAAGCTCTAATGATAAATAATTCCTAATTTAAGCTGAAAATAGTAATGAACAAAAAATACTGGTATTATTGTGAAAAAGCTTGGGTTGCTCGATAGACGAAAAATAGTGCACAGAGCGCCAAACGCTTTTTCACAATAATACCAGTATTTTTTGTTCATTACCATTTTCAGCCTAAATTAGGAATTATTTTTCAATTTTTAGTTTGATGTGCTTTAAAAGCGTGTTTTTTAGTTTTTTTTAACTATATTTATTTTCCACTTTTTAGTCCTAGCAGCAATACGTGTTGTCTCAATTTAACCGTATTGCTTTGTGGACTTAAAAAAAAATTCATTGTTTTTTTCAAGATAAACCTATGAAATTATTATATTGTCGCTGATTCTTTATAAGTGTACAATGTTTGAATTAAATCTGTCCGTTTAAAGTGGGTCAAAATCGAGTCCGAAGGAGTCGGTTACATACATACATACAGGTGAAGCTAATATAAAGCGTGTAAAAACAGATATTCAAAGAATATCGAATTTCATTAAGTTTTGACATTGCTGAAGTACACCTTGAAAGTTCGTGAATCACTATTTTTGTCCACTTATAATCGAATCGATAAAATTCACGATTTTGCTATAAATTATTTAATATAGGTGATAATTAATAAAATGCACTAATATTTAAATACTTTACATAGCTATCGTTATTTACTTCTCGTCCTTCATAATGTCTAAATATATTTTTGCGTTATTGTTAGCGGGGTTAATTTGTACCATCAACTGTGATAGTTCATCATCATCAGGTAACTATTATTTTAAATTATATAAGTGGTTTAAATTTTATTTATTTAAAAAAAACGTCTACGGTCATTGCAATAAAATTTTACATCTACAAAAAAATTTACAGGGTACTGTAAAGACGAAAAAACGGCATACATGTTTAGCTTTTAAGTTTTTAATTTGTTATTAATATTTTTTGTGTATTATTTTAGGTCAGGGTTCTATATATATATATTGTTTATGTATAACATTTGGTTCTGCCTTGCGAATCTGTAACTCACTTTTCGAACTCACACAGCGTTTTTCGCATCGGCGGTCGCTCTGAAATCAGTCGTGAAGCAGTCATTTTATGATTTGGCATTCTGAAAAGGTGGAAGCTTGTAGTTTATTGTCGAAAGCGACTCCCGATGCAAAAACCGCTGTGTGAGTTCGAAAAGTGAGTAACAGAATCGCAGGGCTGCACTTCTCGCACTCATCATGTTTAATTTTTTTAGTTTTTCTCTTTAACTAGGGTTGCCTGGAAGAGATCGCTTATTAGCGATAAGGCCGCCCGTTGCATTCCTTAAAATTTTTATGTATTGTGTTATTTGTGTTTCTTTTATTTTTATTGCAACGAAGTGTAAATAAATAAATGCATAAGTAATAGATCAGTGTTAGATAACGTCTGGGTGCTCATAACTGATTGGATACCCGGCTGTGCACCAATGTATTTCCTGTCTATGGTATATGTAATATTCGTACACACAGGCTAATCGCCTATTGCGTGAAGCGCTCCTGTTTTCTTAACTATAATGGGGAGATCAATGATAACACACTTATTAAAAAAAATACCTTTATGTAGGTAAATATTATGTATTCCATCTGTGGCTGGTAAGCTTTAATGAGCTATTTTACTTTATAGGTTTAGTAATAGAATGACTATGGGGTAGAAATAGATTTATAAAAAAAACTTTAGAGGTGTCAAGGGACACCCGGATGGAACGAAATTCCTTTCGATTAATTTATATGTTAATTGGTATCATAACAGTATGATCGATTTTCTCGACACCAATCTTACGACGAAAAAAAAAGCCAACATCACGAGGTGTTCCCAGGCGGTCACCCATCCAAGTACTGACCTCGCCCGACGTTGCTTAACTTCGGTGATCGGACGAGAATTAACTTCGGTGATTGGACGAGAACCGGTGTATTCAACGTGTAATGGATGTTGGCGATAGCTAAATCGAAAATGTAAAATATAACAACTACAGCAAAAAGACGTGTCGTTACAACTTTTGGTCTTAATTTATTCCGTCTAGCCCCCTTTCGCAACGCTCGATAACTTTGTTCCAACAAGACTAATTTAGTTAAGTGATTCCAAAAATAATTTTCATTTCGTATCCCTACAAAAAAAAGCCAACATCACGAGGTGTTCTCAGGCGGTCACCCATCCAAGTACTGACCTCGCCCGACTTTGCTTAACTTCGGCGATCGGACGAGAACCGGTGTATTACAATACCAAATAGCAAAAAAGTGTCGTGACAACTTTTCGTAAGAATTTTTTCCGTCTAGCCCCCTTTCACAACGCGCGATAAGGAACTTCGTTCCAAAAGGTTTAATATTTTCTTTTTATACTTGTTTCACCAAACTATAAATAAAATTCATTTCAAACGGGACCAACTTTTGTTGTGTCGACTTTCTTGTTACCTTAGCGAGATAAGTTAAAATATGTTTTAGTAGGTATGGAGATTGCAATCATGCACGGTCGGAAATACAAATGGGTTATATTATTCTTTTGAATTCACTCTCTTTATTCATCATAAAAAAAATCTATGGCGTGACTTTTTTAGGCCAGGGTCTCAGATTTCTGTCTCATGATCATTTGGTAATCTAATAGGCAAGTTGGTGATGTATTCTGTGCCTGACGCACGCCCTTGACTTTTTTGGGTCTAAGGCAAGTCGGTTTCCTCAAGATGTTTTCCTTCACCGTTCGAGCGAATGTTAAATGCGCGCGCGAAAGACTGTCGCATAAAATTGACAAAATCATACACAGATAACGCTATCTTTTGCCGCTTAATTTGCAGATTCGAACCACAATACCCCAATATTTGGACGAAATCAATTCTCAACGGAACGTTAACTTCTCTTTAGTGGAAAGAGTGTTTGGAAGTATCGATTATCCGTTCAGTAAAGCCTTTAAACGTGAAAGGTGTGTTTGGTGTCCAAACACACCTTTCAAGCTCAAGCCAGAAACTTGGACTGAAGCGAACCGGAGGAAGCTGCTAAGGAAATAAATTCATGGGTAATTAAATTTGTTCATAGTTGTTGTCCTTATTAGGTTCAATCACATTTTGATAACATAATTTTTTGAACCGATATACGTCACTAGTGGAATTTAGAAGGCGAAAATAACTGTGAATGAAGAAGGTTCGGAAGCAGCTACAAGAAACGGTAAATATTTTTATTACAGACATACTAAGGGTCTGACGACATATTCTTACTGACAGATTCTAACTGATTTTAGTTTCCAAAAGCGATGGCGATTCTGTTTATAAAAGGACTATATCCAAATTAACTAAACGAAGATGAATCTTGCAGAAAGCGCTGGTCGTAATAGAAAGCGATTTGATCATTACATATACTGTCTTCTTCTAATAGTTTGGATAAAATTTTCAGCAATTTCCATTGAATCGGAAGCCGCAGAGTTTAAACCTGAACAATTCCATGCTCACTGTCCATTTCTCTACTACATTATGTATCACGATACTCCAATAGTCGCTGGACTTTATGCGGGTGCACAATAAATAAATGCCACACAGAAATCTTTTTTTCTAAATTTTTCTCCTCTGATTTTTGTATTTCATATATTCTGCTGCTGTGCTTTCTATGCTGTGATCATGCCTTGGGTCTTGATAATACATTCTCTAGACCAAAGCAAAGTACTGGAATTATAAATTTTCTGTGTTGATCACGGTTTGCCCTTGCAGCCAATTTTTCTATTTTGCGCCTGTCCACTTCTCTTGCAAATCTGATGTCAATGCCCTTCTTTGTAAATGATCATGAAACAGATTCAAAAATCTGAGGCCCAGACCCAATTTTTAATTTTAAAAGATATGATAGGTGTTTCAAACATTTTGGTTCAAAGACATGTACAACGTTGAATTACGCACTTAGAAACAGAAATGCGTCAAGTCGGCAATTGAATGCACGACCTCAGGATTACGAAGTCACTAGACCAACACTGTTCTCACATTTCCTTCAAGCGTAACTTAACAATTATGCATCTTGCTTTAAATTATAATAGATTTTCATTTAACATTATTTATATCTAATAACATTTAGACAGTAGGTACACTATGCAGAACATTTTATAAGTAAATTTTATTGGTACCATACGTATTTTTCAGCGGCTGTGATCGGGATAAGAACTGCGCCGAAGACCCTTGAGACTTTTAACGCAAACCACCCATTCCTTTACTATGTGTTATTTGAAAATGCACCCATATTCGCTGGATTGTATGCAGGAGAATAGTAAATAAGACAGTGCGAACCTAACCAAATCTTTTTTATTTGACTTTATCTAGTAATTTCATTAACGTATACCCCACTTATTTATAAATAATAATATCCATTGCACCGTTTTAATTAGCTATCTATCTCTTTTCATCACGACGTAAACACAAATTGTCAGAAAGTACTATTACGGGGGGCCTCATAGCCTAGCGGTCTTATTAAGTGGCAGCTAGGTGAAGGGGTACCGGGTTCGATTCCCGGTTCGAGGGCAAGTTTTAATTTAATTTAAATTCTCAGTCTTTGGGAGGGTTGTGCGGTACCGGGCGAGTGCTTAAACCGTACATGAGGACACGGTCGATCACACGGTTCCTAAGACAAGCACGAAATATAAAAAATCCTATACTTGACGCTGGCTAATGCACAAATAGTGCCAGAGCCATTAAAAAAAAAGTACTATTACTTTAATGTAAATATCATAATTAGGATTTTATGAATAAAGGGTTATACTTTTTTTTCGTTTTAAATAGTTATTATTTTCTGTAATCATCACTTTGTTATACAAGTTAATACACAATATTAATCACCCAAAATATGTATGTATTATGATAAACTGTGTTGGCCTAGTGCCTGGACGAACGACATTCACTACAAAACTTAACGCTGTTTTAGCATGCTATGTTTAACTAAAATGTATACTACTGTATATATTGTGCCTACATGATTAATATAAATGCATCAATGTTTTAATATAAGTCAGTATTGTACCAACACTCGTATAAAATATTTTTTTTTTAATTTTTGATTTTAAATTATAAATGTTTAATCTAGTTTACGGAGTCAAATATTGTTAATTTACATCATTTAATTTTTATTGTGTATTCACATCTAAATAAAATTCTTGATTAGTTATAGAAATTGTCATAGAAATTATTTTATTTTGTTTGTAACATTTCCTATGTATTGTTATTTTATTAAGGGGGATGTACCGTGCCTACATGATTAATATAAATGCATCAATGTTTTAATATAAGTCAGTATTAAACAGTCGTGTCTTGAAGAGCCTCGTTTCATTACAATACTCAGCACCTTATAAAGATTTAAATATACCAATAAGGTACAATATAACTTGGTAAGACCACATAAGGCTCAACGTAAAACACGCTTATAAGCCTTAAACAACCTTTAGCGTGTTTTTATCCTCATCTATCTCCGTGACACGTGCGGACTCTATCAAAGTCTCGAAGGGCGTTAAATTTATTTACACCATGAAGCGACTTATTAAGTAAAGAGACCATAAACTGTCCTTTGCTTTACGACCAAGTTTATTTAACTTCGAAACTTATGATTAACGGTATTCAGGTGTCCGGTAGCTATTCCGTTTTGATCTTTATAAAATTGCAACGCTTGCTTTGATTAATATTAATTTTGAATAATTGTGTGTGTATATAAAAACACAGAATGCGAAACGCTTTTCTAGGCAATGGAATTTTATTATTATTCTAGTGTTTACGTGATGTGGATTTAATATATTTTATTGAAGCGTAAATTTTTACGATGCGCGCGCACACCGTCACAAAAAACCGACACCCTGAAGTTAGCATAGTCAACATTTTAAAATAAAAAATCTCCATTTCTGTAATTATGTAGAAATATTTCTTGTGTTATTTAAATAACTTTATTTAACTAGATAATGCGTTACAATAAAACTTTCAATCTATTAAATACCTTTTTTTCTATTGTTAGTGTCGTTTCTACAAACTTAGAATAAGGCGGAAGATAAAAAAAATAAATAGATTTTTATCGTTTTACGCCAAAGAAATATAACTTCTAACGCGTGTACATACCTAAGTACACACACATGTTATTTGTTCTACTTTTATTCTATATTCAAAAATTTGTTGAGGAACACTAATTGTTTAGGGTAGGGTCAGATATCAGTCCCTTCAGGGAATTCTATAATTTCCGGGGATACCCTGTCAGCCTCCGTCATCTGTGATTAATTCCTCCAAGATTCTTCCCTTACCCATGCAGTCAAGTGTCAACAGTAGGAAATTGTCACTTATCCGGTGATATCTGGCCTTTTGATACAATTATATTGTACGTTTATATTATTTATGACTTATGACTACGCAAATTAAATCGTATTTTCCAACTTTGTAAGCAGTAATTTTTACTTAGTCATAGCATTGTTAATACCCCTTTAAAGTATAAAAGCGCAACGTTTGTTCTATTCTTTCTTTATGAACCTGCAGCCCATATCGATTTGAGAGTATGAAAATAAAAGTGTTATTAAAACCGCTGTGAAATAGTCTGCTTCTCAGTAAAATTCTGAGCCAAGGCCAACATACAATGTTCATTAAAAGAAAAAAAAGAAAAAACATTTTTTTAAATTTTTTGTTTCTGTGTGTGTGTTTCGTTAGTAATAAATGTTATGTCCATGTCTAATCTGTTGAAACATGACTTAAAAAGTGATATTGAGTAAAATATTTTTTGTAAACTTGTAAATCAATTATTTTACAAATTCATAATTGATTTAAAAAAGTCGTAGTCGTGTAAACACTTTTCGTTTGCTTCGTGTTAATAGGCATGGTACGTCAGAACGTACGTCAGAAGGCAGCAAAGTATTTAAACGGGTTCATCATGAATGTTTAATTTTTTTAAAGTTTCAGAATAAAGAAATTAGGTAGGTTAGTAGTCAGTAATAAATAATCGTGAATTGTTTCTAAAATCTTCCAAAATAGCCTACTGGATGCGTTGCCTTTTATCGTCGAAGCACACTCATTTTTTAAATATTAAAAGCCGTATCTCTTTGGAAAAGCCTTCACTAGAATATATAATTGAAACTACACGTTTTAATGCGTTTTACGAGTTACAAGCATGCCCATTCCTAAACGTAAGCAAAATAGTAGCAAAAACAATAAGTATTTTTAAGTTAGTAATTAACGAAAGAATGTATGCGTTTCGTTTAGTTGTGATTAGTCAACAGTATCTCTAGTCCAACAAGCACTTGTACTTGTAACGTGACATTAAACGTATCATCCGTTTGTCCAATCAGAATTAAACGGTTTCGTCTACTGTCTTTTGTTTTCTCACTATCCAGGACATAAACTATAAAAATATATCAAACGTATTATTATTATCTGTGAATCACAGGACTATTATCATCATTATCACTACACCATTATCTCCGTCTAACCAATTTTATATTCACAATAATATTTCTGTATAATTTATTTAAAACAGATTACATTGTACATACGCTTAACCCGAATGACAAATGAAAAAACATTGTTTATCCCGCTACCCAACCAGGGCGAGTCTGACCTTCATTAATCTGTGTCAGCAAATACAATGCCTCGAATCTAAACCTACAATCCTGCTATCTTTAGGAGCTAAATGTATGATGAGTTTGCATTTAATTCATACAAGAAATATAACCTATATACACTTAGATGGTAAAAACAATTATTTCGAATTACAAGTCTATTTTATATCTAGTCTGTTTCATTTTAATTTTGAATCTGTAGTTGACAATTGGTTGATATGTAACCTCTTTCTTGGTTTGCACTGTTCGATATTTAAAAGTCTAAAAAGAACTTGCGAATGAAAGTGCAGTTATTTTAACACCGTATAAAGTATCTGATTCCCGTTGAGTGTTTGCTTAGATCTATCAATTTAGACAGCTGATTTAAATAATTGATAATGACGAAAACCGAGGAACGTTTTTATGAATAATTTACTCTACAGAATGTAAAACTAGGGATCTATTTAAATCCAGTTAAGTATCGATATGTTCCGCATTGTAAATTACTCAAAATATATAACGGTACTTTCTCAGCGTGCTTGGAAAATATCACTTATTAGCAATTAGGTGTTTCATTATATGCGCCCAATAAAATCTTAACAAATACATAAGTAAAATTATAATTTAAATAACAACAATAACAATAGCCTTTATTTCCAAAACTTAATTAAGAGCAATGAAGTTCTATCTATCATTTATATTGATCCTAAAAAAATTACTTTTAACAGTAGGTAAAATACAATGTAACATGTAGGAACCATCACAATATTCTGGTTTACCTTATCAGGTTTTGATTTGTCCATCGTTGGACCCATAGTCCTCCCGCCAGGCGCGTCCAGGTGACTTTTCGACACTGGTTTTAATTCGCTGTATTATGTTATTATATTGTTTTCCATTATTCTTAGATACTGTTAAATAAAACTTTAAACGTCCCTAAGCCTAATAATTTCCCAACTTCGTTAGTAAATCTCGTAGCGGATTATTTATTTACAGAGTAAAGAGGTAAAGCTTTAATAATTACGTTAATCAAACAATTTCTTGTGTCGTATAAACTTATCCAATTTTGTCGAGAAGGTCGGCTCTTGAGATTTATTAGCTGCTAACTAGTTGACGTGTTTACTGCTCCCAGGGTCTTGCAGTGACAAGTTAATATACTATCTTTGTTTCATGCTATTTCATACGGGAAAGGCGGCGTCAACGACTTATGTGGTACATAAAGAGATCTCTGTTATAGTGTTGTTTGGTAATTATAAGAAAATTAAAGTTAGAAGATTTTTTTTCGGAGCATTAATGATTAGAAATACGGCAGAAAGTCCTTCAGTGCCACGCAAAACAATTGCCCATCGAACTTGTTCAATTGTTTTACTTTATTTACTAAGCCACAAAAGTGATTGCGTAAATAAAATAAATTAAAATAATAAAAACTCACCGAGATCCAGATCTATAGTTGCTCCTCATAAACTTCTTTTTTCCTACAATAAAGTTCACAAAATAAAGTTTGACTTTACATGAGTTACAATCTAGCCTATACAATAATTATGGCCAATAAGTAATATTATGTCGACTTAATCAACAATACTTGTAAAAAGCTTAAACTAAGGAATGGATCGTTAACACTCTTGATCTATAATGTTTTGACACTATGTTCGAGTGTCCGTGATACCGCACTTGCACTTATATCCACTACACTAGGTTTATTAACTCAAAAGGTTGAGTTCTCTTTTGGCATCTTATTCCTGTTATATCAAGAAGTTGGATTGCCTCAGCATTCACATGGCTATGTAGCCTGTTAAGTGAGCTAAGGCAAACCGTTTAGCCGTATTTAGGATTGAATCCTCACACTTTAAAATAGATTTCCCTTTTCATTTAGTTTATTAAAATTTACTTTAATTTATTTCGTCATGTATGTTATGTTTGCTTATAAGTGCTTGTCCCATTGCTTGCACTAATGTCGAGCGTTGGGAAGATTTTATAAATAAATATTAGTTTAATAAATAAATACCAACAAAGTTATCATTAATATACGAATCCCGTATGTAATACGCTATATGTAGGTATGATAAATTCCTAGCTGGAACCACAACATTGTATTTAATTCGTACTTGTAACAAAGGCGTGCATTTACATACTATACATCAGGGGATGGCGCGAAGCCAACTTCATCTCCAGGTGCAAGCTAACGTATGACGCGTACTTGTTCGGTTTCTGCTTGTATATGACCAGTATTTTATTGAGCCCTTGACACCTACATGGCATTTGGAGTTGAATTATTGCAAAGACAGCTTGAATATATTCATAGCTTTTGTTTAACTAGTACGACCTATTTTCCTACAGTAATAATTTAATAATTATGATGAACTTTGGAAACATTAATAATTATTATTTTTACTGTCTGACTAAGGTCGCAGCTCTAAATCTAAAAAAAACCCATTATGATTTTAAAAGTTTAAAGTTTGAAAGATGGTTGCCCTTTACCAGAACCGGTACTATGCAACTCCCAATAGCGATTGTAAAGTCAAGATTTGCTACCGCGCGTTCCTTATGTTGCGACATAAGCGCTAAGAATATTAAAAGAACTAAATCAAAATAAAGCAGCCAGCGTTAAGTATACACTGCCACAGGGACCAAACTTTTAAAATTTGTTTCAATTTTGACGTGACAACGTCTAATAAATCAATGACGCCGGCTGCACGCTCAAAAAAGCATGACTTATATTCCCGTTACGCTCATTGTCCCGTTACGCTCATTGTACGCTTGCACCGCATCTATCTCTCTTCTAATCGATGACTTAAGCAATCACTTCATCAATGTTTTGTCACGTTAAACTATCGTCCGTAAACCGACTATACAGACATTTTTAAAAATTATTATTACTTTAATTTAATTTTACAAAATAAATAACATCTAAATTTGAAATAAAAATGTTAGGTTGTTAGAGAGGAACAGTTTTAATTTCTTAAAGGCGTGTACCATTTTGTAGTCAAAATGTAATCAGTTTATTTTCGCATTACGTCTCCAGAATTGTTGACATTATACTCCTATCATTTTCACAGAATCATGTTAAACGAACCGTTAGTCATTGTGAGTACTTGTTTTGTTATTAATTCATTGAGCGCGTCTTGCTTCAAGTTTATTATTGCCTTAAGCTATTTCGCTGTTGTTTGCTTAACCGAATGAAATGCTTTGAACCTGACGAAAATTCACTTCAACGTCGTTATCAACATTAAACACTCGAAATACTTAGTTTCATTACTGCTTTAGGATATAGAAATTTCCTGATTCGCTATAAACGTGTTGTTGGCACAAAAGATCTTAAATTATACAGTGTTCTATTGCCATTCTTAATAAACAAATAAAATTACCAAAAATGAACAATAAGATCACATGAAATAAATCTCACAATGTCAAATAATTTATAAACAACAGATAACTACTAATCGAACAATAATAACTATAAGTCACGTCGATATCTGGTGCGAGTACCAAATCAACAGAAACTAAATTAAAAAAAACACTGCAAAATTATAGCATAACCAAACTTAACCTAAAAAAATAAACTAAAAGCTAATCTGACGGATTCATGAATTACAATGCAAAACAAAATAATAAATAACAAGAATAACAAAAGTCAAGATTGTGATAGGATATAGTTTAAGACAATTTTTTGCAGAAGAATTTTAAATATGTAGGTGTCAATCGTATGGAGACGGGCAGAGTATTCCACAAGTTAATGGCGATCCTTAACGAATTGCCTAAGAAGGAGTTGTGAGATGGAATTTCCAAAGTAGGAGTGTAACATATAATATAAGGACCAGACCTGATACTTACATAGATTTTCTACCCATTGTCTATTTAAATATGTAGTGGTCAAGCACTTTTAAAGTTAAAAATGAACGTCTCTATGCATAAATTCCCCTGAAATTATTGCAATGAACTCACAAACCCAGAAACGCATATTAAATATTCAGGACTAACAAGAAACTTGCATAAATAAATTCAAAGTTAGAGATATGTGCTCGCTCTGATCGCCGGAGAAATCTTCGCATCTCTAAGTCACGTAGTTCTTGTATAATATCTAGAAATTCAGTGAGACCGTCTAAATTTCTCGAAGTCAGATAATAAACGGACCGGATACAAGCTTGTGGGAATTTATTAAAGCTGCCTGTTAAGCTTCGTGCACTTCATACCGAAGCTCGGGAATTAGAAACGTGGTAATAATGTGTTGATTTCTTGAGTTAAAGTAACAACTTGATAGTTTCTTGTGAACAGGAATACCAGTATAAGAAAATTAAATAAACAGGATTAAAGAGTAATGTGCTTAATAAATCTAATTAACAACCTCAATAGCAGCTTTAGTATAAAAGTTAAAGTAGGCACAACAACGAAAAATATTGTTTATTAAATCTAGCCAGGGTTTATCTCCATGCACTTGATGGAAGGTGTGGATGCAGGATAAGTTGGTAAAGCACGCCCATGTAATAAATGCCCATTTGCTCTTCACTAGAAGACCGGCTTATTTATAATTTTTAGTATTTTTATAGATGCATTGGAATAATCGTTCCTGTTTTGTTAGTTCGGCTTCGCCCCATCTCTATATTTTAACGGATATAAATTTAAGAAATGGATAAAGCAAAACAATTAACGATCGACACTTTACTATCGTTCTACTTTATTTCCTTGAATCGTCAAAGGAATGAAAAAAACTGACAAACTATATTTGCGGGTGTTTTTTTTTTCTTTAATTATTTATTTCAAATATACAGTATTTTTAATTTTCTTAACATACATAGTAATAATTAAAAATAAAAAGAAAATTAAAAAGTTTGGTCCCTGTGGCAGTGTACGAGTACCTTTAACGCTGGCAGCTTTTCCTCGCTGTATTGCGATACTTATTGCGATGAGCGAGGAAAACACCAGCTCTATGTTCACCGGTACTAACTATTTGGCACCAACTTAAATCTTTAATTAGCGCCTGTGCCCTTGAACCCCAAGGCCATCAAGCAAGAGTCGATTAACGGACAGTCATGATTCTAAGCATATTTTCTTTTTAGTGTCGATTTCACTGTTTGCATATGTTTTAATTGCTTTGTCTTGTTCTATTATGTTTGTCAAAATAATTTTATATCTTATGTAGCACTCCTTGCGCTCACCTGATTTAATAAAAAAAAATCTCACAGTAGTTATTTTAGTTTACTGTATTGTTGCATTATAAGTGTAAATAAATATTTAGCCACGAACTAAATGGTTATATATAGAAATCCAATTCTAAAGGGTTTTTCAACAAGAACTTTGTTTTCTAAAACAAAATAAAACAATGAATTTAGAGGAAAATGAATAAAATTTTTATTGTATTACAAAGAGAAAAGTTTGGCAATTATGAATGAAAAATGATATCTGGCAAATGTCCACCACGACCACGCTGACAGATGTTGATTCTTTCATCAAAATTTTTAATCACTTTTTGGCAAAATGGAGGGTCTATTTCGTTAATGACATCACGGATTTTGAGTTTTAAGGCTGCAATCGATTCGATTGGCTCCGTATAGACTCTGTCTTTAACATAGCCCCACAAAAAATAATCCAGTGGTGTTAAATCACACGATCTGGCTGGCCACTTAACAGCTGAATTTCGCGAAATTATGCGCTCGGGAAATTTGGTTTGCAATAAATTGATCGTTTCATTGGCTGTGTGACATGTGGCACCGTCCTGTTGAAACCACATTTCAGTGATATCCATGTCATCAATAATAGGCCAAAATGTAGTGGTTAACATCTCGCGATACCGTGATCCATTGACTGTTACCGCATTTCCAGCCTCATCTTCAAAAAAAACGGCCCAATCACGCCTCCAGACCACATAGTGCACCACACAGTAACACGTTGAGTATGCAAAGCCTTCTCAATAATTGCTTTAGGATTTTCAGAAGCCCAAATGCGACAATTTTGCTTGTTGACGTACCCTGACAAATGAAAATGGGCTTCGTCTGAAAAAATGATTTTTTCAGAAAAACCAGCAGGTTGTTCCTGAATGAACTGAGCGAATCTGCGGCGATTTGAATGGTCGATCAGCTTTAATTCCTGCACCAGTTGAATCTTGTAAGGCTTCAAAGCCAAATCCTTTCGCAAAATTCGCCATGTTGTGCTTTTGGATAACCCCAATTGTTGAGAACGTCGTGAAATTGACAAATTTTGATCTTCTTCAACACTGTGGCTCACGGCGGCGATGTTTTCTGTTGAACGACCCGGTCGAACACGTGTTGGTGTTGGCACATTTTGTACCGAGCCTGTCGACTCAAATTTCGCGACCAAATTCTTAACAGCGGTCTCAGAAGGACGATTATGCTGGCCGAAAATATCACGAATTTTACGAAATGTAACTTTAACAGAACCACCATTTTTATAGTGGATTTGAATTATTTTAATGCGATTTTCGAGCGAAATTGAATTCATTGTAATAATTGCCAAAGCACCTGCTACGAATACCGCCAAAAACTAAATGTCAAAACTATCACGTTCTCGGTGTTGCCACAATTGAAAAACAAACTTCTTGTTGAAATACCCTATACAAATATACCTCGACGTCCGTCGTTCCACAACTGAGCGTTTCTTAAGGCAGTTTTTGCCGCGAACCACTATGTGGGACCAGCTGACCACTAAAGTATTTCCGAACCAATTCGACTTAGGGTCCTTCAAGAAAAGAGCGTACCCATTCTTAAAAGACCGGCAACGCACTTGCGAAGCCTTCCGGCAATGTGAGTGTCCATGGATGGCAGTATCACTTAACATTGAGCCTCCAACTCGTTGACCTGCTGTTACATATAAAAAAAATTTTATACTATTTGTTTCTCTTGACCTTACTTAAAAGATAATATATAAAATAGGTCTTCCCGACCTTATTGTAAGAAGTAACTAATCCTCTAAATTCTTAATATAGCAATTAGATTATCCTATCCGTATTATTTCTGCTTGACGGTACCGATAAAACAAATAGCTTAATCTATAATTGCCAAACCAAGCGAGTTAATTCACATACTCTACTGAATATGGTTTCAATGTCTGTAAATCTTTATATAGCTCAAGGTTTTATTTCCAACAGAAGAGCAGCCCTGCGATTCTGTAACTCACTTCACGAACTCACACAGCGGTTTTCGCATCGGCGGTCGCTCTCAAATCAGTCGTGAAGCAGTCTTTTTATGATTTGGCATTCTGAAAAGGTAGGAGCTTGTAGTTTAATGTTTATCAGAATGCCAAATCATAAAATGACTGCTTCACGACTGATTTGAGAGCGACCGCCGATGCGAAAACCGCTGTGTGAGTTCGTGAAGTGAGTTACAGAATCGCAGGGCAGTGGAGTCTAGTGGCTTCAGCGTGTTACTCTCATGCCTGAGGTCGAAGGAACCCGGCTTGTCTTACGGCAATAATTAATACACAATCTCAGATTGTTTTCAATCCTTATAGAGTTTCGTGACAGTCGTGACCGTGACAGTCGATCGATCTCCTATCTGAATCCGAATAACTAAACCCTACGAAGACAATCCATTTTTGGCGACGGATAAAATGCTCGTTGTCATTCCATTTTACCGAGTTTACACTCATATTTGATACTCAATGAAAACCAAATAAAGTAAATAAACCTTACAAATAACATTGAAATATACATCGACGGCGTGTGTCACAGGATTTGGTTCATAACTCAGAGTTCTCGGCCCGCTGCACGAATTGACCAGGAATCTGATTGTAATTAAAGGAAATTGTGAAGCACTAACAGTTTTTAATAGGAGTTTTATCGTTTTAAGATTCGTTGAACTTCTTCGAAATGTGTATCTGTAGAGGCTTTTTGTGCTGGTTACAACCTTACAACCTTAACGATAACAACCTTATTTAACAATTACAGATAATTAAAAAAAATAACTAAAATACAAATTATATTTAACACACTGCCCAATCGCTGTAAAGAAATTGTAATTAAAGAAAAAATAATCATAAAGATCGGTCAAACCGTTTCGAAGGAGTTCAAGGGAATTTTATATATTTAGATCGTTGTTGGTTTAAAACGTTTAAACGCTCGCGTAAAAAAGTCGCAGTGCGGTCTTCTCCGTGGAGACCGGATCAATATGCAAAGGTAAGGGTTAGTGATAAATTAGTTGATAGTTAAGCTCAACTTGGACCGCGGCTCAATAACTACGAATTGAGTCGAAGTTCAAATTTAAACCAGGATTACCAAATATTATATTCGAACCGCCAATTTCGTATCAGTTCTGTGGCGAACAAGCTAACAAATATTCAAACTTGCTCAAATGTTTTATTAAGTTCTATAAGTTTTCAAATGAAAAAGGACATTTATGGAAGAATATGATAGATTATAAATTCGACCGCCGGCTGGCGTTCTCGAACATGTGTGAAGGAAGTTGATGTTACGTTATGCGTTGTAATTTTAAATAAATAGCAATCATTATAATTTGTTTGGAGATGGGCAGGTCATGTAGCAAGACTCTCTGACGATCGATGGACCATAAGGGTGACCAGGTGGGGTGGCCCTATTGGGAAACGAAACAGAAGAAGACCGCTCACGGGATGGGCGGACGACATTGCTCAAACGGCTGGCTCGAGCTGGATGCAGCTCACCCAGAATCGAGATACATGGAGATCCCTGGAGGAGGCCTACACCTGCGGAAGGGTTCTTGCAAAATAATAATTGGGAAATAGATACAAAAATTAGGAAAAAAATAATAATAATTGTTTAATTTACTTTCTGAAAAATATATTTGTAAAAATAGTTTAAAAGTTAACTCTGTTCTTTTGCAAGAAATAAAAAGGCATTTTTATTTTTTTTATTTATTTATTTATAATTTGTTTGATAGTCCTCTCGGATGATTCTTCATCTTTGTATGATTGCCACCTTGAAATGCAATGTTGGCAGCCCATCACTAAGGCTAGGTTGTGTCAGAGACACCAGTGCATGACTTCGCTGTTGCCACATCGCCTAGAGAAGGTGTTGTAGCTTTGGCGTTAGCAGATAACCATACAAAGCAGCTACTCGGCACAAGAGGTGACTGTTAATGTTCTATACATATAACATCATCACAGAAGTAAATTTATATGATCTTTCTATCTTATCGATTATAATCTTTACATAAGCAAAAGTTATCTTAAATATACACAGTTAAGAACAACGTTCTGTGCTTGACGCACGCCTGATTCTTGGGTTTAAGGTTTGTCGGTTTTCCCATAGTTGCCTTCACCGCAGGAGCAATTAATTGTTAATTGCGAACATGAATAATATGCATAGGTGTACATGCATATATTGTGTTTTTATATGTCGTGTGTTCTCTGTATGTGTTTGTGTGTATTTTGTTAGTGTGCTTTTTTAAAATAAATAAATGATTCACTAAATAAAGTTTACAATAATAACAAATGAGAAGATCTTTCATCCTGAGGTTCTGGTCTGATAAAATGCCTTTCAAATTAATCTCTCACATTTCTATTTCGGTCACAAAGTGGATAGTTCGGTTCAGCTAAAAATATCCGTAATATCTTAGGGTCTAACAAATAGATTTCACAATAAAGTATGTATTGTAGCATTTTGTTATAATGTTCTTGATTCTATAATAGTTATTTAAATATCTAAGAAAGTACTTTGATCAATTCTTCTATATTGTATCAAATAGCCTTTAGATTATTATAAGCCTTATGTGCTTATATCGAAGAATTTATTAGCTAGAATCGAACCCCCTCTATCTATGACACCAAAACTGTTCTCAATAAATTATAAATTAATTACCTTTTAAAATTCACATATATTTTGAAGTCCTGTCAAATGTAATATATATATTTTAGCTTCCGATTTAAGATAATATTTATTTAGAGAATAAGGTGAGTCTTTCGAACAGTGTTGGCCGTGTGGCTTCAGCGTGCCTAGAGTCGTAGGTTCGATCCCCGGCTGTGCACCCATGCTCTTATCTATGTGCCTATTTAACACTCGCTCGTGCGGTGAAGGAAAACATCCTGAGGCAGCATGCCTTAAACTCAAAAAAGTCAACGGTGTGTGTCAGTCACAGAAGGTTGGTTGATCAACAGAAATGTCAATCACGGGACAGATAAAAAAAATCTGAGGCCAGTCTGAAAGGTTTTAGCGCCATCTGGTTAAGTGAGTCTTTGCCTCGTCCAATTTGAATCAAATATACATAGTGCCATTACCAAAAATTCTATGAAAAGTTCACATCCTACGGAAAGTAAAACTAAGCATAATTACACGTACGTGCCACACAATTATTTCCAACCCTAATGTAAATGTTAAAGTGAATTAAGTGTGGTCGTAAACAGATTTTGTTCTAAGACGTAGTTTCTTAATTACAAATTCCACCGTAGCGGATAACATTCCCTCAGGACCACAGCCTTGGAGCTCCTTACACAAGTTTTTGGGTAGCACTACTTAATTAAATCATCAGTACGCCTTCCGGACTCTAAATGGGTTAAAATTATCAAAATTCTTATCTTGTTATACTTTTAGTATCAATATTAAAACTAAAATTAATAATAGTCTTATCAAGTAATTAAGTTAGGTAACGCATATATTTGCGACAATATATTATTTGCGTGTTGTTCCCACGAGAATGTAAGTGCGTGCTCCTATTTCACCATGCTTCCTGTTGATAGCGGTCAAATCTTTGTTTTTAATTTATTATTTATTAATTAAGATGTCATGTGGGACATGGTGTAATGGTTGCAGCGTTGTTGAAAACAAAAAACTTAAGAGGTTTAAGTTTTCATTTAGTTTAGATTATTATTGTTATTTTTTTTTATCTTTTTAGTTAATAAATGGCATTATTGTAATATTACGTTAGTGTTTTCATTACATTGTCCAGAAAAAAAGACGTTGAAAATGGGTAACTGGTATTGTTTTATAATACCGACGATAAAAAAAGGTTGTCATTGGAAGCATTTATTTACTGTTGTCCTGCATACAATCCAGCAAATACGGGTGCATTTTCAAATAAAACATAATAAAGGAAAGGGCGATCGGCGTTGAAGGTTTCAAGGGTATTTTCAACGATCGCAGCTTTCGTCTTAATCACAGCCGCTGAAAGAAAGTATGTATTAAATGAAAACGTTGAGTTAAAAGTTTGAATTACGATAATTGTGATGAAAATGTATTATATTGTTCTAACATTATTTTTGCTTAAAATCTATTTAATCTAATATATAAAAGTCTCGTGTCGCGGTGTTTGTAGTTAAAACGGCTCGACCGATTCTCATGAAATTTTGTGTGCATATTGGGTATGTCTGAGAATCGGACAACATCTATTTTCACCCCCCTAAATGTTAAGGGTAGTCCACCCCTAAATATTTTCTTTTTATTTTTAGATATTTTTTTCTGTTTTTATGATACAGCATTAAAAAATACATACAACTCCTAACGACGTTTTGCCGGTATAAATATATTATATATTTAAAAGCTATTTTTTTATTTTATTTGTGTTAAACACACCCTGGTATTAAGAATAAGTCAAACAGCTTATTAATATCATGTATGTGTGTTGACATTTATCTCTACAGTAAAATAAAGGAATGATTCGTATGTTTGTAACGAATAAACTCAAAAACTATTGGGTCGATTACAAAAATCTCCAAATCAAAATACTATTTAATTGAAAATTCATTATAAGAATGGTGAGTTATCAGATGTTAAGTAATACCACATTCACATTGCCAAAAGGCTCGCAAGTTCGTTGCTGGCACTTTAAGAAGGCCGCTCTTGTCTTGAAGAACCCTAAGTCGAATTGAAGTAAGAAATACTTCAGTGGACAGCTGGTCATGAAGTTGTTGTTAGGAAATCTTTTCTAAAATCTATTTCTATCAATTACATTGATAGACCAGTTAAACAAAACAATTCAATTTTATATTCAAGTTTATTAAACGTCTAAACGTGGGCTGATTATGAACGAAAAAATGGTTTTGAATTGTTCAAAATTGTGGCATTAATTTATTGTGCGCCCGCGTAATGTCCAGCGAATATCGCCGTGTCTCTATACATAATGTAGTAGAGGAATGGATGGTTAGCATTGAATTGTTCAGGTTCAGCTTCTACGGCTGTTGTTCCGACGGTGATTGCTGAAATTGTTTCCAAACTGTTAGTAGATAATATTTTACATAGAGAATAAGTTAAATCGTTTTCGTTATAACAGACTGTATGGCATCTATTCCTACTGTCCCCAAAGGTCGATTCACATATATCAGTGAAACCACAGTTCCAACACTTTCCATTCTTTCATACATTTTCTATGAACGCATCTCCACTTGTTCGTGTCAGTGCCAACACCGGCAATCACGGACGGATTCGTTGACAGTGATATTTTTTGTCGGATCACTGACGCTGCCTTATTATTTGTTACATTTTTTTTATTGCAGAAGAATATTAAAGCAGCTCCCTGACATTTTAAAATATTTTCTTTCATCTTTAACTAACTCGTTATTCGCTCGTATTCTCAAACATTGAAGTTGTGTTGCGACACCAAAAACTCCTTGCAAAGGAAAATGTTTTACAAAAACGCATGTCTTAATCTGAATATTAAAACAAGCACGGCTGAATATCCAAAAGATTTTTTTTTAGTTGAGAGTAACGCGTTGTGACGCCGTTGGATTATTTATTGTTATTCAAATTCGACCAGCTTTTGTTTAAATTCCTACTATTTAAACCTAACAGGGGTTTTATTACACAACAGGTTTATTGTGACACAATGATGACAACAAAATTAAGCTATAGGTACATTAGCATTTAGCTATAATAATAATTAAATTAATAATAAAATTTATTTGAATGTTCTCTATTGCTTCAATGTATTTCTTATCTACTTTTTATTTATATTTATAACAAACTTTTTCGTAGTTATTTTCATGATTCAAATTAATCATTTGGGACTGTTTATAAAAGTAACAATAGTATTTTGTTGTATTTAAATGAAGTTTAGTAACAATATAGAATTACCGTTCGCCGCAGCTGCCTCTGAACCTGCTTCGTTTACAATTATTTTGGCTTTTTGAATCGCACTTGAGACGTACAACGGTTCCGGATACATCAGTATACCAGATAGATCAGAGCTACTGCTGTTGAATAAAGCTGTCACTCCATTCTGTGGAACGTAGTTCGAAATTCAAAATAGTACGTATAGAATATAAAAAATATCATACGATACATTAAAAACTGAACTTATGTAGTCGCTGCCAAAACTTATCAATCGTAAACGTATAATAAAAAATCTGTTTATTAATTTGACATCAATTCATTATAATGTATATGATTTAGGAACCCTTTTAAGTAAAAAAATATGTACCTAAAAATTAAAAAAATACCATACTATGTTAATAATAACTTTGGCAAAATAAAGAAAAACGTTTTATGTATGATCTTCTGTTTTGCTGATCCAAATTAAATTTTGTATTCTGTATACATAAACAAATTTTCTTTAGTACTTTTTTAATTCTTTAAAACCCTGCATAAACAACATAGAAATGTTATGTAACCAATAAGAAAGAAAATAAATACAGTTTTTTTTACAATATATAACTACGGTAATTACTTTGTATGTTCTGAGTATGGCTTCTTAAGATCACTTAAAAGTAGACACACACACATCTTCACATATTGCACATTCCCACACACACATAGCAATTTGTTAGTACATTGTCTTTGTTAGTACATAATGTTCGTCTGTATGGTGTAATTCCATGTAATCCAGAGGCAAGCCAAAAGCCTATATTTTCATAAATAATTCATAAAAATCAATAAAGTATAAAATAAAATAAAGAATCATGTCGCAAATCCGAAATAATTAAAGTTTAGATGAGAATAGAACCATTGAGCCATTGGGCCTAATTACCTTCTTTAAAATATCAGCTAGATCGGTGCTTGATTCAGTGTGTATTACAGGAATAGAAAGATTCACTCGAGCTGAGTCTAGATTATTTATGACATCATATTGTAAGTCTAGATCTTGCAGCTGATCAGCCACTGAATGTACACTATGCCTCTTATTCGGCAATATTGAGAGGAAGGAGAAGTTTTCGTTTTTGTAAAACATTTGGACGACCTGAAAAATAATATTACTTTGGATATAATTCTGCACCACGATGTATTCCCCATGATAATTTTTACCCCATGGCTATCAAACTATTTAATCACCTTCCTAGAAGTTATAGATCACTGCCGTGTAATGATTTCAAGGGGAAGGTGATTCAATTTTTAAAGTGAAGGTGCCTTTAAAGCGTGGGCGAGTGTTTAGACCATAAGTTTGACAAAAAATATAAATAACTCAACTTGTTATTATGACATTATAAAAATTAATATGACATTGGCATGTCTATTTATATTACTGATTGTGCGGATTTTCACAATTGATCGATCTAATTGTACCACTATCTTAGCAAATAAACGCTTTAATTAATTTTTTAATTTATTTATCTTTAGCTCAAACAATATCTGATTAACTTGATAAATAGTTCTTGTAGGATAATATTATGCAAAAAAAAGTAAACTTTAATACTAAATATAATTAAAAGGTGATTAATAAACAGTGAAAATCAACTCTTAACATTGTTCTCCAAGTAGAAATACTTAACTAGTTAAAAAAAATGTGTTTATTCTTTATAACAATGTATTATAATGTTTAAGATTTGGGAACCCTTTTAAGTAAATACCTGGGTCCCTTCCTAGCTTCCATAACAAACTTAATAGGTACCGTAGGTACCCTAATTACTTTTTTATTACATAAGTTATTTGAACATCTTTTAACTGAACCTCTAGTAGCCTTTTCCGTAGTAGCTCGCAAAAGTTGGAGACTAATGTTAAAAGACATGGCCTTCAATAATGTTTGACCGATGTGTGTTCTTTGCTTTCCTTTATAAGATCCGTATAGGCTGTAAATTCGTCGAATATAGAAAGCTGACCTTTGCGTAAAGAAAATACCATTTTAAAAGAAAATTATCAGGAAACAGACACAGAAATCTCTGAACTATACTACGGCTTAAAGCGCCACGTGATTTATGTTCGTGTTCACAATCACGATATTATAAAACGATTCAATTTGACATTGTTCCTTTTGACATTGAACCCTCAGTACGTTATTTGTTTTGTAAAATTTATATAAAACAAACCTTTGATTGTATATCCTCAATATAACCGTAATTAAAATGGCCGATTTGATTCATCATTTTCACTGAAGACTTCCTCCTGTTTGTGACATGGAAGGTTTGCGGTCTAGTTTTTTTAGAACTGAATGGACTTTTCCAATCTCCCTGGATAATAAATAAACATTGATTAAAAAGATTGATGCAGCAGTATCTGGGCCAGTGGTGGAAGAGGACCTGCTGCAGCTGAAACCCAGTAATTGGCGCGAAGTGGTTCAGAATAGGCCCAAGACAAATTGTAGGTCGTTGAGTGAGTGTCTTATTTTTTTTTTAAACTAGCTTGCGGGACGACCAAAAAGGGCAGTCTGCGCAGCCCATAGACACCTATTTTTAGTGGGTGCGTTGGCGGCCTTTGAGGGAGGAGTAGATTCGCTTTTTAAACATTTGGAGGTCGTATCTCTGAGGGAAGACCCCCCGGGAGCCGATTCCACAGTTCGCTGGTTTTAGACTTTTTATCTTCAAATTGAATTTTGAATTCTTTTGAACTTCCTAAATGCAGATATCAATTTGAGATTTAAATTTAAATATTTCCGCTTTTTAAAGTTAATATTAATATTAAAATCGGAAAGTGCTGTTACCGTAAACAAGCTATAAAAAATAAGAATAATAAAAAAGCTTACCTTGAAATAAATAGCATTTGTTAGCACAAGTCTAGTGTTTTCATCTAGTGCAGATGGAGAAATTAAATCTTTAATAAGATCATTTGTCTGTGATGCAATCTAGAATAAATCATAGATAGAGAGACCAATGTCAAATTATAAGGCAGTAGGTAAAATCTTAAATGTAAATATGTTTTTTTTTATTGTTTTTTTTTTAAGAACAGGGCCAAACGGGCAGGAGGTTCACCTAAGTGAAAGCCCCCATAAACACTCTCAATGCCAGAGGGCTCGCGAGTGTGTTGCCAGACTTTTAAGAATTGGTACGCTCCTTTCTTGAAGGACCCTATTAAGTCGAATACTTCAGTGGGCAGCTGGTTTCACATCGTTCAAAATTCTTTAGTCATTAGAATACTACTTTATAAGCGACATTTATGTGAGTAAAGTGTAAGTGACATGTTTTTTATATTATATAAGATGTCTACATCGTAACTTACGCATTATAAAGTTAAATGATTTAAGCATAAGATCTAGTTGCATTAATTAATACATGTAAAATTATGGAACGGTAAACATGTGGGAAAAATTAAAAACCCCACTGAGTTTCTTAAGTGTTCTGAGCAGCTAATGGCTAAGCGATTCACAGCCAAGATGGGTTGGATAGCACCAAAGGATTTTCGAAATTGCAATTAAGCTTAGGTTTCCTAGAAAAGCGATGCCGTTATCTAACGACCGTAATGTAGGGTGACGTCACCCATACGTTGTCTATAAACAACATCGGAGTAGGTTTTCTAGAGAACGTTGAGTGTCACCGTAACGTCAAATAGCGGTGCTGTCATTTGCATGACGGCCGTCATAGCGGTGATAAACATTAGCTCAACGTTTTTCGCATGTAGTGGTGCCCATATTTAATTAATACAATGAATGGAAACGTGACTTGGACGAGCGAAAATGACTATTTTTTGCATTATGTTAAAAAGTAAATATGGCCGTTATTAACAACCGTAAAATGACGGCCGTTAGTTATCGGCACCGCTTTTCTAGGAAACCTAAGCTTAAAGGTACTGGCGTGACTTAGACTTAGTCTGGACTTGACTTCTTACCCCTGACTTTAAAACGCCTTGTGTCAGGAGTAGATTGCTCATTTTGACTAAAAAAATATACTATTAGTAAGTACTGTTATAATAATATACGCACATTTTGACTCAGTTTCTTAATTAATCTGACCCCAAGAGATTTATAAGAAAGAAAAGTATATTATCAAACGAAGCCATTTAAACCCTACAATGTGTTGGAAGATCAATGTTGAAGTTATAAATAGATTAGTTTAAATCGGATTAATTAAAATGTATTATGGAGACTCTTCGTTCCTTCAATGAGATAAATGTGTCATCGGGAATCGAACCTATACCTAAGAAGGATACACCAAGCTACGAAGAAAAATAATTACCCATGAATTTATTTCCTTAGCAGCTTCCTTCGGTTCGCTAAAGTCCAAGTTTCTGGCTTGAGCATGGAATGTGAGTTTAGTGTCCCGTTTAAAGGATTTACTGAACGGATAATCGATACTTCCAAACACTCTTTCTGCTAAAGAAAAGTTAACGTTCCGTTGAGAATTGATCTCATCCAAATATTGGGGTATCGTGGATCGGATCTGCAAATTTAATTATTTCGTTAATGAACTTTAATGTTTTGCAAAAATTAAAAAATAGAAACTATTTTGTTTATAGCATAAGAGACAGGACGCCACAAAAGGGCAGTCATCGCAGCCCATAGACATCCATTTTAGAGGGTGCGTTGCCGGCCTTTGAGGAAGGAGTATGCTCTTTTTTTAACAGTTGGAGGGAGTATCTGGAGGACCCCATCGGGAGTATTTTAAACAGTTAAAATGTGCAGATGTGTCTGTAAAAAACCTTGGCAATTTAAAAGACGGAGAGTTTACTGTCAGTTCTTCTTGTCTCTTCTCGTCACACCCGTGATTTGAACACTGGCAGTAATTGTAAATTTAAAACCGTTATATTGCCATTCATAAGTGTACATTAAGTTGCTGATATTTTGATTTTTGTACATTTTATGATTTCAGAAATGTTGAGTAAAACACTTTAAATTACAGTTGCTTTTATTAGAAATTAGCTGACCTACAACCTTATAATATCGTTGTTACTTTAATTTAACTTATTTTAGGATGTCATTAATGTTAGGTATTACATTAATACAATGTTTTATTGCTTGCCAATGCAAAAGAATAATGGCAGTTTTACACATTAGGCATCTTCTCTATAGCGTCAATATGGCGATACTGCATGTTAAGCACTTTCTGATATCCAACATCTTTTGATCAGGATCAAAGCATGGTTATGCATCTCCTCATTCATCTCAAGATCGGAATTTCTTGAACTGACACGAATTCGACGTAAAATGATGCGTAGTTTTGTCAACAGATGGCACCATATGGTTTTTGCATTCGTAAAATTAATTTATTTATTTATTGTTATTCGATAACTTATCCGATATTTTATTGATTATTCTGCTATTCGGGACGGAAACAAATCCAACAAATCAAAAACCATGGCAATCGGTCCAGCTGGTCTCGAGTTATAAGTGTTGTAACAAACACGACTTTCTTTTATATATATAGATATAGAAGATATTCATTCCAGAGTGTCAGTCAAGTCCATCAATAAATATAAAGTAGTTTACGATACGTGTATACACAGGTAAACCGTCAACAGTTTGTATATTTACTAGAAGAATTACAAAAATACTAGAATATATTCCTATGTGTACATACGTCATTTCTCTTATTCAAATTCAGGAGATTCGCCAGTTGCTCATATGTCTTTCCTTTAGCATAAAGAGCTAATTGCGATAAAAGAAATAGAACACTGAACGGAGATGTTATCACACTCCCGTTCGGCTTCTCGTCAATTACGTCCTGAAAAAGAGATTTAGGCTGTGAAGAGACCGATCAAAGCTTGTTCCGCTAGTAATAAGAAGGTATGTTAAACATAATAGGCAAATAATAACAAAATGTATGAAACACACGTATAAAAAGCGCGAGGTGAAATCATCGTTCCCTTGATCGAAATTGTTTCTCATACGTTGCTGTTCGTCACTTTCATCTGAAATATATGAATAATTAATAAATAATAGTATTTTTAAACTAAATCTATATATGTAAAAATGTTATGTTGGTTTGTGTACGCTTCAAAAACTCAAAAAGTTCTGGACCGATCGATCTGAAATTTTAGCATGATGTATAATAATCCGCATCAAGAATTGTTGAATTTATACTTCTTTAGGCGCGTTATGAAAAATTGATGACAGTGAAATTTTACGATGCGCGCGCACCGTGACACAAAATTAACAGAATGAAGTTGCCCACGGAAGATGCTACCGCATTGGACATAATTTAAAAACAACATTCACTTAATGTAAGAGTATAATAATAAATATTTATTTATTTAATTTTTCAAATGTAAACTGAACTTTATTGACTATAATGACTCCTTTTCCAGTCTTTGATTATTTAATTGTAATTAATTATTTGCATGCAATCAAAAACTATTTTTAATAATGCCAAAGAAGTATAACTTCTTACGCGCATACATAAGTACACGCACCCTTTTTTATCTATTTTTTATATCATTTTTTTATTGTTGTTTTATTTCTTCATTATTTTTTTCCACAAGTATTGCAAAATTAAACTTATATCCAATGTTTTCATTGTTTTGTTTCTAGTATTTTAACATCTAGTATTTTATAACATAATAATAACTTCACTTTAACCACACCATATCGACGTAGGAAAGCATATTTGCTGTAAGTAGACAAAATACCTAAAGTGACTTTTTCCTGCCATTAGAATCAGAAAAAAAAGACGCATCGAATGACCCGGGTCCTGTGTCTCTACGATGAAAAAAAAATTACATACGCCGTTGAAAACGCCCGTACTTATATTTTTTTTAGCAAGATTAAATGCTGTATGTAGACCAAAATCTAGTCATTTCAGACATTTTGTACTTACAGCAAAAGAAAAACTGCATTTTTTCTTTACAAATACTTACTTCTTCCCATTTAAAAACTTAACGCTACTTACAGCATTTCAGCGGCGTGTGATTTTCACATTCGTTTACTTACAGCAAGTTTAGGGAACCTACAGTTTTAGTTTTTTTTTACCATTTACGACATTTTATTTCAACCAAACATTACATTACCAAATGACCCACTGCATTTCTAGATCTAATCATAATTATAAACACTAAACAGCTAATCTTACATCTTGAATTGCAATTGAAAGTACCCAAATACATAAATGTACTGCATACAGCATATTTACCGCCTGTAAATTGATAATATTTCCGCGCGTACATTTTTCTTCCTTAGTTACAGCGTTTTAAAGGTTTGTGATTTAAAAAACTGTTTGCTGTAACTAGCCAAACATGTACTTATAGTAACTTTGGATAAAAAGTTTACATTGCAAATGGTGACTGGCAGTTAAATAAATATATGTTTCAAAAATGGTAGCAATATCATGGATAGGTCAGACACTATTAATTTTTCCGAAATTAATAAAGTTTTTTGGCTCTGGTGAACAATTGCAATATGTCTACTTACAGCAAATGTGCTTTCCTACGTCGATATATAGAAGTCCTGGCTACCCAGAAATTATCCAAATTAATGTAGCCAGTTCCTGTTGTCAACATCGCTGTTTCATATTAACATTAAATACATAACGCAAGTGACTTGTAAGCAAATATACTGCATACATTTAATAATATCACTTCATTTACATCATAAATAGTATCACAAAATATAAAAAAAGGTGTAAATGGCCGGTCTTGATGCTTAAAGCAGGCAATCGGATACATTAAAACTACTTTATATAAAAATGCATACAGGATAACAGGTGACAATAACAATATTTTTAGGTAGGTACAATGAGAGCAATGTTGGCAGTGGTTGGTAGTGGCTTCGAAACTCATCCCTCTAAGGTCGTAGGCACGAACTTCGTGCAATAAGTCCCAAAATTAGTCCCAAAGTCGACAACGTGTGTCAGATACAGGAGGCTGATCACTTAATTGCCTATTAGAATACGGTAACGTGGCAAATAATCACGAAACAAAATCTATGAAATATGTTTGCATGTTCATATTTCAATAGTGAGAGTTAATTGCGCACATAGACAGAAAGCCCATCGGTGCACACCCGGGTATCGAACCTACAACCTCAGGAATGAAAGTTGCATCCTGACGCCAACACTGCTTTATTGCACAAGTCATACATGCTGTTTTTTAATTCACAATTATTAAAGTGAAACTTCTTTAGGCGCAGGGTAAAAAAAAAAATTGTCGAAGAAAAGGGAGAGATCGATTGAGACCGATTGAGAGATAGTGTGAAGGGCGAATAACCTTACAGAAATTCTATTTTTAAAATTAAAATTTCGTAAAGAGAATTTATGAAATATTAATGTAATCAATATTTTATATTTTATACAAAAGAATTTATTGAAATCTCATGTGACGAATTGTAAATTAAAATGCCTCGTGTTTTAATTACTAATTTTAATTTTTTTTTTATTATTTGATTAATTTTCAACACTTTTAATATTTTAATGACAATCAAATTCATTAAAATCCTAACTTATCTTTCTTTTTCCCTCCCTCTAAGTCTCGGAAATCTAAAGTTTTAGAGTTATATAAATTAATATGAACAAGACTTTCGACAACAAGACATTAGTTTGCCAAAGAAGTTTCACTTCTGACATGTGTACTTTGTACGTACGCACTTTTTTTTTGTAGATGTAAAATTTTAGTGCAATACCCATAGACGTTTTTTGCATAAAGAAATCTCGAAACCTATTATATAAATTTTAAATAAAAGTTACCTGATGATGATGAACTATCACAGTTGATGGTACAAATTAACCCCGCTAACAATAACGCAAAAATATATTTAGACATTATGAAGCATAAGTGATACTAAAATGATAGGTGTGTAGTATTTAAATATGCTTGCATTATATTAATTGTTGCCTATAAAGCAATATTAAAATAATTTATAGCATAATCGTGTCCTTTATAGATTGGATTCTAAGTGGACAAATATCACGAATTTATCGGATTTACTTTTATGATATCATATCAGTTGCAAAATAAAATTATATATTTCAAATAAGTTGGCCGATCGGAGCTTCAAGGTCGTCCTAAAACCCGTAAACACGGCTGTGTCTTATCCACAATACATTCTGTATATCAATGATATGTTGGAACTTAGCAACATTAAATGCGGACAACAGCACTGGGGATACTCTTTACACTGGCCGTGCAGCTATTTCTCGGGCAGTTGTAGATTAGTACAGGAACAAAGTTCTGTTTGAAGCTGAAATTCTGCTACGTGGAGTCTCGGACTGGGGTCGACTAAATCTAGTCCGATTTAACCCCAAGAAGACACAATACGTTTTCCACTAAAAGAAACACCCCAGCCACAGCCAGCATCGGAATGCTTGGCGTTGACATATTGAACGACGTTCAGTTTCACGATCATTTGGAAGGAAAGGCTAAAAGCCTCAAAGAAGCTTGATGTGCTCAGCAAGACAAGACGGTACTTCACTCCGAGACATCGCTTGAAATTGTATAAAGCGTAAATTCGGCCCCACATGATACCCCCACTGTTCTCACCTGTTGACGGGAGCTCCCCAGTACTACCTCCTTCCACTTGACCACTTGACGATTAATTCCTTTCCAGGCAGCTTGATCCCTTAGCGTTGTGTAGAGATGTGAGATCTCTCTGCATCTTCTACCGCATTTTCCATGAAACATGTTCAGAGGAGTTGTTCGGATACCCGCAGCGGAATTTCATCATCGGACGTCGAGGCATAATTCGAAATTGCACCCGTATCACCTCAACGTCCTTCGTTCCACAACTGAGCATTATTTAAGGCAGTTTTTGCCGCGCACAACCACCAGCTACCCACTGAAGTATTTTCAAACCAATTCGACTTAGGGTCCTTCTTAAAAGGCCGGCAACGCACTGGCGAGCCGTCTGGCATTGAGAGTGTCAATGGGCGGTGGTATCACCTAACATCTGGTGAGCTTCGGTGAAATAGATCCTGTTAATAGTGCTTTGAAGCATTTAAACTCTGCAGCTTTAAAACATTTAACGCTTATGATATTCACAATTTAACAATTATTTTTTAACAAACATTTTGCGATTGCTGCTTCTGCTGAAAAGTGACATGCATGGTCACTTGTTATATGTTCACTACTTCATACACGTTGCCAACCTGCCTGGTCCAAAAATAACCACTAATATATTGAATGAAATAATTTCTCAGCAAGTTCACGGTTCACAAGTTTGTTAAGGAGATTTAAACTATAAGCCTTCCATGATAAAGAGCCTTCGAATTTATTTAACATTCTCTCCATAAATTTGCTATGAAATAAGCATAGTTTTAATAGCCTAATATTATGAATTAATGGCTAACTTACTATTTGCACAGGCTGTATGTATTTTAACTTTTCTTTAAAATTTATTATTTTATTGTATACTAGCGGACTGACAAACGTTGACACACATCTTAAGCACAAAATTTCAAACTTAAAAAAACAAACAAAATACATCTAATTATAAAGAATCTGAATCCACTTAAACTCATCAAAATCGGCCCACCCATTTATTGCATTACGGCTTTATCGGGGAAGATTCGATCGTATTGGTTGTGACATTGTTAATTATAATATCGGCACGATAAGCTAATAGAAACTCAAAATAAACACATCAACCGATGAACTTCCAAACTTCTAATTGTCAAATTTTGACAATTAGAAGTTTGAAATGATTAATATTATAAATGAACGGCTAGTCTGATGTTTTGATTGATACCATTTTCGATTCTCTTTTTGTTGGGTTTTCTTATACGTCACGTCCCACGTAAACAGGATAATCCTATATCCGTCTCCTGATTCTAAGCTACCTCCCCACAAAGGCCGGCAACGCACTTGCGAGCCTTCTGGCAGCGTGTGTGTCCATGGGCGGCGGTATCAATTAACATGAAGAGCCTCCTGCCCGTTTGCCTCCTATTACATAAAAAAAAATATCAATTCAAAAGCCAAATCGGTTCATCTGTCCTTGAGTTATAAATAGTGTAACTAAAACGCCTTTTTTAAATATAGATATCCACTAGTTGCGGAGTCTTTTACTGCCCATCGTTAGTATTTACCAGAGTCAACACTTTCGATAGTGTCGTAGGAAAGGGATTGGATTTTAACTTATTCACAGACTCATTGTTTTATGTTAAACAGAGAGAATATGCAAATTAGCGCTAACCATTTCGTGTAATATTAAAGATAAATAAGATTTAAAAAAACTCAATTTATTCCTTGGTTTTATTAAAATATACAAAAACATATACTGCGCAATACATTCAAAGATGTCCTCAACACCCGTCATGATGATGTTTTCGTGCTGAAACAAAAGAAAATGTTTATGTTTCACCTTATTTTTCTCTGGATTTCAAACTAGGATTATGTTAACAAAAACTACAAAATCCAAGTAATATTGTTAAAGTAAAAAAATTGTTACAAACAAAGTATAAATATTTTTTTAACTTTTATGGCACGATCTTGTTAAGTATGTATGTAAAAAAATGAAACGAAGCGAAAATTTTTTACGGCCATTATTTAAACATTTTTTTTCACTTACAATTAAGACGGTGGTTCGAGAAAATTTCGTTAGTTAACAATTGTTTAACTTGTTGAAAAATTAACTTTAAGTAAAATTTCCAACGGGAATAAATTAATTATAGAGTTCAGAACACACCATATTTTTTTCAAATTAAATAAAAAAATTCAATTCCTTAAATAAATTAATTAATGTGCCGTACTCGCTTTTGACGCCACGCGCGCATCCTAAAAATGTCACGCGCAGACCTATTTTCAGCTTTAAATTAAAACTATAAATAATGGAGATAGAGTTCCAGGAGTTGGGAGTTTTTTATTGGAAATTTTCTCCTTTTTTAAGATCTTTTTAATTTCTTAAATATTAATAGTTTATTAAATATTGGCAAAAAACTAAATGCCATTTTTTTCATCTTTAATTGTTTATAACTTTTGCAGTTTTTTGATGTGCTAATACACGCTTTTGACACATTTTTACAATGAGCTATCGCACATAATTTTAAGAGCAGTATCTCTATTTTGTACCATTTTTAACTTGTCGACTAGACTATTACGCGTCTCGCGAGTTACGCGCCCCGGCTACATCGGTAATATTTTTGCTTACAATATTCATGGGCGAGCCGGGGCGCAATTACTTGCGAGACCCGTTCATTGATTTTTGTTTGCCGCCTTTAGATATTTAATAAGTAAAAAAAACATTCTCGTTTCCAAGTATATACAACATCGACATCACTTATAATGGTAGGGGAGCCCACGATGCTAAATGGGGATTTACTCGAGCGTCGTAGAGACCTATTGGGATGCAAAGCTTAGATAAAAAGAAGAAAAAAATTTTATATGATAAATTCCTTTTCATCGGTGGGGGAAGCGGCTATAGATAGTTAAATATGTAAAAAAAAACTGTTGCATGGACATCCTCGAGCGCGTCAGATATTGATAGCATCTATGCCCTACGTATTTTTAATAATTTCTGATGGTCAATTTTTTTTTACTAAACTGATCCTGTCTCCTTCACGTGCGGCCTTATATATGGGCCTCATATTTTGTGGAGGTACTTAACCGGGTACAAGGTATCCCCCTATATATTAATCTGCCGCGCTTTAGTAAATCCCGAAATCCCCTCTTGGGCTCCCCTACCATAAAGAATATAAGTGATGTCGATGTTGTAATAAAAGATGTGCTACTTAGTTTAAATAACCTATACATCCAGCGCCACAACCCCACTACCCCTAATTTAATGTTAGTTATATGCTCTTGTATTAAACGATTAAAGCCAGTTAACACTTAGCTTCAAAGTGTTTCATATATTTGAAAATCCTGCAACAACCGCTGCCGAACTTAACTCGTGTCCAAACAAAGATATACTCACGACAGTCTTCAGGTAAGACGCACTGCTTTAAATGCTTGTTGTAAACATATTTGTCTCTGCAAGCACAACCGTTTATCTTATATATAAGTATACAAGCAACTTCTTTCTTTTTCTTATAGTTGTCACAAGTTATGCAAAAAGTACCAGGTCCAGTGGTAGCATTAAAATCTCCTCCACATGCAGCTGAAACAATATGAAATTAAATACACAATTTCTTGTTCAAAAAGCACAACACTTGTAACTTCTCAGGCATAACAAAAATCAGTGGCGCTACAACCTCTTTTGGTGTGGGCCTCAGATTTCTGAATCTGTTTCATGATCATTTTTAAAATCTATTAGGCAAGTAGGTGATCAGCCTCCAGTGCCTGACACACGCAGTCGACTTTTTGGGTCTAAGACATGTCGGTTTCTTCACCGTTCGAGCTAATGTTAAATGCGCATATAGAAAGAAAGTCCATTGATGCACAGCCGGGGATCGAACCTACGACCTCAGGGATGAGAGTCGCACGCTGAAGCCATTAGGCCAACACTGCTCTTCTCAGGCATGAAGCGTTCATTTTTTAGTCTGTACATTCGCACCAGTCGAAAATAATCTTTCTGAGACTCTGAGTCTTTACTGAAAAATACTTTTGGGCCAGTTTTGGTGGGAGGTTCAGTTTTATTTGTAAAGGTGCGTGTCAGATACACGGTGCATAGCCTACTAGAAATTGGGTTGCGTTCAGTTATAAATTAATATTCGTGTGAGAACGAATATTTCGTAAATATTTACTATTCGGCAAATACGAATTGCATCACTGATTAAGATACTACAAATAACAAACATAATTGCTTGAAATAAACATTTATCATTATTAAACCACATTAAAACGTAATAATATTGCGTAAACTAGTTAGTCTAGTTTGTTTTTTTTTTACTTTTAATGTTCTCTTCATCATTGTAATGTTTCCCTTTAAATGTTGTGCACACTTGTTATTGATGCACATGCATGTATCTTGTTTTCTATGTTATGTGTTCTCTGTAAGTGTTTGTATGTGTGTCGTTAGTGTGCCTTTCAAAATAAAAAATAAAAAACTTACGACACTCAGTTGTAGGTACACATAAACCATCACAGTTCCTTATATATCCATCATCACATATACAACCAGGAGGACCACTATTATCATAACCATCTTCCAGACACGGTAAAGGGTTGCCGAGCTCTGAACACGTCTTTGCTCTACATATTTCATTTATATTCTTCACGTAATGCTCATTTATTGGACACTCCGCTAAAATAATTTATAAAAAATGTGTTTATTTATGCAGTTCGTAAATAAAAACGGCCAAATATATAAGACAATTTCAAGCTTATTGCTGTAAAGCATTCTGCTACTGGCAATATAGGGAAAAACATTATGGTATTATAAAAAAACAATAACTGTCTCTTTTATACTCATAAGCTTGACCGAGCGCGAGAGAGACGGACAGTCTATTCATGATGTATTTATGATTGTATTTCAGTTTGACATCACGTCTCGCGCTTATTCACAGACACTACACAAGCACAAAGTGTAAATGTGTTGAAGCCGCCAGCTTTAGTTAACATACCTATACGTATTACCTTAAAGATATGCCTTCCTCAAACATAGTTCATGAGACAGATCCCGAGATAGAGCCTTCAAAGAACCACACTCACGGAAACATGCAAAAGGAATTAATTTTTTCCCAATTTGCAAAAATATTCTCCGCTCTTATTGATTGAAACGTGATGATGTATAGCTTATGTTAGTAGCTAATGGTATAGACATTTAAAAGTATAGACTTTACATTTAAGAATTATAAAAATAGGTTCAGTAGTGTACCTAATAGTAAGATTACAAACAAGAAACAACAAATTATTTTCCTCTTTATAACATTAACGTGGATTGATATCTTTCAAAAATCCATATTTTTACGTCAATGATATAAATGAATGTTGTACAGTTAAAGATTAAACTTACGTGGACATTCGTGGATAGGAATACAGGTGTTATTAGCATCTCGTGCATATCCATCTTCACAATAACACATTCTGTTACACTGAATATTGATAATTGGACAGTTTTTGATACTCTGTCGACTTAGTTTGTCACATTCATTATCACACGCTCCACCGCATGAGAAATATTCGTGAGGACCCCTACATTTCACTAAAACATACGGAAATGAGTCATAAGCTAAATTAGTCTTACACCTGGAACCAATCTACGAAGCGCTTTGGTACTCTAGGCACCAACGATCTACCGACATTACTGTCGGTTGTTGTTGTTGGTGTTCTAAACAGCTTTTAAACAACTCAACATGTTTAAAAGCTGTTGCATATTTTTTTATGGAACGTTTATTATAGGTCGTCGGATTAAGTAGTTTTAAAATATTGATGTTTGACTTTTGTGTACTTTGACAGGTTTTTAAGTTTAATTTAACGTCAATTGTCAACTGTACTTTTCCATTGCTTTTACAGTAAAATGACGTTTCCCGTAACAATTAAACATTTACTACTCATTCAAAATTATATAAGACTTAATAATGCAAAATCTGATCTGAAAAATCCGCAAAAAGACCAGTAACTTCAAAAATAATTGTTTCTTTTTTCTATAACAGATTAAAATTATAATTAAAATTATTTTGTTGCTGTGGAATGTACACAATACTTACTACACTCTTCAGTAGTAATACATTGACCGATTTTATTCCTGTGCTGGCCATCGGGACATCGGCAGGTCGGCTTACAATCTTCAGGGCAAGGTGGGCAAGGTTTGTATTTCGACCAAATACTTGCACATGTATTGGGTATGCAGGGGTCTGGGCATTCCTCGTATACTTCGCCCTTCGGACATTTTGGAGCTGTAAAAATATTTTACTTAAAAATCATTTTCTGATATATTTATTTATTCTCCGTACCGCTCATTTAATGGACACTCCGCTAAAATATAGAAGAAATTGTATGAATTTCTTACAAAAAAAACTTTTTAAGCAATACTCCATAATAGTTAGATCTGTATTATTAGCATGATATACTAATTTACAATACGTAGAATATAGTTGAGAAATTATATTAGTTTTAGAAAAAGGGATGGCTTTTAGCAGTCATATTATGAAGCAACGTGTGCTGAATACTTTTGCTCCACATTGCAATACTTATGAAAGGATTTTTAACAATGTACCAAGTTATTTGTATTAAGATTTATTAAAATCTCCAACAAAGCAATTATTGAACTGCGTAATGTGTATTATAAATTAAACAATATATTGAGTCGTGCAAAAACCATATACTAAATAAATAATAGTTTAAAAAAACTAAAAAACACGCTTTTAAAGCACATCAAACTAAAAAGTGAAAAATAATTCCTAATTTAGGCTGAAAATGGTAATGAACAAAAAATACTGGTTTTATTGTGAAAAAGCGTGGGTTGCTCGATAGACGAAAAATATGGCACAGAGCGCCACACATTTTATTTTTAAGTAATTTTTATTTTATTTTTTATTCATTTTTTTTTTCGGATTATTGCATTGTCATCGATCTTTGACAGGTGCGCAAAGTTTGAATTAAATCTGTCCGTTAAAAGTGGGTCAAAATCAAGTCCGAAGGAGTCGGTTACATACATACATACATACATACATACAAGTGGAAGCTAATATAAAGCGTGTAAAAAGGACTACTTATATTTTGATTCTGGTCAGAAAAATTATATTATAATTTATAATCATGATATACCTGGAGATAAGATAATTCCTATTTAAACTTACGTGGACATTCGTGGATAGGAATGCAGGTATTATTAGCATCTCGTGCATACCCATCTTCACAATAACACATTCTGTTACACTGAATATTGACAATTGGACAATTGTCTTTACTCTGTTGACTAAGTTTGTCACATTCATTGTCACATGCTCCGCCGCATGCGAAGTATTCGTGAGGCCCGGTACATTTCACTAAAATATAAAGTAAAATACAATAAATAGCTAAATGCAAGTTATAAACTTCGTAAAAATACTCTACTGTGGGCCTTTGTAATGTACACTAGTGTGGTGTACCTAACGATAATTATTTCGCTCTCCTAGTAATACAAAAGCCAGACTATTTTTGGTAAAGTTGAGTTTTATATGCTAAGGGCACAGTGTAATTCTCCAGCGGTTAGCGCGGAGAGAGGAAGAAAAAAGACAATAACAAAAAAAGGGTGCGTGTACTTATGTACGCGCGTAAGAAGTTATACTTCTTTGGCATTATTAAAAATAGTTTTTGATTGCATGCAAATAATTAATTACAATTAAATAATCAAAGACTGGAAAAGGAGTCATTAAAGTCAATAAAGTTCAGTTTACATTTGAAAAATTAATTAAATAAATATTTATTATTATTCTCTTACATTAAACAAATAAAACACTATTTATCTTTAAAACATTTTTATTTCATTATACTATTTATTTTTAAGTGACTCTAATGTCTTCATCAGAATTTCGGTTTGTAATTTTAAATTAATCATTACTTGGTTGTGCATCTACGAGGCTTCTCCAAAACTACTTGCTTTCTGCAACAAATAAGAGAATATTAATTTAAGCTCTGTCCATGCAAAACTTAAAATTTTTTATAATTCATATTATAAATTTTTTAACACATTTATATTAATATAATTATATAAATGTGTTAATAATATAATTTGTAGCACATGCTACAGACCTGGATAGCAACTTTCTTTTATTCTATTTAGAGATAGAGATAATTTAAATATAATACCGGTGTCTTCCTTGTAGGTTTCTTTGGAGTTGTTTGGGGATTCTTGTTGTTCAGTTCGACATGATTTTCTTTAACCTTTCTTTAATCCTACAAAATAATGAAATTGTTAAGTTATGTTGTCACTGTTGTGCACACCTTTGTTTGGCTTTTTTAGTATTCAAGTTATGTCAAAACTGATTTATTACCTTGTCATTGTTGGCTTTATTTGCTTTTGGGATATCAATTGTTTCCAAAATGATTTTATTTGTAATAACCTGAAATATATAAATAACATCTATTAATTTAAGTATCATGGTGAGTGGTTCGCACTCAGGTATTAAGGTGTATTATACCCACTGTCCATTATAAGTGGGAATGGGCTCACTTCTGGCAGGACAGAGTTTCGGTACTACAAGTGCAACATGGATGTTTTGAGGTATTACAATATCTCTAACTACCCTGTAGGGGAATAAAGTAATGTTGTAAGCATATGCCTATGCTTGAAAGGTTGAACCTTGAACATCACCATACATCATATTTATAATTAACATTCCTACCTCGACACCATCACAATCAAATTCATTGAAATCTACTTCAAACCATTGTGTCTCGAGAAGGTGATGGTGGCTTTGTTCCACCTCCAGTTTTTGATGTTTCACGGCGATAAGATGACAACTCTTTTTTTGTATTCAATTTAGTGCACTTCCACTGATTCATCAATTGTTTTTTGTCTCTTGTCCTTATATTTGCTAGATTAAATCTGATGTTTTGATTAAATAATGTGGTAATTTTTTTGAGATGCAGGTACTTATTAAAATGTTTACTTCTCTGTTATATCGCTCCAAGCCTTCATTTTCTCCTTATTAGTATTCGTGCTTAAATCTTTGTTCTCAATTATTGATATATAGGGTCGTAGAATATTTCTAAAAAGTTGCTGTAACAAACGCAATAAACAAAAGCAATGAATAATGGTTCATGTTTCAGTTTTAATCAACAATAATACTCGATAATACATACGGATAGTTAACCTCAATTGTATTGAAGCACTCAGGAAGGTTAGCACAGTTTTTTCACAAATATTTTATATTATTTCACAAATATTTTATATTATTTCACAAATATTTTGTATAATGAAAATAACTAGGTATATAATTATTAATTTTAAACAATAATTAAAACTCCTATATTTGTTTAAAAGGTAAATGTCATTGTCAGATGTCAATTGTCATGGTCATTCAAAATTCTTGTTAAGCTGCTAAGCTAGAATATGCGTGAAGTTAGCTTCACGCATATTCTATTTCTTTTTACTTGTAGTTTGTCTTATTCCCATCTCGCTCGCGCACGCTATATCACACTGCCAATTTTGTGTCATAGGTGCGCGCGCAATCGTAAAATTTCACTCTCATCAATTTTTCATAACGCGCCTAAAGAAGTACAACTTCAATAACTCTGACATCGCGCATCCCGATCTTACTGCTACACGTTGCGCAATTTAGGTTTGCGTTCTTCTATGACAAAAAACAAGTTTGTTTCGTATAAATCGTTTAGAATTATAAAGAAAAATTCGTAAAAAAAAATTAGCTCATTTGTAGGTCTTGTATGTTATAAATTAAACTGCAGTCGTTACAAAGAGATTCCTAAGTGATTCTGTATATTATTCGTAGTGTACTATGTGGGCCGAATTTAAATTATTCGTTACCTAAAGAATTTAATAAAGAAATTAATTTAGGTTTAAGAATAACTTTATTTCTCATAAGAATTGCATACAAAATTCACTTACTGAGAAACACATATTTAAAACTAAGATTAAAAATTTGAAATTAGAGCGCACAGCGAAATTAATTATCTTATTATTTATTATTTGTGACATTATAAAAGAACTGTCTGTAATCTGTAGTTTCATAATGACAAATAAAAACATTTAATTTAAAAAAAAATCCAATTATAATAATAAATAATAATAAAAGGTTTATTAAGGGTGCTATTTTTTTACAAAATTTGGCTTTGAAAACTAACAGTGAACATGAATTATTATTTTTTTTGTTTGGACACAACAGAAAGATCATTCTTATATTTTTTTTAAACACCTGGTTTTGTGTTTTTGTGATATTTTAACAATACTTACAACAATCTTCAGAATTAATACATTGACCGATTTTATTCCTGAACTGGCCATCGGGACATAGGCAGGTCGGCTTACAATCTTCGGGGCGAGGTGGGCAAGGTTTGTATGTCGAATAAATTACTTCACATATATTGGGTACACATGGGTCTGGGCATTTCTCGTATACTTCGCCGTTCGGACATTTTGGAGCTGTAAAAATATTTTACTTAAAGATCATTTTCTAATATATGTAAAGAGAATGGTCTCTTTAATTTGAATATTCGCGCGCACTGCTAGTTCGTGAGTGAGCCGCGTCGTGTCACGTCAAGCTAGCTGACATTGTCAAAGATGTGAAGGACAAATATGCTGAGATATTGTATTTTAATCTTATTTGTTAATTAATTTCATACTTAGTTAAGCTATATGCATCGAGAGGTGATAACAATAAACTTTTATTGTCGTTTCTTTACTTACAGGTGAGATTGTGTTAGTCTTGTAAGGATTGTATCAGTGTGTAACCTACTCGATAAATAAAATTGCATTCTTTACTTACAGAGAAACAAATAGAAGTTTTATTTAGCCTCTTGCAATTGAAATACAAACTATTGTCTTATATATATTTATAAATTCTAATATGCAAAACATTAGCCACAAAAGCGAAACTTAGCCAAAAGCCTATACTTACGACATTCGGTAGTAGGTACACATAAGCCATCGGCGTTCCTTACATATCCATCGATACAAATACAACCAGGAGGGCCGTCGTTGCAATACCCTTTTTCCTGACACGGTAAATGTTGGTCGATTTCTGAACACGTCTTCGCTCTACATATTTCATTTATATTGTTGACGTACCGCTCATTTAATGGACACTCCGCTAAAATATTAAAGGACGTATGAATATCTAACATAACATAAAACCTAACTCAAACACGTATCTATATAACTTTTCTTGTATATTAAAAAGTCATGTGTTGTTAGATAATTAAAAAATTATATCTAATATATAAAATTCTCGTGTCGCGGTGTTTGTGGTTAAACTCCTCTGAAACGGTTCGACCGATTCTCATGAAATTTTGTGTGCATATTGGGTATGTCTGAGAATCGGACAACATCTGTTTTTCATCCCCCTAAATGTTAAGGGTCATCCACCCCTAAATTTTTATTTTTAGATATTTTTTTATGACAACATTAAATAATACATACAACCCCTAACTTTCACCCGTCTACGATCAACCCCTATTTTTTATTATAAATGATAAACATTATACATGGCAAAACGACGTTTGCCCGGTCAGCTAGTTATCATATAAGAATTTAATGCTATTTCAATTGTGGTCTCAAAAATTAAATTTCAATATAATTATGGTTTATAAAACTTACGTGGACATTCGTGGATAGGAATACAGGTGTTATTAGCATCTCGTGCATATCCATCTTCACAATAACACATTCTGTTACACTGAATATTGACAATTGGACAATTATCTTTACTCTGTCGACTAAGTTTGTCACATTCATTGTCACACGCTCCACCGCATGAGAAATATTCGTAAGGACCCCTACATTGCACTAAAACATACGGAAATAAGTCAAAAGCTAAATTCGTCTTACACTTGGAACCAATTATAATTACGAATATTATTATAACCAAGCGTTTCGGTACTCTAGACACCAACGATCTACCGACAGCAATTTGCTTAAAAGCTGTTTTTTTTTGTTATTTTTTATGGCTCTGGCACGATTTGTGCATTAGCCAGCGTCAAGTATAGGATTTTTTTTTATAATTCGTGCTAGTCTTTAGAAATTTGACCGTGTCCTACATGTGTGGTTTTAGGCACTCGCCCGGTACCGCATAACCCTCCCAAAGGCCGAGAACAAATTTAAATTAAATTAAAACTTGCCCTCGAACCGGGAATCGAACCCGGTACCCCTCACCTAGCTGCCACTTAATAAGACCGCTAGGCTATGAGGCCCCTAAAAGCTGTTTAGAACATATTTTTTTTAAGGAACCTTAATTATAGGTGGTCGGGTTAAATAATTTGAAAATTTTGATGTTTTGACTTTTTTAGTTGTATACTTTGAAAGTTTTCTAATTTAACGTCAATTGTCAACTGTTCGTTGCCGTTGTTTGTACAGTGAAATAAGGCTTTTCCCATAACTATGAACATTTCTACCTATTCAAATTATATTAGACTTAATGTAGAAAATACGATTTTTATTAATATGCAAAATCTGATGTGAAAAATCCGCAAAAAGGCCAGTAATGTCATGTTCAATAATATTTGTTTATATAAATTATTTTGTAGCTGTGGAATGTACACAATACTTACTACACTCTTCAGTAGTAATACATTGACCGATTTTACTCCTGTACTGGCCATCGGGACATCGGCAGGTCGGCTTACAATCTTCTGGGAGAGGTGGGCATGGTTTGAATCTCGACCAAATGCTTGCACATGTATTGGGTATGCAGGGGTCGGGGCATTCCTCGTACACTTCGCCATATGGACATATCAGAGCTGAAATGTTATTTGAAGGAATATTAATAAATTCTTTTTTTTCTTATCTTGTCTAAGTGTATAATGTTACTTTTTTTTAATGATTGGACAATTCACACCAATTGACCTAGTCCCATGTTAAGCTGGTGAAGCTTGTGTTATGGGTACTAGGCAACGAATGTACATACATATTATAGAAAGATAGATATATAAATACATATTTTAACACCCAATACCTAAGCACAACACCAAATGCTCATCACATCGATGTTTGTCTCAGCCAGGGATCGCACCCGGGACCCATGGATTCGCAGTCAGGGGTACTAACCACTAGACCAATGAGCCGTCATTTTTTATGATCATATTTGTGATTTAGGATTTAGAGCTATTTATGAGCAGTATTTTTTATAATTAAGTAGGTACTTACGGCAATCCTCCTTTGGCACACATGCACCTTCTGCCGTTCTATAATAGTTGTCAGCACACCGACAAGCTGGATGACAGTCTGAGTCACCAGGTTGTGGCGAGGGTTTACATAAGATAAGGCTTTGGTCAATACCGCATTCTGGCTGACAATAACCAGGGCAAAAATCGAAAACTTCACCTTTATTGCAATTCGCTGTAAAATTAATAAAGTAATAATTGCAGTACAAATTAATTTTGTGTTTATATTGCCAGATTACTTTGTAACGTTTCTATAAATTCAGCTTTTACTTTACATAAATATCATATCAAATATGCTTGAATTATATTTATTAAAATAAAAGCTACGGCAATTATATCCTCGAATGCCTCTCTATCACCATGTGATTACTATAACAGCTAAAAAATTGTAGCCGATGACCTTTTTTACCCAATTCGACTCAACTATGATATACAGGATGGTCAAAAAGTCGTGGATCAAACGCAAATAGGGGATATATGAGGTCATCAGCTGCAAAAAATTGTTCTACAGGAGGTCTCTAAGCTCACCCACTTTTTGGCCACCCTGTATATAAAATCATTAAACGTTGCCGTAAGTTGGGCATTTCTGGAACTGGCAACTGTGATATTTTATTGTTGCTCTCAAACATCACATGTTAAAAGTAGGACAATCCTTTTGAAAATTAGTTATAGACAGGATATACAGTATACACGTGTGAATAGCCCGCAATATCGCAGCACATAACTTACTCTTTGTATTGAAGAAGTCGCATGGGTTCGCCAAGCATCCGCGAATATACTATCTAAATACATAAACGCTATATCGACTAATTGACACAGCAAGGTTTTTAAATTTTTTTATAATTTTAAATAACTCCCTCCTATAGCATATCATTTAAAAAACATCAAATACACTACACGCAATACTCGTCGAGCGAGTTTGCTTATCTTGCCGAAGCCGCGCACAAATTATTTAAAGAACTAAGTATGAGGGTGTGCAATTATTTAATCAATTACCCTCTAAAATTCGTAAAATTAGCGTGTTTAATCAATTCAAAAGGGCATTAAAGATATCAGAATGAGCCTAGTAGACTAAAATTGGTATAGCTGATGACGACGCGTATCTCGTTCGTTTATATATATTTATATTATATTATATTAAGTTTTTCATGTAAATAAAAATACATTTTTGGTAATGAGAAATAAAGTTCTTTAAACATTAAAATGACACGGCGAAAGGTCTCCATCAAGTAAAAAGAGTGAATATGATTGACGAGTATAAATACTATAAAGTTTGGAAAATCCAAGTGCACGCCTCATAGCGGTCATTCACATTTAAAAAAACAATTCTAAAACAAAAACTCAAGTTTTTTAAAACAAAATAACAAAAAAAAATAGTGGCGCCATAACTCTAAGGTGAGGAAAAAATAAATATACTAAAATAAATGTATATATAGATATACCAATAAACAGTCGTATTTTAGTTTTTTAAAAATTATAATTAAACGACAGTACTTAGAACGCTAATATTAACTAGGAATCGGCCCAGGGTATAACTTTATATAATAAGAAAAAAAGTATTCTGGTACGATAATTTTTGACCAATTTCTCTGCCACATAGATGGATCCATAAATACAGACTGACGGACGTCCAAGAAAGATTGATTTTAATGTTATTATGTTAAACAAAATAATTGTTCATAAAAAATACCATATGTGCTTGATAGATTATTTAACTCGATTTTAGTGCACTCATATTATCCTGTAAGTGTTATATTAGTGAGAAAAAAGTCATTCAAGTTTCGGAAGACTGGGTTTTTTGACATGTCGAGAGTAGAGCACTGCGAGGCGTGCAATAGTATGTAAATACTTAAATACTCACGTATTGGACAGCTAGTTAACGGTTCACACCCTCCGTTCTTTTCACGTAAATATCCGTCTATACACCGACAGCCTTTAATACAATGTTTAGGATCAATGCATTTTATTGGTTCGGCAAGATCTGAACAATTACGTCTTCGACATCCACCATTGACACAATCGTCAACTACTTCGTTTGGTCCACAGCCTTTTGGATGACCTAAAATAATAAGTTAGTAATTATTTTTGGGAAAAAGGATACTCTTCTTTATTAAAATCCCAGGGGCTCTTTTATCTCAGCCTTTTACTAAATTTAAGAAATGTATTCAAGTAAAGCTGTGTAAAAAGTCTTACTATAAAGTTAACGATTATCTAGTTGATAAAAGGGCCTGGGACTAGTGCTAGACAGGCTACTTTTAATCAATTTGCGATATTTGTTTTGAAATAAGTGTTGTTTGATGATTTGCTATTTTAAAAGAGTTTTTTACGCCAGCTTTTTCGCTCGGCCTACACTCTCTGTCTTTTTTGCCGATGAGTAGGGATGCCTACAGATTCAAATTCAATGACGTGGAATAAGTGATACCTGTATCTTATATTCCATAATAAACATATTTTATTTTTATTTATCTTATTTTATTCTAGCGGTCTCTCCCGACTTTGCACTGCCGGAATTTTTATATTCATTCTATAGCCTATCATAGAAATTAAGGTGATGGGATAACACAGAGCAAGAAATTTCAGAGGCAATTTATTTTTATCAAAAATCTCGCGTGAAACTGGTAAGAATAAATCCAGGTCTGGAAAAAATCTAAGAGTTAGTTTATATCATAATATAATAGTTATCTATGATAAGTGCAATGGGCTACATATTTTCGTTAGGAAAGTATCTAACATACACGTGCATTGTAAACATCACGGAAAACGGCGTATGCGCATGTGTAGCGAAGTTTAAACGTATAAGTTTTGGTCTGATTAAAAAACCTTCCCCTTAAGTATTAGATTAGAACACTCAAGTGTTGTGTAGTAACTGCAAGTACACATTTGTGATATCACAAATATTGATCGGGTGAATCGCGTCTGATTCACAAATCATGATTAAAGCCATCATAGTGTTTGACATATACTGCCGACCCAGAGTCGTTTATTAATGGTGGATTAATAGTTACATATCTTAGGACGGTAAGGCCCTTTCTCCACTGCTCCGGTCCGGCGTCGGATACCGGAATGAGTCATGAGAAAAATATCGGAAGGCCGGATTGCGCTTCTCCACTATATCCGATCCGACAATAATCGATACTTGTATATTTATCATGCACCACTTATATTAACTAAAACCCATATACTTTATTTTATTAATAAAACGTTCTAAATTCTGAATATTTTATTGCTCTGGCAAGTTTATTACTTTTTTTATATTGTCTATCTTAAAATATTATAATCTACTTAATAAATAGTTCACTAATACTATGGTACAAAAATATAAATAAATAGCAACATAATTTGGTTTGGTCCAGGTTATCCAGACTCTTTCAAATTAAAGGAACTATAAATAAACCTGTGAATAATAATTTATAACCTCTTGGATACTTGGACCGATAAAATACCGCGTTCCGATCTAGCAAGTTATCGGATCGTTAAAAACCGGATGCTGGAGTAGTGGAGAAGTACGTAAGTACTGTTGTGAGTTTCTAAATCGAATCGGTAATTAACGTTTGCCGGACCGGAGCAGTGGAGAAACGGCCTAAAGGTGCTACAAAATTGTAACGGTTAGTTATTATACTACTTATATATATGTATGGAATATTACTTTATAGACAGGGCCAAATTTTGGATAATTCTGCCTATATGAATTAATAAAAATCGGTTTAGTGGTTTAATCGAGTGCGAGGGTTATGGAGAACTGTATAACATATTATGTTATGGATCATAGCTCTTTGATTTTATACCTACAAGGAGGTTGTATATTTAGAAGAGAAGATTACCTACAAGCCAAATGCTGGCAGAAATCTGACAACTATTATTTAAATATTATTTCAGTTAATATAGCATATGTTTTTTATTGTTTAATATAGTTATACAATTAAATTACTTAGTATTTCATTATAGTTTACCTCCATGGTTGCACTTCGGTCCATGTGATGATGAAAATGAGGTTGATGAAGATGTAGCTGATGATTGACTCTCTGAATATGATGTAGCTATATCTAAAATACAAACTTTTAATAGTAAATTATAATAATAATGTATTTATGTAAGCAAATATTGATAAATCCATATGTTTATGATCGTGTTATATTTTTAAAATGTATTTTATATGAAAACAAAAAATGTAAATAAAATTACACTTATTGTCTTTTATTGACATAACTTTTACGCATTTTTACCGGATTGAAGTTATGTTTTATAAAATTTACAATTATTTTACATAATTTGAAATTTTTCCGACGAAAATTACACTTCCAATTTTAGGTTTTACTAGTAATTTTATTCTTAACTTGGATTAGGTATCAGATCGGCACTAACTGCTTTAGAAATTATATCAATCAAGTTATCATTTAACAACAAACTCATAGACAAAAGCTTTAAAAAGACCAGGTCTTAGTGATATTCAGAAGCGTGGCTTAGTGCTAAGTGTGACTCTATATGTCAACAATGTTTTGACGTACAGGAGGTGTACTTAGGGCTTCGTCCTTTGAACCTTATTTAAGCAAAAAAGAAATCAAATAATGAATAGTATACATACCATTACATATTACCGAAGTAACACAAACCAAGATTACTATATTACGTATGTTCAACATAGTGCTGTTGACTGTTATAATAATTAATATTTTCGTTATTTATAAGATATAGTTCGATCTGAACACACAACAATACCTGTTTGTCTGTATATTGCTTTATTATTTCGGTTATTCCCCAATTTTACCATATCAACTTCCTCATGTATTTGAAATCAAAACAGGTTTTTCCAGTTTAGCTATCGTGAATAGCGTGTCGTATTTACACTGAGTTCTTAGTTTTATTTGAAACAAAAAAAATAATGACTTCTCACCGAATGAGCGACCGTCTTAGACCGGCAAGTCTACTAGGTTAAATAAAAACGGTCCCCGAAAGAAAGCTATTGTCCTACTTTTAAGGTGATTGAGGTTTTGTCATACAAATTCACATACAGTATCAGTATTTGTCCAGCCTTGCGATTCTGTAACTCGAAACTGAAACACTGCGAAAACTCCTGTGTGAGTTCGAAAAGTGAGTTACAGAATCGCAAGGCAGTAGCGTGTACCACTTTAAATACCACAAACTTTTTTTTTGCTCTCAAACATGAGATCCATGCAACTTCCTCACAAACGATTAGCCCGCAATATCGAAGCACACACAAGGGGACTCTTTGTATTGAAGAAGTCGCATAGAATATACACTGTAAATACATAATAGCTTGTAAGTATACCCCAAGTATTTCATGATTGAGCGCGGCAGAATGACAGCAGAATAAGGGAATAACGTTGTGATGTACTCCCGATGTGATGTATCTACGCCCCACGGTTTATCATTTAAAAAACGTTTCTGTTTTTAACAAGAAAAGTCAAACGGAACGATAGAGCAAATAAAAAAATTGTTTAAACAATCTAAAACATATGCTAATAACTCATCGTAAGTAAATATAAATTTGTATTGTAAGAATTAATAAATGAAAGACAAATTGAACATATCAAACTTTATTTTGCAATTACATGTGTTAATATAATTTTGTTAATTTAAATGTTTTTGATACAAAGGTCAGCCCGTTAACATGAGTGCATTACATTCTTTAGAAGGTATACATGACCCCGTGCTATTTCTTACGTAGTTTTCAATACACACACACCCTGGTTTCAATAAGAGTTCTGTACTTTTTGGAAAACCTAAAATATATCTCCAGCAATTTTGAGGCCGAGATATGCCAGCTGTATTCAGTACGAACTCCTCATAATTCCCGCAAACTGAAAAAAAAACATTATTTTATCATACTATATTTCTAATTCTGCTAGATAATGATATATGATATAATGATAATTCATGGGAATTTTTTGCAAGGCGTATTGTCTGTTTTAGTTACTTTTTATAGTGATTTTATTGATTAAATAACTTCCATTTCGTTATCTAATAAGAACCAGTGGCATTGAACTTGACCTTGCCTTCATGAATCTGTTACCACGATCGTGTCTATGTTTACAAATAGGTATTTTTGACCAATAAAAGTTACGTCTAGTTAGGCTCTTATATTAATAAAAATATCTCTATAATATATATATAAAATTCTCGTGTCACAACTTTCGTTCCCATACTCCGCGGAACCGCTCGACCGATTCTTATGAATTTACTTTACTTTTCAAACCCCCTAGTGATAAGGACCAATTTTTTTTTGGACAAATTTTTTGTTTTTATTTTTTATGATACATCATACAAGAATACATACAACCCTTAATTTTCATCTACCCTCTACGATCTCTAAGAACTTATAACTTGAACTCTGAGGTTTATATAGAGAAAAATCACAGAAAAACTTAAAAAGTTTTCATTCCGGAAAACCGAACAATATCTGGGGTAGGATAGCAAAAGTTCGCGGGGGCAGCTAGTCTTATTATAAACGTTTAGACTTGTATATGTATATATTAACATCAATCTGCAACATATATTTTACACCTTTTGCAACAACGGTTAACTCTTCAATACATTTCAATTAACATAAAACCATCAATTATAGACCTAAACCATCCTTGTACGTTCGGTAGTTTTTACTTTATCGCGTTGAAACAGCGTAGTAAATATATCAGTGACGCTACAACCTTTTTAGGTCTGGGCTTCAGATTTCTGTATCTGTTTCATTATCATTTGTCAATCTTTTAGGCAAGTATGAAATTAACCTCCCGTACACGCCGTCGACTTTTTGGGTCTAAGACAAGCCGGTTTCCTCACGATATTTTCCTTCACCGTTCGAGCAAATTTTAATTAAATCCGCTCATAGAAAGACAGTCTGGTAAGTCACGGCTGGCCTATTTATAATATATATATATTGAATGCAACAACGTACATATAGTACATATGCGAATTATTGCGTACTTGATCGTTTTCTTCGTATGTTGTGAAAACAGTTGCTTATAGGAATGCATTGCCCGTCATTGTTCCTGGCATAGTTTTTCCTGCAAATGCATTCTGGTCCTTGTGTCTCGACCAAATCGTCAAGGTTGCCATATAAGTACTGCCAGCACGATTGTGGATGATTCACAGTCTCCCTATTTCTAAGAAATACCTCATTCTCTTGGCATTGAGCTGAAAAAAACAAACAATTACTTTGTATAGATGGAATTAAAGCAAATCACTGAGATGCGACTTATTATATTCAGTATTTGAGATAGTAACACTTACTTTATCGTATATATATAAAACGTGTACTAAAGACATGGTAACCATAGTAACAATGTCCGGTTGAAAATTAAAAACACTTACGTATAGGACACTTAGAAATCGGCACGCAAACGCCATATCGATTCCGAAGATAGTTCTCTTTACAAACGCATCCAGATCGGCAGTAACCCCTGGCTGGGTCAATGCAAATAATCGGTGATGCCAAATCCGAACAAGTGCGCCTGCCGCACCCACCGTTCGTACATTCTGACCATACTTCGTGGCGACGGCAGTATGTGTCTAAAACACATTTCGATTGTGATTCGAGACGTAATATCATTACGTATAATTTCGCGTGTCTGGAACTAGATATGCTGTTGCCAACCAATCATAATCAATTCGCCTTTTATTGAAGTGAAACTTCTTTAGGCGCATGAGGGTAAAATTTTTACGAAACGTCACGAAGATTTGGAGCGTTTTTGTCGAAGAAAATGGAAAGAGAGATTGAGAGAGGGTGAGAAGGGCGAATTACCTTAGAAATTATAGAAATTCTATTTTTAAAATTAAAATTTCGTTAAGAGAATTTATGAAATATTCGTATTTTATATTTTATGCAAAATAATTTATTGATATCTCAAATGACGAATTGTAAATTAAAATGCCACGGGTTTTATTATGGAAGAAATAAATTAAAAAATATATATATAATTTGTAGGTTTTTCGACACTTTCGGCACAAATTCCTGACTCTTATTCTTATTCCTATATCTTCCTTTTTCCCTCCCTCTAAGTCTCGGAAATGTAAAGTTATAGATTTGTATAAATATGAACAAGAGTTAAAAATTAGTTTGCCAAAAAAGTTTCACTACTGACATGTGTACTTTGTACGCACGCACTTTTTTATTATCACCATCCTGGATTGTTTGAAACACCATAAAATTACATTTGAATTAGACTTAGTTTCTCAATTCATTTGTTTCAGCGTTTTTTCCGTCAAAGGCCTTTAGAGTAATACCTGCCGATGTTCTCGTCATGTTTGTCTTCTCCGTGCAAGCAAATAGACTCAAATGTTAAGGTAAAAAGGTTCGAACGAGCTCAGGCTAGCACGTTTAACCATTAAGCACAATGGATTTTTTTTTAAAGTACTAACTTAATACTATAAATAAACGATATACCACCGTTTTAATGGCGTAATGTCTCTCGTCTACTCAGGTAAAATCTTGTCTAAACATATTCTAATTGTATACCTTTAAAGTTCAAGAATTATATGATAAATTGTTAATAAATCAAGGAACCGTGTAATAATAAATTTATACTTACGCCTCGTAGGTGGGGTTTGACTAATAGAACTTATACTTGAGTCGTTTTCTGAAAAAAAAACATTTTGTGTCTTGTAACTTTGTCTGTATTGAAGGGGTGAAGCAACTGGAAAAACAAATCCTTTAATTTATCTCTTTAATAAATCTAGAAGACGACCTTTTCATAGGACTGTCTAATGAAGACTATTAGCGGAGCGCAATAAACGCGATGCCTTAGTAGCTATAAAGTGAGGGTAGGCATGTAAATGAATATAAATCTACCCACCTTTGTAATGACTGAATAAAAATTATTATGGTTTTGCTGTAAATTGAAACCTATTATTATGACCATAGAGGCGCGTTTTAATTAAAAAAAAATTAAATTACTAACTACGCACATGAAGAGAGATCAGATTGAAATGGACAAAAAATTACAGAATGGCAACCACGCGATGGAAAAAGGAAAAGAGGAAGACAGAGCAAGAGATGGGCAGACGATATAAAGATAATAGGAGGAACAATTTGGACAAGAAGAGCTCATATCAGAAAATAATGGAAACAGCTGGAAGAGGCCTATGTGTGACAGGACACGCTGACTACCTAAAACGGGTCAAGTGACGTATTAGATTAAGTTTTATTTATGTATTAGAATTAAGTGTTTTCTATGTAACTTAAATAATTGTTATTACTTTGTACTGGGTGTCAGGAATAAAGGCTTAATAAATAAATTACTAACCACTCAAAAAACTGCTACTGTCCTTACTGTGCTTGTGACTTTCTTTGGCAGACTTTTCGACTGTATGCTTTGATGTTGGTGTATAGTATGTCGAAGATATATCGTAATTTTCATCACCTATAAAATAATTATACGTTTAATTGTTTAACTACAAAAATGATTATGAAAACCTAGACAGAATGTTTGTAATATTTAAAGGTTATGGAGCTTATACACTCTTTTAAGATGATCACTGAAACAATTTTACTTAATTGTGTTCTTGGATTGTTAAACGAAACATAAAAAAGTAAAGTAAAAAAAATTTACGTTGACTTATTAATGTTATGTGTGTATTTAAAGAAAAAACTTTTTAACCGGATTAAAGTTATGTATTATTATAAATTTACAATTATTTAACATAATTTTAAATTTATCCGACGTTTCGCGTGCTTTGCTTTTTTATTTTTTTTATTTATGTTATGTGTGTATCCAATCTCGTATGGAGTTACTTCTTTTTTTATTATTGTTTTTGTTAACTCTTTTCTGTATTGTTATTTAATTTCGCTGGGCTTCATATAGGGACGGCCCAATTTTAGATGTATGTCTTATGTATTGGACCTAATTTTCTGGACCAAATAAAAAAAAAATATGTATGGGCTCACAAAAAATCAGTGTTGCTAGTGACTAGTGCCCCATTTTTGATTTGCTTGATTAAAAAAAATTATGTAGCTGTGTATAATGTTTATACCAAAGTAATTTTACAAAATGTTAATAATAACATACACATTACACATAGTCTGGATTTCAATAGTTGATCCCTTTACGAAATTTGAAATAAATTTTCCTTTAGTTATGTTAGTCTGTTTTGTTTGCCTATAAGTGTTTGTCACATTAAATATTGTAGTTTATTTTCCTTCTACCAATGTGTGCCGAGCGTTGACAAGCTTTTATAAAAAAAATAAATAAACATAAAATTAATTTACCGCATCTATCACTAGGTATACATTCTTTATTTTCGTTCCGTAAATATCCACGCTTACACCTGCAGCCACCTTTACACTTGGATCTCAGTGGACAGTGAAATGTTTCCCCAGCACTTTCACAAGTTTGAGGATCGCATGTCTTAATGCATTTTTCGTAGTATTCATGACGTCCATGGCACCGCTCTGTGAAAAAATGCATCCAAATATAGTCAATAATTTTTTAATTAAATCAACTTAGTGTTCGTGAAATGAATTATATTTAATTCACCATGAATTTTAGAGAGGTTCGGTTTAAAGATAATTTTTGTCAAAGAATTACATTTACTTAGTGAGAAAATTAAAGGTAGGTAGTTGTATGTATCGTAAATAAAAATATTAGTTGCAGATATTTAAATATAAATTATGCAACTTCGTGTAAAATTTATTCGTAAAAAAACAAAAATAAGAGTAAGTATTAGTATTTCTAAATCGCATCTATGATATGATTCTCAAACCAGGAATTAATTCTATAAAAAGGTATTATATTGAATTTTAGTTGGTTCGATTCCCGGGTACGGAGTATTTTGAATGAAGTTTTTTCTTTTCAATCGTAAGGAAAAAATTTAGTAAATGGGGCTCTCAAATACCAGCTTCTTTCTCAGTCAGCGAAGGGCTTGTCGAATTGTCAATCTCCCATGTACTATTAATCGGCTTGATTCTCTCTCTCTACGCAGAGACATTGCTTATTTTTGTGATTTCTACAAAGTGTACTACGGTGAGTGTTCTGAAGAATTGTTTGGGTTGATCCCTCCTGCCTTGTTTCAACACCGTACGAGCCGTATTAATTCAAAATTTCATCAACATCGCCTTGATGGCTGGAAATCTTCCACAAACCTTTTTACATGGCACTTTCTTTTGCGAACTAGCGAACTGTGAGACTTCCCTGAGAGATACGACCTCCAACTGTTCAGTTAGAGTTTACCCCTCCCTCAAAGCTGCGATGTCTGCCGTTTTTGGGCGTCCCATAGGCTCGTTTACCCCTTTATTATTTATTAAAAAAAGGAAATTGATTTGATAATTTCGTGTCCCTCCTTCATTAAAACTGATATTTAAACTCCACCCGGTATATTGTTTGTTGTCGCGTTAAATAACCTACACATGCTAATTAATTTAACATAGCGGAGTATTTTCGTTACCTGATCCTGACACAACAATTACACATTCAATAGCAACAGCAATTACAAGCAATTTCAACATTATCACTGAACAATATGCACGAATCCACTATTATTTTGAATTATTAAATGCTTTCTATATTCGTGACTATGGTTGACGTAAAACTTTTAAATTTAATTTAATAGTTGTTCATGTCTCTTATCACTTTAATAACATTTTTAAAATGATTATAAAATTTTCAAAATATATGGAGTAGTGAATAACGACTTATAATATATCTACCGACTCTTACAAATTGACGAAACTCAAATTATAGATAGTAGAACATTCCCTACTTTAAAAATGTAAAGTAAAAACTAATTTATTCATGTAGGTAACACAATGTACACTTATGAACGTCAAAAAGAATAGCAATATATTTTTCCACCGGGAGTCGATGCCACAGTTCGCTAGTTCGCAAAATAAAACGTCAGACCATCGAACCGTGGACTTCCAGTCAGCAAGGTGATGCAGATGAAATTTTGAATTACTACGGAACGTACGGCGTTGAAACGAGGCAGAAGGAATCAACCCAAACAACTCTTCAGAACACTCTCCATAGAACAATTTGTAGAATACGCATAGAGACGCAAAGTCTTTGCGTAGAGAGAAAGAATTCAGCGGATCAGTAATACATTGGCTATATATAACCTACCATCTTTATGTGTCTTAGATACTTATCACCACCTCTGTGAGATTATGTCATAGTATTTTAAAGAACGAATTGTAACATATATATGCAATTTATGTAAACGCACTGTAATCAAGCTATTAATTAAACACTGTTTTGCTACATTTATTTATTTAGCTTCGCGGGTGATATATCTATCAAAAATATTAGGTACCTCGTACTTTGTACATTATATGATGTTTTTTGCAGATTGATATTAATTGTACAGCATTGCCGTATAATAAGTGCCTAAAGAGTGCATAGAAGATAAGTACAATAACATTATTTTCTTATTCTTATCGGAGGAAAACACAATCAATTGCCACATTTTATGAGACAGATATTTGAGAAGGGCAAGCAAAATTCATAAACCTATAATGTTATTTTTTGATGGCCAAACAACTTTAATAATTCAGTGAAAAGACGTCCTCTTTCATGAGTTATTTATATTTTTTCTGTATAGGTAATTACAGGTAATGAAGTATTTGTGTCTGACATGCCAGTTTAACAACGCATTACACTGCTACCTGCAATATGTAAAGCCTAGCCATTCTGAAAAAAATGTGTGCGTGTACTAGGTGTACACACGTAAGAAGTGAAACTTCTTTATGACCTTATTTTTCGAAAAATGATCTACTATATGAAACTTTACAGAAATTGGTTACATAAAGTTAAATTAGATAAAGTTTAACAAAAGGCTTTTATTATCATAGACATGAATACAAATACAATTATTTCATTTTAACTTATTACTGTACTACTATCTAGTACTAAGATTATTACAGAATTTCATTAATTGTAATATAATTATTAGTATTACTATCATTGTTATCGTTATTATATATTTTTGTTACTAATGGCTTCGAATCTCTTCGGATCAACCGTGGTAGGGACAAGAAAAAGATGGCGCGTAACCGAAAAATTTGACAAATGTGTGTAAATTTTTTTCCAACGCCGATAAAGAAGTTTGACTTCAAAAAGCAACATGGCGCGTAACCTGCTACAAAATTTCTCCCATACGTCGATAAAGAAGTTTCACTTCAAAAGATGGCGCGTAACGGAAAAATGTGACGCGTAACGAAAAAATGTTACACTACATTTTTTTCCAACCCCGATAAAGAAGTTTCACTTCAAAAAATGTAGACATTATTAAAAATTTTATTAGAACTTATTCTACATTTGTGAAGAAACTACAATAGCTTACATATTCACCCTACCATATATCTGATGCGTACTAATTCCCCTTCCGTTGTGAACCTAAGCCCCTTACAAAACTTAATTGAACGGATACAAGTATACCGTGTACCTATAAGTCGAGGGCTTGTTTTCTAATGTTCGCTTATTTCTGATAGTATTCTGATATGAAATACTGTAGCGAATAACAAAGATGTTTTCAGAGGCGATTCGGATTTAACCGTTAGCCGTTTAAAGCGTGGCGTCGTACAGTTGCAGGTGAGGCAAAGAGAGCCGATAAGACTTGGAACGAGGTCAAATACGAGGATCGCCATGGAGACTCACTGGACGTCCTCTACCCCATCTAGGGGTTAAAGGATTTAGTCAAGTCAATAATTTCTTTTAATTAGATTAAACCAGTACGACGGTAGGACCGTTATTTAGCACGTTTTGGGTGATGTTAATTAGTTAACATTACATTTTCATCGATCCTTAAGTTTTGTTTATAGTAACTGATAAAAACATCACATAATAATTTGAGTCGGTACTAAGAGCAGTTTCATCCTAACAATTCTGGTAGCAAAGGTTTTTTTGGAGTTTATTGGAGTTTACTCCATACGAAACGATTTGAGTTATAAGGCCCGGTACGGAAATTTTATGAGGAGTAAAATCAAGTGTAACACGAAAAGTTGAGGCGTTATGTAGAAAGAGACAAACATATATATCTGTAAAAGAATGAGATGGAATACATTACACAGACTTTTCTATTTTGAATTCACGTTTTGACAGCCACGTTACAACATTGTCAGTGTTGACAGGTGTAAAAAATAAAAGTAGATTGTCTAGCGTGCCATAGAGTTTTGTCAATAGTAATGGTCAGTGAAAAACTAAAAAGATTGTTCATTCTTATTCTTCTCTTACTATAAAGGTAACTTTAGTCACAGAAAGAAAATCCTATTTGGGCATAGATGATGTAGGTACGTTTTATTACTACTACAAACATTTATATTATAAAAACATATATTCTTACCACCTTTAGTATGAAAATATGGTCGACAGCCACAGAACATTATCGCCATTTTATCGTTCGTAAGGAGTAAACTCCAATCGTGCGTCGTAGCTGATACAGACACACTTTTTATTTATTTATGTTACAGAAGGCAAACGGGCAGAAGGCTCACCTGATGTTAAGTGATGCCACCCATGGACACTCGGACTGCCAGAAGGCTCGCAAGCGCGCTGCCGGCCTATTAAGAATCGGTACGCTCTTTACTTGAAGGACCTTGGTCGTCGGAGTTGAATCGGTTCGGAAATCATTTCAGAAAGGAATTCCACGGTCCGAGGTCCACATAGTGCTGTTGCGCGGCAGAAATTGTCTTAAAAACGCTCAGTTGTGGAACGACGGACGTCAAGGGATACGGATGGTATTTAGTATTCTGCCTTAACGTCCGATGATGAAACTCAGCTGCAGGTATCAGTCCGAACAAAACATGTTGCTATATATGTATTTTAAAATGTTCCTAATGTAAGTTTCTTTGAAGACGTATTTATAGTAAGTTACGATCGTTTTATGTTCGGGAAATTTATGAATGTGCAATTTTGAAGTATCTTTATGATCGCGTGACTTTTATACGTGATTGGTGAAGAGTATAATACGAGTAATTTTCATATTAAAAACAGTAGGTACTCGTGTACAATCATTAATTTGTAGGTGCATTATAAGGGTTGGCGTGATCAATACTGTGGGAAGATTAATGATAGCTGAACATGCTTTCGACCTGTATTCAACGATATTTTTTATACATCGCTATTCAAAAGTGAAGTTCTGTGACATTCAAAAGTTGTATTTGTAAAAATACAGAGTCCTTCTTTAATTTGAATTAATACCCAACAATTATTGAAGAGAAACTTCTTTATCGGGGTTGCAAAAAAATTTAGTGTAACATTTTTTCGTTACGCGTCACGTTTTTCGGTTACGCGCCATGTTCCTTTTTGAAGTCAAACTTCTTTATCGGCGTTGGAAAAAAATTTACCGTCACATTATTTATTATTTATTATTCGACACTTAATATTTAATGACAATTAAATTCATTAAATTCCTTACATATCTTCCTAAGTATCGGAAATCTAAACTTTTAGATTTGTATAAATATGAACAACACTTCAAGATTAGTTTGCCACTGAAGTTTCACTTCTGACATGTGTACTTTGTACACACACACTTTTTTTGTTTTAGAGCAGTGCTGGCCTAGTGGCTTCAGCGTGCGAGTCTCATCCCTGAGGTCGTAGGTTCGATCCCCGGCTGTGCACCAATGAACTTTCTTTCTATGTGCGCATTTAACATTCGCTCGAACGGGGAAGGAAAACATCGTGATCGGCTTGCCTTAGACCCAAAAAGACAACGGCGTGCGTGAGGCACAGAAGGCTGATCCCTTGCCTATTAGATTACCAAATGGTCATGAAACAGATACAGAAATCTGAGGCTGACACCTAAAAAGATTATAGCGCCATTGTTTTTTTTAAATAATTAATATTAAGCCTATTACATCTTTATATATCTCCTATCACAAATTTGGCAATACGAGCTCGTTTTCATGTTATTTTTCTTAGTATTTTCTTTTAATTAATTAAACGAGAATAATTGTATTCGTAATTTTTATCTGAAACTGATTTGTATAGTATGAAAATTGCAAATATTAGATTCATAATATACTATAATTAAAAACAGGAAACATTTATATGATTAGACATCAAATGAAAATTATTACCTATTTTCGCACGTAACTAAAATATACACTTTAAAATAACACTGGCAAGGCATCTATAAAATAAGTTTAAAATTTAAAACCAATCCCAAAGCCTTAAAAAATTTGAATGTTAAGACGAACATCTGATAAAAAAAATTGTTCCCTGGACCGTTATTCAGTGAAATTTAAAAACCTAATTTAAATCTATAAGAAATTCGTTCATTTTTACGAACAATTCTGTCATATTAAGTTTTAATTGTGACTCCGATAAGAGCGAACCGGGTAAATTATACCCGTAAATTATATGGGCATTTGCATGAGAACTGCATGCGAAGACCAGGTTTAATGGTTTAACTATTTAAATGTCTGGCGTATCTCATTCAATTACGCAGCGGCTTAGATATAACAAAAGAAATGGTTTTCGTCTGATTTCTCTATCTGGTTCCTTGGTAATTCTTCTTTGTTGGCATGATCAGCTGTGTCTAACATACGCCGTCAGTAATTGGGTCTTCAATTTTGGTTTCCTTGGCCACTTGAGCATGGCTTTACTTTTCCCTATATGAGGTATATAGATAAGCTAGTTTTGCGATTAAGCGCATTTTTCTGATGATTCAAACACAGAGAAAGAAGTGTTACATGAGTAGAGAACTTAGACCAACTTCTCGTAAACTGGCTTACTGCGTAGAAAGGGACTAAGTATGATATTACTTTAGACTTTATTGATTTATTTTAAAAGTAATCTTACAGCTACACATATACATATTATAAAAGATAACACTTAGACAATATACAAAGCCAAACATAAGTCAATTAAGTACATTTTAAATAAAAAAAATAAAAACTAAAATTAAACCACCAACGGAGCAGTGTTGGCCTAGCGGCTTCAGCGTGCGACTCTCATACCTGAGGTCGTAGGTTCGATCCCGGCTGTGCACCAATGGACTTTCTTTCTATGTGCGCATTTAACATTTGCTCGAACGGTGAAGGAAAACATCGTGAGGAAACCGACATGTCTTAGACCCAAAAAGTCGATTGCGTGTGTCAGGCACTGAAGGCTGATCACCTACTTGCCCATTAGATTTAAAAATGATCATGAAACAGATTCCGAAATCTGAGGCCAAGACCTAAAGAGGTTGTAGCGCCTGATTTATTTTGATTTATTTTTTAAACCACCAACAACAATATTAAAGATAAAAGAAATTGTTACTACTGCTAAATAAATTGAAAGCCCTTCCGTTTCCTAAAATATTTCCTCACTCTCTTTTGGTAAGGTGGAAGATGTCTACATCTTCATAAATTGTATTGTAGTTAGCTAAAACTCGAAACATCGGCGAATTACGCAGATAATTCGTGGTCCAGGGAACTAGTATAGCTACACAATATTAAAAACGGCTTTTTAATTTAACTTATTTAATATTATAAGGTAGAGCAGTGCTGGCCTAGCGGCATCAGCGTGCGACTCTCATCCCTGTGGTCGTAGGTTCGATTCCCTGCTGTGCACCGATGGACTTTCTTTCTATGTGAAGGAAATATTAATATTAATATGTGAAAACATCATGAGGAATCCGGCTTGCCTAGACCTAAAAAGTCGACGGCCGGCGTGTGTCACGCACAGGAGGCTGATCACCTACTTGCCTATAAGACAAATGAAACAGATTCAGAAGTCTGAGGTCCAGACCTAAAAAAGCTTGTAGCGCCACGGATTTTTTTTTGGGTATTATGTTTGTAAAGAATAAACTGAATTAATGACATTTCCAGAATTAGAATATTATTCCTTAGTAGACGGCTATACGTATTTACAAAATAAATATATAGCCTTGCTAGTCTAGGCAAATCGCTAGTTTCATATATCTCTTTTACCTGTATTTACCTGAGGTATTTAAACTTTTATTCTTAATAAAATACTCTTAGATGAAAATACAGAAACCACTGAAAAAGGTGCAAAAACTGTCTAACTCTTGAATTATATTGATGAAAATTTAATTTTAAACCGTAACAAAAAATATCATATTTAAAAATAATTGTATACTTATCTTTTCGAATTACTCCAAAGAATGAACATTTATAAAGAAGTACAAGGAAAACATACTAAAGTATATAGTTCGTTATTAGACACCGACGTTACCTTGTAGGCCGTTCAATCAGTGCCAACCACTTAAGTGATTGATTTTTAAATCCGTACCCTCTAAGCGGTGGTACCATTGAACTTGATGTAATTTAGAATTACTTTGCACAAACCATTGAAACACTATTTATGTCAAATATTTTTTGATAACCTTGTATTTTTTAAGACTAAAACTATCACAACCACGTTGTTTGTTATTAACCAATATACCTGGACCAAATCCAGGAGGACTAGAGAAGAGACTGGTTGAATAACGTGGAAATAGATGAAGTGAGAGAGGTCCATGGTCTCTGCCAACCCAGAGCAAAAGGGAATATATAAATAAATATATTCTGCCCTCATTCATATTAACTAAATCGGTCCATATTCAGTCTCTAGGTAAAGAACAGCTACGTCTCTTTTTGCCAAATTGTGTTTATGCTAAGATGAAAAGAGGCAGACTGTCTTTATTTTCTTTAAATATAGGAGTTTTATTCTTATCTCTAGTTCTTATGAGTTGCTCCTAATTGAAAATGTATTTGTAAACATTCTTCTTTAGTCGCACTCTTCATTTCTAAAGGTCGTGTTAGTAGCTCCCTACAACTTCCTCCATTCAAAAGTCAAAAATCATTTAATCGTATAGGTACACAATGTACACTTATGAACGTAAAAAAACAAAATGTATATGAAATGCTTCTAACTTTACATTTAGTGCCAGTTCTCAAATCAAGGGTGTAGAACGAAAGAGAAGAACTGGCAATAAACTCTCCGCCACTCTGTCGCCATGTCGCTCAATCAAGATATTTTTTTTACACAACGTTTGTAAGGAGCTGCAACCATTACACCATGTTCCACATGACATCTTAAGTAATTAATAATAATAACATAAATTAAAAACAAAGACTTGTCCTCTATAAGCAGGAGGCATGGTGAAATAGGAGCACGCACTTACATTCTCGTGGGAACAACACGCAAACACATAGTCGAAATAACTAACATCACCTCATACACGAATTCAAGTCCGACAAGTCACCACAAGTAGCACCCGTTCACGAGATTTACGCATTCTCCACCCCTGCTCCTGGGTGATGGTAAGGCCTGTAAGGACTTTTACTTGATCACTCAAGCTAGTAGGGGATCGGCCTCGAGGTCTGGTCTCCACATTTGTAAACATAGTCGAAAGAATTTGAACGGAGTTTCTTCGCTTTAGCTTTGGATACCAGGGGGCCTTCTTAAACATAAAATTAGGTTTAATGAAGTTTATTCACATTAAAAACATACAAGTCACTTGTAATGTTTTGATAGAATTATTCAAGGAGATGTTAACAAAACTTATCAAGACAAAGTTTCCAACCAAGTAATTCCTCAATTTCGTTCCAATTACCCTAAAAACAATTCCCTGAAGCCATCATTCGATTCTTTTATCCTACGATATACGATATCTGTATTGCTGAGTGTAATGGATATTTTATGCATTGTTTTGCTTCTTTTTGTCACTGGTTAAGCTGGAGACCCACTGTCGTTTTAAAAAGCATTATCTTCTCTTCTCAATAATGTTAACAACCTATCCCAGAATCGTGTAGTTAAATTTTGATTGGTCCTAATGACGGATCGTGTCGCTTGTCCGTGATTGGACTATGCTGCTGACCAATCACAGGCAAGCGTTACCTTTTATTGTACGCACTCCCCAAGTCAGTTCAAGGTTTCTGTCAATTATAATTTCATTAATCAACTAAACCCAATAAAAAAACAAGATGATGTCATAAATCGCTGGCAAAATGGGACTGCAAATAATGAAATAAAAGGAGTCTTTTCGTCGAAATTTTTTTTCAAACATAATCATAACTTAGGTACACATACAAGATATAGTATGCAACAGATGCCTGAACACCTGTAACACGAAACTTTCGAATAATAAATTATTTAGAAATTCTTAACACCAGGTATTTATCAAGTATGAGTGTTTTCTTACAGATAATGTAACACATTTTAGTAGCATTTTTCGAATTCCAAATATTTTTTATTTTATTAGTGCAATCAAAGCTTTATAGAAGACATTATGTCCTCTCAATAGCCTCACGTCATGTGTTATTGATACCAGTGAATGTCCGTATCGGTAGTCACAGATTGTTTGACTTGTATTGTTTCGTACCGAGCTATTTGGAGACATTACTCACTATTATACTCGGCTGTGACATTTCCAAGTACTAAGAAAATACTGTAATACACGACCTTTTATGAAATAAATATGTTTTATGCCTACACAGTTACCAAATCGCAATTTAGAACGCAACGAGTAATTATTCTACTAGATTTTAACAAGTTCTGTGTAAAATTCACTCTGTATGTATGTATTGCTTTAGAGAGAACAACAATATTAACAACGAGATTATAAAAGTCGATCATATGTTAAAATATTCTTGGCAACTGTTTTTTTTTATACACTTTATATTAGCTTCACCTGTATGTATGTAACCGACTCCTTCGGACTCGATTTTAACCCACTTTTAACGGACAGATTTAATTCAAACTTTGCGCACCTGTCAAAGATCGATGACAATGCAATAATCCGAAAAAAAAAAAATGAAAAAAATTTAACTAAAAAATAAAAAATAAATAATAGTTTAAAAAAATTAAAAAACACGCTTTTAAAGCACATCAAACTAAAAAGTGAAAAATAATTAAAATTAATTCCTAATTTAGGCTGAAAATGATAATGAACAAAAAATACTGGTATTATTGTGAAAAAGCGTGGGTTGCTCGATAGACGAAAAATATGGCACAGTGCTTTAAAAGCGTGTTTTTTAGTTTTTTTTAACTATTATTTATTAATAATAGAGGCCAAATGGGGTAAAGGCTCGCCTGATGTTAAGCGATACCGCGAATAGACACGTACATTACCAGAGAGCCCGCCATTGCGCTCTTTTCTTGAAGTCGAATTGGTTTGGAAATACTTCAGTGGGCTGCTGGTTCCAGATAGTGGTGGTGCGCTGCAAAAACTGCCATAAAAACGTGCACTTATGGAACGACGGAAGTCGAGGCGATACGGGTGGAATTTCATATTCTGCCTCGACGTCCGATTATGAAACTAAGCTGCAGATATTAATCCGAAAAACTCCTCTGAATACTCTAAGTAGAATGTATAAAAATATGATGGAAATAGGTATTTTTATAAATATCGTTGAGGGTGATCCATAATTTTTTGACACGGCCGATCGCCACATTTGATTACATTACTTGAAATTTCGCAGTGATTTGATATAACGCTAGTCAAGATGTATTTGAAATTGATTGCCAATTTATTATAACGCCCTTATGATTTGTTTTTGATTGACAATTGTGTGCCTTTTGTAATTACGAGTCAATGTTATACCGAGATTTGTACACAGCTTACTATTTAAAAACTATGTATCAACAGCCTCCGAGTCACTCTTTGTGGTACGTCTTTATTCAAAAAATGTGCGTGCGTACAAATTGCACATGTCAATAGTGAAACTTCTTTGGCAAACTAGTTTTTAAGTCATGTTTATATTTATACAAATCTAAAACTTAAAGTTTTATTTTTTAATTTCCGAAACTCAGAGAGAGCGAAAAAGGAAGACATGTTAGGAATTTAATTGTCATTAAAATATTAGAAGTCTCGCAAATTAATACAAATTATTAATTTAATTTTTTTATTTATTTCTTCGATAATAAAAACACGTGGCATTTGAATTTACAATTCGTCATTCATACATTCTCTTTACGAAATATAAATTTTAAAAATTGAATATCTATAAGGTAATTCACCTTTCTCGCTCTCTCAATCGGTCTCAATCTCAATCGGACAAAAACGTTGCACATTTTCGTGACGTTCCGTAAAAATTTTGCACTCCTCAATCCTCATGCACCTAAAGAAGTTTCAATTCAAAAACTGACATATGTTTAGACTGACAAGTTTATCAAATGTCTGCTCAAATTAAAATCTTATTAACAATTTGCTTGTACAAATTCTATTTCTACCTGTTTATATTTATATGTTTATACCCGTCGTTTCCAATCCAAAACACATTACTTATCGATACCGTCTGATAAGAGAATTTTTCTAACTCTGATTTCGCATCCTTTTACGTTCAGAGATCAGGCCGATAAGTCGAGCCTGTTAGTTTCCCATCGGAACGCCCTCACATAAAGCTAAATCTTGTAAATCTGCACCGAGTCGATACGCTTTGAAAGGGTAAACTATGGAGCCATAACTTGTTCTCCTGATATCATCCCGGCAACAAAATTACATTGACTTTAAAGAACGGCCATTGTAGTCAATCTTTATAAATTCCGTTCACAAAGCTTTAATAGTACACTATAGAATGGAGCTGTAAGGTCATTGACCTGCATCAGTTTATTGACTTACTTTAACTTAATGTCCTTTTATCCCTATATGAGGCAGAGGCCGTCCACAGAGAGTCTCCATTGCGTTCGATCTTGAGTCTAGTACTTCACCTCGCTCCAAGTCTTTCTGGCTCTCTTTGCCTCATCTGCAACTGTACAACGCCAGGTTTTCCTGGAACGATAACGGTTCCGCTTTCCTTGCGGGTTCCAATGTGCCTGCTTGGGTGTATAATTAGAATCTCTTCGAAGTGTATGACCTATCCATTTCCACTTCCGTCGCTTGATCTGCTGGCTCATCGGGGTTTCTCGGCAGCGCCCCCAAAGTTGCTAGTTAGAGATCTTCTCGGACCAGTAGATACCAAGAATACGGCGAAGACAGCGGTTGACGAAGACATGAGCTGGTGAGAGAAGTCTTTAATGACCTTGCACGAGAATAGCACCAACGTTGTATGCGAATATTTTAACCTATTAGTATTTCATAAAAGGGAAAAAATCGACTGATAACCGAATCAGTAGATTTTTTGGTCTCTTGCCGGTCTACACGATGTTTACCTTCAACTTAAGGCCAAGTATTAATTGCGCTTATAGAAAATAAAATGTCTATAGTTCCATAACTGGAATCCCTACAGTGTATATCAAGTAGGGTTAGTATAAGGGTGTGTAATATTCATAATGTCATAACAACGAAGCGAAGGATTGAATGGACTAAATTGTTTCCGGGTTGTCACTGGACCACAGATGTTATTTGACAACGGTACCGACGCTGACGCCATGATTTTCGTTTATAATCTGAATAACCCAAAATTGTAATATTCATAGATTATAACCAAAGAAATGTGTTTGAGATAAACGCAACTATAGATTTAGCCCAAATTGCAAATGTTTTTAGTTTTCCTTTGCATAAATAGCAGTTTATAGCTATAAAAAAATACCATCGATGATACTCTAGATTATAATTATGGCCATAATTTCAAAATATCGTGTGTATTGTGATTTACGAAACTATTTTTAAATAACTCGTAGTTCGTCGTCGTGAAATATCCTTTTTAGTATATCAGGTTGGACTTAAATTAAAAGTCCTAAGTTAGGCTAAATCCTTAAAAGTCCTAAATCGTAATGTTCCATGTCTCAGTAAAGACACATGTTAAAAAAAGGCGTCTTAGTTATAGAAGTAATTATATTTCATGGATTGATTACAGCTGATGAAGCGAAATTAAGAATATAGCAAATCGCATAATTAGACAATTTTTAGTAAAAATATGACGTGATGCGATAGCAACTGCTGTATAAAAATTTTGATTAAACGTTCTAGCTACGGTAACGTTAGACTTAGTATAGCAATGTTACATTTCTATTCTTCTTATTTCTGAAATAAACCTTTATGTACAATTAGGGAAGATATTCCACTGAATCACACCCACCCATCCGAAATCCACCCATCCGGTGCGTTGACGGCCATTTAACCAAAAATATCAACGAAATACAAAAATCAAAATATTACAAAATTTTATAAGCGAAGGGCAAAATTTCTCAACTTCTTATAAAACTTTGTCTCACAAAAACCTAATTGAATGTTATCTAAATTGTTGCTTATGCCTGTCTCCTTGTAAAAAGTTGGCGAATACCCTCCTTTCATTATTATAAAACTTTCTTTTGATAGATCCCTCAAGAAGAAAGAAAAACACGACAATTTGATGACATTTATTTTTTCCTCGCTTCGGAGCCATTGTAAAAAATCCAATTTATGTTTTATCTAGATTATTTATATCTCTATAGTATAGCAAACACTCAAGTTTTTATATTTCAGTGAAAGAAATTGTTAGATCCATAATGACTAATTCATGACAAAGTATCTTCGGTCCATTGATATCGCGGTGCTTATGAACCAAAATCACGAGCAAAGTAAATTAAGTCGCAAGAAAAAGCACCAGCTTTCATTCTAATTAAATAATAGCGAAAACTTCAACTTTCCATTTGGATTATCTCTATTATGAGCGAACGATATGTGGATTTAAAATTAATTAAGTATAAAAACATGAAGAAGCTTTCTTGTAATAACAAAGTCTCTCCTCATCTTAAGTAATACCTCCGCTCATGAACACTTATTGCCAAAAGCCGCCATTGAATAATTGGTACGCTCTATTCGAGGACCTTGTCTTTTTTAGGCAAGGTCAAGGATTTATTTTATTATTCAGGTGGTTAAACAGTTAATAATCTAAAAATATATATTTAAGAGTTACTTCATAATAACAAGTTCTTTGTTAAGAGTCGTATTGCAATGAGTGGATTTCTGTCGAAACAATTATTTTTGATGATAGGACTTTACTGAACGTTTAATAAAACAGATATAGAAATGTCTGCCAATGTCCAGTGTTTTAGCATTTCAGGGTTCATGATTACAGCTACCATAGCTACGACCTATTGAGCTAAATGCAATAATTAATAATTTGTATTTGAATATAACTTGCGTTAACCAAAAACAGAATACGGGGATTGTTCTATGGAACTTAAGTGTTGTTGTTAAAATAAAATAAGTGTTGTTTGCCATAGTCATTTTGTATGATGATTTGCTATTTCAAGGGAGTACCGAAAGATTTTTACGCCGGATTTTTCTCTTACTCTACCATGCGCCAACTTAAATCTTGAATTAGCGCCTGTGCATTTCAACCATTTATATTTGATTTAATTATTAACTTATTGGATGGAATCATTGAATAAAAATACCTTTAAGAACCTCTTTTGTAAAGTCGGTTATTAATAGCTGTAAATCAGTTGTCTATATCGCTTTTCCGTGAAGAAAATAAAACAGAAAATGGCATCGTATTTCCCCGAAAAGGCCGTTCGCTTAAATTACGCTCGTTAATCAAATTGTCACCTGCTTTACGCGAAATAAAGTTCTTGAGGCTTTTAGGGAGTCAATTAATCTGACTAAAAATAATTGGCTTTTTATTAGCTTATAATACAAGATGTGTACATAGCTTAATATCTAGGTTAATTAATAATATGATTAATATAAACTTCTAATAACTAACATATCAATTGATCTTTCGTTAAAATAAATCTAAAGAGAAATGGATGGAGGAAGCTAAGAACAGATCCAAATGTTGTGAATGAAAGTTCAGGAGGTCTTTATCCAAAAGGGGTCCATACTGCAGAACACAAAGAAACGGAAACAATTGACATATTTTAAGAGTATAATAACAAAACTAACACTCAAAAATATGTATGGAATGAACGTGGGTTTATTATTATATTATACCAGCTGACCCGGCAAATGTTGTTTTGCCATGTATATTATTTCTAGGATACATTTTTTTAGTTCAATAAAAAACAGGGGTTGTTCGTAGAGCGGTGAAAATTAAGAGTGGAGTGTATTTTTGTATGCTGTATCAAAAAAAACTAAAAAACAAAACAACATTTTTTGGCGTGAAAGATAGATAGTAGCCTATTATCAGACTTATTGAAAATTCATAAAAAAATCATATGAATCGGTCGAGCCGTTTCGGAGGAGTATGGGAACGAACATTGTGACAAACGTCGTTTTGTCATGTATATCATTTATAATAAAAAATAAGGGTTAATCGTAGAGGGGTGAAAAATTTTTTTTTTTTTTTTTTGATGGGTTGTATGTATTTTTTAATGCTGTATCATAAAAAAATAAAGAATAAAATTTTTATCTAAAATTAAAAAAAAATTAGGGTACACTACCCTTAACATTTAGGGGTATGAAAAATAGATGTTGTCCGATTCTCAGTTATACCCAATATGCACACAAAATTTCATGAGAATCGGTCAAGCCGTTTCGGAGGAGTTTAACCACAAACAGCGCGACATAAGAATTTTATATATTAGATTAGATAATAATTATTACATCATTTATATAGAACGACGTTTCAACAACAATTTTATTATGACCGTCTAAAATAACTAGTTTAAGTGTTAACTAACATACATCGTACAAAACTGTATATATTGTGGAAAACTGCTATAAGACGTAATAAATAGCACTATTCGAAGATGTAGTAGTGTTATCGTATTCTATACATTTTAAACAGATAAATTGTGCACTATAAAGGCGCTCACAGACGGCGCATTGTTTACAAAACGGTTTCTGTCTATTTTTTCTTTACACTATCAACCATGCCGTAGCTTCGGTAGTGTTAGCTTTATATTAATTTAATTTTATGCTATTAAACTTTTTGACACCACGGGCCTAGTGAGAAGATTGAAATGGACAAAATCATTTGAATTAGAGAGTGCACGTTAGTCTTTAGTACTAAACAGTGTTGAATAAAAATAGTTCACAAGAACAGAGTGTCTTTTCCTTAATAGTGAGTAGTGTTATTGGACACTTTCTTATGATAAATATCCTTTTTAGTAAATTAGGTTAGTTTTAAATTGCTTATTAGTATTAAGTTGGCTAGAATATTAAATTTGTCTTTGAGCAGAGTTCCATGATAGTAAAATGCAAGTAGGTAATCAATTTATTTAAAAAGTAATAATAATTGTGTGATCTTATCATTTACGCGTGCCTTGCGCACCCTGAATATTATTGCATGTGAGACGGATATATTTAGTTGCACACTGGCTGAATTCACAAAAATTGCATTATTTATAATTAGTTATTAAAAGGTTTAAATTTTTGTTTTGTTTGTATTATGTCTTTAGTTTAATTTTTATATTAATAAGTTTTCTATTATATTTTTATTTATTACATGCGAATGGTATTTACAATTTTCTTAACCTATAAAGTAATAATAAAAATAATTAAAAATAAATAAAATGAAAATCAAAACAAATTTAAAAAGTTTGGTCCCTGTGGCAGTGTACCTTTAACGCTGGCAGCATTTCCTCGCTGTGAGACTTATTCTTTGAGCCAGTAAAGTGCCAGCTCTGCGGTCACCGGTACTATCTACCAGGCGCCAACTTAAATCTTTATTATATTAGTATTAATTTACCGCAAAAATAGGAAATAAGGAAAAATCTTGCTAATTCATAGTAGTCACCCATCCGTCACCATTCAGACTTATCGTTGTAGAAATAGAAGTTGTACATTGTATATAAGTATTATTAAAAAAACACAAATGCTGGCGTGCCAAGGTGCATTCGTCTTGATGAATAGCATATCGTTATATATATATAATTCTACTGTTCGTGTGTATGTCACTGAACTCGTCTGGACCGGTTTGAAAGATTTTTTTATGTGTTTGGGTGGCGCCCTGGATGGTTTAGATTTACAAATCAGCCCGGCAGATTGCGCTGCAGTTTGTACTTTCATACTTTGTTTAATATCCTAATCGCTTGAAATATCATGCAGGACAACGTCTGTCGAGTCCGCTAGATTTTTATAAGTTAGTTGTAGTCATAAGTAGTAATTTTATTATTTTATTTTCAATGTTGAATCTTTTTCTTTCCACTGCAAAATAATTTTTTATCTGAATTGCCGATTTGATGCGAATAATAAATAATAACGTCAGCTGTGGGGTTCCAGAACAACTTAAAAGTAATCTTAATTCAAAGACTCAAATTTTATAGTCAAATAAAACTATAACCATACCGCAGTTATATTCATACATACATTTCAACAGTTAAATATTCCAAAGTATACTGCATCCAATACTCCAATAGTAAATTCCTCCTAAGACCTTTACCCGTGTTTAGCACACTTGTTCACTGTAAGAGAATATTCAAGTGAATACACTTAACACAAGCTTCAAAAGTGCAATAATCCAAAGTTCCGAACTATTAATCTCTTTTATATTTTAAAATTGGTATCAGAGATGAAGTGTGATTTAGCAACAAAGTTCTTCCATAAATCCACGCTTCGCATGATGCCTGTTTGCATAATACAAGACTTTGTTCGCTAGTTTGATAGGTAACATGTGGTTCAGAAGGCTTTACAGGAGTTGCGGTTACTCCAATTAGAAAGCCGCTCGCTTTACCTACATTCGCTGGTATTAATTTGTATTGATTTTTCCAACATTTAGTTAGATAGATAGTGATTTAACTCAGTGAGGTGGAGTATTTGAGTCCCGGTAATGTACCATCGGTGCGTAGCTATTGTTATTTTCTATTCTATAAAGGTTTATATTTTACTATCTGTGTTCATCTGCATAAATTAAGTCATAGCGTGATATTATACAGCCTTCCTTAAAAAAATGTTTTATTATTTTGTCAATACAGTGTGAACTTTTTACATTTGTTTGGAAACCCATTACAATAGCACACTCTTTATAACGCATTAGCCATTCTCTATAACGAAGAAATATTTTCCTATTTAGACATAACAACATACTTAAGTGTAATTGTTTTTATAATCAGCTTACAAAACTAACCTTTTGAGGTCCCGAAATTTCTAAGAAAGACACCTGAGGTCATAAACAGCCGTCTCTCGCCATTGTTATTGTGAATTGCATTAACACGTGTGCCATTATTATTAGATTACATTGCCTGTAGGAAATTTTGGTCTCAGTTACTAAGCGCACCACCATCACCTATCGTGTATTATCAGTAGTAAACAAACTTTGAAACTGTCCAGATGGCCAGTTACCATTTACGAAAACGTTTCGATCGACTATTTATATAATATGTAAAGCTAAATTAATAAACTACGATGACGAAATTTAATTGATACCTGGGAAACAGTAACTTAGAAAAATACGTTGGTAAAATTTGGCAAATGTTTTAAACTATTAAAACTTGTTCTATTTTGTAACATACCCTTTAAATAGCTTTAGGTTCACTCACCGTAAAAGATAAAAAAACTGATAAAAATTTGCAGCTGCAAATTTTATGCCTGGGTTTTTTACTAGGAACGTGCGCTTCAACCGATAAATTGCGAGAACAGATTCTTAGAAAACAAGTCGTTTGTATGATCTTATATTTCTCTAAGAAAGGAATTTTCTTTTAAGATCTTCAAACTAAGTAGTTTTTACAACAAATTTACTGTTTCGATATATTATTTTCTTTACTATGTGGTTAGTAACTATAGCAGTGTTGGCCTAGTGGCGTCAGCGGGTGACTCTCAATCCTGAATTTGTAAAGCTGTGTATCAATCGCCTTTCTTTCTATGTGCGCGTTTTACATTCGCTCGAACATTGAAGGAAAACATCGTGAGGAAACCGGCTTGCCTTAGACCCAATAAGTCGACGGCGTGTGTCAGGCACAGGAGACTGATCACCTACTTGACAAATGATCATGAAACAGTTACAGAAATCTAAGACCCAGAACTCAAAAAGCTTTTTTCAGAATAACTATAGACTACTAACACTACTACTAAGTATGATTAATCAAATTATATTTTGCTACTCAATGTTGAGCCTAAATAAAGTACGAACCAGAGACATTTTTGTTTGTACAGGAAAATGCTACAATAACGTATACGTGTGGAACGGCGAACGTGGAGTTGATACGGATGGAAATTCGTATAGTGGTAGTGCGCGGCAATTGTTCAAGCTTCACAGCCTATAGTCTCTAGTCTATACAAATTGATATATTAGAAATCCGCCCTCACCGTACGTACAAAAAACCATAATACTTTAAGGGATTCTGACGGCTAAAGATTTCAATAAATAGGACAAATATGTACGGAAAATTTACAAATTTCACTACCAACCGAAAATTACCTCACACAACAACATATGACGAGGGTAGTCCGACATTCCTTCGTACCCACTTCTTGCCACTTGTCACAATACTCAAAAACGTTTTTAGCTTGTCAAACAAAAACTTACATTTGTAATGAAAGTTAATGTTAACACTCGTTTAAGTAGCTATACTGTTTTAACTGCTTCCTTATAAACGAATCTGCCTATTTGAATTATATTTAAAAGTAGCTGCCCCCGCGATCTTCGGTTCTCTTTAATTTGATTTTACTACCTACTTTTTTAGTACATAACAACATGCAACATTTTGCTATGCTACCCCGGAGACTGGTTGGTTTTCTGGATTGAAAACTTTTGAGGTTTTTCTGTGAATTTTTCTCTATATAAACCTCAGAGTTCAAGTCATGAGATTTTAAATAACAAATAAAAAATAGATCAACCCGATCATAGAGGGGTGAAAATTAAGTAATTTAATTATGTATTTTTGTATATAATATGTATTATAAAAAAAATAAAAAGTTTTATCTAAATAATATAAATTTAGGGGTGGACCACCCTTAACATTTTGGGATTTGAAAGATATGGATAGCTGATTCTCAGACTTACTGAATATCCATAAAACATTTCATAAGAATCGGTCGAGCCGTTTCGGAGGACTATGGGAACGGACATTGTGACACGAGAATTTTATATATACGTATATACAGATTACAAGACCTTAATGATATTATTGTCATCAGTATAATTACTATATAAAAGATTTCATTTCACTCACAATTCCAGAAACATGAATAAAATGGTGAATAAATTGTGTTCCAGCACAAATTGGATTTATTTCCAGTTTCAACAGAATAGGAATTCATATTATGAACATGCCAACAAGATGTACCAGTCATGATATATCGATGTCCGAATGCAAATATTTTCTTTATATTCGAATTCAATATGCGCTCGTAAATATGTTAAATCAAAATATATAGCCGCTTATTTAGGCCTGGTTTAATTTAGTTAGATCGTGAATTGTGTAAATGCTAGGTGTGCTGTGGTTACACGGTGTTCTATACACTTTCCCTTTCCTTGGTAAATGGGTTTCTGGGCTTTTAATTTCAAACATTTTATAATATATGACTCTGCTGTATTGTCAATAGTTTTCGTATAGTACACACATACGTTAGCTACCTCCATAACTTTTGGAAAACATTCTAAAGCCCACCAAGGATTTCTAATGGTCTAATTAAAATGGCGCAACAAACCGTGGTCGTTGTTTCACAGCCGTCTGTGCCTGACACACGCCGTTGATTTTTAAGTTTCAGTCATGGCATGAGCACGCAAAAGTCTTTTGGTACGGTCATGATTCGAACTCACGACCCTGGGCGCTTTAGTGTATATCCACATAACTCACCACAGTTACACGCTCAAGCTACCAGGCCAACATTGCCCTTAAGTTTATATTTATTTATTGCTTGTGGCGGCGTCCATGCGTCTGGTTGTCTCTCTCTCCCTAAAATGTGGCGAGGGGGCCGATGGCTGGCCATGCGTCATACTCGTGAACGGGTGCTACTTGTGGTGACTGGTCGTACTTTACTTCGACTATGTATTTGCGTGTTGTTCCCACGAGAAAGTGCGTGCTCCTATTTCCCCATGTCTCCTACTGATAGAGGACAAATCTTTGTTTTTAATTTATTTTATTATTTTGTGATGTCATGTGGAACATGGTGTAATGGTTGCAGCTCCTGATAAACGTTGCGTAAAACAAAAAACTGGGCGATTAAAAACAGTGGCGGAGAGTTTATTGCCAATTCTTCTCTTCCGTTCTACGCCCTTGTTTGAGAACTGGCAGTAAATGTAAAATTAGAAGCATTTAATGTATATTTCTTTTTTGGCCTTCATAAGTGTACCCTGTGTTACCTATATGAATAAATTATTTTTGACTTTGATTTGTGAGACAAAAAACAAAGAAGTGAAAGATACAATCAAAGCGACTGAATCCCTAATTCCGGTTAAAGCTGGTGTAATTTAATTAACTTAATTAAATTACAGGAACTAATTTAAGTCGCTATGAATAGCGAGAATCCAAATTCTTATTCCAAAAGGAAATCATATCGCAATCTACTTCAGTCCGTAAATGCACTTCTGCGTTTGCAAAACTTGATGATACTCAATGCTAGCCACTACAAATATGCTGACTGTACATTTCAAAGGTATTGAGTGTTTTGAATGACTCCTACGAGTCCGTGCTCTATCTAAATTCAATTCACATTTGACGTCATCTTGTTCATTCAGTCTATGCTAGAAGATTGATGACTATTTCGTGAGTACTGTCTGCTTAGCATTTGTTTTATTATATCCTTTAGAAATACTTCAGTAATATTATGTCTTCTAATTATTAATTTATAAGTTACTTCCCTATACGTGTAATACTTTCAATGGGAAGGTGATTAAATTTTTAAGGCAAGGTGCCTTTAATGGAAGACTATTTAGTCGATTGGATCAGTAGTGGCTTCAGCATGCGAATCTCATACCTGAGGTCGTAGGTTCGATCCCCGGCTGTGCACCAATGGACTTTCTTTCTATGTGCGCATTTAGCATTTGCTCGAACGGTGAATGAAAACATCGTGAGGAAGCCGACATGTCTTAGACCCAAAAAGTCGACGGCATGTGTCAGGCACTGAAGGCTGATCACCTACTTGCCTATTAGATTTAAAATGATCATGAAACAGATTCAGAAATCTGAGGCCAAGACCTAAAGAGGTTGTACCGCCACTGATTTATTTTATTTAGAGGATTGGACAACAATTATAATTAAAGGTTCTTATTATTATGACATCATGATAATTAATATTACATGTGAATGCCTATTTTTATATGGGTGATTGTGCGAGTTTATTATTAATCAATCTAAATGTGCCATTTTCTTTGGAAATAAACAATTTGTTATTATTATTACCCTTGTATCTCATGGTGATAGGGAGAGACAAAAGATTTTGTATAAGTCATCTAATAATAATGATTAATAATTGCAATCAATATAATCCTGACAATAACTGTATTTAAATAAAGTTTTATAATCAACTAAAACGCGATGTTTTTTGTCTCATCCGAATCGTCATATGCGATACAAGTCGTAGTCAACTTGTAAAATCTATAATATTATATATATTATAGCATATATAGTAAGTATAATTACTAACATGTCTCGAAAATATATAACAATTTATATTATTTCTATTTATACACAAGGTTTTAACCTCTAATGATCCTGGAGGTTAAAGATAAAGAAAAACCTTTTTTTTTATTCGCAGAAAAACAAGTTTACAATTAATCAATATTTCAATAATTAAATTACTCAATACAAAAGTCAAAGTACATACAGCTGTTTTGAAGAAAAATATTAAAGAATAAACAATTATTCACAATCGCTAACTGACTTCCACAGTAATTTGTTTTAATATTCTCACCATTAACTTCGTTCTAACGAACAGCAACATTAATCTTTTATAATCGACAAAACACGTTTTTAAATTAATCAATTCAAATTGTACTATGAATATAATTTTAGTTCAATGTCTTTTAACTGGAAATAATAGATTTTTTTAAATTTTATTTATAGCATTATCTACTATTGAAAGATTGAAGCTTTTGATTGAAGCTGCTGGTAGGCTTGCCTTTACAGCCATAACTAATGTAATAAAACATTTAAATCAAATGATAGTTTAATAATAATTTCCTGAAGTGCTGAGAAAATAAACCTCAGAGTTTATTTTAATAGCATTTTCTTCCGAATCTCATTGAACAAGAAACACGTAAAGAAATGAAATCTTGGTGTGGCAGACAGAGAGAGGCACCACACATCCAGGCTGATAGGACATACTAGACTGATAAGTTAAGTCATCGTCATTAAGCCATTACAGGCCCGTCACCCATACACTGAGGATTGCCGTAGACAGCTGAAACGTAGGGAATTTTACGGCCATAACAATACGAGGAACGAACAGCGGGATTGTAGAATATGTAAGAATACATGATTGCGCTACAGATTGATAACGATCCATTGATTATAGTATTATAACAGATATGCCCGATAACTTACAGCTTAATGAGAATAAAACAAAATGTATGTACAAAAAAATCTAAACGATTTATAAAAAATGGTGACTTTCAGCAGTATAATACGCGAAATAGAACTAATTTGAGTGTACGACCAACCAGGCTCCAGAAGATAAACCACTTCTTATATGTAAATTGTATTCGTTTTTAAAACTAACTCCCAATCGAAATTAGAGAATTATCACTAAATAAATTCAAAGACCTCGTTAAACGAAGCGTCAATAAAGCTTTTTATAAATTTGACGAATACTTAAATGATCCTAATCCTTGGGATTGATTTGCTCCAGTTCAAACAATTTTTATGACTCAAAACTAACCGATTAAAAAGAGTGGCGGAAAGTTTCTTTCTTACCCGCTCTACGCCCTTAACTTGCGAACTAAATGTAATTGTAAATGTAAATTTATAATTAATTCTTTTTTTTTTGACATTCATTAGGGTACTTGTTTACCTATATGAATAAAGATATTTTGAGTTTAAAAAATTTTCTAGGCTGCTGAAATTGACACTGGAAGTTAAACCGTAACTCCTAATAGAGATACCGGCAGCAAACCGGATCTCAATAATAAGTTGTTTCCGCGACTCCCAGGGTTGCGACATCAGGCTTCGGATAATGCTAGACCTTAATCAAACGACATCGAATATAGTATCAGTATTGGATGTTACTGTATACGGGCGTAGATCAAAAATCGTAACGGCGTTGTTACATGCACAGATGATCATGATACACCATAGAGATGTTAATGGTATAGGGGAGGCCTGCACTGCAGAACCTACTACTGATGATTACTAATAATTTAGCTTAAAATCGTACTGTATATGTGTATAATTCAGTATAAATAAGGACTTTTTAGAATCCGCAAATACAATATTCTTAGGTAAACCGTTACCTTCAACTGTAAATTACAAAATAAGATACATAGTAATGTCCTCCGATAAGAGAAAGAATGGTCTCGCATGCGAATGCTATTTCATTGGATTTATGTTTCAATTCTATTTTGCATTGTGTTCGTATTTATAATGTATTTTGCCTTATGACTATAGAACACTACACTCAAATTTTTGTCTATACATTTTTAATGGGCCTACTTTATATCCTACGTGAGGTTAGGTTTCTCAGTGTTCTTTTCTCGAACAAGCAAGAGTTAATTGCTGAGATACATTCTAATTAGTATTGATTGTGGGCACAAAACACACAATTTCTATTGTGAATTTTTTTAAGGTATAAATACTTCAAATACTTTCTCACCAAAGATGTGAGAAAGTATTTGAAGAGGCGGGAAGACTCTGATTTCGTTTAAGCAGTGATTTGAAATATTAAGTATTATTTGTTGTATTCAATGTTTAAATTCAGTTCTCTTTATATAGTTTTGTCTATTAATATACTTATTTGTTTTCTGTTTCGCATATATTGTTTATCTATGTAATCTGTTTTGGCTTTCTGTATTGTCTAAGAGTTTTGTTTTATAAAATGTATTTTAGCTGTTATAATTAAATAAATAAAAAAGAAATAAGGTTATGTAAGAGACGTAATTGGTGTATCTATCTCGCGAGATTGTAAACTGTCGAAAGATTGTGAACCTCAACGAACTGCTTACAAATTAACGTATTATTATTCGGTAGTTATATGAAATTGTTGGGAAGTAAAATTAATCTGTAATTGACCAAAGAAGTTGAATGATAACTAAGTTAGTGTAGTACAATCTACCGAATAATAATACGTTAAATTGTAAGCAGTACGCTGAGGTTCACAATCTTTCGACAGTTTATAATCTCGCGAGATAGATTACAATCTAACGGTGTTTACAATTTTACGTTAACATCTACATCTCGTAGATACCACTCATGGCGCGGCCTAAGAATATTTTGGTTTAGCTTTAACTTGATAAATCAGTAATTTTAATTCATCACATTCTCACATGATTATTAAAAATGTATACTCATTATTGTTGCTCGCTTACAGATGCTTATACAATATAGATTTCACTCAAAGAGATGATCGCGTTTAAGAAAACAGAACAGAAAAAGCACTGTTTTTGCAAATTTGAAGTAATGTTTTTCTTAAAGTGTGTAAACAATTTTAATTTGCTTTAATAAAAACAACTTCTTAGACTAATAACAACCTTAAATTGTATATATTACATTTTGTTTCCACTACACTCAACTACACATCTACTGAAAAGACAGAGGAAGGTTTTTATGTATAATAATAGCATCTACATAGTAAACAAAGTCACTTTACATTTATATATTTAATGATCAGTCATGTTTCTTTGTATTTACTTATACCGTTTTACGCGAGTGAGGTCGCGATTAGCATGCATTAAATTTACAATCATAACTACGACTCTTTAGAAATTTAATGTGTAAAAATAGTTACACAATATCCAATAATTCTGGCTCTACCAACCTTCGCGTTTTCGGCTAAAGAAAATTCAAATTTTATGATAAACGTATACATAGAGAGTGGGGGCGTGTCCTGACCGATATTGAATAATTGATGGTTGTCAGGCACGTAAAATGCCACTTTGATCCAGCTTAATGTGAACCTATTTTTACGAGAGTCGAGAGCGTGTTGAACCGACAAAGCCCGCTAATGTATTCCATTACCTGTATGAAAAAAAGCGAAACCTAGAACGTCAATTACTTTGCCCCAATCTACGTCACAGGAATAAGCCAATAATTAATGCCCTTTCCCATTTGCGTCCTCATCAAAACGTCTGTAAATTGTTTATCAACCGAAAATTAAGGGCTTTTTGGGTTAAAATATATCGACAATGTGGCGGTATATTTTGTTGAATTTGGAACATTACTTGTCAGTCGTATCTTCTGCGTTTCGTTATTGATGGGATTGGAGGTTATATATTTTTTTATTAAGGTTTTATATCAATTTATTGTAATTTATATTCGTAACAAAGTAATACATAAATACAAACATTGGTTTCAAGATTGTTAACCACGGAATGGGAAGTGAAGCAAAATCCAATTTCTCAACATATATATCTATATATATAAAAGAAAGTCGTGTTTGTTACAACACTTATAACTTGAGAACGGCTGGACCGATGTTAGTTATGTCTTTTTTGATGGATTTTTCTCCACTCCGAATAGCAGAATAAGTAATAAAATATCGGATAAGTTATCGAATAACAATAAATAAATTAATTAATTTTACGAATGCACACGGCATGTGGTGACATTTGTTGACAAAACTACGCATCATTTTACGTCGAATTCGTGTCACTTCACGAAATTCCGAACTTGAGGTAAATGAGAAGATGCATAACCAGGCTTTGATCTTGATCGAAAACATGTGTTACCTCATCAAAAAATGTTGTAAAGCAGAAAGTGCTTTAACATGCAGTATCGCAATATTGGCGATAGAGAGAAGAGGCCTAATGTGTAAAACTGCCATTCTTCTTTTGCAATGGCAAGCAATAAAACATTTCTCTATTTGCAAAAAACTTATCACCTTAATGAAATCCTAAAATAAGTTTAACTAAAGTAACAACGATATTATTATTAAGGCGGAACGAAGTTAGCCGGGTCAGCTAGTATATATATATATATATTAGACAATGTAAAACTTATGAGTGTTAGTAAGAAAGTTTTTGAAGTTATACTTCTGTAGGCGCGTTATGAAAAATTGATGAGAGTGAGAGTGAGAGTAATTTTACGATGCGCACATATGACATGCGTGACACCAAATTAACAGAATGAAGTTGCCCACGGAAGATGCTACATTGAACATAATTAAAAACAACATTCAAATAATAATAGAATTTATGTTACACTTTAATGTAAGAGAATAATAATAAATATTTATTTATTGAATTTTTCAAATGTAAACTGAACTTTATTGACTATAATGACTCCTTTTCCAGTCTTTGATTATTTAATTGTTATTAATTATTTGCATGCAATCAAAAACTATTTTTAATAATGCCAAAGAAGTAAAACTTCTTACGCGCGTACATAAGTACTCGCACCCTTTTTACATTTCTCGACACTCATGTCTTATCTTAAATACCTTTTTTTCTACAATAAAATTCACAAAAGAAAGTGCAACTTTACATGAATTACAGTCTAGCCTATAAAATAGTTATAGCTAAAAAGTAATATTATGTTAACTAATTTTTTTATAATGATAGTACATAGCTTACACTAAGGTAATGTTCATTAACAGTCTTAGTGTTCTAATGTTTTGACACTTGCCTAACCCCATTTATTCATTTTGTTTGTATATAAAGATTTAAATAAATGTTTCTGTTTAACATTTACATATATTTAACATAAAAAGCATTCAGTTGCCTAAACTTTGTCAGATTCCACAAGCTTTGATGATTTGAAGTCCAAGCGATCTAATTGAATTTTTTCAACTTGGAATTATATTGGAAATGTTTAATCGGCGTTTCATTCTCGGATATAAAATAGGGATATATCATAATAAAGACGCTCAAAATTTTATCTCTTCTATGTATTTATATTTTAGAGATTTCCTTATTCGTGCACAGAAACATACATATTTTTAAGTCGAATGTAGAAGTTGAAGTAAGAAGTAGACATGGGATGAAATTGGCTGTGCCAAAAATCAATCTGGAACTGTTTCGGAAAAACAGCTTTTGTATGGCAATTAAAGTCTACAATAAATTACCAAAAGAATTAAAAGATCTTCCGTCTAGATTCTTTAAAAAGCGACTTAGTGAATTACTTTTAGAAAAAATGTACTATTCAATAAATGATTATTTGCATGAAACACCGTAATTGATATAAAGCTAATGATTTAATGTATATAATATAATAGACTAGATAGTATAAGAATTGACATTGAATAGTAATGTGAAATACTTTAAGACAAATTTGCGCGCCATCGTGTGTGGCAGAATATGCGAACGATTTATGATTGTATCACCTTAACATTTTGTACCATATTCTTGCAAAAAATAAATTATTAAAAAAAAATTATTATTAAAAGTTTATACTGAATTGTAATATTTCATAAGCATTTAAAAACTGAAATAATATCGCGGAACCTAGTACTGACCCAGCCAATCGCTCTCCAATTAGGGAAGTTGGAGCATTTAGTTATATCGCTTTCCCAATCAGGCAAATATCAAACGAAGCTTTTTAATGATACTATCAAGTTCTAATTACTTTCTTCTTTAGATACCAATATTTTTTACTTTGATGTCAAATACATTTAATAAATATCATATGATACTTATAACACAGCGCCATCTGTTAGAATTGTATCAAATAATAAACAAATATTTTGCAAAAAAATAATATTGCGACTATAATTTGAGATTTAAACTACCCTATCTTTTAAAGATCAAACTACACACGGTGTGCAAATTTGATTTATATCGGTTCGGTAGTTTAGGAGTCCATTGAGGACAAACATTGTGACACGAGATTTATTCAGATATAAGATTATATTCAGTGGCAATTAATGCGAATTAAAATTCTGAGATAATAAAATCCCGGATCCGTAGAGACCAAAGTTTAGAAGGGAAGACTAACGTAACCTCGATGGTCTAGTGATAAACATACTGCAGATAAGGTCTCGGGTTGATATCTCTCTTGAAGTCGAAAGCTTATGAGAACATTATTAACATGCCATGTACGAACACGAATTAGCTGCGTAATTCAGCAATGTTTCGGGGTTTATCAAACTATGACTATGACACTTATTATGAAGCTTTTGATAAATTTACCTTTCCAAAAAGTATGTGAGAAAATAATTAAATAAGCGGGAAGACCTTGACTTAGTTTAGCAGTAACAATTTAGTTTTTTCTTTATATAATATTATGTATTACTGGTCGTTTGTTTATGGTTTAATTTCAGTTTTCTTTTTGTCTATTAATGTACTTATGTTTTCTGTTTCTACCTTATAAATACAAAAAGAGAACAATAAAAACAATAATAATAATAATTATTATTATTTATTTGCAAGACTAACTTTAAAATATATTATTAAAAGGTCCCTTTAGGCAAGGTTCCGAAGATACTGGTAGCGTTACCCCTTTGAATAGCTAGACTAATTCTTTGTCCGAGGTAGGTGCCAGCTCTTGTCTCCTGTGATGTCGACTAATCTTTCTTTTTATTTTGACCTTTTTTTACCTTTTTTCTGTTTTTATATTCTGTTTCTCAATATAATCTCTTTCGGCTTTGTGTATCGTCTACAATACAGTTCTAACATTTATTTTATAATATGGATATGGGTTAGCTGTAACATAAGTAATAAATAAATATATAATTATTCCGTTATTAATAATAAAGCTTCATGCCGTATTACAGAGGCAATGAAGCTGTTGATTCTATGTAAGACGTTGTAGTGACCAAAGGTGGTATGGAGGATGAAAATGGTTCTGAAATGTCGGGATTTTCAATAAAGTCACTTCCCTGGTATGCCCGGCTATCCTTGATCTTTAACCTGCAAGTAGACGGGTATAAGTGGTCAGGATCGCAATTTAAAACTATGCTATTAAAGTAAACATATTTAAAACAATTAACGATGAAAAATACATTACCATAGCTCTTTTGAAACCACTGGCCGTATCTGGGGCTGCTGGAAACATCCGAAAGTCGAACAAAAGACGATCGAGTAGGCCCCACGGATTGGAAAGACCAGCCAGTCAAGTGGACTGCATCTCGGTAATAGAACTGTTAGATCCTTCATCACGCGGTCTGTTGAATCTAAGCTGTAGCCCCATAGGATAGTCTTTTCTCTTACTTCTTCTGTATTTGTGCTTTTTTGTTTCTAAAATATAAAGTACAGCTTCTAAGTAAAGTTTTATACACGTGATTATGTACCTGATGTAAGACGGGGTAATTTCTAAGGTTTTACCGTTTTGAAGTCTCGTCTCTTAATCTAATATAATTCCTATCATGTGTCTTCTTTAAAAGTTTTAATAGCGTATGTTCCATTGACATTTTAAAATCCATTTAGTTATCACAAACAAAAATACTAACTACTCAAGTAATGACAAGTATTCGTCATAAACAATTCATGACAATGTGTAAGATTTGGGAACGTTAAATAAAATATACAGGGTCATTGTCAGGGTCCCCCAGCTGACTCAGTTCCCATAACAAACTTAATAGTAAATTACATAATATTTTTTTACTACATTTTTAACTGTTTACAACACGCGTGCGTGCATGTGAGTGTATAAACTATGTTTTTTGGAGTTTGGAAACTATGATTCAATTTTTTCATATCATTTATTTTTTCAGTGTACACTATTTCCTGGATTGTAACAAACTTACAACTAGACACGTTTTTACAGCTATTTTGCTTTTTAAAAACTTATAAAATTTATAAAACTAAAGTTATAATGTTTCAAAAGGTTAATACAATAACAAACTATTTTTAACAATGAGGTAAACTACCTGGTACAAACTATGATTATGATTAAGATTTAAGAAGGTTTTGCTGTGATTTTGTAAGGTGGCTTAGTTTTTGCTTTGCTTGGCTTAGAAAATTGGCCACGTATGGAATGTAAATTAAGAAATAAATGTGAATAAATATGTGTGTGGTAATTACATACTAATAATTTCAATTTTTTGTTTGGAAAAGTTTTGAATTGATAACACAATTTTTAATGCCTAGAAATTTGTTTGGAAGTAACACACTTCAGAAAAACAAACTCGGTACAAACAATTATAAAATTTTATGAATATAATTCCATCTCATAACAGATAACGAGCTCCACTTACTTGAAACTTACTGACGGTCTGCCAAGATTCAGCAAATTGCAGCGTTCCATATATACCATCATTTAAATATATCATGTTTATATATTCGTTATCCTTTTTAATCTGAAAATGTTAATTTAAAAGTGTGTGTGTGTGTCAGCTACGACACACGATTGGAGTTTACTCCTTTCGAACGATAAAATTGCGATAATGTTCTGTGGCTGTCGACCATATTTTCATACTAAAGGTGGTAAGAATATATGTTTTTATAATATATATGTTTGTAGTAGTAATAAAACGTACCTACATCATCTATGCCCAAATAGGATTTTCTTTCTGTGACCAAAGTTACCTTTATAGTAAGAGAAGAATAAGAATGAACAATCGTTTTAGTTTTAATTTCACCGACCATTACTATTGACAAAACTCTATGGCACGCTAGACAATCTACTTTTATTTTTTACACCTGTCAACACTGACAATGTTGTAACGTGGCTGTCAAAACGTGAATTCAAAATAGAAAAGTCTGTGTAATGTATTCCATCTCATTCTTTTACACGTTCAATCCTACAGTTATATATGTTTATCTCTTTCTACATAACGCCTCAACTTTTCGTGTTACACTTGATTTTACTCCTCATAAAATTTCCGTACCGGGCCTTATAACTTAAATCGTTTCTTAAGGAGTAAACTCAAAAAAAAAAAAATGGCGCTACAACCGTTTTTAGGTCGGCCACAGATTTCTGTATCTGTTTCAGGATCATTTGGTAATAGGCAAGTAGGTGATCAGCCTCCAGTGCCTGACACACGCCGTCGACTTTTGTTTTTTTTACATGTCGGTTTCCTCACGATGTTTTCCTTCACCGTTCTAACGAATGTTCAATGCGCACAAAGACAGGTCCATTTGTGTACAGCTGGGGATCGAACCTACGACCTCAAGGATGAAAGTCACACGCTGAAGCTACTAGGGCAACACTGCTCAAAGCTAAGCAGAAATCATATGAATTTTAATTTTGAAACATTTAAACTTTTATCGCTATTTACTTTTATTTAACATGTTCTTTTAATTCAGTTATATGTTATAAACAAATTTAATTAAATTATTTTCTTTTAAAACGTTCTTTAAACAAAAGTTATGTGTTTCATTTGACTTTATTACTGATGCTTCTTTAAAAAGTTATTTTATTTGTTAGTCTGTAAATAACAATAAAATTATAAGTATTATTATTATAATAATAATATTAAAGTATTAATATATATAGTTAGGGTTGCCTGGAAGAAATCGCTTGTTAGCGATAAGGCCGCCCGTTGCCCCGTTATAACATTTGTAACCTGTTTTTTATTTTTGTTATGTGTATGTTTTTGATCAAGGTAATAAAGTATAAATAAATAAATAAATACCATAAACTAACCCACGTTTGTACGTCCTGTTTTTACTTCCTGTTTGTACGTCTTAATTTATCTAAGTTGTCTAATTTTAACAGAAATAAAGTTTTAGTTCTTACCCTCTTAACAGAATTAATGCTGCAGTATAAAGTCATAGAGGAATCGCAGACATATCTTCCTGGCTCCGCAATTATTTTCACGTTTTTGTCGGGGAAAAACTCTTCTAATGATGTGTTTATTAGCTGGGATACCTAAGAAACAATTGCGTCCTTTTAATTAATTGTAAATATTGTTCGATAGAAAGCACCTGCTGATGTTAAGCGAAGTTAGTTTTTTCTATACCTGTTGAAATATTTGTCGGGGTTAAAATAGCGGTCTCAAGGTACTAGTATATTTGTATGAATGAAATCTATGAATGATTTTCTATGAAGTAAGCAAGTTAAATGTAATCCAAGATAAGTTATATATCTAATATATAAAATTCTCGTGTCACAATATTCGTTCCCATACTTCTCCGAAACGGCTCGACCAATTCTTATGAAATTGATTATGTATATTCTGTAAGTCTGAGAATCGGCTACTATCTATCTTTCAAACCCCTAAGTGATAAGGGGTGTCCACCACAGTTTTTTTTTTTAATTTTAAAGTTTTTATTTTTTTATGGTACAACATACACAAATAGGTACATAAAACCCCTAATTTTCAATCAACCCCTCTACGATCAACCTCTATTTTTTATTATTGTTATTTTAATTGAACTAAAAAAATGTTTCCTGTTTAATACATGGCAACACAAACGTTTTCCTGGTCAGCTAGTTATATATAATAACATAGTCAAACAAAGTCAGCATAATTGAATAAATGAATATATTCCAGTACCTTATCAATATCCTTTGTTTTTTCACTCAGAAATCCTCCGCCTATATCGACTATTTTCATTCCTCTCCCCTGACTGGCTTCGTAATCGAACAACGACCTGGCGTTCCGGATACCAGCTGCATGGCTGTCTGTGGAATTGCAGACGCTACCCACATGAAATGCGACTCCCACAACCTATTATAAAAATAATTTGTCTGTTTGTATTTACAATGTTTACAATTTTAGCGGCTAGGCTGGTGAATGGGTAACCAGCCTAGCCGCTAAAATTGTCAGCGACGTGATGCTCATGTTCTCCATTTCTTATATTTCATCCTGTTCAACCCTAAAACTCCTTCCTATCACTGACGATTTCAAATTTTTGGGAGCCCATAACTATAGCTTACTTCTTCCGAAAACTGTATCCTTGAAATCCCATCTCATAACTCTTCCTTTCTTCTTCGCCATCTGGCTCTAGGAAAACCATATTCACTTCATTCATTGGCTTATATTCCAATAGGAACTCATTTTACTATGATCCAATTTAAATCGATGCTGTATTTAGAATTCTATTTAAAAATTAATTTATCAGCCCGAACTGATGAAATTTTTTATCATCAAATTGTTTTAGATATACTCCATCAAGCATAATGTGAAAACTCTACAATAAGTATCGGTTACATGAACGAATTATTGTTAGTAAATAGATTTATGGAATTAAATTTTTAAATAATTATTGTAGAGGGAGGTTGACTATACTTTCCTAAAGGGAGATGGTTTAAACAGGTTAAAACAGGGGGCAAACGGACAGGATGCTCATCTGATGTTAAGTGGTACTACGAAAAACTGCCTTTTTAAACGCTCAGTTATGGAACGGCGGACGTCGAGGTGATAGGGGTGGCATTTCGTATTCTCCCTCGACATCCGATGATGAAACTCAGCAGCAGGTATTAATCTGAACAACACCTGTGATCACTCTCCATGGTAAATGCGGTAGAAGATGCAGAGAGACCACACATCTCTACGCAACACCAAGGGATCAAGCCGCTCGGTAAATGATTAGTCGTCGACGATTGGAATTGCTCTTCGTTAAATACGGTCAAGTGGAAGGAGCTGGTAGCGGAAAGCCAGAGGTGAGAACGGTACTCCACGTGGGGCCGAATTTTCCGCTTTGGTTTTGCTATAGAGTTGCAAGCGGTGGCCCAGAGTGAAGTACCGTATTACCTTGCTGAGCAGACCGAGTTTCTTAGAAGCTAATTAAGCTTTCCCCAGTGACTATAGAGACATCAAATCTGCGGCTACAAACTATACGAACAACATAATTATTTTGAGTGGCTTCCCCTTACAACGTTGATTACGCGTAAACTGCCGAGTACATCGAGAATCTATTACAATATAAACTCTGAATCGATTACGCAAGGTTTAGTTTTACACGACACATTTTTGAGCTGTCCTCGATAATTTTCGTCTTAAATAATAAAAAAATAAAAATGTGTTTATTCATTATAACAATGCATTATAATTATTTGGGACCTCATTTTAGTAAAAAATATTAGGTTCCCAGCTTTTAATTCCATTCGATTTTTTTTGTGTTTTATTAATCACATTTTTTTTTAACTGTTTATAACATCGCCAAAATTAAAAAAAAGCATTACGTGACGCGCAACACGCGTGAGTGCTTTTGAATGAATGAATGTGTAACGACATGTCAGGTCTTAGGTGTGTTCAGAAATCAGTCCTTTAACCCTTTTTTTTAAATATGGACGGTGACGGTGAGATATTAAGCGGCCTATTAAATTTATTGCAGATGTAGTCTGCCAACATATGGCCAAGTCAGTCCTTTATTTATTTATTTACAGTTCGTTGCAAATAAAAGAAACACAATACATAAAAATTATAAGGGTTCCAACAGGCGGCCCTATCGCTAATAAGCGATCTCTTCCAGGCAACCCTAGTTAAAGAGAAAAACTAAAAAAAGAAAATCCAGTCCTTCCTGTCTGACCGACGTCAACATCCCTATTCGTTTCTAAATACAGCCTACGATAGGCATTGTCTTACGATTAACAATCAGGCCATGGGCTGACCTGAAGAAGAGTGCTATGTTAGTTACTGTTTAAAATATAGAGTATACTTTAAATATATGTAAGGAAAACATAATATTTAATATTTTCCTATACAAACTCTTTTTATATTTTATTTTTCTTCTTTGCCGTCTGATCGACGATGTTTTATTTGTCACTTGACATAATAGATGTAAGATGTTTTAATTTTTTAATTTTATTATTTTATTTTACAAAACCTAGAATATAGGCTTTAAATGTTGTTTCTTTTGTATTCACAGAGAAACGCAGTTGCGCCTTATTTATTCCCAGTACTCGTATAAGCGATTGATACCATTATATATATACCTTGATTTTTAATTCGGCAGCTTCATTCAGTAGTGGTATGGCTTCAGTTTCAAAATCACAACCAAATTTTTCGCCCAGTTGGTAAACACTTTCACTGTCCACCCTTATTCTGATAAGGGTCCTGAAAATTGTAAACAAATTTTTATACGAAATCGCAAACACAAAAATATATTTGTCCTGCTCTATGACGGGCTCGATGCACTTGTTTAACACTACTGTGAAAAAAGTAAAGTCAATGTCAAAAATCATTTATTCATATAGGTTACACGATATACACTTATGAACGTCAAAAAAGAAATATACATTAAATGATTCTAATTTTACATTTACTGCCAGTTCTCGAATCAAGGGCGTAGAACGGAAGAGAAAAACTGGCAATAAACTCTCCGCCACTCTTTTTAATCGTCATGTTTTTTTTACACAACGTTTGTAAGGAGCTGCAACCATTACACCATGTTCCACATGACATCTTAAGTAATTAATAACAATAACATAAATTAAAAACAAAGATTCGTCCTCTATCAGCAGGAGGCATGGTGAAATAGGAGCACGCACTTAAATTCTCGTGGGAACATTCGAGTGTGACCAGTGTCCACAAGTTAAGTTTCCTAAAGCTACTCTCTTGTATGTAAAAAGCTTTACTGAGTAGATTTAGGAAATTACGAAGAAATTATAAAATAAATTTAGTTAACGGGTACAGGCTCCTTTATATAATGTATAAATGCAACAAGTCGTAAATATTTATATTTATACTAGCTGGCCTGGCGAACATCGTACCGCCTAACAGTCTATTCTTAATTTTTTTTTTAAATACTTATTCTGCTATTTGGGACACCGGTCTAGCTAGTAAGATAAAAAAGAAAGTTGATAAGACAACAAATACATTATGTCAAAAATAAAAATTTACCTTCCCGGAACCCCTCCACTAACACTTGAAGTTGATATGGGATTAAAGTTCAAATTGACTTTTAACTATTATTTCGAATATTTTGTATAATATAGAAAAGTTGTTTTTAGACTTTTTCACTAATTTTTTTCATTTTTCTCTCCGTAAGAACCATCCTCGTACTTCAAAGAATAGTATAAAAAAAAATCAGACAAATCGGTCAAGCCGTTTTCATGTTATGTCGTGACAACGGAAAACGGGTTTCATTTTTATATATATAGATAGTTATACTGTACATGTGTATGCCACTGAATTCTTCTTAAACGGCTATACCGATTTGAATGAATTTTTTGTATGCGTGTGGGTGGCGCCCTAGTTGGTTTAGATTCGCAGTCGGTATCTAGTCGAGAATGATTTACATTATTAGATTTTGTTTGTAAGAAGTCTGAACGTCTGTCGGGCCCGACATAGTATGAATATATAGATTTCCTGATAAAGGTGGCAATACATGTTAATTTATAAAATGTTTTAGAACCGGCGTTAACATGCTTTCGATTGCGCAAATATTTACAGGAACACGTTAATTATTTAATCACACTCTGTCTAATAAAAATTAAAATTTAGAAAAAAGGCTATGTTTTGCGAGCAATATTAAATAAAATGTTTTATAAATTTTGAACTGTAATAAAAACTTACATCACCACAAAAAGTGATAGTGAGAAGATTAAAAAAAACATTATATTAAAAAATTATGATAAACATACACTAATCAGCGCATGCTATGCTATTTAATTAAATATATAATACTATTAAATTAATTAAACGAATAATTTAATTACCTTGCATCCGGCCAATTTTGCTTGATTCTTTTCAATTCAAAAGATGAATCAAACACTGTATGTGTAATCCCAGATTTCTCAGCATAAGCCATCCATTCAGGCATTTTGATTGGTGACGCAAATATTATACTCCTATGAAAAAAACAATGATTAAATAAAACATTTTAAGTATTGTTTATTTTTATGTTTTATGTTTGATGTAATTACTGTCTATATCTAACTCAAAACGTCTAGACTTTTCTGGGCTTTTAACCAGAACTTTAATCATCCTCTTCCCATATCAATCACTCGAATATCAATAAAACAAATGCAAATATGTCTATTACATTCGCCATTACGACACACGGTGTTTGGTTCCAAGCTATTCTCATTTTCCAACACCGTAATAATAAATAATATGAAAAGAAAAATACATAGCCACACTGTTGAGCAGTGCATTTAGAATATTAAACTAATAATATCAAAAGTAGAGATGCTGCAAAAATATTTTAAAATCTCTTACTTTGGGTGAACGCCGAGTTTGAGAACTTTATAAATTTCCCCTGGAGTCGCACAGTCAAAACCCAATCCTAATGAGGCTGCTAGCTTTAGAATCGCTTCATTATCATTTGATTTAATTGCTGAAAATCAAATGGTTTATTTAAATAGCTTATGGTCTAAGATCCCGCTATACAACGACCTTCACCGAGATGCTTATTTAATGAAACTTATTTTATATATAATTTAATATGTCAATAAATATAATCCATATGGGTTGCCTAGCAAATTTCAGTCCAGAGTATGTTTAATTAATTTAAAAAAAATATATTTTTTTAAACATTTCACCGGTATGATTATTAGATAAATTCTATACCAATCGAAAGTATGAAGCCCATAGAATATGCAAACGTTAGGTTGTTTTTAATCAATTAATTATTTATGTGTATATTTTTTATGTGACACTAAAGTACATATACATCTTTAGTATAAAAGAAGGTTATAGTGATACATATATAATACTACCCTGATTAAAAATATTGATTGAAAAAAGTTCAAAAAATTTACTACATGCAAATTATTAAAAAAAAAATTTTTTTCAATATTAATTTAACATACTCTGGACTGAAATTTGCTAGGCAACCCATATGGATTATATTTATTGACATATTAAATTAAATATAAAATAAGTTTCATTAAATAAGCATCTCGGTGAAGGTCGTTGTATAGCGGGATCTTATACTATTATGCCAATTTTATTACTAATGTGTCATTTATAGAATCTCAATCTAAATAAACAGTGACGCTGCAATCCATCGTAATGACCAAAAGGGTATGTCCAAAGGAGTCATAGTTAACTCTTGATCTCAAGTCTGAATTAGATTATTGTGCTTATTTATTGTCCTTTAAAAAATAGAACGGCGGATCCTGTCAACATTGTCATATTAAGCCATGCACAAGACGATCATATCGATAAATCTTTTAATATCCGAGAAATTTGTGGACAAACATACATTCACTTAATGCAATTCTTGCAAAAATTAAAATTGTAATATGCTTCTAATTTTACTTTTACTGCCAGTTCTCAAATCAGGGGCGTAGAACGGAAGAGAAGAACAGACAATAAACTCTCCGCCACCCTTTTTAATCGTCAAGTTTTTTGTTTTACACAATGTTTATAAGGAGCTGCAACCATTACACCATGTTCTACATATACAGGTAAAACCGATAACTTCCTTTCTTTGTAGTTGGTTAAAAATAACAATGCTGATGTACGGTACTTCATCTCAGCAGTCACGTTTTCATTCCTTAGATTCGAAACACGCGATAAAAAGTTTTTCAAAAGGGGTGAATTAACAAAAGAGCAATAAAAATGTAAAACAACAAATAAAATAAAAAGTTGATGAAAGCTTCTAAAAGCATCAAGGTCTACATTAATTGTCTGTAGCAGTTTAAAAATTTTATATATGTTTTTGAACTGAAACTTGCATGAGGGTAAATTTTTACGGAACCGTCACGACGATGTGCAGCGCTTTTGTTGAAGAAAAGGGAGAGAGCGATTGAGAGAGAGTGAGAAGGGTGAATTTATGAAATATTAGTATTTTATATTTTATGCAAAATAATTTATTGAAATCTCAAATGACGAATTGTAAATGTCACGTGTTTTTATTATCAAAGAAATATAATTTAAGAAATGAAATGTATTAATTTTCGACACTTTTAATATTTTCATGACAATTAAATTCATTAAATTCCTAACATATCCTTTTTCCCTCCCTCTAAGTCTCGGAAATCTAAAGCTTTAGATTTGTATAATTATATGAACAAGACTTAAATAAGTTTGCCAAAGAAGTTTCACTTCTTTTTATCTAATAAGTGATACCGCCGCCCATGGATACTCACATTGCCAGAAGGCTCGCAAGTGCGTTGCCGGTCTTTTAAGAATCGGTACGCTATTTCTTGAAGGACTAAGTCGAATTGGTTCGGAAATACTTAATTGCCCAGTATTCCGATGCTAGCTGAGGCTTTTAGGAGAGTGTCGTCAAAACGAGGATTAACGACAAAGGGACTTTTTATATATACTATTATATACTATTATACTTATGCACTAAACATAAATAAACATAAACAGATATATAATATATACCGTAAAAGGCATTAACAGTAATAGACTAAAAGCCTCCTCCAGAGAATTTCAGAGTTTTCTGTTTCAGAGAGAGAGAGAGATCAGAGATCTGATCAGAGAGATTGCCGTATCCAGGCATATTTCTCCCGCTGCCATCGCGTTGTCATCTGCCCACCTAGCACAAGGCTGGCCTCTCGATGGCCTTGTCCATTATGTTTACCACTGAATAATTAGTTATATTGTAATTTCATTGTAAAACCTTACCAATACTATGTTAGGGGAGCCCACGATGCTAAATGGGGATTTACTCGAGCGTCGTAGAGACCTATTGGGATTTTCATCGGTGAGGGAAGCGGCTATAGTTTGTTAAATATGTAAAAAAAATCTGTTGCATGGACATCCTCGAGCGCGTCAGATATTGATAGCATCAATGCCCTACGTATTTTTAATAATGTACGTATGTTAATCTGATCGTTTGCATGATGTGGGTGGTTGTATTAAAGGGTTGAAAATGAAAAAAAAATAAAAATTATCGAGCGCGTCAGATTTTCTAAGGGAGTGTTAAGTGCGCCAAAAAAAAGCTCTCATTCTCTAATCTGACGATTTCGATGGGACGCAAACCCACGGGCATTTTCATAATTTGCAAAAAAAAATCGCAATTTTGAAATACTCAAGCGCGTCAGAATAAGATATATGTGTTTCATCTTTATGTTCTAAACGTACTGTCTCATAATCTGACGATTATCTAGAGGGATTCGCCTGATCTGACAAAAAAAATTTAGAAAAACGGTTCACCTAAAGGGCCATCCCTGCAAATTCCCGCTAATTCCATTCCTGGGCGCTTAAAATTGATATTTTGAGCTCGCTGAGTTCAAAGAAATAACATTTCTATGCATTTGAGCTCTCCCAGCTCGAAAGTCTGATAGAAGTTTCATAGAACACTATTTTTGGAATTTTCAAACCGCAATAACTTTTGAATGGATGAAGCAATTTTCACGTGGTTGGCGGCATTCGACGCAGTTTTATCATCCTCATAAGTAATTTTGGAGTACAAATTTCGGAGTAATCCCAAAATAACACTTTTTCGGGTTTCTTTCGTTCACGATATCTCTCGAACTAATCAACCGCTTTTGACCAGCTTGGTGGCGATCGACGTGGTTTTTCAAGCTCAAAGGCGGATTAGTTTTTGAAGTTGATCGATAAAGAAACCACCTTAAAAAAATATTTTTTATTTTTTGTCCGAATCGGTTCAAATTCACAGGAAATGTAATTTTGAGGGAAATATTTAGAACGCCATTTAGTAGATTCCGATCGGTTTAAGGAAATGTAGGCATCACGCAGCTGCACGCATTTAACTTTATCGACGAATTTTTGTTATTTCGGCTTGCGGAAATCGTCAGATTATATATTTTTCATTATTCTTGAATTATTTCCTTCAAAATAAAAAAAAATTAGCTACGCTCGAGAATGTCGAGATGACGTTTTTTTTACAACTTTCTTGCCCTCCCCTTTTTTCTCGTCACTCTCAAATTGTCAGATTAGTGGAATATACACTTTTTAGGATGTAATTAACTCACCCTACCTTAATTTGACGCGCTCGGGAATTTCTGATGGTCAATTTTTTTTTACTAATCTGATCCTGTCTCCTTCACGGGCGGCTTTATATATGGGCCTCATATTTTGTGGAGGTACTTAACCGGGTACAAGGTATCCCCCTATATATTAATCTGCCGCGCTTTAGTAAATCCCGAAATCCCCTCTTGGGCTCCCCTACCACTATAACGGATAAATTTTCCGATCGTGACAGTAAAATATGAACTAAATCTTATGGTATCTAATCGTAATGATATCTACACTATATTAGTGCGAATAAATTATAATTATAATTATTTTTCAAGGTTTAATGTAGAAGAATAATGTTGATATGTTACATGTGCGTTTAAAACTTACTATTTGACTTTTACCGCAAATTATAACAATTAAGTGCTCAAATATCGTGCTCTCTCAACCCTGAGGTGCGAACGGCTTACGGGTTTTTCTATCTATGAACACTTATAAAGGAAAAATCATAAAGAATTTGGCATGGCTCAGATTTAAAAATCGGTCTGTCATGGATACAAAAATCTGAGGTCACTACATGTTATTTTTAGTTAACATTCTAAGGTATTTCACCGCTACCACCACAGTACAACACTACCAGAGTATTTATTTTACCGCATTTCAAGACAATTTTAATGATGGTGAACACCCAATAAGAGTAATTCAATCTGTGTATGTCTAACTTTTAATGCGTTAATCCGAAACAATTTACTAATTGCTATTGCAATTAGTTAAACTAAAAGTTAAACCTTTCGTCACTGTTTATTCTGTGGTGAAAAAATAAGTAGTTTATAAGGGGGTATAAAAACTAAATAGGAGCAGTGTTGGCATAGTCAGCGTACGACTCTCTTCCCTGAGGTCTTAGGTTCGATCCCCGGCTGTGCGCCAATTTCTTTCGTTCGTTCTTCGTCTTTCGTTCTATGTGCGCATTTAACATTTAACCGGCTTGCTTTAGATTTTTTACTAGATTGACTATGATTATGAAACAGATTCAAAAATCTGAGGCCCAGACCTAAAAAGGTTGTAACGCCACTGATTTTTTATATTAGTTTAATAACAGTTTCAACATATTATATATATATTTACCGTAAAAGATAGCAACGCGAGGCAGCATTTGATTGAAATACTCAATTCTTCGGCGAATTTCATCTAAATCTTGAATAAAGAAAGCGTCCTTTTGAAAACCACTTTCTATTATTGTTTCAGCTATATCTTCAAGTGTATGTTTATCTAATACATAAGTTTTAGACGTATTTCTTGACTCCATTCTGAATATATAAACGGCAAAAAAGTATATTCAAAACTTATTTGGCTTTACACAAAATACTGAAATAAGATTTAAAAACCATGGAGTTATATATCGATGGCTCACTCGAAAGTACAATACAAAATGAATAAGTAGCTAATTAACTTTAAAATGCTATACCTATTTGGAGGTATGTTATTCAAAAACAAAATTTATGGTTCAGAAAAAAAACATACAAAATAACAAGCGTAAAATTATGTTTTAAGTGATTTGTGTCAAATTGTTAAATTTGTAAGTGTTTATGATTAATGAAAGTTAATAAAACATAACTTATATATGTATGTACATCGAATAAATGCCGTCTGATAGTAAAAAACTTGACATTAGAATATCAATGAAAATAGGAATAAATTTAATTAACTAAACTAAATTATCAAATTGGAACTTTTAACATTGGAAAAATTGGAATTAAAATTGCCTTTATTTTTATCCTAACTAGGGCTTCATACAAAATTCTACAAATTCTGTAAACTCGTTTGATAAAGTTGTTTAACATTACTAATTACTTATTTATCAAAAGTTATCGATCACTGCCGTCTAATGCTTTCAAGGGAAACATGGTTAAATTTTTAAAGGCCTTTAATGCCTGGGAGTGTATTTAGATTGTAGATGACATTATTATAGTTAATAAGACATTATGATAGTTAATAAGACATTTGCATGCGTGTTCTTATTATTATAATAATTATTATTTTGCAAAAATATGGTACAAACATGTTATGGTGGTACAATCTAAAGTTCGTATGTTCCACACATAATGGCGTGCAAATTTGTCTTAAAATGTAGAAGATACAATTACACTATGAGTCATATCATTATAGCCAATTCTTATATTATTTTATCATATATGGATGATATTGCGAGTTGATAATTAATAATAATAATCTTTATTTATTTTTTCTCATAAAAACTTAGTACGTAAACAAGTGACAGTTATATACTATTATAAATAAAATAATTGTCTTACTTCTATTTAGGGAAAATGCTAGTTTGTGTGAGACTGATGCCTGCTAAAGGTAAGAGTACCTGTGTTATACGTCATCAAGCCTCCACCACTTCGGATCGACAGAAGGTCTTAAAAAGTAGAGAAAAATTTAGTGAGAATAAACAATCATTATAATAAATCAATATTTATAAGGATACACATATAAGGAAACCACATGGGGTATGTGTGTGTGCCTAAGTGTGTGTATGTGTGTGGGTGGATGTCTGTGTATAAGTGTGTGTACGTGAGTGTGTGTCTGTGTATGTATGATTACTTTTATATTTTACTACTAGCAGACCGGCCAAGCGTTGCTGTGGCTAAGGTTTTAGTGATATTACATAGTAGTTACCTATTCAAGGGAAACGGTAGGAGAACACCAGTTATGGGGACCACCATGCTTTTTTGGTGGTAATGCCATTAAATTGTAGCTTATGTGAAACGTTGGTACTTTCAACACAGCGCCATCTGTTAGAATTGTGACTATCAAATAATAAACAAATCTTTTGCAATAAAATAGTATTACGAATATAAATTGAGATGTAAGCTATCTTTTAAGTTAGATCAAACTGCACACGGTGTGTAAATTTGATTGAAATCGGTTCGGTAGTTTAGGAGTCCATAGCGGACAAACAACGTGACACGTAATATATATTAAGATTATACTATTAAACTAATATACTTATTATTATATATAATTAATCAATCTGCAAATTTCTTTGCAAATAAACGATTTATAATAGGTATAACAAATATTTGACAGTCAATTAGTAATATCAAAAAGGTTAAAGAACACTGTCCATTTGCGTACATCAAAACTTAAGTTCATAAAGAATTCTGTAATTACAAGTCTCATCCCTTGGGCGTCAACTACTTCTTATTACTTATGTTAATATAGGAGTAACGCGGTCTTCCCTCGGGCGCTGTGAGATTTTCTATAGAACTTGGGTCATAAATCCACGCCCAACTGGATGCTTGTTTGCATAATACAAGACCAGTCGGCTCTGTTTCATTACTTTGACACGTAACATATGGCTATGAATTTGTAGGCATTACTGTTTAATAAATATGTGTATGGTCCATAAAGAAATCGATTTAAAAATGAATATACGTGGGCAACACTGAAAATGTTTAGAACTAGCCAGTTAGAAACATTGCTAATGAAAACTTTTTTTAATTTCAATTTTAAAACTCTTTGGTAACCTAATGTAGTATATTGCATTCATTTATCATTTGTTTTTGTGAATTGGCGGCAAATCTAAAACTCTTGTTACACGTGAAAATGAACCTAACGCGAGAAAATTTTCAGTCAATGATTTATTATGACTTTCGTTGTGGGCTTACTCAACAACAAAGCTATGATAGGGTGCAATTAGCATTTCTTAATGAAGCCCCATCTCGTACGTCATTGTAAATAGTGACAATTGGTTTAACGTGTTTAAGCGTGGACGTAGCAATCTCAATGATGATCCGCGTGAGGGACGTCCTGTAACAGGGACTGCTGAAGATAACATCAGTGCTGTGCGACGCATGATAGAGGAAGATAAAAGAGTGACCTATCAGCAGATACGGGCAAGCCTAGGCATTGGCATGAGTCAAGTTCAAAAAATATTTAGCCCTCAGGAAGCTTTGTACCAGATGGATTCCCCATATTTTAACCAACGACCAGAAACACCTTCGCATGAACAGGTGTCGCCAAATGTTAGTTAGATAAGTTCAACGGCGGTGACTCAAATACTGTATTTGACATCGTTACAGGTGATGACAGCTGGATATATTACTACGAACCCAAAACTAAAGATAATATTCGAGTTTTCCGCTTTACGAGCCCTGAAGATGGGGTGAAAGCGTACGAAAATGCCATAGAAGAGACCTCTAAAGCAGAATGGGCCCACTGCTTTTCTCAGTGTTTCCATCGAATGCGACGATGTGTAGAGAGGAATGAAAAACAGTAAAATTATTGCCAACTTTCTACATTAAGCCGTTTTTCCTTTTCTAAACATTTTCAGTGTTACCCGTGTATTTGAAACATTTTGATAACGGTGACCCACCTTGTAACTCTAGTTATCTATTATTAATTATTCGCCAGCATGTGCATTTGATTGTCAGAAATTTATTACGGTACGATTAAAATGATATAAAAAATACAAAAATTTTAAGTGTTTTACTAAATTGTTTTTGAACACTAGCATAACAACACCATTATCGAGTGGTTTGTAAGTAATTGTACTGAGATCATGTTTCGTAGTTTTTTTAAAGGACAAGGGGCAAACGGGTAGAAATCTCAGAACTTTCAAAGACAAACACTTCCGTTATACGTAACTATGATGATTGAGGATGCGTTAATTTTTATTTATGGTAAATGCTACGTTCTTATTGTTAATAATACTATACAGCCACTATTTCACTTGGTTACAAAAATATCGGTTCAGAAACTTTAGAACTTATCTATCTTGTGATATATAAATCAAATCTCTTTTTGTAGAAGTGTAGCTTATTTAAAAAAACTAACTGAAAACTTAACAAGCAAATGTTTACTTAAATAGTTTAAAAAATCTTAAACCAACGTTAACAGTTGAACCGACCAAATTGTTTACTTTTTGCGAAGCACAAACAAATTTGAGTCAGACTTTCTAAATTGTTTCGTAATAACTCTTGCCAAGTTTAAATTTCTTGAAAGAGTTTTTAACATTCGTAGATTCTAGACTTACCTTTTGCTACATTACCGAGATTTTGCTTATAAAACATGCATTTGTGATGGTAAATTCATAAAAACAAAATATAAATTATGGAAATTACAATGAATTTTTGTAAAAGTATTTTTTATTATTTATAAATAGCAATGGGCAGGTATATGTGTGGGTAATAAACACTTTTTTGGTGAACGTGACCTTGAGGTTTTGACCATTTTATTTCATGAGGACGATGACCTTCTTGCAATCAGATTCACATACGAGGATTTTAGGTGCAACAGTTGAACTTCTCATGAACGAGTACAGAATCATTAATTAGGGAATATGTACCTAAAGCATCTAAACGGTTATTGAAGCAGAAAGACACGAAAAAAAATTTATGTTACAGGACGCAAACGGATGAGGGCTCATCTGATGTTAAGTGATACCGCCGCCCATGGACACTCACACTGCCAGAAGGCTCGCAAGCGCGCTGCTGGCTTTTTAAGAATGGGTAAGCTCTTTTCTTGAAGGCCCTGAAAGTCGAATTGTTTCGGAAATACTTCAGTGGGTAGTGGTGGTGCGCGGCAAAAATTGCCTTAAGAATCGCTCAGTTGTGGAACGACAGACGTCGAGGTGATACGGATGGTATTTTATATGAACTCAAATGCATTTTAAAAACAATTTCTAAAACTGTTCATATCGTACTCATTACAGAAACATGGATCACTAATGAAACTCAGGCCCAAGAGATGAGTCTACCAAACTATACTCATTATTTCAATTATAGATCGGATTTTAGAGGTGGTGGAGTCTCAACTTATGTCCATAACAGTATTAGACATAGTTTGTCGGAGTCAACATATAAAGATGGCAACAACTACCTATGGGTCAAATTAGACAGATATGCCACCGAAATTGGACTTGTGTATAATCCTGGAGATACAAACTTCTCAAAGTATTTGGAAGAACTTCGCTTGCAACTAAGAGAAAGAAAGAGGGCTGTAGTCTTTGGGGATTTTAATATAGATTTAGTGAAAAAGAATGAAAAACAAACTAAGCAGTATATGGATGTAATGGACGAGGCTGGATATAACATCATAAATAAAATTAGGAAAAAATATTGTACACGTGACTCGAAAACACGTAAATCAATAATCGACCACGTGTGCTCAAATTTAAGAAGTGACCGTTTTCATATGGCATTTATTGAGACAGGAATGTCCGACCATAGGCAACTTTATATCGAGTTAAAAAAATCCAAAGCCCCGCAGTTAATATACTCTGAATATGAAGCCATTGACTATGCTAAATTTAACAAACTATTCACGACCTACAATTTAGATGTAGCAACACTTGATTATTCTTTACTAGAAGATACGATTAAGGACTGTGTAAGGAAATGCAAACAAGTAAAGAAAAAGATACTTAATCCACCTCAGAAAGATTGGATAAGTGGAGAAGTCATTAGTGCAATTCACTTTAGAAACCAATTATGGGCTGAACTGAAAAAAGATCCTACAAATATAGTTGTTCAAGCACAATATACTACTACAAGAGATACGGTCAAAAGAAAAATAAGGGAAACTAAAGATAATTACTTCTCCAATGAATTTATTAAACACGCTAAAAACCCGAAAAAAATGTGGAGTCTAATAAATAAATTGGCTAGTAACAAGCTAGATAAAGATTGCACACCTTCCAAACTTATTATAGACACTAAAGAGTTAACTCAAACAACCGATATTTGTGCTGCTTTTAATACATACTTTTCTACCATAGGGCTAAAACTAGCCAATGAAATACCAACACAATTTCACATTAATTTTACACTAGCACTTCCTCAAAGTCTTAACTCTGAACTATCTAACTTTAATCCATGCACAACACTTGAAATCACTAATATAATAAAAACACTAAACACGAATTGTAGTACTGGAATAGATGGGATCAATACTAAAACAATAAAATGTGTAATTGATCATATTTCTGAATATCTCTCGATCTGCTTTAATAAGCTGCTGCATAAAGGTGAATTTCCGGATTCTCTTAAAAAGGCCAGAGTTGCTCCTATCCATAAATCTGGCCCCAAAACCGAACCCGGCAATTACAGACCAATATCTATTCTACCTACAATATCAAAAATATTAGAAAAGATTATTTACTCACGACTTGACACTTACTTGCAAACTAACAATTTCATTTTTAAACGCCAATATGGTTTAAGATCAAAAAGCAGCACTTTATCAGCCACAGCCGATCTCGTTAGCGACATAAAACAAAATATTGACTCTAAGAAAATGGCGCTGGGTGTCTTTATTGATCTGAAAAAAGCGTTTGACACCGTAAGCCACAACTTATTGCTTAAAAAAATTAGAATGCATAGGAATAAAAGATTGTGCACTAAAATTATTCAAATCTTATCTATCAAACAGAACCCAGATAGTAAAAATAGGTAATGCTCAAAGTTCAGAAATACCAATAACATGCGGCGTCCCAAAAGGATCTATATTAGGTCCATTGTTATTTTTAATATATATTAACAACATTCACGAACTCGGTTTACACGGCCGAATCACTCTCTACGCTGATGACACCTGCTTATTTTACTTTGGTTCAAATATCCAGACTTTGGTTGCTCAAGCTCAATCAGACCTAAATGTTCTATCTTCTTGGTTTCAACAAAATCTTCTAACAATTAATATTTCAAAAACATCTTATGTAATATTCAAGGCAACAAATAAACTCATTCCTATCTTTCAACCGCTTAAAGTTCAAGATGTTGAAATCAATAACAAAAAATGGGAGAAATATCTGGGTCTTAGAATGGATACAAATTTAAAATGGAACTTTCATATATCACACATAATTACCAAACTAAAATCACTTATAGGCAGATTTTGGTCAATATGTAAATGCATTCCGCAATCTGTACGTCATTTGATCTATAATTGTTTAGTCAAGCCACATTTCATATACCTAATTGAAATATGGGGTACAGCATGCAAAAACAAAATTTCTACAATACAAACACTACAAAATAAATTAATAAAAGCACTATTCAGATTCAATTTTTTAACACCTACTAATAAAATCTACCAAGAAACTAAAATTATGACGATTAAACAACTATATGTTTATAGCACCTGTATCCTTATTAAAAAAAATTTAAATAACTCTCTACATAGTAACTTATCATTTAATAAAATCAAATACACCACTACACGCAATACTCGTCGAGCGAGTTTGCTTATCTTGCCAAAGCCGCGCACAAATTATTTAAAGAGATCTATTAGGTATGAGGGTGTGCAATTGTTTAATCGGTTGCCGTCTAAGGTTCGTAACATTAGCGTGTTTGATCAGTTCAAAAGGGCATTAAAGACACACATCAGAATGGGTCCATTAGAATAAAATTGGGTTAGCTGATGACGACGTGTATCTCGTTCGTATATACTTAATATTAAATTTCTCATGTAAATAAAAAATAATTTTTGTAATGAGAAATAAAGTTCTTTAAACATTAAACATTCTACCTCGACGTTCGATGATGCAACTCAGCTGCAACCTATGTATAACCTATATAGTATATACCTTGGTCTTTATCTCGATAGTAACCTATCGTGGAGTCAAAATCTTCTCTTACTGGTATACTTCGTAAAGTTGCTAGATGCTTTCGAAGAACAGTTCGAATAACCATATACAATTCCTTAATAAAATAACATTTATTATATTTGATAAAAGTATGGGTTAGCGCTTCAACTAGTACACTTAACATCAGGTTCTACAAAATAAATTAATTAAAATCCTTTTTTATCCTCTTTCTTCCACTAACAAAATATACTTTGTCACAATATTAATGAACATTGAGCAGCTACAACACAAGATGCATTTTAGTTTAAAAAAAATTACCTAAAATCAGAACCGAATACGGTCGCAAAAATATAACCTATTTCGGAGCCAGTCTTTACAACAGCCTCCTGAGATACTGGAAATAGTAGCAATGGACCCGTTTCGAATATGCCTGCGAAGTTTTTTGGTAGATGGACTCTAATGCAATAACTAACTTAGGGTCCTTCAAGAAAAGAGCGTACCACTTCCTGAAAGGCCGGCAACGCACTCGCGAGCCCTCTGGCATTGACAGTGTCCATGGGCGGCGGTATCACTTAACATCAGGTGAGCCTCCTGCCCGTTTGCCCCCTGTTCTATAAAAAAAAAAACTGCGTACGATGATGTTGTGATATACATGTATATAGTTTTATATGTTTTAATTTCTTTTTTTTAACGTGACAACGTCTAATAAATCGATGAACGCCGGTTGCACGCACGGAAAAAGCATGACTCATTGTCCCGTTACGCTCATTGTCCAGTTACGCCTGCTTTGTATCCATACAAAATAGTGAGTTCAAAAAATGATTCAATTTTATTTATAAAAGTATGCAATCATTTCATCAATGTTTTGTCACGACGTCACGTTTAATTATCGTCAGTAAACCGACTTAAAAAAAAAAAAAATTTTATTAAGGAATATAAGATACAGGTATCACTTATTCCACGTCATTAAATTTTAACCGGTAGACATCCCTACTCATCGACAAAGAAGACAGAGGGTGTAGGCCGAGAGAAAAAGCCGGTATAAAAAACTCTCGGTATTCTTTTAAAATAGCAAATCATCATACAAAATGACTATGTCAAACAACACTTATTTTAAAACAAATATCGCAAATTAGAAGTAGCCTGTCTAGCACTAGTCCCAAACTTTACGGACAACCAAGTTTGTACAAGTATGTTTTTATTTTTAATACGAATAAACTTCTTTAAATCGAAGCATTTCTAATAACTTCCATTTAATAGACTTTGTTATCACAGCACACGATAATTCGGAAAATTTAATGTCAATGCTCCGCACCCACTTTGCAAATTGCGTCTGTGACAAGCTTTGTAGAGGAAAATTTAAATTTATTTAGCAATTCACAAAATGAAAATAGTTAAAAGAAATCTCGAGTGTTCGAGTTATCAGCTTTGTAGTGCTCTTTGAAGGAGCTAGTTAATGTATTAAAGTGCGGCAAAAAACGCGCCTGAGAGGTTTTAAACTTATTTCCTACTTTCAGTGTTAATGCATTTGAATGTAAAATATGCAAGTTCTTTTGTTGAGGTCTTTTGTGTCGCGATACGGGAAATGCGGCGTAAAATATAAAACCTTAAGAATATTACCAACAAATAATTTTCTTTTATTTATTTATAAGTAATCTTACTTAATTAAATATTATTATTTTCGCTATGTAAATTAGATTTAAGAATGCTACTATTGATTGAGAAATCTGAGGACAAGACTTAAAGAGGTTGTAGCACCACTGATTTATTTTTGTTTTTTTCTGAGGCTCCAAAAACTAACACAGACACAGCGCACGCTTACAACAACTCTCAGCTACACTCTGATATACAATATACATTATACATACATTCATATATATGTACTTATGCATTCACACATACTTAATTTCTTATACTATTTGATTAGTTGTAATACTAATACTACTTTTTCTTTAAAAAAATGCTATAAACATACCCCATGTACCACGGAATAATCGTTATCTCGTTACCCACAACGCAAGGACTCCCTAGTGTGGGGACTAGCGATAGATGAATTTTGTCACAACCATATTTCTGTCTTGTAAATACAGTGCTTGAATTTATCTAAAAAAATTTATATAAGGAAGAACAGTGTGTTTATTCGAAAAGTTGTGTACTTTTTTGCTCAGCTCGCGGCTGTTTTTGTTAAATTTAACGTAGCGTATTCTATGTTATAAAAGTTACGGTTTAAGATATTTATTTCTCATGAAGAACATTACAACATTCACTTGCAAGAGAACATTAAATGAACTTAGGACTGACGTTTGACCACTGTCTCATCTCATGTTAAGTGAGAGGTGGCCTATTGGAGGGAATGCCTGCCCAGGAAATGGCTATTTAACCGCCGCTTAAATGAACCCATATTAAACTGTCTAGGGAAGAAGGAAGTAAGAAGTTACACTCATTTGCTGTTTTATAACAAATGACGAACCAAATCGTGCAGTGTGGCACCTGGGGATGTCGACAACAAAGGGTGAAACTCCAATATACTAATTAATACAATATTACCTTGAGCTAGCTAATAAATTAATAGTGTATTACACTAGTAAAACAATTGCAGTAGGCAAGAAACAGAAGACTTATTAGATAAAAATCCCACGAACATAGGCTCCACCAACACGTGAAAGTCAAGGGTATTCAACTCCTTGATATCTGAGAAGACTGTGTATGTGAAAAAAATAGAACACAAGAACAGAGTGTCTTCCATTTAAAAGAGACTGTAAGTAGTGTTATGGGACACTTTGTTATGGTAAATATCCTTATTAGTAAATTAGGTTAGACTTAAATTACTTATTAGTCTTAAGTTAGGCTAGATCGTAATGTTCCATGATGACTCAGTGAAGACATGTGTGTTAACAAAAATTGATAAAAATACAAATGTAAAAACATTCAAATTTCATTCAGATGTGTTTGATTTGTGTTTATGATTTTTACGATGCGCAAACAGAATATTGCCTATAACGCGACCCAATAAATAAAGTAAAAACTAGTGTACCAGTATATAGACGTCACACATAATATATAAAATGTATTTTTAATAATTTAATAATCTATGTAATATATTCTTAGTAATTTTCCCAAAATTGTTTTGTCAATTCACTTATTCACACATAACGCATTATACATAAAAGCATTAAGGAAAGCGGAAAATATTCATCCATTGCCACCATAATGCTAATTAGATGGTACCAACCGCCCATTATCCTATTCCTTATATCCCGCTAACAGATACAAACTCAAGAAATTAACATAACAAGGAGTTACTTCCTCTAACTATTTAATTGTATAAAGGAATTGGAATAAAAGTCGATTGTCGCGTTTTGAACTTTCTATTTAACTTAGGACGATTAAATTAAGATATGTAAGATTAATTAAGAATGTTTTTATTGGGTTTTATAGATAGACTTGATGAAGTTATCTTGAATCAATTCACCTAAAGAAACCCCTGCCGGTAGCAACCATTGTGAACTGATATTGATTGTGATGACTATCCGCTAGAATGTGGATTCAGCATACTACTTCTGCGGGCTCGTCTTTGTCTGGAATAGACTTCTAACGTTGGGTTACGTAGACGCTTTATATTAGTTTAAGATCGGCTTATATTTACGTGAGTTATTAAACACAAATATAATATAAATATTGTATATTCAGTTATGGAATCGATTTTTTTCCAATACAAAAAAAAGGGTGCGTGTATTTATGTACGCGCGTAAGAAGTTATACTTCTTTGGCATTATTAAAAATAGTTTTTGATTGCATGCAAATAATTAATTACAATTAAATAATCAAAGACAGGAGAAAGGAGTCATTATAGTCAATAAAGTTCAGTTTACATTTGAAAAATTAAATAAATAAATATTTATTATTATTCTCTTACATTAAATGTAATATAAATTATATTATTATTCGAATGTTGTTTTTAAATAATGTCCAATGCCGTACCATTTTCCGTGGGCAACTTTATTCTGTTAATTTTGTGCCACGGTGCGCGCACATCGTAAAATTTCACTCTCATCAATTTTTCATAACGCGCCTAAAGAAGTATAACTTCAAAAACGTACAGTATTTACAATATTATTAACCTACAGTAATAATAAAAATTAATAAATAGTAAATGAAAACAAATTTAAAAAGTTTGGTCCCTGTGGCAGCGCGCAGTGCTGGCAGTGTGTCCGATACTATCTACTGCCTGTTCATTTTAACCCCACGGCCCAAATAAATATAGTATAAATTAATATACAACTTTCGACTGCTGTCGTGGTGATAGAGAGTTGGTCCTTAAGTATTATTTTAGGCAATTTAACTAACAATAAATCTGTTAATTTAACATGGAATGATGTTTTTTATTTTAATATAAGAAAAAACACAAAACCTTTACCACCACCACGAATACATTTACTTCGATATATCGAATAACAGCCAGTTTCGCGGTCATTTGGAAGGAGTACCAGCTCCTTTTGCATGACCGTATTCAACTATTCAACGAAGAGCGATTCCAATCACTTTCCGCGCGGCTTAATCCCATGGCGTTGCGTACAGATGTGATGGGACTCTCTGCATCTTCTACTATGAAGAGTATTCGGTGAATTTGTGCGGACTAATACCTGCAGCTGAGTTTCATCATCGGACGTCAAGGCAGAATACAAAATACCATCCGTATCACCTAGGGTCCTTCGAGAAAAGAGCGTACCAATTCTTAAAAGGCCGGCAACGCACATGCGAGGCTTCTGGAAATGTATATATGTCTATGGGCGGCGGTATCACTAAATATCAGGTGAGCCTCCTGTCCGTTTGCCTCCTATTACATAAAAAAACACAAAACTTTTAACCACGAATACAATTATAGAATAACCAAGGAAATTCTTACAGAAATAATTTACTCTTTAAAGAAGATCGAAGAGGCAAGGAATTCTATTATTGTTCGATGATAACAAGTAATGACGATCCAAATTATGTTAGCAACTCTTTGGGCATCAACAATGGGGTGAAACGGTGAAGGGTTGAAACTTTAGCGTGCTTCTAGCGTATTTTGAAAGGGGATGACGTTTAGTTTAGTCCAATCTCTGGAGAACAGTCTATAGGAAAACAAATGACTGTAAAAAATGAAATCAAAATATCCATTATTAATGTAACTCAATATACACTTGTATTAATATATTGAATATTTCTAAATGTACATTTACTGCCAGTTCTCAAATCACGGGCGTATAATGATTGAGAACTGGTAATGCACTTTCCGTCGCTCTTTTAAATCGCCAAGTGTTTTAAAAAAGTTTGTAAGCAGCCTGAAACCATTACATCATACTCTTTATCACATCTTAATGGTCAAGAAAACTCACAAATATCAGTTTTTGAAGTGAAACTTCTTTAGGCGCATGAGGGTAAAATTTTTTCGGAACGTCACGAAGATGTGCAGCGTTTTTGACGAAGAAAAGGGAGAGAGCGATTGAGACCGATTGAGAGAGAGTGAGAAGGGTAAATTTTTTTATTTGTATTTGTATTAATTTTCGACACTTTTAATATTTTAATGACACTTAAATTCATTAAATTGCTAACATATCTTCCTTTTTCCCTACCGCTAAGTCTCGGAAATCTGAAGTTTTAGATTTGTATAAATATAAACAAGAGTAAAAAATTTGTTTGCCAAATAAGTTTCACTTCTGACATGTGTACTTTGTACGCACGCACTTTTATTTATTTTAGAAAGGGACATAAATGTGCAAACGAAGTTGGCCAAATAAATATTACACACATGTATGTATCAACTAAATTATTTCAATTAAGAATTTCAACTCAACTAGAGTTTTGAGTCGAGTTTCTGAAATCACGTTTTCGTCTTTTGTTTTAATTATAGCGTGACCCGTTTAGCTTTGCACTAGCTCACGTTTTCGCATTTGTAGCTCGAAATGTACCAAGATGAAATTCATTCTAAGTATACATATACAACTTGCAAGCAACATTTTGTATCTACCTTCACCATCATTACTCATAACACACGTGAAACCAAAGTATTACCTATATTATAATTAAATTTAAAACGATTGCCGACATAATGTTACATCTAGAAAAAATACAAATAAAAACGAATTGCACATCCTTAAGAGGCAAAACAGGAGCAGTGGAGCAGTGTTGGCCTAGTGGCTTCAGCGTGCGACTCTCATACCTGAGATCGTAGGTTCGATCCCCGACTTTGCACCAATGGACTTTCTTTCTATGTGCGCAAAAACATTTGCTCGATCGGTGGAGGAAAACATCGTGAGGAAACCGACATGTCTTAGACCCAAAAATCGACGGCGTGTGTCAGGCAATGGAAGCTGATCACCTACTTGCCTATTAGATTTAAAAAAATGATCATGAAACAGATTCAGAAATCTGAGGCCAAGACTTAAAGAGGCAAAGACTGATTATTTAAGGGGCAAAACTGCTTTGTAGTAATAGCTATTATTATTCTGTTTTCAAAAAAACTATATAGTTTAGGTTAAATGATATATTTGCGTGTCTCATAATTTGCTTTATAAGTCTTGCTACTAGAAATAATAGCTTTGATGGGAAGCAAATCTTTAAGTTTTTCCCGTAAAGGCAATGACCATACCAACCTTATAAATAAATGTAGATTGTTTAATGTAAATCGTTTGTCCTGAAAAATACCTTGACATTAAAATCAATGAGCCAGGAAATATATAAAGCGGACTAAATTATATCTCATTTAAAATTCAAGAGATATTTTGTCTATCTCCGTATTGCTATCACGTCCCAAGGCCTAGCCGAAGATAAATAAGTTAAGGGTCCCGATATTTCACTCCCAACCAATAATCGAGAGGGGATCTTTAAAATGTCTCCTGAACTAAATTTTAAACTATAATTGGCGAAAGCTGTTCTTAAAGATATTTAAGGACTGTTTACGTATATAGAAATCGACATCTTAGGTGAGAAGTACACCCCAAGTGCCTTCAATAAGTAAAGCAGGCCTTTGTCTGCGCTAGTAATAGTCTCCGCTATTATTAGTCTCACACATTCACATACTTAATGTCTTATAAGACTTGTGTTTTTTTTTTAGTTATTAAGCTTACGACATCACACACAGTACTTAATCTACTAATTATTTAAAAAATACAAGATAATACAAGCACACAACAAAAAAGAATAAAATTATAGAAATTTGTTGGCACTTAAAAGCAGAAAAAAAAGAAAAATCATCAGCAAAACAGCGAATTAGGTTCAAGAAAGGCACCCCACAATGGTTTCTCTAAAACCGATCAGCCCACTACCGAATATATCCAGCTCCGGATAAGCTGTGTTGTGTTTTATTAGTTATAACACTAAACCTACTTTTTCTCAAAAACTGTTTCAAACATGTACCATGTACCACTGACTAAATGTTATCTAGTTACCCACAACACAGGGATTCCCTAGTGTGGGGGCTAGCGATATATGAATTATGTCATAACCTATTTGCCATGAATAAAATTATTATTATTATTGTATTATACTTATTATCCTTCAGACAAGCAAAAAACCTGGGGCAGCCTCGGAGCAGGCAGAAAATAATAAACGGCACGAATATAAGAGTCTTTCCTCCAACTTCGATTTTGTTCCCTTTGGAGTAGACTCTTGGGTCGTGAGGTTCAAGTGCACAGGCCCTAAAGATTTATGTTGGCGCCTAGTAGATAGTACCGGTGACCCCAGAGCTGGTACTTTCCTGGCTCAACGAATAAGTATCGCAATACAGCGAAATGCTGCCAGCGTTAAAGGTACGCTGCCACAGGGACCAAACTTTTTACATTTGTTTTGATTTTCTTTTTAATAATTTTTATTATTACTTTGTAGGTTAAGAAAATTGTAAATACTCTTTACCATGTTTGTATAATTATAAATAGTATTAGTGGTTATAGAACGTGAATGCTCTCCCTCTGTACTTGTAATCTGTGGAAATGGTCAGTATTAATTAATATCAGCCGCCGTGGCAGCAAAGGACATTTATTAATTAAGATCCCAAGCAATGTCAAAGGCCAGTAACGCACACGCGAGCGTTCTGGCAATGTATGGTCGGTATTCAAAGACGTCATTTAGATCAAAGATCACCTGAAGCTATATTTAAAATGATATTCGTACTCAAGTAGCTAATTCCAGTATGTATTTATAGCAAATTTAGATCGCACTAGCACTTTTCGGCACAGAGACGGCTTATTGGAACGTGTCAGCCATATATCACGCAAGGCTAAGAGACAAGCAAGTTACATTTATACTGCAGCTAATCTTTGTTCAACTATTGGTCAAATGGATATATATTACGTCATTATGAAATTGACGTTTTGTATGGGATGAACAAAAGGTAGATTTTTTCAAATATATAATTAATATATTTAATTAATCAAAGTATGTACCATTGCTATCTATGCACTTTTGTCATCTTATAGTTCATTGGACCCTTTATTAAAAAAATCGGGTGGGAATGAAAAAAATCTTTGAAGGCGGTTTCGGCTGCGCCATCGGAATTGAATGTTTTACCTTGCAAAAAATTACCCAAATTACGAAAAAAAATGGTAATCTGCCCTGCGATTCTGTAACTCTGGCTGCTTCACGACTGATTTGAGAGCGTCCGCCGATGCGAAAACCGCTGTGTGAGTTCGAAAAGTGAGTTACAGAATCGCAGGGCTGTTGGAGCAAAGGTGGGGAGGACGTTGGATATATCAGACATTCAAATTCAATTTCAAATTCCTCTAATTTGGTAGCAGTCTATTGTGCAGTGTGTGGTCTAGTGTTGTCGTGAAGCAGCAGTGGCCTAGAGCGAGAGGAGCGGATAAGCACAAGCAAAGAGCCTGGAGCTCTCGGACCTATTGGTAGTTAGACTGGATGCAGTTCCTCCCTTTGGATGAACCTTCACTTCAAAAAGTTTTTCGCTAAGCTTGGGTATTATAATTAAAAAAAATTATATTGTAAGCCATTTATTTCGAAATCTTAAAATAAACTTATGACAAAGAAAAACCACTTAAAAATATAATTACCTGTTCGGCACTTTCTTACATACCCTATATCTAAAAGTATAGAACGCTTACAAAATTTGTGTTATACAAATTCACACTATACCAAAGGTGCCTTTAAATAAACAATTTATTAATTCATCTACATATAAATAAATGACAATATTCTATAACAATATCGATTAATGGTCTCATTGAAAAATTTACTATAAGCCTTAATTAGTTAAACATTATTTATGCAATAGCTTTTACGATTATACAAAATATTAATAAGTACTATTCTTCTGTCTTCTAAATAGAATTATGAAAGTAGCTGTTGGTAATTGAATCAAAATACTAAAAGGTTTAGACTAAGCTTTTTGAAGTACAACGAGTAATGTATGCATAGTATGAATAACTTCTTTAAAACATTTATTTTTACCCAGGATTTGAAGTGTCGAACTTGAAATGCAAAATTTACCTAAAAGTCGAGTGGTGGTAGCGGAGGGCTACTTTTATTCCAAATTTGCCGTGCACCTGAAATAAAATATATTTTGTAATGCATTTTAGATTGATTTACTCAATTATTAACTGGAATTTGAACATTAAGATCCAATAAATTTAATTGAAATATTTTTCAATATTCATAGCGTTGTTTGACTGTTAGACCAGTGCAGATAGCCTTTAAAATAAATAAAAAGTGAAAAAAATTACAGTAGGATGAAACCCATTAGAAAAGCAGGGGAATATGATCAAAATGAAAGGAAAAATAAATTACGGTCGATCTGAGGTCGGGAAGGGGTCGGGGGGGGAGTTTTAAGGGTAAAAAACGGTTTATCTCGATTTCTGGCAAAACTAAAAGTCCTATCGAAGAAAATTAAATGGCAAAGTTGTAGGTAATAAAAAGATCTAAAACTTTTGTATTCACACATTTTTCACATAACCTCAAAATTTATGTGAAAAATTCAAAAAACCAAGTTTTTGGTTTTTTATTTTTATCTTTAACAAAAATATTTTTTTTTTAACGAAATTTGGTCAAAACTTACCTTTCTATGTCCCAAATACACTGTAATTTATTTGATTAAAAATATTTATTAGTTCACCTTATTTTGAATTAATATCGAAAAAACACCCTAATTTTCAATCGAAAATTCTGACGTCAAAATTTTAGCTTTTTTCAAAAAGTTGGTGTGCTTTCAGTTCGTTGAAATCTCTACTTTTCTATGGTAAAAAAATATATATATATTACCATAGTAAATCTTCTCAGAAAATGCAAAAAATCGTATGCAGTAACGCCCAGACGCGCCACCCCCTTCCCTACTTCTCTATGAATCTTCTTTAAATTATAATCAGATGCCTATTTATTACTATTTTAAGATAACTTATATATACCTAAGTGACCTAAAAAAAAAAATTTAGCCTTTAGATGGGCTAAAATTTTCGTATTTCATAGAGAAGTAAGGAAGGGGATGACAGGTCTGGGCGTTACTGCATACGATTTTTTGCGTTTTCTGAGAAGATTTACTATGGTAATATATATATATTTTTTTACCATAGGAAAGTAGAGATTTCAACGAACTGAAAGGACACCAACTTTTTGAAAAAAGCTAAAATTTTGACGTCAGAATTTTCGATTGAAAATTAGGGTGTTTTTTCGATATTAATTCAAAATAAGGTGAACTAATAAATATTTTTAATAAAATAAATTACAGTGTATTTGGGACATAGAAAGGTAAGTTTTGACCAAATTTTGTTAAAAAAAAAATATTTTTGTAAAAGATAAAAATTAAAAACCAAAAACTTGGTTTTTAGAATTTTTCACATAAATTTTGAGGTTATGTGAAAATGTGTGAATACAAAAGTTTTAGATCTTTTTATTACCTACAACTTTGCCATTTAACTTTCTTCGATAGGACTTTTAGTTTTGCCGGAAATCGAGATAAACCGTTTTTTACCCTTAAAACTCCCCCCCCGACCCCTTCCCGACCTCAGATCGACCGTAATTTATTTTTCCTTTCATTTTGATCATATTCCCCTGCTTTTCTAATGGGTTTCATCCTACTGTAATTTTTTTAGGTTTCAAAAATTATCGGCACTGGTCTATGTAGATGACATGGTTCTAAAAATCATCATTTCATTTAAGAATATAAATCGCAATTATTATTTTAATTTAAATTAATATATTATTATCAATTAACCAAAATATTACTAAAGCTACTGGACTAAAGAAACTATTTCAAAATAAACACAAATGCAAAAAAATTAAAAAAAAAATTTTTTTTGAGCAACTAAAGAAGTCTGAAGAAGCTCTTTTCGATAAACAATTGAAAATAACTTGGTAAGCGTTTATTATATGAAGGTATTTTTTTATTCATTTTAACGCATATCAATAGTACATTTTTGCATCTGTTTGAATCAATTAAAAAATTTAGTTTTTTTATTATGTCGTAATATAATTTTACCATTATTAGTTGAACCTTTACGCGAACGACTTTTTGGTTGTTTTTGATTAGATTTCTTTGCTGAAAATTAAGCATTATAAAAATTTTAACATCTTACACATGTAGATAATATCATATTGAATAAAACTTTAGATATATGGATATGTTTTTTTATAAATAACAGGGGACAAACTGGCAGGAGGCTCATCTGATGTTAAGTGATACCGCCGCCCATGGACACTCAATGCCAGAGGGCTCGCGAGTGCGGTGCCTTTTTTGGTACGCTCTTTCTTGAAGGACCCTAAGTCGAATTGGTTCGGACATCCTTCTGCGGGTAGCTGGTTCCACATTAGAAACACAAATATTTGAAAAAAAATTAAACGCATCAATGTCAAATTGATTCGCTCAGTAATTGAACAAGTTAATTAAACGCGTTAAACTACAAAGTCCTGGCTTGATTCCCGAGAAAACAATTCTGAAACGTTATTCGAAACATGTCGATTTAAACAGACTTCCAGTCTCCAGTGGGTAAGATGTACGTCTCAGTTCTTTAGTTTGAAATAAGGCTTTGAAAAAGACAAGCCAAAACGACAGTAAAAAATAAAAATACTGATGTGAGGAAAAATGACTTTCATCACAAGTCGTAAATAACTGCGTGCATTTTCTAATTTATTTATGAATCTATAGAACTCTGAATTATGGATTTACAGATATTTTCTTTCAATACTTACAGCTTTTTTCTGAATTTGCGAAGTGACGGTATAAATAAATCAATATTATGATTATCATAGCCATTACACAAATCACTTTTAGTGATACGCAAGGATTGTCAGCCCACTGTAAAATATATATTATAACTATAGTACAAAGACATAGACAGGCTAATGTTCTGTGAAACCACAGCCCGTGGGCACTAAAACTTACAAGCCTTTAATAAATTCTAAAAATATCGGAGATATTCAAATAAGATTTTAAAAAATCGACAACTACCCAACATCATAGACAAAATAACTGTATAGTTATTTACTTCACAGATGGTTTAACCGTTTAAGTCTGGGCTTAAAATGTATGTATGATTCGTGATCATTAATTTGTTAATAGGCAGTATTCTGTGTCGAGTTTTGGGGTCAGTTTACTCACAATGTTTTCATACTTCCACCGTACGAGCGATTGTTAAATGCGTACATAGGTGCAGAGCCTGTGTTCGAACCTACAACCTCAGTGATGAGAGTCGCATGCTGAAGCCAGTAGGATGTTGGCCTACTCTCTTCACGATAATTAAAGTTTGACGACTCATTGGTCTAGTGGTTAGTACCCCTGACTGCGAAGCCATGGGTCCCGGGTTCGATCCCCGGCTGAGACGAACATCGATGTGATGAGCATTTGGTGTTGTGCTTAGGTCTTGGGTGTTTAATTATGTATTTATATGTCTATCTATCTATAATATGTATGTATATCCGTTGCCTAATATCCATAACACAAGCTTCACCAGCTTAGCATGGGACTAGGTCAATTGGTGTGAATTGTCTTAAAAAAAAATATAAAAAAAAGTATCACGTGAATGACTATTTTTCACTGGGTCAGCTAATAATTAAATAATAAAATTAACTCATTTTACATACAATAGACCTCGCTAAGCGGTCCAATGATAAATGACAGAAGGCCGAGCCTGGTTCCGATTTTGTACCATCTGGACACCTTACACAAGAGTTTCCACCTTCTATAGAATATGTATCTGATGGGCACAAACCTGAAATGAAATATAAATCGGGATGCGATTCTCTAACCCGAGGTCAAATTGAAATTTAATTTCCTTCGCACGTATGGTTTAGCAATCCCACATGCCTTAACAAATCTACGTTTATAAAGCACAAACAGCTAGATATTAAATCCAGCCTGTATAAGAAAATTAAAAGAAGTATGAAGAAATGTTTTAATTAGGTTAATTTAAAACAATCGACAATGACTGAGTGTCTTGCATTATGACATAACGCAAAGAATGCTCACTCATTCCCAAGAATACTTCATAATTTCTTATATTTTTAAGCCCAGCAATCTTTTTTGACGTCGTGTCTACAAAATGTAATGCTACGGTCACACGCGCGCCGTGCAGCCCGGCGGGCTGCCTGGCGGGCTGCGCGGCATGCAGCCCGTACCGGGCCGGCGGACATTCAAGCTGTTCACACGCACGCCGTCGTGCCAGTCAGTGCCAGAATGGCGAGCAGCGAGGATCTCGGTGTTGTTGCTGCCATATCCTTTGGCTTAACTTATTTTTATTGGAAAAAGAAACAAAATTATTATATTCCGCCATGTTGTAATCTCCGATCGTAGCGACTTTCTTAGCAACGTTGAATGAAGATCCACTCGTCGCGAAAGCGCGGAGAGACTGACTGCCTGCGCGCGTGTGAACAGTCACCGGGCGCCCGCACATTCATCCTTTGAACTTTGCCAAAAAACCGACACTTGCCCGATTCGCGGCATTCACGTTCACAGGCGCGTTCACGGGCTCGGGCGTACCGTTTACACGCTCGTGAATGTGAATGTGCACGTTGAACGTAGAGTTGAACGCGCGCGTGTGAACTAAGCATAATATTGAAATCGAAATCGAGTCTATTAAAAAGTGAACCCCCTGTAACGCGGTAGAACCGGACCGCGTTATAGGAAAACAAGTTGTAGGAGTATTCTAACCGTTTTAACAATTCAAAAACTAGGAACACAAATATAATAAAGTTATTTAGTTTAATTTTATAACACAATTGAATAAGTGCAAAGGTACGCAAAACTAATTATAGACATGACAAAACATTATACATTTCACATTACAGAAATATATCGCGTTATATTTGGGCGAAAATCGCGTTATAGGGGGATAATAATTGTATTATAATTGAAAGATGGAATCTAACCGCAAATTTTCTGACTTGAAACCAAGAAAAACCCAGCTGGACATGCAACAACTACATGTATGGTCCCAGGGTCAGTATCTGCCAACGAATGGTATTCATTGTGTCCGTTGGAATCTTAAAAAATAAATAAAACTTGAATAATACATTAAATTACGGCATTGGACATAATTTAAAAACAACATTCGAATAATAATAGAATTTATGTTAGACTTAATGTAAGAGAATAATAATAAATATTTATTGAAGATATACTTCTTTAGGCGCGTTATGAAAAATTTATGAGAGTGAAATTTTACGATGCGCGAGCACCGCGACACAAAATTAACAGAATGAAGTTGCCCACGAAAGAGGCTACGGCATTGGACATAATTTAAAAACAACATTCGAATAATAATAGAATTTCAAATGTAAACTGAACTTTATTGACTATAATGACTCCTTTTCCAGTCTTTGATTATTTAATTGTAATTAATTATTTGCATGCAATCAAAAACTATTTTTAATAATGCCAAAGAAGTATAACTTCTTACGCGCGTACAAAAGTACACGCACCCTTTTTTTAGTTAATTTATAATATTATAATCATTAATCAAAACAAAATTCAGTTGAATTTAAGATTTGTAACTTTAGTACAAGAATTTAATTTGAATTATTTTTTAACTATCGCGGAATATGCTTACTACTTGTACCTATTAATAATATCCATAGCGCTAAATCCTGCATGAGCACACCTCACATATACAGTCACGTACATACCATTTCACACCATGACACAGCACAGCCGAATTAGGTATTTTGTATTTAATTTTTTTTCTTTTGTATTATGTATTCCATCTTTGGCTTGTGGTTTATAATTTATTTTAGTTATAGGATTACGAAAATATCAACAAATTCTACCCTACAGAGCTTAGTTGGTCTCGCATTAATGGCTGGAAAAAAATCTTTCTACTTCGGTATTAAAACACGTGTAAAAATGTGTACTTACCACTCGTCCTAAGTGTATGGCTTACAAATGCTTGGGGTTCTTGCATTGATGGTGTCCAAGTATTCACTTCTTCTGGTAATGAACCACCGTAATACATTATCATAACTACAATATTTAATTATTATAAGTATAACTTGTTAACCTTGCGTGAGCTTTTTTTAATTAACTTTTTTTAAATGTTTTAAATCTCTTTTTAAACTTTATAGCATATACTGAAGTATTTCCGAACTAATTCGACTTATGGTCCTACAAGAAAAGAACGTACCAATTCTTAATAGGCCGGCTACGCACTCGCGAGCCATGTGGCATTGAGTGTCAATGGGCGGTGAGCGTTCGGCTCGTTTGCCCCGATCTATAAAAAATGACAAAGTAATTTATATTGCGCTAAAATATTTTCATTTTTATTACAATTTTTAATATACTATACATATGTATATATATTTTTGTGCATATATATAACGAGGCAAACGGGCAGGAGGCTCGTCTCATGTTAAGTTATACCGCCGCCCAAGGATACTCAATGCCAGAGGACTAACGAGTGCGTTGCCGGCCTTTTAGGAATTGGTACTTTTCTTGAAGGACACTAAGTCGAGATGGTTCGGAACTACATCGATGGGCAGCTGGTTCCACATAGTGGTGGAGGCAGAAACTGCCTTAAAAACCCTCAGTTGTGGACGAACGAACCATACGTGTAGAGTTTCGTATTTTTTTTTTTAATGTAATAGGAGGCAAACGGGCAGGAGGCTCACCTGATGTTAAGTGATACCGCCGCCCATGGACACTGACAATGCCAGAAGGCTCGCAAGTGCGTTGCCGGCCTTTCAAGAATTGGTATTCTGTCTCGACTAACGACGAAACTCAGCTGGTATATATTTTATAATTTACTTACCGGGTATTGACGCCAAAATGGGTGCATTTTTCGCGTACAATACAGACATTGAACTTCTGAAATTTCTCTGGCATTCAATGCTACAGTTTATACTTGGATATTGTGGAAAAATAACTGTTATAGTCCTTAAGAGGTACGACTCGTCTTTCTAGAAATGGATTTATTCATTAAAAAAATTATTTCTTAATTAGAATATAGTCAGTTTGAAACTGACTTTAGGCAAATTAAGCCATTATATATATATTTTTTTTTAAAGACAATTCACACCAATTGACCTCGTCCCATGCTAGCTGGTGAAGCTTGTGTTATGGGTACTAGGCAACGGATATACATACATATTATAGATACATATACATATAAATACATATTTAAACACCCAAGACCTAAGAACAACACCAAATGCTCATCACATCGATGTTCGCCTCAGCTGGGGATCGAACCCGATATATGAGAGATAATCCAGTGGATCTACTCCCATAAGTGTTATTCCACACGTGGAGATAATTCTTAGTCCAAATCTTTCCAAATTAAGCTCCAAGTATCATCAAAAGAGGTTGTTTCGAAATTAGCATTTTTGAAGGTGACATGTATATTTTTTTTGACGTTCATACGTGTACCATTGTGTTACCTATATGAATAAATGATTTTGACTTGACTCGACTTATAAGATAGTTTAGTAGCTATACTACTATACTTTACTATACTTTAGTAAGTAATGTTGACCAACAAAAACAATAAAATCAAACATGATTTACTACTTTTCCAAATACATCACTTACCCTATCTTTCATACATACGGGTTCATCAATTCTTATGGAACAAAAATTCCCACATATAATTTGACTCATCAGTTCTCCAATTTTTTGTATTGCTCGTAAATCCTAAAAATATCATTAATTTTAATAAAATGTTATTCCTATTCAACGCATTTGGTATTCTACTACAGATACAATGGCGAACAAATTACTAATGTAATAAAATTTACACTTCAAACAGAAATCGAGGCGTCATACGAATAATCCTACATTGTTATATGCCCAATTTTCGTATTAAAGCCTATTTTTTAAATAACAATTATTTACCTATGAAATTATATTTTTATTATTTATTAAAGTATGTAATTTTATGTTTTTGCAACCAAAATATGAAACAATCTCAGAACATTAAATGACTTTTACTCTTTTTCGTGTTTGATATGCAACTGCATTAAAAAAATTTAAATTATGTAAAGTCTGTGAACTGATATTATTACTGACTTCATAATATCAAAACCATCTTAATTTGTGTAACATATTACATCGCACTAAATCTGGGCGGTCTGGGCCTCAGATTTCTGCATCTGTTCTGTGTCTGACACACGACGTCGACATTTTGGGTCTATAGCCGGTTTACTCACGATGTTTGCATCGTTCGAATGTCAAATGCGCATATGGAAAGAAGTACATTGGTGCACAGCTGGAGATCGAACCTACGACCTCAGACCAACACTACTACATCGCGGTAACTGTATTTTTTAACTCATAAAAAACAACTAAAAATTAATATTTCATTTTTGCTTACATTATAAGTGCATGACGTAGATGTTTCGTATACCGTCGCGAAAACTACATTAAACTTGGGAACATCCATCACGCTCACTTTGACACGCCGCACAATCATATTGTCCTGAAATATTTACAGTACTCAACAATATTTACAATACAAATTTCCTTTCATATATCGGAAAATGTTTATAACAAGCATTAAGTGCAAAACTTCCAAATACGTCAACAGCCGAAATCATAGTCAGTAAATTATATGTTCATAACTATTATATATTTCGCAAAATTACATTTAATGCCCTTTTAGTTAATGACCGAAAGCAAAAGTCCTTTTCTATTTGCCGAACTTCTAAAAATATTTAAACTGATTAAAATAAAAAAAATATGTTTATTATGGAGTATAATTTATCACTTATTCCACGTCATTACTTTGAAAAGGTAGACATCCCTAAAAAACTCTCGGTAATCTATTAAAATAGCAAATCATTAAACAACAATTATTTTAAAACAAATATCGCAAATTAATTAGAAGTAGCCTGTCTAGCACTAGTCCCAGGCCCTTTTATCAACAAGATAATCGTTAACTTTATAGTAAGCCTTTTTACACAGCTTTTATTTAATACATTTCTTAAATTTATTAATATAATATTAACTTAATTATTATTTATTTGTTAAGTTGCCTACTCATGAACTTTTTTACTCCTAATGAACGACTGTGAGTACTGCTGCTTTGTCCTTTACAGGATTGTATATAGTAACTTTATAGAATCAAACAATCTGTAATTTCCAAATATAAGATCCACAGACCCTAGGAGACGCGCCAATTAAAAAAATACTTTCTAAGTACATACATTATTATAGCATACGTAGACTCCCGAGTCTTCTTTCCGAATATTTTTTATATTAAGTCTCGTTAAATTGGCTAAATTATTAAGTTTATCTCCTGCTATCCAAAAATGATGTTTTTCTTCTTGTTTACATCCTGAAGGATAACAATCAAGAACTATAGAATCACCGGTCATAGCAAAAACTTCGTCCTGTAACCAAACACATTAGATTACTATAGTGTGATACTAATGCTAGTGAATGTCTTATGTTTGTCTGGTTTGGTCCCAACTATAAGCCAAATATTAAACAATGTTTTTAAACACAGCCTGTACACATTTTTTTATAAAACACGGGGCAATCAGGTGGCTCAAATGATGTTAAGTGATACCGCCGCCCATGGACACTCACACTGCCTTTCTTTAGCACAAACGTGAGACAGGCTTTATTGCACTTTTTTATTCTAGACACATGTTCATATAATATTATCAAATCAATATATATAAAATATTGTAAAGACTATTTTAAAAGAGTAAGTATGGAGTTTCTTGCCCATTCTTGTCGTTATGAGTTGTTTTAAATATTTTTAACTTATAATGTTGTCTTTCAAAAGTGCCTTTATATAATTGATTTGTCTTTGATTGTGAAATGCAAATAATACACAATATAAACGTTATTGATTGGATCAAACTCAAATTCCTTGGCTTGTTCTACTTGTGCGTGCCTGCTAACTTACTATGTAAACAAACAATTTAATGAAATGTATTTTAACTATTCTTACCGTTAACGGTTTTAGAGGTGGTAAGTTTGTTAATACATCTATTGTGCTTTCGCTTTGTCTCTTCATCCGTCTTGGAGCCTGCTGATATAATCCATGATCACCCCTTATAAACCCCTCAAATAACTCCTTGTTATCATGGAGTTCGTAAACGTGCTTATCTTCTGGACCTTCACTGTCCTCGTAATTCATAAATTAAAGGTATTTTTATTGAAAATGGGTAATTTGCGTTTGTTTGTTTATTAAGAGCGCCCTTTCCCGTCCGACGAACGTCAACGCGAGCATGGCCAAAACACTTTTTGTTTCATCCAGCGCAATGTCAGCAAGTGAGAACGCGATTACATTGAAAGAAAAATAGTGTGCGGAAATTTCATAAAACGTGTTCCAAGGAATACGTGTTTTTCGTAAGCCTTACAAGATTATGAAAAAAATGTTTTACATATAGAAACTCCATTACATTTGCAAAGTTTCTATGCAAATATTTCTTTCCGGTTACAATAATTAATGAGTACATTATAAACGCCCAAACTTCATATAAAAATTTGTGCAAAAAGGCTGATTTTTGGAGGTTTGTACTAAATTTGTTTCTTAAAATTTTGATTTCGCTTTTTAATAGAAACCTAGATATAGTGCACAAGGTGCCTGCTAGTTCAAAAGTTTCAAAGAAATATCTGTTACAACGCCATAACCACGTGAGAGCGCTTGTATGAAAAGATAGACGGGTTGGCCGCTCTTAAGAAGAATAATTTTAGAACTATTAAAAATATTTTTAAACTTGGTCATTTTTGGCGCCACTTTTTTATATGTAAGAAAAACTGCCTGCTGGCCGTTTATCTGATGTTAAGTAATACCGCCGCCCATGGATATTCACACTTCTAGAAGGCTCACGAATGCGTTGCCGGCCTTTTAAGAATTGGTACGCTCTTTTCTTTAAGGAAGTCGAATTGGTCCGGAAATACTTCAGTAGGCAGCTGGTTCAGCGTGACAAAAACTGCCTTAAGGAACGCAAATTGAACGTCATTTGATATTTCAACGCCCAGTATTCCGACGCTAGCTGAGGCTTTAAGGAGAGTGTCTTTGTGGATTATACATTTACGAGGATTACTTTCCACGTCTAGCTTTCTTGATGAAAACATGTTTAATTATCAAGAACCTTATAATATAAACAAATCACAAATTGAATTACCTTTCGTCCAACTCAAGTAATCCATCATCTTCATACAGTTCCATCTTCGAGTCCCTTCGCCATCTCTCGTAATTCGAACTAAGTGCATCTTTTTTACAATGCTTCTTTCTTCTATTAAACTTTATCAAGAACTTTTCTGGCACAACACTATATTTGTAGCAATTGATATTCTTCATATATGTTTCAAAGTCTGGTTTGGTCATAGTCTTCTGTGCATTTAAGATATGGCCTAAAGTGGACGATATATCGCAGATAGTTATGTTTCTGCCGCCGATCTCTTGAAAACATTTTGCATGTTAGAGGTGTGATAGAATTTTCTTAACATAAAAGTTCTACGAAGAGTAGTGTTGAATACACTACACTACACTTTTTAGATGTTTTGATACATTTTAATGCGAGTTTGATTATTAAATTGAAGCAGTGTAGGCCTAGTGGCTTCAGCGTGCGATTCTCATCCCTGAGGTCGTAGGTTCGATCCCCGGCTGTGCACCAATGGATTTTCTTTCTATGTGCGCATTTAACACTCGCTCGTACGGTGAAGGAAAACATCGTGAGGAAATCTTAGACCCAAAAAAGTCGACGGCGTGTGTCAGGTACAGGAGGCTGATAGATTAACAAATGATCATGAAACAGATATAGAAATCAGACCCAGACCTTGTTAAAGGTTGTAGCGTTTTTTTTGTAAGTTAGTACATATTGTAATTATTTGAACATTTAAATTATATTTTAAATTTATATTAAATTCTTACATTCCTATATCTGTGAATTTGAAATCTCCTGATAAAACTTTGTGAACATGAATGTACTTTGTTTATTATGTATAAAATATGAAACACTTACCTTTGATGTTGACTTGGTGGTAAAAGTAGGTAGGGATATAAATTTGGACAAATCTAAAAATCAAAATTAAAATATTAGTTTCGTGCATAGACAGTTTTTACTACTTATTTAATCGACATCTTCGGGACATTGTCAATGGTCAACCATGGTAGATCAAAAATTAAACTAGTATTTTAGAAAATTAAGTCATTATATTATTACTTATTAGCCATAATTATTGTATAGGCTAGATTGTAATTCATGTAAATTCACACTCTGTTTTGTGAACTTTAAAGTAGGAAAAAAATCTAGCGATCAATAGATTTGACGGCTCATTGGTCTAGTGGATAGTACCCCTGACTGCGAATCCATGGGTCCCGGGTTCGATCCCCGGCTGAGACAAACATCGATGTGATGAGCATTTGGTGTTGTGCTTAGGTCTTGGGTGTTTAAATATGTATTTATATGTCTTACTATCTATACTATGTATGTTTATCCGTTTCCTAGTACCCATAACACAAGCTTCACCAGCTTAACATGGGACTAGGTCAATTGGTGTGAATTGTCCAATAATAATTAAAATAATAAAAAATAGATTTCTCTCATTTATACATAAATTATAGGTATCTCGTCAAGTCATAAAATGAATATATGAACATATGAAATAAAACAATGGATTTGGCATGAGTGCAAATATTGTAACTTAATTGTAGAATCAAGCGTTCTACTAATTCTAGCGTTTCACGTATTGCTTTAAATTATTAATATTTGACATAAGTCGTTTAATTGTATATATAAGAAAAGTTTAATACCTGTTGTTTTATCCTTACTTGTATCGATTTTTCTAAACGGTGTCGATATTCTGTGTCCTTGAAACCGTTCCTACAAAAAGTTTTATGTATTAATTTTAAAAAATCGTATCAAAATAAAACAAATACTACTAGTAAGTACATAATATGTACACACTTTTTTCTTATCGCCATTTCTACTCCATAAAAATTTATCCGCAAGTTTATTAACAAATCCTTTTTTAGTATTATTTACCGACTTCTTAGAGATGGATAAGACTTTGCTTTTTTGTATACCGGCAGTCGCTTCAGAATTAGCTGCTCGAACCCATTCATCATTTAAAACTTTAGAGTTATAATTTAAAACTGAAAAGAGAAGACTTCTCAAATCATCATCATTAATTTGGTCCTTTTTAGACTCGCCAACGTGCTCCAAATTTTCATCCAATATTATTATTGTAGGATTATCTCTATCTGTCACACTTGAAATTTTATGTGAATTCAAATCAGTTGGTTCGTTATACGTATCTATGGTAACATTTCTTATATGTCGTTCAGAATGTTCCGTCGCATGCGTTTTATATTTTAATTTATTCAAAAAATGCTTTGTTACGCCCATAACAGTATTTATTATTTCATTTTTTTCAGTCTTATAAATCGCTTTAGATGCAGCACTTGGTTTATTGTGTTTTGTAGTGTGCAATACCTTTGTGGTAGATTTATTTCGGCCAGCATGTTTCGTATTATTCGTTGTTAATTTATGTATAGTTTTAGGGGAACTTTTATTGTTCTTATGTCTGGAAGTGGAGGCCTTAATATCAGGATTGCCTAGTAATTTAAATAATTTGCCCATGCTATGTACTAGTGAGTCGTGATCGCTAAAATTATACTGATTTACGGTGGTCAAACTTCTTACAGTATCATGTTTTACATTTCTATTTGGACTGTCAGAAGGATCATTTTTCAATAATAATACATTTACTATAGGTTTTGTTTTCCGTCGTTGTCGGAAATTTATTGAATTATTTTTTTTGTTAAAATTTGATATTATATTGTTACTGCTCACATCCTGAAAACTTTCCTTCGACAGTTTTGACTGAAATCGGTGCCTCACAAAATCCTTTAATCGTTTTCTTTTTTCTCCTTTAAAGGTTATCACATCATTATTTAAAAAGTTATTAGAATCAACATTGTTTAATAATTTTGCGTTATTTTTTAAACTGTGTAATACAGTCTTATTTAATGTGCCCCTTTCTGTACTAGGATCACATATTAAATTGATATTTATTTTATCAAGAGAATACACCTTTTCAACGCCCGATCTTTTTACTAACACTCGTGACAAACAGCTATCAATTGAGTTTTGAAGTAATTGTCCATGTTTTTCAAACGCTTCATCGTATAACAATCCTAACGCGTTAACATTTTCTAAATCGTTAGCAATATTCAAAAAATTCATTAGAAAGGGTGACCCATTGTTGTCGTGTTCCGTAAATTCATGAAGAATGCTTCTTTTGTCAATACCTGATGAAAACATTTTACATGTCCTTCCATTGCATTTCCCCTTTACTCTCTTGTAATAATCATTTAAGGACTTATTAATCCTACTAACTGATTCCCTTAATTTTTTACCACCTGTCGGGTTCATCCAAAAGAAGGTTTGTATTTCAGTACAATGGTCTCTCATGTATTTTGCTAGGTTGTCAAATTCAAATATCAATTCAGATATAACAGCATCACTTGCAGCACAAGCTTTGCACATTGTCTGATTTGCTTTACAGCGACACCTACAAACTCTATCGTGTCCAAAAAGTCTTTTTATTGAATCCCAATTAATGCTCCTTTTATGTTTACATTCTACAAAACTATTAACTTTGTCATCATTAGTATAGGAAGTAGTTGTTTGAGGTTCAGATACGCTTTCATTTGTTGTAATGTCCAGATTTAAGCTATTTGGATCCATTTTCATTGGCTTCAAAATTAATTGTGCTGTAGGATCAGACATATTTGAGTTTTCTACTAATAAATATAAGCCTGGAGATAATTTATTCTCTTCAATAGTAGTGGAAGGAACTGTTGTTTTTTCAAACGTGTGCACCTGATATACTATATCAATTGGTGAGGCCATTTTAGCCGAGAAAACTTTTTTGACCTGAAGCGACTCTGGTGATCTTTTGATAGTTTCACTATAAAAATCCGGTAAAGCTATATGAACTTGAATGGCATTTGTTATTTTTGGTTTTTCACCTACAACTACAGCGTTTACTGTACGTTCCGATGTAGCTCCTTGATTTTCATTTTCATTTAAATCTGAAGACTTTTTTAAGTCAACAATTATTTCTAAAGCAGATACATCATGCGCAGTAAAGCTTTGAAATTGTTTTATACTTCGTTTCACATCGCTATAGTTCTGAAAAGAATAATGGAATAAGTTGTGAAGTGCAAGTTTTCTAAGGGTTATTTTATATTAGAAATATTTTCTTACGAATATTATACTCATACTTTTATAGATATTTTATTTTTAGGTGTAAATGTTATTTCCGGTTTTACAACTGGTTTTGCACCCAACGTTGATGATTCTGAAAATGAAAATTATTTATTTAAGTAGAAGAAAAATAATTATTAGTATAAAACTTCATTAAAATAAACATTATCATAGTATTGTTGATTTATAGTTATTCAGAGCAGAAAATTGTATGACTCTGCCAAATATTGAAAATCCATACTTAGCAAACATACTTACTATTTTTTTTCGAAATCTTATCTCTTTTCCTCCTTTCATGTTGTATATAAAAGAAATTATTATTTTGTTTCGCCCCATGTTTTCTATTTTTGGTGTTGCCTATATTATTCTTGTATGGCTTTAAATTTGATACAATGTGCATCACATGTGTAGAAAAGGGAATATAATTCGGCAATGGGGCAGTAACGGATTGAACGTCAATGTTGTTATCTTCAAGAAACTTGTTAAATTTGTTGTCTGACATCGGCAAAGGTGTTGTAAAGAAATGATCAGGGTGGGCTTTCTGCGACAAGTAAATAATATTTATGTCTACATTTGACTTGATGTTTTATCTTGGTTCATTCATTACGCATATAAGTAATGAAAATTTTCTAAAAATGTACCTGCTGTTTCTGCATTTTTGTAGTTGGAGGTTTTTTAGGTTTCTTCTGTTTTTTAACTAAAATACAACAAAAAATATATATAAAATTTGTTATTGATTATTCCAAATTATATATTAGTACCCATCTAGTTTTAGTTAATGCAACATATAAATTTTAACGAATGTTAATTAAATTTTACATATTAATTACCATTATTCGAGGGATTCAGTAATTTACTACTGTTGGTTCTGTGACTTCCTTTAGTATCAGTTTTATTTATGTATGGAACAGTTTTCTCTGGAACTTTGCGATGCGTAAATATATTGATGGACTTCGCTCTTTTTGACAATACTTGCTGATTACCATACCTAGGATCCATGTTTCTTAATTCATTTACTTTCTTATTATCATTGTAAAGAATAAGCTTGTAGCTATATTTATTTGGCTGTATCTTTTTTATATTTGTTTTGTAAATATCACTCATAGCTTCCGCCTCCCTCTCTGTATCGTGGTTTACATAATTGTTTTCAGTTGATGGAAAATTTTCTGTAGTGATACTTCCAAGTAGATTTTCTAATAATGGATCTACCTTTTTACTTTTTTCTGAATTAAAAGTTGATTTAGTTTCTTGGTCGCTGGCCGCTTTAACTCCTATATGAATTATGTCGTCAAAATAATTTGTTTTATCTAAACCATTACCAGTGAATGTATTTGTCGTTAAAGAATCTAAAGGTAAATCTAAAAAAAAAATTATGAAGTGTAATTTTTCAAATTTGTTTTATTCTATTTCCCTAATTCAGTTAATAATTTAAGCTGTCTAAAAATAAAATCTCACCAGGTAGCAAAGGTAGTTCGTTTGATATAAATAAGGGTCTCTCTTTCGTGCTGTATAATCCTTTATTATGTATAATATTTAAATCGTTAGGTAGATAATAATATTGGTCATAATCATGTGATTCCAATTTACTCGTAATATTTGGTACTTGACCCAATAGCGCTTCTATTTTTGACAATTGGTTGTTGTGATTTACAAAATTGTAATTTGAACTAGTTGTCACTACGTCGTAATCAAATAATTTTCGCACCTTATTATTTGAATCAGTGTACCGGTTTCTTAGCACGATATCTTTTAGAATCTTGAAAGGATTTGAGCGTTTCATTCGATTTACTTTGTCGCGCGCCATTTCTTTCTTTGGATGTTTTCTACGAAAACTCATTTTTTTGAAAATATTCTTAAATTTTCGTTTCTTTCCTTTATTTTGTAATTTTACAATGGCGGTTGGTCTGTGCACTAAACTAACATCAAAATAACCATTTTTCTTTGAATTCTTTCCTGAAGCAATATTCATTTAGATACTTCATTATTTATGTTTACACTATATATTATATTTAGACGCGAGCATAAAATTTAAATATTTAAAAATATTTTAATCGCTTAAATATTAAGTAATTGTCATTTAAATAATACAGAACTTACCAAATAAAGTCGTCGTTGGTCCTATTGTATTTAACTTTGTTTTATATGCATTTCTCTTTATTAATAACTTTCCTGCAGCTCCTTTTATCTTATGATGCGTCTTATTTTCTTTCAGATTTTTGGAACTAAGAGGAGTTGTAGTCTTTTGGTCTTCTTTTAGGGATACTGTTTGAAATGTATGATACTTTTTTGGTGGATCTTTATCGATAAAAAAATAAAAATGTTTCTTAAACCACGAGTCATCACTCTTTGTTGATAAATCTTGATCTTCTAAAGTATCTTGTTCAAAGAAAAAACGTCTTTGTCTTGTAGATGGTAGTTGGGGAAGTTTTTCCAATATGTATTTGCCTACATCATCTACATTATGATGTCTATGCGCTTGATACCGAACAAGGTTAGAGAAATTTTCATTTCCTTGGTCTTTTTGAAAATTCAGATAGTATTTAAAACCGTTGACGTAATCGTTATAAGATAATTTGTTGCTCAGAGTATTAAAACTTATTTCATCATCAGCTATGGAAGTTTCATTTTTAGATGGTTCATTAAGTCCAAAATCGTTTTTTGACGTAATATTATTTTCTTCATCATATTCTTCACCTATATCTGGCAGGTCTTCGTATAATTCTTGAACACTTCGCTTTAAATTACTATATTTAATCATCTCGTGGTCTTTGGAGGTATTCGTTTTTAACAGCCTCATATTATCGTCGTGTGCGTTCATAAGTATTTTCTCATACACAGAAAGCATAGAAAAGTCATCCGTAACTTTTGGTATTGTGTGAGTTGGGGTTAATGTCGTTTTTCTGCTGAAAAATTTTCTTTTGGTAAAATGACGCACAGTTGATTTCCGATTTATTGGAGCCGTAGTTTTTAGTGTTTTGATACTTTTGAATAGAGTCGAGTGTTTTGGTTTACAAGAACTTTTACCACCACTTAATTTATTAAGAGCTTCTTTAATAGCATTCTCACTATGCTTCAATTCTTCACCCAAATTTGCGGATACCTTGTTTTTGATTACCTCATATGATTTTACAAATTTATTCTGGAGATTACTTTCTAAATTATGAGCTATTGTAGCAGCCTTATGATAAATTGATCGAAGCCTTCGGTTATACAATGAATTGTTATCATCCGTAACAGATTTTTTAAATACCATATAACCTGTAGTCATTTTTGGACTGTGCATTATAGAACCCATATCATACATTATTTCAGTGACTGCTGTATTAATAATATTTCCCGATGACGGTATATGTTGTATCATCATTTTGAGAGCTCTTTGTTTAATTTCGTTCAAAACTGTTTCTATTTCCGCTGTACTATCAAGGAAACTATTATCTTCTGATGGCTGTTTAAAATTTTCAGTAACTTTGTCTCTATATATGGAATCAGAAGAGTCTTCAATTTTATACATTTTTTTCAGATTCTCCACTTCTGTTGTTAACTCCATTAAGAGTTCAGACAGATTTTTGTGAGAATAATATGAGTGAAAGATGTGTTTTTTACTAGTGGGATGTATATTATGAGTTATATATTTATCAAAACCTGATAAATCAATTTCATGACTTTCAATTTTATTTTTATTATTTCGTTGTGTGGTAAGTTTTCTGTCGTAGTTGCCGTAACCATAAACTGGGCTATGTATACTGTTATCACGTAGTCTTTCTCCATAAACATAATCTTCATCAATACTTTTAAACATAGGGCGTGAATCAATAAGTACCATAAAAATAAATAACCTAAAAGAAACAAATTAATAAAACGCACGCCACAGCACGCAAAATTTGAAAATGCACGTGCAATTTTAAATTGCCCCGTTTCTGCCTAGAAAATTGAGTTTTTTTTTTTTCTTAAAGAAATAATGAGAATAACTTACCATATAAAATCTAAAAATATCATTTGCTAATGAATTCAAAACAACATTTAACTAAAAGTTTTTCAAACTCCATTTGCGTGAGTTTGCATTTGTTTGACATGACAATTTGTCGTTTTGACATATACATCATAAAAAAATATTATCAAACGCCACTATTGTTTTTAACGATTTATCTGTGACATCTGTCTAGATAAAAATAATAATAGAAGTGTTAATCTATCCAAAAAGTATTAAATTCGACAGTAAAATGTGATATATTTTAATTGCCCAAAAAATAATAAATAAAATAGTACATAATAAAAATAATAAATAAATAATAGTGTTATGTATATATGTATTACTTATAGCCTTATCCAATATTGTACTATCCAGCACAAAAGAAATTTCAATTTAAACCCGTCGTTTCTGAGATCGATCTCAAGATTAAGCTAAATAAACTGAGGAAAGCTCTCAAATGGATATAATTTTATACCTCTATTGCAATACTCTTCAATTATTCCCCGCTCCTACAGATTATAGTGTTATGTCATTTAGTCTATATTACTCGATGATATTTAAATTGGTGTAGGAATCGTTTCATTCGTAGTATTATACAATCATTAAAAGTATACAAAAATCAAATATTTCTTCATTATAATATTAGTATTAACTTAATATAATCAAGCGTTTGGCATAATTAGCACTTTAATTCATATTCGATAAAAAGCAATATAGAATATAATTCTGACCTGTTTTTCAGTTAGAGTAAATTAAAAACGGCCTCACCATCTCGCTAGACCACTTAAGCACTTAAAATGTCGTCGAGATGAACGACTCTACTTACATGAAGTTTTGGTGCAACTAAATATCATTATGTGGCTTCACTGACATTAATTTTAGGTACAATAGCTTAATAATTGCATATCTTTATATATATTATCCTATGGTACGTGTGTATGTCTGAACTCCTCTTAAACAGCTGGAACGATTTGAATGAATTTGTTTTGTAGGCGTTTTTGGATTGTTTAAATTCACAAATTCGCCCGGCAGATGTCACTGCAGTCGTAATTTTCATACTATGTTTATTATCCTAATTGCTTGAAAAAAACATTTGGGCGCTGGCATCCGATTATGTCCTTTAGATTTTTTTTTTTGTAGAACAGGTTCAAACGGCTAGGAGACTTTCCTGCTACGGCTAGGACCCAGAAGGTTCGCGTCAGCGTTGTCGGATCCTAAGACGTTCTAAGGTTTGGAAATACCTCGACAGGCAACTAGCTCCACAAAGCGATGGTGCGTGCTAAATAATACCGTAAAAAACGCTCAGTTGTGGAACGGCAAACGGCGAGGTGATATGGGTGGAATTTTATATCCTGCCGCGACGTTTGATGTTGATCCATAGCTCGTAATCTTAATCATCGGAGTAACAAAAAGTCGCTTCGGGTTCGAAACATTACCTAAAGGTATAAATCAGCATTCATAAAAAAATATTAATTTCGCGAGCGCCGAAACAAAATGAGCCGTATAAAACACCTTAATGACAACTCTGAGAAGGAATTTTAAATGTTCCCGTAACAAGGTGCATTAGTTTGTTCAGTTCTGCAGTTTATGAACTGAGAACTTAAGTCGGGGCTGAAGGTAGCCTGAATTGTTGATGAATTCATTGCAAGTGTCGACAGACGTTCGTTCCTCTTGGGATTAAGCGCGAATATTCATGTTTCCGCTTTCTATAATCGGTTATATCTCTCTGATGAATTGTTAAAAGTGAGCGCAGTTATTGGCAAACTTAAACCATTTTAGCTTATTAAACATTACTAGATGGATAGACCAGTGCCGATAATTTTTGAAACCTAAAAAAATAATAGTAGAATGAAACCTATTGGAAAAGGAGGAGAATATTATAAAAATTAAAGGAAAAATAATTTACGGGCGATCTGAGGTCGGGAAGGGGTGGGGGGGGGGGGGGAGGTTTAAGGGTAAAAAACGGTTTATCTCGATTTCCGGCAAAACTAAAAGTCCTATCGAAGAAAATTAAATGGCAAAGTTGTAGGTAATAAAAAGATCTAAAACTTTTGAATTCACACATTTTTCGGTCTGGGCGTTACTGCATACGATTTTTTGCATTTTCTGAGAAGATTTACTATGGTAATATATATATATTTTTATACCATAGGAAAGTAGAGATTTCAACGAACTGAAAGCACACCAACTTTTTGAAAAAAGCTGATATTTTGACGGGTGAATTTTCGATTGAAAATTAGGGTGTTTTTTCGATATTAATTCAAAATAAGGTGAAAAAATAAATATTTTTAATCAAATAAATTACAGCGTATTTGGGACATAGAAAAGTAAGTTTTCATCAAATTTCTTTAAAAAAAAATGATTTTTGTAAAAGATAAAAATTAAAAACTAAAAACTTGGTTTTTTGAATTTTTCACATAAATTTTGAGGTTATGTGAAAAATGTGTGAATACAAAAGTTTTAGATCTTTTTATTACCTACAACTTTGCCATTTAACTTTCTTCGATAGGACTTTTAGTTTTGCCGGAAATCGAGATAAACCGTTTTTTACCCTTAAACCTCCCCCCCCACCCCTTCCCGACCTCAGATCGCCCGTAAATTATTTTTCCTTTAATTTTTATAATATTATCCTCCCTTTCCAATAGGTTTCATCCTACTATTATTTTTTTCACTTTTTATTTATTTTAAAGGCTATCTGCACTGGTCTAGGATAATGTAGAACGTCTTAAGATTTTATTCAATTGGAAAAATAGCATTGAAGGAATCAGCGTGAATTTTTAGTAAGTATGAAATACTCTATACATTATTACTATTATTAAAGCTTTATCAATTCATAGAACAATTGGTTTACATTTCTTAATATTAGTTTTAGTTGTGTTAGTATAAGTTTTAAAAAATTTAAGTTAGATTTTTTTTATTTTTTTTGAGTGGTCTAGTTTTTGTATGGCCCCTTTAAGGGTAAAAGCCTCCTCCAAATTTTTCCATTTCTCCTTGTCTTGAGCAACATTCATGCAGTTTTTCCTTGCCAGTTCTATAATGTCATCTGTCCATCTTTTCCAGTAGGTCCAGTCCATGCTCTATACATAAAATTAATAAATGTATTACCTCCTCCACCAACGAGGTTTGAGTGAATATTTCAGCATTGATTTACAGATTTTTTGTACAAATAAGCATAATATGAATATTTGTAGTTTTCCTTATGTTTTTCTTCATAAATGCGAGATCTCCTCTCAGATTAACCTTCTAACCTCCTATCTATATTCTAGGTGTCTATAAAGAAAATAAATAGAAGAACATCAAACCAGATCAAAGCGTCATAATGTCACTGGATACTTATAAAAAAGTAAACCCAAGAAAAACGCACTCAAAAACTCTTCAAACATTTTCATGGCTGTCTAGTTAACAAGTCGAGGTAAATGTTTACAAAATTCGCGTGAAAAGTGCGTGCGCCCTCATTAAAACCCTAATGAGTGCGACGTGACATTAATTAATTTAGTTTTATATTTGTTGCTGAATCATTTAAAAGGTTTAAATCTAACCAAGAGTCATTTAGAAATAAGTTGAAAATTCTTGTTAAGTTGAAATATTTTTAATAAGACGACAGGCACCGCTATTCATTAGGCATTTTAAATTCAACCGATAAATAACGAACGAATAATTCGTATTTTTTGTTAATAACATTGAATTTTCTGACTGAAACTTTTCAATGTCAATGTTTGTTGGACTATCCAACACAAGAATAAAGGGAATCATTTGAATAATATATTTTAGTTATTATATTTTAAAGTAAGTTATATTAATTTTGTTAGCTGTAGGATTACGAAATAAAGTTAATTATTTATCATCTTATGAATATATGTAACAAAAAGGCTATAACATATTTGAAAATAACATGAGAAGTTAAGAAGGCGCAGCGCTTACAAGATCCATGCAACTTCCACACGTAGAACAAATTCGTGTCAACCGTTCATGAGATAAGCACTTTCAAAGCAGCTTTTGAGTTGTGTATTTTTTCATTGTTATTATTATTAATAACAATTAAAAATTGCCTTACCTTATCCAATTATTTTGCGTGCCTAAAACCGTTGATTCATAAATGCAATATTAATTATAATTCTTCTTTGCTGTAAAAGATTTGTTTCTTTTTAATACAACGAGAAAATGGGCAGCTCACCTATTGTTAAGTAATAGCGCATCCATGGACTATCAAAGACTCGCGAGTACGTTGCCAGCCTTTTAAGAAACGCTCTTTTTTGAGTGCCAAAAATGCCGTGCACTACCTCTATGAGAGGAACCAGCTGCCCACTGAAGTATTTCAGACCAATTCAACTTAGGGTCCTTCAAGAAAAGAGCGTACCAATTCTTTAAATGCCTTTGCCAATATAAGTGTCTATGGTGTATCACTTAACATCAGGGGAGCCTGTTATATAAAAAAAAGTGCATGCGTACAAAGTACACATGTCAGAAATGAAACTTCTTTGGCAAACTAATTTTTAAGTCTTGTTCATATTTATACAAATCTAATCTAATTTATACAATCTAAAACTAAGTTAAAGTTAAAAATTTTAAACTCTCAATCTTTCTCACTATAGCTCTCTCCCACCTCTCGCACAATGGCTCTGTGCGTGATGCGACGTTCGCTCTATCTCACTCTCTCTCAATCGCTCTCTCCCTTTTCTTCGACAAAAACGCTGCACATCTTCGTGACGCTAATATTATTATAACGTTTCATCCCTAAACATTTTACCCTCATGCGCCTAAAGAAGTTTCACTTCAATCAAATTTCTTATCTTTTATTTGATAGATATACTTATCTATTCTTGAGATTCGATTCCGGAAACGGTATCACTTAAGTTAAGTTTACTTAGTTTATTTGTCAGACATTGTCAACTTAGTAAAACTGAAGGGCTCTTGGAACAAACTGAAGTCGTGTCCACTATCCATTTGATTCCTAATTCAATCAGAAAGTTCAATGGAAACTCTTGTTAGTCAGATTGAAGTTTAATTTAAATAATATTACCTTTTATATAATTATATATTTAATAATTATTTTGGAGTTACCCACGCCAGACTGATGTGAAACGCAGTATGCGTTCTGTCCAGCTCTAACGCGTATTGGCCGCACCTATATTACGACATCGAGTGTTAGGTTTTTATTTTCGTTACGGGATTTCTTGATTCGGTCGCCGCGCTTAAAGCCCGCGATAAAATCTATGCAATAGCTTTACCGCGGCAGTCCCCGAGTGCCACACGTTTTTTTTTATTAAAAAAAAATACAAAAATCAAAGATAATAAACAAAGCACAATAATTGGTTCGAAATGTTGAAGTGTGGCATCTATCGGTTTGCCAGCAGTAAGAAAAAACATTGGAACGATCTAAGAACTGGTACGATAGAGAAATGTATGATTACTAGTTAAGGCTCTGGAGCTCTCTCTAAGGTGAGCTAACCCACTATAACCTCTGAAAGTTCGACGGTATCAGGCAGGCGCAATTTTTACTGTTTTCTGTTCATATTAGCGTCTTTAAAAAAAGAATCTACTTGGTTTCACAATAAATGATTGATTGAAAAACATTGTTCATTTTATTTGGAAAATAATTTGGGGCCAGGGCCTCCACTCCTTTGTTGCCCCGAGACCTCCAGACCTCTAAATCCGGCCCTGCAATAGCTACATAGTGCGACAGTAGGAACCTGTAATTGACGCCCGTGCCAAGTGTCGAGGGACAGGTTCTTTAAAGTTTGCTTTATGTTTGTACAAGTAGCTATAGGATAAAAGAAGAAACAAATAAAGAAAAGCAGATTATTAATTCTTTTTTAGTTTTATCAATGTAGTAGTTTTTAAGAATATATTACATGTTTTTGTTAGTTAGTTGTTTATGTAGTGATTCTTCTAAGGCGTTAATTAATTTTGGAATCAAATAGTTTTGAGTTCTTTTTCCGTATGATATTGTACCTTCCCAAGCTGTAGATTATTATTCTTGGGATAAAAATCCGTATAACTACATCTTGTAATTAGTTTTAATTATATTTATAACTAGTATAATGTGCAATACATAATATTACATATAAAAAAACAACCGAAACGAAAAACTAACAAATATACCTAGTTTGTTATGCTTTCTTTTTATGTAATAGGAGGCAAACGGGCAGGAGGTTCATCATCAGGCATCTGATGTTAAGTGATACCGCGGCCCATTGACACTCACATTGCCAGAATACTCGCAAGTGCGTTGCTGGCCTTTTAAGAATTGGTACGCCCCTTCAAGGACCCTAAGTCGAATTGGTTCGGAGAACTTTAGTAAATGCACGCTACGTCGTAATAAATGTATGTATACATAAAATGTTCAGACAATATTTAGTTAAATTCCTCATGATAGAGTAATATTACTAACAATTACAAGGTCTGTTAATGCAGATACACAAAGAGGATGGAGAACATACATCGTGATAGATATGAATTTTACATTAAATGACCCGACAGAACATAATTTGTATAGTACACGTATTCCATTTAAAAAAGAAACCAGTGGGGCTACAACCTTCTTTAAATCTGAGCCTCAGATTTCTGTATCTGTTTCATGATTATTTGTTACTTCTTAATAAGCAAGGAAGGAAGGAAGTAAGTGAGGGTAGTCGTAACGTTTGCATCGAGTCCACAAAAAAAAGTCAATTAAATATAGTTAATGGTAAAAATATCAGCGGAATATCTATCCCTGGAAAAGATAGTTACTTTGTGGACAACGGAATAAATACAAAAAATCTACTTTTCAAAAGTGTTATTGTGTTGGTGACTAAAAAAAAAAAACGTGAACAATAAAATATAAGCAAGTGAAGTGAGAAAGAAAAATTTGCTTAACTTTCTACGTGGTTATTTTGTATCTACGACCGTGTTGCTTAAACATAATACCAAATAAAGTTCGAGGTAAATACGTAGAAATTACTGTAAAGAGCATTTATTGCAGTGACATTTGTCTGTCACATTATTGAAGGAGCATTTGTTACTGTGCAATTTCGGAATTCTTTATATTTCCTATACTATAATTTTTTTAACAACACAAAATGGATGGTCAATTTCAACTTTTATTTGACAAAGTGAAAAATGAAATGCAAAAACAAACCACGGAGCTACAAACTTCTATAACTAACAAAATAATGGAGAGAATGGATGAAAAGTTACAACCTATCATAGCAGAAAATAAAATCCTAAAAACAAAATTAGAAAACGTCGAGAAAGACCTGGAAACCTTAAAAAGAGCTAAGAAACAAAATAATTTAATAGTTTTTGGTATTAAAGAGGACGAAAACTCTAACCTAGAACTACTACAAAAAGTGAAAAAAGTTCTTAAAACCGACTTAAGCATAAATATTGAAGATCACGATGTGAATAACATCTATCGCATTGGAAAAGCAGGTGATAAGTCAAGACCTACCTTGGTATCTTTCGTGAATGAATGGAAAAAGAACGAAATAATGAAAATGAAGAAAAATCTTAAAGATGTATACATTTCAGAAGATTATACTAAGGAAGTGCTGGAGAAAAGGAAAACACTGCAGCCACAACTTATAGAGGAGAGAAAGAAAGGAAATATCGCATACTTAAAATTCGATAAAATAATAATAAAAGGAAAAAGCAATACAAGCAATGGAAAACGGAGAATAGAAACATCAACATCACCAGAAAATAATAATCAACCAATGAAACAACAAACCTTCATGCCATCGAACGCCAACAGATTAAATGCTTTTGATTTAATGCGAACTAGAAGCAATTCCCTCCCCTCAAACTCATTAGATAATAAGCAATAACAATTGAATATCGGTAAACGGAAAACACGACATACCTATAACATAAACAACACAAGTACAAAACACCACGCTCCCCCAAGCCGACTGGTCATCGTGGGGGAAAATGACCACGACCCTCTAAAAGTTAAAAATAACGTTAATGTCAATACTCACACTAAAAAGAAAACGAATGATATTCAAATAGCAACCATCAACTGTCGATCTCTTAGAACACCCGAAAAACTTGAAGAACTTGAACTAGCTATACAAGAAATAAAATGGGATATTATAGGGATCAGCGAAATGAGAAGATTTGGAGAACATATAGAAGACCATGGAAAGTATATATTATATCATAAAGGAGAGACGCCGGGTATGTATGGAATAGGATTCATGATTAAAAGACATCTTATAAACAAAATAGAAGAAATAAGGGGAATAACTGAACGTATCGCAATTGTTAACATTAAACTTAATATAGAAAAAGAAGAAGATTGGTCCATTATCCAGGCGTATTCACCGACGGAATCTATCAAAAAGGAAGACATAACAAAAATCGAGAAATTTTACGAAGACCTCCAAAATACAATTGAAACTGCATATAAAAACGTCATAATAATGGGAGATTTTAATGGCCAAATCGGTACACAAAATATCGGAGAAGAACTTAGTATAGGAAGCTACGGGTTTGGAACTAGAAGCAAAAATGGAACAAGGTTAGTCAATTTTTCATTACAAAACAGACTAAGTATCCTAAATAGCTTTTATAAAAAGAAATTAAGAAATAAATGGACATGGATCTCACCGAACGGCCTTTATAAGAACAAAATCGACTTTATTATGACTAACAATAGAGAAATATTCAAAGATGTGTCGGTCATACATAACTTAAATTTTAATACAGACCATAGAATGGTTCGAGCTACACTGACAGGGATACGCCCTAAGAAAACAAGACGATTTCATAATAAATACGCAGTTATTCAATACAAAGGCGAACCAGAAGTCCTACTTAATAATTTACAAATATCAATGGACAGTAAAGAAGGCGTATCAATACAAGAAAAATACAACAAACTACTAAACCAACTAAAAACTATACCTAGAAAAGTAAACACAAACATCAAGAAGAAAGTCTCACTCAAAAGTAAACAACTACTACTGAAACGTAAGGAACTACTACAAGAAAAGAAAACTAAAGACAACCGTCGAAAAATCGCAGAAATAAGCAAAAGTATAAGCAAAGAACTACGGAACGAAAGAAAAACGAAACGATCTAATACTATGAAGAATTATATAGAAAAAACCGGAGGAATAAAAAAGGCACTGAAAGAACTAAATCGAAAAAAGGATTGGATACTAAATATAAAAAAGAAGGATGGTAAAATTACAGAGAAGAGACCCGAGATACTAAAAGCTGCTACAGAATTTTATCGAAATTTATATCAAAGTCAAAAGTTGGGACAAGTGGTAAGAGAATATGATGCATCTACCGATGAAGAGGAAATACCTGAAATACTAAACGAAGAAACCATAAAAGCAATTAGTACACAAAAGAATGATAAAGCTCCAGGATCAGACCTCATAACAAATGAAATACTGAAAATTACATCACCAGTAATTGGTCCGATGCTTACAAATATATTTAACGAAATTATTAAAACGGAAAATATTCCAGAGGATTGGACTAAATCTACAATTATATTACTACACAAAAAAGGTGATAAAGGAGATATATCAAATTACAGGCCCATAAGCTTAATGTCTAATATTTATAAGGTATTTTCTAAAATTATACTATTGAGGATTACAAATATTCTTGAAGAGAATCAGCCCAAAGAACAAGCTGGATTCCGTCGAAATTTTTCAACCATAGATCATATACACACCCTTAGACAAATATTACAAAAATATAAAGAATACAACAAAAGCTACTACCTAGGGTTTGTCGATTTCAATAAAGCATTCGACACACTAGAACACGGATATATCTGGGATGCACTAAAAATACAGGGTGTACAAACAAAATACATACGATTACTTCGTAATGTATACACCAAGAGTACTGCGCAAGTTAAGTTAGAAACTATAGGCGAAGAATTCCCTATCATGAGAGGTGTACGCCAAGGAGACCCTATCTCACCCAAATTATTTTCTGCCGTTTTGGAAATAATATTTAGGAACCTAGACTGGACAAATGAGGGACTAAACATAAACGGTGAAAACTTGAGCCACCTACGCTTTGCAGACGACTTAATAATATTCTCGGAAAATTCAAGATCACTAGAAATGATGCTGCAACAGCTAGCAGATGTAAGTGACAAAGCTGGACTATCGATGAATTTAAATAAAACAAAAATCATGACAAACTCATCACAAACAGACACGATAAAAGTAAACAATGAGCAAATAGAGTACGTACAGGAATATGTATACTTAGGACAGCTAATATCTATTGAAGGCTGCATGGAAAAAGAGATTGAAAGAAGAGTTACCAATACTTGGAAAAGATATTGGTCACTCAGTGAAGTGATGAAGAACAAAGATATGCCTAGGAAAGAAAAGAGGAAGGTATTTAATATGTGCATTCTACCATGTTTACTATACGGGTGTCAAACTTGGGCATTGACAGAACATCTAGCAAATAAAATTAAAGTTTGTCAAAACAGCATAGAAAGAAGTACAATAGGTGTCAAAAGAAAAGACCGAGAAAAATTAATAGACATCAAAAGTAAAACCAAGTTTAAGAATGCATACACAACATACAAACAGCTGAAGTGGAGGTGGACAGGGCATATGATGAGAGAAAAGCAAGAAAAATGGACAAAACTTATCACAGAATGGTACCCTTTAGACGGAAAGAGACATAGAGGAAGACAGGCTAAGAGATGGGAGGATGACATTAAGAAAATAGCGGGTTCAACATGGACTCGCACCGCAAAAATGAGAAAAGACTGGAGAGCTTTAGAGGAGGCCTTTGTCGGAAGACAAGTTGTTTCCGAACTACCGTTTGCCGATAGTCAATAAATATTAAAAATTGTTAGTATATTAGTTAAACTCTAGTTAATAGTCAAAATGTGTTTTTTAGATAGTAGTCATAAATAATTTTAGGCACACAAAACTACTCTGTGTAAAACTTGTTAACAACAATAAAGGCTTTTTATTTTATTTATTTTATTAATAAGCAAGGACACACCTGCCTTTCATTCGCCGTATTAGCGAGTGTTAAATGCGCACATTAAAGTCCAATGGTGCACAGCCTTGGTTCCTCAGGGATGAGTCACACGCTAAAGCCTGAAAATATTCGTGTTTCCGTTTAGCTTTAGAATTAATAGAAATACATACTAATATATTAGAAACAGAACTTCAACATTACATGATTGTATTTTCCCTCCAATTAGTCTGTTGCTAGGCAACCGGCTTGCTATCGTGTTCGATTTAGTCTATTTCTATTACCAGAGGTTAATAAAGTATATGTGTGATATAGGTATACTTGACAAATGATGGAGTTTTTAATGTGTTTTACTAAAAACAGTAGAGCTGCTAACCTATAATAGTTTATTTTATACATAACAAAGGCCGTCATCATGAAATGACCGCCTCATTTGTCCGATTCACGTTAATAAATTTTTTATCGCTGTCATTTTTGTAACAGGTCATTTGACAAGAATTAAAAAAAAAGATTTGACAATATTTATTAGTGACTGATTTTTGTACTGTAACTGTAATTTGTTTTTTTTTTTGTTCTGTTAAGTTTGATTAAGAACCCGCCAAAATATCAGCAAGATGGCGCCTCCGTTTTTTTTCCCTTATGGCGCAGGATAATCAATGTCAAGGTCTTTCGACCATATATACATATGGCGCCATTGCTGTTCACGAAATAGACAAAATTAGTTGAGTGTTGTCAAAAATGACAGATACGTCGTGTAATCTATGATGGCCATAGGATGACGTACCGTTAATATGATATTTGTTACCTATATTTACAATTTGTTTTAAATAAAATTAACACGTAACCATGAACACGATGCTAGCCCCAGAAATAAAACTATATAATATGTATACAACACCCAAAATAAACATACTAATGCTGTGGACACTAGATAATGATACTAAATGCAACGACACGATTCTGCTCTCAATTATAAATTGAGATAATAGATAATTAATTGATTTATTCGGGGCATAAATCAATGTCATTTACATTGTAAATACGTGGGATTAGTCATATTGATTTTATTTATCATTTTAATTGACTTTTAATTTTAGTATTAAACAAATTAATATAGTTTATGCAAAATACTAGAACAAGTCAGAAAAGTTTTATAACAATTATAAGACATTAAGAATTTATAGAACTAAGTATCTATAAATTATTCACAACAGATATAAATAATACAATGTTCTATTATTGATATTTTTTGTTAAGTAAAACAAATCGTGAAACATAAAATTAAACTTTTAGATATCAATTTTGAATCTATTTAATGCAATAATTCTTCCTAGAATTCAATAACGCTAATATCTTCTATAAAATACGGTTTAATGAAAAAGCAATAGATCTCTGAAGACAAAACTCTCATACATATGCATTTTGACATTCATCGAATATTGAATATCGTCCAGGTGAATTTCAATAGAACCACCTTTCACGAGAAAATTGAAAAGATCTCAATATTACCTACTTCATAAAATACTCGAAACTTTAAACAAATTTGCGATATGACTTGTATAAATCGAAATATACTTTATATTAAATGTGAGTGTAGGTAAAAAACAACCGAACTTTTTTGTCTCTCTGTGGAATTGTGTTTATTCTATGGTAAAAAAACTGATGAGTACTATAATTAAAACGGCGCAATAGGACTGATTTGTTAACTTAGTCACCCTAATGTGTCACCAAAACAAAAAGCTTAGCCTTTAACAGTAAATAAGGTGTCTATTTTTCAATATCGATTGAAAATTGAAATATCGTTAAAAATTTAATGATAAATTTTACCAGCTGACAGAATGTTTTGTTTCATTTGAATTATAACCAGTGACACGAGTGATTATTAATAATAATTCATTTGGTACTTCGGCATTTGTATTTCACAAACATTTAGAATGAATGCATATTTTTTTAACAGCGTACAATTGTTGCCTTATATTGCACTTATTATATTATGTAGATCTCATTGTATTACAGTGTTGATGCAATTAATTGTAAATATATATATATGTTGACGTACATGCATAGAAGTAACTATATTCATCTTATAAAATACGTATTTTTATTCTAGTTCTAAATCCACGCCCATAGAATGATATGATCACCTTTTTTATTCAAACAGTAAATTGATAAAGAAAAGTATTTTTGAAGTTATACTTCTTTAGGCGCGTTATGAAAATTTGATGAGAGTGAAATTTTACGATGCGCGCGCACCTATGACACAAAATTCGGAGTGTGATTATAGCGTGCGCAATCTACAAAAGAAATAGAATATAAGCTAACTTCACGCATATTCTATTTCTTAGCTTAGCAGCTTAACAAGAATTTTGAATATCCATGACAATTGACATCTGACATTGACATTTACCTTTTAAACAAATATAGGAGTTTGAATTATTGTTTAAAATAAAAGATTATCTATGTATCTAGTTATTTTCATTATACAAGTGCGAATTTTATATGTGCGTCTGAATTATAATCAGAAGTGATTTAAATTTAATATCTAAATCAAAACTAATTAATATGATAAAATATTTGTGAAAAAACTGTGCCAACCTTCCTGAGTGCTTCAATACAATTGAGGTTAACTATCCGTAGGTATTATCGAGTATTATTGTTGATTAAAACTGAAACATGAACCATTATTCATTGCTTATGTTTATTGCGTTTGTTACAGCAACGTTTTAGAAATATTCTATATATCAATAATTGAGAACAAAGATTTAAGCACGAATACTAATAAGGAGAAAATGAAGGCTTGGAGCGATATAACAGAGAAGTAAACATTTTAATAAGTACCTGCATCTCAAAAAAATGACCACATTATTTAATCAAAACATGTAATTTTTCAGATTTAATCTAGCAAATATAAGGACAAGAGACAAAAAACAATTGATGAATCAGTGGAAGTGCACTAAATTGAATACAAAAAAAGAGTTGTCATCTTATCGCCGTGAAACATCTAAAACTGGAGGTGGAACAAAGCCACCATCACCTTCTCGAGACACAATGGATATGGCAGAGATGATACCGCAACGGTTTGAAGTAGATTTCAATGAATTTGATTGTGATGGTGTCGAGGTAGGAATGTTAATTATAAATATGATGTATGGTGATGTTCAAGGTTCAACCTTTCAAGCATAGGCATATGCTCACAACAGTACTTTATTCCACTACAGGTAGTTAGAAATATTGTAATACCTCAAAACATCCATGTTGCACTTGTAGTACCGAAACTCTGTCCAGCCAGAAGTGAGCCCATTCCCACTTATAATGGACAGTGGGTATAATACACCTTAATACCTGAGTGCGAACCACTCACCATGATACTTAAATTAATAGATGTTATTTATATATTTCAGGATATTACAAATAAAATCATTTTGGAAACAATTGATATCCCAAAAGCAAATAAAGCCAACAATGACAAGGTAATAAATCAGTTTTGACATAACTTGAATACTAAAAAAGCCAAACAAAGGTGTGCACAACAGTGACAACATAACTTAACAATTTCATTATTTTGTAGGATTAAAGAAAGGTTAAAGAAAATCATGTCGAACTGAACAACAAGAATCCCCAAACAACTCCAAAGAAACCTACAAGGAAGACACCGGTATTATATTTAAATTATCTCTATCTCTAAATAGAATAAAAGAAAGTTGCTATCCAGGTCTGTAGCATGTGCTACAAATTATATTATTAACACATTTATATAATTATATTAATATAAATGTGTTAAAAAATTTATAATATGAATTATAAAAAAATTTAAGTTTTGCATGGACAGAGCTTAAATTAATATTCTCTTATTTGTTGCAGAAAGCAAGTAGTAGTTTTAGTTTTGGAGAAGCCTCGTAGATGCACAACCAAGTAATGATTAATTTAAAATTACAAACCGAAATTCTGATGAAGACAGTCACTTAAAAATAAATAGTATAATGAAATAAAAATGTTTTAAAGATAAATAGTGTTTTATTTGTTTAATGTAAGAGAATAATAATAAATATTTATTTAATTAATTTTTCAAATGTAAACTGAACTTTATTGACTTTAATGACTCCTTTTCCAGTCTTTGATTATTTAATAATTAATTGTAATTAATTATTTGCATGAAATCAAAAACTATTTTTAATAATGCCAAAGAAGTATAACTTCTTACGCGCGTACATAAGTACACGCACCCTTTTTTTATTAATGGACTATCTTTAAGTACGTCACTTAATTTTTCATCTAAAGGACGCAAATTATCAGAATGACAGCTTATTAAATAATATTTTATTTATCTGGCACATTCAATGGCCCAGACAAAATATGCAGAGGAGCCTCGGATCTTTCGACAGTAACTTAGCTTAGGCACTTTGTCATGTAAATCACCTTGCAAAGCTCTAGGCGAGGAGTCATTTAAATTGAAATAATGTAAATATTTCACTTTAAAATAATTTCAGTGTTGTATCGTTTTTATATTAATCGATTCATTAAAAATCACATGATCTATTACCCGAAGAAAAAAAATAGTGTAATATATTTATTACGAACGTTAAAACGATGCAACAATTACTTTAAACATCAAATGAAAATAAAAAATTGCTTAAAATTAAGTCGAAAGTCATTTTAATACGACTTTTTTAAATGTTATAAATTGGGTTTGGATGTTATAATTATTATGTTAAGATCTATGTGGAATGTAAAAGTGGCGCCAAAACTAGCACTACAGATTAGCATCAGACTATTAATTTTAAAAGAGGTTTTTATATGACACAATTTGTATAATCTATGACAAATTACAATTTAGGGAGGGATTTTTATATTCATTTAATATAAATAATTAAACTGTATAAAAAATACAAATTAAAAACCCTTATTTATAAGAATGTAGTGCAAGTGCTATAGAATATGTACTATTCTTAGGAAATAAAAAATAATACTTTTTTCTTTATATGTTTTTCAATTGAGATCTATGAATAGTTAACGCGAAAAAAGTATCCAAAACATCAAATGGATGCTATACTTATTTGTATTCTTTAGCTTAAATCTCTTTTTACTATTTATTTTGCTTAATAGCGAGCTAAACTTACGTCTTTAAGAATTAACTAAGGCAAAATGCAGAGCCAGTGTCTCGGCAGAGCAATAAAAAGGAAGATTGAATACGGAACACATATTTGCGCTGGAAGAAAATCGGTCCACTGAGATTCAGATATCATGTTAGACGGACAAGACTTTTTCTATATGTTTTGTGTGCATACAACTATATAAATTTGCAATTTCCTGTTGGATATAGACGCTGCATACTGATAAATGGCTTTAGGTGTCTGGAAACCTGTTTATTGGGTACATAGGTAATTTTAAAAAGCTTATATTTAGGGTCCCCGATTTCAAAGATCACATTTAAAATCTGTATCTCCAAAATTCAGTGCAGAGCAGTGTTGGCCTAGTGGCTTCAGCGTGTGACTCTCATTCCTGACGTCGTAGGTTCGATTCCCGGCTTTCTTTCTATGTGCGCATTTAAGATTCGCTCGAACGGTGAAGGAAACATCGTGAGGAACATGTATTAGACCCAAAAACTCGACGGCGTGTGTCAGGCACTGGAGGCTGATCACCTACTTGCCTATTAGATTTAAAAATGATCATAAGACAGATTCAGAAATCTGAGGGCCAGACCCAAAGAGGTTGTAGCGCCACTGATTTATCTCCAAAATTCACTCACAATATTATGTATGTATTTAAAAGTAAAAGAATTTCGATCATCTGTGCGTTTTAATTCTATCATACACCCACTAACTACCCTTTTGGGTATTGTCAACATATTACGAACTATGTTTTTTGACACATGTCCATTGAAGGATCCATAATATAGAGCACGCATAAAGCATCACCCATGACATCACAGACTAAAATCGATGTGCTATTCGTGTCATCTATGGTCACTATTATATTTAAGATTAATCTTACGTAAACCTAAAAAGCTTATATACCATAATTTTGTTCTTACATCCCAGTGTCTTTGAACTCTAAAATGTTCGCATTAGTAGCTCAACTGAATGAAATATCATACATACCTTCAGGCTTCAGTCACCCCATTTGAGATATGAATACTCGAAGGAGCAGATTTGCATCTCAAAGCTGAAATCTGCTGAATATTATAACAGCTTAAATATTTATAAAGAATTAAAATATATGCCAAAGCGTAGTTGATATTTTTTAATTCATCGTCAAGGGACACGGAATGCTAGGCTAGTGGGTAACGAAACGATTCTCAATCAATGATTTTTCTATTTCAATCGTAATATATAATCAAATCAAAAAGATTAGTACCTACCAATGGGTAATACTATTATTTCTATCTTAAATACACGTAATGATGGCGTTGATGTAACATCTAATATATAAAATTCTCGTGTCACAATGTTCGTTCCCATACTCCTGCGAAACGGCTCAACCGATTCTTATGAAATTTTTTATGCATATTTAGTAAGTCTGAGAATCGGCTCCTATCTATCTTTCAAACCTAGTGATAAGTGATAAGGGGTTTCCACCCCCAAAAATTTTTTTAAAATATTCGGGTAAATTGTTTTATTTTTTTATTATGTGACATTAAAAAATACATACAACCCAAAATTTTCACTTGAACTAAAAAAATGTTTCCTAAAAATAATATACATGGCAAAACGACGTTTGCCGGGCCAGCTAGTATTTTATATAATTTTGTATATATGTATAACAAAAACAGCTGAATAACGCCAGCCTGTCAAGAATCCCTAAATCAAAATCTCCACACTATCAGGGCCTGATTAACCCTTAGGCTAATTAGGCTGCAGCCTAGGGCGCGACGATCTAGGGGGGCGCGGGCGCACTGAAATCGTGTCTTCGCTAGCATCAAATCCTGCATATTTCAACTAGACTGAGACAAAACACTAAAAAAACTGTGAACTGTGTCTACAAGAAGATCGCAAATTTTAGTATCGATGGTACTAAAAATCTGTCAAAAACTCGAAAAAAATCAAAGTAAAGAGATCAAAATATGTTGTGCCTGTGCTCATAAAGTTTCAAATCGTTAGTACACAGCTACAAGCAAGTTCTGATGATTTATCTGACGTTGTTACTCTTTATGAGACATTGCTTATCTTAATACGTTGAGTGACGAAAAAGAGTTTAAAAATTTTGAATCAGAGGCAATCAAGAGATGCGAAGTGACCACATACATAATACAGTAAACACAACGTTTGGTTTCTTACGGTAACTGTATAAACTAGACAACAGTGGATTTATTAGAAGCAAATCAAAGGAGTTAAAACAACTAACTAAATGATTTAGGAGAAACCTTTGTAGAAGAATGCGTCCATTTGGCACAGTTTTTAAAATCTGACACCAAGGCCTATATTTCTGCCAGAACCCCAAAGGGTCTGTTGCAGTTAGTAAAAAGTTTTAATATTTCATACATGCTCCCGAATGTGGAGATAATATTAAGATTTTTTTGACAATGAGTGACCAACTGCAGCGGCGAAAGGTCTTTTTCAGCACTTAAAAGAGTAAAAAGTTACTTGCGCTCCAGAGTCCGCCGCCGGAAAAGTGACTTTTTACAAGCTATTAAATTTGGAAAAATAGTGGAAATTTTCATAACGCCAAAGCAAGAAAAATGCCTTTTGTATAAGCTAATAATAATTTGGTACTTAATTTTTTTTAACAATTAACAAAATGTTTCACTTATTTGATACCTTTCATCTTTTTTAAAGACAACAACAGAAGTGTAAATATTTTTAAAATAACTTAAAGTCAAAGCAACATCACACACTAGATGACCACGTCTATGGTTAATAGCCACAACAACTAAGTTGTCCATAAAGCCGATAGGAGTAATGTGGCCAAATACGACATTGATTTGGTTTCCAACTTGGTAGCCTGTCATGATTTTGGTCGTATAATTTGTGAGGTGCTTGGCTTTGTGTACGGTCAGCTAAAAATGGTTACAAGTCGTGCAAATGAAAGGACAGCGTTTGTTTCGCTTGCAGATCTGTAAATTTGTATAGATAGTACGAACCATGCTAAAATTTTGACACTAGTAAATAAAGTCAAAACTAATATAATATAAGTAGGTACTACTTTTTAGACCGGCCGTAATACACCTGTCACCTGGCGGGGGCGCATCCTGATAAATAGCCTAGGGCGGTCAGAACTCTTAATCAGGCCCTGCACACTATACATCGCCCAGGTCATATACGAAATCTTATTTCGTAGTGAAAAGAGCGCTCGTTTTCAATTCTACATACTAAAATATTTGTAACATTCGCCGGTTATTTGTGGGAACATGCGTCAGGCGAAATTCACAATGTTTTCAGCTGCGCGTTGATTGTGCAGAAGTGTTTAATGAACACTTGTTTGCTGATTGCCGGCTTAGCTATTTGCTTGCATTTCTATTGCACCTATTAAAACACTTGTGCGCCGAATGCCCTTTTATTTTTTTAAATTGCAGCTATAAAAGCGCTATTTTTGTTACTTTATTATTCAGTTACGCTATCCTGCGAATTCAAATTTATACGTAGTGTTTTTTAAATTGAATATTATAGCCTGTGATAACATTTTAGAATTGTTACTGAAATCGCTGTTTTACTACAGTAAATAATATTTGGAATAGTATTTGTAAACAAAAAAAATAGAAAATCAATGGCGCTATACCTTTTTAGGTCTGGGCCACAGATTTCTGTGTCTGTTTCATGATCATTTGTTAATCTAATAGGCAAGTAGGTGATCATGCGCCTTCTTGCCTGACGTCGACTTTTTGGGTCTAAGGCAAGCCGGTTTCCTCACGATGCTTTCCTTCACCGTTCGAGTAATTGTTAAATGCGCACATAGAAAGAAAATCCATGAGAGCCGCACGCTGAAGCCACTAGGCCAACACTGCTCACATGTAAACAAATACTATTTATATTATTTTATAAGGTAAGTGGAAATAAATGCAATATCTGGTATTTTGTTAGGATTATCATATCAACTAGTCTCTTATTAGTATTGTAGTAATCATTGAGTACATGTTACCCAAGGTGTAAAAAAAATGCCTATAAAATATCTTTCATCGCATTTGCTGCGAAAACTATTGATGATAGAACAAAAAAAATGTTCCACAATATTAAAGAACATATATTGAAAAATAAATTTCGTAAATTCGTCGTTAAATCGAAAGACGTCATATTGAGTTGACACTGTAAGTATTAGAGTAACAGTAAATTAATGTCCAAAATATTTATAAAAAAAGTAGTTCCGTACGAAGCCGGGACTGGCCTATACAAAAGCCATTTGCAACTTTATTTATACATATCTGAGGATATTACAGACTGCTGAAACCACAAAAGCTCAATGGTGATCATGTTCGAACATGTTTATTTAGGACAAAGAATCTCGTCTTACCCCTCGTCAAATATTTGAAACAGTTCATGACAATGAGATCGAATTTCGGGTTCAAAGCTTGACTCAATGCTTAATATACTTAGGACTGACTTAGATATAACATACCTTTTCAAGTACCTAAGTACTTTATCATTAACATCTAAGAACAGACGTTTTGTGTTCCCGACGCCAAACCGAAGGACTATGTTTGGCCCACGCTTCTTTGCATTTCCCCTCCTATATAGTAAAATCTCTCAATATATGGATTCTGACTCACAAATAAAAAATACGCTGAATTGAGTTTCTAATCTACAGAGGCCTTACTTAACTTGGCTGACTGAGGTGTCAAACAACTAAACAGACACAGCGCACGCTTATAACAACTCTTAGGGTACGTCCCCATCTGGCGAATGCGCCGCGAATGTGCAGCTTGCGAGCCGTTTGCGAGCTGCGCGCGTGCAGTCACGGCAATGATTATGGCGGCGCGCTAGTACTGACTACTGAGTCAGTAAAACTGTAAGCGCGAGAACTGAGTGCGCGCAGATCGCGCGCCTTTTACGAGCCTTGCATGAGTTGCGCTAAAGAGGCGCACCAAACCATTTCCGTGACGGCACGCGCGCAGCTCGCAAACGGCTCGTAAGCTGCACATTCGCCAGATGTTGACGCACCCTTAGCTACACTCAAATACATTCGCACACACTCCCATTCACACACTCACACATTAACACATACGATTAGTTGTAGCACTAAGGGTCGATTCGACCAAACTTCAATTTATACACGAGTAACTATACCAAGAATAATCTATTCCATGATTTTAATCTCGAGTAAATCCATAGTCGTTTGTCCACGTAATCGATAGTATAATTGTGCTAGGAATAACAATACGCGAATAGCAAGAGAATGGTGAACGAAAATAAAACTCGGCAAATAAATGTTGTTCTACAATGGGACAGTGTAAGAGCATACATCATGTCAACTCGATTTTGCCGTATTATAGTGTGAAAAAGTAGCTTTTAACAGGTGTCAAACGACAACAAAAAGTTTTTATTTCTTGTTTGTTTGAGGCTTTCGTCTAAAAAGGAACTTCTGTTGAGCCCAGTTGAATTTCATTCTAATATTATAGAAAATAAAAAATATAAAAACAAATAAATAAATAATAAATTGTTTAAACGTTTCATTATACAATGCTAGACTATTAATTTAGTGCGTTGCGTTGACTTGAAATTAAAACACAGAATACATATTTGTGAAATGACAGAAATCAGCTGATTGGACTGACTGACGCCATTAAATTATTCTAGGAATAGCTGTTATTCTGTGCGAAACGGCGGTACAGTAGCAATTCCCGAATAAGCCCACTATTCTTAGAATTTGTAGTTGGTAAAACGTAAAATTTATTTACTCTCGATTAACTGACGATTTATTCTAAGATTAAGATTAACTCTTGTTAGGTCGAATCGACCCTAAACCTAATTATTTATTATTATTGTACAATTTACATTGCCCGCTTGTGATGACAGATAAAAAGACCCTTACTTAAAATTTAATATCATTAAAATGGCTTGTTTCTAATAAGCTGCTATCGCATTTTATCTTACACGTAAACAATACTAAAATTATCGCATTTTAATAAATATAACGTATAATTATTGTAATTTTCACGACCGGAAACTAACTGAGCACAATGAAACGCAATTTGGATGTACTTGGTACTATGTAATTTTACTGATTAGTCTGCGGTGGTTGAATTAGTCGCTTTGTACTGTGACTTTTCGGTATCAAAATAGTAGATACATCACTCCTGTGTGAGGTTTCAATCCTTTATAAAATTCAAAATTCAAAACCATTTATTCATATAGGTAACACAATGTACATTTATGAACGTCAAAAAAATATCTATGAAATGCTTCTAATTCTACATTTATAATCTACGTCGTTGCGAATCTCTCAGGGAACTATTTAAAAAGATTAATATTATGACAGTACCTTGCCAATTCATTTATGATAATATTATGTATGTAAGAAAGAATCATCTTTTTAGTAAAATAAATGATAGACATAATTTTAGTACTAGAAATAAAGATAAAATAGCTCAACCATCTTTCAGATTAGCCAAGGTTCAAAATTCATTCATGGGGTACTGTGTTAAATGTTACAATAAAATACCTTGTGAGATTTTAAAACTAAATGAACAAAAATTTAAATGTTTTATTAAAAGTACACTTTGTAAACAAGCATATTACAAAACAGAGGATTATATTCAAGATAGAATGCTTGGAAACATACTGGTCCTGCTCCATAGGACAATCATAGAGTCTGGACAAAATCAAATTGGTTGCTGGTTTTTTTGATTTAACATATTTTTGTTTTTTTTTTTAAATTTATAATGCTACAAATGTAATTATTTTATTTTATCTCACACACTGTTTTTTTTTTGTGTTTTTTTATTAGTTTTATTACTCTTTAATGTAAATATTCTACAGTTTCGATATTTGTAAATACATATGTGAGAAACATGTAAGTATACTAACTTTTTTAGTATAGTAGTTTATTCTAAGAGTACATTGTCTTCACATATAATTATTTAACAAATGTAAACAAAATATTGTAAACCTATTTTAAAAGAGTAAGTGTGGAGTTTCTTGCCCATTCTTCTCCACATGAAACTACCTTTTGGAAGGGGCAATTAGAATCTTCTTTGTATTTTGTATGACGTTCAAAAGTGCCATTTTAGGTGGTCTAATTGAAATAAATGATTTGACTTTGACTACATTTACTGCCAGTTCTCAAATCAAGGGCGTAGAACGAAAGAGAAGAAACGCCAATAAACTCTCCGCCGCTCTTTATAATCGCCAAGTTTTTTTGTTTTACAAGACGTTTCTAAGGAGCTGTAACCATTACACCATGTTCCACATGACATCTTAGGTAATTAATAATAATAAAATAAATTAAAAACGAAAATTTGTCCTCTATCAGCAGGAGGCATGGTGAAATAGGAGCACGCACTTACATTCTCGTGGGAACAACACGAAATATACTTTATATAATAATAATAGTTTTGTTCACCACCTTATCACTTAGGGGTTTGAAAGATAGTAGCCGATTCTCAGACTTACTAAAAATTCACAAGAATCAGTTGAGCCGTTTCGGAGGAGTATGGGAACGAACATTGTGACACGAGAATTTTATATATATAGAGATTGTAAAAAAGAATGTTTTCGGTAACAAAGACGAACTTATGAACGCCAACATTAGAATCGGCTTTTATAAAATGTTGTATGAATGAATACTGAACTGTGGAGGTACAGTAGCCTAGTGGTTAAATGCCGAACCTTGAGGCGGTGGGTTCCATCCCCGCAGTCCAATATTAATCTTTCTATGTGCCCATACTCGTACGGTGAATATAACAGTATGTTTCATTGAAATTCATATACACGAAAATCGATTATGAGGGGCACAGCTATACAGAGGAATACAGAAACCTGTTACCTAAGAGTTAAGACGTCCATACAGGGTGCAATTCCCTCCTGCTCGATTGGAGGCTAACGTGGAAACTCAAATAAAAATTTATCATTTACAGATGTGGTTAGCGAGCCAAATTTATATTTTGTATTACTTATTAACAAGCACGTACAGTCTATTACAAGCACGTAAAGATTGTATAAAGAATAAACCGCAAAAACCATATCAAATCCGCAGCTATAGAACAATAAATAACCACGAGACCATAAAAAATACCAACAAATTCACGGAGCACAAACCTCGCAAATGTTTGGCAAAAAAACAATTAACACCCGACGCAACTGCGCCCGGAAAGCGGTAATTTATTTTCAATTGGAACTGCAGATATAAGGTGCCTGTTATTGAAATTTTTTAAAAATAAAATCGACAGAAGATATAAATAAAAATGCATAACTTAATGTAGATGACGTCACCAGAATAAATAAAAAGACTGCTGGAGCCTGCGAACAAAGGCTCCACCATCACGTGAATGTCGAAGTTCTTCAAATTCTTGACACCACAGGCCTAGTGAGAAGATTGAAAGGGACAAATGCTTTCTAATAACTGTTAATGAATGTTAGACTTAAATGCTACAACAGTGGTAAGTGCAAAAAAATTGAACACAAGAACAGAATGTCTTTCCCTTAATAGAGACTGTTTGTAATGTTTTTGTATGAATAATTCAAATTTAATGGGTCTTGGCCTCTGATTTTTTAATATGTTTCATGATCATTTTTAAATCTAATAGGCAAGTAGGTGATCAGTCTCCAGTGCCTGACACACGCTGTCGACTTTTTGGGTGTAAGACATGTCGGTTTCCCCACGATGTTTTCCTTCAACGTTCGAGCAAATGTTAAATGCGCACACAGAAAGAAAGTCCATTGGTGCACAGCCGGGGATCGAACCGCCGACCTCAGGGATGAGAGTCGCACGCTGAAGCCACTACTGCCAAGACTGCCTAATGCTTAAAGTAAATTAGGTTAGAAATAAAAATTGTACTCAAATTTATATGGGTTCTAAGTCAAAATGAATTCCTTAAGCTCTGAAGATTTCGTAATTTAATCAAATACACCTTTGATGTTAGCTAGCTATACATTTGATATTTAAAATAACAAAAGCAGTCAGAATTAAAGTATAAATATTATAATTATAACTGAAAGATATTATTTAAACTGCAATCAATAACTAGGTAATTTATCGACTTATCTTTCTATGCATATAATTCTCATTGCAAGCACCGAAGCTGGTTTGAACGCATTTAACAAACTAAGGTTTGACTACTTATATAGTTATAGTTCTTTGTTGCTTGATAATGCATTGTATTTATTTTTTTAAACTATTGTGGTCATAAATAATTATAATATATTAAAACCTACACACATCAATCAAATATAGAGTATTTACAATTTTCTTAACCTACATAAAAAGAAAATTAAAACAACTTTGGCAGAATTTCCTTGCTGTACTTATTCGTTGAGCGAGGAAAGCACCAGCTCTGGGGTCACCGGTACAATTTACCAGGCACCAACTTAAATCTTTAATTAGCGCCTGTGCAATATTTAATTAATACAAACATTAAATTAGTTAATTGTAACAATAACCATCCAACCAGGCTCCAGAAGATAAACCACTCCTTATATGGAAATAGTATTCGTTTTTACAACAAACTCCCAAACGAAATTAGAGAATTATCACTAAATAAATTCAAAGACCTCGTTAAACGTAAATTAATCAAATTTATAAATTTGACGAATACTTAAATGATCATAATCCTTGGGATTGATTCGCTCCACTTCAAACAATTTGTATGACTCAAAACTTATCGATTAAAAAGAGTGGCGGAAAGTTTCTTGCCAATTCTTCTTTCCCGCTCTACGCCCTTGACTTGCGAACTGGTAGTAAATGTTAATTTACAATTAATTAAACTTCTTTCTTGAAATGTACTTGTTTACCTATATGAATAAAGTTATTTTGAGTTTGAATAAAAAAGGTCAAAAATCAAATGGCGCAAAGGACTACCTTTCCAAAACTGCTGGCCCATACTAGCTGGTGGGTTGTGTAAGAGAAAAATGCCATTCTTTGGAGGCGGCCTATGCCTAAATGGGGTTCATAATCAATAGTTAATCATATTGTTAATTTTAGTTGGAAGTTAAGTTCCACCCTTAGAAGAGGAGACTGCCCACCTGTAAAGTTGGACCAATGTATTCTGCCCCACAGCGACCATGTAAGATATCTTGGCTTACACATTGATCGTGGATTAACGTGGAGGCACCACATCAAATGTAAAAAGCAGGAGCTACAGCTAAAGTACAACAGCCTTTACTGGATGCTAGGAAGTAACTCAAGACTTTCTCTAGATAACAAACTTCTTATATATAAAGTCATCCTTAAGCCCATTTGGACATATGGCCTCCAACTATGGGGCAGCGCAAGTGATACCAACATAAACATACTCCAGCGACAACAGAACAAGATCCTAAGAGCTGTTGCAGAAGTACCCTGGTACATAACAAACAATGAAATTCACGAGCACCTTAACATGAGAACCATCAAAGAGGAAATCCGGAGACTGGCAGCTAAATACAAAGAGCGGTTAAGCTGTCACCCGAATAAACTTGCTCGCCAACTCACCATTAGACAGTATGTGAGTCGACTAAAACGTCACCATGTTCTAGAGCTAGAAGACCGGCAGTAGCTCTAGACAGAAGATGAGTAGATGCTTCCAATGGGAAGTCACTCGACATGACATCACCACAGAAAAAAAATTTGCTCATAGCCTTGGGGCTGATTGCAAATAAACGCAGAAGAAAAAAAAAAAAGTTGGAAGTTAAAGCATTTTTCTCATTTATTAACAACTAGCTGACCTGGCTAACTTCGTTCCGCCCTACAACCTTATAATATCGTTGTTACTTTAATTTAACTTATTTTAGGATTTCATTAATGTTAAGTATTACATTAATACAACTTTTTTTCAAATACAGAAATGTTTTATTGTTTGCCATTGCGAAAGAAGAATGGCAGTTTTACACATTAGGCATCTTCTCTCTAGCGTCAATATGGCGATACTGCATGTTAAGCACTTTCTGATATCCAACATCGTTTGATCAGGATCAAAGCATGGTTATGCATCTCCTCATTCACCTCAAGATCTGAATTTCTTGAACTGACACGAATTCGACGTAAAATGATGCGTAGTTTTGTCAACAGATGGCACCATATGGTTTTTGCATTCGTAAAATTAATTAATTTATTTATTGTAAATCGATAACTTATCCGATATTTTATTGCTTATTCTGCTATTCGGGACGGAAACAAATCCAACAAATCAAAAACCATGGCAATCGGTCCAGCCGTTCTCGAGTTATAAGTGTTGTAACAAACACGACTTTATTTTATATATATAGATAATAATCGCATTGTAAATTAATAAATACAATTGTGGGCTTCCTGGCTAAACATTTTGGGAAAGGAATCGTGAGTACCGAGTACGATTCCTGCACAAAATAAAACTTAATTTGTATTTTGTCCGCCTCTAGTAGTTTACCTGATCAAATGGGTCTTTTTCAGGTGATATTTCGCTGAATTAAAGTTCTATTTATATTTTTTTTTAAACTTTTGAGGTGTCAAGGGACACCCGGATGGAACGAAATTCCTTTCGATTAATTTATATGTTAATTGGTATCATAACAGTATGATAGATTTTCTCGACACCAATCTTACGACGAAACAAAAAAGCCAACATCACGAGGTGTTCCCAGGCGGTCACCCATCCAAGTACTGACCTCGCCCGACGTTGCTTAACTTCGGTGATCGGACGATAACCGGTGTATTCAACGTGGTATGGACGTTGGCGATAGAGAAATCGAAAATGTAAAATATAACAACTATAGCAAAAAGTGTCGTTACAACTTTTGGTCTTAATTTATTCCGTCTAGCCCCCTTTCGCAACGCTCGATAACTTCGTTCCAACAAGACTAATTTAGTTAAGTGATTCCAAAAATAATTTTCATTTCTTATCCCTACAAAAAAAAGCCAACATCACGAGGTGTTCTCAGGCGGTCACCCATCCAAGTACTGACCTCGCCCGACGTTGCTTAACTTCGGTGATCGGACGAGAACCGGTGTATTACAATAGCAAATAGCAAAAAAGTGTCGTGACAACTTTTCGTAAGAATTTTTTCCGTCTAGCCCCCTTTCACAACGCGCGATAAGGAACTTCGTTCCAATAATTGTACCTAAGTAATTTCCTAGTCACATTTTATTTACAAAATATAAAACACATTACAGGAAATCCTAAAGTATAACCCGGAAGCCTTTACAAAAGCTTGAGCGAGCCAAATCGTTTTATGGCATTATTAGCAATAAACTTGCTATAATAATAAAGCCTTCATTCCCGAATTACAAGTTTAATATTGATTACAAGCTTTTAAGAATTGGTACGCTCTTTTCTGGAAGGTTAAAAGCTAAGTTGAATTGGTTCGGAAATACTTCAGTGGGCAGCTGGTTCCACATAGTGGTGGTGAGCGGCGGATATCCTTAAGAAACACTCAGTTGTGGAACGACGGACGTCTTAGTGATACGGATGGTATTTTGTATTCTGGCTTGACGTCCGATGATGAAACTCAGCTGCAGGTATTAGTCCGAACAACTCCTCTGAACACTCTCCATGGTGAATGCGGTAGAAGATGCAGCGAGATCCCACATCTCTACTCAACGCCAAGGGATCAAGCCGCTCCGAAAGTGACTGGTCGTCGACGATTCGAATCGCTCTTGGTTGAATACGGTCAAGCGGAAGGAGCTGGTACTGGGGAGCTCCCGCCCAGAGGTGAGAACAGTACTCCATGTGATGCCGAGTTTGTGCTTTATAAAGCTGCTCGGAAAGCTGGTCGTCATATATCCGTAACTTTTATTTTTCTTCTAATACCCGAGTTTCTGGTTTTGTGACTCAACCGTATTCCAAGTGTACTTCTTTCCATTACCCTTAGACACATCACAAGTCTTTCTATGTGGCTGTTTGTCAGATTCCAAGTTTCGCACCCATATATTATAGGAGAAGGGAGAATACGAGTATTAAAAGTCTTCCTCTTAGTATGCATCTTTGTTCTTTATTAGTTCTTTCAGGGTTTTTGTACAGAAACGGACATTGAGTTTTCAGAAGAGAATATTAAACTTCCCAAGTGGAGAAATAATTTTCACGTCGCGCACAATTTAAGTAGAAATAAGCACATAACAAGTGTCACGGTCGTTAAGTCAACAGAGTGAGATCCAAGAGTTGGATCGGCGCCCAGCGATGTTGAGATTGCCGTAATATATCCCGGCCATGACGCCTTAGATAGCGTGTATTAACTTTATGTCTCCTATGCCATGATATACGGATACAACAAATTTTAAAGCGACGTTTATAAAACTTAGTTTTCGAGTTTATTTTACTTTAAATCTGTGGCCATTATAGGTCAAATAGCAAGCTTAGGAATGAGAAATTACGGTAGCTGTGGTACAATTTACACGATGATAATAATTTGTGTATCTATTCCCATCGGATATAATATACTGTATCTATTCTCGTATCGTAATAATATTCAATCGAAGGAAAACACTGACTTTTTTCTTGCCATTAAAATTTAATTAATTTAAGTTCTAAAGTTATTTTAATATCAAAATCCCCACTACTGCTTTATATTTGTATAATTTTTATTTATCGACTTCACGACGAACGAATAAAAAAAGATTTGTTATTTACCAAATGAGCCAAGTTAATTAGATTCGTAAGTTGCTGATAATAATTAATATAATTCCTTTGTTTGTAGGAAAAATGTTACAAATAGGGCACTTGCTGGGCAGCTAATGGCTTCCATTACGTTGCTCGCCACCTGCGCTAATGGCTCAGAAATATTTAATTGATGAGACCCGATACTGATACCCTGATTCACATTTTTCATACAATTTCTAGTTACGAGAACTTTTTGAAATGTATAAATGATCAATTAAGACCTGACAACAACAAAAAATCTAATAAATTCTTGACACTTATAGAGACATACATTCGTATTTCTCAGAACTATATCCCATAGTTTCATGGACTGTTATTATTAATTCATCTATTTCACCACACGATTTCTAAAAATATTCCACCATAATCAAGCTATTTATTGGTATGTTACATAGACAACAAAATGCGCCATACATGACGATCAAAAAAGTATTTATTTATACCTAAAAAATCGTATTATATAAAAATTATCAGACCATTCAACACACATCTATTACAATTTAAATACTATTCATTTAAAAATAATCAAAGTGATTTCATTTAACAATTAATAATACAACAAGATGGTGGACTACGATCAGCTGTGTGCATAATAATCCGCCATCTTGTCTGTCAATAGGTTCACAGTTTTTTTTTAATTAAATTAAATATGTCTTAATGCTGAATTCGGTTTAATACAGTAATATTGGAGAGACCTTTATCGTTAAGGTGGTTAAAAACGCTCTACTAAACTATAAAACTATAAACTACTCTATAAAATGTTAGTTAAATCTAATCTGCAGTTAAATCATAGTGAATTGAAAAATGTATGAAAAGATTTCAACATTCAATTCTTATGTGAAGAAAGCTTAAGGCGCTTAAGCTTTCGTATTAGAGACAAGATGTTACAATACGTCTATTATGAAGAAAGCCTTATAAAATATTGTTGCATTGTCATCGTCTCATTATATTTTTCCACAGAATTGGCAATGCAATTAAAAAGATACCGTCAATTACTTTTTTATTTGATTCTCATTCCAAAACATAAATAATAATATTATTCGCTGAAACTCGAGGATGGCTGGACCGTTTTGGCTAATTTTGACCTTGTGAAATTTGCGCAGAACATAATTATAAATCATTTGCCAATACAAACTGTTCCTAGAAGTAAAAATTTCAGGTCTTTTGTGTTTTTAGAAATAAACCTGTAATGGTCTTTGTGTGTCATATTTATATTATAAATGTAATAACCTCATAATTTATGTTATTTGTTTTTATTCTAATGTAACAAATAAATATATTTTTTCAACAGAAGGCATGAAAAATAAAATTCATAAATGTAAACAAACAATTTGTAACTACTTTCATATTTTACACAATTATATTATGTGGGTGTTATGAAGCTCACCGGATCATTGTAATTGTTGGCGACTCATAGATTTAAATAGTATTAAGTATGAGCTATAGGTTAAATATGAATATTGTTTGGTAATTAAGTATGAGCTATAAGTAAAATAAGAATATTGTTGATAGCTCATAAGTAGAATTTTAGTATAAATAAGTTAGATAAAAATATGTAAATAATTCAAGGGAAAAATACAGTTAAATAAATTAATAAAATGCTTCGCCGAATAAAAGGGTCGCGAAGCTCTCGTCGCGGTATACCCGCGCAGATTTCTGTAAGCGCAGCTCTCGTCGCGGTATACTGTTTGAGTACTTAAGCTCGGCGAGATTTACGCAAAATCCTCTTTTTCCTCCGCAACGAACTGGGACCCAAGAATAATCGGCGAAGCAAGAAACAAGAACAAGGCGCAGTTTCATTTCAAGACAACATCTTACAATTACGCACTAGCAGGGGTGCGTGGGTTGAGGCGGTGCCAGCGATACGTCGAACCGTCTTGACAAAGCGTACGTAGTCAAACCCCACCGGTATTCAAAGCCGCGCCGAGGTTACTTTGGTTACTGCACGGGTGTTCTCAAACGAACATCTAAACGTCTAATCCCGTGCAGGCCCGAGTCTCTGAGGCGACGTCGGGATTGGCTAGAACAGTAGTACGTATGAAGTCAAACCCCACCGGTATTCAAAGCCGCACCGAGGTACTTTGGTTACTGCACGGGTGTTCTCAAACGAACATCTAAACGTATAATCCTGTGCAGGCCTGAGTCTCTGAGGTGTCGTGGGGGTTGGCATCAACAGTGGTCCTTCGAGCGCCGGATCCTGCAACGGTTGTCATCAAGAAGTGAATACTGCGAAAAGAAAATGCCAGTCACAAGGTCACAGAACGGGATGCAGCGAGGGGAATCGACGACGACTGTTACCTCCGCCACTACGTCCGAAGTCCGGACCACAGGCGAAGAGATAACGATAGAGCAGTCCACGTCGACGAGCGCAGCCAGCCAGCCAGATCAAGCATTGAATCTGGCACCAGCGGGTTCCACCCGGCGGGCCGCATCGAGAGCCGTATCCAGAGCCAGCTCAAGAAGACAAGCCGAGGCCAGAGAAGAGCTGGCTCGCTGCGAGCTGCGGGAAGCGCAGGCAGCAGCACGCCTGGCCAGATTACGATTAGAAGCAGAAACGGAAGAAGAAGACTCCTTTATAGAAGACGTCAACGATAACCATGAAGAAAAGGTGGCAAACTGGATGCGCTCATCGGCACAAAGGCCAGAAGAAACAGAAACAAAGAGCGACATTCGAGCAATAGCTGACGCAATAAAGGAAGCCACACATGTAGCGCCGCAACCGAAGTACATTCAAGAGCTGCCGATATTTGAAGGCGACAGCTCCGAATGGACGGCGTTTCGAGTCGTATATGAAGACACATCTCCAATGTTCTCTGGCATTCAGAATATGGCGCGGCTACGTAAAGCGATTAAAGGCACAGCGAGAGAAAGCATTAAGAGCCTCTTGTACTCAGAGGCGATGCCAGAAGAAATTATTAACGCTTTACGCCGAAGATTTGGTAGACCCGACGCGCTGGTGCTAGCTGAACTGGAGAAATTAAAGGCGCTTCCCAGAACGACGGAAAATCCCAGGGACATATGCGTCTTCGCTAGCCAAATAAATAACAGCGTGGCCGCCATAAAGGGATTGAAGAGACCGCAATACCTCTACTCGCCTGAAATCGTGAAACTTATAATAGAGAAGATGCCTCCAATTCTCAGATTCAGATGGTACGATTTCACGGCTGCGAGGGAAGAGGAATCGTTCAGTGATATCCAATCGATAAGCAACTTCCTCAATTTGGAAGCGGACAAATGCGGCGCATTCGCGGTACTCGAAGACAGCAAAAGGGTACGACCGAGCACAGCGATAAGAAGGCCAGTGAAGCAAGTTACGTATAATATCGCTGAAAGGAGTAGACCTGAAGAAATCAAGTGCCCAGACTGTGAAGGTACACATAAACTGAAAGACTGCCAAAGATTCCTAAAAGCGGCAGTCAACGAGAGATGGGAAACAGTTAAGAGGCTTAAGGTCTGCTTCAAGTGCCTCGCTGGGAAGCACCGGAAAGAAACATGCCGAAGACCACCGTGCAAGTTGTGTCGAAGATGGCACCATAGCCTACTACATGTGACGTCGGAGAGCGAACAATGTCACGAAGAGGCACCGCCCGAGACAGCGACGGTCAATACAATAAGCACACCGAAAGCTATTCTTAAGATGCTCAAGGTGGAGATATACGGACCGGCTGGGAGCAAACAAGTACTGGCGCTGCTAGATGAAGGCTCAACGGTGACACTGCTTGACGAAAACGTGGCTTCGAGCTTCGGCATCAAGGGTCCTCGCGAAGCCCTGAATATAGAAACTATCGGTGGAGGGCAAATGAAAAATCACGACTCCATGATTTTAGATATCGAACTAAAAGGGATCAAGGAAAGCGAGAAGAGCACACTTAAGCGGGCAAGAACTATCAAGGAGCTCAAATTAACCCCTCAATTCGTAGATAAAAGCCGACTAAAGAAGTGTCATCACTTGCGGGGCTTACTACAAGACGTGTGCTACGAAGCTGAGGCGCCGAAGCTGCTCATTGGCCAAGACAATTGGGAGTATATTGTCTCATTACAAATACGACGTGGAAAGCCAGGGCAGCCGGTGGCGTCACGAACGAAGTTAGGATGGGTTCTCCACGGCTCCGACAGCAGTGGCGTGTCGCCGATCAATTACGTGAACACATGTGCACACGCCAGCGTCGTCGAAGATAAAATAGATCAGTTGGTGAGGGAACACTTCACTATTGAGTCTTTGGGGGTTCAGCCGAAGAAGCCTTCAACGGATATCGAACAGCGAGCACTGGACATATTGGAAAGAACCAGCCGACAGTTGGAAGATGGCAGATACGAGGTCGGACTGTTGTGGAAAAAGGAAGATGTATGTCTTCCAAATAACTACGCAGCAGCTTTCAACAGATTTCAAGGCATAGAAAGAAAGCTGCGTAAGGACGCTAAATTAAAAAATGAGTATAGCGCGCAGATAGACAATCTGTTGAAAAGCAACTACGCTGAAGAAGCACCAGCCGACTGCACATCTAACAAAAAATGGTACCTGCCTCACTTCCCAGTGGTTCACCCTCTGAAAAAGAAGCTGAGAATTGTTTTCGACGCTGCGGCCAAATACAACGGAGTCAGCCTTAACGACGTTCTGCTGTCCGGCCCGGACTTACTACAGTCAATATTTGGAGTGCTACTGCGATTCCGCCAAGGCCCTGTAGCAATAGCGGCCGATATAAAAGAAATGTTTCTGCAAGTGAAAATACGTAAAGAAGATAGAGACAGTCTCAGGTTCCTATGGCGAAAAGACAAGGAAGTGCCAGTGAAGGAATACAGAATGACATCAGTGATATTTGGAGCTGCGTCGTCGCCTTGCACCGCTATTTATATAAAAAACAAGAACGCAAAGATCCACTTACATAAATATCCAGAAGCGGCGCAAGCAATAGAGCGCAATCACTATATGGATGACTATTTGCAAAGCTTCCACAGTGTTGACGATTGCAAACGAGTAATGCAGCAAGTTGACTTAATCCACCAGAGGGCGCACTTCGAGCTACGAGGATGGGCGTCGAATAAGAAAGAGATCGTAGAAGCCGACGGCGAACAGGAAGTGCACCTAGGTGAAAACGAAGAAAAGACCCTGGGACTGAGATGGCTGACGTCAGAGGATTGTCTTGGATTTAGAAGCCAATTTAGGAAAATCCCTAACGAGGTAGCGCGAGGCATGCAGACTCCAACAAAACGAGAAGTCACGGGAGCTGTGATGTCTACTTTCGACCCACTCGGACTGCTATCACCCATTCTCATCCAAGGAAAGAAGCTCATTCAAAAGATATGGCGCAGTGGTGTTGGATGGGATGACCAAATCACTGAAGACGACACCGAAGCTTGGAAGAGCTACCTAGAGCATATCGGTGGAATAAAAGACATCCGACTGCCGCGATGCATGTCACCATTCTGCACTGAGGGGGAGCTGCATACTTTTACTGACGCGAGTGAGACAGCGTATGCAGCCGCAGTATACTGGCGAACCAGAGGTAAAGGAAAATACTTGATAAACCTCGTCGCCGCCAAGTCAAGAGTAACGCCTCTGAAACCAACATCTATGCCGAGGCTTGAACTGCAGGCAGCTCTATTAGGTAGTAGACTTGCAGACTCAGTGGCAAAAGAACTCGACCTGCAGGTTACAAGGAAAACGTTTTGGACGGATTCGAGTGTGGTACTTTCCTGGATAAAGGCAGATCCCAGAACGTTTAAGACCTTCGTAGCTCATAGAATTGCGGAGATAGAGGATCTGACAAAACCGCAAGACTGGAGATGGGTGCCTACAGCGCAGAATCCTGCCGATGATGCGACCAGGAGCCCACCGGAAGAATTTAACGCGGAACATCGGTGGTTCAAGGGTCCAGATTTCCTGTCAAAAGGCGAAGAAGAATGGCCAGCTCCACGAAGTTTTAAAAAGGAAAAATGCGACGAAGACAGAACGATGGAGCAGGTGAATACACTTCGCCACAGTGAAATTACTCCGGTTCCCGAAAACTTATCATCGTGGACAAGATTGTGGAGATCGACTGCCAGGGTACTACAATTCATCGACCTATGTAGAGAAAAGAAGCCGTCGAACCTCGAGCGCTGCAATAAAAGTGCAAAAAAGAGGCGAACTTACCTTCCGATCGGCGAGACACACCTATTACGAGCGCAGGAAGTTCTAATCGCCCAATGTCAGCAAAGCAGCTTTGAACAAGACATTAAAAATCTCAAACAAGGGCGCACGACGGAGAATCGAAGCCAATTGAAAAGGCTAGACGTCACTATGAAAGACAATCTCATAAGACTTCAAGGTAGAGCAAGAACCGTAGCGGGCGTTGACAACGACTATTTAACGCCCATAGTACTGGATGGCAGGAACGCCATTGGGAGATTGATGATTAAACATTATCACGAAAAATACAACCATGGTAATCAAGCCACAGTAATGAACGAAATACGGCAAAAATACTGGATGTTAGGCCTGAGATCAGTGCTGCGTAGTATACAACAAAACTGCCAGCACTGCAAGCTGAAGAAGGGTAAACCAGCGGAGCATCCGGCGGGCAACTTACCTCAAGAAAGGCTGAGGCATGGTGAGCCCCCTTTCACGTGCACAGGTGTGGACTACTTCGGTCCAATGCTCGTGGCGATCGGCAGACGAAGAGAGAAGAGATGGGGAGCCTTGTTTACATGCCTGACCACAAGGGCAGTACATATCGAGATAGTGCCCAGCCTGACGACGGACTCTACTATAATGGCGTTAAGGAGATTCGCTGCTCGAAGAGGAATGCCAAAGATAATTTATTCCGATAATGGAACAAACTTTGTTAAGGCCAGCAAAGAACTCCAAACAGCCATTGAAGAGCTTAAAATAGAGGAAATCGTCACAGAAGCAGAGAAGGTTGGCATACAGTGGAAATTTATTCCTCCCGGCGCACCAAATATGGGAGGAGCTTGGGAACGATTGGTGCGCTCCATTAAGGTCGCACTGGACGCTACATTAAAGGAGCGCGTTCCACGAGAGGAAGTTCTGCATACGTTGCTGTTGGAAGCAGAACACATGGTTAATTCCAGACCAATAACGAACCTAGCTGACAATTCGGAAGAGGAGGCGCTAACCCCAAATCACTTTCTCATTGGGCGATCCAGTGGAGCTGCACGCGTTGGGCATTTTCCTGATGCAAAGCTGGTGGGCAGAGACGATTGGAAGACCGTCCAACGACTCTCTGATCACTTTTGGAGGAGATGGCTACGGGAGTACTTGCCCACGCTACTGCCCAGGAAAACGACAGGACGACGGGAAGGCGAGCAGCTGCAGCCAGGCGATGTGGTTCTTATCGTAGATCGCACGCTACCACGATGCACTTGGCCCAGGGGAATCATCGAAACCACGTACCCCGGGCCCGACGGAAGAACCAGGATCGTGGACGTCGCGACCAAAGGTGGAGTGTTACGAAGACCATCGTCGAGGATCGTCATCTTGGTGCCTGCGAAGTCGCCGTGCAGGAATGACGGTGCTACGCACGAGGGGGAGAATGTTGGCGACTCATAGATTTAAATAGTATTAAGTATGAGCTATAGGTTAAATATGAATATTGTTTGGTAATTAAGTATGAGCTATAAGTAAAATAAGAATATTGTTGATAGCTCATAAGTAGAATTTTAGTATAAATAAGTTAGATAAAAATATGTAAATAATTCAAGGGAAAAATACAGTTAAATAAATTAATAAAATGCTTCGCCGAATAAAAGGGTCGCGAAGCTCTCGTCGCGGTATACGCGCGCAGATTTCTGTAAGCGCACCTCTCGTCGCGGTATACTGTTTGAGTACTTAAGCTCGGCGAGATTTACGCAAAATCCTCTTTTTCCTCCGCAACGAACTGGGACCCAAGAATAATCGGCGAAGCAAGAAACAAGAACAAGGCGCAGTTTCATTTCAAGACAACATCTTACAATTACGCACTAGCAGGGGTGCGTGGGTTGAGGCGGTGCCAGCGATACGTCGAACCGTCTTGACAAAGCGTACGAAGTCAAACCCCACCGGTATTCAAAGCCGCACCGAGGTACTTTGGTTACTGCACGGGTGTTCTCAAACGAACATCTAAACGTATAATCCTGTGCAGGCCTGAGTCTCTGAGGTGTCGTGGGGGTTGGCATCAACAGTAATTACTCTATATTTGCTTTTTGTGTTACCAAAGCCTCTGACAACCGTATTAATAAATTAAATTAAATTTATATAATACTATCCAAAATTATTTTTTCGTTTCGTACCAGTAATTCACGAGTTTAGAGCGTTCACAAACTATCAATTAATATTATATAATGTTTGGGATTGGATACGTAAGAGAATCCTTTAATTAATCAAAGAAAAACCATACCGTAAACGCAAACGAAGTTGAGCTGCTAAGCGCTTCACTAGTAACCAATGTTCATCCTTAATTTGCAATTCCCTGTGAGCGAGCTTCGAAATCAAATTTCACAACAGAAACAGTTACTAATTACAACCGTATCAGATTGCGCGAACATTTTAAAAATACATCGCAAAATTGATTTAGTAAACGGAGATTTTGGTTTTAAATGTTATTTCAAGGCTAGAGACGGGCTACCAGATAATGCTATGCTGAACGTAAGGGATGGTTGGTTTTTTGACTCAGTTTCCGCACTTAGACTCTCACTAGGTCCACATGGTGGACATCACATCCATTTTTTTTTTTTTTTTCGTGGGGAAATGCGTTACGCATACCCTCCCGCGGCACGGTTGACCTTGGTGGGGAAGGGTTATGTGGGACTCGCACAACAGTGCATACACACTAAAACCCCACGGCGCCACCAGCAATCGCCCGGGGCAGGACACGGTAACAGCGTAGCCTTGTCCGCATCCAGCCACGCGATCAGCCGTTAGTATCACGGTCCTCTACGGCCACAAATGATCAAATGATGTGGAATGGACCTTGGCACAGCAAGGGCCTTTCACATCCGCCAATTCACCCTGTTTATGAAGCTGGGGGAGGTCGGGCACGATGCTTGCAGGGATGCGTCAGCATCCCTTCTTTTCGACGCATGAACCCCTATTCCCCCGCTGGAGCAACTGCGTGCCCAGGATTACACACGGGGTTGCACGGTGCAACGGCGGCGCTGTGGTCTCCTACGGCGACGCGGGTGGGCTGCAGATTCATCCTCCCTGGCCCTCTCCGCCTCTTCCTTTTGGTGCATGACGGCTTCACAGAATCTCTGGAAGATTTCCCACAAGCCGTCACTGTCCGAGTTTGTAACTGCTACTCTCACAATGTTATCGAGAGTAGCGTCCTCGCCCTGTAGCACGCCCAGTAGAGGCCTCCTTTCCACCTCCCATGCTAGGCAATCCTTTAAGGTGTGGAGCGCATCATCAACAACACCAGCGTCACATCCATAGAGGAACTCTTCCTTCAAGTTGTTAACAGCCAACCGTTCCTCATAAAGTTTCATCATCGGTCGTCAAGGCAGGAAACAAAACCAACCGTATCACCTCGACGTCCGTCGTTCCACAACTGAGCGTTTCTTATTAAGGTAGTTTTGCTGCGCAACAACACTATGTGGAACCAGCTGCCCACTAAAGTATTTCCGAACCCATTTAACTTAGGGTCCTTTAAGAAAAAAATGCCGGTTATGCACTTACGAGCCTTCATGCAATTTAATTTTAGCTAAAAGGTTGGGGCAATTAATCTGATTCTTAAATATTTTATTATTTAAAACTTTGTTGCAAGGAGGACAACTGGAGGCTTTATCGCTTTCGAGCGATCTCTTCCAGGCAGCCATTGTAAGAAAAAGAAAAAAAAAATAGATATGATAAGAAGTGTAAAACTACGTAAGACATATCGTTATTTAGACAAAATGAAACTGTGAATACAAACTAATAGTAAAAAGCAAAGCAATTAAAACATATTTAAAAGTAAAAGGGGGTTTTAATATCTTAAATACAAACCAGTAGCGTTAACTAACTAAACTGCGTTCCGTCCAGTCACTCCAGACTAACGTCGTTTCATGGCGCGAGACAAAAATATTTAGCAAAACGACCAGTAGAATCAACTCTCTAAAACTCTACTCAAGTAAACTCCCCCCTTTTCATACCATCACAACATACAGCCTAATTGGGTATCACAATCTGCGTTAATGTTTAATAAGTTAAATCAAATAATAATTTACGTATGTGTGCGTGGAATTCCACTTCTCAAAACCCCAATTACAATTGCATGAAAACATCTACGTATTCACAACCAGAATCTGTATAAACAATACCGAACGAAGCGCAATTGAGTTTCGAGTAATTTCAGAATGCAGTACATAATTAACGGTGTAGGTTTTCGTACATTCACGCATTGTTTGCATAACTGCGTAACAAACACCTGACGCCATGTACCCGACTTAATTGCACTGAAGTATTTAATGTGCCTTATGCAGCCTGAAAAACAGATAAAGTATAACCACAGATTATAAGGTTAATGATTTCGAAAGACTACAGAACGGAAGTCAACGAGTGACGATACTATATTTGAAGTGAAACTTCTTTAAGCGCATGAGGGTAAAATATTTACGGAACGTCACGAAGGTGTGCAGTGTTTTTGTCGAAAGGGAGAGAGCGATTGAGATCTATTGAGAGACAGTGAGAACGACGAATTACATTATATAAATTCTATTTTTAAAATTAAAATTTCGTAGTTTAGTTTTTTAAAGAATTTTTTTTAGTTTCGTAAAGAATTTATGAAATATTAGTAGTTTTATTTTTATGCAAAACAATTTATTGAAATCTTAAATTACGAATTGTAAATTAAAATGCCACGAGTTTTTATTATCGAAGAGATAAATTTAAAAAATATATTATTTGTATTTATTTTCGACACTTAATATTTTAATGACAATTAAATTCCTTGCTTTTTCCAATCAAGTCTCGGAAATCTAAAGTTTTAGATTTGTATAAATATGAACAAGACTTAAAAATTTGTTTGCCAAAGAAGTTTCACTTCATTGTGTACTTTGTACGCACGCACTTTTTTTTAGTTGAGACCAATAGTTGAGATATTAACGCGTTCAAACAGTTAAATTATTTATCTTTATTATATAAGTACACAATCTTATCCTAAATACTAAATCATTCTAAAAAATCTTGGCCGGTTAGGGAGTGGACACTGGACAGGTATGGCGCCTACGGAAGAGTTGCTGCATCTGGCACAGAACAAGACACGCTTCACGAGACTGACAGCCAACCTCCATTAACGGAGAGTCACCAAAAGATAAAGAAATCAGTATATTTTAATTCTTTTAACGAAAATACTCTTTCGACTCCTTTTATTAAATTGTGTCTTTGTCGATTATATAATATTTAATATTTTTATATGTAATATTTTTTCATGAAACTTCACAAACGTCGTGTGATAAAATTTAAAATTAGCCTAAAAAATGGTATATTTTTACTTTACCGCATCGATCGACTGTCTTAACGTGTGTCAAACTCAAACTTATATGGTTGCTGAACGACAAACGATTGTAGTTCCAGTGTACACTTTATTATTAGTTATTATGTACTTAATATACCTATTGTAATATAGTATCTCGTTTTAGTTGAAAACTTAACGATCATAAAAATTATACGATCATCGCTATCATTCAATAACTGACTAAAATCAAACTTGCAAAGAATAACAGAGTATCTTTTAAAATCTAATAATAAGTTATAGCAAAAACCGCGATAATTTTTCCAATGACCGCGTCCTCCGGGGCCAATAATCTCGGAAGGTTCGCTCCCGAGATTATAGTTATTTTGGGCGTACTCTATTGATTTATTGCGATGTAGGTATTATATTGTGCTTTTGTCAATCATCACCATCGATGCGTAGAGCTTAGGAAATCGTTCTGCAAGGAGGTGAATTCTATGTAGATTTTAAATATTAAAACTAAAATAATGCGTTTCTATTTCTAACGGATAAAAAAAGGGAAGGAAAAATCCTTGCCCTTTTTTATCCTTCTCCGCTTTGTTTTATCTTTTCCTCTCATATAATTAATAAAGACACAAATATATACACAGCGGAGCAGGATTTTACAGTGCCCAGTTGGCACAAGGTATTTCGCTAGTGTCGTGTAGATGGAAAAGTCACGAAGGATCGATCGGTGAAAATAATAATTAAGTTAAAAAAAATACTTGAAATTCGATTATCATTTATTTTTTAGTCTTATTATTTTATAAGTAATAATAATTGTGGGTGATCGATTATTGAGTATCACCTAGTGATTAATCTGTGGTAAATTGTCATCTATCACAATACCAACAGCAATAGTATAGTGCTTTTCATGAAAGAAGTCCCGCGGTGATTTTTGGAACTAAATTTGACAGGTCGGCAATGTTGTCATTCGTCGATGTTATCAAGTTCGTTTGTTGTGGTAGATTTTTGTGAATTTTTAACTAGCTTAGTGCATTTTAAAGATTGATTACAATGCCAAAACTTGTAAAAAGTTCGGCTCGAGAAATGATATTAAAGGTGAAAGAGTTCTGTGAAGCGGAACATAAGAATCAAGGTGTTTTAATACCACTAAACAATGTTCGGAAGTGAGTTGCCGCCATAACAGATACTTTTTAGAGTTGCCATTTAATAATTTTTTGCTGTATTGATGGGACTTTTATGATATAAATTTGTTTTTGCGACAAAATTGAATAAATACATAACGTGATGAAACTAGGTAACTGAAATTAAAACATATATTACATAAGCATTATAAACTTAAAGTTACTATTATTTTTAATTGTTCATAATTTAATTGCAGGTGTGTCAGAAAACTGTAACAAGAATTACAAACGAAGGTATAACAGCGGCGACAATTATTATGCAATAAAACTCTGAATAAAAAATTGTATTGCTTTTCTTTACCCTATTTTCTCATCTTTTCCCTGTAAGTAGATGGAACACCGCTAATATAACTAAATAAAAATATGCTTTTTACATAACAGAAATATTGTTTCATCGAAGTATGAAGAAAATAATATTATTTGATAAATTACATCTGCTAAATGTAAATAAAATAGGTAAATTTTTTACTCATAAATGGCAACATTACGTCACGCGATTGCAGCGCCGCGTCTGGGGGACTTCTTTCATGAAAAGGACTATAAATTGACAATTTATTAACATTAACACATGCGTCAATTTGACTCAGCTCTATTGACAAGACATAAAATCTAAATCTCAATTCTCAATACAAAAATATGAGCTATTAATACCGACCGTATACCGTAATAAATTTACACCTTTTTGATTGTATTTATTTCATAATTCACGGTTTACAGTAATTATTAATCCTCAATTATACAAAGCCCTAGTCGAAATAAAATATAGTGCTCTTGAGGACAAACATGTCTCATCAGACTGGAATTCAAGGTACAGTTATATCCAACACCCACTGATTATTATGTACAAAATTTTTAGAATAGTTTGTAGTCGTAAAAATATAATTTTGTCCAAGAGGACAAATTGGTAAATCTTTTAATAAAACATTTTACTGAAATAGATCCTACCAGACTTGTTGTATTTATGTCTTTAATTATATTTATGATTTAAATAGGTATTGTTTAGTTCAAAATTTTCAACATTTGAATTGCTTACTTGCATTTCTTTCTTTAGAATTGATGTTTATCCAGAAACACATTATATTCTACATATTTTTTCAAAAAATGGTTATGTATATTATAAAAAATCATTTTTCCTATTTCAGCAAATGCGCAACTGCAAAAATATTTTAGCAAATGTAGAGAGGGAAAAATAAGACTCTTGAAAGTTAGCATTGAGGATGGTAAGAGTAAACATATTTTATTATTTAATAAAATATGACACAAGGAAGGATGGAAAAATCAGTCTTATAGATATTATTATAGCTGTTATCTAATACTAAGTGTATTTATGCACATCAAATATGGACTGAAATAAAATACAGTCTTCTTGTATAACTGACCTTATCCAAACTCTTATACTTATTGTATTTAACGGTTTAATACTATACCTTATCTATTTTATAACTCATAACATTGAAAGTGAATTATCCAGTTATAGTGCTATAAGTTTGTATCATATTATGGGACATAACATCTATTTAAAATTTTCAGAACAACTTACATTGTCAACACACCAACCAGTAAAAGGGACTTGGGAGCAGGATTTCGATAAATATGTACCACCTCTCATCGTTGAAGATCTACCCTGTTACATACTTTATAGGTAAACCAATTTTATATCTAGGTATAAGGTGCATTGTCAAATACTAATCTAAGATTTAAAAAAATATTAAACCTGAATATTGCTGTAAAAAGTATCTCAAAAAAAGGTTTAAAGGATATTTCAAGCCAGTCTAAGGAATAAAACTTCCTTATTAAAGTATATAAATTTTGTGTTTTGTCTCAAAACACACATCATAAGGAATGATGGTGTTAAAATAATATATGTATGTTTTAAGGACAATTTTAAAAACTATTGTGTGACAATAGCAGTGCTGTCTTTGTGGCTTGAATGTGTGCCTCTCAACCCTGAATGCATTCAAACCTCAGCTATAAGAAAATCATATTAGTACATACAAATACGCTTTTCTTTGTTATGCACAATTAACATTCATATGGTGAAGAAAATGATTGAGTGGAATTTGTCATGCCTTAGACATGAAACTAGATGGCATATTTCAGGCACAAATTGCTGATCACACAAAATTGTGTAATTATTTGTAAATAACTGAAATAAATGCTTTTATTATTTTTTATATTTACATGAGTATCTCTTATTTAAAATAATACACATTTAGTGGAAACTGCATATAAAATTATAAGCATTTATAAACTCTGTAATACTACATAATACTATGTAATACATACATATAAAGTTTTGGGAGAAAACACAACAATTTAAATTTTTAATTTAAACACAACCAAAAAAATGCAATTTCAGGTTTGACTCAACAAATTCTCTAGGATATGAATGGTTACTACTCAGTTGGTCACCGGACAGTGCTCTAGTCAGACATAAAATGTTATATGCCTCTACAAAGGCCACATTGAAGCAGGAATTCGGGTCTTCACACATTAAAGATGAAATGCATGCTACAGTAAAGGTAAATGCTTTTATAAGTTTATGCTAATATCTTAATACAGTAGAACCTCGATAAGATAAAGTCCAAGGGAAACACAAAATATTTTATGTTATAGAGGTTTTAAGTTATCAAGGTTCTATGTCAGGTAAAGGCTAATATAGAGGTATGTACATGTTTCTATGTACCCTTCCTCCCATTTTTACTTGAATGCATCAGAAGGATGGAAAATTAAATATGTAATCATATTTATTCACATTACTTACATTACATAAAAATAAAACAACAACTAAAGGTTTAGTCTACTTAAAAAAATCTGTGATTTTCTTTTGTTTTAAAAAATTCACTGTTTCTAAATCGATTTGATTTTCAATGACAAATAGAGAGGAGAATACATTAACACATTAACTTATGATGCAAGTAAGTCGTTGTCACAAAGCTAACCGCCGCAAAGCTTTGAAGAATTTAGATAAAGCAAACAATAGGTAATGTATTGTTTACGTTAACAATACATTAGTAAACACGTGCAAGCAATAAATACTGAAACCATTTGTTTTGACACTCTTATAAAATGACTCATTCACAAACAATTTTATGTTATAGAGGTTGTGGAAACATTTCTTTTAGTTACTGAGGGCCTATACAGAGATTATTTATTTACGTTATAGAGGTTGCGTATTTTAAGTTATAGAGGTTTTGGGCTCTGATGGGAAGGGAACATAGTATTTTTTGAAGTAACAGAGGTTTTTATGTTACCGAGGTTTACGTTATCGAGGTTCTACTTAATAAATTTAACATAAATATAATGTACCATAATCACTAAGAGTAAAATTGAAAGATTATTTTCTCAAAATCATATTTAATACAATTCAATGGCGTAAAGTTTAAAATTCAAGAAATGTATAACTTAGATTACAACCACAGCTTTCCAATATTAGATAGGCAGTAAGAAGCTTTATTTAAAAACTAATGATATAAAAAAAAATCCTTTTGGATATGTAATAGGAGGAGGAGGTATCGAAAAGGGATTCTCATAAAAATTGAGATAATATTATATTAGTAAAATTAATTTTACCTTTTTTTATGAGATATTTCTCAAAGACTTATTTATTATATTTTATTATGCCCATGTCATCTCATTGGTGAGAATGTAGCGATACTAAGTCAACTGAAGGCACTACAATATCTATTTTTAACAGAAAAATAATCTTTTATTCTTAATTTCAGGATGAAGTATGCCTCAAAGGTTACAAAGCACACGTGAGTGGTGTGAATGCTCCTGCACCTCTCACAGACAGAGAAGAGGCTTTGAAAGAATTGAATGAGAGTGGACAAGGCCCTAACTATGGCACCGATGCAAGGTATTTATTTTATTTTATATATTCCTTGCTAAATATATGAAGTAAAAAGAATAGTGTTTTTGTTAAAACGGCATATGATAGTGATTTAGTTTTTCTGAATAAGGCATTTTTTAACAGAATATTTTTTAAATAATATATTATGCACATGACCATATACAAGTATTTTAGTAGGAATAATATAATACAAATGTAATTGTTTAAATTTTTATTTTGGCCTCATAACTTACAAATATGATTTAAGACAACATAAACTAAAATCATTAAGGTATTATGTGAAACTTGAAACAAAAAATTAGATTTTCCCAACTTAAACAATGACTAAAGTTACATGTACTGTCAGTTCTTAAATACCTTTATTATAATTAAGCATGTCGGACGCGGAGGATTATAATAAAATAAACAAAGAAAATAAACTTCTCACTACTGTTTTTAATTGCCAACTACTTCTCATAAGATACTTATATCGCCACCCGTTGCCTTATAGCTTTTGTAACCTGCTTTTTTTTATTTTTGTTATGTGTATGTTTTTGATTAAGGTAATAAAGTAAAAATAATTAAAAAATATATTTTGCCTAGCTCCATGGCATTGATTCTCTTAACTTAAATAACACAAATAAATCAGAATACAGTCCACTAACTACAACAGTTGAATTCCAAAAAAATACTGAAAGTAGCAAAAAAATAGCAAGAATACAGAATACATTTTATAAAAAAAAGAGAGCAAAATACACAAATTTTCGGGATTTGAACCTAAACTATCTAGCCCATATTTTAAAGTGACGTTCACACCTAGTTCACACCATCATTTTAAGTGATGAAATTTCAGACAGTCAACAATGGGTGGTATTGCTTTCCCGATAACAGAGTCAGCCAAGCAGGGCATAATTGATCTCCAACGAGGTTCCTACAATTACTTACAATTTAAGATAGGTAAGTTTTATATTTCATAACTATATAATATGTAAAATATGTTTTATATTTTATTGTAGATAAAATAAATAAATGTCGCTCCAACTTTTTAAGGTCTGGGCCTCAGATTTCTGTATCTGTTACATGATCATTTGTCAATATAATAGGCAAGTAGGTGATCAGCCTCCTGTGCCTGACATTTTTGGATCTATGGCAAGCCAGTTTCCTCACAATGTTTTCCTTAACCGTTTGAAAACCGTTAAACCTACGATCTCAGGGATGAGAGTTGCACGGTGAAGCCACTAGGCCAACACTTATTTTATTGTAAATAATATAAATTATTAGATAGATTGTTTTAAAGATGTATTTAAAAATGTTTGCCATTTTTATTTTGATGATGCAAATATATCACTTATATTTTGAGGTTAATGCATAATATATCTCTGGGCATGTTTGATTCCCGGCTAAATAATTTTTGGTAGCTTAAAATATTTTTTCTTGAAATAATAGATATAAATAAACTTTTAAATTCCAGATTTAGAAGATGAAAAAATTTGTTTAGCGAAAGCGGCAAATATTAGTTTGGCAGAGCTCCCTTCACAAGTGCCGAGTGAAGAGGCAAGATATCATCTATACGTATTCAAACATACACACGAAGGAGATCCACTTGATAGCATAGGTTAGTTTATTTATTGGTATTTAAAAATTGGACTAATTTTTGAAGTTATACTTCTTTAGGCGCGTTATGAAAAATTGATGAGAGTGAAATTTTACGATGCGCGCGCACCGTGACACAAATTAACAGAATGAAGTTGCCCATGGAAGATGCTACGGCATTGGACATAATTTAAAAAAACATTCTAATAATAATAGAATTTATGTCACACTTAATTTAAGAGAATAATAATAAATATTTATTTATTAAATTTTTCAAATGTAAACTGAACTTTATTGACTATAATGACTCCTTTTCCAGTCTTTGATTATTTAATTGAAATTAATTATTTGCATGCAATCAAAAACTATTTTTAATAATGCCAAAGAAGTATAACTTCTTACGCGCGTACATAAGTACACGCACCCTTTTTTTTATTGGTTAAAAATAAAGTATTGTAACAATAATAATGACTTCAGTTATATGTCAAGATTATTAAGTTGGTAAAATGCATACCCAGAAATGTGTAAATATGTATGTCAAAAACTACTTAACAATTTGCATGAAAAAAAAATCAGTTCATTTCGATATGACAATGACTATAATCTTCAAAAATTGGGTGACGTAATACTTGAACTTATTATGTTTAAGGCAACGAGGTGTCAATAAATAAATATGTATAAAAACATGACTTTAAAAAGCATTATGGAGTAAAATAACTTGTAAATAATCATTATTTTCAACAACAAAAACAATTTCTTCAGATGTCTTATTTTTCCAGTATTCATCTACTCTATGCCAGGCTATACTTGCAGTATAAAGGAGAGAATGATGTATTCCAGTTGTAAAGGAAACTTTCTTGATCTTATTGAATCTATGGGAGTACTGGTTTCTAAGCGGGTGAGGATTTTATATTGTTAATACTCTATGCCCCATGTGTGTCAATAAATAGTTTATAGCATAAAATTAATTAGTTCCCAAGATTAGGACTTTCTTTGTTTATGGTTGGCAATTTGTGAACTGGCAGTAAATGTATTAATAGTAATTTACACCTTAATTTTTTTTAAAGTAAGTAGTTTTGTCTAAGTAACTAAATGTCTTATGTAGTTTTGCACACCCTATCTAAAAAAAAATCTTATAGTGGTTGCCTGGAAGAGATAGCTATAAAGCGATAAGGCCGCCAGTTGCCCGCTTTTTTATTATAATTGTAATTGTACTGCACACTTGCAACGAATTGATAATAAATAAATAAATATTATTTAATCATTTAAATTTCAGGTGGGTATCGATGAAGGAAAGGAACTAACTGAGGAATTTCTATATGACGAAATACATCCGAAAGTAAATTTGCACAGACCAGCCTTCGCTAAGCCAAAGGGGCCGCCCAATAGGGGAGCCAAACGAATCACAAAAGCTCAATCAACGCAATAACTCAAAAGAAAATAAGTATTTATATGCGCGATCTATGATTTTACGTCGATATACAGTGTCCCATAAATCAATGTCTAGCTGTATCGATAGGGCAGGTGGTTAATCCTCAGAAAATTAATTAAAAAAAATTTTCATGTATTTTTAAAATTATTGCCATTAAAAATAAATTATGTTCCTTTTACTTTACTATTCGTGTTGAAAAACAATTTAAATGCTCTTCCTAAAAATAAAAAGATGTCATATGTCATCATGGCGTAATGCCACTTAAAGAAAAATAATAAACAAATTTTTCTTTATATTTAAATTTTTTGGAGTTGGCCACACCTTTGTATATCACCAACTTCGGCATGACCTTAATTTATGGGACACACTATAAAAAAAATATAGGGGTGGGATAATTTTTGTATGTGACAACATTTATCATCATGTCTCACATAGTAAAAAAAATAACAATTCCTAGAAGAGTATTAAATATTTTTACCGCTCCGTGAGCGTATGCGAAGCTTACAGTCGATTGCTTTTTATTTAAATATATATGAGACATTGCCAATTTATACTATCCTATCGAGTATGTACTCACATAGCTAATACACTCAAGTAATGATACAATTTTTTTTTTCAAGTAGCAACACCAGTCACACTTGTTTCTGTATTTAAAAAAAAAGAATTATTATTTTTAAACCACCCAACACTTGAGTTCACTCTTATTGACAATGTTTAAGACTTGAAAAATATAAGGAAAGGCTGTATATGCATTATACTCAAGTAACATAATGCTCTATCTAATATAGAATTTGTGTTGACAGATTATTGTACTTCTAGAAGTATTGTATTTTTAAAACTCCTATAATTATAATACATATGTAAATCACTTTAAAATCATATTTTTGTATTTTAAATTAAAATTGTAGTCTTCCCTTTGTATACTAAGTTTAAATCGATGAAAGTCGGCACAAAATTAAGATCAATTTGTTCTTGGAAATTTCTGTGTAATAAATGTAAGCAATAAGTACAGTATTACTTGTAAGAATTTATTTATGTGTAATTAAGATTTTGTGCAATACAATATATGATTGATCTTTTCATATAAGATTATTAAGCTAATTTTATAATTTGTAGCTTTTTATTTATATTCTTGCCAGTTATAAGGACCAGACAAATATAATTTTGCATTTGTATTATATAAAGTAACTTGTACATTTTTGTCAAATATTCAAAAGTTTTCTTTCAGTTCTCGGCCCTTATCAATCGTATAGTATTTATATTTTATGCTGTCTTTATGAATAAATGCTTTTGTATCATCTTTCTTTTCTACCATAACTCCTTAATATTAGTGATGATAAACACTAAGATTGTGATTGATCTACAAGCACATTTTTTTAAGTTTGAAGATAGGAAGAAAGATTACAACCAATATAGGGGAAATATGAAATTATATTAACAAAAATCATGAGTGGTAATGGTATGTATATAAATAGATTATGGTAAATGCTCAGTTCTTTCAAATGTAAGGTAACAATGATCATGGACAAAAAAGAATGCCAGTATTTCAGAATGTTTAAAAGTGCATTTAACATCTGAATTTTGATATTTAAGGAGAATTGTTGGTTATGGGTATGTAGCTATGACAGGTATGTCAAGGCATAAGGCAAAGCAGTATTTTTTTAAAGATTAAATGAAAGAAAAATATAAATGTTAGTAATAATCTTTATTTACATTTAATCTACATATTTAAAAAATATTATAGTTCATCAACTTTCGTCTTTCCTTTAGACTCAACCAACTGATCATGATGTTTTGTTAAGTTATCATGTTTTTCTTTTGCATGTTTTTCCACGCCTTGATTGTATTGTTCTTCCCTAAAAAATAAATTAATCAATTGTTATCTGTTGGTATAAGGTTTTTTTAAAAAGGACACATGTAATATTGTATGTAGTATATATAAATTACTAAAATTACCTCATCTCCTTTAATGTGTAGAGTGATCTTCGAATATCAGCCATTGATACACCACTGATTTTCAAAATGCCTATTATAACTATACCAGCAATAAGACTTAGGGCAGCACCTTAAAAACCAGTTGAGCAGATTTTATTACAATCAGAGAAAATAAAAATTATAAACACTTGAGTCTTACACACTACAAATCTACATTAAATTTTAGTTATAAAGTATAAATTGTACAACATGCTCTATGATATATGTATACCCTAAGCATACTTGAAAAAACTAAATTGTGGAAAAAATGTTCCATTCACCCAGCCACCACTATAAAATTATGAAAAAATGTTCCAGTCACCCAGCCACCACTATAAAATTATGCTGTTATAATGTAGATCACCAATTAATTTTAAATTTACCTAATCCAGCACCAACTAAGGTTGCAGCAAGACCAAGATTGGCTTTATAAAGTGACCCCGTCACTGCACCAGCAACCACATACTCTAAAACGGAGTTTTTATCTCTATATATAGATATTGTAGTTGCAATTAAACTGAAAAAAATATATTTAAATGTATCATCATATTTACTATTGACAGTAGCAAAAGGTTTAAATTAACAAGTGAATTATACTAACGTATACATTCCAGTAAAGATAAAAAGCCTCCAACCCCAACGGACCGCACCTTTCGCAAATGCTATAGTCACATAGTCTTGCAACTTTCTCTAAAAGTCCATAAGAAAACTATATGGTTGTGTAATTGTTTACAATTTATAATACATACAACATCACTACCTAGTACCTAGTTACCTTTGCTTCAAAAGTAGATTTAAATATGGTTGCTTGATTGTTTTCCAAAAAGGAGATATATGCATCTTTTGATTTTAAGAAACCTCCGTAGCATACACCAACAAAGGCTCCAAATAATGAAGCTTGTATGACATTATGCAATTCTATAGAAATAACATCATCCTCACTGAAAAGAGAAGTTATTTATAGCTAAGCTATTGCCATAAAGTACATGTACTTAATACATAGCTGTATATTACTTACTTTACAGTAAACATTTGTCTAACTCTCTCCCACCCTGTAATGGGTCCATCTTTTGGGTTAGTTTTAAGATTATCAATGTCATTCTTATTAGGAGTATTGAAAAACGGAATTATAGCTGCTGGAGTTAATCGCAATGTTGTTCCAAATAATATTTTTTTATTAAGAATTCGAAACATTTCGATATTTTAATTTCGAGACATTTATTTTAATAATAGATTTAGATTTAAATATTATACAATAATACCGTTTTATTTTAACCAAACCAAGTGTTAATTATTATCGCATCTATTTTCTGGAATATTTTTCTTAATATTTAATAAACCTAATTTAATATTTGAGTGTTTTTGAGTTTTCAAAATTCATATTTCAAATAATACCATAGAGTACAAATTAATTATTACTATGTATTTAGTTTTTATCTGTAGACCGAAAGTGACACACTTCACATGCTTCCATCATAGGAGGTCTATAATCTCTATAGCCATATTACTACCGAAAAGTAGATAGAAAAATTATATATACATGGACACTACCGCTTTTGCGTAATTGTATTGTCAAAAACGCTTCATTTGCAACTAAGAGACATGTTCCGACTCTACCGAAAAGTCGGCAGCGTTGTCTTTGGATCATTTCCTTTTTACGATGAACATAATATGTACAAAGAGTTTGCGTGAGAAGAAAAATACTATAAAATCTAATGAAAGGGTATATTATGTATTTAATAAAACGGTAGCCATTAGAAATGGCGATAGCGCTACCGAATTATAGCAAACAGCATTTTTTGAGATCACGCAAAAAATATAGCGGAAAACGCTGCTTTTTCTACACTGTCGAAACATTAACTGGACGTTGACTACCAAAAAGCGTGAGACGTATTGTATTCTTATAGGATAGAATCTTTCCGATATTTCCATATGATCGCTTGTGAAGAGGAGAGAGGTCTTACTTTTGGAGAGTCTTTAGGTATAATCGAAATCGGTCCTGAATAATAGCCGGTCTAAATATTCACTACCAATATGTTTCAAGCCACAAAGTAAACTACATTACAAGAAAAATAAGATCGCACTTTTACAAATGCGGGCCTATGTAACCGCCGCTTAAAAGAACCCATATTATACTGTCTAGGGAGGATGGAAAAGGGCAAAGAGTTCCATGTTTTTATAAGAAACGACGAACCATACCGTGCAGTGCGGCATCTGGCAATGTCAACAACGAAGGCGTAAAACTCCAGCATGTTGCTAGATGACAGTTGTTTGAAAGGGAATGACAGAATCAGATTGTGTAGTTCCATGGACCTTTCTCCGGAGTGCATATAGACTGAAAGGCAGGCAACTGAACAGCGATGGTCAAGAGTCAAAATTCTATAATTCGCTTAGCCGATCTCTCAAATGTGGTGATTACTGGTTTAAATTTTCGATTGCTTGTTGTTGTGCATCAATGACAGCTGACAACTCGGTTTTATGATAATACCGCCATCTGTGTTTTGTTCAAGCAACTAACCTTACTTTACATCGAAGTTAGTTACGTGGTGCATGTATATACAACTAGATGGCGCCGCACTTCCGTAGCTTTTATATTTGCATTACAATTAATAATTAATTCCCTTTTTAACAATCGATTAGATTGTTTTTTTAGCATGAAAAATCGATGAATAAATAATCGATTTTTCTTCAAAAAATTATCAGTCAAAAGCAGTATTTTTGTTCTTTTTTTATTGTATGTAACCTTGTGCTGATGAATAAATTTATTTTACTTTTAAATTATAGTGTTCCATTCAAACTTGAGTTTTTGTAAAATTAACTGGTTTTATTATCCTATCGATGTTTTAGAAAAAAAAATCAATGCATCGAGTATATGAATACATCTTCAAAGCATCGGATTCAATGAATCGTATTGTAAACATTTATGTATATCGAATATCCCTAATAGTTCGAGTTCTGGGTTATAAAAGACCAGGCATTGTCGGGAGGTGGCAGATCAGAGAAAAATATGTTTTTAATAATCGATTATTTTTCACATCCCTAACTTTAATATGTACCTACCTACAAGTGCGGCGGTAAGAGCTCAGTGTCAAAAAGTACCATGAGTTTTTAAATATACTCCTATATTATAGTTTTATTTTTTTTAAATAATTAATTCAATAATAGATGCAAATAGAACATGAATACCTTGAAGTGGTAAATAAAATTACACAAACCATTTTTAATAATTTTATTACAAAATGCTTAAAATATTCTAATAGTTATATTCATTTTATCTTCAAAGGAATATGAACAAGTAATTAATAAAATATAAACTCAATAACATAGATATGTACCTTACTTCGTAAAACATACGATAATATTAAGGAAACATTTTATTAAGTAAATATGTTGATTGAATAAGAATTAACAAGTTTAGGATTGAGTAATAACTTCATTTTCGTCAAATATTTTATTCACAGATAAAATGAACAGATGTGCTTTACATAAATCGGTGAAATAACATTTCGGGACAATCTGTTTGTATACATCTAATAAACTATTTTAACTTTACACACAACCCTTTAATTTGCACACCTTTATTTCAAAAGGGAAGAAAAGAAACAAGTACGGGGCAGATGAGTCGCTTCAAGGATTATTTTTACTTTCTCATTTCATTCACCTATTAACCACTACTTTCAGAATAGGATTACTTTATCTAAGACCTTAATTAATGATTATGTAGGTAAATCTGTAATAAATACTAATAATTTTTATTTATAAAGTTGTATATAGGTATTTACACTGGATATTTTAACAATAACTGTCGCATACCAAGAGTGTAGCTGACAGCTAGATACACTTTGTCTAATTGATAGTTTAACGTTTCAATATGAATGTTTCAGTTCTTTCAACTCGTCGGAATAAGGGACGTGGCACGGATAAATAGACCCTCCCGATTTCAAATCGGGACAAGTAAAATAAATTTAATTGTATTACCCTGTGCGTAACTTCTTTTGATAATATCCTTAATAAAATAACATCGGTTTTTAATGTCCCTCTCTCCCTCCACGTTAACTTAACAACCTGTAATCCTCCTAAATTCATTCAAATACGTTTTGAGAAAAGAAGAAGATAAGAAGAGTCGAAAGAAGATATTATTGAAACGTTGAATGCGGGTGTCATTTATATTTACGAAACAGTTAGATCTAAGGTATGTCTAGATCGACGATGCACAACATCATTTATTTTTGATCCCCTTTAAAATTTTATTTACACATTATTTCAACCCTTTCAGGAAAGTTTGGATAAAGTTCAGGAGCGGTTAAAATAAAATGAGGCGAGGAGAAATAAAGAAAAGCATTTAATGGGTATAATAGTTTAATTACGAAATTAAAAATAAGAATGAAATTAAACACACAAAGGCTTATTCTAAAATAAGAAACCTTTCAATATATTCGAAACTTAAAACTATAAACGAGGAGACAAAATGAAAAAGGATAGAAATTCCGTAATGCCTTAACCGAACTTTATTTACTGATATGTTGGCCTTTATTCATATTGATATAGATCACTAAAGTACATACAGCTTATATAGTACGATAAATAGATGTTACATAACTAAAAATAGATAAATGATATGCTCTAGGGTGTCATGAAATGTAGTATTCGAACCGGGAGACGGTGAAATGAGAGAAAAACAGAAAAGCGAACGAACAGACACATTCATCCATTAACAGTAACACATAACCAACGAATGGAAACAATGGTCTCACTACGAATAAAATTGCATAAATTGCGCTTAATAAAACTCTCAAATATAATTTAACTGTAACATTTTTCATCAACTTTTTAATATGTTAAGATTAATTTAAGACTTTACCTAAAATAATGTGTATTGACTTTAAATTTGGCATCTCATTCTAAACACTGATTTAATTAACCTCTTACAATACAATATTATCCTAAATATTTAAAATACTTTTCTAAACACATAATTTTCTATAATTATCTATTAGTCAATACCAGTGTTGAGGAATTCTTAGGCCTGAAAACGCCACACGCGCTTTCGAGCGAGGGACAGACTCGCCGATTTGACATCTGACAATCACTTGCCAAACGTCAAAACTAAATCTGTGCTTTGCGTGTGGCGCTCGTGAATACAGATATGTAATTTCTCGACTCGAGTTAAAAGACTAAAATCCAATCTCTTTAGAAAAACGCTTTCCGTGAATCGGATTCTTCCTCAATTTGAGAATTGTGCAAAATATCACCACACCCTGGTCTCCTAACATCATTAATCCGATTTACTTACATTTTGATATTCCAAAACGATATTTAGTACAACTCTAACAATCCTTACGTCTTACTGAAAACTAATTTAACCATTTTACTAAGCTCTAGTTTTATCATTAATATACGTGATGTATAATTATGATACAATTTTATTAGTGTAAATAATTCTCGTTTGCGTTAATATCGAGATGAAAATTCATAATCGCTTTGCACTTTGAAACGTCTTAAGCGAGAGAGCTTTGAATCGCGCGTTTTTGCACAGACGACTATGCATTTCATTGCGACTCGAGTACAAGCTTAAAAGTTACAATTGATTCATATGACAATTTACATTTCGAGTCGATTGTCAAACTTGACAGTTGATGTACGGAGTAATGAAATCACCGTTAACAGCGGTAGAACACCTAACGTTACTTATATTTGTTAAAATAATTGATTTAATTGTCCGTGAACGAACACGATAACAATTCTTAGTCGTCAAATCAGGTCTCTGTTTCACGCATGTTTGCCTAATCACATTGAATGGACGTAAAACTGAACACTTAAACTGGTCCAATTTGAGGAGAGACGCCGAGCGGCGTAGACGAACGAGTTCTAGTAATCGTTAGAAAAATACTTAAACCACGAGTTAATTTCATTCGAATTGGACTAGACGCATGTTTAACCAAGAAGGCAAAGATGTGTGAAAACCAATTGGCGTAGAATATCGGAGCCGAGTGAATTTATATACAAAGTGTCGAGAGATTTATACTAAAATACTGTCGCTAAAGTTAGTGTAAATACTGACAACGACGCGCTAATCGGATCCCGTTTCCCGAGGCCGCGACGGCGCATCTCTAATGTCGAACCGGGAATAAATAAATACTTAATCACTTAGTGAAACATGCACGCGCATTTATAGTGTTGTAGCTACCATTAATATAAATTAACATCAAATAAATGCATCACGTCACAATTATTTCACTGAACGTACCGTTAGTGATAGTTTCTACACTATTTCTAGTCTATGGTCTAGCGTCGAACGTCATGTCACGTCTGACACATTTCGGACACGGTCATTACGTCACTCGAACCGCAGACAGATGAGTTGTGATTACACTAACTAACCGAGAATCATCGAAACGACCGACAGAATATTTTTCTAAATAACGAAACATGGAAGTGAAGTTGTTCCGGATCGAACCGGCTCTAACTTAACACTAATAAATTGTCTAAAACTAATATTGCACACACATACACATTCTAAACATCAGAGCGATTTAAAAAATACCAAATGTGTATGCGCACAAAACTATACTTAATAAGAAATGCAATAATAAATTGTGCATATTAAAATAGTGAATAAAATATATGTATAAAATATAATCTTATAACTGCAACTAATGTGACAAAAGAAATATATTTATGTTTAACAATGCAAAGTGAATATATTCCGTGTAAATATGCTCGCAGAAGCAGCCGATGCAATGTTTGACATTGCTCATACATATCGCCAAAATGGAAATAAAATTCTGCGCAATCTCATTGCGATCTGCTTCGATCACTGGAAACGTATATCTAATATAAAAATAAAATAGGTATAATGTTTAAAAATAATTTAAAACTCACGGAATGAAATACCACACAAAATATAAAACCTCTCTGACTATGCCTATTGCTGTAATATTAACAGTCGCCGACAGATGGCGCTTTCTTAAATTAGATAAACGTACGTATTCACTAGGGAAGTAGAGTTATAGCACTTATCTAAACTGTTCCAAGTAAGCGTAATACAGATACATTATAATTTCAGTCGAGTTATTCTCGATCGAGAGAGAGGTAGTCGCCAGGGCTTCTCTCGGGTGCGCAGGCGATATCTCGAGGCATGTGACATGTGACATTGCATAGACAAATGACATTAGACGTCATACTTCAAAGACTACTACTATAAGTAGTTTCAAATTAAGAATTCTGAAAATAAATTGAGATGTCGCTTGCGTCCCCGTACACTGGGCAGAAATGCGACACTTGTGTGATATTCCTTGCGGATGTTTAGATACTTGACTTGGAGAAGGAGACCCGAAGGTGGTTGGACTCTGACAGTTGGTAGTTGTGCATCTTGATGAGAGCCGCCACTGCGTCGTCTATGGACGGAAGTTGCACGAGCGCCATCTTGCGGTCCTTCCTGAATTTTTTTTAACAGAACTTTAGTCTATATTTTTTTAACGGATACATCAATCAAATAGAACAGCATAAAGATCTCAGTGTTGTTTTCCACACGAAAAAAGTCGTGGATGAAGCTAGCAAATAAAATTAATGTTAATTTTAAAATAAAAATAAAATTATTTTGAAAATATTGTTCGTTCGTTTTACCGTAATTACTTTTTTACTTAAAAACATTACATTTTTATATAATTAACACAAATATACACGAACAAATAATGTGTATAGGGATAAATAAAAACAACATTTTTTATTAAAAAAAGACGAAATTAGGAATGATTGAATACTCACGGGAAGAATTTGAATGCCTTGATAGTGAATCCGCGTTTGGTGAACGCGTCCTTTATGTCATCCTCGGAGACGGTCGCTCTGCGGACATTCATTGTTATAACTTGGAGCGGAATTGAACAATAACTTAAAAATTCCGGATAAATGTAAGATGAACATTCCGTGCGATGTTTCTTAAAGATTTTTGGAATTTTCAGCACTATTTCAAATTCTTATTTAACAATCTCGTTTATACTGCTTAATATCTATTTTATATATTTTTTAATGTATTCAAAACGAAATCATAAGAAGAATTTGTATTTTGATGCTATGACGTTTGGAAAAACTTACGGAATGTTGGAGAGATGCAGTGTAGCACTCGGCGGGTAGATGTTTTGGTAGTTTTTGCTTCCCGGCTTCTTGAATCTATGCAGTGGGCTTTGCGAGTAGTCACTGAAAACGTACAACGACTGATTAGATTTTTGATTATATATACAATACTTGACGTATTCGGTAGGGGGCTGATTAATTAAAAAAAAAAGAATTGTTAAGTGCCTATCTGTTACCTAATCCGCTGTTTGCTGGTAGTTTTTCAGTTAACAAAAAGTTACTAGTAAAATCTGAAATTGTATCTTATTATTTTTTAAATATTTATAGAAAAGACAGCTAACATATACTGTCGATATATCATTTTGTGGTGATATACTCCGAGTATATTAAGCTTTTGCCATGTTGATATAAGGCAAAATTAAAATACCATATGTATATAAGTTTTCTAATTAAACACAGCAATGGTTACTTAACTGATTGACAGATATTGATAATATTATACAATATTTGGCACAGGACAAACATTTTAGATTAACACTAATTGTACCCGCAAATTAGTCTCAAACAAAATCGACCGTGGGAAAAATTTACGTGAAAAAATTATAAGTAATAAATCAAAAACCTTTTAAAAGGGGTATACCGTCATTTAATTATTTTATATTTAACACTGGATAATCACGACAACCTATCATGACAAAATAAGGAAGCAATGGCGAATTAATTTTTTAATTGGACTAGTAATTTTTGAGTCTATTCTTAAGAACAGGAAATATATTATTAGTTCATATTTTTAATACAGAATTTTAGTTAAAGACAATGTTAACATACCGTGTAAGTCCAGCATCTGGTTGGCCTTCCTTCGGCAACTGCACGGTTTGGTGCTTGCTAAGCATCACGCGCATGGCTTTTCCGAAGACACGCAGCTTGTCCATGTGAGTCATTGCTGGAATTGTTGCAATATTAGAATTTGAAATCTTTAGAGTTGCCCGAGGCGATATTGACCAAATAATTACTCAAAAATTGTTATATTTAAGGTTTTAACAGATTATAAATTCTCGTAGAATATATTTGGTTTAAAAACTATTTGAGTAGTGTTAGCCTAGTGGCTTCAGCGTGGGACTCTCATACCTGAAGGCGTAGGTTCGATCCCCGGCTGTGCACCAATGGACTTTCTTTCTATGTGCGCATTTAACATTTGCTCGAACGGTGAAGAAAAACATCGTTAGGAAACCGACATCTTGGGTCTTAGACCCAAAAAGTCGACGGCATGTGTCAGGCACTGAAGGCTGATCACCTACTTGCCTATTAGATTTAAAAATGATCATGAAACAGATTCAGAAATCTGAGGCCAAGACCTAAAGAGGTTGTAGCGCCACTGATTTATTTAAAAACACACTTAGAGAAAAAGCCAATAATAAATAGAAAACAAGTGACTCACTCAACATGAGTGCGATCATTATTTGCTTTTACGAGATACAACACTAGAACATTCACAAATCCGTGACGAACGTGCTCAAAGGCAGAAATAAATGTCTAAAAATTCGTACGAAACTCGCCTTTATAGCCATAGACATACCTAGATGAGCCTGGTGAGGTTCCGCCATCTGAATCAAAGCTGAATCTTTTTTGTTGTATAGGATCTTCACTCGTTGCACATCACCATACACTCCTGAATGGTAAAATTGTGTTATATACGGAACAATATTTCATGTCAATGTACCCTACGCTTTTCGTTATCAAACTACATGGGTCTACAAGCTTCATTGTATTATTGAAAAGGAAAAACAAGAGAGAAAATCTATACTCTATCTGGTCACGTAAAGTTTTTCTGAATGCAATACACTATGGACTTTTAACACTAAGCTACTTTAGACCTTCTTCAATCACTACGTGGAAATCTACTGTACTAAACATTGTCTTTCGACATTTGAATTCGGAATCAAGTAAACATGAAACTCGATATCTGCTACATTAAATGTCTGAAACACAAATTGTCAGTAAATAAAGCTTAGAATGATCATAGAATGTAAAGTGTTAACAAGCGAAGCTTCGACGCCAAGTCAATGGATGCGGTTATCAGTAAAGAAATCCAGAATGTTAGACAATTTGTCTTCCAGGCAGACAGGGGCTCAGTATAGTAATATTAATGTTTTAATATAAAATACGGAATGTGTGCACACGTACCGAAAAGGGTAAAGAGAGCGTCAGGCGTGACCATCTAAAACAATAGGAAAGAGAAAAGAGATAGTATTATAAATAGTCGTAAAAGATATCTGACATCATATCTATAAATAAAATTAGCAACTTATTTAAGGAATGTATATAACAGCCCGTAACGCCGACTATGGTTTAATTAATTAGTCGTTCGATGCGATCCCACTTAATAAAATGACGTTACTGGCTATTGTGTTAGCGCAATGCACAATTTGTCAATAGACTATCTAGTTCATCGATTTGCTTCATAATTGTGTAATCTAATCAATCTAATATTGTTCAATAGTATTGGAAATTTGCGGTTACTGGTTGGTGTAGTACAGACCTCTTCGTTTAGGTTGGACACGAGGAGGACGGTTGCTAGGGGCAACGGCGGCGCGGCGAGAGCTCGAAGAGCCGGTGAGGCTGGAGTCAGAGTTAGGGCTCCGAAAGCTGGCAGGCCGACTCCTCCAACTCCAACGCCGTACGGTGAGGCCAAACCTGATCCGAGGCCAAGGAATGGAGGTGCTAGAACACCACCACCTAGAGTAAAGTACACGACTTAAGTGTTTAAACTCTGTGTTTAATAATAGAAATATTTTTTGAAATACCACCTTACATTACAAAGTTTACATAAAAAACAATACAAATTCTAAGGTTATTTTACGACAATCTATTGTTAACAACAATGAGCCGTTTAAACATTTGGGGCCTTACGCTAATATTACAATTTAGAACAAAGAACTAAAACATAGCAGTGAAGTCGCGACGTAAAACATCATGTTATCTTTTTGCTCGATCCTTTGAATGTAAAACGGCATAACAACAAAAGCAACAAATCGAGTGTGTCGGAATAATCCTCATATATCACAACCCTCTACGGTGCAGTGGGGATTTATGAAAAGTTATTAGTCACTGTGGAAACATTTAGAATTGATTATGAATAATAAACACAATACGAGATAGAATGGAATAGTGAAGATAATACAAAAGCCTTAATGCGAAAGTTTGTAGCCGTATAAAGACGTTGTTATGGATAACATATATACAAAGAAAACGTATATTTAATATTAAATGAGAAAAGTGCTTTCGCAAAGATAAACTCGGGAACGGTGAGCAAACAGTGCTTAACACATTTCGGGGGATATAATACGTCGTAACAAACACTTAAACAAAACTTCGTTAGACAAGACAAACATTGCGGTTGTTGCGACAGTGTAGAAAGGTGCTAAAGCGTCCAGAGCCTTGTGACAACTGCCCTTTTTCGCAGGCGTGACCCGTTGCGAAACAAATATACTATGTTTAAAGTTACTTTAATAATATTGAGCATAGTAAAAATATAATTAATGAAGAATTAGTCAAAAAGCAAGCAGAGTAAGCTTTTACATTTACTGGGACGTGTAGTAAGAATTCCTATTAAGAAGAGACTGGTTACTTTATTTCATAATTGCAGTACAAAAAAAAATTGAATTACGTGTTAGAGAGTATTATTAAAAAGAGACAGAAGAAACTATTACTTTACAAAATACATAGTCGGTCGTGCATCAAATTGTTTAATATGCATTTGTTTCATCAGCGGATCACGTGTACTTGAAAGATTGTAAAGGGCAGATGTGGATAAGTATTGGACTAACTCTTCCCGGATGCGGCCAGGATGCGAGCGCGCAGTGACATCAACTCACTGGTCAACAGCTGGTGGGTATCGCCGTCTCCAGACGGCAGGGTCGGGTTGGTGTAGTCCCTGGACTTGTCATTGTTATACTTCACGTTCAGACAAGTCATCTTTGAGTAGTCGATGCGCAGTGTGCAGCAGCCGTTGTAAATGTTCTGTCCGTCTAGGGCCTGTTAACAAAACAGTATAGGTCAAGAACGTCAGCAGCTATTAGAGTTCCTGGGCAAGAGAGTACACTATTGAATATAATAATAATTACATTTCAGAATAAAAATATTCTCAATTTTGTGATCACAAACCCTATAATAATATATATTAATATTTAAGTGAATATAGTAAATGGTACGTTACGGGTAATGTCACAGGGAACCTTGGCTTCTTTTTAAGTTTATTTTTGTGTTTCACTTATTAATTTTTAATTAACTTTTTACGTGTAGTTTAGGTTAAAATGCTTTTGTAAATTATTAATTATTTGCGGTAAATTTATTGATTAGTCTTATTAACTCATTGTCGTAGCATGCTATCTACGTCGTAGAGGTATGCCCGTGCTACGTAGTTCTCATCAATACACTATTTGTTATCCAAATAACTGTATTCAAACTGCTTATATTCCCGTACAAGCGCTTTATCACAAATAAATCGCAATCTAGTGCTCCACGCAAATCGTTTATTTGTGTTGTCATATCGTGTTTAGAGTCTTATTCACACCACTTTATTAATTATTACTATATAAATATTTGAGTTAAAAAGAAGTATTGATTACGAAGAAAAATACAATATGACCGTATCAAAATGGTTCTCTGGGAAATTTGTTTGTCCTCGACGCCTGTGGCAGCCTGATAACGGTACATCGCGATAGAAAAGGGAATTAATTAAAATGCAATAGCACTCAGCCCATTCCTGTGAGCTTTATTCCCGTCCACGAAGTCCACTGTAAAAGTAAACATGATATTTTTCCAATGGAAAAATAGTTTACAATATTCTGTATGAAATGAAGCTTTTTAATAACCCGTGGGGGTTTATATTCTTTAATTATACAGTCTTTGATATTCCATGAACTTTATAATATTTCTCACATTTAATTTGTATTAAACTTTTTTACAACTGTAATAAAATTTATGCACTAACTAAAAACAAGGTATGTTATTAATGTAACATTTATAGAAAATTATTTTTAACTTTAACTCTATGTAAAATTAAGCAAAGATCGGTTATGATTTATTAATAAAACTTTTTAATTCGAAGTTCAATATAAATATATTAGATTCGATGATTGTATAATCTTTTAAAATATACGCGGTTCTCTGCACAAAAAAAGAAAGAGAATAAAAATCAAGACTGCGACATAGTGTATGTTAAACAGATGACGAACAAAACAAAACACAATATGTATGACGGTCAAATTTGAGTATTATTATAACAGGTTAATATGATAAAATATTTATGCTCACTATATTCCAGTTAAAGAAAAACAATGTGAGGAAACCGGCTTGCCTTAGACCCAAAAAGCCGACAACCAGTGTCAGGCACAGGAGGCTGATCACCTACTTGCCTATTAGATTGACAAATGATCATGGAAAATAAATCTGAGGCCGAGACTCCAGTTGAAACTATACACAGAAAGATGTTTATATCCATTAACATTCTGCAAATTCAAGTCTTATATTATTATGTATTCGAGGTGCCATTAAAGTGTTTGTTAAAGTAATACCACAGCGGCAAAGTATCGATATCGCTGTTGAATTTTTATTGCATTTTCCTTAGAGAAACGGTTTGCTTCTTTAATTCAAACGGTTCAATAATTGCACCCCGGGCGTTTCCTGGAGTCGTTTCATTAGGGGACCGCGGTGCCTGCGGCGTGTCCACTCTTTGACGTGAATTACCGCGACCAATTAACCGTACTATTTCAACTCGTTAACCAAAAGAAACACTGATATAATTGTATAATATAAATGGTATGTACTTTTTATCAGTTTTTAATGAATTTTAAAAAAACTATAAAACACGCTTGCTCGATAGACGAAAAATATGGCACAGAGCGCCCCACGCTTTTTCACAATGATACCAATATTTTTGTTCATTACCATTTTCAGAATAAATTAGGAATTATTTATCACTTTTTAAAATTAAATTAAAGGGTGTTTTATAGTTTTTTTTAAACTATATTTATTTTCCACTTTTTAGTCCTAGCAGCAATACGTGTTGTCTCAATTTAATCGTATTGCTTTGTGGACTTAAATTTTTTTTTATTGTTTTTTCGAGATAAACCTATGAAATATTGTCACTGATTCTTTATAAGTGTACAAAGTTTGAATTAAATCTGTCCGTTTAAAGTGGGTCAAAATCGAGTCCGAAGGAGTCGGAGTCGTCGGTAAAAAAATAATATACATTTCAATAATAATTCTGGTAAACGCTATATTACGCGATTTTATTGAAAAAGCCCTGCTCTTTTAAGCCTCCTTGAAACGAATACTTACGACTATATTGAGAATCTTTTGGATAAGTTCAAATTAGTCAGTCAGGATGTTTCAAAAATCGTGATCTCATGTATTATTAGGGTTACTTTCTAGATAAAGAGTCACAAATGTTTGAGAAATCGTCGTACGAAACGCTCAGAGGAAATTTTAAAGGAAAATGAACTGAATTTTTTACAATGAACAGGCGAAGTAACCTCGAATACCTTTCACAATCAAATAAAATTTTCAGAAACGCAATGAATAAGTGAGAGTTCAATGTCGGAAAGCTGAATATTGGCTGTAGATTTAATAAATTTCTGCTCTATATGCAAATGTGGACCCCCTGATGTGTAGACGTGAATAGATTGGTTCGCTTATACCTCTACTTATATGGAAATGTGAAAAGCACATAAGAAGGAGGTCGCTTTGATACGTAATTGTTTTTGTAGACACATTTTGATTGCGGCGGTATATAAAGCCGTTATTGGAAAATGATTAACACGATATACGTTGTATTGTCGCGGTATCGTTTCGGTAAAGAAATTGCCTATTTAATTCTGAGATAGTCAAACTATCCGAGCCGAATTGAAGTTCGATTCTACAGAGTCCTTACTACGAATTTTGGCATGAGTCTGAGGTGCCGAAAACTAACACAGACATAGCGTTCGCTTATAACAACTCTCAGCTACACTTTCCAATACACACGCACACACATTCATTCAAATACTTATACATTCACGCAAACTTAGGTTTTATACGACTAGTGTTTGATTAAATGTAACACTAAGACTACATTTCCAAAAAAACTGTTTTAAACATGCAACATGTACAACGAAATAATTGTAATCCAGTTACACACAGGGGCACCCTAGTGGGGACTAGCAATAGATGAATTGCTAGTCCCTAAACCCTATTTCTGTCATGAATAAAGTCTTTATTTTTTATTATTACTTATGTAAAATGTCATCTATACCTAACATTTTACATTATAATCAATCTTTGGAATTATGATTTTGTTTTTAATAAGAGCATTTAAAATTCGTTGTGTATATAGATACACACAACGAATACATAGTTTAAGTGGCTAGCATTGCGAATAGCCAGATTGAATTGACCTAACAAAACTATAATTGTTTGCGTAAAAGCCAACTGAAAGACCAATGATTATATTTAGCAAAATAACTACTTTGAAACACGTGTTTGTCACTTGATTTGAGCTCATAAGACGTAACAAGTGTCCTCGGTAACTCTTAATCACGTCCTTGTAATTGTTTTATCTTTAGCTCGTTAGAACTCGTTTAAGCAAAGACTTCTTAGAGAAGGATTAAGTGCGGTCCGCCTCAATCCACCCCCTGTTGCTAATTCTGAAGGTTTTTCCACGGATAGCTAGATAAACAATTTTTGGCTCGGTATATTTTTTCTAATAAATAATATTCGATGACATGTCGACACTATAAAAAGAATTGTTGAATAATATTTTGTCACATTAATTTATAAATTTAGAGCAGTGATGGCCTAGTAGCTTCAGCGTCCGACTCTCATACCTGAGGTCGTAGGTTCGATCCCCGGCTGTGCACCAATAGACTTTCTTACTATGTGTGCATTTAACATTTGCTCGAACGGTGAAGAAAAACGAAAAAAAAACGAAAAAAACTAAAAAAAAATGTCGACGGCGTGTGTCAGGCACTGGAGGCTGATCACCTACTTGCCTATTCGTTTTTAAAAATGATTATGAAACAAATTCAGAAATCTGAGGCCAAGACCTAAAGAGGTTGTAGCGCCACTGATTTATTTATTTAATTTCTAAATTTACAGTTAGTGATAAGGAAAAACATTGCATAGGTACTTAACGATGTACATTTAAATGGTGCATTGTGTATGCTTGCATACTTGGTTGCATTTCCTTACAATTTCCGTGTAAACCAAAAACTTGGCGACAAAAAAGGGAGCCAGTTTTTCCCTCCCGCTCTACGCTCTTCATCAGAGAACTGGTAGTTTATGTAGGTATAATTATCTTATTATTTTTTTACTGATGTACATATTTTCCAATATAAATTTATTAATTTTCATTTAAAAAATCATAGAGTAATATAGATATTTATTAGTATTAGATTATTTAGAGGATTTACTGTATATTACACAGTATATTTTAGTTCTTTAAAATACATCATAAACTAAATAAATTGTTGTTTAAACAAAAAAAATTGTAACATTTATTTGTTACATATTACTACGGTAAAGACATACATATTAAAAGCTTTTATTATTCATTATACGAAAAATTAATCCCAATATTGTTGAGTGTAATATTTTATCGAACAATGTAAGTAAACAGAAATTCTCTCTACCACTGAGAGCTCTTACGGGACAATCGGGGCTCTGCACTGAAATAAATACAATTAAAAGCTTTTAAATACAAACAAAAGCAGAAAGACGATAGTGGACACAGTTCACTGTTCATTTACTGGATTTGTGTACATCAGCTTGCTCTGTTTTGGTAGATATTATTTATAGACAAAGAAGATTATTTATATCTTAATAAGCTTACATATTTCGTGGATCTATTCCCGGCGATTTGATACGAAAATTATTATTGGATTATTGGACTTCAAGAGAAGTTTGGTTCAAAGGTAAGGTAGGTAGGTACTATGGTAGGTTAGTTATGAACATCGTGTTATAAAATTATTAGAAAATAAGATATATAGAATAAAAATATTAGTTGCTCTTCAAAAACTTCGTGTAAAATTGATTCGCTAAATTAAAGAAACGAAAAATAACAATATGAACAATAGTTTTACAAAAGTGCAGGTAGATCGCATCGATGTTACAACAGATATTATATGACTAATATAACGAAATATAAATTTAATATAAGATATAAAGAAATGCTAAAAGTGGCTTTTAATACATTGTAAATATTTATTCTATTAATTTATATTGAATTTATATTATATAGGTTATGTTAACTAGTTTATAATAATAGTGTTAATAATATAAATAGTAATCGAGTCTTTTAAATATTGCATATTTCAGTAAGTTTACAAAAGCTTAGTTACCTCTAAAATACTAGTTGATTATTTAAAAAAAATATATAATATATTAAAAAAATATGTTAAATCGGCTTCTTTATGTCTACTACGTAAGCATAAGTATTATAAATGAAGTTTGGAACTTTTAATTAGTGTCCAAACATCTTCCGTCCCAAGTTGTTTTCAATTTAAACTATAGGTAAAGGTGCACCGACCAGTAAATGCAAGCGGTCCAACGATTAAAATTGCACGTCCTATCGCCCGCGTGTTTAGGTCCACTAACAAAGCCTCAACTTCGCTAGCTCGTTTCGTGTCAAACATCGTTTGTTACATCGAGGTTGTTATCAATTATTAAAACTTCAATAATGAAAAGACAAATGTTTTGTACCTCGGCCGTGTGTAAACGTTTGACGTGTAGTACAATGTGAACAATTGTTCATACAATATCAATTTACACGGTGAGGCGTTCATTATGTGACAGAATTTTGTCTGTAGATTAATGGTGTAAGTGATAGGAAGGAGTGGTATTTGAACGTAACAATGTCGAACGTTCTGTCGCCTACAATTAAGGGTAACCCTGAGTATTAATTACATTGTCCAATGGACCGAAAATGGTTTGTTCGGTTCCGCGAATGTGTACCTAACCTAATTGAGGATGTCCACGTTAGTGATTGAGTACATTATCGCTTTCACACTATTTAGCCTTTCGTCTGTTTTAAGCTTGAGTTTAAATCTAATTTTTAAACAAACCGCCTAAGTTACGATATCTACACGCATTGTCATATTATTCCCGGCTGGAGGTCCCTTAAAACAAGTAAGTGTTCATTAGAAACATTTCTGCAATACTTAGAATATTTAACTTATAACTTTGATTTCTAAGCAAGTAGCTATTCACCTTGCATTATTAAACCTAAATCAAATATGAATTCAACCAAAAAAATAAATATTACTTATGTTCAATCATAGTTGATTCGTCTATTTCTGTAAATAAATCAAGACAGAAATCACAATATTTTTACAAATAGGTGACTTTTTATATAAATGCACTGCGATAATAAATCCTATCGTGAATCAAGTCTTATTTTATCCTTGATTGAGCACAAAGTTTAATCAAGTATAAATCGTTAGCGCGTTCATAAATAAGCACTTATGCAGATTATTAAATAATAAAAAATGGATCTCATTTTCCGCATCAGTGGCAATACAACCTTACTAGGTCTTGGCCTCAGATCTGGGTATCTGTTTCATCATTTGTCAATCTAATAGGCAAGTGTCAGCCTCCTGTGTCTTACACATGCGGTCGACTTAATTATAGAAAAGCTGAGCAAGCTAACAATTATAAAACGCATTATTAAAAAATCATACTTATGTGAAATTTAATAGGAGTCAAGACAAAATTCGACCAACTTTATTTAAACAAAAAACAGTGATGCTACAACTGTTTAGTCTTTTTCTTAATAGGCATTTCTTTTTCGTAAAAACACTTCTGACAATTCTTGAGCTCGTCGGTCCATATTTTCCTTGACCGAATGACTTATGGTTGGAATTCGAATGCATGCCTTCAGAGACACACTCCATTAGGCAAGCAATGCTCATGGGCACAAAGCCTTTGACAAACACACCTATAAGTGACTTCTTAATGCAACATTTAATTATTTTCTAGGATAGCGTTAAAGTAAATACGTCTGCTTTTATGTAAATACGACGTTGGAAACAAGTGCCCACATTTTGCCGAACCATTAGCATAGTGCAATGCGATAATGAAGGTACTCTAAGATTTTACTTGGTTAATGATTACGGTCGTTTCCTCATTACTTTATATATTTAAAAAGAATTCATTTAAATTGATTGTCCAAAAACAATACTTATAATATTATACGAACCCATCTTTAGATAGGTTTGTAAGACGAACAAAATCTAGCCTGGCAATGTTTGCATGTATGTGAAATATATTTTTGAAGAATACTTCTTTTGGCGCGTTAGGGAAAAATTATGAGAGTAAATTTTTACGAAGCGCGCGCACACCGTCACAAAAAACCGACACCCTGAAGTTAGCTGTAGTCATTTTAGTTTTTTCTATTAGTAGTGTCGTTTTTTCAACAAACGTACAATACGTAGAATAAGCACACTTAAGTACATACACGTTTTTTTTTAGATTTCTATAGAAGAGATTCTAAGCAGACAAGAGGCAGTAAGTGATACTAAGCTTTGCCAGCCTTTTAAGAATTGGTACGCTTTTTAATAACCTTTCTAAATGGACACAAAGGTATGTTAGCCAGTTTTATAAAGTGGTCCCCGTTGGTACTTTCGAAGCTCAGTTGTTGTTCGGTGTATTGAGTGCATTTTACCTCAATCTATTCAACGACGATTCTTCGACGTATCAAACAACAACCCATAGTTAAGTATAAAGAACGCTAAAAATTGTGAAATTTGTATTATATATTACTGCTTCTTTAACGTTTTATGATCGAGAATATTGTTTTATTTTGCTTAGCTAATATTGTGTTGGACGATGTAATATTTTCGACACATCGTTTGAATACTCCGTTGACACAGGGTAGATGTGGTTCGGTGCAAAGTGCAATTTTAAAATGTAAACAAAGCGCACCTTGAGTCCATAAAGCTGCCTCGGATTTCACTTTATGGAACATAAAATAAACTCGAGCTTATATCACATTTAAGCTATTCGTTAATGAAATATGTAAAGCTTTATCTCATTATTAAAACCCGCAAGTTATTAATAATTATGCTTTTCCCTGAAAACGTAATAAAGCTTGCAATTTAATACCTGTAATTTATTACAAATAAAAAAGCTTTACACAGTACGTTATTTCCTTATTTCCTTTTACTAACCTTTGGATAAACTTTTAGTAACGCATTTACGAGGACTGTTTAAGCTGAAAATGAACTTCACTTGATATTAAGTCAAAATAAAATAGTAGGCGATTAAAAAGAGTGGCGGAGTCTTGCCAGTTCATTTGAATGTAGAAAAGTTTCAATGAATATATGTTGATTTTGAAAATAATTTGAAGATTTACAAGTAAAAAAGAAGTAATAGTGGAACCGTTTGAATAGTCACTAACAATACTCGTCATTGTTATGGATTACTACTGGACGGCTCAGAATCCGTATTTCAGACACTCACAGGTTATCAATCATCGCTTATTGATGGAGTAGCTTTGATTACGATACGTGTTACGGAATGGCTTACTATTCCTACTATGTTCAAAAATAGAGTGCCTGATTGCCTTTCGAAATAGATTTTTTCAGTTATTGATTGCTTTTATTTACTCTCTATGTTAGGACTGTATATAATAAACTTCATAAAAATATAAAATGTTTTTACATAATTGGACATAACACATTAAAAAAATCAGTGGTACTACAACCTTTTTAACGTGGGCCTCAGATTTCTGAATCTGTTTCATGAACATTTGATGGCAAGCAGGCGATCAGCCTCCTGTGCTTACGCCATCGACTTTTTGGATCTTAGGCAAGCCGGTTTCCTCACGATGTTTTACTTCACCGTTCGAGCGAATGTTAAATGTGCACATAAAAGTCCATTGGTGCACAGCCAGGGATCGAACTTACAAGCTAACACTACTCAATATAAAAACATATATGTTGGGCGCGTTCGTATATACAGTTATAAAGTCTAGTAACGCGAGGTAGTTTATAGGTTACATTTGTAAATAGGATTTGGGAAATAGGTATATTTACGAGTGGGGGCATGTTTACGCGAGCCGTACGTACAAGAATTGAGCACATTAAGAGCTTACATTTCGTGTCTGCGTGTAAGCCGCCCTCTGAAAAGATTTGATGGCGAGGTTAGAGATTTATGTCAAGGATCATAGAGTCGGGGATCGGGGGATTTCAGCGCTCAACATCCGACTCTGCCCTTTGTGGTTGGAGCACTATCCGGCTTCACTTCACTTTGTACTTACTTGTGCTGCCACTTACCTTGCGGGACGTTTCAATTTCATTTTTAACTTATGATTCGTATGTGAAACGGAAATTTTTGTTAACATTATGTCAGGTTTTGCAGGTGGCGGAAGATTGTATAGCTAAATGAACTTGTAGATCACTTAATAAAAGCATTCAATACCTTTAACAAGCTAACATATTTTTGTGTTGTAATGTAGTGATCACCTGATATCAAACTATGCGAAACGTGTATAGATAATTATTTTTTATTGGGTGTTATTTAGCCTGCAAATTTATTATCTGACGTGCTTTTTAAATAAGCATATATCATGGCAGCAACTTACTAAGGGTTTAATTATTGATTTACTAACCACCCACTTCACATAAAAAAAAATCTACAGTTTAAGTTTCAATTTAATATTCTAAAATATATTACAATAACGTCTTATACAAACAAAAATATACAAGTGACAAAAACAATTAAATTTGCGTTCTTACAGTAGTAAATTATAATTCCTTTCTTTAAATCAGTTTAAAAACATCTTTTCCTGACATATAGCATCAATTAGGTAATGTTCCAAGTAACATTGTTATTTCCCATAATAAACAATAAGCTAGAATGACATCTTTGCTTAAGGCTTGTTATTTGCATGAGTTGCTTTGAATTATAGAAGTTTCCGATTTAAAGAATGTAACAAGATGAGCTTGTACTCGTTAGTGAAGACATCTGTTAACGTGTATTAAAATTATCACGCCCTTTAATTTTGCAATTTACGCTTGTTATCACTGATAAATTATTTTGTTAGAGATATTAATTAAATTATTAAGATTAACATTGATGAAAATATTGAAATATTTTACAACAATCTTCCAACTTTATTTATCATGCTCTCTTTATTTATCAACCTCATTAGGTTTAAGTTTCTATTTAGTTTATAGTTATTATTACTTTTTTCGTTTTTTATTTTGTGTTAAGTTCTACAAATAAATATCTTCTCTCTAATATTATACAAGAATGTTTTGCATTTTGAATTTTCGTTTTTTATTTTTAAGAATTTATATCAAGCTAAAAATTCCTGACTGATTAAAAAAATATTTCATTACCTAAGTGTATATCTAATAATCTGAAAGGAGTTAATTAAAAACTAAGTAAAATAAAACTTTTCTGTTGACAAAAAAATATCTATTGTCCGACTTAGTAGACTTTCCACTACCACGAGATACCGCGAGAGAAACCGCGGGGCATTGCTAGTGTTCTAATATAGAAATAGTATGTGTGACGTACAATTCGTGATGTCATATTTTCTTGTATAATATATGTTATTTTCGAATTTATAAATAAATAAAAAAACAATGTTTCTAAATGAGTCATTATAAAAACTACTTTGATTTGAAATAAAAAATAGGAATTGTGTTAATATTATATTAAAAACATTCCTTCCATAAGACAAGTTTCGTTTCGTAAATCCTGCCTATGAAAGCGTTAACAATTACTAACTAAAATACTGATTTATTTCGAAGCTATAAGGCATTGTTTTTTCGACATATATAATCTACTATTAAATACAAGTTATGGAACGATTGGTAAATTGAGTTGTTTATGGTCATCACAGTGTTGACATCTCAGACTGCAAACGCAGACAATCCTATAGGAATTCTCAATAGTGAATTCTCCTATAGCAATTTTTGTCCAGCGCATTCGTGCGGTACAATTCGAGTAGTGTGGTTTTAAGCGTAACTTCAATCGTGTCAGATACGACTTAGCGTTACTAAGTTTTCAGCATTCCGCTCCAGTGATATCTCAATTTTCACGAGAGGTTTCCTCGCTGAGAGCTTTAATTTGACGTAACTTAAACCTGTACGCTGCTTTTAATATTACGAATAGGGATACAATACATCTTAATTTTTTGTATCCGTATATTCTGGTGATTTTCATTTGTTTTCTTGACAAAAGAAATAAAGAGAATTGTCGTTTATTTTTCCTGTTAAACGAGTCACTAATTTGTGTAAATCTAACTAGGTTCCATGAAAATATATAATAGCTATATATAGTCAATATCGTACGAGAGAATGTTCACCATTATCTGTTGTTTTCATTCTTCAACATTACTTTCTGTTAATCCTTATTACGCCTATTAGGACGAATGCCTGTAATTAATTTAATTTGCTTCACCCTGGACATTCCTTCGCTAAAGATTACAAGAAAAAAAATCTTTACTAATAAAGAAAAAATGGTTTATTTAATTAAAGTATGGGGCAGCGCCGTTTAAACTAAATTAACGAACATTCATGTATTGCAAAAATTATAAAAACACCACTACAATTATCTTGCACCTACCATAAACACAAATTTAATGAATTTAAAACAACTTTATATATTTTATAATACATGTATTCTTGTCAAAAAAATTATAAAAAGTTTTTGAGAAATATAGTCTTTACACCTAATGGTACGATACATGTCAGAAGACATGACATAGATCAGTTCATCTTCTAGCCTATAAATATAAACAATCAAGAAACAGGTTATTACGAAAATTTATTAAAAAGAAAAACAGATATCGAAATTCAAATTAATAAAATAACATCGAAACTGGCACAATCGTATTAAATAACGATCATAACAGTCGGGTTGAAAAAAGGTCCAATAATTATTATACTCGTAAAGCGAGTCCGCGGAAGCCGCAAAACGAAATTTAATTTGCCCTGAACGCTGCATCAGAAATAAAGTTAAAACAGTGCAGTAGGCGGCTGAACGACGAACTTCTAACGCAAATGAATACCGAATGGGAAAAGTTGTGGAGAAAAATGATGTCCCATTCGACCGCGGACTATTGTGGCGTGAGTGCTGTAACACTGTATTGTTTGCTGAATTAAATCGAATATAAGTTTTAGAATTTAATTAGGTCTTGCATGTTTTCATTATAAATAAATAAATTCTTTATTTGCATACAAAGTGGGACATTCAGATTAATTAATTATAAAAATCCGCACAATTAGCCATATAAAAATAGACAAGCAAATGTCATATTAATTATCAAAATGCCATAATAATAAGTTAAGTTTTTTATAATTACTAATTACTCTCCCACGATAAAATTTAATCACATTCTCCTTGAAGCATTAAATGGCATATATATCTTCTAGGAAGATGATTAAATAGTTTGATAGCCATGGCGTAGCAATTTTTGAATTCTTCGTGGTAAAACATGCAGGTTTTCCTATATAGGCGATTTTTTCACAATGTTTTCACCGTAGATATATTTTCAAATATATGTTTATACTGTTAGTTTAATAATAATTATAATTAAACCTCATTTATTCCTTGAAACATTCATCCATCGTTGGAAAAGATATACATAAAATTTTATTCCGAAATAAATATGTTTTTTTTCCAAGGACCTCGGCTATAGAGTATAGGTCTCCTCCAACGAGTGAGGATAAAACTTTTTCATCCAGAATATGTAAATATGACAAATTACTCTTATTAATAAGATTAAAGGCAGCTGTATTGTTCCAGCAACAAAAAGATTTGATTAATATGACGAACAAATGAAAACAACAATTTGACCTTTTAAATTTGTTTAGCTACAAAAGATTGGAACGTTTTAAAGTAAATGGATGACAATTGTTACAAAGCAGTGTGTCGGCTAGTCTTCGGAAGATCTTCGGAGCGTAGTTAAGGCAAGTCACTTCATTTCCAGATAGTTTGAAAGCAAGTCATTAAGTTGAATGAAACGTGAGGCAATAGGAACTTTGTTTTATAGCTTTACTTCACAAACAGTTAATAAAAACAGAGAAGTTTACAGTACTCACCGTTTTCGCCATTTGAGCGGAGCCCGTGTCCGGATACTGGATTAAGGCTTGAAATGAATCTGAAAATAAAATACGTAATTTTACATCTTTGCGACTTATTTTGATATTAAGTTGCATGTTATAGAGGAAAATGTGAGGTTTTGCAACAACATTTTAACGTTAAACGCTGTATAATTTTGTTATAGATATATCTGGAACAGCAGGGTTTTCCTGTAAAAATATTGTTCATGTTTTAACCCGATTATAATAATAATTAGGCCTCATTCATTCCTTGAAAAATTTACACAATATACACACACTTAAACACTTAATTTCTATACAGAAATAATTTATATTAATTTTTTATCCAAGGACTTTTATAGGCCTCCTCCAATTAGCACTATCTCTCTCTATCGCAACGCGATTATATGTCAGTATAAATTCATATGTTTAGCTTTAAGCTAGCATTTTGGGTAATATTTTAACATACTACTAAATTATTCACCGACAAAATCATTTGTTCTAATTTACAAATTATTATCGACATAAGCGTTTTGTAACGCTACCAAATGTCTCATAGATATTATGATTGTAAAGTACATTAAATACAAACACTTTATACAATATTAATGATTTTATTAATGCCAACACACCATTAGGATGCAGGAAGGCATCAGAAATGTTCCCCCCGAGACCACTACGTACTTACGGCCTGACCCACATTGTTTATTCAAAGCGTTTAGATAGATAGAGCATTAAATTACAACAAAACAGCCTTTAGAGTTAAATAGTTCGAGTGTTTGCGATATGCGAGACGTCAAAAGGAATTCACGACAGGTAATCTTGCCGACATGAATGACGAAATTGGCGCCCAATGTGATGCGATATGATCCATCTTCAACTTCGAAATGGGAGTCAGGTGGCACCGCATTTATGCTTGAAAATGCCAAGTTTCATGCAATTTCACCTTCGCAAACTTGGGTCTATAGTGCAGAACTGTTGACTTAACTTTAAGTATTTGTTATTGAGATGCAACTTTTATCTTTAATTATTTAAATTGTTCAATTGAAATTATTGCATAAATGGTATATTCAATCGTTTCAAAGACATTATTTGTACGTATATAATAAGAGAGTGAGCAGTGTTGGCCTAGCTTTAGCATGCAATTACTCTGATCCCTGAGGTCGTTGGTTCGATCCTGGCTGAGCACCGACGGACTTTCTTTCTATGTGTGCATTTAACATTCGCTCGAACAGTGAAGGAAAATATCGTGAAAACCAGCTTGCCTTAGATTCAAAAAGTTGTGTCAGGCACAAGAGCCTATTAGTATCAACAAATGATCATGAAACAGATACAGAAATCTGAGGTCTAGATCTAAAAAGGTTTTATGGTGTTTGTATACTTTTTTATATTAAATTTCCAGTATCTGAAAATCATGAACATGTGACCAAAAACTTCTTTTATAGAATTTCAGTATAATGCGGCGTTAAAATCTCTAATTGATTTTTAAACTTGAAGTCTTCTCTAAAAATCTATTTTTACATCTATTATAATAATAATTTTCCCGTCTACTACTTGCTGCTATAAAACACGGGAACGCTGCATGACGTAAATGTACTAACATCTCTCCTCATACATACGTAAATAGTGTTTAAAAGTCATATTTTGCTTAGGCCCGCCTAGGAACATTAAACGAACGCATAAAAGGCTTACGGCAAATTGGAGGTTTCATGTAATTAACTTTGGAGTAAGAAAAACCATTTTCTCTTAATAATAGAAAAATAAAGATGAAAAGCCGAAAGCGTATTTCAATTGTATAACCAAATTTGTTAATTTTGCCCAAGACAATGGAACGTTTGTTTTAAATGTATATTTTTTTAATCAACTTAACGTAGTCTAATCTATTGTTAATTATGTTTACATCAGCCTTTTGTAATATTAATTAATTTATTTATTTGTCAGAGATTTTACTATATGATTCAATGGAACAATTCCGTGAAATCGTTATCTGGGATCATAACTGTTGTTAATTAATTCATATGTATCTATTTGTAAATATATAATATATGTATGTTCAACGTAATATATTACATATTTTCAAATATAACCTTATTAGGTCTAGATCTCAGACGACGATTATTTGTCAATCTAATAGGCAAGTAGGCGATCAGCCTCCTGTGCCTGACACACGGCGTCAACTTTTTGGGTCTAAGGCAAACTAGTTTCACGATGTTTACCCTCACCGTTCGAGCGAATGTTAAATGCGCACATAGAAAGACAGTCCATTGGTGCACAGCCGGGGTTCTAACCTACGACATCAGGGATGAGAGTCGCACGCCGAAGCCACTAGGCCTACACTGAGCAAAGTAGGCCTAGTGGACTATAATTAAGCTTATTAATAATGATTTGCGTTTAGCCTCTTTGTCTTTAGAATAAAATTGTCACTATTATTCAACAAACTATTTGACAAAAGTTAATGTAGCATTTCCTTACTTAACTTAGCCAAATAAAATTTAGTATATTTGAAATTAATTTAATCGAATATTAAAACCTATATCGTTGTAAATTAAAATTCACTAATCCTTTTCGGGTAAAAGGTTGAGCTTGCAATGTAAATTTAAGCGAGATGCTTCCGCCCAGCCGATTACAGCATAATATGATATCTTAAATCTCAGTTCTCTTTAGCTGTCAAACTTGAATGCACCCGCAATTTGTGCTCTTTCATTTCGTTAACACTCGGGACATTTTACATTAAAAAGACGTTATTTGAATTTCAATGGCCCTAAGTGCCTACGTTTAATATAAAGCTACAAGTACATATTATGTAAATAGTTGTAATGAAAAAAAAAAATTAGATAGCAGTTGAATTTGATTGTATGTACACGTGGAAAGAAAAATCTATCGGTGTGTGTGTTGAAATGCTTGAAAGATGCATTTTGTTTTATAGGATAGTAGGGCAAACGAGCCTACGGGAATACTTTCTTTTTAAACAATTGAAGATCGTATCTCCAAGGGAAGAACCCAACCGGGAGTCGATTCCACAGTTCGCTAGTTAGCAAAAGAATATGTCTCATACTTAAAACCTAACTAACATAAACAGTTCCAAAAACAGTTTAAAAAACAAATGAATCTAAAAACATAATCTTAAAACATATCATATAAATATATGATACGAAGTTAACAGTATTACTAAACTATAACAATAAATGTTAAACGAAAGATCACAAATTAAAGAAAGAAGTCAAATAACATTAGTAGCGGACCCCAAAGCTTAATTACGTGGATCCAGCATAGACACGACATGTACCACAAACAAGGGACGAATAATAATTGTAGCGGTCTGGTACACCTTAATAAAGCCAATCGGGGAGGGGGAGGGATTACAGCCACGCGCTCTTATTGAGATTTGTTCCGGGATTAGAATTGTGTATGATGGTGTATATCAGACAATAATGTTGCGAACTACTAGTTGTGTTTGTCTAATATTGGGAACAGTTTTCCGTAATGGCAATAGAGGCATGGTTCATAGAGGATTTGTAATCTATTTATATATAGCTGTTTATTTATCGTTTACTAGTAGACTCGGCCAAGCGTTGCTGTGGCTAAGATTTTTGTTATATTACATAGTAGTAAACTATTCAAGAGAAACGGCAGGAGAACACAAATCCACCATGCTTTTTTGGTGGTGATGCCATTAAATTGTAGCTTATGTTAAACGTTGGTATTTATTTTGATAAGGATCAATACCTAGGTACGAATAAAGAGCCTTTTCTAGCGGTGGTAATTTAATAAAAAAAATAATAATAAAACGACGCTTATTGAGACGTAACTATAAAAGATAGACATGCTGTCGCGACATTTTTTATAAATAGTGATGTGTCCTGAAAAATTGTAATTCATCATTTTGTTCTATCATTAATAGTTTTCGCAGCGCACGCGATTGAAGGAAGTTTTATGTTTATTTTTTTACACCTTGGGTTAGATTATTCAAGTTTTAGTAAGCATCCGGTAATTAATAATTTATTTTTATTGATTATTTTCAGTCTTCAAAAATAGCGAAATAATAATACGGTTAATTTGCATTTCTAAGTATAGGTTTTCGCACAACACAATAAACTATTTTCCGTACGACGCAATAATGTTTTGACTAAATAATAGGCTTCCATACGAAACATTTCACATTGAATAGCTAAATAGGGTTCGTAATGAACTTAAAAACAAACACTAAGAATATTACAATAATAATTAAATCGGAAGACTTCCGACGTAAGTCACTAACAATCATTAAACATTCATCTTCAAACTCGCAGCAGATTTCGGAGTCTGACGCCTTTATTAATTGTAATATGATAAAAACTTGTAGAATATTCATTAGATAAACTCGGGGAACTTAGGGAAATAACGAGCCGAAACACCATGAATCCGAATTTGGTAACTTCTAAATGGTTTGAGTTAAGTATTTTCGGGCGCTTAAATAAATTCAAAACATTTTGTTAATCAAAGATTGCATATGTTTGACGACGTCTCAAGTCAATCAAACATTTGTAATTATCAAATATTAACGAGTTTTATAAAGTGTTTTCGTAATATAAATACGAAATTTTAAGTCAATGCGATAATCTAATCATTTATCTCAGTTAGGTATATTAAAAAATACAATTTTGAAAGTCGAAATTACAAGTTTGAAAAATATTTAAGAAACATGACTCTGGTTGCCCCTTCCAAAAGATTCATATAGACAAGAGTGGGCCAAAGACTCTATACTCTTTTAAAATAGTTTCACAATATTTTGTATACATTGATTAGATAATTATATGTGAAGACCATTGATTATATAATAGGAATTGATAAATTATTTTTATTATTTTAGTTGTGGTTTTGCCGTATTTTCCTATTAACAAAGGATCTTCTACTTAGTTCTTGTTACCAACGAATATTTCTATGTGTGCATTTTAAAACTTGAGAAAACTGACGTCTCGTAAACACCCCATACAAAATTTATTTCATATGGAAAAATATGTTATAAGATATAAGTACTTACTAAGAATACTTAAGAATTTCAAATAGAATTCATCTTCAGAATAAATGTTGAAGCGCAGACAAAGCTTTTACAATTGGACAATGACGAATGCGGTAAAAAAGCAAACAACCGTTTCGGAAGAGCAAGGGTCGCCGGCGTCGCTCGGAAATTGGAAACTCTGCATTAGCGGAGGTGTCCCGATACCGTAGAGTTATGAGCACTTATAACTAAGCCACGATTAGAACGCTCTTTTGACGTATAAATCTTATAATATTGCCAAAGATATGTTAGCAAATTACGCGATTCTAACTTATTATTATTGCTACTATTAAGTTATGGGTAAATATTTGATAAACACGAAATTTTCTCAATATATGGATGACTTATAAAGATTATTGTACTATACATCTATGTCATTATTTATATTTAATATTTATTAATTTAGACTTGAATTTGTTTACAATTTAACAGCTTTAAAGTTTCAAATATAATAAAGTATCAAAAACTAATAATAATTGTATCTAATTGTAGGTCTGTGATATTATATGTACAATTAAATATGCTTAGTAATTATCTCTTTTTAAATCGCAAATACTAGTCTTAGCTTGAAAAAAAATCAAAAATAAATTGCTTCAATTACATTTTATTATATTCGTGGATTTTGAGGCCATGTGCGTAAAACAAGGCCTTGCCTTGTTGACTTTATTGAGATATGACGATAGTAAATACATTTTGTATTAATGCCTTATTTTTCTACTGACATATTGACATAGTTACATATATTAATAATTAATTATAATATTTCATATACTAATAAGTAATTTTAAATATTCGGCCATCTTAGCGTGGTGATGTTAAACAAATACGACGCATATCGATTCCCATAAAATAATAGCAAATTCCTAATGAAGTTTGCGTAGATGAAACCGATATAACTTTGCATGCGTTATCTCGCGACGTGTCGTTTACCGAACAAATTAGATTCAATACTTTGTTGTTTGAAATTTGGGTAATAAATTAATGTTTTGATAGAAAAAACAACATGTTTAACCAGTCTGTAACTTTGATTACGATTCCGATTCCAATAATAATAAGTCAACCAACATTGTCTTGTACAGAGGTTTGACAACCCTCACAGTTAGATTTCAATTTGATTAGCGCACTACAGTCCTAGCGCCTACGTAATTTGTAGTTTGCAACAGCGCTACGAACATTAAAAGTACTACATCGAAGTTGGGTTTTGTTAACAGAACGTGTTTAGCCAAATCCAGCCATTTATTAAGCCAATCATAAGATATTGTAACAGTTTTACAGAATAGCCCAGCTGAAAGTCCTAATAATAGGTATAAGTAAGCAATTTTAGAGTGGAAAACGTTGTATTGTGTTTAACAACAAACTAAAGTAGTTTGAAGAAAATTTAATGTTTCTACTAGAAAAATGATTTCGTTTTGCTTAATTTTTGTATCTTATTTTGTTTTTATTATTTAATAAAATATTTAGTAAGCTCAGACCTACTAAAAACTTATTGAAATTAACATTATAAAGTTGATTTTAAAGGAACATTAACCGAACCAAAAATCTTAGTTAATTGGTTTATCTGGCCCCGAGGAATAATTAATTTTAGTATCGAAAGTTAAAGGAGTTTTAAATAAATTAAACCTTTTTCGTATTCAGTTACAAAACAGTTTTGAAGTACACTTGTAGTGAAAACATTTCTAAATTACCAAACTATGATATTACTATGCGAAGAGATCATTTTCAACAATAGTTTTTTTTTCTCTATGACAACTTTATTTTACTATGATTTTATAATGCAAAAACGTTTTCTTTTACTAGTTTAAAAATGCAAAAGAATATAATCAATGACCCATTAAGCTGTATTACTAAAACAATTAGAGTACAGATACGCGGCTAAATTGGGTTTTGACTATAGCATTGGCTATAGAACAGGCTATTCTGCAACAAGATTCAGTCATTTCAGAAATTTACGACTGGAAAAAATTCTAAGCTGTGCGCGCGAATTTAAATAAATATAATTAAAATTGAAATACTACTATGAAAAAGGGAACACAATTCTGTCTATTATATTGAACTTAAATATCCAGTTATACTATAGTATCGTCAGTTACAAATATATATGCTTATTTATAATTAGAAATGAACAGCGGTAGGGGTAGGCAAAGCTTATCAAATATGTACCTACCTCCTGTGCTGGATTTATTTAGGTTATGCATGAGGGGGAGATTTAAATTTTAAACGGATTGCGCCCTTGGATTTTAGAATTGTGTTTAGGCTATCAGGATATACTAAATATTTTAATAGGCTTCAATCAATTGTCAAGATTTTTCTAAAGGTTTACAAACAACAAACAAATAATTTCATACTTTAATGTAGTCATTATAATGAAAGAATGATAAAATTTAAATATTTTTGTTCTTCATTGTGACATTGTTATTAGTGTTTGAAAGCGCTTAGGTTTTTATCAAAGCATTCTTTCTCAAATAAAATATTCATTTAAAATTTAGCTAACATTAATTTTCTTTGAAGGCGAGCGGACAATCGCAACAACGTTGCACTTTCAGAAGATCTAAATACAATAAAATTGCTATTTTAAGTACTTTAACGCGTAGATTTTTAATCAAATATTTATTTCAATGATTTGTAATCCTACGTTTAAAAATCAAAAGCGTTGAATGTCGATATAAGTTACACAGATGAATATTGAATTATTTTAGTATTATAATGGACCTAAGAAAAAAAGTACTTACTATTTTTCGTGAATGTAACGATTTTGAGCACTTTTCCATATCGCTGGAAGATGGAGTACAGCACGTCCAACACAATTGGGTACAGCATGTGTTCTATGATCACTCTTAACACGGTGTTGGGCCCTCCCTGAAAAAAAAACATTTTGTTCATACGGCGGCTAATATTTGGCAATTTATTTTTACAGAAGATTACAGTTATGCGTATGCGCAAAGATGCAAGTGCACCAATTCTCTCATTACATTCTATAGAGGGCATGAGAGCAGACAAACAGTTTTGCGCTGTTTTATTTATTAATAAGTCACATGAATTATATTAGAAAACAGAAATTACAATTTTTTTAAATTTTATATGTAGAAATGGAAAATACGTAATTATACCAAAAAAACACAATATTAAAACGACACTTCAAGAAAAAATATCTAATTAAGAGAACAATAAACAAGATTACAATAAATGGGAAGACTGGTATAAAATATATTAATATATTACGTGCTCATGCCGTACGAACGCACTTGCCATGGGCATGGGCAAGTGCATAGGTACTAAGTCCACCTTGTTTTTTTATACACTATTTATTTGTTTGAATTTAAAAAGTCATCTTGATAAAAATCTGGGGTGAGAGAACGACATGCGTATAATTGTGAATAGATAGATTTAGACCGTCGAAAAGTCATAATCAAACGTGAGGCGTTATAGTTTTCCCACCAGTTCACAGTATACATGGAGGTTATAATGAATTTTACTATATTTCATAATCAAAATTGTATTTAATATAAGACGAAAACGTAAATAGGTATAATAATTCCAGAATGTGATTTATGAATCGAGCTTATAATATTAAAGATGGTCCCCGTAATCAGCTTTGCTTTGGCGAGGTACTAAATAGATAATCCCACTTCGTCTCGTGTTATACCACCCTTAGGTAACATTTGGTTAAGCTTAATGTATTATACGTATTTGGTCATACATAAGTGCAAAGTACATTAATTTGTAAAGTGTGGAGTATTATTGAGATTTAAATATTTTAAAGGCACGGGTTTAAAATGCGAGGAAGTTCGATAAGTTTTGACTGAATTTGGTAGACATTAAATTAATTTAATGATTATAATTAATTGATTTAACAGGTTTGACTGTGCCATTATTAGCATTATTATTATTGAGCCTTTCTTGCTGACACCCAGTACAATGTAGTAACAATTATTTAAGTTACTACAAAAAAAATACTACTTATTAGCATTATTTATTGTTAATTTTAGTCTGTTTTAACCTACTAATATTATATGCCTTTAGGGGGGACATAACATATATATCAATTATATAATAGTAAACTGAAAGAAAAAGCTACTTTGTTAAAATAGTGTATCGAGATTAATTTGAGAAAGAATAAGAGAGTGTTTTCTTCTTAAGCCCATCTATCTGACACATTTATCTAGATTGGTTGCGAACTTATTTACCTACCTGTACAATTGTACATAATATACAACTTCCCTTCAATAATACGTGGATAGACATATCTTAATAACGAATGCACCAATTTTAATGAATTTGGACTGTTCGCTAATTTGGAATATAGATTAGGATCGATATAACTTTAGTTCTCAAGAAAGTTGTGGTTAATTATGATACACTTACGAAAAGCGCAGGCTTCGAAACCTATACACTTTAATATTATTCATTTCTATCAATACAAATACTCGAAACGGAACTAATCTAAACGTACAAACAACTCCTTATATGGAAATTGTATTCGTTTTTACAACAAACTTCTAAGCGAAATTATAGAATTATTACTAAATAAATTCAAAATTCTTATTATACGTAAATTTTTTATTTTTATTTTTATAAAACAGGGGGCAAACGGGCAGGAGGCTCACCTGATGTTAAGTGATACCGCCGCCCATGGACACTCTCAATGCCAGAGGGCTCGCGAGTGCGTTGCCGGCCTTTCAGGAATCGGTACGCTCTTTTCTTGAAGGACCCTAAGTCGAATTGGTTGGGAAATACCTCAATGGGCAGCTGGTTCCACAAAGTGGTGGTGCGCGGCAAAAACTGCCTTGAAAAACGCTCAGTTGTGGAACGGCGGACGTCGAGGTGATACGGGTGGAATTTCGTACTCTGCCTCGACGTCCGATGACAAATAAAGCTTTTTATAAATTTGATGATTACTTAAATGATCCTAAACCTTGGGATGGATTTGCTCCACTTGAAACAATTTGTATGACTCAAAACTTGGCGATTAAAAAGAGTGGCAGAGAGTTTCTTGACTTAAGAACTGGTAGTAAAGGTAAATTTAGAATGAATTTAACATATTTTCTGTTGACGTTCATAAGTGTACTTGGTTACCTATATGAAAAAGGTTATTTTGAGTTTGACATACAGGTCAAATTGATGACTTACTTATTATGAAGTCGGTTAAAAAAGCAAGACGTGGAATTAGGGACTTTAATATATTTATGGGAATCGGTAAGATTTAAAGGAATGTCTTATCGCGTTATTTCAATTGTATTCAGGAAAAGTCGGGATAATTTATAATTTTAAATTCAACATATTATGTAGGTCTTATACCTGTATTTCAGTGCCGCCATTCGCAGGCTGAAGAGCCGTGCCTGCGCCTGCGACTAACGCAGCACCGGCGGTGTTTGAAATGGCCTGCGCTGCTTGAAGAGCTGCCTGCGCTGAAGCCGACTGAAAAAATAGTTTTGTCCAATAAATTTGCAGTTGTCGTATTAACAGTATTATTCGGTATTTCTATAGGACAAATACCTTTTAAGTAAATTTAACTATTTGCTATAAATTTTAGGTATGTCATGGTATCTTGTCTCTCTTGAATTATATTGAGAAGAGCAAATACGTTAAATCCAGCCTATTTATGCGTAAATCACAAAGATACTGATATCATCATAGTGCAAGGTATTTTACTAAAATAACTTTATAATTACTTGAATTTTAAATTATAAAATCATCCCGACAAATCCTGCATTACCACGTAGATGTAATAAAATAATTTCATTAAAGCAAGTATGTAAGAAAGATAACCGGTCAAAACCGGAATTTGTTTTTTATCCTAATAATATAAAATGAAGTCTCCCCGCCTATATATCTATAAAAAGGTTTTGTGTATGGTATTTACCAAAAGATAGCGTGTTGACTGATAACAACGATTATTGTTGTTCATGCTCAAAAAATCCTGACAAAATACACGAAATTCACGCGGCAAAACAACTTATAAAACTAAGGCGGTTTCAACCTCGCAGTACATAAAGAACATACAAGAAATGAGCAAGAAATCAAGACTGAGCATTATATAGCGACATTACGGTCACGTAAGAAGAAAACGTGCTCTCTAATCTGTCGTAAGTCTTACAACAATAGACGCAATACGAATGGGGCTATCTCGAACACGCACCTTGTCGCACAAGATAACATTGACCCCACCTAACAAAGGTTGCTATAAACTTATTTTGTATCGTCGGCCACTAGTAGGGGATTGTTTTGCGCATCGTGTGGAATATTGTACATAGAATAAAGTCCTTATTAATATAATATATATTTCATCACATCATACGTAATGCTATATCTACAGTATAATATGTATTTATCTTTTCTCAAATATATAACAATTATGGTAAACATAAATGTTACAAAAAATAAAAATACTAGTATTTTTTGCTGCAAAAAATCACCAGCAAAACAGCGGAATAGGTTTTTTTTTTAAATTGAAGTTAATATGTGTTTGACCATTGGCCTATCAACTATTATGAATGACATCCAGTTTCAAAAAATCGGACGAAGTTTAAATACGAACTCAATAACAGGTGCGACTTTTAAAGTGTTAAAACGTAAACACGTCGAACGCAAAAAAGTACACACGTCACCGGGTGGGCACACTTTGATCCTACATTTTCACATGGCTTTGTGTCCGGGGCTGACAGGCGCAGGCCAGACAAAAATAAGGCTTTAAACATGTCATAGTAAGCCTGCCAACGACGGCAAAGGCTTCGATACAAATTCGCATTGACTCAACCTGCCTTTATCCCTTGAAGTTTAACGTTTTTTTTTCTTTTCTGTTCTGTTTGAGTCAGATATCTTCGGTAACTATTTTAAAAGTTATGAAATGGACAACAATACTAGGTGTTCAGTAATATATCTAAAAGGCTTCAATCAAGTACTTAGAGAGAAGAGACAAACAAAATAATATCTAAATGCAATTTGAAAATATATAATTATTATTTCGAATGAGCCTTTTATTATTAATGTAACAGGATGCAAACAGCAAGGAGGCTCACCAGATGTTAAACGATACCACCGCCCATGGACACTCACATTGTCAGAAGGCTTGCAAGTGCGTTGCCGGCCTTTTAAGAATTGGTACGCTCTTTATTTGAAGTCGTATTGGTTTGGAAATACTTCAATGAATATCAATTATTAAAAAAAACTAAATGAGTTTCATCTATTTATTACAAATAGATAAAATATTAAGGCTTAAAAACTAATTTAATTTATTATCGAACCTCTTTGAAACGCATTGAGCATAGATAAGTGAATATTAAAGGTCTTACAAATTTGTCAAAGGTAAAAATAATTGTGAGCGAAGTTTCTTTAAATTATTTCCCGTTGTAAGTAGTGCCAAACTCGAGGTTATTTAAGAGAACTTATTCGCAGGACGCAATCTCTCAAGTCGGCTACTGCCAGACGACAAAATAACTTTCTATTGGAGAGTTCTATTCAGCGACCACAAAAACCTTTTTGCATCGCATGATTGATCAAAGCCTTCGCTACACTAAAAATGCATCAGTGCTTATTGAAACTGATGTGAATTTTATTTTAAGTAAATATTTTTCATGAATCTTTTGAATGGAATAGTATAAATGGGAATAAAGATTAGCACTATGTTAATGTTCATCGATTTGCGGATTTGTCTGAATTTTACCATGAAATATAATTGCGAATTTAACGAATGTTGTGTCATAATACAAAGTAACGTCGGATATAGGAGGTGACAGAATCACGTCAAAATACGGCGGCAGGAAAAATTCAAGATAATTTGGTATAAAATAATTTTTGTTTTAGACTGACTAAAAATACATAGAATAAACTTTTTTGTATAGTTATTATTGTTACATTTATGAAGTTATCACACAACAGTACTTAGATTCGTTCATTCAGATTATGGACGACAAGTGTACAACCATTTAGTAAGTATTCAAATGAATTCACCATCCAAGAAGTTAAAAGGGTTTTACTGCTCCATAGGTGTAATTCGTAAAATACTTCCTTAAAATTTAGAAGTTTTAGATATATTATGATTACTACCACGTGTGACAGATACAAACCACTGACATCGTAAGGAGCTCTTACCCCGTCACATCAAATAGCTAAATAACTCCTCAAATACGTATAGATAGCAAATAGACAATAGACTAGTTGTATCCGTTTTGAGTTTAATCATCACATTAATTAGCAATTCTGTTTACTCTGACGCCTGTTTGCAATACCGACAATTAGATCAAACATTATATCATTAGTTGACAAACATTGTCTGTTGTTTATGCAAAGTTTTGACATAAATGCCTCTTTCTTAATAACAACAGGGCGCGTTCGTCAACTTAGCATGACTATTTATTTAGTTTTTAAATAAAATAAAATATGTTTATTATGGAACATAAGATAGAGTATCACTTATTCCACGTCATTAAATTTGAATCTGTAGGCATCCCTACTCATCGGCAAAGACGACAGAGGGTGTAGGCCGAGAGAAAAAGCCGGCAAAAAAAAAATTCTCGGTACTCTTTTAAAATAGCAAATCATCAAACAACACTTATTTTAAAACAAATATCGCAAATTAATTAGAAGTAGCCTGTCTAGCACTAGTCCCAGCCCTTTTTATCAACTATATAATCGGTAACTTTATAGTAAGTCTTTTTTACACAGCTTTTCTTTAAGACATTTCTTAAATTTATTAAAAGGCAGAAATAAAAGAGCCTCTGGGATTTTATTAAAGAAGAGTTTCCCAATCCCTTTTCCCAAAAAAGAATTACTAACTTTAGATAGTCTAGTACGTAACGTAATAGATACATGTCAGCTGTAAAGTATGCGGAACGTTAGACAATTTTATAATTAAAATCCACATAACATTGTAATAAAGCAGTGTTGGCCTAGTTTATTCAGCAAAGGCCTTAGACCTAAAAATCGAGGGCATGTCAGGCACAAAAGGCTGATCACCTACTTGATTCCTTATTAAGAAAAACACATATAAGATACTGAAATCTGAACACCACTGGTTTTTATAACATTATGATTAAAAGCGTTTTAATTGAGTGTAGTTTCTTGAATTTACGAGTATGATAGACGCAAAAATAAAATCACGTTTTAAATTCTTTAAAAGTTTTTTTCTAAGCAAAATGGATAGTTAAGACTCTCGAAGGTAAGACTCTAACTAACACTCGTAAAATGTAGTTATTTAAACGCTAAGAGGCCTTTTCAGTAAGACTTTCTTAGTAAGAAATAGTATTTTAAAAAGAAATACGCATTACTTAGTGGATACTCTTTTAATTCTATTTCTTTTTTTTAAATTAGTCGCAGGCCCACGGATGTCGGATTTGACACTGGGTTCTGGGGCTGGTACTACTCTAAGAGGTCTTTGCTATTTAGATTTAGAATTAGTAGCGGGGCCCGATATGCCACTAAGATAGGCATACGAAGTTCACCTAGGCATTGAACCCAAGAGCTTGCGATTGCACCTTCAGTTTGGAGAAGCTGATAAAACATATTTGTAATATAATTTTTAAGGTGATTTAATTTTAAAGGCAAGGGATTTAGACCAAGTTAAACAACAATTTTTATTATTATGACATCATCATTATTATGACATCGTGTGCCTTTTTTATATGACTGATAGTGCGAGTTTATAATTAATCAATCTGAATGTACCACTATCTTTGTAATTAAACAATTTATTATTATTAATACACAAGAATTAATTCCCCTACTGCCTTTGTTCACCATTGCTTATGAGAATACGATCGTATTCTGACTTAATAGCTACAACAAATCAATATGAAAAAGGCATCTTACAAATGTATGTTTATTGGAGTCTAAAAGCCGCTTATTGATGTTCACTTAATGTTTCACTCACATAAGCCTATGAATATACATATTTCAAAGAGAATAAAGGCAAATTGTGCCGAAGCGTAACTAGAATTGTTGCTTTTATTTTTAAGCTTTAATTGTTCGCCATATACTATTTGAGCAAGGTCCGAAAATCGTTCTATTTTTAAAATAATAAAAAGCCATACTTTTGGACTTTTCCATTGCTGTTGCATTACGGAATTATATAAATAATAATAATTAAAAAAATCAGTGGCGCTACAACCTTTTTTAGGTCTGGACCTCAGATTTCTGTATCTGTTTCATGATCATTTGTCAATCTAATAGGCAGGTAGGTGATCCGCCTCCTGTGGCTGACACACGTCGTCGGCTTTTTCACAATGTTTACCTCCTTCATCGTTGGAGCAAATGTTAAATATGCACATAGACAGAAAGTTTATTAGTGCACAGCTGGGGATCGAATCTACGACCTCAAGGATCAGCAACACTGCTCAAATAAAAATAATAAAGCCCCTTTAAATCCATACTGTTAAGAATTACATATTAAATGGGTGTTAGTTTTGGTATTATACACTTAGTCTACGGTCTACTATGTTGTTTCTTTGTATTCTGCAGTATGGACGCCATTGGATAAAGGCCTCCTCCTGAACTTTCCATTTGAATCTATTCTTAGCTTTTTCCATCAAGATGCACAAATAAGTCATTTTACAAATACATTACGGAATTATATCTAATATATAAAATTCTCCTGTCGCGGTGTTTGTAGTTAAACTCCTCCGAAACGGCTTGACCGATTCTCATGAAATTTGTGCATATATATGTATGTATGGGTATGTCTGAGAATCGGACAACATTTATTTTACCCCTAAATTATTATTTTTAAAATTTTTAGATACCTAAATTTTTTTGATTATTTTTTATGATACAACACAAAAATACATATAACCCCTAATTTTCACCCCTCTACGATCAACCCCTATCATTTATTATAAATGATATACATGGCAAAGCGACGTTTGCCAGGTCAGCTAGTATTATATAATTTCGTAATGATTTAACGATGTTATGAATTAGTTTTACATTTATTAACTAGTTTATTCCATACACTTGAAACTTATAATGAAAATGCTTGAAATATCAAATTTAATTTCTAATTTCTAAATTTGATATTATAAACCGTAAAGTGATTTTAGGGTGTGTTCAATAGGTTACGCGGATAAACGAAACTAATTAAGCGTTTTAATTAATACAACATTGGGGTGCTGTATTACAATTATTGATTCCCTTTACCAAACCCTTAAGAGGATACCAAGATTCCCGTTATCTTTCGCCGTTATTAGTTTCCTACTTTTATTATGGTATAAACTTAGTCCAATTATAACTTCGCCGGTGGGGTAGTAAAATAAAATAAATTACTCGCAAGCATTAAAAGGGTTAAGTGTGAATTTCAGTGCCTGAGACGGTGAAAGACGGTAATTTCAGACCAAAAAAAACAAAAGTGAAATATATTTAGCGTAACTTAATCATCTCCGGGACGTACTAATTATGATTTGTGCAACTCCGTTTTGAATAGGAAGAATTATGGGAACGTAAATAAGAGCTTTTTGATTTATTTTTTTCATAAACACACTTTTTGCTTTATATAACAGTAATCTGGTTATTTTTTGTGTGAATTTGTTTTGAATCCTTAGAAAGAAAACTTAAAGCTGTGCTTATGCTATCTATTAAATTATCACTGACGCTAGAATAATAATAACGACATTTAAAGCTTGTGTATAACATAATTCAAATCTACACTAAACAGCTTTTTAAACCGTTAAAAGTTCTGTGTAAAGCTATTAATAGTATATAAAAGTTATAAAAAAAGCTACATTTTATACTAGTGTGTGGTGCTTTCATATGAATTAAAGACAAAAAGGGGTCTGTTAGTCGATTTGCTGTATCGCAATTTTTATTTCTTCAAAAATCCACGTTGAAACATTCATCGAACAATGAATTCACTCTCGGCACTGCAACCATACATCATTCGTAGTTCACTAACTCAATCAAATCTGTGCAACGTACGGACCCTAACATGTATGCGGGCAGTGAATACTGTTATCTAAATGCAACGAAGATTATAACAGTTCCACAGTTTATTCATAATTATTTGATACGACTTCAAATATCCAATGTTGCCAATAATTCTCATTGTATAAATACACTTAACTAAAGACATAACTAAACTCTATTGAAATTGTTTTTAGAATTCTAACGCAATGTAATGAATTGGGATATGATGAAATATGTTTAATGTGAGAACCAATTACTTAATGTATGCTTTTCAAATTAAGACTGTTCGCAAGTATAAGCGAAGTAGGTATTTAGAAGAAAGATAGGAAAGTATTTTATTTTAAATTTGCTTAGTCAACGTTGGCGTTGGCGAATAATTTTCCGCAAACCAAGTAATTCTTAAGGCTTTGAGGCACCCTTTGAGAATATCTACGCTACAGCACAGTATTTTAATAGAGGGTTTACTATAATCCATTGGTGACGTGTCCAATTTACCTGATTCTTGATGCATTATTATTGCGTTGATAAAGCATATTAAAATACTCACCGCATTGCTATGTGTCTGGTCGGTTTTGAGCTCTTTGTGATTTGAAAACTGTACATAGACAGCACGTCCCCTCAGTTGTGCGACGCAGCCTCCAAAGTAAGCGACCATAGCCACAGCTGATATCTCTTCAGCCATCTCTAAGAATGCCTAGAAATAAACAATTAAATCATTTTAAAAATGTGCAAAACCGTTCGTGTTTTTTTGTGACAATTTTAATTGTTTTTGTGGCACTTCAATAGTAAATATTATTTATATATGAAATGGTAGTGTACACAAAGCATTACGGAATAATTTCAGTGCAATTTCACGAGATCGCAGTATATAAATAATGATAAGTACAATAGAATGAAAGAACATAAATTGAGTAGCTCGAGCTACGACAACTATCACCTAATCTAATCGAATATACCGGAGTCGGGAGGGTAATATATGGGAATGAAAGATGACGCGTCGAGAGGTCTCGCTTTCGAGTTTGTCGTTCGTATATTTATTCCTCCTAATTCTACGATGTCTATCGTGGCACGTGAATATTTAACGAAATGTCCAAAACGATTTTATGTGAAATGCATTTGGAATATTGCAGTAAAATTGATAACACAATTTCGGAATATGCTACAGCGCTAGAATTCACCAGATATTGCTTAACAATGTTGCGTTAACGTAGCGTTAACGAGGTTTTGTATGTAGCACCGTAGGCTGCAATTAATCGGCTCTAGCAGGGTCGGGCATACATAAACTCGGCAACCAAACAACAAGACTGATCTTCCGCACGTGTACTGCGTGATTCTCTAAATGTGTTATGATTTCCCTGATTTCATAGAGAGAATTTACCAGCACCTATTTACGGGGAGCGCGGCTTTAAACCGCAGGATTCTGCTTTTGGCATTTGAACATAGCTGGCCGGTAAATACACCAGTAACAGACCGTGCAGTCAGCCGCAAATTAAATAGAATTTGTCTGCTGCTAATTAAAAACTAAATATATAGCGGTCGGAAACGACCGACGCATTTTAGCACTGTCAAGGGTAGTTTGTTTAAATAACTTCTGCTTTACAAGATATTTTTTTTTATCATTGAAACTTTAGCTCCTAAATAAGCATATACATAATATCAAACCTTAATTATTTATAACAGTAAAAACGAATGTCTAAATTATTTCCTAAAATAAACATATTACTTAAGCCTTTATAGTTTAATGATATTGTATAACCACAAATGCTAAAACATGTCAATGTACCTTTAAATAAAATCAACTAAACTTTAGTCACTAACATCAAATAATAGTATCGCATTCACGTTAATTCGTGCACAGTTTCGGGCTAAATGATAGCACACAAATTAATGAACGCACAGTAGCCGTAAAATGGTGTCAACTGCTCTTCGTTTTAATCACCGAGAGTGGAGGCGATTGTCCACTCACGTCGATGTTTGCCCACCTCTCGATGGATGGCTTTTTAACTCGACTGGGCTCCGGTTGCTATTAACAATGATACTTTTCATCATCCATCAAAGTTCGTTTCAAGGAGTAATTGAAAGCTTGAGAGTAGCTAAAGTTATATTTTGTTGACTTGTAATTATAGCGTAGAGGTATTTTTATTAGTGATAAACAAATAGGCAACTTTTGTGAGGTCTACTGATATATGAATAGAAGTAACTAAAATGGTAATATGTCGTGAAACGAGTATGCCACATTCTTGGCATACGAAGTCATAAAAGAAAATTGCTTGAAACGTTTGATGAAAATAGAAAATAAAAATCACTTTTCCGAGTGAAGATGTTAAAATTTAAATCCCGGCAAATCCGTTGACTTGAGATTTTTAAAAGTTGCACCTCGAACGAAGAAGTGAAAAGGTTGGGAAAATTGTATAACAAAAAGCGAGAAGGCTGTGACCGTTCATAAAAGGGGATTTGACTTATATTTTGTGCTGTAGGTGGGAGATTGTTTTCTCGCGCGGTACAATTTATGCGAATGTCATACGGGCTATTTATTAAACGGGATAACATTGTCATAGCGTCTGTCTTGCTGTTTGCGCGTAATAAGATTTTGTTTTTTATTTTATTTCTCGACAGTAAAGTTATTTTTAATTTGTCGACACCAGCTCGTAAATTCCACATAGGACAGTTACGCTCACGGCATAAAACCTACAAACTCGTTCCAATTTCAAACGATAAAAAATATGACCAAAAAGTTTCAATTTACTTAACTACCATCTCAAAGTCAATTGAAAGATCCAACGCTTTCGCTAAACAAACTTTACTAATGTCTGCTAATACGGAGTTAAATTTTCTGAAAGTTTACAAGAGTTTGCGCTTACTTAGCTATTTATTTTATATATTTAGAAAAGATAAATGTTGCTTTAATAATTAAAAGCTTTGTAAATTTTTCTTGTAAAGGAAAAATATAATTTTTATAAATATTTTCAAACATGTTACAATATATTATGTTAAATGTTTTGAAGTTCAAAAACTACCACAAATCACAAATAACTTACGCTAAATTTAACAATTATAACGATTTTGATTCACGTGAAAGCTGTAGCGACCAGAAGTGTTTAAATTCTGTAAATGTGCTAGTGTTAAAGACAAAGAGTAGAAAACAAGTAGGTCTGCCAACAATGTGTGGCCTATTTGCAGAAGCGTCACCCACTTGTTGTGTTTCCGGGCAAGCTTCATTGTGACCAGCTACATGGCCGAGTTAATATATTAAATAAGGGTTTACTATTGTTATTCGCATTTGTTTTTATGTAATGTTATATAACAATGACAGCTACGGTAAAAAAGGAAATCGTTGTAGACTTGTAGCGGATGCGTAGCAAAAGTGTAGAGGCAGCGTAGCACCTATTTACATTTAGTATTCTAACTATAATTTGTTCTTATAAAAGGTGCAACTTGTATACGAATATTGTGCCCAGTTTAGAAATATCATATTAGTTTGTTATACGCTTACGAATACATGAAAATACAATAAGGTTTAAACTTGTAATGAATAATAATAGCGATAACGGACACAAAGCGGCGCAAGTCGTCTAATTGTTGTTTAATAATAAATTACAATTCATTAAGACTGTTATCGGCAAGCCTTTGCATTTAAAATAGTTTGAGATCGTATCCTCTTACAGTAAATAATTGTAGTTATTGGTTTTCTGCTCGATACGGCTACTTTGAAACTGCTAACTAGTTGCTTCTGTTCGGATTATCCACGGAACTTTAGAAAATATTACAGTCGTTGCAGTAAAGATAACGGCGACTCATTAATAGAACTTTTTAGTTTGCTGTTTAGCTCATATTTCTTACTAGGAGTCTTAATAGTTTCTTAATAAATACTTTTATTGATATTAAAGGTAAAAAATTTAAAATATGGTAATTCCTTTACTTATGAATTTTAGACTATGCGACTGTTACTCAATAGCATACATATTGTAAGTTTTAATTGCATAACTTATACTTAATAAACACATAACAGATAATCATTAAAGTAAGAAAAGGCTATTAGCAAATACAACGTTATTCTACATGCCAAAGCGATGCCTTCAGGCGTCGTGGGGTTTAGTTGATATGGAACTGCAACGATATTTTTGAACTGATTACGTACGAGTTCGTCAAGTAATACGTTATTAGTTTAGTTGAGATGGATGCTTAAACGATTTAAGTGGTTTTGCTCTATTATGAGATGCAATTCGATATTGATTGTTAATATTATTTTGTGATGAAAGAGGAATTATCATTTCATTCATATTCATTAGGTCGTAATGTTAACAGACATTTTTAACCTTAAGAACAATGTCGGATTTGAAAAAAATCCAATCCACTTTTTATCATATTTGGATACTACATTGACTAAATATTACGGCTACATAAAAAAACAATTCCATGTGTTTTAAATTTCAAATTAATCAGTCTTTAAAGTGACGGAATTCATAGAAACATGTGATGTTTCTAGAAAACAGTGTAATTTAATGTTCTTATTTTTATTTTGTTTCCAAACAAACCCTTTTGTCTGCTTGTATGCCAATTTTCATAATAACAGAATATTAATTTAAATAGTTATCACAAAAACTAACATGATTATATTATTTCGAAATGGCTGTCCTGTAAAGTTTTGTATAAACTAGTAACTATTTGTCACATCCGTCACTATTCTATGACGATTTATTCATACTGTTCTGCACCGTATATTTACATAAGTAATTTTGTTTAATAATTAGAACTAATAATGCCTTTAAATTTAATATGTAGTGTTAACCGTGTTATTTATTTATATATAAATGATCTCATTACTCTTATACACACGCACACCAGTATTCTATACGTAAACAAACTGTCTACAATAAAATAAGAAAACCTTTTTCTTACCTGATTCTTTCCTTTGAGCACCAATACGTTAGTCACTCGGCCAAAAGGCAGCCCCAATTGAATGATCTCAGCTTCTGTCGTTTCATTTGGTATGTTCCGTATATGTATAACTCGGGACGGTTTTCCAACATTTTGCTCCAACTTCACCTGAAAGTAAATAAAACAATAGATTAGAAACATTCATGGTGTAGTATTTTGCAAAATACAGAAGGCAAAAAATACTTTTCTCATTTGAAGTAAAAGTAAGAATAAATAGTAATTAACAAAAAATGATATCAGTTCTGGTAAATTAAAGGAATATATATGAGAAAAAGTGTTTAAGTTATTTTCATAAACAGTATTTATTCAGACTGTCTTTAAACAGATGCAGATTCTATATTAAAGCTTTTTCAGGGATATAATTAAGTTATTCAGAATCTTAATATGCTTACGAATTAACAACCAACAAGTTTATTCGTACAATCTGTAGTCATAAATTGAAATTATTAATCTCCAAAACGTCCCATTCGCGTACATTGTTTAATTGGGAGTTACGTCTAAATGCCTCACAAAATGACCGCTCTAATATACATAAATAAACCTAGTATTCACGAGTCGGTTGGATAATTGAAAAGTCGATGTAGTATAATTGCCGGGGCTTATCGGTCCGGCCCGATGTGGGCGCTATTGTTCCCCGGAGAGCCTTTTGATTACGCCGACCCGCCAATATAATGTAGCCTTGTATGACACTTCACTTGCCATTCATGGGAAAAACGTACTTTATTATTTTTTGGGCGAATTTATGAGATGCTCTTGCTCATTCAATAGGTGTTTGTTGTGTTATTAACGAAGTAACAAATAGTAGATAAGTCTATATATAATTTCATTATTTGAAGAAATAGTGTAATTTACCATAAATAGAAAAACATGTAGTAAGGGAGTTACTCATACGAACTAAATCAATATAATTACACTGTTTTAACTAGAGCCGTCATTGGTATTTTTTGCTAAATTGTTCTACTACTTCTTAATTACTTTAGTGAATAAAAAACATATTTAGTTATAGTATTGTCTTTGATTGACATAACTTTTATACATTTAAATAAAAAACTGTTTTGACCGGATTTAAGTTGGTACGCGAAGCCATTGAAATCAAAAAACACCCCAATTTCAATAGAGAAGACGGCCTAAAATTGTCAAACACCTGGGATCCAATAATATCCAAATTAAAATCTCAAAAAGAAAAACAATCCGCGAAAATAGAGGACACCGTGAGCCATTTTTGCCAAAACCCTCCATCTTTTAGTCGATACCAACTCCGGGGAATTAAATACAGATAATGCAACTTTCTCTGCAGCTGTATACTTTTTGACATTCAACATCTTTTGTCTTCAGTCACCGTGACCACGCACGCTGTAAAGCACGCGAAACGTCGGATAAATTTAAAATTATGTTAAATAGTTGTAAATTTATAATGATACATAACTTCAATCCGGTCAAAACAGTTTTTTATTTAAATATTTAGTTATGATAAACGATTGGCTCAATATTTAAACAACCATAATAGTTTTATCGTATTTGGTAAGTGCTTATTATTACTTCATAAATATCATAATTTTTAAATTCACATAATATACACACCACACCACATAATATGTATTTAATATTTTTATTCACTTTTATTTTACATCATTTATGTATAATAAATTCTTATACAATTAATTTAAACTATTACACCATTCTTCGTTAAAATAGTTATATATGACAGAATTCTTTCAAAAAATAAAGAGCAAAGGAAAAAGCATAGTATAATACTATACGAATGTAAACGAAGGATGTGAACTTAGTATTAAGTAATTATAATATTAAAAATAAACAAACTATGTTACAAAATATCCTTATTAAAAACTTCCACTTTACATTGTTGCAAAGTTTTAAACTGTGACATCTAGTACTGAAAATTAACTGACAAAGTATGGTGCGGATCATTTACTCTACTTAAGTATTTAAGATCGCGAGAAGGGGAAACTTTTTACAAATGACTTAATGTAACAAAGTTAGGATAGCGAGATTTGGAACATTTCCCCGATTGCCTCCTTTTATCGATTCGACAAATGAACCTAATGTCTATTAGTTGATCATTGTCGGGTTACACAAAAGGGAACTATCTCGATAGTGGCTGAAAGTCGCCCAGTTCCGTTCCGAGTTTTCACATTTTTCACTTACGACTTAAGCGTTTATTCTACACGGAATGATTAATGATTCTCCTTTTATTTACGCTCTTTTATCGAGTGGTCAATGCTTTTACTTACGACAGCTTTAGAGTTTAGCTAGGATTATTCTTATGGTTTATGAAGTCCTCGATTTAAAATATTTCATTATACTAATCAGATTCAGTCATCATTAAATATGCGAGTGATTTATTTACAAAAGAAATTACGTATCGGTTACAGAATAAACAATAAGACGGAATAAGATTTTTATCTAATAAATAACTAGAATCCGTCAGATAATTTTGTGTTCCAACAATTCGAATCCGTAACAATCGACATCAAAAGAGGCAAATCTCCGTAAGTAAACAAATAAAAAATATTTCATCCAACTCACTTGCAAAGGGAAGAATAAATCGCGAGGCACGTTCGCCCACCTTAAGGGTACATTTCAGTATTTTCTTTCGCGAATGAAAACAAGTCGCACGTAAAACGTAAAGGACATTGCTATCGTCGGGTCAGAAAATCTACGAACGATTTTCACATCAGACACTTTAAATCATTCGCTTCGTCTCACATTTCACCCATAAATATTAAATCTTGGGATAGAAAAAAGAGATCATATGACATTTCCCTGAGAGAGTTTCCCGGAATCGGTCAATTTTCCCGATGATCGCGCCGATCGTGTTTATTAAAATATTATTTTTCACTTGATCGCACTCGATCCAGATTATGAATAATTCCGGATTTTCTATCATTTTATTATTTAGAAACTTTCCTTTTCGAATCAGAGTGCATTCACAAGAAAAATAAACGAATTTGGTCATTAGATATGTTTTAAGTATAAGACATTTTACCAAACGTAACCAGTTCAAATAAAAATGTACAACTATGCAATGTTAAATAAAATACTCTAAAATAATTATGGTAGGCAAATATCAGGTTTTAAATAACAATTGAAACCTTTTACAAAAATATTGAACACCATGATGCCTTTTTTTTGACGAAACAATTCAGGCTAACTTTTTCATCAAATGAATTCACTTTAGTATATTAAACATTTAAAATATTTGAAATTAAAAAAAAATGCATCTCTCTTTTTAATTTGTGTACATAAATAATCTAATTTCGTCGACGTTTTCTACAGATTATACATGTATCCGAAAAATGTATAATATTTAATACTGGTTAAATAAGATCTTTTGGATTTGCTTTACTGATATTCAGGTTGTGGAACTTTTAATTGGCCGGTCGCAACTTATTGTAATCAAATAGACGTCTTGACTTGCAAATTGCAGTAGACGTCGAAAACTTGTAATTAAAAGAGATTTTAAATAGGGAAACAATCAGGTAGCTTGTTTATTTTAAGAGTGCCTTTCTTAGATTATTTAATTAACACTTCTAAAGTAAAAAATTTATGAACTCCTAGAAGTAGAAAGTTATAAACTCAAACCCTTTTTTATAATCCTATCGGTAAAGTTACTTTAAAATATTAATAAATTAGGTTAAGATATTCTATTTGGAATAGTTCCCGTGTGAACCATTGAACGTGTGGGCAATCGGAGAACATACGTACGGCTCCAAGAATAATACGTAATTTATAGTAAACTAACAGACCGTCCAAGTGTTGCTGTGGCTAAGATTTTTGTTATATTACATAGTAGCAAACTATTCAAGGGAAACGGTAGGAGAACACCAGTAATGGGGACCACCATGCTTTTTTGATGGTTATGCCATTAAATTGTAGCTTATGTGAAACGTTAGTACTTTCAACACAGCGCCATCTGTTAGAATTGTGACTATCAAATAATAAACAAATATTTTGCAATAAAATAATATTGCGGGTATAAATTGAGATGTAAGCTATTAGCTATCCTATCTTTTAAGTTGGATCAAACTACACACGATGTGCAAATTTGATTGATATCGGTTCGGTAGTTTAGGAGTCCATAGCGGACAAACAACGTGACACGTAATTTATATATATTAAGATTAACTTAAATGCTTTTTGTTTTGGTAAAGTTGAAACTCTAATATGCGTCTAAAAGGTTTAAGAAATTAATCTAAGTGCAATTCCGACCCTAAAGCACTAAGAGATTCATTTCCAACGAACGTTTTATAATAGATCATCATCATAAGGAAACCTAATAACTTAAAACGAACATGGGACTGCCAAAAGACACTGTAAGGAATTTTTTAAATTTTCAAATGTTTTAATGTAAACAAAATGGATGAATTTGGGGTAATTTAAGCGAGTCTTAATGAATATTCAGAGTACCAGAAGGGTGTCGCAAAAAGGGCTGTTTAAATAATCTTAAAGAGAAAAAACTGAGAGCAATCGTAAAACCATAGAATAGCAAATAAATAAAGGACACGTTCCTATTTAATTATGAATTAGGGGCGGGCTGTAACGAGATCACAATGTAATTAAGATTACTGAGGCGAGGTTTTTTCCAGAGCATTCCTAACAAGTGGGTAAATGGTCGGTAAAACTAATGTGGACATGTTTTTTTTCTTATAGAGCCAAGTAATTCTTCTTTGTTATATACCTTATATTACCTCAGTAGTTTATGTAACGCGTTGAGCATTAATTCCTAGGTTAGATCCCTGAGAAAGCAATTGTTGCTTCAGGTGGCATCATCAAGAAAACTGTGTTTCTTTCTTTCACTTTGAGAGAAGTACGATACTTCACACAGGAACTATTTTTAAATAGATTAAACTTAAACACACAAGATATTTAGTTGTGTATAATTAAATAACGCTATGATTTGTTTTTAGGCAAGACAACTCATTTGAGTTTATTGCCAGTTCTTCTTGTCCATTCTCCGATTTGAGAACTGGCAGTAAATTTAAAATTAAAAGCATTTAATATGTATTTCTTTATTGACGTTCATGAGTGTACATTGTGTTACCTAAATGAATAAATTTACTGAATGAAACTGAATAAAATAACATAAATTATATATAACAAAAATACTAAAGATATAGCCAAAGGAATACGTAATACATAATTTAAGTTTTTTTAATACATAGCAAAATTTGTCACATTTTGAACAAAAATATTTTTATTTCTATTAAACACCGAGGTAAGTGCATTGGACGATAAAACCCGTAGAATAAGCGACACATAAATCGCAATATAAAAAATCAAGCAAGACAGTTTATGTAACGAAAAATTACAGCACAAGCAAAAGATAAATTGCATTGAGAGTTAACTTCTCAGAAATCCTACTATAACATTTATTGTGACACCAAACAATGTATTTTGCCCCACCTGCGAAAAATACAATGAACCAACCTAGAAATGGAAAAACCCAAATGGCAACAATGTTTATTTTTTCATTACAGTTGCATACGCTTTTTGTTTAGCTACAATTCTGTTTAAATACACAGTCCATTCTTTTAACTATCCAAACTTTTGCGGGAAATTTGTACACAGACGCGTGTGTTTTTTATTGGATCGCTGTAAAAACTGAACTGGTGCTATGAATTTATTATTTTACCGGTGCGAATGTTATTTACATGCTATGTTGAATTGATATATATTTAAGAATTGAATTAGAGAAACGTAATAAACAAATGAAAAACAGTACAGTATGTGTGTGAATATCTTAATCACAGGGAACTGTTCATAAAAAAAATTATGTGTATTTCGTACGCTAAAATAAACCTTTATATATAAAACCCGAAAACAAGCAAATGAGTCAAAGACTCCTTTGTTACGCGACCCTACGATTATCAATTCAATTTGTACCCTTAATAAGAACCATATACACTGTAAAATCCAAAAAGTCGGCAAAAGATTAATAAAATTCTGGTCTTAAAAGCCTCTAGGGATGTCCCTTTACGACATGCTGGATCTTTACGAGGGCCTCTTTCATTTAATACCTCGCGTTTATATCCATTTACAATATGTATGCCAAGGTAATTATGAACTTTGAGATTTGTGCTTTGTAATGCCGTAATAAAGGTAACATAGGTACGAGGCATTACCTCGAGGCAATTGCTATTTCATTTACGTGGACTTTGGATTAATAATACTTGTGTGTATAACGAAAAAATACGTTCTTGCGTTATATTACTTGTTTGCTTTATTTATTATATACATGATCTTAAATAGAAAGAAGTTGGTGTGGTGGAAACACAAACTGGACACATTTTTTCTGTCCACCAGGACGTCGAACATATTTATATTAGCTTAGATTATTATATTTATTAGAAGTCAAGATCGATTCAAAACTTAATTTGAGGTTCTAGTTTTAGATTCTCGAGGGTATAATTTTGATTAGCTTTATTATGCATTTCTTTTCAAGTTGTCTATTACGAGTATGAGTTAGCTTAACAAATCCTTTTTTTCACTTTGATGTGATCGATGATTTACTTGCATTAAAAAGGTGATATAAGACGGATTTTTAATGAATGAATAACAATTTCAAAGTTCAAACCTTGAGTATTTGTTTGTAAAATAATTTATACAAACAAATACTGATTTCTCATTTTTTTTTAATCTAAGTGGTCGAGGTCACATATAAAAACTTACTTTTTTAGCAGCTGAATCCTGATTATTATTATCAGCATGGTGTGGAGCAGCCGGCGCCATGACGGTCACGCCACTCTGAGACAGAAGCTCGTCGGAGCCCCTCTGAAACAAAGAGAAATTAATTGAATTTAATTATTCATATAAAAGGAAAAGTACAGATTACCCTGGAGGGCTCTAGCGTACTCGAATTTCTTACTGTGTTTGTAAAATCGTTTACATTTGGCATTCCAGTGCTCTATACACCAAAATTTTATATGTGAGAATTAAATTAATTTTCATCAAGAATGATTTTTGTAACCTAATTATTTTGTAGTATATTTAAAAAGTTATAACAAGTCTATATTATTGTTCGTGTAATAAACGTGGTAATACGGCATCCTTGTGGCATTAGATGTCAAAAATCAAGGACGAATGACAGGCAAGGATGATCTTAAAATAAAAAACAATCTTAGTTTCATGAAGAATTGAAGTGAATTTTAGTACTTTTCTATATGTAAAATGTAGTGTTAATAAGGCATTATTGGCCTAGTGGCTTTAGCATGCGACTCTCCTCCCTAAGTTCGATCCTAATGGACATTCTGTCTATGTGCGCATTGACCACTCTCTTGTACGGAAACTGACACCTTTCAAATTAAAAAATCGAAGATATGTCACACAGAAGGCTGATCACCTACTTATCTATGACATATAAATTATCAAAGAAATCTGAGGCCAAGTACCATAGGGTTACCACTGAATTATTATTATACAAAAATATGTAAAATTCGTGAAATTTTTATCTAGTTCCCAAATATTAATATATTATTCGACATATTATGATTTAAGTCGAGCTATATCTCAAGAAATATTCCTTGTTCTGATGTATGGCCATAGCTTACAGTTAACTGTCGGAACTTAAATTTATAGTTGCACCCCTTAACAAAACTGTGACATAAATAAACCCTAACGTGTAAGTTACTGAGACAGATGTACACGAAATATGGACTCACACTGCACTGAAATAATAAAAAATATTATTAGCCTTAGTTTTACTTATATAGTAATCGTGTGAAACAAGAGAAATTATTATTATTTAAAGAGCAAAAGATTTGCGTTCTTCGTAGTAAATAATTTTCTATATTATTTTTGCCGCTAAACATCCGTCTAACTTATAAATAAGCCACTAAATACAAAACCTACTTTATTTTCAGAAATATATAGAAAGAATCTATTCTACTCCAGTAAGAATAGATAAACAAATAATAGCCTCTGTTGTGGCCAATTTCGCTTTCACGTACATTCAGAGCAAAGAGCGTTACGAGTGACGTGTGGGTCTTTATTAAGTGTCTCAAGTGACGGATGCCAGGTAGGCAGCGACTGTGTACCCTTGCATACCGATTAGGGTCCGATGGAAATGTGAAACAGTATACGACTATTTGTTGCAGACTATCAAAGAACATTTCAAACTTCGAATTTGGAAATATTTCATTATTTTAAACGAAGAAGACTTTTGCCTGTTTACTCAAACGACAATTAAATTCATAATTTTATTACAGTTGATTTATAATTGTCGCACTGACAATGTGTTTGAAATTGAAAAACGCGTTCGCTAATTATTTTTTTCAAATAATAAGGGTCTGTTTCACAATGTACGGATAAGTTCCGAATTAGCTATTTATTACTTATTGGTAGGATAAACACTATTGTTGCGTTTCACGACTGTCAGATAGCGCTATTCGTCACATAAAGTCCATCAAAAGTTTTGATTCCAATGAAGTGTCACATAGCACAATTTATCTTCCAAATAATTTATGTGTTGCATAGCTATTTGGTACATTATCTATACATTGTGAAACAGACCCTAAATCTAATTAAAGTGGTTAACTTATATACTATGTGTTAAAAAATAATGTAAGTAAATAGAGAAGCTTAAATAAAATATTGTGATAGTTCTAGTTGCAGGTGTCTGTGGGTGGCACTTATCACTTAAGAGCAGGTGAGCTTCCTGCCTGTTTGTACTTTATTAAAAAATAAAGGTACGATGTTTATATACATTTACGCAGACGACTTTGTTTATTAATTCAGAACATCAACAGTCTTTTCCGCGTGCATCATAGAAAACTGCCCGTCAACGTAAAACAAAAGAATATTTTGTATTACAGAACAAATATATAAATCATTTCTATAACTGTAACACAATTTACGTGATACATCGATTCCATAGAAGGGGTAACGATCTTAATAGGATTTGCATAGTTTGATCTCACCCTGTACATATATAAAGGGTGAATTTGTACTTTCGTCTTATTACGGCTCGTGATTTATATACCTGACACCGGTGTGTTTAACTGCCGTAGTCTGTCATTTCCTCGTCTTAAATTGAGATTGATCCAGTGAGCTTGACGTGTGCATTCATGTGCCGGAAAATTGTTTTTGTTTTCCTCCTTTCGTATATATTGATATATTTTTTTAGCTCAATACTGTGATACGTTGTATATTGACACAGCAGAAAGCACGGTCGAAAATAAATGTCTGCTAATCGGATATTTTCATTGTGAAAAGTCGATTGAGCTAATTTTATTCCAAGTTTTTAGTCGATTAAATTTGAATAAAACGCTTCGGTGTAATATCATAAGTAATATCGTTATAAGGCGTCAATGACGGAAAGGATACTTTATAAAATTACTCAAATAGAATTAAACGATTACAATAACAGCGGGAATCCCATTTCGGAATACTCTTTCAAAAGAGGTATGATTTTTTAGGAATAAAACGACACAGGCTATTCCTTAGAGTAATTTCGTAGAGCGCGTATAATAATTGCCCGAAATTAAATAAATTTTTTCACAAAGAAGCATCTTTGATGAAAATTTTGTTGTGAAATGGCAGATTGTGTTAAGAATACGGCTTTATGTTTGAAACAGACTGTTAATTGTATACTTGCAATCTTGAACCAATTAATTTAATGTAAATTAAAACGGAATGTATTAAACGACAGCTTATAAATATTATATCCAAAAACAAAAATCAATCAATGTCCGAAATTACTTCTCTAGAGGCGAACTCAGCTTACCAAAGAAAACCGTAATATTTTCGAACAAAACACACTGAAACGTTTCCCCAATATGTCATTTGTATGTGATACAGGCCCTTCGCATAAGAATATTATCAGAAATAAAATATACATGAAAGTGAGGTTTGCCCAGATCGGATGAACCCCCGGGCCCTTTCGGTTACGTCACAACAGAATCACTTTAAAGGAGTGGACACTTACATTTTATTACATTCTATTCATTCCTACAGTGTAGTGAATTAAATAAATAGCTTAGAGCTGTACGCAATGGATTTATACGTTTAGTCTTGAAGTTGTCGCTATTATATTAAATCAGGTATGATTAATGCTTTTTTTCCTAATAGCACTGAGCCATGTATTCATACGTTTGATTCAGCTTGAATTATTATTGAAGATTTACTAGACTATTTATGGATAGTTCTATAAAAAGTTCTGTTCTGTTTTGTTTTTCGTTATTCGAGCGTTAACATAATTTATTAGAAAAATACATAAGAGTATTTTAGTTGGATTAAGTGCAATTAGACAATAAGGGAGTTTTCATTTGTTACTATTTTCGACAGTTTTCTTCTAAAATGATGAAAGACCCATGAACGTGAAATTTGAATTGAAACGTACGGATACCTTTCAAATATCATCAAGAAAAAAATACTTAAAGAATGTTTCCCCAAAAGGGACATTCACGTCCTAACAGATAGAAAATCAAAAGATATGGTTACGTAGTCAAAGTGAATAGCCATGGCCATTGTTGTGAATCGATACGTATAATGTATTAGTGATATTAAAATGTACCAGAAAAAAATCTCGGAGATGGGACGAGACTATTGTTATTTCAGTGAGGGACATCTATTTTACAAATTGCTTGAGTCAATATTATTTTAGGTATAATTTTCATCGCATTCTCCCTCGCAATCTGGAGACCGCATTTAAGTAAATACTTTGCCAACGATTTCTTGGAAGTTCGAGAGAATTAGATTGTGTGGTAGCCCTTAGGTGCTTATTCGGTAATATTGTTAAGATTGGGAACAGTAGCCTGCAATACAACTTTTTATAATTTTGTATTTTGAGTTAATTCGGTAACAGGTCAGTACTGATGATAACAATATTTGTACGAGAATAAATCTAAGTAGAATATCGAAATTGTGCACGATAGTATTCGTAGCATTCAAAAGTGCTACACAGCTCGTAGCAACGTAGCGCGCATCGCGCAGTCTACGTCTACATTATATTACGTAGTTGCTTTAAAGTCTAATAAAATAAAAATAATTATGTAAAGAAATCAAAACAAACAAAGTTACGCTAATATTGTATTTACATAACAAAGTAATTGATGTATTAGTCACAATGCTCCTGTACAAATGAAACAAAGTCGGAAACATTTACGATACGAATGAAAAATCACCTTTTATGACGTCATTGTTTCTAAAATGTATCCAATATGAAAAATTATGTGTCACGGGAGTCTGTAGTCTAATAATTTTTATTGCTATTTCACGACCTTACAGTCCGATTTAACTCTGCGTGTGTAAATTATGATTTAATTTAATAACCACCGCTGAAAACGGGCATAAAATGTTTTTATGTGAGATAATATACTTTTCATTAAGAGTCATGTGTTACATTCGCAATTTTATATTCACATTTTATGAGCGAGTTGGGTTGTAGGATTGAAACGTTAGTATTTATTACACCTAGCTGAGTAAACCATCTTACTACTTTACGTCTTATCTATATATATATATATAGAAACTGTAAATAACTACATCGCAGAATTACGTCTGTTTTGTATATACACTAGTAATCTATATTTAATAGTTAAGTCTATATTATAAAGCAAGTAGCCCTTAAAACATACCAAGTAAGAATATTTTATTTTATATAATAAAAATACTTGATTACATAGAAAAATTAAATGCAATACAAGTGAACTAAACAACCAGAATGAACTCAATTAATAAAACGTCGTTGGCATAAAGCGGTTTCGCTCCGGCTATTTAGGCGTCTCTCAGTCAAATTTACCCTTTGATATATGAGTTTCATTCGAACTATTCGATGTAATTTGTCCAGCCATAACTGTGGCAATCAAACAGGATCGAACATTAAGCACAAGCCCGTCAAAACTACCACACATTCGTCTAACGCCTAATATCATCTCGAGTAAGATGTAGAAATTAACGATCTTGATAATATTTGTTGGCTCAACGCTGCCGCTTCCCGTAATTAATAACATTAATTTGTTCCGCGCTTATATCGGGCATTTGTCAAGCAGTCGCCCGCACTGGATCATTTTCGCGCTGAGTTCAATATTTCTAATCAATTGGACGCTATTACACCATTTATCTTAAGTGATATTTTGAAGGCAATGATATTGTTTGTACGGTTAGGCTCGGGATTTTAGTATCAGATACAAAAACCGCAAGTTAAATATGAAGTAATATGAGCTAAAGTTATTTGAAGAAAGCTTTAGGAAGTTGTTTAAATATTAAAGTCAGTACTAAGTTGACCAGCGACAAGACGAAAGTTAACAATTCTCATAACAACTAGGCAAACCTCTTAGCCCCAGAACAATATAGGAAGACATTACTCGATGTCACAACTTGCAAGTCTACTTTATAGGGAAAGTAAGAGCGAGTTTGCGTGAACAAAGTTGTGGCTGGTTGCTTTAGTAATGAATAGAGACGTCAAACGTAACCACCACTCGGCTGCAACTCGCCTACTATTTTAACTTTTGCTCAGATAACTCAACTATGTTGACCTAACATTGTATACGTAAACATTTATTAAACTACTTAATATATTACTTAAAAACTTCAAGACACATTAAATTCTGTATGAAGCAATTAGTTAAGTGTTCCTTGCATTTTTTAGGTAATTTTTACATCATTAGAGTGTCCTATAGAGTAAGACTGATCTTTTGAAGAAAATAAACAAAAGCATGAACAAAGGGGAACGTTTAAAGGCGACATTCATTTGCATGCGAGACGATTTGAATAAATATCGCGGAATGGGCAAGCGCATCGCCAGTGTTTTATGAGTCTCATTTTATTTTAAACAGCTCGCTGCAATGCGAGTGCTTCAGCTTTAAGAGGAACTATTTAATACATTTCCTTCAATAAATGTTATGAAACGAGATTGAATTTACCTTTTTTTCCTTCATTAGCCTAGAGCAGATTAATCACAATATGGTGGAGTCTCTAGACTAAGCAAATATTAAACAAAAAATTTATATCACATCACAATCATTATAAACTTATCAAAAATGTTTGTAACTATGTAACTACTATATAACTGTTTGTATATATTTTTAGAGATAAATATATGATATAAAAAAAATACTAATCTGGTTTTTTATTTATTTATAAGATATACATAGTAGCCTTCAAATTCAAATACAAAATGATTAATTCCTTTAGGTGACCCAATGTACACTTATGAACGTCAATAAAGAAATACATATTAATATATATATTTATGTATAAATTGAGTAAATGAATCTTAAACCAATTAATATACTCGTAGAATATGTTAAGACCATACTTTATAGATATAAATAAGAAATAACCCAGGGCATGTAGCAAATAACAACGTTAACTAAACACACATAAGCCATGTATTATGGCATTTAATTTTCCTTTATGAGCTGAAACGATAGTCGACTCGTTGCCTATTTGTTAGCAACTCGTAGAGGAAATCGGCTCACTGAATTTTGCGGCAGTGGCACGGCGCTCTAATGAGAAACTATCAAACTTCAACGGTACATTTGTCTCATCACACAGTATTCAATTTTCGAAAGGTCTTGGTCTTGGTACATAAACATGTAGTTTTTTGTTGAACTTTGCACTTTGTGTTAAGATAATATCTTTTTAACATTAAATATGTATGTGTAGGTTAAAAGGTATGCGTATTAAAGGTGTTCCCCGCGGTTTTAACTATGTATATTTAATCGTAACGGAATGTTATATAGCATGTAGCCTTAGCTTTGTAATGTTAAGTGTAGCTTATTAAATAATATTTACGTAAATCATTATTTATGTTTGTATACCTGTACACCAATGAATATTGTAGGACTATCTCAAGGGAGAAACAAATTTATATGTAGAAAATAATTTACCCCTCAGTAGCCGGACAGGCCCGTATGGAATCCAAAACGATAGTATTTGTTGGGTAATATTTTTGGCTTTTCATATTTTTTACGTTTAGAATTCAGCAACTTTATTTGGTGTAAATAAACATTATTTACTTAGTCCTGGTATTGAATAAACAGATTTTACGCGAGTAGGGAGAAATGTACATTGTACAATTTTGTTTTTTTTTATAGAAAGGGGGGCAAACGGGCAGGAGGCTCATTTGATGTTAAGTGATAACCATGCCGCCGCCCATGGAAACTCTTAATGTTAGAGGGTTCGCGAGTGCATTGCCGGACTTTTAAGAATTGGTACGACCCTTTCTTGAAGGACCTTACTTAAATGTTAAAATTTTTTTTCATGGTCTTATATTTAAACAAAACTTCTTTAACGTGTAAAGAGATGAATTTAATAAAAGATTTATTTAACTCGACGTTTTCAAAGTTTGTCCGACTTTTGCTAATGTCAACTGCTGTAAAGCATGCGAAACGCCAAGTTTAGTAAATAATGTAATAAATTCTTTTAAATTATTATATCGAAATGTGCAGACAACATTTTCTACATAAATTCAAAACATTTTTAAAACGTAATCGGTTATATATCTCTTTTTATTATTCCAATTGCGTATGCGATTCTCAAAGCTCACAAAATCGTCGTTAGAGATGCTCCAATACAAAGTGGAATGTTAAAAAGTTACAAGTAGTATTGAAAAGCATACGAATTTTGCTTTAAAATTCAGATTTGCACTGTATAGGAGAGTGATCTTAAAATTTCATAGTCCAACAGTTTCGTATAAACCCCGCCAGTATTTGTTGCATATATTTTTGATAGGTCACAGCTTCAGTCAAAGGAAACTGAGTAATACGAAATGCAGCTGCAGTTTCAAGTCTTAAACTCCTTGAACCAACTCTTTGTTGTTAGGTGTATCTTTGTGTGGTTTTATTATATTTCCTTTTCTTCATCTTTGATACATTATATACAATTCATACGCTACCGTTCAAGTAAAACATGTGTATAACAAAGTTATCAATAGAAACATACAAAACAAAAATAAACTCAGTTTTGTTCCGCGCAACCCGGACATACAACGACCACAACTTAAGCTATCCCGGAATAAGCCTAAAATGAGTATTAAGATTAAAATTGATAATAATTAAGAATAAATAACCTGCATCAAGAGCACACCCCACATACACTCCTTCACTTTCACAACATGACACAACACAGCCCAATTAGGTTGTGGTACATAAATTAATTTAAATCTTTTTATTGTTCTTTCCTTTCGTAAATGTTTAAACCTTTTTGTTTACGGATAACAAAATAAATAATTGAATAGAAAATCCATAAAATATGCTGTAAATTGTTTTTGTTTGTTAAAATAAATAAAATAAAAAAAGATCTTTATCATTACAAAATTAAATTGCTACTTTTAAAAATAATAAAAAGACTGCTACAAAAATAAACTGACGATTTTCATATGAAATTTATACTGTTCTTCCTTCAAGGCCTTGATTCGTTGAAAAAACACCCGAAAGTGGACATCGGACGAAGCCCAAACATTTTTTAACAATAAAAATATTTTCACAACATATTACGTTATGCCAAGGGAGTATAGGCAAAAATATCAAAAAGATGTTTCTTCAAAGGGAATGTTATGTTTACATTTCTGTCTCTAGACCCGCGCTAGCCTCAGTAATTCAACCGCCGCGGGCGCCTCGCAAAGATAAATAAAAGCTGAGATTTAAATACTTTTTGTTCCTATTTCACCACTTCCAACCCGAGATGTCGCTTCATTTTACGGATAACCGAATGAAATATTTGTAGTTTAAACTTTACTTAAGCTTTATTCTGCTAGGTTAAAGCTTTGATTGTAGATTTAAGTTTTCAATGGAAGTTAACCATTCATTTATTTTACTTTCTAGAGGTTATTTTATTTATGTAGCAGTTGTAATAATTTTGCAGGTGTAACGAGACCTAGCTGTTTTTGGGACCGTTTGTACGGGACCTAGTATATCGTCTAGTAAGTAGTGCACAGTGGATGCATCTTTACAAAGGCAAATTTGAATCTATGCTACAAAGCTGCATTTTCTCAAAAAGTCACTGTAGAAAAATTATATTTACGAATTGTCCTCGAGCTAATCCCATTCCTTACAAAGTTATTATCAACGTTATTATATTTCGGTTAACAACATAAAACACTGGCTAATTAGGAAATATATCATGTAACGGACATAACGTAATAAATATTCGTATATGAGCCCATTACAACAACTCTATTGGCATTTCCCTCTAGTCAAACACAAGTCGCCGATTTTTCCCCAAAATATATTTACTAATTTAATACACAATTAAGAATATTCAGAGGAACTTGAGCTGTAATAATAATTGAGAAAAATGTAATTTTAACAAATGTTTTGCACTTTTTTAGATAACACAATTTAAAAAAAAGTCAAGTGTTATGTTGTATTGCCAAATTTGTTTAATTAAATTCCTAAACATAACTAAATCTTTTGAGTTAATAAACCTAGTGTTGCATATATAAGTGAATTATAGAACACTAAGACTTTTAATGAACATAACCTTAGTTTAAGCTAATCACTAGTATTGTAGAAAATTAAGTCAATATAATATTAGCCATAATTATTGATAGGTTAGATTGTAATTCATGTAAAATCGCCCTTCTTTGTGAACTTAATTTTAGGAAAAATAAGTTATATTGCTAAATTTGTTTAATTAAATTTCATTACGTATTGTATATATTATAAACAAGAAAAAATATACGAACGTTAAAAATATAAAACATGATTATAAATCACGTACGCGGCTAGTAGACTTTTCCAAACTTTCAAAGGCTTGAACGCATTGGACCGGATTAAGGCAAGTGTTCGGACATGGTTTTCGAAATAGTTCGAGTCAAAACATTGTCCTTGCTGCTAATGGAGTTAGTAAGTGGACAAGTTGTTCGTAAGGGATGTGTGGTTGGAACAACAGTTACGATTCGCAGGAGGTATATTTGTACACGTCAAGTTATGTAATACACCGGGGATTGAGACGTAAATTAGAAAGCAGATATACTCGTATGTATTGTTTTCACATTCTTCAAGAAGACTTGGTTTAAAGTTTCGTACAATTATAGCATTTAGTATTCGTTTTACTCATTGGAACTGATATCACTTTTCATTATTATTTAGAAACATAAAGGCGTAGTTACGATGCATCTATGAAGTATGCCTGCATCAACGCGTCATCGCTACGCGCGTAGCATAGGACGGCCCGTTAGGAGATTGTGGTACTTGAGGAAGGATAAATCGTTCAGTTATTTTTTGAACAAATAATAAACGTTCGTAGATAATGGCCTTAAACAGTAGCCAGATTGGAGAGCTAATGTTCTTAAATCTGAACGACCAGGTAACGAGTTCGGACCCCATACAAATATTTTGGTACCTGGGAAAGTGCCGCGGGGAGACAAAGTAAATATGTCCCGGTTTCCCGGCACTACCCACATTTTATCGGGGAGCGATCGGGCTCGGGTCGGGAAATGAATTTAAAACGTGTTTGCGGGTAATCTGTTATCGGTCCCTTGTCTCTTGCTTGAATATAGACGTTCGGACCCGCCTTAAGTCTTCATCGTGATTTCGGGCTTTCGGACGTTTCAAAGAGATACAGAGTATAAGTTCAAGGAACGCAATAGACGTTAAAAAATGAACATTTTGATGTTTTTAATAATCACACACCGATACAATCACCTAAATTGGTATCACGTTAACGTATACTGTGAGGTTTAACCAACTTTTTGTGATATTCAATTAAACTTTATTTAACTAGATAATGCTTTATAATAAAATTTCAATGTATTGATCACCTTTTTTCTATTTCTTGTTACACCAAAGAAGTATAACTTCGAACGCGTGTACATAAGTACACACACTTTTTTTTATAATAAAGTGTTTTAAACAGAGCAAGAACAATATAAATAGATCAAATACAATAGTGTTAATTATTTCCTCACAAGGACAGTCGTAAGACACTGTAACAGCTCTCAGCCGAGCCGGGGGTGCAATAAAAGGCAACATAATACGTGGCAACATCTTATTATTTTAGTATCTGTGAAATGGTCGGAAAACAACTCGTAAAATAAAAGCTGTATAAGATGCAAGTCTCTGTCAGCGTTCGGCTCGTGTGCTAAATCCAGGTGGATACAGCGTGGACACCGGTTAGATTTGAGCGCCACAGAGCTGGGTGGATTTCCATGGAAAATGCAGACTTTATAGTAGCCCGGGGATAAGTTTCCATTTTAAATTGAAGAGAAATACTGAAATGTTTCTTTGTCTCCCGTAGGGGCTCGCGCGGATGAATAAAAATTCACGTCAGGTAAGCGCACGGAAATATTTACACAAACCGAGGAAGTTACAAGTGGTTAAATAAATAAATGCGCCGCTGGAGTTATAGCCTTCCTCGTCGGTACTATTTATGCTGTCTGTTCTAAATCTACATCCACACGCATGTTTATTTACAACACAGTCGATAGGGACAAACAGAGTTAAATCCACGTTCCAAAGTAGAATATTATTTAAAAGACGTCTTTTTGGGGAAAATGTATCTCGCGGAAGCAGCCATTTACATAGTCGTTGTCGACGCGTCGGTGCGTGGAGACTTCAAATAGGAATTATAATACCAAATTGAATACAAAACTTTCCTTTCAATGCGGAGTAATGGAGGAGTCTATGCACCGGAACAATCGAAAAGACAAATAGAATAGAGACACAGCCTTCGTGAAATAATAAGTGCCTGACGCCTTTTTGGATGTCCTTGCCGCGCTTTTTTGTAACGATAAATTTTAACGCTTTGATCTTTCCAATTCAAATAGGCTTTTTCGCGTTGAATCCGAAGTTATAGGAATATTTCAAAAGCTTTAAGTGAAGCGGATTTTCCTCCCCACCGGCTATATCATTCTGATTGAAATGCAAATGAAACAGTGTCCGATCGGAGCGTATTTATTCTAACTGCTAAGCTAATCTTGGCGATTAGTCGAATCATATTATGTGCCTTGCATTTTTATGATAGCAAAAGTTTAGTACACGTATTACAACTAACTAGCACGTAAAGTTCCGTAAGTAAATGTTGTTCATAAAGCTAACTGAACATCCGTGTGGCGTTATCCTAGTTCTCGTCGTTTCTTCAAATCCGTCGAAACAAGCTCGCGACAAAAACATTTGCCTACGTTAGTGAATTGTTCTCTCGCTTGTGACTGGGTAATTTCCATACATTTCAAGTTCTATCGCCTGCGGGACGTTCGTTCTTTTGTTGATAAATGTTTGACGGGAACTCCGAGGACGCCATTAAAAGTTTTTTCGTGAATAATTCCAGTTTACACACGCAAATGTTTACTCTGAGTTTCCCGCGTTCACCTATTCGATTTCTTTTAGACTCTGTTGTTCAAAGAATTTCTTCTGAATGAGGTCGCTGAATAGGTAACTGCGAAACTTTTTGTTACCTTTGTTTTGTTTCGTCGCCAAATCACTATACACTTTGACATATTGCTTAAATAGATTCTGTGGTCAAACCTCAAGATAAGGGCACTTTTAGTAAGTTTGTAAAAGAACGGGAAGTTGAACTGCGAACTTATTTGATCAGATAGCAAAGAAAGGTGTTTACATGTTGTACTGTACGCGGATAAGATCTTTCTAATCTATTCGCTTTCTAGTAAAGGAAACATAAAGTACCAAACAAGCTTTAAGTTTAAATTATTTATTTATTCACACTTCGTTACATTTATACAAAACAAATAACATAATATAAATTATAAGTTGCAACAGGCGGCCTTATCACTAACAAGCGATGTCTTCCAGGCAACCCTAGTATGGGAAAAACTAAAGAAAGAAATATAATGCAAGAAGTGCAAGTAATACAAAAAAAATTAACGAAATGAACTAAAGAGCTATTCTCACGGATTCATGAATCGCGATGCAATACAGAAGAATAAGAAATACAAGAATTACAAAAGTCACGATTTGCCTGAATAGGATATGGTTAAAAATGTTTACGCACAAAAGTTTTAAAAGATGTTAGGAGTGTAGCCAATCGTATGGAGTCGGGCAGCCTATTCCACAACTTAATGGTGGAGATCCTAAACCTTAATTAATAAACGATATTTTTCGCATTATGACATATTTCTAAACAACAAAAATATGAAGTAAGCATGTTGGTAATATCTTAAATCATACTTCATGCCTTAGAAGGGTTTCCACGTAGACAATTTCAGGATAAGGCGGGCAGCGTGATTATTTCTCTAATGAAATTAATAAGGTGTTCGCCGCCACGAAAGGAGCGTTATTGCATTAAACCGTAAACGCTTGTTTGGAAAATCTCTACAACGTTTTGCGGCTTATTAAATGTGTCTTATGAAATTATGTAAATTGTTCTCAGACTCGGTTATATTTAAACAAAGTTTTAATTATGTACAAAGCGATCGAAACGTCTTAAACACGTGCGAATTATAAGCCTCCCAAATTTTGTATTTGGATGAAACAATCTATTTAATTTGGAAATAACTGTGCGTCTAAAAGCGTCTTCCAACGAAGTATTTTCAAAAGAAAATACTTGCAAGAGAAAGACGGGAAAAACCAATTGTGTTGTCGTTTCATTGTGAGAAGTCCAAAACTCTGATATAGATAAGGGACACGACAGCTCGTTAAAAATATATTGCAAAAATCGAAAGTTGAGTCAAATAAATGTGGATTTTTACTGAAATGTATGAGCAATTTTCTGTATTAACCCACAGTATAAGTTTACATTACACCCCGAAACGTTAATTGATGCGGGACCTTGTTTACTTTGAATATATGTAAAACCTACTTTAAATATCAAAGAATTAAAAACGTGTACATTCAATAAGTTTCAACAAACGCCGTGCTAAGTCGACGCGAGGTTTGGAACGGCCGCAAACCGAGTGGGTTAAATGGAGCGTGGACACGGCGGAGTCCGTTGCACTTGTTGCAATTTCTCTCCACTTCACAACTTAATTGTGCCGAGTGCGCCCTTATATTATTCGCTATAGACGAATAGCGTTAATTTCACTCAGTGAGGTTACTTCCATTACACTAATTGCGAGCCACATTTCATTTAAGCATCTCACAACTTCGGCCAACGAAGACTTCTCAGAAGCCCGAGTATGGAACAGAACCGAGGACACTACTTTCCTAATATCACTAATTAAGCTTTTAATGTAATTGAAAGAGTGAAGACACGTCGCAACTCCATTTGAAGTATTCCCCCGCTCTATCTTACGTTCGCCGTCAAAAATACTTTCAGATAAATTACTTAGCGGGAGTTCGGCGCGCATACAAATCGACTGGAGATTCTCCATATTTCACTTCACGGAACACTCGCTCGATTTACACACACCTTTAATAGCGGGAAGAGGAGCGTCCCATCTCGAGGAAAATTAAGTCATTTCCGTTATGGGACACCGTGATCGATATTTATTACTAATAGCGTCGCGTCAAAAAAATAATATCCGAACAATTAGATGTGGAAGGAATTTTGAGCGAGGTGAGCCGTTTGTCGTGAGGAGGCAAATAATGGGAGAGAGAGGCACCTGTGTTCCGTAATGCGCCGCCCCGTCTGGTCGAAAGGGCGAAGAATCAATTAGGCAGTTGCCGAATTGCGTAACGGCTCTAGTTACGAGCGGCGCGGGCGGCTCACCACCTGCTTTTTCCTCATCTAACCTCTTGTTACGGCGTAATCGACATTCGACGTTTGAGATTATGATATTACATTCCTTTGTTTTGTTTCATTTGCATACAATTAAATATTTCAAAAGATTAATTTATTTTCTCTTCGAATACAACAATCTATATATATATTATATAAATTAATCCCTATTTCCCTTGGTCACGGCATCACGCGTGAACGGCTGGACCGATTTCGCTAATTCTTTTTTTGTTGTGTTTGCTACTGTCAGAAGAAGGTTCTTATGAAAGAAAAAATAAGAAAATTGCGCGGAAAATAATAAAATTTAAGAATACTTAACCACCCTATAATTCAAACTTTTTTGATGGCGTTTGACATAACATTGTCTGCGTACAAAAACAAACAAAGAATGTTGTATATTAAAAAGCATTAGAATAACACTTTGTGTCTGAAACATTTTTTTAGTTTTTTTAGTTCATTATACCAATTCGAAATCAATATTCAAAGTTAAGACAGGACAACGTCTGTCGGGTCCGCTAGTATTAAATAAATATCATCAATCATTAAGCGACGTCAATCATGGCACACGCATGTAATAATTAACGTAAAGTGTAAAAGGTAGAACCACATTCGTGGCTAAGTTTTCATGGGTCAAATGTAGATGTAGGCAGTCACATGTGAATTATTTAGAGACGGTCGCGGGCAAGTAAGCCGCAATTAATGAAGTGGTCCAAGCCGTTTGTCAAGTGGGCAGTGGTTTGTATCCCTTCTGTGCGTGCTTGCCCACGCGTCAGCTGTAGATGACTTCCTCGTGTATTTCTAATACAAATTTACATATGCACAAACATTCGTGTCTTTAGTAGGTTAAGGAATATGTACACACTGAAACTAGTCGTATGTGTGCGCTACTGATTTAACAGCCATAATTTAAAAAAAACGATTATGTTACATTGTACTACATTGTTTGACAACCTCGGTTATATGAGCGGGTTAAAATTAGGATAATATCAATTTTATAGCTTGATATAATCACGCTAACTGTAAGGCGATTATAAATCTACTGTGGAGGTCGATAGAGGACCGGGGACCGTTAATTTTAATGGCTTTTATTTGTCCCCCATTACGGAGTTTGATCAAATTTCAAATTGCAAGCGCTAAGGCGGGATGGTAAACTTAGAAGCATACTTGCAATTTAATGTTGCATGTATAAATATGAAAATATTTATAATAGTTCTATAATTTTGAATCCTATAACTGTAATACAATTTATAATATATATTTGTAGTCATTAAGATATAATTTAATACGAGGCATTTACAAGCGTGATCCTATTATTACGAGGTTGTTAAAGTAATTATAACCCTTGTCTAAATTCATCAGTATATTTATTTATTAAACAACTGATAGCGTTGTGCACATGTATAACGCTATAACAAAACAACGTTTTAGAAATATATAGTGTTAAGGATATAATAATTATGTATTCTAGAAGTTTTCGGTATAATTCAATGTAACATTTCAACTATGGTTAATAATGTAATAATTAATATAGCTACGTACGATAGTCGTAGTCGCACGTAGAAAAGCAAACATTTTCATCATCTACAATTACATAATATCAGCAAGTTCTATCTTCGAATTTGGGACATTAGCCTATGGACTTTACAATAGAGGTTTATGGGTAAATGATAATGGAATAAGAGGTTTAACCCTGCGTAATAGTACAAATTGTCAGCGCCTAATAGGTTCGAATTCAATTTATAAAACGCATCCACCCGTCACGGTATAATGATACGATTATTGTCATTTCGTCAAAATTTTTCGAAGTAGCGGGCTCGGAAAATGATCGATGCTCCGGTGCGTAGTAAATTATATGGTAAATATAATTCTGGTGTATTCAACCGCTAATGTCTTGTATATTATACATATTTAATGTATAGCATACTAGGAGCAACTCGAACTATGAACAGCAGTACATATGCAAATAATAAACGCGTTACAAATAAATGACTTAAAATAATATTACATAATTATAATTAAAATACCTAATAAAAACAACTTGTATAATTTCAATTCAAATATGACTTTTGTTCAATTTAATATTAATTATAAGTATTTAACGATTGCAAATGTGCTTTGAGTCATGGAATTACGTTTCTCTGAGTACGAACGTCTACAAAACCCGTATACATTTCCATGGCTACAGTCTCTCATTACACAGATGGACCATCAAAGAATTCGATCCAGAAAGCTTGGACGAGACAACACAGGCTCAATTATGGTAATGGGTTACTCTACAGAAACAACTAGGCCAAGGGACACAAAGCATAGCTTTTACTAAAATCGATCACATTGATAAACGAGTACAAACAATGACACCTTTCAAAATATAGTTATAAAGAAAATAGGTCCCTTATCTACATCACACATCAGTCATTTCGAACAAAATCAATAGCTACCCAATAAAACAAATATATTTTATTTCTCGGTGTGTCTGGGCCCAGAATGATTGATAGTGTTTTGAGTACACACATCGTTTATTCGACAGGCCAATTGACGACCGCCAACGGGATGTAGAAAAATATTTTTAATATTAATAAAGACACTGTATGAAAACAATAGGTATAAAAGCGTTGTCATCGCTATACACGTAAAGATAGGCAATTTGATGAAAGGTCGGCAACCCATGAAAAGCGAAGGCACTATTTACAATGAGAATGAAAAGGTGAGGATGAAAAATAATATCCTCGCGCTATCAACAGTGACTTTGCGAAATAAAAATTCGTCCACATCTTACGTTACGTGATTTCCAGAGTCATAAGGGGGTCGCGCACCTGCGAATGCGAAACCTTTAAGGCCGCCAAAACGCCGACTCACGGGACCGGTGCGCGCTTAAATTACGCGTAAAGCCGTACACAAAGGCTATGCGTATTCAAATTCCATTAATCTCCCGGCCGGGGGAGGGTTAGGCTAAAATGAACCGGCAGACAAAAACAATGCCGCCGGCAAATAACCGGCTCAGCATTGTTCCGGCAATTAGAAAGCTTTCCCATGTACCGTCCGTGTATAAAAACAGTGTAACATCAGCACGAATCGCTGCCTATACCTCGTTACATTGATGTTTATTACGGTTATTAGGACTAAGCCGCACGTTTCGATATCAATGTTTCAATGATTGAATCTATAAATATAATGAAAGGACGCCATAATGACCGGTGTGTTTACGAATCGCGCCTTTTGCCCTCACTTCGAAATGAATTACACAAATGCTGAAAAGATTGAAGCTGGGGTTGAAAGCAACGAGTCACGCGAAAAATATTTGTGGTTGTGACACAATTAATGTGATTTTTGTTAACGTTTGATGGAGCTTATCGAAGTTAACAATCTGTGTTGAACCGGGTTTCGGCTGCGATTTTTGAATTAAATCCGAATGACATATCACATGAATGACATGACTAACGCGATGCGACCGCGACGATCCCATTCGTGTTCAAAAACGTATCATTTTTAAATAAATCATGAAATATTGAATTCAATGAAATTTTCAATTTTTTAAATCCACCAGGAATATCATTTTCAGCCTTAAAGCAATAGCTAACTGTTGAAATATATTGACAGTAACAAAGATAAATGACCTTTGCCCTCCTAATTATTTCAGTTTTTACACTTTTTATTATTTTATACTAAAGATACTTTAAAGGACGGCAATGCACTCGCTGGCCCTCTGGCATTGAGAGTGTCCAAGAGCGGCGGTATTACTTACCATCAGGTGAGCCTCCTGTCCGTTTGCCCCCTGTTCTATATAAAAAAAAACAACACAATTCTGTGGTCATAGATCAGGCAATGATAAGACAATTTTAAATATATTTTTTCATATATCGAGTGTTTCATATTTTAATAATGCCTTCAAGATTTTTTAATAGTTTATTTACTTGTCCTGTAAAGTAATGAAATTGCAATTATCATATTATAGCCACAGAATTACACAATCACAACAAAACTACTTTATAATAATACGTGAAAATATAACACATTCACCTGCAGTGCGATAAATATTGCATTCAAAGGTAACACGAGCAAACACAATTCCCGCAAAAGGGACGTTCATAAGGAGCATGCCAGCTTGCTATTGTTTTTACCTCTGTTATTGCAAGCGCCGAGTAGCAATAAGCGAAGGCTGTTTGCGCAGGCCACTTTTACAAGGCATTATTAAGACAAGGCGACGACCCTGCGGCTGTGAGCTTTACCCCTCTGAGGTGTTGACATGATAGTTCTACTGACTAAATTGGCTAAGATGCTGGCAGGGCTTGCAGAATTCTGTTAGCTGATGTTTAAATAAACTATGGTTTTTGTTCATTACGTGAAATATATTTTCAAGCAAGTTTTTGGCTCTATTTAATTTTAACGGACATTTAGTGGACTGTTTAAGTGGTTTTTGCATATTTTGGTACATTAACAGTACTGGGAATTCATGAAACGTAAGATTAGCTTTTAGTTTTTAGTTTATTTTAGATTAAGTTTGATAATTGAATAAGTTTTCAGAGTTACTCGTAGTTTTGTTTTTATTAGTTAATTTGTGTGCATATCTAACACTTTACCCTTAGTATTTATTTCTTTCCTTACTTGGGTTGTCTGTTAGATATCGCTTGTTAGCGATAAGGCCGCCTGTTGCATCCCTAATAAAGTGTTTCTTGTTTTTATTTGTAAACTAGCTGACCCGGCTAACTTCGTTCCGCCTTAATAATAATATCGCTGTTACTTTAGTTAAACTTAATTTAGGATTTCTTAAAGGTGATAACTTTTTTTGCAAATAGAGAAATGTTTTATTGCTTGCCATTGCAAAAGAAGAATGGCAGTTTTACACATTAGGCCTCTTCTCTCTATCGCCAATATTGCGATACTGCATGTTAAAGCACTTTTTTCTTTACAACATTTTTTGATGAGGTAACACATGTTTTCGATCAAGATCAAAGCCTGGTTATGCATCTCCTCATTTACCTCAAGTTCGGAATTTCTTGAAGTGACACGAATTCGACGTAAAATGGTGCGTAGTTTGTCAACAAATGTCACTACATGCCGTGTGCATTCGTAAAATTAATTAATTTATTTATTGTTATTCGATAACTTATCCGATATTTTATTACTTATTCTGCTATTCGGAGTGGGGAAAAATCCATCAAAAAAGACATAACTAACATCGGTCCAGCCGATCTCGAGTTATAAGTGTTGTAACAAACACGACTTTCTTTTATATATATAGATATAAAGAAGTTTTCATAAATAATACTAAATTATTGGACAAGTGTAACTGTATACCGTACAAGTCCTTTAATTTAAAGTTCAAAATTCCACTCTAACCAGCTAGAAACTAGTATTTCTATTTCAAAAGCTGGCTCTTTAGATTTTCACTAGCCTATCGAAACGCTTCGACATTTGCGTGATGAGCCTCTGACGTACTTTTCTACCTCAATGCTTGATATACTGAAATATGTTGATTGCAAGTTTTTTGAGACTAAGGTAATAATAAACTTTGTTGACTTAGGTATCATATCAATGACATTACTGAAACAAGTATGAAGTTCATGAACATATTAATAATAATCGGTTCGCGCGAAGCATAACGATTATAATGGAAAGTGAAACTTTCACACGAGTATCTAGTATTATTTGGGTAACAAAGCGACAACCTTAATTCGTTGAGCAAACATCAGATAGCGATATGGATGCGAGCAAACAATTGTGGGCAAACATTTGTCGCAGCTGCGGAAACAGCAACGTTTAGTGGCTTGCCGCCGAATCGCTCGATTTTCAAAAACAATTCAACTATTTAAATAAACAATACTTTTTCATTTACATAATTTGTACAAACGTTTAATTTCATTAGTTATTACACATTCCTGATAAATAATTAAAATCTCTAGGATCATTTGTCTTTATATTCAAGATAAGAATGCTTGGAAACATGCTGGTCCTGCTCCATAGGACAATCATAGAGCCTGGACAATATCAAATTGGTTGCTGATTTTTTGCTTTTACATATTTTTGTTATTTTATAATACTACTAAATGAAATTATATTTTTAATTATAAAATTATTCTAACCTACGACCTCAGGGATGAGAGTCGCACGCTGAAGCCACTATGCCAATAGACATAAATAGAATAAACTTTCAATAAAGCTATTTACTATCATTTCAAATAAAACATATATCATTCGCACCTATAATTTCGCCAAACACTTATACCTACTACTTGACATGTTTGATATTGCCCATTTGATGTACCATAAAACTTTATGTGAACATTAAACATTTTTACGTGCGTAGTTTTTCTCTAGTGCGCGTTATTGTTTTATTTTGCATAGCTGTCTGAAACAATGTATAAACAATTATCTATTCGTTAAATAAACGAGCTGTCACGGATTAATTGAAAAATATTAACTCGCGTAGAAAATCTTTATGAAAAGCTGTTCCCTGATTTTCAGTGCGAATGATAAACGAAGCTAATATAATATTCTGGTTCATTATATTTTCAATAGCACGCCGTTAATCGGCTTAAGAACATGTGAGTGGCGAATGAAAGAGCCGTACATTTGTCTGAACGTGGCTTCGCTTCGTCTAAGTGCTACTTTCGCCTCTGAATAATCGTCAATGCACCGTAGATACATTTAAAAATTGTTCCTAATTTTTATCACGTACGATGTATTTCACGCTTTGAGCACTCGGATTAGATATGTAAAGGTTTTTACATGCGAAATGCGGCTTTGAAGACGGCTTTTTTATTAACTTGACAGTACAGAGAAATAAGATTTATGACGAATTAAATGTCTTATTAGTTCTCAACGTACTAATTAGATTTTCCTTTATGACTTATGAATATTCCCTTCCGTGTATCTTCTATAAATATATTTTTAAATGTAGGAAGAATAATAATAAATGTGGCTGAGGATGTGGAACGAATATTAGAAAAAAAAATAGTCTTAATATTTTGATTTAATCATATTTTTAAGGTTAGCGCGTATTTGCATACGAAACGGAAATAACAAAGTATGAGAACGGATTCTGCTGAATCTGTAATTGAAGATAAGCCGCTTTTCACCTCAACTTTATTAAACATAAACACACACTTAAAGAATTCTTAAGTTGGATTGAAAAAATATTTTTACGAAGTCTGAAACTCGTATAAAAGTCATTTCGCCTATCGGCGGTATTATTCAAATTAATTTAGCGGTAAAAAGTTTAAACCACTCCCATTTTCATAGCCATATTAGCATCACAATAAACTGGGGACCGTCTTATATGAGTGGATTACGTGTAAAACTTCGCCGTGTATGAATTTCTGGTAAATTTCGTAAGTATGGCGATAATTGGATGTAATTTGATAATTATAGGGAAACACAAACCATGTTGATAAGTTTTTTGTGATACATTATAAAATTGGATATTTATGAAGGCCTCAAAGTTTTATCTACTTAAGATATCGAACTATTTTTTTTAATATAAAAAAGAGATACGCTTATAAAAACTATTATTTTGATTCATTCAATATGTAAAGCGTAGTAGGTACCCCTGTAGGTAGATAATAAAATTGTTTGCCGGGCCATCGAAGTCATGACAACGACCAAGGACCAACGACTAAGGTGGCTATCACAGAGATGCATCAAGAGGTGGCCGAGCAGAGCAGTTTATTGTTTTTAGACCCTTTTACTTGCCGCCTATAAATAAATCAAAATATTCAGGAAGGGTGTGCGGCGGCTTAGCAAAATCGTAAAATTCAACAGCTTTCGCATCACCCTAAGGTTTATCTTACATTTTCATTTCGCGTATACAAGTATGAATAATATAGTTCTTACACTAGCCTGAGAGAAATTTAAGTTATGTCAAAAACGGAACGAGTATATTACACCAGGATTTAAAAAAAATATTAAACACACACAAATTCACACAAATTTATTCACAAAAAATACAAACAAAATCTTACTTACTTAATTTACTTAATTTAATTTAATTAATAATAATAAACTTGACAATAATTAATGTATACTTTGAAGGTAATAAATACAAAATCTTTCCTCCAACTTGATTTTGTTTCCTTTGGAAACACTTGGCTGTACGGTATACATGCAAAGGTGCTAATCAAAGATTTAAATAGGCTTATATTAGACAGTACGTGTGATCCTGGAGCTGATGCTTTCTTTCCTACGCGAATAACCATCTCTTAGTAAAAAAAATGGTAAATACTGCAATAGCCGTCAAATACTGTATTCACATCGTTCCTGGGTACATATATACGGTACCTTCGTAGCTAGCTACGTGCGTCAGAGGCCGTAGTATTTCACGTAAAATGAAATATTAAATTGAAGAGAATTTCAAATCGGTGTTAAGGTTTACCGCAAGGGAAGATCGGCATAAACTATGTTTCCGAAATTTATCCCTAAACAAACGTGGACGGCCATTATTATTATTGCAAGGCGTTTAGGTCATTAATAACAATTTATTCAACACCGCATTTCAGAAGCCTTCGGGATATTTAATGCAAATTGTGTTCTAATACAATTGTTTTGTAGTTTGAATAACTTTTAGTTCGGGGCGTGATTGGTAAATTTTGATAAATGCGAATGGAATTAATAATAAAAAATTACATAAAATTAATTATACTAAAAAATTACACTGATACAGTCAGTATTTGAATATGGTTGATAATAGGTTTTTTGTATAGGCTACCTGTTGTGAATGTTCGATGGATCTTATTCACAAATATACCGTAAGAACAATTTAATTGTTTTGTCTTATAAATGGTATTGTTAAATAAGTTAGTTCGTCGTACTGGACAGAAATATTATGTCTAGTTTATGTTTCCGCCACTTTATTCTAAGCCTTTTTAAAACTGTTAATATAATAATAATAAAAAAAGCGTAGTAGGTATACTATCTTTTTTCTAGTGTATATATACGCTATAAATCTATAGCCATATGTGTGGACAAGTTTTTTTTTAAACACTTAAATGTTGAAGCCGTTTAAAAGTTATTTTCACAGATTTAGTTTCTTGATTTAATCTCCAATTAATTTCCAGTAATTAAGCCTGTCAGGTTAAAAATTCTACCCAATACACCCATTTAGCATTACAACACAACATAAGATATTCTTCAAAACAAATCGCTTACAAGTTCCGCTATTTCAATAATATGTATGAGAACAAACAAAGGCTTTTTATAAAATACGTTTTGTTCACTTGCAGCGAAACTCATTTAAAGTTGAGGTTTTCCAAAGTTTTCCATTCGCGAGCTGGCCATTGTGGCTAATTCAAGTCTGTAATTAAATTTGTTTACATAATATTCTGTTACAAAATAAAAACTTTTTCGGCACACTTTCGAACTTCGCCGTCGGTTACTTAGGGGTGATTTATCTTTTATTGACAGTTTTTAAGAGGTTCTTTAATGATTTTGTAAATTATTTTCAAAGAAGCTGTTTCAATATATCCTCTTTAAACTTATTACTCACATCAGATGCACGCGAAATATTGAAACTGTGTATAGCTTTCTCTTCTTTTTAGTATTTATATTCAATTAATTGCAGCCAAAGAGATATCTCAACAACCAAAGGACGTTATAAAGAAAATAAGGCAATTGAAATGGCGCTGGACCGGGCACATGACGAGAGATAACAGGTTGAAATGGATAAAAAATATTACAGAAATGGCAACTACACTATGGAAAAAGGAAAGGAGGAAGACAGAGCAAGAGATGGACAGACGATGTAAAGAGAATATGAGGCACAACTTGGACAAGCTGAGCTAACATCAGAACAGAATGGACGCAGCTGGAAGAGGCCTATGTGTCACAGGACAAGCTGATTACTAAAAACGGGTCATATGATGTATTAGAATTAAGTTTTAGTATGTAACTTGAATAAGTGTTAATATATTATACTGGGTGTCAGCAATAAAGGCTTAATAATAAAAATAATTGCAAACAGTTGATAAAACTGTGAATACTTTCTGTGCACATTATAAAAGGTTGAGGGTAGGGACAAAACGACAGACATGGACGGTGATTGCCGTGTATTGGACGCTTTTGTATTAAAAATGTTCCTTGGGGTTATATGAAATTATGCACAAATTTCACATTGACGTGCCATTTCACATCACCTAAAATACTTGACCAATAATACTATACTGTTTTACTCTAAAAACCGTTTTCCAAATGCCTAAATGACCCGCCTTTACTTATGACAGTGCTTCAAAATAATAGATCTAAGAACGTCCGGAATATAGACCTTACTATCATTAGACTTATCAGGATATTGTTTCAAACAAATCTTTTTATACAACAACCCACCTCTAACTTGCCAAGTAATATCACAATCACCATTCAAGACACTTTTAACTTTATCTTTATACGATGCATTTTTATCATTCAGCATTATGTTGAATATAAATCATAATATTCCTTCAATTTAATCATATATAGAGTGCGTCAAGGCGGGCGCGGACTACAAATAAATGTAAAAACTTATGAAAAATTATAATACAAAACCCATTAGGACAGACAATTTTTAACAGCAATGAAATTACCCTTACTAAAGTGACCCGCCCGAGGAAAAACAATATCCTCAACCACTCACTACAAAGAGGGTACCATTTGTATTATCATTCCATTAAACAAAAGTCACCGCAGTTTCAAGTGAAAACACGGAACTCATTATTCCCGAGGCAGCGAAAATAATTTCAAACGTTAACAAGATTCCTCGCATTAGACTTGTTCACACTGATTTAAGAACAACAGAAAGATACGTTGCCTTTATAACGATGTTATATGAGGCGACAGTCTTAGTTTTATACTTTTAAGTAACAAAAACCTTGTCTAAAAGAATAGCTGTTTCTGGCGCGACGTTTTTATAGATACTAAGAAATCATAATTTTACTTTATAATCGTGTCCATATGCATTCCTGCATAGAAGCAATATTAGGATTCATAATTCTTTGTTAGTATCATAAAAGCTTTGGCTAATATAAGGTGTTACGATATACGCGTCTGAAAGTTCAAAAAATACTCCGTTTCAACTTGGGAGTAAGTGAAAACTAAGAAGCGAAAGCTAAAACTTTCCCTGAACAAAAAACACAAATATATTACAGCAAATCCAGTACATTTTCACGGCCCCTTGAGGTATTTCTATATTATTTATAATACGATGGGGAGGATCATTCACGTCTCTTACCACGGAATATGGCAAATGCTCGTTTGTCAAATGCGCAGTCATTTATTCAATGATATATTTTCATTTCTATTCATAATGAAAGCGTTTGTTTGCTTTGTTCGGCTTCAATATGGTTTCATATAATATTTAACTAATTTATGAACTGGGAAGTCTTGAGTGTTCTTATATACGTACCTTGATGTTCAGTAGTTGGCCTATAGGTTACGCGTGTGTCATTTGTTGAAATCTTAATTATTAACAGTTACTCGTATGAGAAATGTAAAAATGATTACAGAGTGAGGAATTTCCATAAAGATATTTATTGATTAATAAATCTTTTTCATTTATTTTAATGTGAGGCTATGTTATATTGGCACTTTTATTCTCTGAGTGATGTGATACATTATTTTATTATATAACATATATTTTGAACTTGCTTAATTATCTTTAATGTGTTGGTTTAGTTTTCTTGTGTAATAAATGAATAAATATCTTTATCTAGTTTATATTAGACATCAATAATTTTCTAAATAATGTTTTACTGATAATCTTCTCTAGAATAATATAAAAGTATTGTAGGTATATGGCAATTGGTAGAACGTACACTTGTGGTTTGCGCACATAAATCATATCAGCGGGCATCGTCCGGGAATGTCGACGTACAGACTGACAGTATTAGGCAACCGACGCACTGATAACTCAATTCTAAACCTAGAAATCAGCAAAAGATCAAATTCATACATGAAATAGATTACGCTAACAGTTACAATTTAAGATTATACAGAACGATAAATTTTATACACAGATGAACAGGAGAAGTACGTTTCTGATTGCGGTTAACCAAGTTAATAATACGTTGTGTCCAATTACAATAAAGTTCTTCAAATAAAATTAATTTTTAATTTCTATTATTTGTGAAACTTATGTTTACTTTATTTGTCACACATTTTAGATGTAAGATTTTGTAAAATAATGAGTAGATTTAGTACTGTGTGTGATGTCGTAAGCTTAACTAAATAAATAAATATCATCATATTGTCGCCAAGTTCTCTCGCTTTGTATTGGAAGTTACAGAGTACTGGCTAAGTCTAGGTTAAATACACTGTCCAAGCTTTAAACAGGGACTATAGTAAGAATAGTTACCACTAACAAGATTCTAGATACATCCGTGCAGGCATAGCCCTACGTAACCCCTCTCAACATACACAGGTACACACAATTTATAATTCCGGATGCCAGCGGCATTTGGAAAATGATCCCCATCTCCTCTTGCCGTTACTTTGTGTTATATATAGCCTTCATTTCCAAGAACAGCGACCAAGTTAAATGCCTTGTTGTAAATCATCAAATTTTATAGTGGTTTCGAGCTTTTTGTTTAACCAGCAATATAATAATAAATAATCAGTGGTGCTACTACCTCTTTAGGTCTTGGCCTTAGATTTCTGAATCTGTATCATGATCATTTTTAAATCTAATAGGCAAGTAGGTGATCAGCCTCCAGTGCCTGACACACGCCGTGGACTTTTTTTTTACATGTCGGTTTCCTCACGATGTTTTCCCTTTACCGTTTGAGCAAATGTTTAATGCGCACATAGAAAGAAAATTCATTGGTGCACAGCCGGGGATCGAACCTACGACTACGTATGAGAGTCGCACGCCGAAGCCACTAGACCAACCTGCTCAATATAATACTTTAAGCTTAAAACTATCATAGTAAATATTACAAATTAGGATTTTTAAATTATAAAATAGGTTAAACTAAATTTGTTTTAAATTTTAACATTTTTTTTTAAATTAGAATTCAAGCATCAACATTTAATTAAAATTGTATCACTCAATAGAAATATTAAATTAATTATTAACAACTAACTGGGAATTATTAAATTCCCATTAACACGCTCAAAATGAAACAAGTCAAACAAAGCTAAATGTGGAAGCGGTCAGGTATTCACTAGTAATTGTTAAACTTCAGACTATATGTATTTGGCTTAACAGATAAATGCACTTGGTTCATTGGTTGGATTAGTACTCCCGTGTGCACATGGAACACAAAGAGCCGCTGCATTTCGTCTCACCAATTAAACAGTAGCACTCAAAGCGAACGTGCAAAAGCCTTTGTATCTCATAATATTCTCGACATCCGTGTAATGCTCTGGACAGCAAGTGGTAAACGGTCAACACTGGGCTTTGACAAATTAAAAAAAAAATAATTGTATGATAATGGCCGATAAACTCAGTTTATTGTCAGTTGACATTGGGTATGATTCTATAGTCGTTAACGTTTACTCAAGTACGAAACTATTTACGCCAACATAATATTTATAGGTAAAAACTCTGGTATCTTTTACTAATAATGGCTTTGTTATTCTTCCTTTATATTATAATGATCAATGAATCTTAGAATTTATTATAAATGTATACTTTGTTATATTTTTAGTATAAGGTGCATTGGTAAAAGAACCACAACATACAGTTTTTAATGTGACAAGCACTTAGACAAACATGACATACACGAATAGATAATATAAATAATAAACAAAACAATTAAAATTACAAAAATTAAACGAAAAACTTCAATCATAAGAAATTCAGAATAATCGGATACGATTGTTTACTTTTTAACTGTTTAGAATATGTGAATATTTCAATAAATCTTAACTATACCTGAGTGCCGTATTGTTTAGTCCTATCATAGGTACTAAGTCTAGGTCATTAGATTCCTGGTCTAAATCTCTTTATTGCCAGTAAAGGCTGACACTAATAATGTATGTTTATGTTTGAATGTGTATTCCGTTTTTAGCTTTTGTCTATAATGTAATTGTTGGGATATTGTTTAGTGAGTACCTGCAGGGATTCCGTCGAGCAAATAAATAAATAAATAGGTTATGAGATTTATATATGAGAATATTTTGTAGGTGAAAGATTATACTGAACATTGATTTTATGCAATGTGTGCCTTTTGAAATGTATAAAACACTGCTGCCAATAACATCGTGTAGGCAAATATTTCAATAGCAGAATCCAGCTCCAATCTTTTCAAATGTACAGAATATAAACATTTACACAATCAGATAAATATTAAACTTTGCCAGTTGTATAGTTAGAAATCCACAGTCGAGTCCTAAAATGAATCCCGCATATTTATTATATCTGTTATTCTTTAAAGCGTCGTAAAGTTAATAAAGGTTTTGTAACAGGCAGGCAGCGCGTAGATAAGCCTCGGTTCGGTTAAAATCTCTTAAAACGTCGTTAAATCCAACCCTTACCTTTTAGACAAAGCTTCACTGGCTAATTGTTGATGAAAAATATTCTCGATGCAAATAACCACTGTTTACAACCAATTTAGAATCTGAATAGCTAAGACCTTGCTTAGGAAGTGATGTTACGATTAACACAGAAGTGTGCGGACACTTTTCATCCACTCGTGGGGTCATGTGTAATATTCTTAAGATATATCATTGTTATATGATTAATTAAAATTTCGTAATCCATGCTTAGATATACCTGATTGTCATAAAATTATTATATGGCATTTGTCCAAAAACGCTCCAAATAAACTTTATTATTTCTAACTAAACAATGCGAAAGAAAGCTCTTCACTGCTTTACTTACTAAACCTTTTTGAGAAAGATATAGGAAACGAGTTGCAATAATAATAAATTGGCCCTAGTAACTGTGAGTGTATGAAATCTTAAAACCCTTGCCAGGCTCATCAGACATTTTGCGTTAGTTGAACGGCGTGAAGTGTGTTTAACATCATTTGTATGCGGTTACACGTATTCGCTTTAAATGAAAAGGAAGAAAAAACTATTACGTACGAATTGCTAATATATTAGAGGTGTACTCGGAGTCAACAATGTAGTTTAAATTCATTAAATTTTTAACCGTTCACACTGCGGCATAATATGTACAAAAGATTTATAGCGTTGTCTTAGTAAACCTTAAAAAGTAGGACGTGGTAATAATAAAAAGAAGATATATAATACAGAATTGATTCACTATATGAACAAATATGAACTTTTACCACATATAGAGATATTATGAAACTATAATATAGTGCTTTGAAATAAAATAAAATCAGTGGTGCTACAACCTTCTTAGGTCTGGGCCTCAGATTTCTGTATCTGTTTCATGTTCATTTGTCAATCTAATAGGCAAGTAGGTGATCAGCCTCCTGTGGCTGACACACGCCGTCAATTATTAAGTCTAAGGCAAGCCGATTTTCTCACGATGTTTTCCTTCACCGTTCGAGCGAATGTTAAATGCGCACGTAGAAAGAAAGTCCAAAGCCGGGGATCGAACCTACAATCTCAGGGAAATTTTGAATTTAACGCTAACTAAAATTAAAATAAATAATTTAAAAGTGGCTTTATTTAAAATTACGCTACATTTGTCTGCCAGAAACCAAGCAGGACCTAACGTGCTTTCACTAATTGGTAGGTTTAAGATAGCAATGTTCCCTAAAGACAAAGGTACTTGCAATCCGATCCGCCACCCTCTCGGTAATTTTCTCGTTAACGGAATGAATAAAACATTTCATTCCTTACCTTTCTTTTGTAATTGTTAATGGTTGATGGGTTTTGAGAATTTATGTTTGGTTTCTTTCTTGGCCTGTTATGCTTGATCATTTGTTATCGAATTCCCTCCTATTAACGTTTTCTATTGTTTGAATATAACTTTATAGGCTTATCGTTTGAGTTGTAATTACGAGGGGTTGTTTATTTAATTATTGGTAATCTGTGTGTAAAATTATATTATTAAGTGATTCACTAGTAAATGTTTCTTCACTTCTTACGCATTTATTTATTATTAATTTTATTACCGTTGCGAAGTTATCGGAGCAGATTATGAAATGTCTTAATTTTTAGTACAAAAATAAATTATTTATTTACTTTAAAATCAACCGATACATGTTGGATTCAAGAAATCGCCAAAACAAAACTTTTAACGTTAGCAAATCGTAATTTTAGGTTACATTTTGTTAATAAAATATGTAATTAAATGTATTAAACAGTAAGGATTTATCTTTTCTTTTCATGATACTTAACATAATTTATATATTTAGCTATTCCTTTGTTAATGCAGTGCACAGCTTTAACATTTTAGTATTTAAAAAAGTTATTAACGCTATTTCCCAGAACGCGTCCCATAAAACTTCCACATAAGAAAAATGATCTGTATAAATGTAATGTAGTATATGAACTATATATACTTCTTTATATAATATGAACTGACTAAATATATAGCTGTAAGAAATCGAATGTGGGGAGAGGAAAATCTATTAACCGCCCAATTTCACCAGATTAAAAATGCTATGATCGGTACAAATGCCAAGTGCAGGTTATTGAAGGTTACACCCCTCGAAGATTACGCGAGTTTTTCATATAAAGCCATTCAGCCAATTTCCTCATATCCTATATCGGAGCATAATAAGGAAGGTTTTTGTAGGGTACACCTATGTTGAAAAGGGTTGAATGACGCAATATTTGACTTAGATCGGACAGCGTTTATTCAGGTGTGGAGTCAAACAAATAAGTTGTGTACTAAAATTATTCAAAATTGTTACTTTTATAGATGTCGCTGGTTTATTATCGCTTACCTGTAACAAAAAAATAATAATAAAAACATGTACAAACATAAAAATTACAGAAAAAAATATTTCTTCAATGAAGATTTAATCATATATTAAATATAAAAATATAAGATTTTGATAGACGTCACTAATGCAAAAGTATAAAATTGTTGCGACAAATTGGTTTACGTAACTTAAAAGTATCCTGTTGCAAAAAGTCTTTACGCAAAACGGTTACAAGCAAAAAAGCCTTAGGAATACAATTAAGTTACGGGCGGTTACATAATTAATGATTTTAAGACTGATATCTTAGTGATGCGATAGTCAAGAGTTCGTGCGTTTAAAACCTGGCTGTGCACATAATTTTCCTAAATGTAAACCCGTACTTATTTTCATGTGGTGTCATGCTGAGGAAGAGAAGGCTGTATAAAGACTATGATTATCCCTACATGATTCAGAATGAATATAGTATTGTACGACCAATCGGTTTATAGTAGATTACAATAGAAAACAGGCCGCGTGTTAATTATTTATACGTTGTTGTGTACCGGGTGATGTTGACAGCGGTTAGCCGCCGCACTCGTGTGAACTGTAATATTACATTACCTCCCTAATTATGTTACGGATCTGATGATGTTTGTGAATCTTTACGACCACTTAGGTAATCGAGCTTTGTTCTAGATAATGTGGCAGTTTTGCTATTTTAACCAACCAAGGTGCTTCTTAATTTGTAAGGACTTGTGGACAATTATTCTAAAACTGAAGGTAATTTAAAATACCAAAGAGCTGTGATGGCCTAGTGCCTTCAGCGTGCGACTCTCATCCTTGAGGTCGTAGGTTCGATCCCTGGCTGTGCACCTATGGACTTTCTTTCTGTTTCGCTCGAGCGGTGAAGGAAATAACGTGAGGAAACCGACTTGTTTTAGTCCACAAAAAGTCGACGGTGTGTGTCAGGCAGAAATCTGAGGCCCAGACCTTAAAAGGTTGTAGCACAACTGACTTATTTATTTAATAAAAAATTACAAAAATAAATACAATAATTAAAATGTAATATCTTGTATAAAAAAAGTAGAAATTTGAAAAAGAAAGTACCAAGGCTTTCTGCGCTCATAAGCATTATATGTACGTTAAGAAAGATTAACTATTATGCATGATACATGATATTGTTTTAATATTAAAAAATCTATATCCGAGCTGAATAAATGAGCCACACAAGCCCTTATAAAAGCAATTTACTTATACTGTCATATTTTCAGTATCGCAAAGTATCCAACGTAAAGGTGTAAAAACGAATCGATAGAGTACTTTTAGGATTTTATAAAGATTGGATAGAGTGGGTGAGGGCTGAGTAGTGTATTTTAGTAGATAATCCTGTTAAACCCCAACAAGCTGATTTATAAGCTTCGGCGGCGTAATGTAAACGTTAGAAAATTTTATTTTCAGAAAAACGCCCGAAATGGCCGCAGCGGTTTCCAAATCGACAATGTCGTTGCAATAAATCGTATTACGTATCGTTAATGTTACCTAGTGACGATATATATGGCTTGTTTGCTACGTAATGGAATAAACAATTTCTTAAGCTTAGAGATTCTTTAGTATTCAGTAGCTTTTCCTATGAAAATAAAGTTTGTAAATTGAATTAACATGGAATTTGACAACTGAATCTTATAGCTGTAAATTTCACATTGCTTCCCACGACGAATAGTATTTTTGGCATCTTATGTGTTCCATCTATCGTAAAAATTCTATGTTTACAACTACTCCATTACGGAGGAATAGTATAACGTATACGACGAACTTTACCGGTTATAAACGCGAATTTATTACACTATTTACATAACTCTTCGTGTTGTTTATTTCAAGAGTTTTATTTCAATGTACTTTTCACTACACCAAAACATATATTAGGTTTTTAGTTTATGTTTATATGTTAAAGATACAATCTCGATTTTAGATCTGGTCCCCAAAACACGAACGAAAAAGGTTTTACTGGACGTCATTAAGTGGGTCCCATGGCCGAATAGATTACCTATACGTCAATTTTACCAATGCTTTCTAGTTTTACTGACCGTATAACAATTTTACGATGCCACTTAACATATAGTATCGTAAAAGTAGCAAAAACATAAACAGTGCCTCCTAATTTATTATTTAAAAGGAAGAATTATGGTTTTTCTAACATGAATGGTCATGAATGATAATGCTGCTCAATAATTATTGAAAACACTTGTATTTTAAAATAAATTAGAACACTGATCTATCTCTTTTCATCACGGCAGAAAGACCATATGACAGAAAGAGAGAAATTAATGTTATACACCTACTTAAAGAACGCAATGTAAAACTTAGAACTATGTCAGCTGAGTTTCAAATCTAGAACCAATATATAAATGTGTTACGAGATTAAAACTATTTAATACATATTTTAAGACAATAATTTTTTTTTATTCTTTATTGGGAGAAAATTAAATATATAAGAAGGACGATATATAATACCATAAACTAATTTCTATAGCACTTGCGTAAGTCTCAAAGTATATTCGGTTAGAAATGTACACAAGAAAATAAAAATCAGTGGCACTACAACCATTTTAGATCTGGGCCTCAGATTTCTGTATCTTTTTCATGATCATTTGTCAATCTAATAGGCAAGTAGGTGATCAGCCTCCTGTGACACACACCGTCGAATTTTTGGGTCTAAGGCAAGCCAGTTTGATCTTGACGATTTTCTTCACCGTTTGAGCGAAGATAAAAATACATAGATAATCATACTTTAATGGATCAATATCAATAGCATTACATCCTCATCACATTTCCATTGAACATTTTCCATCAAGCTAATTTCGTTGGATTATTTTTATTTAATTCTAGGCTGATGTAAAACGGAATTTTCCAATATTTTTCCACGATTACCGTACTGATGAAAAGCTAACAAACGCATCCTATTTCTGTAACAGTGAAATTTAAATAATCAATTTCGTTTTACCCTTAAGTAAAACAATTTAATTTATATTCAACAGTATAAAAATATCAAATTACCCATACTAAATATACGCTGTATTTTTTGTATACTTTCATATATCACAAAAAGAGGTATATAAGCACCAATGGGAGAACCGGAAAAACAAGATCCCTAGTTTATTGCACCGACTATCTTAATTGCTTGATTACTTTTTTATGGGCAAATGAGCAGGCGGCTCTTAGAGTAAAGCATAAACACCTGCTTTAGGCTTACATGTTTCGCCGGCTTTGTGAAGGTAAAAATAATAGTATTTTTCCGGAGTAAAAAAGTCAACTAGCAAGTTAGCCGAGACAAAACTAATATTCAATCACATTTTGTATTAAAAACAATAATTGTTCTCCCGAGAGTTTACGGCATAAGATATACGTATTTCTCATTAAGATCATTGAACACAAGAAGCTTGTTTATAAATTGTGTATGACACTAGTCAAAAAAGTAGAAAGGTGTAGGTAAGCAAGAAGACTTGTAAGATAAAAATACAACAATTAAAAATTTTAAAAAGTTCGGAAGTCAAATCCCAAATAGTCGACGAAGGCGGTTAAATAAACAAATGCCATTTATATTTTGTAACGAATGTTGTAGTTTGTTTAAGTATTATAATATTTTCACTAAAGATTAATTAATAATAAAAACTCAGTTGTTCTCAGTTTTATTTTTCCAATAGGATTAAAAAACCATTTCATATTAAAACAACAGGAAACAACTCAATTCATTACGGATATAGCAAAAATGACACAGCACTATTTTATTGATATGGAGAGAGTTTAATGGAGGTAGTGAAAAAGAAAAATATGTGCGCGAAACGATGAATTCATATGCAAATATGTACGAATGTGCAACTGAAGTTACTGTGTATCAAAGTTAAATATTATTTAAATGAATTACTTTTATGTAGTTACTTCAAATGTTAAGATAATAAATACTAATTGAAATTGATAAGCAACTAAGGACTAAATTACGAGTACCCATTCAAAATAAATTTAGTAAACATGTACACATTTTTTTTATGTAATAGGAGGCAAACGAGTAGGAGGCTCACCTGATGTTAAGTGATACCGCTGCCCATGGACACTCACATTGCCAAAAGGCTCGCAAGCGCGTTGCCGGCCTCTTAAGAATTGGTATGCTCTTTTCTTGAAGGACCCTAAGTCGAATTGGTTCGGAAATACTTCAGTGGGCAGCTGGTTCCACATAGTGGTAGTGCGCGGCAAAAACTGCCTTAGAAAACACTCAGTTGTGGAACGACGGACGTCAAGGTGATACGGAAGACACATATTTCGATGCCAGAAATTATATTAATATTGCTGTCAAGGATAACCAAGCCTACCAATTACCTGATCCTGGAAACACAATGCAATCAAGACTATACTTTACAGTTAGGCAACAGCCTCTCTGGAAAAGATATGGATAAACATTCTAACGGTGAAAGAATTTTTGAAATTAGGTCTGAAGTTTTTAAAATACAAATAATATTAGATTATATAAGTAGAAATAACTGAAGAATGTATTCAACAAATCCTTAGTTATAGATCTATTACCTAACATGATAATTATTACATAAAACTTCCACGATGAAGGTTCATAGCACCTGGGCATTACATTTGACTATTATCACGACCATATTAGGATTTTTTACTGCATTAGATAGTTTTACATAAAAAGCATAAAACAAAAAAGCTTATTCAATGTTCAATATATTTTTACGACACAATAAAACCAATACCGTTTATAGACATTTAAAATACAAGCCGAGATTAACACAGCGTAAGTTTTTTAATTGATGCAGCCATCGATGTGTTGAGTAAACATTTACGCATCTGAACAGCGGGTCAGCCTTTGTAAGTTTTAACATTAATTGCTGGGAAAGTGCGCAATTTTCCTGTTTGATCTGCACTGTTCGATAAATATTTGCTTTTTAACGTTTTTATATAACCTACGGGATTTATTGAAGTTTTTACTGATTGCTTAAAGACTTGACTTATGTAAAATCTAATTTTATATGATATATATAAAAATTAACTGTTCGTTTGTCTCGCTAAAACTCGAGAATAGCTGGACCGATTTGGCTTATTTGATTTTAAAATATTTGTGGAAGTTCAAAGAAGGTAGTAGAAGAAATATATAAAAAACAACAATTAATTTTCCAATAAAAACTGTTCCTAGTTGGGAAATAAATGTCGTCTTTTGTTTTTTTTTTAAATAAAATAAATTAACTTGTTTCACATATGTTTGATATTTGTATTTCATAGCTGTAATATGAGATCCTTTAAAAATTTTGTATTAAGTTTTGACACAAATATATGTAGGTTCACCGGATCATCTTATTCAATATATAATAATGTTTATATCAACTACACATAACTAGAATGCCCAATGCGATTAAGAAGTAAGAATAGTCGTATGTTTCTGAAATGTCTTCCCTTTAAAACTACACCGTAAATTGCCATCTTAGGCATGATATACGACAAAAACTATATTAAACATATTAAGACTTTATCAACAAAATGTATATTTTATACGTAAGAGATTTAATAAAATTCCAAGAAAACATTCCGAAATAAAAATAAGAATTACGATCGTATAACCGCAGGGCCCGTGATACATGCTCTAATAAAATACACAAGATATATGTTTTAATATAGCAGGTTAATATCGCTTGTATTGAACATAGATCTAAACGTATGCAAGGCAGTACAATCATTTTTAATTTCCGCACCAGGACCGGCCATTGCATGAATACCAATTACTACCGTAACTACTCAACGCGTGGAATGCGAAGCTGCGCTAAGCGATTTGTATACTGGATATTTTGTAACGGTACGAAATATTTCGCACTTAGTTATTTTTTGGTTTTATATTCAATCAAAAATCTGAAAACTGTTTGTCCAAATCGCTTGTCTACACTAATATGAATAGACTCCAAAACTAATGACTAGATCAATTAAAAAAAAAAAACAGTAGGTATTAGAATTTTACATTATTTCTGATAAAAGTATAGATTATTTAAAAAATTTGGGAATCTGAATGAAAACTTCGATAATGTAATCTAAGGTGTGTTAAAAAATCAAATATAAAACCGAAAAAAATGTATACGCTGCGGGAACTACTGACGCAAAGTGATACAGTTTTAATAATAATAGAAACTTTATTCATGACAGAAATCAGTTGAGACGAAATTCATATATCGCTAGTCCCCACACTAGGGAGTCCTTGAGTAGTGGGTAACTAGATAACAATTAGTCAGTGGTACATGGTACATGTTTAAAACAGTTTTGAGAAAAAGTAGGTTTAGTGTCATATCTAGTTTTACAAAAGACTATTTAATATCTGCAAAAATGTCCGAAATACCATATATACATATTCAAGCCGAGCGAAGCCGGGACTGAGCGCTAGTTATCTATAAAAGCCATTGCCCTCAGCGGTAATGTATATGAATGGTTCATTAATCATCATTTTTGTAAGGACAAAACAATCATTGTTTTGCGAACCCGGGAATTCTGCGGTGTAGAAACGTATACCACCTCTAAGCCAACATCCGAACCACCACCAAGTAGCTAAATATATCCTACAAATATTGTGTCTTAGAATTTAATATAAGGCTATAATAAATTAATCATATGTAAAATAACAGATTGTGCAAAAATTATGTTTATCTACGTATTTTTAAGCACTTTTGTATCGGACTAATGCTTAGTTCGCTTCAAGTCCGATGACCGATGGCATAAAAAATACACCAACTTCATTAATTTATGAACTCATATTTCGATTTATTAAATAGTAAAAGCAATACATAAAACTGGAATGGCATTTCGTCTACCGTCCTCTTGAAACTCGAACTGGCAGCGACCGTCGAACTTCTTGGGTTATTGAAATTTACTTTTTAGAACAATGAAAGTGCACCCGTCTGTAGGTATTTACGCTACGAACTTGGCTAAAGTTTTTACTGCCCTGTCCCAGTGCATTGTCGGTACATTAACGATAAATGCACACCCTTAGCGCAAAACTGTTTCGAACTTATTGAGTTTTATAAGGAACTATGGTCTCGCCCCTGCTGCGCTTTTAACGACGTTTTGAATGAAAGCTTTACCTCTGAAAAAAGGTTGTTTTAGGAATAATATTTTATAAACATAATATTCCTTATCGCCTCAGTAAGGCAATATGACTAAATAATGCATTATAACTAGTGCATTATAAAGACAGTTTTAAAAATCAAAACATAATATATTTAATCATTATATCTTAAAAAGAGATAATTAAGAGAAGTATATTATTAATTTAAGTTAAGAAGCCTATTTCCATTTATACCAAAAGCTTGTTGTGTTGGTACATTACTAAAGTAAATTACTTTAATTATAACCTTTTTGGTGCTGATTGTGGTTTTATTAGATCGCGGATTGAACGTTGTTAAGTTATTTATGTTTATGTGTATATAACACATTACTGTTATACGTCACATAATATTTACATTTATGTTTAGTTAGTTACTAATACTAAATATAGTATTCACTTAGCCGTGTTTACTATATTAAAACATTAATGCCTGTATTTGCAAAGAAATAATTATGAAACCCGTTAAGTTCAGAATTAAACTTAATTGATTATGACGTGCAAAAAATAATATTGTGAAATAAAATATTTACCCCAAAGAGATCATCACCGTCAGTTTCCAATAAAGTGCGTTCATCGTGTGAATACCGGAGACGACTTAACATTTCAAGCAAACTAAACATTTTTAACACATAAACGTTATTTGCCAACGAAAACACACAAATAACAATTATAAACAAAATGAACACAAATAAAATCACACAAAGCACTAAGTTAAACATGTGCGCAATAACTCAAGACCGTAATTAATCAGTTTTCTTTTGTTAAGCTGTCATTTCAAATATGTCAAGTGTCAAACACAAAACAATTGAATGAAAATGATTTGATTTACATGAATGCATTTTTTGATCTGCTTTTAAATCGATTTGTTTTATTCTTGGTATTTTTTAGAATTAGGTTTTCGTAAAAGACCTATGGATTCATATATTGAAATAAAAGTATTTATTCTACCCTCATAATGTAAATGTGTTATTGTGGCAATGTACTTATGCAAGTCAACAATGCATTTGACAATTGACATTCCAAAGATAATATTGTTGCCAGGTTTGGATTTACAATGCTAAGAAGATATTTGTTTAATAATCCCTATAGATTCGCGGCTCACTGGAGCGTTGTTAAGCGAATTGGTATTAAATATTCTACAAATATTCACTTGGCTTTTATTAATATGTTTTTTAAATACACAATATTCACAAAACTCCCAACCTACAATAGAAGATTAAAATACATTTAAAAAGCGGTGTACCTTTAATGCTGGGAGCATTGCCTCGTGATATTGCGATACTTATTCGTTATATATTTTATATTTTTCCTTAATTTTAAAGTAAACTTAAATTATAGTTGATTTAAGATGGAATTAATTTTTCAATATTTCAAAGTCGTTTATTAAGTGTAAGTTACGATAAGAAGAAGTTATATGCCATGGAGATAAACTTTGCTGCCGTAAGCTTCCTTAAATCAATCGTTAGTTAATCGGGCATTAAATTGTGTAACATAGTTGCACCATTCATTAGACGTAATTATAAAGCTTTAGAGATAAGTTGAAAATTGGTTAAGTGTATCCATTTGTCATTTAAATATCGAAAACGATAACATAAGTTACAAATTGTACAGAGCGTTGGCGCGGAGGTGTCAAACAGCAAAATTCACGACGCCATCTCAGTTCCCGCTTTGCCACGCAAAATATCAGACGCTTGTCCCCTTAGGTGGGAATATGCTTATTTTTAACTTTAACTTGGAAATACGCCAGTAGTTCGCCTCTTTAGTTTTCATGAGATGCGATATGAGATTTCAGATTTATAAATCTCATTTACTATTGTGCATTTCGGGAAAATGAAATGATACATAACTTAATGAGAAGTTGGTATAATACTTTCCCTTTCGATGTCCGTTGTTTTTATGATGTAAGTGTGTCATTTTTTAGGTATTATAATACTGTGGGTAGTTTTAATTTAATACAATAAAGATTTTTTATTTAGCATTACAATAATTTATGCCATTTTAGTATCATTTATTTAACTTTAAACTTATTTTTAGAAGTTTTCCAATTGATGTTATTGGTAAGTACCTACGACTTAAGGACTAGAATTAGTAAACAAAGTTTACCGTACAAGCGTGATTAATACATATATTAATTTGTATAGTTACTATATAAATATTATATATATATTTTTTTCTAAATGAGTATTTATTGTTAGGGCAGTGTAGGCGGAGGTGTCACTTAAGATCAGGGCACTACTCTGCAACTTCTTATAGCGATACTGACAGCGATCCCAAGATTGCGTTATCAGAGCTACTGAGAATTACATCGAACTTGCATACAAAATCTTCGGGGTCGGTATCGCTATCGCTATTGGAGTACACAGTAAGGGCACAAGTCCGAATCCTGACCTTTTGCCTGCTCTATATCACCAAGCACCAAGTAAATATGACACAATGTTCGATATAACACTATGACAAAGGTGTAGGTACAATTATCACGTACCGATTTCACCATTTCGGTGATTAAAAAAATTACCCATTAAGACGAAATTCCCGATAATTTGCACCTTTCCTAGGAAACTAACGATTGTCACGTATGAAATTCTAACTGATTGCATTCTGAAAGCACTAATGACTGACACGTAACTGCACTTGCATGACATAGAACTTTAAGATTGATAGGTAATTTGTGAGTTCAAGATTCTATACTTTTGTGTGTGAAACACATATATAACTTGCACACTATTTATATAATGTATAATCTTACTAATATAACAAAAAATTATATTAAATTTAAACTAAAAAATTATAACATAAATCAAACAATTATAAATTATGCATTACAAAAAAATTATGTTAATCAGACATAATCTTCATTTAATTTTTATTCAAATATAGAAATACATTGTGTATTCGAATGAGAATTCTCGTCAAGAACAGGTTTCTTGCATCAGTTACCTATAGAGCGTCAATGGTTTAATGGTTATAATGTTATAGTGTATATGTTACAGGTCTTAGTATATAAGTTAATTTATGAAATATGTTCGACGTCCTGGTGGACATAAAAACTGTGTCCAGTTTGTGTTTCCACCACACCAACTTCTTTTCAATTAAAGATTATGTATACACGAAATGAATAAATAAAATAAATAAATATATAGACACACAGCACTACATATCTTAATAATGCCTGTTACTAACGTAAAAAATGTTTCTTTACAGCCATTGTGGTAAACGTGTTTTGTCACTCGCTAGACGACGTAAATGTATGAATTTACATTTTTTTATCATGTTTTCATCTTGATACTTAGTGGTGATAATTCTAAATATAATGTTAGACATGCACATTGGGCTAGCAAGTGCGTTGCCGGCCTTATAAATTAATTAAATTGAGTGTACAATGTGTTACCTATATGATTACATGATTTTTGACTCTTGCTTATAAAATGTCCGCAGGGTTTTACATTGTTGCTTGATCGAATATAGCTTAAAGCCTCCTTCGATATATCAGACAAAAAATTTTCAATTTGATTCTCTACTTTATGAGATTAACAATAAGGCGACAAGAAGAGCTAATGACCGATGTAATCATTCATTCATTTTCCGTAATGTGCTGTTTTGCAGTGAGTGATAAATGTATATCTAACTGAAACAACTTCAAATAAAACTTAGCCTGTGATAATTTTTGTGTGATTAAATTGTGCTATTGTTTAAAATTATGAACTGTGCAGTTACTTACTATGAAAATGGAAGAATCCACTTCCTAAACATACAATAATTCAATCATAATTGTTTAATTTTACTATCCTAGCTGAAATTTAATTATTAATTGGATAAAGTTCAATTCATATACCTACCCAACCAAACCTTATTCCTTTATTTATTTATATATAATATAGTAGTCAACAGTTTTCACCTTATATATACGTCAGTGTTGGCCTAGTGGCTTCAGCGTCCGACTCTCATGCCTGAGGTCATAGGTTCGATCCCCGGCTGTGCACCAATGGACTTTCTTTCTATGTGCGCATTTAACATTCGCTCGAACGGTGATGATGGCTCGAATATTGATGTGATGTTTTGCATTACATATCGCTAAAGTATGTAATACACTTTCAGTATGTTTCGAATAAAATAGCCTTAATAAATTTTACAACAAAAGCAGGTTTACGAATTTTCGGGATACTCAAAGTGATATATGTCGCTGTATTTAGCATCAAATATGTACCGAACTGCGAAATACGAAGTTGGTAAACTTATTCCTATCATTGAAATTGGGTCTGGATCGATCCGCATTCATTCCATTATTTATTCATCATTTCATGAATACTTAAAATCAATTGTGCGCTAAGCCTAATGATATTCTTGTTTTGTTGATTGAGGCTCATTTGAAGTTGTCTTACTTTTAATCAACTTAGCGTGAGTGCGTGACTTTTAGAGTATTTTGAATTATTTTTGTAATACAGATATTAGGCCCGTAATCCCATACGCGTCCAATGTTACCTAGGTAACACTGAAAATGTTTATAAAATGAGTTTACAGGCCTTTGAGTAAAAAGTATAAATAATATATCTTAAACTAAAATAATAACATAATTTTTATCAAATAATTCTTGCTTCTCCAAACAAAATTCCATATTTCCATTACATGGCCTTTTGGATTTAACATCGTTTCTTTTAAACTGTTTTTGTTCATTAAACGACAAAGTAACTAACTGTTACTTACAATTACAATTGCGGACTAGCTTTGCCATTCCATTTAACAAGTTTTTATTATACTTATTTGAAAAGGTTTTATGAAAAATTAGAAATATTATAGTTCTTTACTGTATTTCATTTACTTAACACAAAGTTTCACGCGTGCTTGTTATATAAGTAGCTTTGTTCATCACATAAATAATACACATACGTCTGAAAATACAAAGCGCAGGAAATCTTCTTTAAATATTCCTTTCTTTCGTAATCAAAGCGCTGTGTTTGGTAGATAAGAATTCCCAACGCGCTTTACTGCGAGGGTGTATGAACATCTTTGTAGAACGAAATTATTCCACTCATCTATTTATCAAATAAATCCTTCGAGGAGCGGAAAACTCGAAGCAGAATAAGTCGTACCTATATCACAATTTGCTCCGCTACTTAATTTATCAACGTATAAATTATGGAGTAGCCATTTTCCTAATTCCAGCCGCAAAGATTCTGAGTTTGCAAATGCATACAAAATCGTTTATAAATAAAAATTATGCCCCCGTGGATTATTTAAAGTGCCGTCGGGTGCGATATTTCAATGAAAATCCTTAAAGTGTGCAGATTAAACATGAAAACTTTTTGTATTTGCTTAGCGTTTCACGGTTGATATAAGTGGATTGCGAAAGTTTTGAGGATGAGCATAAAAATGCTCTGGAGTTAGAAAAAACAGTATTAAGAGTGTCGCAATAAAGAAGTATATTTTCTTACGCTGATATCCGTCATAAAATGTTTTTTATTGGACTAAAATATCAGCCAGTTTTATGAAATTGCAATCAGTAGTGTCACGCTGTTGTTATACTCGTCACTTGCCAATTGACGGCGACAACAGACGGAAAAACTGTCAGTTTTAAATTTAATGTAAATAAATTGAAAATGCCAAAGGTATTTTCCTCTGATTTAGAAGATACAACAAACAAAATTTTACAAATGAGGGCTGTACAGTATCGAACTATGTACTTAATGGTGCGACCGGACTAAAAAACTGCACCTATAATAACAATATTTGACAAAAGTATGTCAAATGAGTACAATTTTTTAACTAATACTTCTTTTTCAGTTATACAATGTAATTGTACCATTGTATAATATGCGCGGTTGGAATCTTGGAATCTTTCTACAAACCGTTCAAAGTTAAGATACCCGTACTTTAAATCCAATGTAATTTAGGATAAAGGCCATGATAGTTCTAAGTAGATTACTAGGGACGGTGAAGATTAAATAATAGGGCGGTAAGAGAAGACATGTTTAATACGTCGGTGCTGATCGGACGGAGATAGGAGTTAGGCCGAGAAGTTGGGTTACAAGGATATGGCTAATTAATTACACTTATAACTTTACGGACGTAATATTATTCGTTTTAGAAACCGGTGACGGGTCATTTAAGATATACATATTACGAATTAAAGTTCGTTAAGTAAATTTTCACGTATATTTTAATTTGCGTTTGTTTACTTGTAAAGTTAATAATTGAATAACATAATTACTCGAATTAATACGGAAAATAAATATTTGTATATTTCATTGTCTTATTAACGTTGTCTTTTGTATTTAATTATTAAATAAAAGCCTTTGAATACTAACATAAAATATAAATATAACTTTAAACGATACCCACGTCTGATCTGTAAAGAAACATTGTGATAAAACATATGTATTAAACCCATAGTTTTCTTTACCTCATCAGTGGAATAAAGCCGCGTTTCAATTATGAAATCTGCAAACGTTCACTCTTTTTATGATAGTATTTCAATACAAAAGCCTGGTTAGCATTTTCCGTAATTGATTGTCGATTGATGACAGGGCGCCGTCCGTTATCTATTCATCCTGTCCTAAATAGGGACACTCAAAATCACAGTATGAACATTAACATGAACAGCTTTTGTTCGGCAAAAGAACTTTTTGTATATTAAAAATATTTTCTTGACAATAGCGTTAAGATAAATTACCTATTCATAGCACGTCTGCATTTTCCCTTTTTGTTAACGAGGGAAATCGATTCGTTTGTGTCACGTCACTCGGTATCAATGCAACGAAAATATAAAGCCTTTTTGATGGATACTAACCTGTTATGGTTTTAATACCAAAGCGTTAGCTATTACTTATCGGCGACAAATAGCGACGAGGGCTAGAATTTTAACGCGCTGGACAATATAATAAGTCACTTTCGTTTAGATCCATAACTTCGATCTGCTCTAGCTAATTTATATAGAAATACTATTTGACGGCCGCTTTTTCCTAATCCGCTTTACTCAAGAAGCTACTGGGAGGAAAATTTTACTACCAGATGCAAGATTATATAAGATGTACTAGCTGACCTGGCAAACGTCGTTTTGCCATGTATTTCATTTATAATAAAAAAATAGGGGTTGATCGTAGAAGGGTCAAATTTAGGGGTTGTATGTATCTTTTAATGCTGTATCATTAAAAAAAATATCTAAAAAAAAAAATTTTTTTGGGGTGGACTACCCTTAACATTTAGGGGGATGAAAATAGATGTTGTCCGATTCTCAGACATACCCAATATGCACACAAAATTTCATGAGAATCGGTCAAGCCGTTTTGGAGGAGTTTAACTACAAACACCGCGACACGAGAATTTTATATATTAGATAGCATAAGATTTTCACTTGAAACTTTTCCATTTAAATTGAAAGAACATAAGAGATATAATTTAGACATATAATTCAATCGTGTATAGTGTTTTTAACGTTAATAGAAGAAAATAATGAACCGACGGGAGCGGCCATAAAATACGATTTTATCATGCCATAGGGAGGGACACGTTTTCGAATATCGTAATAAAAAAGTCACATATGTCAAATTTATGACACTGACCATTGTAAAGAGATTAAAAGATTTACGAATGGGGCGAGTCACACCGTAGCAATTTACAAGTTTTATTTTGTAATCCTCTTTAGGATATTATTGAATGATATCAACTTACGCATCCATAACTCGCTTTGATTCTTACCTGAAAAGACAAAATTCCATTATTAGTCTGTATTAAGATACATTTTAACAAAAATTGTGTTAGAAATATTACTCAAATCGATAGTATAAAAGAAATCACTTAGATAACATACAAAGTCAAACCAGATTAATAAACAAAATATATTAAACTGAAAACATAAGTTAATTATAAAAAAAACTGAAATCAAACATAAAACAAAAGACAACTTTTTATTTTAAAGTTACTCCTTGTTTTCTATTCTATACTACAATGGATGTAGGATCTAATAACTTAGACTATAGATTAGTGAGAAAGAATGTATCGATTATATCCTTATTCAACGTAGGAAAAATACTTATAGTTAACCGATAGGTTTAGATTATTAGCAATATTACTTAAAAGGGCAGATTTATTAACCAAACTAAAATATAACCCGAAGATCAAACATGGAAATTGGACAGCCAAATTATGGAAGAGGAATTTCTTAAGCAAAGTCTTAAAGAGGCTGTTAACTTGCACAATAAATCAGTGTAAGCACAAATGCCGTCGAATAAATAATTTTCTTTATTCATCAAAATTAAAAGCAGTGGACAAAGAGCTTTCCTTAATTAAATCCAGCTTGTCGTGACTTTCAAACCTTGACTTCGATTACTGCTCTTTTCTGATTTTCATTCATACAATTTTCACTATAAAATGTTAAGCTACTAGGAAAACTGTTGATATTACTATGTATGCGTGTTGTTGCCACGAGAATGTAAGTGCCTCCTATTTCACCATGCCTCCTGCTGATAGAGGATGAATCTTAATTTTGAAAATATTTTATTATTATTGATTACTTAAGATGTTATGTGGAACATGGTGTAATGGTTGCAGCTCCTTACAAACATTTTGTAAAACAAAAAACTTGGCGATTTAAAAGAGTGGGGGAGAGTTCATTGCCAGTTCTTCTCGTACATTCTACGCCCTAGATTTAAGAACTGGCAGTAAATGGAAAATTAAAAGCATTAAGCATTTAATATGTATTTCTTTATTGACGTTCATAAGTGTACATTGTGTTACCTAAATGAATTTGAATTTATTATAATGTTAATAGTAGATAGATAATTTTTACATATATACACGAAAGTTGCGTCAGTCACGTCACGGATTTGTTCACGCTAATGAAGATCGTATGAGGAACGAAGGTTAAACTTTCTTCAACTTTAAACATCGCGAATGAAGATTGATTGCTATTGGAGTTAGCAAATATGTTTCTTATTTCAAAATATATACTACAGAAAGTGCTTTCACAAAGATATCTGTTATTTAGACATAGACATAACATTTATTACAAACAAAAACACACACACATGAACACACAAAATAACAATAATTAAAGAGAAAAAATAAAATAATTCAAAAAGTTCCCTTTTCCCATTCGGTTTGCTTCAAATGTGTAATGCGTGTGTACTGTGTCTGTAATTGGCCCTGGCATTATGCTGAGGAGCAGAATATTCCACAGCGCTGGTCATTCTGCCAGAGACCACAGCAGCTAGTTTGCGCCTCAGTCGCAAAAAAAGGAATTTAATAAATACTTGTAGAAAGAAACAATAATAATAAAAGTTACCAGTGTGTGTAATGAAGTCTTGTCTTGTATTTAATAAAAACGAGTTCCTTTAGTTTTTTAAATAAAGGGTCATGAAATGTTAATTAAAATATGTCGGAAAATTATTAAGACAAATCCCATTTAATGAGTTCCAAATTAAATATTTGAATTTAGAATGAATAATAAAATCTGTATTGTACCAACATTTTTTGTGTACATCGTATAACTTCATACAAACTCTAATCTGACTTAAATTATGGTGATTTTTGTATGACCTTTTCTTATTCATAATTTAATTGCTTTCTTCCATTGTTGTTGTCTAAGTAATTTTTTATCTTTTGTAGTTTTTTTTATGCCGTCAGTTGCCCTTCTTTTTTTGAATTCAGAATGTATTTTTAGAAGTAGTTGTAGAAAAATAATATAGTTTTGTACAGATCATTGGCTAGTAAAGTGAATTAAAAATTTATCTGAGACAGTAGCCATACTGTCGTGTACTAAACACAATGTAACACACTCACAGAAAATATAATAAGTCATAGCCTAGTATGACCTAGTTGTTTTAAAAAAATACTAAAAATATTCCGAGTAAATTAACCACACTGGTTTAATTACAAAAAACGCAGGTAACAATGCGTGGGTGGAAATGTGGAATGAGTTGGAAAAGTTGATTTTTCGCGTTTACTTTTGATTCATAACCACAAACATGGCTATTGTTTGAAATTTGTTTCAACTGTTTAAATTTGGGAATGTTTGTCGCACGTGAAAACATAATAATGTGTAACTGGCCTGAAAGTTTAACGACGCTTTTCAATTGTTTTATTTGAGTATATTTATTAATTGATTTTAAATTTTATTTATATGAATAAGGAATATTTGAATGGGATATGAACTAGGCATATTTCCCGTAATTTAAAAGTCTTTTCAGCATGTTTACTGTTAAGGCTTCGTAGAACCTTTCATTTTCGTTTTAAAATAAGTAGTTTCATACTACGTTTATTATCTACACTTCAACTTTGCAAGATTCATATCACATTTTACGTACACATAAATATACATAGACAACAATTATCTTGTATAACTTTTGTGTTTGTGTACTTCTTTTTTAACTGATCTTGGTCTAATTAAAGAAAAAATCGCTTTGAAAAAATGTGAAGGTTTTTACCAATAGATACGAATGTAAGCTTGTATCTTTGTTAAGACAAAATAAACAAGATTTTTGTTGCATTGCTTTAAAATTACTTACTAAGTTAAAAGTTTTAAGCTAATTGGCGCTGAAACCTTTTAGGTCTGGGCCTCAGGTTTATATATCTGTCTCGTGATTATTTGTTTAATCTTATAGGCAAGAAGGTGATCAGACTTCTGTTCCGACACACGAAGTTGACCTTTGGTTTTAAGGCAAGCCAGTTTCCTTACGATGATTTCTTTCACCCAGTACGAGCAAGTGTTAAATGCGGACATAGCAAGTCCAATTAGTGCACAACCACTAAGTACAATACTGCTCTTGAATACAAAAGCAAATTATTTACAGATAATGTTTGAACACTAATTATATCCCTAATAATATAATAGGAATCCGAATCTGATGCCTAGTAAGCATAAATGAATTCCTGAAACATATATCTAACTATGAAAGCGAAGCTTATAAATAAAACTGAAACTGTGGTTAGTTTTTTGCGAATTGATTTTTCCCTCCATTATCGGCCCCAAAACAAATGACGTGTGTCGATAAAATATAACTCACGTCAGTTGCACGGCTGTTTCGTGAATTTCAATTGAATATTTATTTGGAGTTTTTTTCTCGGCCTACCGAAAACAGTATTTTACTACTTGTTTAATAAAAAGCTTCGACTGACATACGTCCATCATTTCTTTTAACCTTTATTTGATATTATATTTTTTGGCAATATATCTCAGGTATTTTGCACATTAATTGTGGAAGAATTTTTGAAATCGGTCCAATGTTTTTGTTAATTAATTGCAATAAAACAATTGAGAGTTTTTGTCGCTAACTACCATTGTGGAACATACAAATCTCTCCTCTTTATCATATAAAAGTATCAAAAAACAACTAAGAAAACACGTCTTACATAAATTGCATATATGTACTACGATTCTTTACATCTTATAAAACTTTATAGTTTTACAATTAAACGCACAAAAATATGTGTTGAACAGTAAAAGATTTAATTTATAAAGGGTGTTCTGTTCAAGTGCACGAGTTTTCAATTACACAAAGTGATGGCCGCAGGGTTGTACCGCGAAAAACGCTGCGGTCAAGCGTCTGACCGATTGCACCCCACTCATCCAAAAGAACAACTGAAATTCACCACAATGCCTCACAAAATAAGGCTTATTTCCCGACGTCAACGGTTGTAAAACTTTGAAAATGTTGAAGAAAACTCGATCGTTTTTCCAAGGAAAACTCTCAGTGGTATATTGCGTTATTACCTGGACGGGGACAGGCGCAATTTAGGAAGAAAAGAACGATATGTGGCGACAAAAGATTTTATGGAGTACTCGAGCGCCGATCGGCCTTTCGTAATTTTCTTTGATCGAAAACACAACACTGTTCGAGTCTTATTTTATCCGATGTTTGAGCACTTTGATGCGCTTGGAACCACAGATAATGGCAGAAATAAGACAAAACATTTCAGTTCCACAAAACTCGATAAACGAATTGCTGCGATATGAAATGTTCTAGGAACGGTAGCTGTTTTCGAAGCGAAATTCTCAAATGCTATATGATTAGTAAAATATTTGGTTTTGCCTTTTAAATCACTGATCCGTATATATGTAAAATTGTTATTAACGCGGTCGAATTTGCAAAAAGCTGGATTGTATAAATTTCTATATACGGCATATAGGGGTGCTCTTCGGAGTTACGGGGGTATATATTGGTCATATAAACAAGTTACGAACACTTTTAATAAGATACATTTAGGTTTAAAGATAAATGACGCCTTATAATAATTACGTTTTCATTACCCTAAAGTAGACTACAAACATTTGAATCTAATCCTTCAATATACGTCATCTGAAAAGAATTCGTCACACATCCTTTACGAGAATCGTAACTCCTTAATACCAATAAAAACGTTAGGAAAGATTTGCCCCAATAATCGTACGGCAAACCGTAGGCCTATGAAAGAGTGGATGTCCATAAAATAAAATAATAACCGGTCAATAAAAATCTTTCAGCAAAAACTCGGCAAATATGTCAAACGCGGATCGAGAAATAAAAGTCCTCGAGGGCGTGAAGTGGTCTTTCTTTAGTGGAAATTTGATCTTCGACAGGTCGAGAACGGTCTATCAATCGGTCGGTAATTGGAGGGTTTTACTGTCATGATATCGCTCATAAAGTACATTACAGCTCGTTTTTCTTATAAATGAAGATATCTTACGACATCGAAATCAATTTTAACTTTACAAAGGGTTAGGATATTTAATAAATGAGCTTTTGTAACTACTCATTTCGACGAATAATTCATCTGTATAAGAAAACTACTTTAAAATAATATTAATCATATCAACAAAGTTGAATTGTAAAAGTGTTTCATAGTTTAGATGTTTTAAGTATAATCACGCAAACACATGTTGTTTTAAATGTCATATTTCTGTAAATACAGATAAATTAAATTCGATTGAGCCATAGTAATGACTACAAACATTCCAAGGGCTATTTATTTATTTATAAGTAATCATACAGCTACACATATCCATATTATAAAAGAAAACATTTAGACAATATACAAAGTGAAAACAGATTACATTGATATATAAATACACTAGAAGACTCGGCCAAGCGTTGCTGTGGCTAAGGTTTTTGTTATATTACATAGTATTAAACTATTCAAGGGAAATGGTAGGAGAACACCAGTCATGGGGACCACCATGCTTTTTAGGTGGTTATGCCAAAAAATTGTAGCTTATGTGAAACGTTGGTACTTTCAACGCAGCGCCATCTGTTAGAATTGTGACTATCAAATAATAAACAAATATTTTGCAATACAATAATATTGCGGGTTTAAATTGAGATGTCTATCCTATCTTTTAAGTTGGATCAAACTACACACGGTGTGCAAATTTGATTGATATCGGTTCGGTAGTTTAGGAGTCCATAGCGGACAAACAACGTGACACGTAATTTATATATATTAAGATTAATAAACAAAAGACAACTAAATATTTATTTTTCGAATAATATGAAAAAAGGTTTATAATTCGAATTAATAGCATCGAACAGTTTATAGTATCGGGTTAGAAAAACTCTAGAGCTATCCAATCGGCTATGAAGGTACTTGTAGAGGCTCTAACGCCGAGCACTAAAACGTAATAGGTAATCGGTATATGCGAGCTCGAATGGGACACCTTTATATGGAATTACTGGCTCGACCGTGCCTTTTTGCTTTTATACGTTTCGAGAGATATTGCCGGAGTGTTTGCTATTACGAAGTATGCCTTTATTGTGGATAGTCACTTTGTATTTACGAAAGATTGGAGCTTTATTTAATAATTTTTAGTTTTATATACTGGTACTCTATATAGGAATAGGTAAGGTTATAAGATGCTATATTAATATCAATAGAACTGCGGAAATTTAAACCCATATACATATTATACACCGTGGTGGTTCACACGTGTATTATGAAAATAGCCTTAATATTCATTAGTATTATAACACCAATTTGGGGTTTACTATCACATAAATTTCTCTATTTTAAGAAAAAAATATTTTTTCTCTTACTATCAAATTATGGTTACGCGATGATGAAGAAAAAGAGATGAGTACCTTAGATAAAAATTTACAATTAGACTGATTTAGTTTGTTTTATGTTTAGAAGTCTTTAATTTAATCTATTATTGAAGTTGTTATACAATGAACAGGTGTATTCGTTTGGAGAGAGCAGTGTCGGCCGAGTGGCTTAAGCGTACCACTCTTATGACCGATGTGGTAGGTTCGATCCCCGGCTGTGCAACAATGGACTTTCCTTCTATGGGTAAGGAAAACATCGTGAGGAAAACGGCTTGCCTTAGACTCAAAAAGTCTACGTCGTGTATCAGGCACAGGAGGCTGATCCCCTACTTGCCTATTAGATTGATTAATGATCAAGAAAAAGATACAGAAATCTGAGGCCCAGACCTAAAAAGGTTGTAGCGCCATTGATTTATTTTTAAAATTATTTATCCATGAAAACACTAAAGCAAAACTCGTACATCTCCATTCCATATTCGCATATTAATTCCGTAGTAAGTAGAGATCATTCTGGTTTTACAAATCCGACTTTTCCGAGAATCAATGTGCACTCCAGCTCCATAACAATTGAGCCGGGAAATTGCCGACTTGGTCCGATCCACGCAATAACCCCCGACTTCTCATTATGCAGATTGCCCCTCGGTTCACATATGCATTCACTAAACATCTTGGAATCACCGAGACATCGAATTGCAGTCTTTAGTTCGGTTGCGCACACCATTCAATTCATGTCTGTCGTGTAATAGCTTTGGAAATAATACAATTCCACTCTTGTTCGACTACTTGTTAGGTTTTATATTGTATTTGATTCAATAATACAATAAAACAGAGATATAAGTCAAAAAGAGCCTACTTGACCCCCGAAATGGGCACTAATCGCAACCTAACGACACCCTTTTCAATGGGTCCGTTGCCAACCTTTGAGAGAGGAATATACTATTTCTTTAAACAATTAGAGGTAGTTCTCCCAGGGAAAACACCACACAACAGTTCGCTAGTTTACAAAATAAAAAAAATTAAATCATAAAAATAATCTACCGGAAGACAAAACTCTTTCTGTGGGGCTACACTCAAGTTCTACGACGAGGGAGATTTTCATAAAAACTCGCACTTACAAAGATGTTCTATTTAAATCTGGTATAAATTAAGTTATAATTTTTAACGTATTAGTACTAAAAGTAAATATTTACGCTAAAATAATAAAGCGTAGAAGGCCGTGTGGAATGTAAAATGCAAGGTAATAAATGTATAGACTAGATAATCTACATAATTGGAAGTCGTCCTATGGGCTAGGATATTGCGTCCATGTGAGGTGGGCAATTTTCCGCGTCATTTCCGCTCACTCGACGACCGAATCGCCTGCTTCTTTACGCTTAATTAATGGAAATGTAACTCTGTAAATACAAAATTGAAAAGCAATTTGAATGATTGATATTTAAATGCCAGGAAAATGCTGGCACGGAAGCAGCTTGATAGAAACGGACAACACGTTGATTCAGTCACTTGTAACTCAAAATTGTTCAGTACCTGTTTTCGTAGCTTAACCATGTAGAATTAAGAAAATAGTTCGAGATTCGAGGCATTCAATGTCCACACAAACATAAGTTTTAAGATTTTCTTACTAAACAACTTTAAATCGTGTAAGTAAGCTTAAGCAAGATGTAACGATAAACAGTTTACTTTTAATCACGCAATTGTTGGGATTAAAAACTACTTTGTCTCGTCTCAAGTGTGGTGACACACTCCCTCGAGAGGGGTGAACTAGGCCCGTTCGGGTCAAGCCCCCTTCGGGTGGTGTTTCCGTCTTCGCGCCCTGATGATACAGAGCGGTACGGGGACGGGCTCTATAGCCCTTGTTTGGGCTGCAGCGCGCAAGGAGACATGGGCTCTACTCTAAAATAGTTTATGTCTTTTCTCAATTTATAAAGCAACAAGTATCAGCAAAGAACACCAATATTGCATTTCGTGTAAGAGTTACATAGGGTTGAGTAAAGTAAACAAATGCTCAAACATTTATTATAACAATTTCTAAAATACTAATAAATGTCTATCAAAACGTAAATTAAAATAATATAATATTTCGGCACGATATTTCGTATCTTAAAATATGTCAATCACTCCGCGGGAGCGATGATATTAGACAGTAGGAATCTATTTATTAGATTTCCGCCGTCAAAACATCACAAAACTTCCTGTTTATAACGTTTTGTTATTGTTATTAGTACCTACTGACGCCAGAATTAATAATTGTCTATAGAAGTATAATTCGTTTGTGAAAATATTTCATTTAAAATTAATTGTGGATTGAATTAAATCGTTTTACATTCCTGGTTTATATGTTGGTTATGGTTTTGGTTATTTTAATAGGAAGAAACCTAAAAGTGTCTGCGCATGAGTAACATTATAGTATCTTATTTATATCCTCTTTAGCTCATAAGAAAGTATGAAATTCATCACAAATGCGTCACAATCGATGCACATCTCCCACACGCGATATGTCGTGATGAGCCTTTTTTCAGAAGATGAAAGCCACAAATGCTTTCAACGCACCGGTGGTTTTGCTTTTTGTCGCTAGTTTAAGCATATTGGGATTTTCCATCGTGTGGCAACTATGTTTTATGCTTACATGTAAAAGTACAAACTAAAACGCTGTTATACTTTCGGAATTAATTGATACTAATGTTTGATTTAAGGTTTTTAAATAAATATAATAAAATTAACAATATTGTTTCGTGTAGTCTGTGTTGTATATTTTTTTTTCTATAAACATGCTCTTAGAGATGTGAAGCAATTTCCGAATAGCGATCAAGTTAGTTAAACATTATATCCCACATTATTATGACGGCTACAATTACAATTAATCACTATTTTAAGGCTTCATAGACACTTGCTTAAATTAATTGTACGACAGAGCAATATTAATTATAAGATAAGATTAACATACCTGTTATTTAATTAAAACTATATGTTACATAATTTTATATTAGTCAAATCTTTAGTTAGGATTTATTTAAGGCTATCTTAATAAGGGAGTAAGAACTTGGTGCGTCTAATAGCCGTTCAAATCAACCAAGAGATTAAGAGGAACAAAACAAACACGAACCTAACCACTAATAACATTGGACAGCAAACAAAGGTCTACAAAATCCAAGTAAGAGACAATGTCTTGAAACGCATAGTGCAACGTGAAGATTTGAAAAGCAGATGTACGGATTACTCGAGATAGGGTCACGTGCAGATGTGAAGACATTACAATCCCATTGCATCTGAAGCTTAGACCGTTTAAGCAATATTCTGGTGCACGTTTAATAACCGCAAAGCTTTTGTCAGACTTGTATGAAACCAAGTGTTACACTAAGACAATCTTCAGGTGTAAACTGAGAGAATAAGTAGTCTTTATAGTAGCGTAGTATGAATTGTTTAATGTGTATTTTCCTTAATTTAATACAATGATACTACTTTCCTTCGTTAGTAGATACGTTACTTTACATGTATATTATGTTTCATTGATGTTTTTTTTTTTTTTCAAAAAATGTGACTGGCGCAAACTAGCTGCTGTGGTCTCTGGCAGAATGACCAGCGCTGTGGAACTGCTCCTCAGCATAATGATGAGCCAGTGCCAATTACAACCACAGCACACACGCATTACACACTTGAAACGAACCAAATGGAAAAATGGATTTTTTTAAATATATTTCTCATTATATTTTTTATTTAATTTTTTCTTAGATTATTGGGTTTCTGTGTGTTTATATGTGTGTGTTTTTGTTTGTAATAAATGATATGTCTATGTCTAATATTTAAATTAAAGTCGTGAGAAACCGGGATTATTGCTCTTAAGATATAATTCATTGTTTCTAAACGTTGTATGTGTGTCTGTCTTACAGACAATAACTACAAATGCATTAACAATAGCAATATTCTTTTTTTTAATAAAAAGCTGAAATTATACTGTGTACACTACGCAGTTAACCCGATCTGTTGAAAGTTTTCCCTTAATTAATCTTTTAAGCTATTTAATCAAAGATAAAGGGAAATTCTTTGCCTTGTTTCACGGTTCTAAGTCAATAAGTTGTTTTAAGTAAACATCAATTGGGTTGTTCGAATTCAGAACATAGTTCGGCTACTTTGGGGATGACAAAACACTTTGGAAAGTGATTACGTACCCTTCTATGTCTCTTTTAAAGAATTTCCGAATTAGTATGGTATATTTTCTGTTACATAAAAATATATGTTTCAAAATTAGAATTAAAGATCGAATGCAAATTAATTATAATAATAAGGTAAACACCTAAAGTTTCGTACATTTTTGGTTTATTTATAAACTTCAATTGTAGATATTATAATAAATAGTTTATTTGCAAAGAAAGGGATACATTCAGATTGATTCATTATAAAAAAAAACGCACAATCAGCCATATAAAAATAGGCATGCAAATGTCATATTAATTATCATGATGTCATAATAATATAAAGAACAGTTAAGCTTTTTATAATTGTTATTAAAACTTATTGTCTAAATACTCTTATTTGCCTTGCCTTTAAATTTAATCAACTTCCCCTTGAAAGCAGCACTCTACAATGATATATAACTTCTAGGAAGGTGATTAAATAGTTTGATAGCCATGGCGTACCATTTTTTTAAACACATAGTGGTGCAACCGTGCTGGATCCCTCGGTAGATACACTCAAGTTTCTTCAAATGTTTTGAAAATTTTGCATACTTATTTACAGTCTAAGATATCAAAATACAAAGATAGACATATTTGTATAAAGAGTAAGTGTAGTTTTCTCTTTATTGAGTAAGAGTTAAATTTAAGAGGAACAATACCAGATTGATCTTGTCGAAACCGTTTATTGGATAGTACTATGTAAGAACGGTTTATAAGGGATAAATCGCAATTGAATGAATAGCTGTTTGAAGTATGAATACTATTTCTCCTCGAATAACTCTTAAGATCCAGCAATATTGCAACAGTAAAGCCTCAATTTATGCAAGTGTATTAGTGTCTGTAGTCTTGACAGCTTCGCAGAACAATAAGCATTTGAGTTAAATTTCTTTGCATTTATTATTTTATTGTCGGCACAAGCAAACAGCTGTTTTAGCTTATGCGTAAGAGTATTTTTATCTAATCAAAGATTAATTAAAATATGTGGTTTTAATAAATAAGCCTTTAAGCCTGATTACTTTTCTTTTTGAGTTTCCAGACGATGTCTTCTCTCACCATGTCAGTTTTACCGGCACTAATAAAAGATACATTGGTACAAAGTTCTCAACCGTAGCTTCATTTTTGGGATTCAACCGCGAAGAGAATCAAGAATTTAGTAAGAAGTATAAAGAGGCTTTTTGTTATACGTCATACAAGTACTAAGACAATAAAAGGCGGGAAGGGTGAAAATATGCTGTTTGTTTCATAAACCAAGCCAATCACGCTCGGAGCGAACATAGAACTAAACGGCACACCAACAAAAGAGACGTAAAGAATGGCTCCACACTCTGCTAATAAAATAGTTCGCGCAACAGGTTCCCGCCCGCCCATACAATAGCGATTCTGCATTACGCTGGGTGAGGATTATATATGAATAAAATGTCCGGTCATTGTATACGAGTTGAAAGCGCATTGAGAGGTTAAGAATAGTATTAGGAACACATAACTTGCGACGCGAGTTTAATTTTTTTCTTTCAACAAAACAACAACAACATTAATATAGACAATAATGTTGTGTTGAAAACGTTTAATGCGAGATTATTGCCTTCGTAATGTCATCACATAGAATTTACCCTAAAAAGTTCGATCCTTGATTTCGAATTAGTAGGCACAGAGAGCTTTCAGAAGCTCTAATTATTATTATGCAAGCTTTATTAATGAATCCATAGAACACTTGGTTAGTTAACTTTTCTTAATATGAGTATTAGTTCTAAAAATTTAAGTTATTTTTTTTGTGGTTTAGTATTGTTTGGTAAATCTTTTATCTTTTAGGGTAAAAGCCCCCTCCATATTTTTCCATTTCTCTGTGTCTTGAGCAACATTTATCCAGTTTTTCCCCGCTAGTTCTATTGCGTCATCTGTCCATATTTTCTTTTCTTTTGTCGTTCTATACATCTCTTTCCAAGATGCAGTAATTTGTGCTTATATGTTATACAATATCATCTATGTACAGATTATGAATTTGCAGTAACAAACAAGTAAAGGACTAATCCAACGAAGAACAATGTTTGTAACCACAGTTCGACTTACAGGTACTCCGAGCTACTTCAGAAACGACTATCACGGGATTATCTTACACGTAGCAAAAGCTTACTCAACCAAAATTCGCGGTCGATATTATTCCCTTAAGTTACGTATTTAGGTCACTAATCTTAATCCTTTTTTGATGAGTTTTCAATGGTATTTTATTATGAATATAATAAACTCTTGCCAGTCTAAATTAAAGGCCGGCGACGCACTGGCGATCCATCTGGCATTGAGTGTCCATGGCTGTGGGTATCACTTAACATCAGGTGAGCTAAATATATTTAAGGGTGTCATTTTCGTTCGTTTTGGAATTTTAAACAAATGTAAATTTTTTTTAAACTTGAATGCCGGTAATTTCTCCAATCTCACTCATATTGCCAGAAGTGCGCTCATTTCTTGAAGGACCCTAAGTCGAATTGGTTTGGAAATACTAAACAACGATGTAACCCAAGGTTTGAAATATATAAAAAAAAACTTAATCACGTACACTGCGACAACCAATGACAATACGCACCGTACCTACTACTAGTTTTATAGAAAAAAATATCTACAAAAAAGTCCGCGAAAAGTCTAAAAAAATATATTTGCATTTAAAAGTCTATTTACCGAGAAAATCTTTTGGCTGTAGAACATCGTGCTAAATAATAAATTGCTAATCTTTGCACTACGTCTAACGCTAATAATATAAGGGGTATACTGCTCAACAAAATGTCGCGTTTAATTTTGTGGCGCAGAAATTCAACAAAGCTGTAGTAAGTGAGGAGTGACAAAACTTGAGGCGAGTAATTAGCAATACAAACATGAATCAAGCTATTAGATGTAATTGAATTGTCGCGGAGTTGGCTAAATTTAAATATCACGCTAGGACGCGGTTTTATTAGGGGGAAATTAAAACCACGGTGACTTTCACTCCCCCACGAATGTGGATGTTTGTGTTGACGTTTATAGAATATTATCGAGAAAGTTCAAATTTAAAACATGGTGATTTAAGCCCTTGTTTGTATTGGCCTCAGTTTTTTGTCTCTTTCTCTGATCAAGGGCCATTATTGGCCTTCTGTCAGCCATCAATGTAGGACTCTGACTCTGCTTTTATTTTTCTAGATTCTTAACTACAAAAAAATGCTTCATTATTTGTTCTCTGTTGGTGGGCTTACTATCACGTGTGACTCATTCGAAGAATAAAAAAACAATCTATCTATTTAAAGTTACTGCGCTATAAATAATCACTAAAAGTATCATAAAACAAACTATGGTATGTTTAATGTCTGATCGAATTTCGTGATAATGGATGAATAATTGAAAACTTCGTAAAACTTGTTTACCGTTTTAAATATTTTCCAAATGGTTATGTAAAATGACCGGCCCATCATAATCAATAACCGCAATTCAATTAAAGCGCGTCCATTGTTTTGGGCCTAATAAATATTCATAGAAAACAAATGACGCTAAATTACCAACGACTTCGGCCGAGTGAGCGCCCCCGAGACCGCGACGACAATTTTTCATCGAAATTTTATAAATTCGCCACGAGGATATTATCTCTCTCATTGAGTCAAATTTTTCACGGGAAGTTTGGCATCAATCCATTACTTTTTCATTTTTATCTTGGAACCGCGATGGAGTGGAACTGCTAATTGCTTGGACACTTTGTGTTACCGTCGAAGTTTGTCAGCCACTCAAAGAGCTTTTAAACATTTTTATTTGTAGGGTTTTAAAACAAGAATTACCTAGTAGCATTTTTGTGTAACTTAGAAAGGTCTAGCCTTTTTATTTAATAAAAGGTCTTTGATATTATTTGGATATAATCTAGACTAATTTTGTCTACGTAGGAATCTCTTTAAAACACTTAGTTTATTTAAGAATCTAGAAATACATTTTTACATATGATAATAATATTGCCTTTGGTTTACGGGCAGTGTTGGCTTAGTAACTTCAGCATACGACCCTCATCCATGAGATCGTAGATTCGATCCCCAGCTATGCACCAATTGACTGTCTTTCTATTAAATTAACAACTCAAACGGTTAAGGATAACATCGCGAGGAAACCGGCTTGCCTTACACCCAAAAAGTCGACAGCGTGTGTCACAGAGAGAGGCACAGATCACCTACTTGCCTATCTAATTATAAAATTCTTGTGTCGCGGTGTTTGCAGTTAAACTCCTCCGAAACGGCTTGACCGATTCTAATGAAATTTTGTGTGCATATTGGATATGTCTGAGAATCGGACAACATTTATTTTTCATCAACCTAAATCTTAAGGGTAGTCGACTCCTAAATTATTATTTTTTTATGATACAGCATTAAAAAAATAGATACAAACCCTAATTTCCACCCCTCTACGATCAACCCCGATTGACAAATTACCATGAAACAGATACAGAAATCTGAGGCCCAGACGTAATAGGTTTAGTGCCAATGAATTTTTTTTTTTTTTTTTTGGTTTACGGCAGTATTTAAATTTAAATAAAAATTATTTAAACGATATTACCTTTAAGTGACATTACGGAATCGACGTTTCAAACTCAAAAGACGTTTAACTTGTTAATGTAGTAAGTAAAAGCGATAAAACTATATACATAATTTAATTACCTACAATAACAGAGCTCAAATTAAAGGCCCACTACCCAAAAGTTTGCGATACCTTGTGTTTCTTAATTAAATCAAACTTCGAAGATATCACGGAAAATTGAGTGACACACTGCTCATAACACGTCGTCCGTGTTTAGTTACAAACTGTAGGGGCGCCTACTAATTACTGTGCGTAGGTCATACATGCGTAAGTTATACATCATATATAGGAATCGTTGTACGAAGGCACTTCTGATACACCTATACTAATATATATCTTACGCCAGTACTGTAGTACAATAGCAGATTTATAGTGACGAAATATGAGCATTTTTTAAGGAAGTTACGCGCACCACCATTATGTGGAATTAGCTGCTTACTGAAGTATTTCTTAAAAGGTTGGCAACGCACTTGCGTATCACTTAACATAGCTTCTATTACATAAAAAATGTCATATTATACAATATCTTTTAAAAAAGTAACTTTACTGCACATGACCCACTCCACACCTTTGGGTTTAATTCAGTGAAATAATTATTTTCGCTTTCACCTTTAAACTAACCAGAGATTAGACGCAAACGTATGATTCAAATTCTTTTTGTGTGCCCCATGCACTTCTAACAATGATTAAAGCAACCTATTACCATTCGAATATCAATAGAGAATTTTACGAAACTAGAAGAGTCATCAAAAAGGCCTACGTACAGAGGCTGTGTTAATCATAGCTAAGCATTAAATTAGAAGTGGAATTTCATACTGTTCCAACATTTGAACTTTACTTATGTGACGCAGATGTAAGAATCAGGTGGGATACGGCAATGGACCAAGTTTGTTTTAGAATTAACTAAGAATGCTTACCTACGAAACTTTGAGCGCTATTTACTTAAGCAGCTCCTGTTTTACACAGGAGTTGATTATTTATGTTACGAAATGTATCGAAATTTATATAGAAAGCTTTTCGTGTAAAATATCTTATATTACTGTATACGGCGTAATTATACACAACTAGCGGATTAATAATTAACCGTTAAAATAGTTATATAGTTAAACACTTAAACTCAAACTCAAAGTAACTTTATCCATATATATATAACTAATTAATACATTATACATTGAAATAAATAACTAACCTTAACATATAATAACTAAAATATATTATTAAAAGGAGTCCCTTTAGGCAAGGTTCCGAAGATACTGGCAGCGTTCCCCCTTTGAATAGCTAGACTAATTCTTTGTCCGATAAAGATAATGATATTAAATTGATTCTTAATTTGCATTTACTACCAGTTCGCAAGTAAAGGGCGATGAGCGGGCAAGGAACTCTCCGCCACTCTTTTTAATCGCCAAGTGTTGACTCATAGAAATTGTTTGAACTGGAGCAAATCAATTCCAGGGATTAGGATAATTTTAATAATCGTCAAATTTATAAAAAGAGCTTCATTGATTAATTTAGTTTTACGTGATTTTTTAATTTATGCAGTGATAATTCTCTAATTTTGCTTGGGCATTTGTTGTTAAAACCAAGACAATTTCCATATGGTTGTTCCAGTGGTTTATCTTCTGAAGCCTGGTTGGTCGTACGCTTAGATTTGTTCTGTTTTGAGTATTATTCTGGTGAAAGTCTCCCATTTGTGTTAAAATCGTTTAAAATCTTAATATCAGTATTTATCTTTAACGAAAATAAAGCATAGTTTCCGTCGACTCGAACGACTTAATTAATAGTTTGTTTTAAAATTGTATTGTATTTGTTGGAGAGTAGATTTACAGGATATATACCAGACTATGAGAATTTGTTATATATTAACGACAATTTTATTACTTTATCAATAAATAAAAATATTGTCTGCATCAAAGTATGCGCTATAAACGTAATAGACACTTAAGTATAGACTCGTGAACCTAATAGTGGTATACCCAATAGCACTAAAAATTCCTATCATTCTTAGCATTCCAAATGGCCATATAATTTCAAAACTCTATTTCTCCGAGTTGTATTGTTGTCTTGATTAAGAGCTGTAGTTTATCTTGATTTCAAAGGTGTGCTTTCAATTCCATAACAAAAAGATTTCGGTACTGTTTAATTTAATTTCGGAGTTGTTTACGGAAAAGGACGACAAAGCATTCGCGAACTAAAATCAACTTAATAGCAACGATACTTAAGGGCCGGCAACACAGCAGGTGACCATGGGCGGTAAGCACTTCTTTCTGTTTGCCTCCAGTCCCATAAAAAAGCAGAAACCGCTGACAGACACAGGGGCGATTCTTACCCGTAAGAAATGATTAATTTTTTAAATCGTTTGTCGGACTGCAAAAATTGGATGCATTTATATATATTTAATCAGAAAATAATGTTTTATACCACTTCATTTCACGCGTGAATAACTTAAATATATAACAATTAATGCAAATAGTTTCAAGCTTAAAATTTCTTCCTAACTTCCTAACTTCATAAAGAAAGTACATAATTAGACGATTGTTAATTTCAACTTAACACACAGAACCATAGCAAATGTGACCATTTAAAATTAGAACACAGTAGAAATTAACAAAGATGCCATTAAACCGTAAAGTCAACTTCCGCCCTATACGGAGAATCAAGAAGCCGTATGCATGAGCACTCATTTCCTCCGCTCAGCTAAGTCGGATTAGATTCCTTGTCGCATTGAGATTCGCTCAACACTTTATACAACACTTGCGAGTTTTCGATTATTCCGTTTTTATAAGCCCTTCACGCAGACATTAATCCTTTAGATAGAAAAATATTTGAGAGCTGTTGGAGAGAATTTGTAATGATTTATAAGCTGTGGGATTTTGATAATCCGAAGAATTTTCCCAATAAAATGTTGTTTTTGGTTTGTTCTTAGGTAATTGTCTGTATTATTTTTTTAAACCCTTTATTGTAGAATAAAAAGTGCAAAACTTAAAAAAAAAATCAAGTGCCTATAAGTACCTACTGAACTATGGACGTTCGAGATCATGTTCAATTTAAATATTATAGCGTTTTATACCAAGTGGTGAAAATTTTGTAATTTTCGAACATGTTTTAGTATATCTATGGGTTGAAAATTGTCAATTTGTCAGTGCATTGGATCGATCTTTGGGTTCATTTGCTCTTTGATCGATACCTGCGCCGGCGGATGTGCGCACAGACATATTTTAAAATAAGGCATAACTATCTAGCTAATTTAAATCATTTCGAATCTGCGACATATATTTTCACATATTACATTTGGTGCAGAATGCTTTGATATCATGAATCTTTAATATCGTCTTCTGGCACTAAAACAAATAATCCACGATAGGAAAATGGGTAATCTAATATATAAAATTCTCGTGTCACAATGTTCGTTCCCATACTCCTCGGAAACGGCTCGACCGATTCTTATGAATTTTTTTATCCATATTCAGTAAGTCTGAGAATCGGCTACTACTATCTTTTAAAGCCCTAAGTGATAAGGGGTTTCCACCCCAAAAATTATTTATTTATATTTGGATAACATTTTTTTTATAGCTTTTATGTGGCATTAAAAAATAAAAATTTAATTTTCAACAATCAACCACTATTTTTTATTATAGTAAATAGTTATTGTTATAGAACTAAAAAAATCCTAAAAATAATATACATGGCAAAACAACGTTTGCCGGGTCAGCTAGCATATCTATAAATTTAAGATGGAGTATTCGAAGATAGAATACGGAAACGGTTTAATGATTGCTACGAGCACAATACATCACCCTTATTATTGGTATCTGACCTCTGGCGATTTGTCTAAATGAGACCCTTGCTTTGTAACTTTCGAGAATTCTTTTGCTATTTAAACCATCGTTATTAAGATACAATCTTACAAACTCAATTTATAGGAAATATTAAATGACCTTTTTTCACGTAAAATCAAGCTTTAACATAGTTATTTCTATGCAGTAAAATGACTAAAAATTATCTATCAATAAATACAAATTATAATAAAAATAGTTATTTAATAGAGGATTTATTCAACATAATATGCGAACATATGACTGGAAACAGCAGGCACAGTGGCAGTTACTCTTAAATAAATAATTGCGTCGTACATTTTTATACAACTTATTTTTTGTGAGAAAAGAAGTGAACAAAATAATGTGTCAAACGTAAAGTAATTGAGTCAAATGCGATCTTATCTGTTTCGGATAAAATTGATAAATTTTTTGAGGGCCGATTAAAGTAATCCTTGATGCCAACCGCCAATTAATCTTCGTTCGTGTATCGGTGACGATGGCTCTGATTTGTCGTGCCTGCGTGAACGTTATAATCCGCCATGGAAAAATGGAAAAAGATTTTTTCATATAATTTTATCTCTTTTTAGATTGTTGCGACAAGTACATAAAAAGGCATGTTTTACCGTTACGTTGAACATTGGTAGAAATGGTTTATTTCAAGTGTACAAGTATCTAAACAAAACATGAGTTAAGAGGAATTTTAGAAAAGAAAAATTAACTCTTATACATAATAATTACGTCTTATTGGATGAAATGAAATTTAAACCCATAGCCCACATATCATAAATATTTGTTATAATAATAATAATCTTTATTTTTCTCACAAACATAGCGCACAAAATAAAGCAACAGTTATTTATAATACGAGGAATTGCTTGTTTGTGTGAGACTGATGCATGTTAAGGGTTCCTAGTATGTATAAATTAAAAGTAAACAGTAATATGAAAATAAAGTTATTTTTGATATATCTATATTTTATTAGTAAATTTATCAAACCAGTTATTTAATCATTATGATATGCATTTAAATAATGAAAGAAATAAATGTGATACTAATTTAATTTCTCTTAACGTTATGCCACGAAGGAAGCTGTGCAGATTCTGTAATTTGTAGTTTTATGTAACTAAAAAAATACTATCCACAGTAATAGTCTAATGATTCACGGTAGTGGAAGTAAAATCAACATCATCAGTATTTCAAATAATTGTCAACTACAGTCTAAAAACCAATAAACAACAGTCAAAATAACAGTAATTAAAACGTCATTACTATGAAGCCAATGAAATTGATATTGTGCCTATGCGTTGTGAGATACACGCGATTGTTCCGCCCGCCCGGCCGCCTAATGTTTCACTTGCGTTACTGTGACAACTTTCACGTTTTTCCAAATTGTATTTTCGTGTTCCACCGAGTTTCCTTATAAATACCGTTATTAAGACAGTGACACCCTGACAGGTGCTAATGTCTTCAGAAGTAGCGAGTCCATTTGTATAATAATGTGAAACATGGGTTATGTATAATTTGGGATCAATTTTCGTGTCAAGCGCAGTGATACTGTTCGTGATTTTAGCAAAGACTGACTCAGTTAGGGTGAGCGAGTTACTTTAAGCTATAATTTCATGAAGATAATTCATTTTAAAGTTGCGTGGTTATTTAACAAATAATATAATGTTTTGATTTCTTATTTCTGTGTCAAATTTAGTTGGCATTAAAAATGTTTTCATGTTAGTTTTATTTATACAAAAAAACCTAGCTATTTTCCATATTTTATAATTAAACTGAGTGTATTTGCAAAATATTTACGACTCACTTGGGTTTTATCTACTTTACTCAACTGACATAGACAGAAAATGTTTAAGGCTCAACTTAATAATATCGAAAGGAAAACATTTTAAAAATAATATACAGCAGGCAAGACTTTTGGGAAAAACGAAGCCAAGAAATCACGTACGACAAAGTTTCAAATGTGACAAAAGAAAAGTTTGAGCGATAAAATCAGGTTTATTAAAGCTCAAATATCGTAAGCTTTATAGAATATATTAATACACTTTGATTAAATTGAACTGTTAACTTGCAGCAGGGGGCAAATAGGTTATTTTTATGTATAAACAATTTTTGAACTATTTTCTCGGGTCAAAGGGCAATACGTTAGTTTCCTTGACTAAATTTTTGAAATAGGCAAGATGATCATCCTTTTATCCTTGACTCACTGATTTTCGGGTCTTAGATATATTTGTCTCTTCACAATGTATACTTTCACTGTACGAGCAAATAAAAACTTCGCTTATAGAAAGAAAACTCAATTGGCAGGCTTTACTAAACCACAACCGGGTGGCACTACACATAGTTAGGTAACTTTTTTCTGTTTATTTACACTATATCTTTTATTCATACATTAACAGGATAAAGTAATCGATTGCCACATTAATACAAATCCGAATCAACGTCTGAAATTGGATAAAACACTTTCTTTTACCGTGGTTATAACGAAGAACTTAAAATAAATTGGACTGGGGGACTCGAGAAGGTGGAACACCGGTTATCTCGATTCGTAATTTCATGGATTAAATGAGAAAATCTTTCGACTAATTATACAAATTTACTGTCTCCGAGGAAATAAAAATCAAATCCGACTTTCTACCTTTAATTATATCATCATTTCGAATTCCTTATTACTTAAGTATGTAATACAGCTTATTGTAATAAACATATTTAAATATTAAGGAACCATAGACATGGTAAGTTCTATAGAATTTCTTTTTTGCGTTTAAATTTTGAGGTTTAGAAATGACAATAGATTTTTATCATTTTAGAAGGCTGTCAACGAGGTGCGTTACACATTTAAAAATGGAATAGAAAACCTTGTCATGGCCGTTTCCCCCGAAATTAAATCATAATGATGATGCGCCTCGCGACCCCTGTTATTAAGTTCCCCGTCTTGAGGTCAAAATGAATAGGTATCTTTAAAAGCTCCCTAGTATTCCAACTGTCATAGATATGAAAAGAATTGGGTTGAGTGCTCCTCAGACCAAAAACATTGAATATTCTTCCCTGCCATATCTCGAATGTTTTGTTTTTTGAGCGTTGATTCAAAATACAATTTAAAAATAAATATTTTTATTTTAGTTGAATAATTCGGAGGTATCCAGTCTCTTTAAAAATGTGATTCTAGATATACGCTATGGTGAAATTAATTAAATTTATATTTTTTTACATAAACATAAAAACTTAATAGAAATTATAATAATCATAGGCCGGAAAAGTTTAAACGGCTTCCCTGAAAGAATTTTAATTAAAAAGTTGCTGGAAGTATCCACGGTAGAATATGTAATCTGTTGTAAATTAATTTATAATTGGCTGGCAGCGGTTCATACTAGGATTCTTGTGTGTACCAGAGCCTTTCACCGGCATACATTAAGAAGGAATATTAGGTAAATGTCGTACATTTAAAAAAATACTTTTAGCCGATACGCAACTTCGTTCAAATATCGAACCAAATTTATTTTTATTTATTTTTCTTACAAAAAAGTTCACAAAAGATCACGACTTTACATAAATGACAAACTAGCCTTTATAATAATTATGGCTAATAAGTAATATTATGTTGACTTAATTTTCTACAATACTGATTAGCTTAAACTAAGGGAATGTTCATTGACAGTCTTAGTGTTCTATAATGCTTTGACACTATGTTCGTGTGTCCGAGGTATCACACATATTCACTACACTAGTTTTAGTGACTCAAAAGGTTATATTCTCTTTATTCGTCTTGTTCCTATTGTATCAAGAAGTTGGGTTGCCTCAGCATTCGCATGGTTGTAACCTGTTTAAGTGAGGTAAGGCAAACCGTTTTAAACAAACGTAACGCAAACGACAATTAATAACGAAATCGTTTCTCGTAAACATCGCTGCTTTATAACGCAAGCTTTTAATATAATTATATGTTGTAAAAGGCATGTATATGCCTGCGAATTTTATTCTCGTAATTCAGCAATAATAAGTATAAATCAGATTGGAAGTTAGCCGGTGTACTATAAATCCCAAGCAGATATCCTCATGGGTATAAGAGAGTAATTTACACACACGCTGAGCGTCACGAACATTAACTATTAAATTCGTTGCATATTAAATTATACTCCAATCCACCTGTGTCCAGGACAATCTTTTGTTGTTCGCTAATACTAACTAATAAGAAACAAAAATACATAGAATAAGAGTTAGCTTTGCAAGTTAATCATATAAAAAGTGTATATGTAGTGTCATTCTGGTTTTTTGAGCTTAAATATAGTTCTTAGTAACTTTTTTCGGGCTTTTTTAACAATGCCATCGATGTTTTGGGTCTAAGGCAAGGTTTCCTTATGTTTTGTCTTGTTCTTCGCGGTATCAGAGAGTAAAATACACATATAGATCAAGTCCTTTGTTGTTCACCCGGGGTTCGAACCTATGACCTCATGGAAGGGAGTCGCACATGGAACCACTAGGCCAACACTGCTCTTCAGCGTCATTAAGCTACTACTTGTTAGTACATTTTAACTTTATATGTTTTAATAATATAACATATTATGGCTCTATATAATAGTAGCACCTTAGAATCGTATTGCTGCGTCTCCTCTTTGAACTAATATTCCCAAAATTTACTGAGTATTTTGAAGTATCAAAAAAGATAAAAACGGCAAAATTTTATGTCCAACATTTCTTCGTTAGCAAATCTATAAAACATTCCTTCAAGGAAACAACTCCCTTTTGTTTTCGGCTTATAACAGCCGCTTTGAGAACAGAGTTAAACCCCACTCGACACGTTTTTTACCTCTCAAAATACCCCATACCTTGTATCAGATTTGAAATTATGCCATTTCCCTCTTTCCCAAATTTGCTTCGTTGTCAAATGTGAATATATTGCGATCAAGAGTTTTTTAATGATGACACGATTTTTATTTATTGACCCAATTCCACGAAAAATGCATTGCTGCAAATAACGAATTTCTTTTGTTTTAAATGAAGATTGGCAAAATAATATTTTAATGGCAGTAATTTTACCTTTTCCAGGAAGATTCTAATCGCGCATTTAGGCTTACAAGCGGGAAAGAATCAGTGGAATTCCACCGTTTCCCATGGTGCATTTCACACACATTTAGATGCACTTCGTCGTCTGTGTGCAGCAATGGCAATGCACTTTCACTGACCCCTTGGCATATCTACATCCTTGTCACTCCTTTAGCTTTCTCCGTCTTCCGTCGCATGTGCGCCCGCGCTTCCCGGTTGCTAAGGTAATAACTACGTCGCCGGCGCGGAACGGGTTCCTTCAATGATTACTTACAGAAACAATGGAAACCATGGACATGTTTAACTGACTGGTTTTAAGATTTATTTCAATTCATTACAATTTATGAACTTTACCTTAAAACTTGACGATGACGCGATGTCAATTGATGAAATTAATTTATATGAAATTCTAAGTCGATTAACAGAAAATAGATGGCGCTACCTGTCTATTCATTTATAGAATTCCAACAATGTATGTTCATGATACCACATACACACACATAAATGTGTGTCAGTACATTGTTTACAAGTGTAACAGTTTACGGAATATATTTCCGAAATGATTGTTCACACGCGTATGTCTTTGACTCATTTCACTTTGCTTTATATATCGTATTTAATATTGAACGTTGTTTACGTAAGTTTTAAAAATAATTCTTCTAAGAAAAAAGCTAAGTTATTTCAAGGCATATTCATGCAAACTATTTTTTCTCAAACGATGCACGGTTTTGCGTGTCCTCCCCTGAAAATATTAATTATTCGGGTTTAATATCCATGATACATTAAAACAACGCTATCAAGAAAGCTCCAAAGATACGTGAGAAATGCATAAGCTATATCCATTTACTCATAACAACTTCGATGGGAAACTTCGGAGCGCTCGATCTTTCGAACATTCTATCTTATTTATTATCGCCTCGCATTCCACATGAATGAATTTGTAGCGTATGTGACAACTGACTGACTTGTAAAGTTTCTATAGAAAGGTGAAATAATATTGTTCACGTGCATCGCGTATATTCATACTGTAATTTAAAGAGTGTTTCACGCCAACGATACTTCGACTTTAACAATCAAATATTTAGGATGACATTTGTTAGTATCACTCTCGAGAGGACCGCGACCTAGACTTGCGAGACTCGTACCCGATAGAAATGATGTAAGTACGTTGGTTGTTTGTTGTATTTTGAGGCATAAGCCGGTGTATTTGAGTACACATTCGATTACCCCAGTGTGCTTTTATAAGAGGGCATACAACTAGCAACATTCCATCGCACAATGAGTAATTTAAAAATTCAAAAACTCGTCGCTCCGCGTACGAGGAGCGATCCTCGGAGAGCGGCGCAGCAATTTAGACTATCTGCTTATGTACTTCATAAACACGTTTAATGGCAACGACCTAAGTAATTGCTTGGATCAATAAATATGAATTTTGTGAAATACTTTAAGGCTTTTGTTTGAAACTTTCTATTAATGTAAAAAATAATGTAATGTAATAGTCTAAAAAATTTTGATTCGAAGTTGATTAAGCATGTGCAAATATAAAAATAAATCAGTGGCGCTACAACCTTTTTGTCTTGCGGTCTGGACTCAGATATCTGTATCTGTTTCAAGATAATTTGTCAATCTAATAGGCAAGTAGGTGAGCCTCTGCGCCTGACACACACCGTCGACTTATGGGTCTAAAGCAAGCCGGTTTTCTCACGATGTTTTCCTTTACCGTTTAAGTAAATGTTAGATGCAAAGAAAGAAAGTCCATTCAGTGCACAGCCGACACAGTACGACCTGAGGGATGAGAGTCGCACGCTGGACGGGCCACTTGACCATCACTGCACTTGCTCTGCTCACATAGCTTTTTATACATCGTTTTATTTATATTGTAAAATACCAACAGAAAAATGATATGTTTTTAAAAGGCCCAGAATTCTGTATATATTAAGTAAATTAAAATCCACGAAATATTCGACAGTTTTCAAATTTGTTTTAAATTCTGACTACGAGGAATTCGTTAATTGAATCTAGCATAGGATAGAATGCGCTGTTCGCAGAAACACTTTGTTTCCAAAAATTACAAGTACGTCCGTTGGTCAGCTTTTTATTAAAATCTTTTTTTTAATCAAGGTGAAATGTATATAGCAAAAAGCTAAGTTAATTAATTACTTTGATTCCTAGGGAACAAAAAAACTCAGTGGCGAGGTTGTACCTCTTTAGGTCTAGCGTCAGATTTCTGAATCTGTTTCATGATCATTTATCAATCCATTAGGCAAGTGATCAGCCTCCTATGTATGACACGCGCGACAAATTTCTGGGTCTAAGACATGTCGGTTTCCTCACGATGTTTTCATCACCGATCGAGCGATTGTTAAATCGCACATAGAAAGAAAGTCCATTGGTGCACAGCCGGGAATCGAACCTACGACCTCAGGGATGAGAGTCGCACGCTGAAGCCACTAGGCCAACACTCCTCAGGGAAGAAAACCTCATAGAAATTATTTTTAAAATCATATTATTCAATATGGTAAAGGGCTTTAAATTAATTCGTGGTTGGTTTGTTCGAATTTTTCAGTGCATCGCGCAGTAATAAAACATAAGAGTGAGGTGGCAAAAACTGTGCCTTAATTAGTCTTTCGAGTCGAACCGTGAACAGGAACCTGCATACAGGGTTGATAAAAATTGTCTATTACAATTCATACTAAACATTCAACACATGGAACACACAGAAATTTGAGAATGATGATTTAGCATATGTACTCTATACTAAGCTTTTAATTACTTGTAGTGGGCTTTCCAATAAAATAACTGCGTAATATTATAGCAGTCTGAAAACAGTAATAACTTTTTTACTAAACATAAATTAATACGAATGTATGTAGTATTATTTATGAATTATCAAAACACCGGGTAGAAATGGTAGTGTATGGCAATTGCAATTTAAATATAGAACAGCCGACAACCCTATCGAGAAGTCAAGAGCTACCGGCCGATGCACCGAGCTGGTCCCATTGAAATGCGTGTTTCATTCAAATTGCCAAGGGAAACATTGATGCAGCCTATATATGTATATGTATAGCTAAATCATCCTATCCATAAGGCCTAAGTCACGGACTTTAAAATACTCAGGTCGTGAGCCAATACATGTTTTTTAGCCGAACTAAAAAATAAAATTTACGTAAGTCAGTTAATTAATTCAAATCATGTAAAGACAAAATATATAATATATTACATAATTAGGTAACTATGTGAAACCAGCTTCCCACTGAAGTATTTCCGAACCAATTAGACTTAGGGTCCTTCAAGAATATAGCGTACCAATTCTTAAAGTCCCGGCAACGCACTCGCGAGACCTCTGCCATGATAGTGTCCATATCACTTAACATCAGATGAGCCTCCTGCCCGTTTATAGGGGGTAAAAGGGGCTGTATAAAAAATATCTAATTTATATGTCCCTACAACAATTATATAAAAAGTATTCGTCACATTGATTTGAGAAGTCCTCGAATGAGCCCAAACATCTTAGCGGAATATAAGTACGAGTTTTTTGCTCTTGAAATTTACAAAGTTGAAATACCGTAAATACAATTACGCCGAGATATAAAGGACTCTTATCTGCTTTGACCTACCCTGACTTAATTCCATTACCTTTTTCAACGTAAAGATTTCAGTAATGAAAATTAAATTAATATGTTCCGTACACTTAGGGATATTTGTCTACTCAATAGCAGTTATATTGACTATCGGATGTTTACATGTTACAAGTTGGAAAAGCGAAAAAAGTGAAGTAACTTTGCGGATTGCGAGTTTCGCTTTGATACTTTTGCAAGTATGAAAATCTTGTTGATTAACTCTTCGAGTCTTTTAAAAGTACTTTTTTGGTCTTGTTAAGAAGAAAAACTTAATAGCTGCATTGCAACGTAAAATAAAATGCGGAATGGTAAAATTATATTTCTCATTGCAAATAATTATGTAATAAATTGTAATAAAATATTTTTTTTATTTTTAGACGCATTTTTTTTATTTACAAACAAATATACGAAAATTAAAACAAATTCGAAAAGTTTGGTCCCTGTGGCAGTGTGCCTTTGATGCTGGCAGCATTTCCTTGCTGTATTGCGATACTTATTCGTTGAGTGAGGAAAGACCTCTGCGTTCACCGGTATTATCTACCAGGTGCCAACTTAAATCTTTAATTAGCGCCTGTGCACTTGAACACGGATGAAGAGTCTCTACTCCAAAGGGAACAAAATCAAAGTTGTAGGAAAGACTCTTATATTTGAGTCGCTTTTTATTTTGTTTCAATTAACTTCCTAATGGAACTTTTACATTGGTTTCAACGTGTTATAAAACACTTTGGATTATATATTTTAAAGTATCAGAAATACAGTACGTGATTATGTAATAATAAAATTATTTGTACATATATAAAAAGATAAAATAAAACTTACCGTCTCGGACGCAGTGTAGCGCCCGTTGCTGCACTCAAGTAGTGAAGATTCACTCACCTGAAATGAAAAAGCTTTGTTTTAGCATTTTTATTACATTTCGGTTTTTACTTGCGATGTAAATCCCATTAATTTAATTGAATTCATAACGTGAAAAATCTGATTAAAAGACCAAACTGGGTACAATACTTATATAACCCATGTATATAGCAAGTGATTGTTTAATCTAATGACCTGATTAGTTTTTAGGCATCACGACCGCCGTCTGCCCCTGACACACGTTGATATTTAGGTATAAGACATGTTTATAAAATAGAAAGAAAATTCTATAAAGCCTAAATTCGTTTAAAGAACCCAGGGTTGTATAGCGCGGATTATTCGGCACTAGTACTAGCCATAAAGCAACGCCCAAAAACTCATAACTGTAACTTGATTAAGGTATAACCTGCACAGTGTTACCAGTGTGAAATGTTCCTCACAATTCAGGGTTGCCACAATCTCCGCTTAACTTCATTATGTTTGTGAATTGCTAAACGGTCTATTGTAGACCAAGAGCGTTACTCATGCAAATAGCCACCAAATTGTCTCGGATCACAATTCATTTGAAGATCAATACTATTCATTCTATTATTGGGAGTATTAAATAATATTCAAACTGGTAGCTCTGAAGTTTTATATGGACTTGACAATGTTTTTTATTAATAAGCTTATTTTCTAAAGTTTTTTGCTTTAACTTCAAAGGTTAGAACTTGGAAATAAGATATATTTTTACACGCTTTATTTTAGCTTCACCTGTATGTATATATGTATTACCAGTATTTTTTGTTCATTACCATTTTCAGCCTAAATTAGGAAATATTTTTCACTTTTTAGTTTGATGTGCTTTAAAAGCGTGTTTTTTAGTTTTTTAAAACTTTTATTTATTTATTTAATTTATCATTGAAACAAACAATCAGGTTTCTTTGAGACTTAATCACTGGTAAAATTAATTGTACAAATATAAATTATTGTAGCCAAATGGATTTAAAACGCACAACTATAAAATTTAGTAAATTATGTTTTAGTATATCACTTTCACAAATAAAACAATTCGTTCCTAAAATAACAAAGAAATACACAGCCTATTTACATGATCCTTGTCACATGCCCGAAGCGATCGGGTAAATGATTTTGCATTAATAGCCATACACAAAGACCGTAGGGAGAATGGAATCTAAGCCCATTATGTATTGGCACTACGCTATTGAAACCAGATTCTCTACGCACTAGATGTGAATAGCGGTTTCAGGGATATCATACATTGATTATACCTAATTTAAATTGCAGTTGTGATTTCAAAGGGGTTTGATATATAATAAACAGGAAGACAAATTAAGCATTTTTGTAACGTATAGGTTTAATTTTTGGAGCTATATGTATTCCATTACTTAAACATGCTTGGATTGATTTAAAAAAAAATAATAATAGAAAAGTTTTGGCCTAGTGTAGTCAGCGTGTGACTCGCATCCGAGGCTTAATGAACTTTCGTTCAATGTATACATTTAACATTCGCTCGAACGGTGAAGGAAAATATCGTGAGGAAACCGGCTTGCCTTACACCCAAAAAGATCACGGCATGTGTCAGGAACAGGAGACTAATCACTTACTTGCCTATAAGATTTACAAATGATCATGAAACAGATACATACATCTAATGCCCAGTCCTTAAAAGGTTGAAGCGCCAATGAAATTCATAGGGATACCACTTTAATGGTCTCAGTAAGGGTCTTATGGTGACTACCTAAAATCAAGGAAGTTCTTCATAATTTAGAAGTATACTTGATGCTTAATGGTGGATATTGTTTTCTTGTTCTCGCAAAGAATACAAATAAGATAGAGATGAAGAATTGGTTTTTAGTCTTTTAGTTGCCGTTACGTATAAATAAAAATCAGATTTTAATTCCTTGGTATTAAAGGAAGAAAAAATAAATATTTTTATATTAGTCCATATTACCATGATTAATTCATTTCAAGTCAAATATTCGTCAACAAAAACTCATCACGAAGTTAATAAATCATTTGACTATTTCGTTTGATTAAAAACCGTAGTGACCATATAATATAGATATCTTGTTTATGGATTTATTTTTTATGAAATATGAAGTACGGGAATCGGTTACTGAATTGAAAGACATCACTGCTGAATAAATTCAATAGAACGTGCGTCCGATAAGCTGGATTTCATATTGAAAAATCCCGTTTCTATATTAATGAAACTAACATCTAAAAGTCAGGTGAATTTTTGAAATGGCTGTGAATGTATTATTTTGTGAATTCCGTGCTTCACTGAGTGCTGAACGCGTTGACAATTAGTGGATACGAGTCGCTATTTCCTGAGTAATGGATCAATGAAGAATACTGTTGCGTTCACAGAAAAAATAGTGATAGCGAGCGAGTGAACCTCTGCGAATCGCATTGAAAATGTATTTATCTGTAAGGGTGATTTTAAAAACAAAACTGTACACATTATAATACACGCACGGCTTTTATAAGTTTTCTTTAGGACCTACGTACGAAGGAGGTTTGAATATTAACAATCGCAAATATTGAGCTGCTTGACAAGCAATCGACCGAATCATGTATTGGATATATTTTCTAACAAATAAATACTTGCTATATAGAGCAGTGTCGGCCTAGTGGCTTCAGCGTGCGACTTTCATTCCTGAGGTCGTAGGTTCGATCCCCGGCTGTGCAATGGACTTTATTTCTATGTGCGCATTTAAAATTCGCTCGAACGGTGAAGGAAAACATCGTGAGGAAAACCGGCTTGCTTTAGACAAACGTCAACGGTGTGCGTCTGGCACTGACTGGCACTTACTTGCCTATTAGATCATGAAACAAATGCAGAAATCTAAGGCCCAGACCTAAAAAGGTTGTAGCGCCATTGATTTATTTTATAAGACAAACACATAATTTTAATAGTGCTATAAGCATTTTATTCGTCGTCACAAGAAAGCACCGACACTCGACAGACACTAAAACTATTTTCATGGCAGTAAACTTTAGCATGCAGCTTAAACGGCAATGACCTACCGCCTTAATTTTATTATAGTCGGTACTGCTTCCGACTCAGAACTAATTACTGTACTGCTTTTAAGACTGTGGTTTTATATCTTTCACTTGAGATTCCATTTTAAGTCCACATGCCCTTTGGAGGTATTTTACAATTGGTTTTAAAATATAATAGAAACAATAGTCAAACAACAGCATGTACCTTACGTTGTAAGAAGGGCATATACATTATACATATAAGATTATATAAATTGGTAATTTATAATAAGAGTTTACAATATTCAATGCAAAATTTATATAGGTAACACAATATATACTTATAAACGTCAAAAAAGAAATAATTTAATAATATCTCAAGTCACATAACATATTAAAAGATAGACCGCAGTTCTCAAATCAAGGGTGTAGGACGGAAGAGAAGAACTGGCAATAAACTTTTCGCTACTCTTTTCAATCGCCAAATTTTTCGTTTTACACAATGCTTGTAAGGAGCTGCAATCATTACACCATGTTCCACATGACATATATATTGTTTCACTTAAATGTTTATACTACATGATAAATTAACTTCTAATATTTAACATTTAAACGCTGTTCTCCTTAGATTAACTTTTGTTTTCCATAACATTCAACAGTTAAATTTGAATGTATCAGAGTTCATTAATTAAAAACAATGTTTGTTATCAATCCGACGTCGGCTCATGTCATGCAATGTTCAGAAGTTTAAACAATGCTGGGGATGCGTTGTCAGAAGTTCAAACTTGGGAAACCGACCGGCAAAGTTATAGTCTCTTAAAATACGTGTAATGATCCTTTTAATTAAACACATTTACATCGATATATTAATATTAATAGTAGTTTATACTAAGAGTACGTTGTCTTCACATATAATTATTTAACAAATGTAACAAAATATTGTAAACCTATTTTAAAAGAGTAAGTGTGGAGTTTCTTGCCCATTCTTCTCCACACGAAACTAACTTTTGGAAGGGGCAACTAGAATCTTCTTTGTATTTTTTTTGACGTTGAAAAGTGCCATTTTAGATGGTCTAATTGGAATAAATGATTTGACTTTAATTTATGTACTTTGAATACGCCTCGAACTAATAACTATTTTCTAGTGCACTAGGAAATTTTTGTTAGAAATGATTATAGTCACATTTCACATACGAACGGGAATCTCTTAGGAAAATATGTACAAATATTAAAATATATAAATTCTTGATTATCAAGTATATACGCCCCCGACGCTACTCCATGTTGATGACATTGAAATTCTTTTGATCAGGATTTACGGAGCTTTGAAATCAAACCTTTTTATTGTGAGTTGAGTAATGAAAAAGCTCTTTCCGATTCTAACCAACCCTGTTTGTCTGTAAGTCTTTTTATAGCTGACCAATCTAAAAAGCTCCTTATGTCGTATACAAGTATTGTAAGACAATGTTTTAAATATTTACTTACTTTAAGAAATAATAGATAACTTAAAAACCAGGGCGTGTAGCTTGTTCACGAACTAAGTGTCCAAGTATCGTATAAAGTTTGAAGATAACTCTATTGTACAGCATCCTACCATAGTACCACCTGAAAGTCCTATTTAAAGGTCATAAATATTATTCGAATTAGTACAGGTGTCAAGAAATAGTTAACAAAATAAATAATATACCACTACTATTTCTGTAGTGACTTAGCGACTCGAGCGTTTCATACAGATCCAAAAGTTATTATGGAAATACCTTAAAACGCGTCAAACATTTTATTAAATGTATTATTTTCCTCTCATATAATGCGAAACATTTTTAAAATTAAGCTATAAAGCGAAGTCTTAAGAAACCTGGCTATCGTAGCTGGGAATTTAATAAGTTACGTGTTTTATCAAGTATTATTCCGCAAAGCATGGTTTGTATTTTTAACAAATTAATATCCTGATAAAATTTACATTATTAAATACGAGCTTTTGTTAACATTTTTACGAGTAATTGAATTTAAGATTATTAGGAAAAATACCTTTCTATCCACTCTTCTAATTTGAAATAGCTGATTATGATGTTCTTTGAAAGTCTAAGGCCAAGCCCTAAAGAGGTTGTAGCGCCACTGATTTATTTATATTTTTTTAACCGCAAGCATTACGAAGCTACGCTAAGTAAACTCAATTAGAACATTAAATACAATAAAAGTTAATATTGTCTTTGGTTGTAATATGAATTCTGCAAATTTTTTTCATGTCAAGAGAAAGAAGGTATAATGTTTGATAATAAAATTCTTTTAAAATGTTTATGTGTGTTCAAAAACCCTAATCTGTATGAAATTTATTTTATTAAAAACACTCCTACCCTAACAGGCGACCGTAAATTGACAAGAGTGAACATTAAGTGACTAAAATTTACAAAATTATTTAGGAACAACAAAATTACAAGAAATTAACTACTACAGGCACTAACAAATAATAGAACTTTTTCGTTATCCTATGTAATTCTAAATATATTTTGACTATGACTTTTAATAAAAAGAAAAATGTTTGACTATTGATCGTGTTGCGTCTACAATAATCCTATGCATATCCCACCTTAATCTCATCAATTCGAGGCACGTCCGATGTTTATTAACATATCGACCATAAAACCGTTGTGTACCGATTTTTAGCAGACGGATTTTCAACGCCAATTTTTGAGTTAGTCGTTTTTTGACGTAAACCTACCGGAGTATATACTTCGATTGATTTAGTTTAATAAGATATAGGTATCCTAATAAAATTATAAAGAGTTGTCTCAATTCCACTATTTATCAAAAGCTCTGTCTATGAAAAGAAATATTTCTATAATTTAAAAACTTTATTTTTTTTATTAATTTGGTTTTATATGCCTGAATAAGACAATAATAATTAAATAATTTGTCTTTTTTATGGTGGTAGATATTAGACGATAAAAGATTGAGACAGTATAAAATTTATAATTTTTTTAGATTTCAGAAACGGCATGAGGTTAATGCAACAAAATCTTTTACGACTTTTGTTGAATGCCCATAATAATTTATAAATTTACGATTCAAGAAAATTTTTGTACCGAGCTTTAAGCTAAAATCTATTTACGATACAATATTTTACTACAGTCATAAAATGTTACCTATTAATTTTTACGTAGAGTCGAAAGAAAATGTCGAACAAATAGAGAAATGTAAATAAAAATAAGCAGACCGATCTCAGTATGAATAACCGAGCGATGTGATTTCAATGTTGATATACGTGTTTGTTTAGCTATTCCAAGACTGGATTCCACTGAATCGATGCAAGTCCTTTCATATCTGCAAACACGACAAAATGAAAATAAATAAAAGCCCCAACATTTTCACACAAAGTGAAATAAAGCCCCAGCGAAGCGGAAGAGGGGACAAAAGATTAATTGAAAATCGATGGGACAGGGGTACAGAAATAAAATAATAGAACACCTTGCTAATCTATCATAACCAGTCATATTTTCATCTACTATTCGTATTTTTCGCAAACAATTGTATGGAGAAAATACCCGTAACGAAATACAAAATTGTTTCCAAATCCAACAATTCTTTAATCAATGGATCGAACCTTTTAGAAATAATTGTTACATTTTCCATTGTTAACTATTTACTTTGTAAGGTACTCGGGAATTAATTAATCAATACACAATAAAACAATTGTTCAATTTTTAATTACCCCTAATCTGATACAAAACCACTGAAAAGGATACGCAGGGCGTACTAAATCAAAACAAACTTTGGACAGGATCCCTTTAGTAACTTTCTAAATAACGGGAACAATCTTTTTCATTAAAAATCTCCTGATTATTAGGGTCGGGAAAGCGCCTCCAGAAAGACGCCGAGTTTTGCGAGGTCAAAGTTGGGAATGTTAACAGATAATTACTGGTAAGTTTTAGTAAGCACGAGACATTTAGCAGATGCTTTATTCGGTGAGCGGCCGCGAGCGCTCTCTGAATGCTAATGAGATCCATGTGCAAACAAATATAAACTTTTATATAAAGACATAGGTTGTAATTTTGGCTGGATTACACTCGGGTCGGCGGGTCGCCGTTAACACATTCGAGTTCGTGTCTAAAGTTAATTAGATTAGGTTTCAACAATCACGGAAATATTACAATTCATATTTTTGTGATAACAATTGTTAAGCTTACTGGGATGATTTTAAACATCTGTGGACAATGTTATCTGGTAATTTTTTTTTTTATTATTTTATAAAGAGAAAAGAGTAAACACATATTTTATAAATTTACATAATATTATTGTATGATATTGACTTATCGTAATCGTCATTTGTTTACAAAATCAACATAATAATACGCTAATAACATATTGGTACTGCGGAACTATATTAACATAATATGGACTCTTTGAAAGGCTTAAACAGTATTTTAAATTTTAGAGATATGTTTTATCTATTAAATTCTTAATTTCACCAACATCACCTTGAGGGCTGGAAGTCTTCCGACAGTCCGTTTCACAAGGCATTTTCTTTTACGAACTGTGAAATCGACTCCCGGCGGGGGTCTTCCCTAAGAGATACGACCTCCAAATGTTCAAAATTCGAGTATACACCTCCCTCAAAGGCCGGCAACGCACCCACTAAAAATGGGTGTCTATATGCTGCGATAACAGCCCTTTTTGGGCGTCGCGCAGGCCTGTTTGCCCCCTATTATATTTAAAAAAAACTTACTGTATATAATATAGCAGATGTGCAATTATTAAAGCCATTTCTGTTTACTTAAAAATGCTTGTTGTTTAATATATCTTAATTTCAAAGCTAATCTAACTCATGTATGTTTGAATAGACTCCAAATATCTGCCCATAATATTTTCACACAAGCAACGTCCGTTAACAACTAGAGCCTGAAATCTAGCATAAATATTAGACTATTCTAAGCAATCTACGTGAGTTGTAGCCTTCCTTCCGTACGTCATGGTCCAATTAATTCGCACGGAAACGGATATATCAACACGCAAATGACTTCATACAACTCAACAAGCATCAACTGCCTTGCTGAAGGTAATGCGGGAATAATGAAGATATGAATATTTTAGTGTTTCAAAATCTTCTGAAATTCTATGATATGTTTTCTCTTCAATTTCAATCAATGTGCATATTATGACGTATTTGTCTGTACTTTTTTAAAGCGGTAAATTATTTAAAGATCTAGATTTGTAAAGTGTGGTCCAGTTTATATGAATTAGGACAGTAGACATTCTGAAGACGTGTAACAGGGTATGGGGACACATGTCAGTATATATTTTGATATTTTTAAGGCAAGTACGTTATCAGAGTGTTGTACCTACGGGAATCAAATTTAGGACCCGTAAATTCTGACGTAGTGTATTAACTATTTTATTTAATAACTAGCTGACCCGGCAAACGTGAGCTATACACGTATATTATTTCTAGGAAACAGTTTTTTAGTTCAATAAAAATAATTACCTACTATAATAAAAAATAGGATTTGATCGTAGAGGGGTGAAATTTTTCCAATGCTGTATCATAAAAAAATAAAAACAAAAGACTGTCTAAAAAATAAAAATAAATTTTTTGGGGTGGACACTTATCACATAGGGGTTTGAAAGATAGATAGTAGCCGATTTTCAGGCTTACTGAATATGCATAAAAAATTTCATAAGAATCGGTCGAGCCATTTCGGAGGAGTATGGAAAGAACATTGTGACACGAGAACTTTATATACCTATTAGATAATGAAAATCGTCTCTTTTTTAATGAATATAGTCTTATTACATTACCATATTTTGTATTACCATCTCACTACTTACAACTAAGTTTCCATTCATTTTTGTCCAAGTTTAATGAATTCTATAGGCAGCGGAAGGACCGCCGCGTCGATTGCATTATGCAGTAAGCTCATGCACTGCATTCAAAGATGACTGATTACGTAATAATTGCCGTTAGGCACATGATTATTGAACTATTGACCTGTTTTGAACGCGAGCATTGATTTTCCATGTTTGAACTAACTCGGACAATTTATTTAAAGCTGTAAATACTATATTTACGCTATCACAGCGTCCACAAACAACAACTAAAGTGAAAACGAACATCGCGGCTATATCTTCCTGCTAAGGCGCACCGCTATGTGAAACCAACTGCCATCTGAAGTATTTCGTAACCAATTCGACTTAGGTTCTTCAAGAAAAGAGCGTACGAATTTTTAAAAGGCTGACAATGCATTCGCGAGCCGATTGAGTGTCCATGGGCGGTATTACTAAACATCAGGTAAGCCTACTGCCCGTTGGCTCTTGTTCTATAAAATTGTTATGTCAGCATGATATTTAATCAAATCAAGTTATTGAAAGTTACAGAAAGAAAAAAATAGTAAGATAGTTACGACTCGCGTTCTATGACCAAAGATTATCTATAAAAGATTTAAATGAAATAATCCTAGATAATTTGAGACAGCCAGATGTGCATGTGTTAATCCAATTGCCAATGTTCAGCATCAGTTTCGCCGCCCATCTATGTACTCGGGAACATTATAAGAGTACAAAAACAGATCGCCTGGTATTTTTCACTCGGCAAAGCTTTAGTTGTAAATCACAAGCCACTCGCAACGCTTATGGGAGCGTGGTTTATTTTAAAATGTAAACTTTTCAACAATAACACTAGTTTCGTATTTGTAAATCGGTATATTATGTCTGCATTGGCTAGGGTTGTACTAAACCTATTTTAGTTATTGGCTAAGTTTACGAAGTATTTTGGACCGATATTAAAAATGTACGAAATGTAATGTACCTAATCACGTTTGTACTAAAATTACTTTCATCACAAATAACGTTGTTTTGTTTGGTTATTCTTAAAATGTTGCTTACAAACAATATCGAAGCAAATCTAATCGGAAAAACGCTTTCCTTGAGCCAATAATTGAGTAATAACCATTACGGAATAAGGATAATAAAGTAAGACAAAGTTAGAACAAATGAAACTTTCCTAAAATCACATCCGGCGAACCGTTTTCGCGCCTCTGTCTAAATAAAGTTGAACAACTGTTATTTCTAAGAATAAAACTGCAACGTTTTAAACAATTTTTAACCAACTCAAAAAACATGAAGAGGTTATTTTATTAACAAAAGCTTGCGTTCGGCACACTAATACATTTGTAGATAAGAAATATATACTTCATTTAAAGTGACACTTATAGGCAAACATAACAAATACGAAGAGAAAAGAAATACATCGACTTATAAATTATAAAAACTAAAGGAAAATCTGAAAATAATGTGAGGGGAGAACAACGGATATCCAGACCGTATTTCGTTTATAAAGCTCAATCAGGATATCAGTGAGTTTTGGCCAAAATACGTTCTTCTGAAAGGGTGATATGCCTATCAAAAGGAATGACGATTCTAAATATACCCACATATATGTTAGACTTTTTGTAGTCTTAACATCGCCATCCAAACAATCACTTATTGACATCACAAATATACTAAGTTTGATTTATACTGATAGGATATGCAATTCAAATTATAACAGGAGAAATTTTAATATGAAAAGCGTAAATCATAAAGCCTATATTAAATTTAAAAAAAAACATCAGATTTCTTTAACTGTTTCAGGATCATTTGTCAATCTAATAGTGCCTGTGCCTGACACACGCTGTCGACTTTACCGTTCGAGCGAATGTTAAATAGAAAGAAAGTCCATTGGTGCACAGATGGGTATCGAACCTACGACGTCTGAGATGAGTCGCGCGCTAAACCCACTAGGCCAACACTGCACTTCTGCAATAAAGCCTATATAGCAAATTAAATATGCATATAAATATACAGAATAAATCAAAACTTTCGTACGTGAAACAGTGCAAGGGCATTAAATTTTAATTTGCTTATGACAACCTCCGCCTTTTGTTACTTATAAACTTTAAATAGTGGGAAATGTGCGGCTTTTATCTCGCTTTGTCATATCTTGTTCAACATTTCTTTGAAGTTACCACGTCACATCTGCATTAAATTTTGCTTTATTCAAAACTGTTTTAGAGTAAGACGTACAGTTACTGTTTTAAAGATGTTTTTATCAAACATGTGTACGGAAAATAGAATCAAAACTTGATTATGTTTGTATTATTTTTAAATAAATGACAATATGAATTGTCCCTTTTGGGTTATATTTCAAAAAGAACATTAAAATGTGCTTCATGCATATCATAAATTTCAAAGGCCATTTACAATAAATTATCGATATTAATAAGTAAGGTTAAGGGTTGGAAATAATGGCGGGACCATTCATCGTCCGATAAATTGTTAGAGACACTGTATTGAGATTACGTGCTTCAATATCCGGAGTCCCTCATACAACGATTCGCTCGACTAGTTGGTCGATTAATCCATAAACTTATGTTAAAATGTTTAAACTTTTCTGTTTGGCACTGTCGAGTTTTATGATACAGTATCATCTGCTCCCTTAGTCTGTAAACTTAATATATGATTCTTCTAGAAAGTTAACTATTGCCACTAAAATGACCTTATTTTAAGGACGAAGCCCGATTTTTATATAGTTTAATATCACAACGGTATCGCTATCGTTATTGAATTAATAATTAAATTTAAAAACATAAACATTCCAGGCCCTTGTCGGAATCACCACTACCACTTTAACCAAAAGATTGCCTGATTATCATTCTTTAATATTTTTTTCAAAATAACAAACATACATAAAATTGTGACTTTCCTTTTCATTCAGGTTAAATAGGCAAAGAGTGGTCCATGAGTTTCCAAATTAACTGTATAAAGCCTTAAGAAAACATGGTGTCATCTTGCCGGAAAATTACGATCCATTAAACAGGGGTGCTAGTAATTTGTATTCGGTTTCATAACTTATTGATGTCAGGAATTTTCTTTTATTATATAAACTAAATCGACTAGAAAACTTCGTTACGGATTGTTTTTGTAACACTTAATAATAAATAGAAAATGTGCTATATTTATAATTACGTCTGATGATTATTTTATACAATAATAAATAAATTATATTTGACACAATAAGGTGGAAATGGCCACCAGGGTAAAGAAAGAAAGGTCGTCCTCTTGCACGGTGAGAAGACGAGCTTAAAAAAGTTGGTGGAGAAGATTATGTGAAAAATGCTCAAGATAGAGAAAGATGGAGCCAATTGGAGGAAGCCTCTACTATAAGAGGTCATTGAAAAACAATTTATTTTGAATTTATTTATTTCTAATTATTTTCTGTATAAAAATTTAAGAGTAAAAAATTATAATTTATTTATTTTTGTAAAAATGGATAAACGTTTTTAATAAATGGCCAAATTAATTAATTAAATTACATATTCAGTAACTTGATAAGTTAAAGTACTTGTATAATGACAGCGGTGTATATTGTAATAGGATAGAATACGGATCCCGATGACCCTATCAAGTGCTCACGCAAACAATATTGGGCGTTGAAGGATCAAATTAACATTCCTCAGTCGATTTAACAGATTAACACCAATCTCACTAACGCAGGTATTCGGCGAACGCGACCAAACTGCAAAACTGAGAAACAGACCTCAACACTTAATCCTAACTAAACTATTACACTACATAAATTTATTCAGCACAGATCGCTAATACATCAGATAAACTTCGTCTTCAACAATGCGATAGGACACGGAGTACACGCGAATTTCGACCTTATTGGCATCGATGAAGTTAAAGTATACATTGTCAGTGGGTTGGACGAAAACTTTAAACTGTCAGCCTCATTACTAAGTTGACTGGGACTTGCCACGGATCGCAAACTGTGCTTTGATCTTTATAGCGTCTAATTAATTGCTCTAGGAAAGATTAACTGTATTGACAGGTAACGATGTACAAGAACTTATAATGTAATTATCGTTGCGTGCGGATAACGAATTTGGGGTTTATTAGCGTTTAATTATAAGTTATTGTTCTCATAGTGGCTTGTGTTACGAACTTTATCTCCAGCCCTTGAGGCAATTATTGGTTAATTATTAAGTATTAATCAATGAAATAAATACATTAACAAAATGATCGACGAAGATGTAAATTTGAAGAAAGACCCATAAAATATACGGACCAAGACTAAAAATCAAATTCGGCCCCAAATGCCTCTGCATCTTCTACCGCATTAATCACGAAGAGTGTTCAGAGAAGTTGTTCGGATTAATACCTGCAGCTGAGTTTTAGTTTTTTTTGTTACATTGAATATGACACTATAACAGTAAGTATAAAAGTTATATTTATGGACATCCCTAGTAGTAAAAGCCTCCTCCAATGTATTCCACAATTTTCTTTTTTGTGTTTTCTCCAGCTATCTCTCGCTTGCTGCCATCGAAATTTTGTCTGTTTAGCACAATACTCCAAGTACCAAACATAAACTGATCAATTGCTAATATACGCTTATGATATCACATATTCCACAACAGAGCTGTTAAGGCAGTTTTTGCCTCGCACCACCACTTTGATGAGAGCGTACCAATTGTTAAAAGGCCGGCAACGCATTAGCGAGCCCTCTGGCAATGTAAGTGTCTATCACTAAACATCAGATGAGCCTCCTGAACATTAGCCCTTTGTTATATAAAGAAAAAAATGTAGCGGATAAAATATAGCAAGATCAAGAAGTGAATTCCTCGTTGTGATGAGAAATCTTGAGCTTATACACAGCTACTATATCATTAGAAGTTACCTTGACGAACTGTTTTCTTAACTTTTTCTGATAGTTACCAAGATAAAACGCAGTTAAGTGTGCTTGAACTAACAGATAAGAACATTGTCGTAAATAAACTTGTGTGAAATAAAGAACACGCAACACCATTTATTTACTTAGTTTCATAGTTTCTTTCTATTTTCTATGTTAAATGCATCCAGCTTAGTCAATGTTAATTATATTAAGTTAAATTAAACACGACCAAGACAAGATGTATTTACAGGCTAATTATATTTTCCCTATATATCGAAGTCATGTTAAAAGCCAGATACAAGGTGTAAGAGGTCTATATGCGACCTAACTAAATTTGGATCTTAGTTATTCCGACGCCTTGCCATGCTTGTTCTTCATCTTACGAGCAATTAGAATTAGTAACTAACACTGATCCTATTTTATTTTAATTGTACTTGCGTTTTAACTGTTACACTTTCAGGTAACTGTATTAGAAGATGCATTGCCTTGTAAAATTGCAAAATAACAAAATTTATTTTGCTTTTTGCTTATTGCATCTCCTTACAAACATTGCGTAAAATAAAAAACTTGGCGATTAAAAACAGTGGCGGTGAGTTTATTGCCAGTTCTTCTTTTCCGTTCTACGCCTTTGATTTGAGAACTGGCAGTAAATGTAAAATTAGAAGCATTTCATATATATTTATTTTTTGTCGTCCATAAGTGTACATTGTGTTACCTATATGAATAAATGATTTTTGAATTTTTTGAATATCAAATATTTATGGTAAAATTGTTTATGCAAAAACAATTAATATTGTATTTTTAATAGAGACATAAAAGTAATAGTCAAATGGAATAGACCTATCGTGGTGCAAAATAACAAAAATAACGTCAGGTGTGCACTTGTGCTCGTAAAGGCAATACATTAATTTTGTATAGTGCACCGCACCCGTCACGAAATATAAGCACTTGTAAATGAAAATATGTAAATAAAATGGAAAATATTAAAGCTTTTTACAAACTTTTTTAACTGTTTTAGTTTGGGTAAGTTAAATCGAGAGATGTGTTCACATGTATTTTAATAAGTATGTACGAATTTTATTATTGAAGTTATACTTCTTTTTTTATATTTTTACGATGCGCGCGCACACCGTCACAAAAAACTGACACCCTGACATCGGCATTAAAAATGTCCATTTCATTTTATGAAGAAATAATTTATTTGTGATATTTAGATAAACTTTATTTAAGTAGATAATGCGTTATAATAAAACTTTCAATGTATGAAATACCTTTTTTCTATTTTAAAAAGATTTTTATCTTGTTACGCCAAAGAAGTATAACTTCTAACGCGTGTACATAAGTACACGCCTATGTTTTTATTAAACTAGAACGTCGAATTTATAAATAAATAAACACTACATAGTGCCAATACGAGTATGTGATGTTTTTAAACGTGGATCATAGATACGGAAGTAGTCGGACTGGGATTGTCTTCTAGCTGAAAAAACTGTCATACAAATGTATTTTACGCATGATTGAACAGGGGTCGAGTATTCGCCTTAATGAAAATCTTCAATACTACGAAATGAGGGCCCGGTGATATTAATTTCTTAGCTCTAGCAATTTTATATATAGTTTAGTTGAAAACGTGACCAATGCTAAATCTTATATTGAAATTGTTTGACAAATAGTATGCAGATAAAATAAATCACGTGTTCATATAGCGCAATCAAAGAGAGAAAGAAAAAAACTAAATCTCTAGTCATATATAATATATATATCATGAAGGCCAGTAACATCCAAATGGGACGTGGCACAGACATATTTTTGCGTCTGAATAAATATCGATTTATGCTTTTAGGAAGTGTAGGTTTCTTTAGGATAGTTTCTTCGTCGAAAGGTTTAGTTAAGAAATATTTTGTCTGTGTGTATAAAAAACTTCATTGATTCATAGTCAGTGTTCATAGATACGTTATCTACGTATCTATGAACACTGACTGTGATACACAATGACAATTGTCTAAATAGCGAAAGGATGAATTATCTTAAAATTTAAACAATACTCGAGTTAACATTTTGATAAACGAAACCTAATTTCCACCTGAATATTTTTTTCAAACATAAATTAAACCTACATGAGATAAAACTTGTGAACAATTTCCAGAATTATACTGCACTAAACCGATTATGTTCAAATTAATTTAGTTTATCGTTTATCCGTGACATTTAATAGGCAATTAACGGTTCTAAAACGCAACCCGGTAACGTCCGCGATGGGCCTGTTAAGCCCACCGTATTCTATTACCTAACCAAACAATTGGGGCTACTGATAAGTAAGCGGCAGTAAGCAAATCTTGCTCGGTCGTTTTATTCACTAGTCGACTGACTATACCAATACCTACTACTACCTACCTACCTACTTATATCATATTTCCATTAAAGAAAGTTATACTGCGCGTATTTATGGCGTTATTCATACAACTTCTATTTTTTTTATAGGCAAACGGGCAGTAGGCTCATCTGATGTTAAGTGATATAGCCGCCCGTGGACACTCTCAATGTCAGAGGGTTTGTGAGTGCGTTGCCAGCTTTTTGAAGAATTGGTATTGGTTCGCTCTTTTCATGAAGAACCCTAAGTCGAATTGGTTCGGAAATACTTCAGTGGGCAGCTAGTTCCACAAAGTGGTAGTCGTAGCAAAAAACTGCCTGGAAAAACGCTCAGTTGTGGAACGACGGACGTCGAGCTGATACGAGGTGGTATGAATATGATTTTATATCATATGTAGTTGTGTATTCATAAATCATCATTTTCGCTACTTTACGATCAGGCAATCCGTCTTAAAGTTGAGATAATAGATAACGATTATTATTTTCATCAACGTTTGCAAACAACAATTTAAAATACAAAAAATATTTTGCTTTGCACGTTATATTTGCTTTCGGTCAAGACTCTGTGCACCGGTCGTTGAGATCGACAAGGATCAGTGAAGCTCTCTCGTTGAACTAGCGTTTACCACTGTTTAAACTGAGCATCGTGCACGTGCGCTTGTAGTAGCGATTTTCACCATAGGTGCAACTCAGTTTGAAATTTTTAGATTTTTAGACGTAGAATAGAATAGAAATTCGAAGATATAATTTAAAAATATTAAAAAGTTGTGCTCATGTGTGAATGTTAATAGCTGCATCATGAGCATACCCCACATACAAACCTTCACGTACATACACTCACTTTTACACCATCACACAACACAGCCAAATTAGGTACCGCGTAGTAAAATGTATTGAATAATAAATTGTTATTGCTTGTTTCCTTTTGTAAATTTTTGAACCTTTTTGTAGTTGAATATTATGTATTCCATCTTTGCTTATATTTTATTGTGATTGTTAGTTATTATAAATAATTTTTGTTAGCTGTAGGATTACGAAATAAATAAATCGTATTATGTACTTAATACTGATACCTATTTGTTTTTGGGTATTGAAAGCTATAGGCTACAGCTTTAATAATTAGGTATCAATTTTAAGTGACTTTTACGATACAAATAGTATCCAATGCGTCATTATCTAACCACTAATGAAATTGCTTTGCGAGGTTTATTAAGTATATTTTTGTTGGGTTTTAAAACTGAAGATATGAAAATGTTCCAAGTATATGAATACATACTCGATAACAATGTAAACTAAAAATAAAATCAATATGCTGATGTTTTTGTTATCTGCTTTATCAAATCATCAGCTTTCGAGCTTTGTTCCGATAACACTTCTGATAAGTGACAGAGTTACGTCGATTTCTACCTTTATCTCGTGATGGTAATTTGGCCAAATACCAGGTATTCTACTTTTAATCAATGTTTTTACATGACTACTATTTTTGTAATAAAAACAACAACTTCGTCATTAGACATTATACCTGACTAGTTTAGACTATATATATTTTCACAATATTCAAAACAAAACTGCGTGAATGCGACAGAAGATGTTATAAAATTATTGTAGTCTAACATAACAGTGTAATCTTTATATATAAAATTCTCGTGTCACAATGTTCGTTCCCATACTCCTCTGAAACGGCTCGACTGATTCTTATGAAATTTTTCATACATATTCAGTAAGTCTGAGAATCGTCTACTGTCTATATTTTAAACCCCTAAGTGATAAGGGTGTCCACCCACACAATTAGTTTTTTTATTTTTTAAGTAATTTTTTGATACATCATACAAAAATACATACAACCCTTAACTGTCACCCATCCACGATCAACCCTTATTTTTTATTATAGTCGATAGTTATTTTTATTGAATTAAAAAATCGTTTCTTAGAAATATGGCAAAACGACATTTGCCGGGTCAGCTAGTTTAAATGTAAGAATTATTTTTAAGTGGACCTTAGGAATTAAACAGCAGTACTCAGAATCCTCCGTTACGGTATCTCTAACGGATGATTAATAATCTCTAAAGAATTATTGATTGCTCACTAAGGTGTTAACAGTTATTTTTCTTCATAAGCACATCATCAAAGCGCGAATTTATATTTTTATATGTAACCAAATTGGTCATTTATACTACTATTAAATGGTATAAATGATTTCCAGCTATGAAATGTAAAATAAAAACAATTGAATGTCACGGCGGGCGGTAATCGACACCTGTGACAATGAATGCCCGCTGCACTTTCATTATATCGGTTCGATACATATCTCTTTAGTACTTTATTTCCTGAAAAATATTTTGTTGTACATAATTGATGCAATTTACTGCTAGTGGAAATTAAGAACGAAACTTCGAAACACTCTTAACTGAAAAATTCAGCCCAGCCAATAAATTCGAATCAAACAAATTGCGAATCAGCATTTTTTAATTACATTAGAAATGTTCACCAACTAAGGTTGTAAATTAACGATTTAGCAGTTCTCAAAAGTTTTCGTACACTTTTCCCTTGTTCTCGTAACCTCTTAATTGCGACCCCATTTTTTACTCGTGCTAAATTTCAGTTTAATCAGTCGGACAGTCGCGAAAATCTTACGACGTAATATAGGATTGTCGGAAAAAAGAATTCACTGTAATAACCTTTAAACGGTCCACTCAAAGCGTCTTATTTAAATTGTTCGGGCTTTAAATTGCTGTGAATTCAGTAGACAATTTTTATGAATGCATTTACTATACTTATCTTATTTCGTTAAGTACTGTATTTAGGTGTCGAAATGTGAAGGCACAGTTTTGAATCTAATTCAATAACACTTTAATACAAATTATGAAAAATAAAGAAATGTAAGATCGTAAGATAATTCTTTAAATAAATAATATTTAAAGAATTATCTTACGATCTTAAAATTGTAAATTACGATACAAAATATCTGAGTAATTCTTCATTTAAAATGACACATATTTACTTATTGATAGATGTAATAACTTACATGTACTGTTCGTATAGACAAGAGTAAATAATGTATTTTTACGTATTTTATTACTCTAACGTAACACGGTAATCTCCAAAACAGCTACACTAGTTAGCAATAAAAGGCATTGTTTACATTAAAATGAGGTACAAAAGTCGCGTGAATTTAAAATATATTTCAAACATTGCGTTGTTTTTTTTATAATTTTTTTAACCAACCATTTTATTATACACATGTAACGAACATTCCCTCCAACCTTTTGAGGTCTGAGCTTCAGATTTCTGTATCATGTTCATGATCATTTGTAAATCTAATAGGCAAGTAGGTGATCAGCCTCCTGTACCTGACACATGCCGTCAACTTTTTGGGTCTAAGGTAAGCCTCACGATGTTTTTCTTCACTTCGTTAAATGCACACATAGACAGAAAGTCCAACGGTGCCCAGCCTGGGATCAAACCTACGACCTCTGGGATGTGAGTCGCACGCTGAAGCCACTAGGCTGCATATTGTTTCATGTGACTCTTAAACAATGAACTTCGATCAGATATAAATCCACAAAAGTTAACGGATAAAACTTTTCGTAGTCTCAATAACGAGCAAACTGCTTGGGGGTGCGGATCCCTTATTTAACTGACAAATACCTACACGTAATTTAGGTGTGGTTTTCACATAAAGGCCTTGATGTAGCGAAAACGTTATAAATCTCGGACACGGGAGCGATTTATAAGTAGCTGATTTGTTTAATTCTATTGGGAATAGTTGTAAATAGGCAGAGTTCTATAATAAATCTACTTGTTTACGATACGGTACTATGTGTCTTGGGTATGATTCAGAGTCGAACCCAAAGGCAAAATAGGACTGTAAAATTTTCGAAAATATTATTTCAAAAAAATGTTTTATGTTTAGGAGGTGTGTAATTATTAGTAAGGCTACAAAGGGATATAATTACCTTCAAAATATTTAACATAAAACAGAAATAAATCAGTGACTCAACAAACTTTTTATGTCTGGGCCTCAGATTTCTGTATCTGTATCAAGATAATTTGTCAATCGAATATGCAAGTAGGTGATCAGCCTCCTGTGCATGACACACGCCGTCGACTTTTTGGGTCTAAGGCAAGCCGCTTTCTTCGCGATGTTTTCCTTCACCGTTCGAGCGAATGTTAAATGCGCACACAGAATGAAAGTTCATTGGTGCTGAGCCGGGGTCGAACCTACGACCTCAGAGATGAGTCACAGATTGGTCACTAGGCCAACACTGCTCAAAATATTTTATAGACAAGTTATATGTCACATTATTACACAAGAGTAGAAATTATCCACGAATGCTATATTTACATACACTTTGTATGTAGTTTATTAAATCTTGTAACCATATACATATAGTCTACTAAGAGCAGAGTAACCAACTTAGCTGTCAAACATAAAAGTCAATAGCCTGTGTAGGCAAGACCCCAACATTGTCATCGTTTAAGCCGTACATTAGCGAAACTTGCGCAGTTCCATCCACCACCTGGGACCCAACACTATCCAATATTTTATACTGAATATACTGGGAATACTATAAATTCTAGATGGCCACGCTTTTCGCAATTCGCTTTTAACTGATTAATGTTTCTTATTTTGTATATATACTTTTTAGAAGTATAACTTGTAATCAAATAATTAAATTGTTTATGTATGTGTGTACAACTGTACATTTACTAAATGACGCTGTCACGCAGCGGAAGTTTGATTAATTTTATCATCAAATTTACCTCGCCATATCGCTATGTAATCTTCAATAACCTTTTAAATTAACTTGTTTATAAACGCGTTATAAGAACATTGTCGTTTATTTTAAACTAGCGGACCCGACAGACGTCCTGTCTTAACTATGAATATTGATTTCAAATTGGTATAATTAACTTAAAAAATATTTCAAATCAGAAACAAAGTGTTTATTATTTTAATGCTTTATGTAACAACATTCTATGTTTGTTTTTCTGGCTCATAATTATTTTATATGTATTTTATCAATATAATAACTCTGATCGAAACATTTGTTTTAAACGATATTCATTTTTCTTACATCCTCTTTGACGATATTTGCAGCACGCATTCTGTCAATAACATCAAAAAAGTTTGAGGTGGTAAATTTTCTTATTTTCCGCGCAGTTTTTATTTTTTTCTTTCATAAGAACCTTCTCCTGACAATAACAAACACAACAAAATAAGAATTATATTATAGAAGTGACAAAAATGTAACAAAAGAATTGTTTAATCGTTACATAAATCCTCGAAATTTTGGACGACTTTATCTCAAGCACTTTACATATTTATAGAGTTTAAGAATGTCTGAGAGGATTTCGACATTTCTGAGTATCTCCCATTACGGTACAATTATGAAAACAAAACATTTTAACAATTATTGTATTGGTAACCCGACACAAAATGAAACAATGTTTTATACTGAGTTGTTTATTATTTTTGTTACTATAAACACATTTTAACAACTATTACCACGAGCTAATTAACACTATTAAGAAAATAACATACAAAAATGTATGTGTTATTCAGTGTTCAAAGAAATGTTTTATTGAGGTTATAAACTTTTGCTTTGAGTGATAACAATCATTATATATATTATTTTGTTCGCAGACCTTGGTGCCACAGAATTTTCTTTGTACCTTTTACTTTGCAAGAACGCAGCCATTGTAAATGACGTCATTTGTTTTTGTTTTTGTAGCTTCTAGAATATTCGAAATAGTTATTAACACTCTCGCATTACTCACGCTTCATTCTTAAAAACAGCATACATACCTGAAAAGAGACAAGAAATTTAAAGCGTCCAACATTTGAATTATTATTTTGAAAAGTGCCGACAGTTACCGCGTCACATATTTGCTTTGTGTGCGGCGAATTTAATAGTAGGATCACGGATTCATTATGTGAGGTCAGCAATATTAATGCTTATTTTATTTTATAAACTATTGGGAAAAATTAAATAAATGAAAGTAACATTTGGTAAACCTAAACTAGTAAATTAGTTTGTATCTATTTATTTTAACTTTGTTACAAAAAACAAATAACATAAATTATTAGGGATGCAACGAGCGGGCTTATCACTAACAAATGATCTCTTCCTAACTAGCGTTTGTTAAGGAAAAAACTAAATAACAAAGACATAAGAGTTCAAGAAATGCATAACCAAATCAAAAATAAAATTACAAGTAACACTAAAAATTTATAGAATAACCAAACTTAATCTAAAATAATACAACACATTATAAAAAAAGTGAACATCTAATTTACACACGAAACAAAAAACAAAAATAAGAAAATTATTAGGAAAAAGACAATAAGATAATACAAAAAATAAAAAATAATTAACTAATTGGGACTAAAATAATAGAAGTTTTGTCAGTTCACTCAACGGATAATAAAAATGGTCCGTTAACTTCGTTAACAAAGCGAAACATATGTGCCCTTATCAGAAATTTACAAGTTTGGTTAGCAAATATTGTTTGTACCGGTACATCAGCTTTCCAAGAAATGCATCTTTATTTAACAAGAATTAGACTTGCACTTAAATCTTTCCAACGAACGCATTTTGATAGGTTTTCCTATAAACGGCACCAGACTAAGTACAATGAGAAGGTACTTGTAGGTACAACAAACATACGTATAGGAGTGAATGAAAGCAAGAAGCGCCGGCGCAGCGTGCATTGCCCTCGCACCTCCCCCCTCCCAGTGCAAGACTGACGGCATTCCGCTGCGCTTCCTGACCAAGGCAAGTGCAAACTAGTACGATGCAAGTACCCCCTTGCCCCTCAACTCAATTCCTTCCCGGCTAGCCATCACAAAGGAGTCCTGTTTTATGTGTAGAAAGTTCGATTTTCGATTCATTTTCTAACTAAACGTACATCGTATGTACGTTGTATGTAGTGGTGATGCTTATTCTTGTATTTTTAATTTTTAATAATTATTGCCATTCAACAAGCTTAGGAGCTTTATGCAAGCTCATATACAACTCTACAGATAGTAAATTTACATTCAAAATCAAGAACATATAATATGGTTACATATCTAAGATCTAAAACATATTTCCATGGAATAAACAGCGATTTTTTTCTCGCGTATATTTCAGTTATTCTTAATAGGGTATTGTTAAAGGGAAAGGATCTTTCCATTCATATTATTCAATTCGATATTGAATTGATATAGAGCTTTTTAAATAATCAAAATATCATATTAGATCACAGTGAAACAACCTTTAAGCCCGTTATTCGCTCACAAAGAGCTCTTTGTACACGAAAACATTAACTTATAAGATTCTTGAGCTCTATCTTATTATTTAAAAGCGTTCGCTTGTTACATTATTAAGTATACTTCTCATTTTATTTGTGTACATTTACAGTTACTATTATTTTAGTATTTATTTAGTAGCTAAAGAAATCATTTTAATAAGTTATTATTATTATTAAATTCAGCCATAATTATAAATAACCGTTCCCCATTATATATTTATTTAGTTTATTAAAGTTATCATAAAATAGCAATAATAAATCAATCTCATAGAGACACGCTGTCGACTTTTTGGGACTAAGGCAAGCCGGTTTCCTCACGATGTTTTCCTTCACCGTTCGAGCTAATGTAAAATGAGAACATAAGAAGAAACTCCATTGGAGCACAGCCGGGGATCGAAACTACGACATTAGGAATGACGCTGAAGCCACTAGGCCAACACTGCTTTAGCAATAATAAATTTACGATATTAAATGTATAATATCCACACAGCTATTCTTAAAATACACTAGAATTCGCTGCACGGAAATACTTCCGCGTGGCAGCACGAAATAGTATTATAATTCTCCAAACAATACGTTACCAAAAACTAATCAACAAACACAATTTCCTCTGTTCTGTAATTATCGTGCCGGATATTCACTACAGCCTAATCCTTAAAAATTTACATCGGTATAAAAAGTCACAACACAAATTCGAAAACTGAACGAAAATTGAAAATGGTCGAACGTAAAACAAATCCCGATTGAGGTTCCAAAGCCTATTCGTAACTTATTCATATATACATATAATCCGGCAGTGTCGAAGCAAAGCAAAAAGTACCACCCCGTAATAGTCAGTCTACTGAAAAGCGTTTCCACGAGGCTTTTAAGCGCTTATCTTGGAAAATGATACCCACGACCGGACGCTGAAAGGCTGTGACGGCAATTTGCTTACATTAGGACATACTGGCATCGAATGTGTTAAAAATATAAAAGGTTATCAAATTTCATATATTTTGACCACGTCTTACCGGAGACGGAAGCCGGAAGCTCTTTTTCATGCCTTAATGATTTGTAAATCTATGTGTATTTTGATAAAAAAACTTCACTTTGATCAATTGTATCTTACGAGTTACTTCATTAAACCCAGTTCGCAGCATAAGCTGTTGTTTGTCAATTTAAAACTTAAAGTAATGTTCAAGAACGCGTCTGATCTAGTACGATTGAGCCAAGAAATTGAGTCGGTTATATGCATTGACCAGGGAGAAATCAAATCCCTTACAAAATTACGATATATCTACAATAATATATGACAGTAATCTTACGAGTAAATGTTATTTAAAAAATGCGTAGTAAAAGGTGCGACAGTTGAGTCAAATTTAAACAATGAGGCTTGTACTGGAGTAACGTATAACACGTATATTTTACTCTATATTGATTTGCGAAACGCAGTCATCTATGAAGTTAAAACAGATTCAGTTACGCCCTGTTTGGAATGTAACGCTGTTCAGTTAGTTCAGTGCATCCATACTGAATTGTTTTCAGCAATATAGGCATACAAAGCGTTGAATTCCTTTTTTATTTGAGTGTACATGACTTCAGTTTGTATTCCGTTAAATGAAATACTTTGGATCTACAATATCATTGAGATTTTTACGTACAATTTACGAATGTTAAAACGCCTTTTATAATAGTGGTGTGTTTTTTATCTGGACTATTGAACTGACGTAAATAATTAATAAAATAATCAAATGAGTGAAATGTAACTTTTATTTTAAAGATATAATTTTCGTAAAATAAAATTACCATTTAGATATTTTTTGCTGGCTCTTAGTAAAGAAGCTGGTGGTCTTAAAGTGTGTCTTTTTCTGCGCACAAAAATGGTGCGTAAAACGTGTGTCCTTACAGATAATAACCATGGACGAATGATATCTATTAATATGAAATATATTGAAATTTCGTACTGAAATCATATCACGTATAAAACAAAAACCTTTTAAAGGGAGAACGAGGGAGGTTCAATAAAGCATAACAACAAAAACATATTTTTGATTGAATTTATAAAACCTTTGACAGACTTTTTTAATAAATAAAGTAAACATATAGTGATAAACAAGAATATTAAAGACCAATCGATTTTCATAATGAAATTGGAACCGCGGCTCTTTGTCATTCCAATTATTTAAAGGGAAAGTGTTGATGTTACGACGAATAACAAGATTAGCACCACGGCTTCCTTGTGCTTTTATTGAATTGCTTCGGGACTCGATAACCTGAGCCGACTCGATAACAAATTTATCGAACCTGTAACTTAATCTTTATTTTAAATTATTCAATGTCAAATATTAGACCACAATATGAGAAATGTGGTACAAGTTGAAGGCAATGGAATACAAGTGTAAAATATAGTATTGTCTTTGATTGACATAACTTTTACACATTTAAATAAAAAACTTTTTTGACCTTTTTATTTAAAAGTGTAAAAGATTCATTTTTTAGATGGCATTATACCTACTTGTATTATTAATTCTTTACTTCAGTAGATATTGTGGTTAATGCTTTCTAGTTTAATCCGTTACTAATTAATGTTGAACTTATTATTATAACCCAATTTTCAGAACTTGCAAAGCTCCTATGGGGTTTCTTATTTAAATCAAATCTTTAATCACTTGTTGGAGGGTATAAAAATATTAAAGATAAACCGATTAGCAATGATAGAATATTTCAAATGAAAATCACAGCTGTTATCTAAACTGAAAATTGGAAAGTTTTGTAAATGTTCAATTGCTGTAAATCTGAAAACATCTGTGAGCACGGCAATAACAAAGAGTTATTGGAATAAAAATATTTTTTTGTAAGTTAAATGAATTTTTTATTTGAACCATTTATGTGTAACACTAAAAAAATTGCATTTTTAACAACGAAGATCTTAATTATGTGCCAGTAATTATAACTAGAAATTACGTAGCTAATTTCCGTATATTCAAATAATTTATTTGACAATAGGTCAAATCATGTGTTTCTTTATATTGTAATACTAAAGTAAAAAAGATGAAACTTGTTTTTGTTCCTCCCACAAGAGACACTTAATTTGTTCATATTATTATTATTAGCACAAATTCTCTTTGACAGAAATGTGATTCTAGTTCGCGTCTTAAAATTACATTTTCGTAACACGATTTAGTTTGAACAAAAAATACAACACTGATTTACGCATAACCCTGAGTGCGATGTTCCGACCGTTTGTTTTTCTATGGCTATTTCTGGTCGGTCGGTATTGTTTCTTGAATTATAGCTTAGTAGAAGGTTACGAAGGAAAGTAATGTGTTTCAAACACAGATCTGGTAACACAATTAATAACGATTGTTACAAATAATGAATGACTTTCATACATTTTATACTGTGTGTTTTTTTAAGTTTTCATAAAAGTATCTACAAAAACAAGCACATATTAAAAATAATTTTATTTTATCAAAAACTATCAGCAAGTTGCATAAGTAGTAGTATGATTAGTCATGTATATGATAAATTTTACCCAAGTTAGAGTTTTTTGAGATTTGAATTGTTGTTTTTTTAGTACAAATTCAAAATACATAAATTCTCAATGCATCTAATTTTACATGTACTGCCAGTTCTCAAATCAAGGACGTAGAACGGACGAGAAGAACTGGCAATATACTCTCCGCCAGTCTTTTTTAAAAGTTCTTCGTGCATAACCCGGGACGAGTCTCTGGCTGAGGGTATAATTAAATAATATTATAAAATTAAAAGGCTTTTTATTTCTGGCAAAATCAAAGTAAACCTCATCCTGTTATAATTTTTTAAAAGCAAATAAATTACACAAATTTCTTACTGATGTTTATCGTTGTTTAAAAATACCATTAAATGGCATACTGAAACATAAACCGCTTTTACTTTCAGCTCTCAATGAAGTGAATAACAAACACCTGTATGAAAAATGTTTAACGAATATTTTCATTGCAATTCATAAAGTCAAAAGAAAACGACAACTTTGATGGTAAAAAGATAAAGAAAAAGTGCGATAAAGTGATTCAATAAGCATCTTTATTTCGCTTGAAATGAGAAAAACTGTGTTCACGTCGGTATGTCGCGTTGGTATGTATGAAGGCTACGATTGTTTTCACTCGCGCCACTCTATTTCCACTGTAATGTGTTCATTCGTGAAAAACAATTTTCTATTCCATTGTTGATTAAGAATTTGTTTTGTTATGTCACTACTGGCAATATGTCGATTACAATATTAGATTTTTATGAGAATCTAACGGGTCAGAATTATGATCTAACGCCGCCCATGGGCACCAGAGATGGCCGGCCGGCCTTTAAACTTGTCATACCTACTATTTTCTTTAAAGACCCGTACTAATTTTACTTTTTAATGTACCGTTGTTATTGTTATTAGGTAGTAAGTTATGCTTAGATTTTAGTTATTAACTGTTAAATAAATTAAATATTTTTTTAAATTTAATTCTTTTATAAACAGTACAAGGCAAATGCAGTGGTAAAAGTTGTGTTAATTTCCACTTTGTTTTGTCTCGTGTGTATCAGTGTTAATTTAAGTTAAAAGGTTTCAAATATTTTATATTATTATATATTATATTATACAAAGGTATAGAAACTGTATTTTTATACAATTCTGAAGCGTCACATTAATATTATAAATATAAAAAAATCTTAAATTCTAATGAGACCATATTCAAAAATGTATCTATGTATCTATGGTCTTATTTCTTAACAAACTAAAGTCGCAAATATTAGATACTAGAATAACTAAGAAAGATTGAATTTAAGTTATTTGACACTTATTGTACGTTAGGGAATGAGGTGATGACTGTTTAATTACTATTATAATACCAATTTAGTAATGTAACTACTATATGAACCACGATAAAATGTGTGTCGTGGAATTATAAATAACGATTCCAATCGACTTTATCATAAAATACCATTTTATTTTGCATAGAAGTTTTGAGACGTTTAATGAAAGACCTAAACGTTCTTTGTTGAAATATTCAACGCAAAATTAAAACTCTTTCTAGGTAAGGCGTATAGAATTCTTCCAATATGAGATATTTATTTTGACCGAAACGTAGAGCGCCGTATTTTCAATAGATTATTAAATTTTATTTCCATATAATGATACTTATTTTGTAAAATTTATATGATTGAAATTTGTAATTTAGTATTAAATTAAAATGGCACAATAAATTACGCATGTAAGCAACGCAAGATTCTCATTTGTTAAAAAAGTGCTTGCGTACAAAGTACACATGTCAGAAGTAAAACTTCTTTGGCAAACTATTTTTTAACTCTTGTTCACATTTATACAAATCTAAAACTTTATGTTTCCGAGACTTAGAGGGAGGGAAAAAGGAGCTATGTTAGGAATTTAATGAATTTAATTGCCATTAAAAGTGTCAAAATGTAATACACATTATAAATTTATTTTTTTATATTTCTTCGTTACTAAAAACACGTGGCATTTTAATTTACAATACATCATTTGATATTTTAATAAATTATTTTGCATAAAGTATTTCATAAATTTACCCTTCTCACTCTCTCTCAATCGGTCTCAATCCCTCTCTCCCTTTTATTCGACAAAAACGCTGCACATCTTCGTGACGTTTTTTTTAAAAATTTTACCCTCATGCGCCTAAAGAAGTTTCACTTCAAAAATATCCTACACGTATACCTAATCCACCTGTACGGCTATCGCATTAATATTATAATAACTAATAGCCTAAGATTCGTTGACTTGGGTTTTACTAACTTCCTTAATAACTTAAGAAATAGACAAAGATGGTACAACTTAACGTAAGAATAATGTACGTGTTATATCCTAATATTAATGTTTTAACCAGCTTTTATTCAGGAAAATTGCAGTTAGAGTGATCTTATTAATGAACGTCGGGGCGCCTTTGTCCGGCGCTGGAGCATTTCCTGCACAATCGCCTTGACACCGAGTAATTAGAAAGAAAAATTCGTTAGACGCAGCGTATTTTACTTTTACTGTTCGAGTGAATAATGCGGATAATTTTTTAAATGTACCACAAGATATGAATCCATTATGAGCTTTTAAATGGATTCGCTTTGCGCTGTTACCTTAAATAGTATCTATATCTAGTTCAATTACGGGCGCAATAAACGATTAAAAACTTAAACGTACTAAATAGTTTAGGAAAGCGTTTGATGACCAAATATTACTTTCGCATTTTGTAAAGTCAAAATAAGTATTTTTTAAAAATAAAATAAAATTGGAGTTGTAATATTTTTTATAAAATGTATGTTCAGTGTAATTGTGATGTATACTACTTTGTAGTAGATTGTAGCTTATAGAAAATGCATCATAATATATGATGTGGTTGTACTTTAAAAAAGAAATAAAATAATAAGTACTTTTCTTGTTTTTACACTGGAATGATGAAGTTTTTTTTTTAATTTGACACAGTCCCAGTGACCCAATAGAAGTATATGTATGTTAAGAAACACCGAATAGATGCGAATTTTTATATTCACAGCTTGAATAATTCAAGATCATCAAGCCGACGTGAAATAAACAATAAACTAGACAAGTAGTTGTTTTTTTACACGACACACATTACTCTGCGTTCCGGTTGTAAGCTAGCGCGATGACCCTAGCATCGGCGACGACCTAAATTAAAAGCGTTCGCGATTATCTAGTGTAATTAATAATTTTACAACGAAAATTCTAAAGCCTCGGTATACAAATTAATTCGAAATTAACCTAAATTTAGTTATAAACGAGACAGTAATTTTTATAAACCAACGCAATACAAATCTAAATTAAACCGAAAACTGTATTTTTAGTAATTTTGGGTGCGACTTAATATGGATTACATTTAATAGTTATAAGAATGTTAAATCTATTCAAGCCAAGCGGCATTGGCCCAGAGGCTTCAACGTCCATTCGTTGGTACGAATACCGGCTGTGCAACAACGAACTAAGCAGATACAGCAATCTGAGACCCACTTAAAAGGTATGGTTTTTGGTATGTATGAATCGCTTTCGCTTATAGTTTTTATTTCAATGTTAGGACAATCTGCAGAAATTGAACAACTTTGTTGACTTTTGGGGCCTCTTAGTAGGTAGATTAAAAACCTCCTCCATTTTATTCGAGTCGTATAGAACTTTTAAACAAATACAACCAAAGCAAAGTATTTAAAAGCCAATGAACTTTAATCGCTTTTATAAAAGACAAAAATAGAACATATTATAAAGGGTACTGACATCGGTTTCGATTATAAAAGTAATTTAAGTATACAAAAAGCTTTCATGGTCACGTAAAAATTACCTCATTAAAATCTTTACTAAATTATAATACCCATCAGTCCAATAATGATGTCTCTTTTCCTCACATCGTCAAGACAATTAAGAGACAAATACAGAGTTACTCCAAAGATTAAGGGTGAGGTATCACGAATAGAACTATGTAAAACTATGTACAGTAATCCCGCCTATAACACGCTATATTATAACGCGATTTCCCCCTATATAACGCGAAGGTTTCTCAAGTTAAATTTCTGTAGTGTGAAATTTATAATGATTTGTTAAGTCCATAATTAGTTTTGCGTACCTTTGCATCTGTGTCAATTGTGTTAAAAAATTAAACTAAATAATTGTATTAAATTCGTGTTCCTTGTTTTTGAATTGTTAAAAAAACCTGTTTTACTCGAAACTACAACGCTTTCTATAACGCGGTCAGGGTCTACCGCGCTATAGGGGATGACTAGATCGTTACCCAGATGGCAATAACATTCAAATTAGTTCTTCGCCACACTTAAGGACTGAGTGAAATTTGACCAGCAAGCTGTCACACAGCTGAAACAGTTTTTGTATAACTAATTGATTGTTGAAATGGAATTAATACAGTCGTTAGATGGCTGAATGCAATTAAATGCATACTTGTGAGTACCGTTTCGCACCGTCGCGTCGTGGTTTTCAAGCGAAAATGCGGTGAAACCGATCTAATGACGTGCTATACAGTTTTTATTGAGAAAAATTAAAGCAATTATTCGTAATTCTATTAATATTGTTAATAGTTGATGGCTTTATATAGAACAAGAATGATGCTGTTCTAGAAAGAAAATTGCGTCTCGTGTGTGACCAAGCGGCACAAAAATTATCAGAAACTTTACTTCAACGTTAAATTCAGTGCTAGCTATTTGGAGTTATTAATAATTCGAACAAGTCTTTCTTTACATACGCAATTATTATTTAATTATATACAGACACAGGTATTTTTTATTTCCCAAATCATACACATTGCATATCTACTAATAATGAATAAAGATATTTTTATTGGTTCTATATATTTATTTGTGTATACATGGGAAATGTAATTCTTATGCTGTATTAAGTATACTGTTAAAAATGAAAAGTAAACTTCGTTAGAATTAGTATTTTTTAATAAGTGTTATCATTGTCAAAACCAAATTTTGATTTAATCTTACCATAAAATATCGTATATATAATGTAGTTTAATTCTTCTATTAAATAAAATTGAAATCATAATATTTTTCTTGTGATTCTTGTTTTTTAAAAGAATTAAGTTTAATATAAATAAAACTAGCTTTGTTTAGTGTTTGATAATTTTTTCATTTCAATTACAAGGGTTTTTATAAATTCTTATTAATATTACGGTTTTCATAGATAGATGTAGATTTATACGGATTTTTATTAAAAAACATGTATATTTTCATTCTACTATTAAACAACATTGAAATTATATAGCAAATTACAAATTATACAACAAAATTTTAATTCGTATGTTTAATATTTGGTAAAGCTATCTTTCAGCTTCCCCAGTAATAGATTTACAGTTAGCTATGCCGTGTAGACGGGATCCGTTGGTATGTTTATTGGTGTCTGTTTCCGGCATTTCTGATTACACCTAGGAAGTATATCAAACCTACAATTTACGAGTCGATTTAAGCGGTACCGCTATCTTTGACGACTTCACTTTATGTCAGTCACAAATTTATGAATGATCAAATTTAAGTCTTGTAATCCGTAATATTTATATTTAAAGTAATATCTATACAAACTCAATAATATCAGAAAAACTGAATAGATTTTGATAATTATTTGATTAGTAAAAGTTATATGTCTAGGATTAAAATATTTATTTGTTTTTTATAGAATACATACATTTTGATTCCCATATTCAACTTCGTAATAGCGCTCTTATAAAGAAGTTCCATACATTTGTAGTGTTAAACACGAAACCGTTTATTTAAGAACCAATCGAAAAGTGGAAACGTTATTTAATGTAATTTAGTATCTAATCTGCTAATAAATTGGCTAATTCGTACACTTAGTGGAATGAGGCTTCGAGACAAATGTGTTATTGATAGGTGCAAGGTACCGTTACGCTGTCGAGACTTCCAATGAACGTGACAAAATTTAATATGCAAAGTATAATATTCAATTTGTATGAATTCCAGATTTAATTTTGAGAATTGGTTGACTAAACTGTTTATGAGGCTAATTTTCTACTCACGGACTTTTAACACACACCGGTAAATATACTCGTATATATACATAATTATTAAATTAATAAAGTATATGGATTTTCTTTTGTAAAATTGGGTTAGTAATCAGATAACTTATAAATGAATGTGTCTCAGAATTGTGTCCGCCGGAAGTGTCAATGGAAAAATTGTGGCGTATATATTTTCCTAGTTTTATATTCCTAAGATAAAAAAATCGAAAAGATTTTTTTAACTAATAGCGAATCCACTTGAATATATTTTTGAATATAGAATATTAGAAAAATTTAATATTACAAAGGTGCATTGCGTAGTGGAATAACATGCCCCAGTAGGATCTTATATCATTTTATTGAACTGAAAAGGCAAACCGAACTAGCTTTAGCCAATATATTTTCTAAACATATTTGTATTATTTATAATAGTCATGTATTTATTATAAGTTCGATAAACATTTATTTATAGCGAACTTTTCAAAGTGTACCCAATCAAACAGTATTTTATTCATGTCATTGTATTCGTACTAACTTTAACCAAATAGTTGCCGTGAAGCTAATGAAATAATATATTTCAAATGCCACAGTCTTCATTTGTTTATTATTTCCAAGTTATAAATTAGGTTTGTTGACAAATAGGTATTAAAATAACATAAACACACTACCTTTGACGGAAGGACTTAATGAGAAAAGTTTGATACGACTTCCATTTTGAGTGGAACTTCTGTCATCAACGTTTATTTTCATGGCTTAAGGATTAAGGCAACTCTATACATTAAAGTCTTTTTGCTGATAAGAAAATGTAACAATTTGTAAAAGTTCCGATAAAAATCTAAAATGGAACAAAAAGGAATTCAGAAGTTGTAAAACTGCCAGAGATTTGAGTTCAATAACAATTAATACAAAATTACGGTTATATTATTTAAAAAAAATAGCACACCGAAATACATGTATTTACGTATGTACTCAGGTATTAATATCGTTACCATGACAAGTAAACTATTCATTACATTTTGACTAATGAGATGTCATTGCTTGGGTGTTAGTTGGTCTTAAGTTTTCCGTCTTACATGACTTGTGTATTATAAATTGTCGTTTCAACAAAGCATAAATCCAAAATAAGTAAACACTATTTTAGAGAACGAATATAAAAAAATAATAAAGTATCTAACTTTTTTTTAATAGAGTTTTAATACTCAAATTATTTTCCCATAAAATTTAACCAAAAATGTCAGCAAAGTATAAATTTATAAGTTTTTATAAAATAACAAGTTTAAGAAAGCACGTTTTATTTACTCCATTCACTTATACGTTAGTTTGTAAGCGTCGAGAAAGTTTAACGCGGGAAATTGCACTTACCATGTTAGAGAGCAGCAGACGCTGGTGCTTAGCGACAGGGTCTAAGGACTGTATCGGGAAGGCGACGGGCAGCGGGATGGGTAAGGGCAGAGGAAGTGGATGTTGCAGGAACAGCGGCGGGCAACAAGTACACGGCGTTGCGTAGGACACGCACCCAACCGGCTGCGGGAACAGCGTGCCGAGGGCCTCCTGGAGGCCTGCCCGCTCTTCTTAACACCGCATCCGCGGCCCACCACAACTTCGACGGAAACGCCGCCGTCCGAAAGCAAGTTATAGGGAATTGTCGAAAGCGAGAACACGCGTGAGGAGTGCGCGGAGCACAAGTCGCCAGTTCGGCGTGTTGCGATGGACTGAGGGACGGCAGGTGAGCGCGGCGCGCGGAGGGCGTTGGGGCGGGCCTACCTGTCGCACCTGGGCGCATGCGTGCCTCCAGCACGGCCTCCACGCGGCTTGGTGGCTTCGCCACCGCTATGCCTCTATCTCCGTGTCTAGGCTTACCATAGGGTTAGCTCCGCATCTAGGTTTGGATTTTGCTCCGAGCCTGTGACCTATATTTTTATTTCAAATATATAACGAGAACTAAGCATTTCAAAAGTTACAAAGAGTTAGAGTTTTTTTTGTATAGAAATATATATTTATACTATTTAGTTTGTGCAACTTTTTAGTTTAGTTTTGTTTTTCTTAAATCAAGCAATTTTTCCAGCAACAACTTTTATCTGATTAGGAAGTAGGTATATAAAAAAGTATACAATCTGACATTTAACTGCGGATTACAAAAAGAAAAAGTATAAAAATATTCATATTATTGTCAAGGAGCTTTGAATATTAAAGGTTCATCTTGTTAGTATTAGTGGTTTCATAAACGAAATATCAGTCAAACGAAGCGATTTTTGTTTGAATTCGGTTTCCAATAATCAAATAAAGACGACTCTAATGAGACGAAATGTTTGTGGAGATCAATAAATACGGATCTTTAATGGACATCGGGTACTATTAATCTGGATAACAAAAGCCTTTTAAAGTTTTTCGTTAAGAGAATTATTATGATGTTTGGATTTCTATGTATTACTATATAATTATTTGATTTAAATTGTGTAATATTTCTAAAGCAAGACATTTTTAATTAGATATTTAAGAATATTTAATAGAAAGCATGTGTGTAAAAATAATTAGTGATTTTGTTCAACAAAATATTTTACGTAAAACATGTAATTCTTTAATTTAAAAAATGCTTTTTATTTTAATTCCGACCATTTCAATAATAGTTTGCATATAATCAGAAAATCTAAAATATTGACAAACACATAAACATAATTAGTACTAATTATACAACTGATCATTTTTTATAATAATGTACAGGGCCCTTATTATTTTTAATAAGGGTATATGTATTATATATATTTTATAATTTTACTTTTCAATTCTACAATATGCAATTTCCGTTTTCCATCAATTTAATATGTCTCACTATAAACATTTGAGACGCCTTGCCTTTTGGTACACAATTACCCTAAACAATGAATTCCGCCAGTCAGAGTCTGTTTTCGATACTATTAATTAATTCTTGATACGTGAACAACGTAAGGTAATTACTGAACGTGTTTCATTAACGTGGAATTAACTAAACTTGCCATCTTGTCTAATCGAGACTGACTGCTTAATAGAAAACTATTTAGTTGTATAATCTATTGAGTTATGGCACGTGAGTTGAGTTATTTTTTAGGTCTAACCCTCATATTTCTGTATATGTTACATGAACATTTGTCAATCTAATAGGCAAGTAGGTGATCAGCCGGTTTCCTCACGATATTTACCATTTGAGCGAATGTTAAATGTACACATACAAAGAAAGTCGATTGGTGCACAGCGGGGACCGAACCTACGACCTCATGAAGCCATGAGGCTAACAGTAGGTAGTAGTAGTATTCAGAAGAATAATAAGTTTTTATTATTTCATTGATTGGCGTGGTGCGGTGGATCAGTTGTTAGCCGACATTGTAGCCCGCAAGTTAAATATAGGTTCTATTCACAGTAATATAGTGTATTGCTACAAACAACCAGCAATACAGCTTCTTGATGCCCTATGGGGATCAATGTATAGATTTGTTTAACATACTTTGAAAAGCCAGGAGGAGAATTTTTAGTTTGATATGGTTTTTTTTATTTTTAAACATCTCGCTCCCCCAGGTAATATTTATTTATACCTAAGCCATTTCTTAACATGCGTTAGCCAATTTATAACTTTGTATTCTTATATTGCACAAACTAGCTGCATTCGTAAATAAAACTGGAAATGTAATTTAAAACAGTAAAATTATTTAACAGATAAACTTTTGTTTTCAGTTTTACAATACATATTAAAAAAATTATATACTATATTTCATGTGCATCTTCGGCTTGAGTTGTAGTTCTTATGACTAAAGCACTTCTAACACAAGGTAACAAGACACTGTCTACCTATTACGTCATGTCTATGACAAGTTGGACATGCAAATTCCAAATTCAAATACTCGCCCGTTTGGGCCCCGGTCAACGCCCTGCGTGTGCGCCGCCAAGCCGTCTACGGACTTACGTAACGTGACCTTAACATTGGGCGGTGCCTTACTACGAAGCCTTGTCATAGAAAGTATCACTAAAATGATTTTCATGGTCACGATTTTTTTTACAAAGAAAATCAGTACAGGAAAATCAGCTATGAGGAAGCATCCTAAAGCATGATACTGGTGTGTAAAATCACAAAAAGTGTAAGTTGCCTAATATTTTTTTTTATTATCCAGGACATATATAAAACATATACATATATAAAACATAACAAACATTTCTTCAAATATTTTATTTAAAGATTATTATTAGTTTGTATTCACAAACAATTCTACTAATAAGTTATCTGTAACTAAGTATTTTGGAGAATTACATTTCCATACATCCATCATTTGAATACTATCAATACATTAAAAGTATGTTTCTGTTATAATCTACAGTTTATATTAGACTTGTAGACGTATTTAAAGTGTATGAATTTTCATAATATTTAAGACTATAGCTATAATTTTTTTAAAGTTCTCCGGGCAACGCCAAAATTGATGCATGGCCAGGCTTTTAAAAAGTCTAACTAGTACAAGATTGCAGAAACTGTAGAACAGAGTGTATTTAATCAATACATTTGTTATTCGTGGATGAATGCGTAAACAAACAATGACGTAAGTCAAAAATTCAAAATAACGGTTGGAAGAAAACATACACATCATGTAAATTGCAATGAAAAATCGCAAAAAGTCGCAACACGCTCCGTGCCGTTACGATGGTTGATCATGGCATTTACGCTTTGTTGAACTTTCCATATACAGCATGCACTTTTTCTATTTAATCTTACATCCAATGAAACATGCACTGTAATAATTACAACTAAGGCCGGCTATACCCGAGTTATATTTCAAATAGCTTTAAAAACTCTAAAATAGATCAGTGTTGGCTTAGTGGCCTCAGCGTGTGACTCTCATTCCTGAGGTCGTAGGTTCGATCTCCGGCTGTGCACCAAAGGGCTTTCTTTCTATGTGCGTATTTAACAATAGCTCAAACGGTGAAGGAACACATCGTGAGGAAACCGGCTTGCCTTAGACACAAAAAGTCGACGGCGTGTGTCAGGCACAGGAGGCTGATCCCCTACTTGCCTATTGGATTGAGATTGAAATCTGAGGCACAGACCTAAATTTACTGTATAGAAAATATATCAGACATATTCTGCGACATAACACATGTTTCAGTTAGACAATCTTTATATTATAATAAGTATAGTAAACCATGAACTCCTATATAGTTTTGTTCAAATGGGATTTTAAAGTTTTGTTGATTCTGATTAGATTCAAGTGCAGTGAGACACCAGTACTGAAACGAACTTTAAAGTGACTTGCAAATAATTGATACAAATTCACGCTAAAAGCTCTAAGCTCTCAAAGTCAAAACGTATATGGTACGCCTTCATCTAAATAACAAGTTATGCATTACAACGGTTACGTCTCGCTCTATGCACAGAGATTCGCTAAGTTCAAGTAAAGCAGGTGAGACGTACACTTGTTAATATTATAACAAAGTTTATTCAACCTGCAACAAATATATAATAATCGTACAGAAATGATAATATTGATTAAAAAGTTAACCCTTATAATTCCTGTATTTTTGACATAATAGAAACCGATATGATATTTTGCATTATCCCTAATGCACCGAGACAAATTACTGAGGATAGAGGTGGTGGAGGCAGCAAGTCGACGTATCGGTTAGGGCTTTTCAGACAGGGACCTTCAGTAATGAAGACTACGAAGATGATATAACATCTTAATACCGGCTAATATACAATTTAAACAAGAAAAGAAAGTTAACGATGTCCTGATTTTGATCTGATCTGATCTGCTTGTCTTTTTTGGCCCTTAGACTTGTTTTTGAATAATTGATTACCCTCTAGGGAGGTAAATTAGGAGGGAAGGCTCATTACTTTGAAATAAAAAATACTGCTTATAATAGTTTAAAACGCAATAATTAAACCTCAACAAACTAATTACGGTATAATCTATAATACTTAAGTAAAATCTTTAAAAAAAATTTTGCTAGTTAATAAACACTTTCGTTTGTAAAATTTAAACTCCAATGCTTTAACTTTTTAAATCAATTTTGATTAAAAGGATTACCAGAAAACTCAATTGTCGGAGCCGTTATTCCTAATTGACCTTAATATTGCAACGGAACGGATTTATCTGTCAAATAAATCTTCATAGATTTTATAACTACAAATAAGAATTAAAATATATATTTACACATTATGAGTAAGTTTTTGTTCAAAAACAGTTAGCGCATATAGACGCACATTTAGTGTGCTGTACGTTTAGTCCTGGTTAATACAGCCTAGCTAGGGTTGAGCACTTCGCAGGCTTCACGGAGCAACCTCACTGCTTCAAGGATTTCAGCTCGTTGGGAAGCCACGCATTCCAGGACTACGTGAATGATTCCCCTGCGCTGAAACAGCCTCTGCACAAGGAACTGTGTGTCGCGTCAAGTACGTTGTTTATTTAAGGAGACAGTGGACCGTAATTATCCTTATATATAGCCAAGTAGTTAACGCACAATGCGTTGGAACCACTCAACGCGAACAGCGAAGTTCAGATGTGTTCGCGCTGACGATACTTCCTCTCATATATTTTACATTGAATTATGTTAGCATTATTTTCTTAACAATTTAACAATAATAAATATTCTTCTTGCTTCACTTTAAACTTTGCATTATTGTAATTAAATTATTATGAATATAAGTGTTTTGTGGCTAATAAAGTTTCCTTTCTAACCTACTGCCTAGCCTTAAAACTTTATTTAATTTATTATTAAATGCTGCTCGGCTCTCGCGCGCGTATTTGGTAAATTATATTTCTTTTCAGTTGCGTAATTAACACTTCATGATATGGTGAAGATATTTAATAAACCAGCCTTTTTTATATGTTACAGATGTGAAATATATATAATTATTTACTTGACTACTTAAATTTTCCGTCAGACCCCGTTTCGTTATTTTCTAGATACTTTATAAATTATTAAATACGCCTTTGGTACGCTAAAATGACCGCAAATGCCTCTGTGATTCACAAGGAATACAATATTCAAATTAACATATATTCATATGACCGAATTACTCAGGTAGTCACTTGAAAATAATTATTAATAATATTTCACAGGATTTTAAGACAATTAGGTGATCCGCCTTCTTCGTTAGTTAACCAAAAATTTTGTTTCACCGTGAATACAACACCCCGATCTTATATTAATTTCCACTAAAATTCCAAGTAGAAATTATAAAGTGGATATTATATAGACGTATCATAAGTCAGAAACTGGAATGAAAAGTTAAACTGGATGAAAATTATGTATTATTATAAATTTACAATAATTTAATATAATTTTAAATTTGACCGACGTTTTGCGTGCTTTACAGCGTGCGTGGTGACTGAAGACAAAAGGTGTTGGATGTCAAAAAGTATCACAGCTGTAGAGAAAGTTGCATTATCTGTATTTATTTCCCCGGAGTTGGTATCGAATAAAAGATGGAGATTTTCTTTGAATGTGTAAAGGTTATGTCAATAAAAGACAATACTAAGTTAAACTGTTTTGAACAAATTATTTATATATATACATATATAACTAAAATAATTAAATATATATAAGAGTGTAAATAAATCATAAATATCTGAGTATAAGTTTGTCACTAATAAATCAAAGAATTTTCATCCTTTTGGTATATCGCTGAATTGTTTTCTTTTCGAATGCTTCTAACTTACTGTTTGTATAAAACATTAACTATTCAGTGTTTAGGGAACCTTCGTCAAATGCTGAAGTGGATATAAATTTGCATGTGACAGGTCAAAGGTGTGATCCTCCAAACTTTTAGGAAACTATAATAATAACAAATAATTAAGCGTGTTCGACTTCTTTATTTATATATAAATAAATTTATCTAATCTAAGCTAAAAAAAAAACATTTTTTTAATAGGCAAGTAGGTGATCAGCTTTCCGTGCTTAACACACGCCGTCGACGTTTTTGGTCTAAGGCACGCCGGTTATCTCACGACGTTTACCTTCTCTGTACGAGCGAATGTTACATGCACACATAGACAGAAACTCCATTGATACACAGCCAAGCATCGAACCTACGACCTCAGGTCATACAAGAAGGCGCACGCTGAAGCCACCAGCCCAACACTAGTCTGTTGTTACCTAGCTCTCAATAATCACTTATTTTGCAATTAATACTTGCTTCGACGTATCGCAGGATCAAAAGGAAATGAAATCTAGAATCGTGAAATAGAAGAATCATTGTGGTGCTATTACTTTATTAATAAGTTGTCAAATTTTATATAGAGAAGTTTATTGAGTGAAATGTGTTAATCTTCAACCAAATTAAGGAGATTCAGAGCAACTTAACTTTTTAAAATCAATAAAAAAAAAGGTAAGTTAAAATGTTAAATAATTTAGAAGATATAAAGCGAGAAAACGTGGCAATTAGTAATAACTTGTTTATTCACGTAATAAAACATGATATACACAAATGAACTTAAAAACCACTTCTTTCATTGATCTAAGTACGTTCTTACAATATTTGCGTCCATTGAATTAAATATGAATATTTGCCGTTGGCATTATTGTCCAAGGGTCCAACTGTGGTTTCTTCATGACTTTGTAGCGGTCGGGAACCAAACGGGTTTACTTAGGCCACAACCCGGGGCCTATTTTGTTCGCCCTTATTTCTGGGCCTTATTTGCTTTCCGAATACTAAATGTTCTGTTGAATTGACGACATTGTTATAACTTGTCTCGTGTGTACTTTGAAAAACTTTTGATTATGCAAGTACTTGACAAGAATAAAGCTTTGTTTTGGTTAACAAAACCATTCAAGATTTCAACCTAACTCTTAAAAACTAACTGTATTTATTGTCTAGTCTCTTTCTTTAACATTTCTAAAATAGATCAGTGCTTATGTTACAACCGCAAGATACCTGTTATTGTAATTCGATCTATATTTTATTTAAAATTGTTTAAAGACTCTTAGGGAGAAATTAAAAGCTAGATCAGCTGTTAAAAGGTAATTAGTGGTGATTATTCTAATGCTATGTCTACGGGCAGCGCTCCGCAACTTATGCTAATGCCCAAACGCGATCTTACATTCAAATGCTAAGTATTTTAATTATTCTCAGATTTATTCCACTGTTACTAGTGCAATTTATCTTACTCGATTAAAGCGGACTTCGGTATTCAGGACTTTTGCTAAGAATTTAGTTTTAGTTTTACAAATAGATTGAACAGTTAGTATTGTCGTAAATTAACTTAATTATCTACAATGCCATAGACTACACAAAAAATTAAGTTAAAAAAGTAAAGTATCCCACTGCCCACAGCTCCTGTAAAGCACTTGAAAGGTGAACTTATGTAAATATTAAATTGCATTTATATACGTTTATGAATTTTTATTAAAACACGTTTTCGCTTAAACCAGGTGCAATATTGTGATGAATATTCTGTATTGAAAAATCGTAATGTTCCATTTGTTTAATGCGAATGAAGCCAAAGATTTTTCACGCTACGGTGCTTGATGATTCACAGTATCAATGCCCAGTACTCAAAGACGAGTTACTCACCTGATTCTAACAGTTTCAGTCGTTCTCTTTGACTGGTAAATTCGTGATTCGAGCATTAAGCCTTTGAAACCTTATTTAGCAGGTGGAAAATAAGGAATGTTATTATTATACTGTTATAATATTCACTTTGGGCCCTGCGTCTGGACTCACCGAAAGCTCTTAATACCAACTCGGCCTGACCTCATGCCAGCTCCATTAAGCCGTTATACATAATGTATGAATTTTGTTATGCCGTTTGATGTAAAGCAGCCTAAGGTAGGTTTTACGACAATTTGCTTTATTGTGGATTAATTTGTTTTTCACGAATCCTGAAAGAGTATTAAATAATTAACAAAAATATATATTTTCTTATTATTAATTACTTAGACGCAGCCAGGAATGTCTTAAATTATATATACACTGAAGTAATTAATTTTAAATTATTAAAAAAAAAGTTAATACGTTACTTTGAATATTATATTTTTTAATATTTTGTTTAATATTATTTGCAAGCTGCAACAGCCAGCAATATTTCTCAATTTAAAATTATTAAAAACACTTGAAAATGAGTCCTAACGAAAATGATAATAACTTTAATTTACAAGTTTTTATTACTTACCAGAAATCCTAACTTTTTATCATCAACAGCCCGTATGCTGATAATAAGCTCACTGATGATAAACCTTCAGTGAAGAGTATATAACATAAGTAGTAAGTAGACTAACTATTTACCTTTAAATTACTTTACTATTCATTAAAATCTCTTAAAATTTTGTGTTTTTATTCACGCAGTCTAAAACCAAACGGAAATCATTACTTCAATGATGAATACTGTTTGACGCATAATTTATTTTGAATTAAAACATTGGTAAAATGTTTGCCGTCCATCAGAAATGGGGATTCTAGGTTAATTGCTAGGTAACCTCTCAAATGAAGCTATCAAATTTACCAATAACCAATTAGCTAAACGATGAACGGTACGAAAATTGTTATCATTTCACATACTTACAAAATTAATATTATACAATTAATATAACTGATTTAGATAACATTGAACGTAATTTAGCATTTATAAAAACGATTTCAGTTGGTTTAAATTATAAACTTAAACAGATAAGGTCAATGTTTAATTATTATTATTATATTGAAGTACTATATCATCATAAATATATTTTGGTGTGTATTTATTTTAAAAAAACATAACATAATATACCACAAAACTCTTTTAAATAGGATGATATAAATACCTTCCTAGCCGTAAAACATGTATGATCTTAAAATTCCCACTGTGAAGGTGTCTTGAGCCAAAAATCAAATTGATTGACTACAACGGATATATATATTTAAATTCAAAAATAAAACGTATAAGGTTGGAATGGTTATATTCTACAGTATCACATATTGTTACCTTGTATTATCAGTATGACCAGCTTAATTTGAAGGTATCAGCTACTAAATACCTCTATTGTGCGGTTGAGCGTTTAGTTTAAATCGGAGAAGAACAATTTGTAAACCATCGCAGCTATTGCAATTACGAGAATTGGTCTGCAATAAGCTAATACCAGCTACAATGGGCTCTTTGCTGGACGCGGATTATTCAATTCAATTCATTGGTATTCAACTTGCATTAAAAAGCGGGACAATCAAAATGTTAAATTATTAATAAATTGTGTATTTTTGTATATACAAACGTATAATACAGGCTTTAAAACATTTTAAAGCCTATCTTATACATGAATTAAGTTACTATTATACTAATTTAGAATATAAAATATACCAACAAAACGTTCGTACTGAAAGAAAAAGCTTTGCTTAAATAAATAAAAAACTAAATTTGTTAATATCGCTTCATGCAACCTACAACTATTTAGCAACAGTAATTACTAAGTGTATCGTTTAGTCTTACCGCTATATAGGAAACCCTAGCATCGGAATAAAATTTAAACTAATATTAAAAAGTTTACAAATCTCAATTTATCATAACGTTAGATATTCTAAAGCCAGACATGTTCGCACTAACGACCGCAACTTGGTTTGCAAGCAACGTTCTAAACTGCGGAATAATCGCGCACCCAAAGGTTCTCCTTAACGATGATACAAGAAAATTTGCTACCTTTAATATAAATGTTGCTATATTATTAGGTTTACTTGGACATTGGTATATAGATGTGCTTCTTTAGTGCATAAGAGGAAAATTCTATTACAAGTTAGTGGTTATAAAAGGAAATATAAATTTGGTTTTAAAAATTTATTTTAAGTAAGATCCTCAACTTTGAAATTCGTTCAAAGCACTATTGAAAACAATGTGTTTATACTATTTGGGGGCGCAATGAACACTTGCTAATATAAAGGAAAACATCGCAATTGTATAGAATAGGCAGAAGCAGAGACAGAGGGTAGGAGGATCCTCTGCTGTTAAGGTATACCTCCGGATATGGGCTCAATGCCAGAGGGCTCGCGAGTGCGTTGGCGGCCTTTTAATATTTGGTACGTTTTTTGCTTGAAGTACCCAAGTCGAATTGGTTCGGAAATACTAAAGTCAAGATGTGTGTGAGAAACGGAAAGCTGTAAATTAAAAATAATTCTTAATGCCATGTGTGCTTCGGATAGGTACAGATTAAAATAGGTATTGTAATCTTTGAGTTCTAGTTAACCGATATCTATTTCAATATACCAAGTTAAACTTGCTTTACATCAAATGTGTTGACAAAATACCGTTTTCCAAACAGACTAAAGTGATTGGGGCGCTCAATAAGTCTTTTCATTAAATTAATAAAGCCACTTAACCAAGTTTCCCAGACTTACAATATAACCCATCCTCGATACCGTTGTCCCCAAGATACGTTGGAAACTTAAGCAGCTTACATGCTCTAAGTAATATTCGCAATATTACTTGTCGAGCCAATTTCTGTACGTAGTTATTTGAATAATTGATGCTCTCCTGAACTACTGCAAACGTTTGCTATCTGCAATCAAAGGTCTAAGTTGACGCTTCAAAGCTGGCTCTGCTTGCATTTTGATGGGACTCCAATGTTATCACATACAATAGGTGTATGCATATACGAAAGTATGTATATAAACATATTGAGATGGTTATATTCGTAGAAAAAGCTCACGTATACTATGTACAGTAAATATAATTTGTCTAAAGAGTCACTACGGAAAACACTCGTACTAGAAATTGGACTAGTAATCACGCTATGGTTCATTCAATGCGATTACCTAGTACTGAGTGCCACTCCCCGAAAAACATACATAAAACAGCTGTTATTAGTTTGTAATCAAATCTGGGATTAGACGCAATATGTGTCAGTCGTTTTCGCCAGTTTTATGCGAAGTAGTTTTGATTAATTTGTGAAATCAAAATAATAACATTGAGATACATTTTATAAAATACTAATAATAAAACGTTTGGTCTAACTTGTAAGTAATTTGAGAAATAAAACGCTTTAGGACACTTTACATTGAAAGACGTATAATTACGGTTTACGACAACTTTTATTTTTACTTCGTGACATTTTATTTTACGTTCAAATTAAACTTTTTGTTTCATCTTGAATTTATATTTTGCGTTTCATCATACATTGTTGTACTTTTACAGGAAAGGAAATTATATGAGATATTATTGCGAATTCATTTCATTACTAGCTTTAACTTTTTAAGCTCGTTTGTAAATGACTCGAATTGTGTTCTCGATGGTTTCACTTATCAGGCCTTAACTTTACAATTGGTAACACGTATCTATGAGGTGAGTATGAAAAACAAAATATTTCGTCTTTCGTCAGTAGCTCGTTTTGTAGCATTTTTAGTCCAATACAGAAACACCATACCTACTGCCTTTCATACTTTTTGACTTCCCCCTAGTTCTTGACGTGTACCAATTGATAAATATACAACCGTGCATCGTACTATGACACTTTCAAAAATTATGAGTCATTAAATAATTTATTGATAACTTGCGGACCCGACAGACGTTGTCCTGTCTTAACTATGAATATTGATTTCAAATAATGAATTAAAAAATATTTCAGAAACAAAGTTTTTATTATTCTAATGCTTTATGTTATACAACAATCTTTGTTTGTTTTTCTGGCTCGCATATTATTATATTATCAATATAATAACTCCGATCGAAGCATTTATTTTGAACGATATTAATTTTTCTTACATCCTCTGACGATATTTGCAGCACGCATTCTGTCAATGTTGTATTCTTGAATTTTCTAATTTTCCGCGCAATTTTTATCTTTTTTTCTTTTATAAGAAAAAAAGATAAAAATTCAAAAGATAAAAACCTTCTCCTGACAATTACAAACACAACAAAAAAAAAATCAGACAAATCGGTCGAGCCGTTTTCATGTGATGTCGTGACAACGAAAACGGGTTTCATTTTTATATATATAGATAATTATTATTATTGATAATAATTGATTGGGTTTATTTTATTGAATTACAGATAATGAAATCCATATATGCTCTATCCATGACCTTTGTTGCATCTACATAGAACTATCAAATATCAAAGTACATAGAAACAGATACACTATTGTATTTGTAATCTATTACGACCCACCACAAGGCATATCCTGGGATACCTTATCTTCAAATTAGAGAATAGATCCATTGAATATCTTCGAAATAACAAAGCAGGCTTTGTGGTCAACTCTGTGGTTATCAAGGATTGGTGAAACAATGATGAAGAAGTTTAGAAATCTTTTACTTATACTGCATGTTCAATATTATTTATTTATTTAATTATAAGTAATCTTACAGCTAACATACATAATATTACAAAACAAACACTTATACAGTACAAAAAGCCAAGACAGTTTTTTTCTAAAAGTTTTTTTTTCTACGATACAAGAGTTAAGTTCGGAGGCGATTGTTGGAGGGATGTTTATGTATATGAAACTGTTTGTTTGAAGCTGGGTGTCAATTTGCTTTAATCGTTTAAAACATGAGCTTATAACTAACATAAAATTAGGGATAGTGGTGGTTGACGCATTAAAAAAACTAACTTGACTTTAAATATTCTAAAATCTAAGTGACGCTTCTGTTACTTATAAAGAATATAAGTGTAGTCGAGTTGGACATAATCGAAAACGAGAATGTTATATTACAATTTATGAGTGTGGGAAAAATAAATGGGCTCATTTTGGCTTCAAGTGTGCGATGATTGGTAACTTTTGGTTTGCGCTTCTAATGCTTAACTAAAATATATAATTATAAATATATGTAATTTAAGTAATGTTAGGTTACAAAACTCGAGTTTATTGTCATTAAATTAACTAAGACGTAAACGCATTTCAATGTTTTTATATACAACAAATAGGTAGGTGATTAAGTATATTTTAAAAACATCTCCCTGTCGACAAGCTTGAGAGCCAGCGCTTGAGTAAGTCATTGTTCTAATAAAATGAACCTTATGCGTTTTGTGACTCAATATTTTTTTAGAATCGGCTTTATTATAATATAAACCTTGCAACATTTTACCGATGACAACTAGACATTAACCTAAAAAGCTTGTTGATCACAGTGTACAAGCCGAAAACATGTTTCAAAGAGCTTTCCCGGGAAGGATTAGGAAGGTTGGGGGGTTGACGTAGGATTACTTGAGCCAATAAACGAATAGCTTCTAAAGAACAAAACACAGTCTTAATACGCGAACGTGAGCATTTGATGCGTCGTTACTGTGTAAGAGATCTTTATGTAGTCTATAAATACAGACAGAATGTAGAATAGAAGATCTAAAATTTGCGATGGCTTGCAAGAATGCTTCTTCTTCTTCTATTCTCTCTTTGTTTAGTAGATATCCTAGTTTTATATGCTGAAATATTTTTGCCGTTTTTAATCTTAGATCCTTCTCATTCTTTACGAGGAAAGAAATAGGAACTCATACTTCTCGCGCGTTAGGTGTTTTTTTTTATAATTGCACTATTTTTTGCAATTAAACTTCATCAATAACCGTTATATTTCAGTCAATTTATATAAAACCACTAGCTGACCCGGCAAACTTCGTTTTGCCATGTATATTATTTCTAGAAAACATTTTTTAGTTCAATAAAAATATCTATCAACTATAATAAAAAATAAGGGTCAATCGTAGAGGAGTAAAAATTAAGGGTTGTATATATTTTTGTATGCTGTATCAATAAAAAAATAAAAACAAAAAAAAATTGTCTAAAAAATAAAAGTCTAGGTGTGGACCACCCTTATCACTTAGGGGTTTGAAAGATAGATAGTAGCCGATTCTCAGCCTTACTGAATATGCATAAAAATTTCATAAGAATCGGTCGAGCCGTTTCGGAGGAGTATGGGAACGAGCATTGTGACACGAGAATTTTATATATTAGATAATAAATTATACACCTAAGCCTTTGTCACTATTTGTTAAAACTGGTGTTCATCGAAGCCCATGGACCTGTAACGCCAACAAGGATGGCAAGAGCATTGCTGGTGTTTAGGGTAGTGGTACACTCTTCTAACAGTAGCAGTTCATGATTGTTCATACATAGTTTAGACGTTTTAGCACCGCTAAACAAAGCTTAAGTGAATTAGGCTTCGTCAACTTGTTCACATATAGTAAATTTTTAATTGCGCTAAGAAATTGTAAACCTGACAGAGGTACGGAGTTAGGTAACTTTCTTTTGTTTATGTTAGAGATTGCGAAGGTAAGTTTGGAACATTGCGGTTTTCATGATCTTAAATTAACGAACGCGGTATTCATTAGTGATTCAAGGTATCGTGCAACTATCCAAGCGGTTTATTGGGGCAATGCGGGATGATCTACCCTTGATATTAAACATTGTATTTTTAAGAATGATATTAAAAATTAATGGACACAGGAGACAAATGCGTGTATTTTTTTTTGTTCGGATTAATACCTGCAGCTGAGTTTCATCATCGGACGTCGAGGTAAAATACGAAATTCCACCTGCATCACCTCGACGTCCGCCGTTCCACAACTGAGCGTTTTTCAAGGCAGTTTTTGCCGCGCACCACCACTATGTCGAACCAGCTGCCCATTGAAGTATTTCCGAACCAATTCGACTTAGGGTCCTTCAAGAAAAGAGCGTACCAATTATTATAAGGCCGGCAACGCACTCGCGAGCCCTCTGGCATTGAGAGTTTTATAAAATAAAAAAAATAGTATTCAATGATTTCGTGTAATTATTGTAAATGATTTCTAAATGAAGTGTGATTACATTATTAAGTCAATGACTTCTAAAGTAGAAGGCTATCTGGCAATTGTTTTTCAAAGTTAATTATTTTTCTCCTGCGCCTTACGATGTGCTTTTAACTTCTCATAAAGTCTAGCTTTTTAAAACAAACACTAGGTCAAATATTTTCCTGTTAGCTGAGCGTGCCTCGGGCCCAGAGATGTTGCGTTTAAAAGATATAAAATAGTTCTCGACAAAGAAGACTTTACTTTGAGATAAATGAAAAATATAATACCTGAATAGGTCACAGGTTAATTTAAATCTCTATTAATTTTAATTACAATTAAGTTTCGAGTTTTTTATATTCATTTTTAATTATTTTCGCTCCTTGTTTTTATTACTTCGTTGAAGCTCGATATTCTTATGCCTGCATAATTCAAGGTTTACTAACAAAGAATGTTAAAAATATTTGACAAAAATGTGCACATTTAAATACAGCCACAAATCAAAATATATTTTATGTAAAAGATGAGTGACTTGATTGTAATATGATATATATGTCGCAGCCAACTAGCTTAATTAGCCGTTCAATTAACAGACTTGCCTTTTCACTAAACGGCCCGTAGCGTTTGTTACATTTGATAAACTAGCTGGTTGGCCATTCGTACGATACAGTAATTATTTGGCAGAAATTAAAAAGCTAAACATATGCCATAAAAATATTTATTTTAAAATTATATTCCTTAATTCACATTATTATTGTCACTACACTCTTCCATTGAAACGGCTAGGCAGTTAATTAAACGGCTAATTAAGCTAGTTGGCTGCAACATATATACATATAACCATTATTTTACATACAATTTTATATAGAATCAGGCCGACTACAATAACAAACACTCTTTAATCTTTAGACAATGTTTAATAAGCCTGTATACGTTTATTCAAACAAATATTGATATAAAAGGAAACAAAAATAAAAGATTATTATAATATATAGATAGCTAGGAACTGTAATATGTATCTACTCCTTTAAGTGCCTCTCCATTACTGTCTCGTCTGTCTCTTGAAGAGTGTCTTGTCCTGTCTGATGCAGCAACTCTTTCGCAGTCACAATACCCGTCCTAACGTTGCGAAGCCATGGTTTCTTCCTTTTACCAACAACACCCTTGATTTTACCAAATATAATTAATTGAAGGAGGTGGTAGCGGTACACGTGGCCCAGGTACTTTCCGTTGTATAACGTTCAGCATAACTTTTTCGACATTCCAACTGTTTAAGAGCCTTCTGGAGCCAGCTTATACGAATCAGTAATGTGTGTGTGTGTGTTTTTCGGTAAAATGTGTAACATATATTGCGACAACAATTTAAAGTGTTAAGTTTGTTGTGGCAGAGCTAGAAAACCGTTACACAGGTATCTTAAATTTAAAAAGGATCCTCAAACCTAATTACTGTAATATGTACTTGGATTTTATTTTTTTACAACACAAAGCTTTGTAAATTATTACAGAATGATGTATATGAAATCCTTTGTATTGTTTGAAACAACATCGGCAAAACATAATCAATTGAACAAAATATTTTGAATTCCTAATTCATATTTCGTTACAGAACACAAATAAGAGACAAACATGGAATTCAATTAGACCTGAGTTCGCCATGTTAGATTAAGTTATTATGCAAAATTGGCTCCGAGGGTTATTTCAGTCAAAAATGGACAAATAAAATCCGCATTCTACTAATGACTGTACCTGAAAGGGAAGTAGATATGTTATAAATTATGCTGTGTTGTGCGATTAAGCGTTGTTTTGCTTTACCACAATTCAGTATCCTGAAGATAATAACTTAGGTGAGTTTCATTTGTTTGTGGTTAGTGAATTGAAAGAGCTTATATAAAGGAGATAAAAAATAAATCAGTGGCGCTACAACCTCTTCAGGTCTTGGCCTCAGATATCTGTATCTGTTTCATGATCATTTTTAAATCTAATAGGCGAGGTGATCAGCCTCCAGGCCTGACACACCCTCGACTTTTTGGCTCTAAGACATGTCGGTTTCCTCACGATGTTTTCCTTCATTGTTCGAACAAATGTTAAATGCGCACATAGAAAGAAAGTCCATTGGTGCACATCCAGGGATCCAACCTACGGCTTCTGGTATGAGAGTCGCACGCTGAAGCCACTAGGCCAACACTGCTCTATATAATGGAGAAAGAGATATAGCAAGCAAAGATGGATCTCATACAATGTCTGAAAATCACACGAAGTAAATTATATAAATTGTGGTATTTATCAAGGGTTCCTTCGGCTGGTTGATCTTACCGATACGTCTCTTTAAGTGAAATTAGGGATGAAACCAATAAGTGATAGACAATTTTGCGGATCAGTGATTTCCTGAATAAACAGGCATTTGAAACGACTTAAATGTTTCACTGTATTTTTTAACTTTAATTATAATCTGATTAATTAGTTTCTATCTGGTTTTGCTAAAACACTAATGCCTCTAACGTTAGTTGTTACAAAAAGAGATTGTTAAAGTGCAATGAAAAAAAGAGATTTCCTAAAAATAGGGAAAGCCGAAATTCCTATCTAAATTTAAAATATAACATAGATTAAAAAGTCGTTCAAGAAAATTAAATACTACAAACAACCGTGGACATTTTGGCCCATGGAAACATACACACACTTATAAGATTTAGGTCGCAAGCATCATACTTTTATTCAAAGTACATATACATACATATCATAAGGATAACATCATTTTTAATGTTAGTTAAATAGTATTAATAACGCTGCGAATAGACCATAATATTAACTGTAGTTTTGGCAAATTGAACCTGTTATTAAAGTACGCATTTACCGGGTTAATTGTGCTGTTTTTGTTCGTAATTGTTTATATCTAAACCGATTAATTAGATAAATTTACATTGTTATTTCATCAATTTCACAAAATGGTCTATTATAGCAGTATATTTTACAATATGAAAACAAAGACTAATGTTGCTTTATATAAAATGAGATTCCAAGTTAACATGATATTTTTGCTTCATATTGTTTTGATGGATGTAATATAATATTATAAGAGCTACAATTCGCAACAAGGCTTATGGGCCAACACCGCACTCGCGGACCGTGCATACGAACTACTAATTTGTTTTTAACATTCTTATTATGATTTCGTAATTTTTTCCATAATGCACTATATACTATGCAACATAGTAATAGAACCTTTATTTATTTTAAATAAACCAGCCATATAGGCCGCTAGTTCCTAATATAATGATTTTGTACAAAATATGCACTGATTGTGGTTATCGAAAGCCATACCCTTTCGATTCACAAAACCCGATAAACTTATTTACTATAACCATAAAACGGGTATAAAACGGAAAACTGCCGGAATAATCGTTTTTAATTAAATATTTAACGTTACACTCTTTAGTTTATCTTGCGTAATTCGCTGATGTTTATCGAATATTACTATAGTAACAAAAATAATAATAATAAAGCCTTTTTTCATTTCCATATCCTTAATTTCCATTTCAAATGTTGTTAGTATTTACTTATAGATAGCTAAATGGTATGGCCTTTGCATATGGACCTTTCTAGACTACTATCTTTGTCAATGTTCTTTCTGCTATTTCTATTAAGTCATCGGCCCGCCTTCTTTTTGGCCTGCAGACTCTTTTTTTTCTGGGAGGTCCCTTCCCGTCCCTTCATGTTGTCTTTAATGTCCATATGTTGTTCAGGTATCGAGTTATATATATAGTAACATAACATATGAAATCGGTAGAATAATATATATATATATATGTTTGCCGTTGCCCTACTATATGTATACTCTTATTACTGGTTTAGTAATAACAAACGAACGACGAAGTGTTGAATAAATAATATTTAAATTATATTATTTGAACAATGTTTTGTTGTTGTAAACGGCACGAGTGCCTTGATTTTTATGGTTATAATACGAGGCTATGACCCGGAGGTATGGGTTAATTTTTCGCTTGGTAGGCAAACACATGATTTATTACTAGTGCTTTATGCTATATGAAGACTTGCAAAGAGACTTTAGCCTCAAAGTATTTACTTTATAATCACACAAAACAAACTATAAACGTATCCTCATCATAACTACTAACTTCTAGTTATTGCACAACTTGAGTTATCTGTATCATTTTGATATAGAAGTCCTAAAACTTATGTTGGAGTTGCCTGGAAGAGATCGCCTATCTAATAGGTATCGCTCTATCTATAAGGTGTACCCGGTCTCATTAACAATAGTCGAACATTTCAGTCTATTATCATAAAACCATAATGAATTACACAACTTAACCTTTGCGAATTACCTATAGATTGCTGAAAACTGTACAAAACTCCGTTTAAAAGTTTTAAGTTCATAGCGTCCATAAAGCCAAACGCAGCGATGGGACTTTATTTTTATAATACGTAATAAATACATATTAATTTACTGCACTTCGTTGTAGCAATACAGGACGATTAAAATAATTTAATAAAAAGGAGGGCAAGAAGCGGTCGTATCGCTTTAGCGCAATCTCTTCCAGTCAACCACTGTGAGAGAGAGAAAAAAATTAGATATACATGATAAAAGATATATACATGCATAGAGCGCAAGAAGTGCAAAACTAAATAAGACATAAAATTACTAAGACCAAACTAATGGAACGAAGCAATTAAAACATAAAATGTATGTAAAGTAAAAGGGACAAAAATAAAAAAGCGACACCAGATTAAGAAAAGGGAACATAAATCACGAAAATTACAGATCAGTCAGTTCGTAAGTTATAATGTAAGGGATACGATGTGGACAGGTAATGCTTGTACAGTAAAGATTTAAAGGAAGTTACATACTAAAGACACTTCAAAAGCTCATAATTAATAGTATTTTAACAAACGTTTAAGTAACGGCTCGTTATATCCGGGTAAGCGGGTGTTCGATAAAATTAGTCGCATGAGTGACTGGCCATCACGGTCAACTGAGCCCCAGTGCACTAAATGATTATCAAATCTGAGCTTAATCACCTTTTCATTGAATTTCAATCAAGTCATTTTGAATATAAAATAACTGAACAATCAAATTCTTTTTAGGTTAAAAAGGATTTGGAATATTTATAAAATTATTACTGGAATAAAGTATGTATGTTCAATTCGATAAATAGATGAGTAGAAATTAGGAAATTAGTTATATTGTGGCAAAGTTATATGTGGAAGAGTTCTATGGTGTATAATGTATATTATGTGAAGATCTTTTTTCTTCTCAAAATAAGTTTTTGAATTCTAGATGTATTGTATGACAGAATAATCACTGCAACCCATACAATGACCAATATTTAAGCCTTGACTTGTTTAAGCTATCGCGGAATAAACTTTTAAGGAGTATTAAAAATATCCATAGCGCTAAATCACCTGCATCATGAGCACACACAATTACACACGTACATACCTTACAAATTAGGTAAACGTATTGAATAATTTTTATTAATTTTTTCCTTCCTCGTTTGAACCTTTAGTACCTATAATTGTTATATTTTTAATTTACGTTAGCTGTAGTATTACGAAATAAATAGATAAATATCTATGCGCAAAAAGTAAAAGTATTTTAGAAATATTTGGAGGAAAACGTTACTAAGCGCTACAACCATCATGCTACTAAATCGTTTGGTTGGCACAGCTGTCTTTGATTGCTAACCATCAAGGTATTTCCGGATAGGATGGATATACTAAACTATTACGATTTTAGATGGGAATTACTTGCTAAATAGGAACGTTTATTCGTTTATTTTCTGTCCTTATATTAACACTTTCTTAGAACGCGCTATCGGAACCTACTGGTTTGAATTTTAACTTCTTTGTGTTAAATTATTGATCAAGAAGTTTAAAGGATACTTGTGTAGGAAAAGTAAAACATATCATTAATTGGCGCGGGTAATATGGCATACACATCAGCATACTCGTTCTAAGCTAAATGCTAATGAGTAACTATTATATATATTTTTGTAAAAAAAACGGAAATATCAGTCTGTGCCACAGATTTTTTGGACACTTTATCTTCCATTATTTCTTTTATAACAGACAGTGGACGATTGACCTTCTGTTTCAGGCATGTGTGGATTTTTGGGCACGCGTGGTCTCCTCACGACGTCAACATTGCGAAAGTTGTACTGGTAATCACTAAGGGATATCCCAAGACATTATATAACTGATCAATGGTCTTATCAGTTATCTAAAAACGTTCGTTCATATAACGATTGTTAAGATGTTGAAACATTAATATTCAAAAGCTTTGTTGCGAGCATTTCGTAGTATTAAAAGCAACTCCGAAACGGATTCTATAACCGTAATAGGCTTACGAACCGACTTTTCCACTTCACTCGCGATTCTATTAGTTGGATATCGTGGAAATGAACCAAACAATATGAAATTGAGATAGTTCTCGAAGATGTTTGTATTTTGATATATACAGTGAAACCTGGTTAAGTGAGACATCAAGGGACCTGCAATATCGTTTCACTTATAGAGGTATTCCACTTACCCAGTGTCTCAGATATACAGGTATAAATAAATATCTGTCTCATTTACAGAGGTTTCCATTAATAGAGGTGAGAATACAGGTTATTTCAGTTATAGAGGTGCGAAAGAGTAGATTTTGGCACATTAAATTCGGCACAAACTTCTTCGCATGTCTTCCCACTTTCATAAACGGATATTAACTTCAGTTTTTCACGTAATGATAACGATTGTAGCTTTCGTTTTGGCATTTTTCAAATAAACATCTGTATGATAGTAAAGTGAAACTAAAACTGAAGGTAACTGAAGCTCAAAATTACTTACGAACCTACTTGGAATTACGTGTGGAATTTGTGGGTAGAATAAGAATGAGAAAACAAACAATGTTATCTCAGTTACAGAGGTTTATGCATATAAAATTTACTCGCTGTCTCAGTTATAGAGGTAACTATGATGATAAATCGAAATAACAAATCCCAGATATAGAGGCTTACCTCGTCCCACTAACAGAGGTAATTCAGCGCCAAAGTGTTGGGACCTCAGCATGAGTTCCAGTTATGGAGGTTTCTCACTTATCCAGGTCCCACTTAACCAAGTTTCACTGTATTTCATAATCAATACTATGTAAAATTATTGTTATTATTTTGTTTGCACAGACAAAGCTGTTACTTTAACAAATTAATTACACTTTTCCCTCACAGTGTCAACATCGCCCGAAGATATAAAAATCAATAAGGCCATTCCATTTGCCTAATTAACTGGTACGATGAAGATAATAATTTCATAAAATAGCAACGATTCTTGTCTGTTTTTTACTATGTAAAACCCGTACTCTTAGTTAAACATTTCTCTAATGGTAGATGAATAATAAATAAAATAAATTAGTGTAATGGCATTTTAACCGAAGTACCAAGCTGTCTCTTTTCACCACAGCGTAAACACAGTGTACTTAAGTCAAGAAACTGCGATTGGATTTTATTAATAAAAAGAAAATCAGTGGCGCTCTGTAACGTAGGTCTGGGCCTCAGATTTCTGAATCTGTTTCATGATCATTTTTCAATCTAATAGGCAAGTAGGTGATCAGCCTCATGTGCCTGACACACGCCGTCACCTTTTTGTGTCTTAGGCAAGCCGGTTTCTTCACGATGTTTTCCTTCACCGTACAAACGAATGTTAAATGTGCACATAGAAAGAAAGTCCATTGGTGCACAGCCGGGGATAGAACCTAAGACCTCAGGACGAGAGTAGCACGCTGAAGCCACTAGGCCAACACTGTTCAATATTTTACACGGATTTTATTAATAAATTTTATAATACATAAGCCTCAACATGCGAAGGAGTTCCTGATGTGTTCTTCACGCGCAGATGTTGTTGTATTAAAAAATATTATAAGATTTTAAACTACAATAACTAAGATCCAACTCTTCTCTAAAGTCTTTTCGTTAATTTATTTTTAAATTATTGACAAAAGATCATTAAATGAATTTATCATGACGTCATAGAAGAAAAACCTCATAAAATGCGCATTTTAAATCTACGTCATAAAGGATATAATATAGTGTTTGAATTGTGCTGACTTACCCTGAGGTATGCAACCTAACATTAATTAAATTACACACACATATATATATATATATATATATATATATATATATATATATATATATATATGTGTGTGTAATTTAATTAATGTTAGGTTGTTATATATATATATATATATTTATTGGTTAATAATTAGAAGCGTAAACAAAATGTAAACAATCATAGCACACTTTTTTTTGTATGTTACAGGAGGCAAACGGGCAGGAGGCCCACCTGATGTTAAGAGATACCGCCGCCCATGAACACTCGCACTGCCAGAAGTGCGCTGCCGGCCTCTATGGTACGCTCTTTTCTTGAAGGACCCTAAGTCGGAAGGTTCGGAAGGTAGTTCAGTGGGCAGCTGGTTCCACATAGTGGTGGTGCGCGGCAGAAATTGCCTTAAGAAACGCTCAGTTGTACGGACGTCAAGGTGATACTTTGAAGCCAATATGGGCCCTTTAGTTTTATTCACATTACACTTATAAATTGTATTTTAATATTCTCGTTTCCAATAATTTCCAATAACATAAGTGTCATTTAGATTTATGAACCCTTAGATAAGCCAAGGTAGTTTTGGTTAGCGTCACAACCCTACTACCCCTAATTTAATGTTAGTTATAAGCTCATATTTTAAACCATTAAAGTCAGTTGTTACCCAGTTTCAAACAAAGTGTTTTATTTGAACATATACAACAACCGCCACTGAACTTAATGCCTATAATGAAGAATTTTTAAAATTTAAAATATATTTAGTACTTTATAAGGCACCTTAAAACTTGGGTTGAGTTAGCTTAAAACTGATAAAGTTAATAGATTGTAAGCAAAAACACGTAATCTCGGACTACAAAGAGTCATTGAACAGCAATTACCTTCGAGGCCTTCAAAAGGTCTTTAATTAAATCCTTCTCCGATGACATCATAATTATCGCGTAAATTGGATTGAGACATCCCCTGTTTTGTTAATTGTAAGTAGAAAATACTCTTTAATTAATAAGCTTTTGGTATTAGTATTTTTAATTTCTGCGTTACAAGTATTATTTAAAGATTCGAACAGTTCGTTGCTATCTATTCCAATATTAATCATCAACTACTGAACACGTATATTATATTTATTAATATCAGTTTAGCGGTTTAGATACATAATATATATATCACACGATTTACATAAAACCATAAATAAACACTATATAATACACATAACATATATATATAACATATAAACAACACTATATATAAAAATCCTACAACATACAACTTGTTTTTATATGATAGTAGATGACCCAGTGAACTTCGTATAATCTACATATATTTGAGTCAAAACTTAATACATTTTTTTTAAACGGCCCTTACACTACGCTAGCACAAATTTCATATAAATAATATATGACAAATTACCAAATAATAAATATATGACAACTAAGCACCAGTTTTTACTTCTAAAAAGACAAAAGACCTCAAATATTTCTGCTAGGAAAAGTTTTTATTGGAAAACTCATTTGTCGTTTTTTGTATTTTTCTTAACTTATTATTTATGTTTCCCGCCTACTTTGAACTTTAAATTACTAATAATAATATTAATTACTTAGTATTAATTTAATTCAGCCAATATAGCCTTTCCCAATAGTTACATAATGCCGAAGCTTATTTAATAAGAATTGGGTTTCTATATAAATTTACATTTCCTTTTAATCTTTCAACTTTCAGCATTAGTCCTTTGATCTATTTTAATTTATTTACTTTGACGTTATTAGATATAATTTATAAATACGTCTTTAATGATACAAATGTTGGTATAATATTAACTGATTGATTTATTTTCGTCTCAAAGTTCTACCTTTTTTTCTAGACTTATTCACGAATTTGTGTAATAATATACTGCTGTATTTCTTCTTACTTGCTGTATATCAATACGTTAAGTTTTACGGGGCATAGTCATCTCTTTTATCGCATTGTACGAGTGATTATTATTTAATAAATATTATACCAAAAGTTTATCCAACAACAAACAATCTACTATAGTTTATAATTGCACTTGGTTTACGCGATTAAAAAAATCATTTTATCGAACCATTTCAGTGGTAAAGTCATTTCAATAGACTCTTGTCGTAAAACCGGATAGTTATGTCTAAATGTGTGATATGGTAAATGATGTGGTATTCGAATAAAAAAACAGTGTTGGCCTAGTGGCTTCAGCGAGTGACTCTCATCCCTGTGATTCTAGGTTCAAGCCCCGGCTGTGCACCAATGGACTTTCTTTTCATGAGCGCATTTAACATTCACTCGAACGGTGAAGGAAAACATCGTTAGGAAACTGGTTTGCGTTAGACCCAAAAAGTCGACGGTGTGTGTCAGGCACAGGAGGCCGATCACCTACTTGCCTTTTAGATTGACAAATTATCATGAAACAGATACATAAATCGTGAGGCTCAACCCTACTAAATAGGTGGTAGCGCCACAGATTTATTTATTTATTCGAAAACTTCGTAAACAGTTGACTGGGTAAACATTCCTATTGAAAAATAAAAACGTAAGTTTATTTAAGTGCACCTACTTTGTTTTCTTGTAACAAAGAGTTGGTTGTATCAAAGCGAAATTCAATTCCAAACATTCTCTCTACCGACGCTCGCGTTACTCACTTGGGTGTACAATACAAAAGTCCACTCTGACTATTCTATCATCGCACATTTAATATTCATTTATAGTTTTTGCTCTGAGCTTTGGGGATTTGGTTTTTCAGGAATAAATATTGTAGAATTACTATATATATATTAATTGAATATTTCAGTAACTTCTTTAGCGGATATAAATAAACAAGAAAAATTGTTGGTTATTTCATAAAATCATATAGCTAAGATTATTAATAAATAAATTATTTTTAAGATAAATTAAATACAAATACTCATAATCATAGTTAATATTATTTGGGTCTTTATAGATATGCGTGCGTAGACGATATGACAAAAAATAACTCTAACAAACCGTTTAGTTTTAAGATCAAAATTGTCAAAACTTTAAAAGCTTTAAAATATTTAAATATATAAATATACGTTGTAAGTAGCGTTATATTTTGCAAGCTTCACAGCTATAAATTGCAAAACAATTTGCTAGTCAAATTAGTTTTCTAAAAAGCCGATTAAGCGGAAACTAAAATCAGTCAATTATTTATCGAATAGTGCGGAATAAACAGAATAGAATAATAATGTTTAATGTGCATGAGATAATAATTCCTATTGAAACTGCTCAATATGAGGTCAGTTCGGCTCGGATGTAAATGAATATTGTTATAGTATTAAGTAATTGTTTTGTGCTGAATGCTGATGCAAATATATGCCTTTTACTAATGGAAAACGCGTTTAATTTTGTATTTTGATGAACAAGCTGGATTTAACTTACGTAGCCATCACTTCAAAATTACCTGTAACAAAATCAGAACGTGTTAAACAGACTTGTACATATATACGAAGGACATATTTCTATGTCTTGAACAGAAATCACATGAGAATTGGGTTTAATTTTTTCCTTTTTGTGTTTTGGCCAACTCAGTTAGGTACAGATTCCATATAATGTAAGTATTTTTAGTCAAATTATAATTAAAAGCCTTCAACCCATGTCATTTTGTACTTAGCATATCCATAGCCTTCTTTGATAAAATATTTTCCAAAATATAGATACAAAATTCTTTTCGACATAATTCAAGCCTATCGATGTTATAGATATTGGTAAAAATTATCACTTTAAACGTCTCGAACATTCCGCTTGTAAACATCATATAAATTTGGTTATAGTACGAGATCCGACCGCGTGATTTATACGTTCATATGTTTGATTAATAAAATATAATTTTTATCGATATTTATAACTAAACCAATGCAGATCCGCAAAGGTGGCCATCCAAATTTGGCCGCAATTAATTTTAATTAAAATGTAATTAATTATTTATTTTTGAACAATTACGTTCACTTGTAATTGTTAAAAAATATATTTCATTAGAAAGAAATATACCTGAGATACCGAGAAAGTTCAAGGTGCCATCCCTCACTTGGCCGCAACCTAATGTCAGCCAGGTGTAAACAGGTATAATTTCGTTAAATATATACGTTCATAATGTATTATCATGTTATACATACCAAATTGAAGATTAATTCTTTCCCTACATGATGAGATATAGGTGCCTATGCAAAAATGCCCGCAAATAGTGACTGCCAACGATTAAAGATAAATAAAAGCGAGAGAAACTTAAGATAAACACCCCATGTCGAATAAAGATAGAGCATCCCAGCTGCTTGTCGTTTTTATGCTACTGCGCATGCGTCCATAGATAAGGTGCTCAACTAGTAGCTCGCGTATTTGCTTGGAGTTTAAAATACTCCAAAAATTGAGCAGTAAAAATAATATGTCACAATAATTAATCTACCAAACTAGTGTTTTCAATATTTTTTTAATTATATTCAACTAAAACAATATTGATATGATTGCAATATTCAGTACGGTATTTAGTTGAGCACCTTGCCTATGGACGCATGCGCAGTAGCATAAAAACGACAAGCAGCTGGGATGCTCTATCTTTATTCGACATGGGGTGTTTATCTTAAGTTTCTATCGCTTTTATTTATCTTTAATCGTTGGCAGTCACTATTTGCGGGCATTTTTGCATAGGCACCTATATCTCATCATGTAGGGAAAGAATTAATCTTCAATTTGGTATGTATAACATGATAATACATTATGAACGTATATATTTAACGAAATTATACCTGTTTACACCTGGCTGACATTAGGTTGCGGCCAAGTGAGGGATGGCACCTTGAACTTTCTCGGTATCTCAGGTATATTTCTTTCTAATGAAATATATTTTTTAACAATTACAAGTGAACGTAATTGTTCAAAAATAAATAATTAATTACATTTTAATTAAAATTAATTGCGGCCAAATTTGGATGGCCACCTTTGCGGATCTGCATTGGTTTAGTTATAAATATCGATAAAAATTATATTTTATTAATCAAACATATGAACGTATAAATCACGCGGTCGGATCTTAGCCTATTAGGAAAATGATTCCAGAAACGTATCCTTTGCCACCATATTACACAAAGCTGCCACGAATTGGACACAAAGGCAAAGCTATCTTGATTAAATACAGTTTTGTTGAAGACACCTCTAAGAGACCTTTCAGACAAGCAATCAGATCACCGCTCAGTTGCATCCGTTCATGATAACCCCAGCTTTGTCTCAAGTAACTAATCAAAGGTTGATATGATCACCGAAACCTCCACAAAATGGGGGTTTTACGATGTCGCTGGCAGTGGCTGAATTTATGCATATTGAATTGCGTCTAGAAAGTATTTATGGGCACTAAAACAAGAATAATGCTATCGTAGATAAGATATTAAATAACTATTAATTAATCAATTGTATTTTATGTATGTGTATATTGTATACATGTTATCAATAAAGGCAAGTAAGTTGCTATATAGTAATAACTTCTATATCTTTAATTAAGAAGAATTAACAATTATTACATACTTTTAAGTGTATTATAAAGTCGAAAGTTTGAAGATGAACTTTTATTAGAATAATATAATTACAAAGGAATCCTTTTTCTTTACTTCTCAAGCTAAATAATAATTCAAATTTTAGATTTCAATAAACAATGGTCTGTAAATTCTCATTATAACAACAAGGCATAAGGGAACTAATTTCTCAGTAACAATGGCCAGTATCTTTGACAGCTTAACGTACAAATATTTGGACAATCGTCTCACTACGCCACCCATTGTCTAGGTCAAACTAATTTTGGAATCCTCAGAAGCCGTAATTCAATTTTACACCAAGATCATCAATTTTAATTAATTCCTCAAACGTCTTGATTAAACTTGTTTATTGGTGAAGTTTGACTGTTAAAGTCCCACATAGTTATGTTATAGGAATTTTATTGTGCCGTTCGGTTTACCTCATTGGTTTATGGAACGTTTGGTTGATAACAAGGTCTCGGCTTCAATTTCCCTATAAAATCCCACTGTCATTTTTTTAGTCTTCGGAGTTTAAATAGGAAAGTAAAGGTTTTTTTTCCTACAATAAAGTTCACAAAAAAGAGTGCGGCTTTACATGAATTACAATCTAGCCTATACAATAATCATGGATAATAAGTAATATTATGTTATGCTTAAACTAAAGTAACGTTCATTAACAGTCTTAGTTAATGTTTTGACACTATGTTCGTGTGTCTGAGATACCGCACTTGCACTTATAATCACTACACTAGGTTTATTAACTCAAAAGGTTTAGTTCTCTTATTCCTGATGTGTCAAGAAGTTTCATTGCCTCAGCATATACATGGCTATGTAGCCTGTTTGAGTAAGCTAAGGAAAACCGTTTCGCGGTATTTAGTACTGTAACCACGTTAAGATCCTTGTGGATACTTTTATTTTCAATGTACCATGGTGCATTGACAATGTCCCGAAGAACCTTAATAAAGTGTAGGTAAAAATATTAAAGGTAAAATGCCTGATTAGGGGAGGTTTACGTGACTACCAAAATAGAACATAGTTTCCTAAAATAATCTACTCTTTTCAATAATTTAAAGACCGCAAATCTCAGAGCACAAAAGATCATAATCTCCTTCTAAGAAATCATTAAATTACAAGGTGGGCCGCGTTCCGCTCTGACGCCGGTTCCACGGCGCCCATACATCACTTAGTCAGCCGAGACCGCGCATGCGTGCTTACTTGAAAACTTCGCGTCAGGGGAGCGACTAGCTCCAAACAAATCGACCGATAATTTTGGAACATAGTGTATAATATATTGAAAATCTTCTTCCTCGAAGAGATGCTATATTACAATCTATGACATCAAAAGCTTCAGAATGAATACCGAATATATAATTTTATTGCAAATTATTTGTTTATTATTTGACAGTCACAAATCTAACAGATGGCGCTGAGTTGAAAGTACCAACGTTTCACATAAGCTACAATTTAATGGCATAACCGCCAAAGAAGCATGGTTGTCCCCATGACTGGTGTTCTCCCTTGAATAGTTTACTACTATGTAATATAACAAAAATCTTAGCCACAGCAACGCTTGGTCGTGTCTGCTAGTATACTATATATCTTTACTCTAAATGCATGTGTTAACGATAAATTGCTAGTCATTAAAACCTGTTGATCATTTAAATTCAAAGGCTTTGATCATGAAGAGTGCGCCAATGTTAACGAAATTGAAAAATTTGCATGTTTAAGCGGAACTTAATTTTCTTGTGTTCATATGGGTTTATGACTTTCCTTTGGTTCTCAATGGATTTATGCATAGAAAATATATGACGTGTAACATTCATTATTCAAATTAGTTTGGTCAGAGTTGGTTTACTTTCAAAAAAGTATGTTTTGTATGGAAAATACACGTATATATGAATTAGAGCCAAAAACGTTTTTTTTAATAGAACAGGGGCAGGAGGCAAATATGATATTAAATTATATGTGCCCATGGCCTCTCACGGTGACATAAGGCACTTGCACTCGCATTGCCAGGCCTTTTATGAATTGGTACGCTCTTTTCATTAAGACTCAAGTCTTCTTCGTTAACCTGTAGGGAATGTTAAACGAAAGAAAATTTACGTTAAATATGATTACGGTCTACCCGCATCCTTTTATTATGATTAGACAAAAATACGTAATAAAATTACGCATGTCGCATGTCGTTGCGTCTTGGACTAAAGATGCAGTTGACCAATCACAATCAAACGGAGCGCAAATTTCTTTCGTCCATTTTACATTCTTAGCCTGAGTATGACCGTCCATCGACACGCTTACAACGTTAGGTAGCTCGCGAGGTTCTGGCCGGCCTTTTAATAATTGATATTTTACAGAATTGTCTACCAAATTATCTCTACAAACTAAGTAACTAAGCTTTGAATAGCATTATACAATAGAATACGTTTTAGCCGCCATTTGTATGTTTATATTTAAATCTATTCTAAATAGTTGAAATAACTGAGTATATTTTCATATACCACTCGGAATACGTTTATACTTAGAAAAACACTTTTTTAACGGATTTGAAGTTATGTTTTATTATAAATTTACAATTATTTTACATAATTTTAAATTTAACCGACGTTTCGCGTGCTTTACAGCGTGTGTGGTCACGGTGACTGGAGACAAAAGGTGTTGAATGTCAAAAAGCATCACAGCTGTAGAAAAAGTTGTGTTATCTGTATTTATTTCCCCGGAGTTGGTATCGACTAAAAGATGGAGGGTTTTGGCAGAAATGGCTCACGGTGTCCTCTATTTTCGCGGATTGTCAGTATAATTATGTAAAATAATTGTAAATTTATAATAAAACATAACTTCAAATCCGTTAAAAAAGTGTTTTTTATGTCTAAAAGTTATGTCAATAAAATACAATAATATACGTTTATACTGTTAAACGTATTTAATTATTACAATTCTTTATTATGAGTTTATTGTAAAAATGTCTCAGAATTTTCTTTTTATCCGATTTTTACACAGAGGAAGTATTTATCATCAGTTAAAGATAATGTTCAAGCAATTTTATGCTTGTTATCGTATACCTATATGATGATGATGGAACTTAAGCAGTTATAAACTTTCTGCGTCTAAAATGTAGTAATTTACGCAACAGTAGGGGAAGTGAACCAGTTCATTTTGAAGTTATGCCTGACATTCGGGCAGCCACAGGTGTGGTTATACATAAACATTAATAATTTTACAGCACTGTAATTTAGGAGCGATACGGAAAGAAATTAATAGCCCACGAAAATGGCAAAGTTGCGAATTTCACTTCCGGCAAGCTTAATTTCTAAAATTAATTTATTTTTCTTAAATTACAATAAAAGTTTATTAATATAAATCAGAGGTAATATCTCCTCCTTATATGTCATTTTTTATTATTATTATTTCAGTCTAAATGTTTTGTCATGTGCAAATTTGTAACAGTGCACTTGTACTTTTTGACTATATTGAAAGACTTGTAATAAAAGGAAGCATTTATAAAATTTTGTTTTGTACTATATGGTCGCATTAGTTTAAATTTTTATATTTTTTACTACTTGAACTAGAAGAGATGCTGGGCAATGAAATAAACAATTAACGTTATTTAAGTTAAGTTAAATACATAATTACGTTAAAAGTAATAAACTTGAGAAGCTCTACAGCTTGGATAAGCAAGAAAATCCCAAAACAAAAAAAATCGGCCTAACTCCTAAGGATTCTAATAGAGATTCTTATAAACGTCAGTTTCATCGTGAAACACAGTAGTCTAATATACTTAAAGGTCAACGACTTATAAAACCAAAAGTATATACATATACAACAAAAAAGACTGCTAAAGAAAATTTCTGTTGCGGCACTAATATTCTTTTTTACGTAAACACAAAAGGTGTTTTAAGAGAGCTGGAAATACAATAGGAACAGTGTTGGCCTAGCGGCTTCACGTTAGACGCTCATCCCTGTGGTCGTAGGTTCGAACCCCGGCTGTGCACTAATGGACTTGCTGTTTATGTGCGTATTTAAGAAAAAATGATTACGAATACAGAAAAGGCCCAGACCTAGAAGGCTGTAGCGCCACTAGAATGTTTTTATATTAATAATATCAAATGTATTATCCTCATCATTCAAGTCTTAGTTAATCAAAAAAGTAAAAAACATTCTTTGAATATCGAAGGGGTATAAATATACCGTTACATACACAACGTTTCTAATTGTGATATTAAAGATCAACAAGCAATGGAAGCATTGAATGAGTAAAAGTATGTAAACACAATACTGCGCTATGCAAACGATGCCAAGCTAACCGTGATGTACAAAATATTGCTGATTCGAATAAAAAATTGATTGCTATCTACTTTGATGTTGTCGGAGGAAATAGGATCTGCTTCCGATTCGCTAGAAAAGGGAATAATCTTCTTCACGTATTTAGGATTCCGCGTGTTTTCGCTCAACTGTTGACCGGTGAAAGGCTTGAACATTTTAGATAATTATTACAAAAAATGTTGGTTTATTTTTTTTTTTACTACATAAATCAAATTCAATTGACGATGCAGACAACAGAGACAAAATGTGTTAGCGACACAACTCATACATGTACGAGTTGGGTCAAGAAATTCTTTTGTTGTTGGAGATTGACCTTGACCAATGTTCGACTACCTTCTAGCCACGACATAATATGTGACCATTATTAAATATATCGCAAATTTAATAATAATACAACAAATAAGTACTAGATTAATATTGGGTTGGGGAAAAAGTCTTTTCGCATTACAGTATGTATGAACTTGTAATAAAATCTCTTTGGCTATACTATATGGATCTGGCTGGTTTTGTTATCAAGGAATGTTGAGATATTAAAGAAGATAATTCCAAAATCAAATTAGGATAATGTTTGTTTTTTATTTATTTTTCGTACCGTCAAGATGAGTGAATCGAATGAAGAAATTCGATACATTTATAATTTTACTCCAAAAAAGGTCAAATTGCAACACAAGCCGCGAAAGAAATTTGTGATGTTAATATGGCCCTAGCACAGTGTCTGTGACAGTAGCACAAATTTGGTTTAAGCGTATTCAATCCGGAAATTTTGATGTCAAAGATCCAAGTCGCTCTGGTCGCCCTGTGACGGATAAAATGGATGCCATTTTTGAAAAAGTGGAGCAAGATCGGCATATCAGTAGTTAAGACGTAGCTGAAGAACGGGGAATTGACCACAAAAAAGTTTTGGCGCATTTGAAAAAAACTGGGTACACAAAAAAGCTCAATATTTGGGTACCTCACGAGCTCACTGTAAGAAACCTAATGAACCGTGTACTCATTTTTGATTCTTTATTACGACTTAATGGAACCGAACCATTTTTGAAGAAGCTGACAACTGATGATGAAAAGTGGATCACGTATGACAAGAATGTGCGAAAAAGGTCGTGGTCAAAGGTCGGTCAGGCTTCCCAGACTGTGGCGAAACCCGGGATAACTCGCAACAAGGTGATGCTGTGTGTGTGGTGGGATTGGAAGGGCATTATTCATTATGACATGTTACCACCAGACAGGACCATCGATTTTGAACTCTACTGCGTACAACTGATGAGATTAAAGCAAGAAGTTGAGAGAAAGCGGCCGGAATTAATCACCAGAAGGGGTGTGGTTTTTCATCATGATAACGCTAGATCTCACACATCTTTAGCCTCTCAGCAAAAACTAAGAGAGCTTGGCTAGGAGGTGATAATGCATCCGACGTATAGTCCTAACCTTGCACCTTCAGATTACCACCTGTTTCAGTCTCTTCAGAATTCTTTAGGCAGTATCAGGTTAACATCACGACAGGACTGCCAAAACCAATTGTCGCGGTATTTTGATCAGAAGCCCCAAAATTTCTGTAGCAATGGGATCATGTCCCTACCTAAATGATGGCAAAAAAATATCGAACAAAATGGTACCTACATACTTTAGTTAAATGTAAATAAACTATTAAAAAAAATGTTTTGAATTTTCTTAAAAAATGCGAAGAAACTTTTTCCCCAACCTATTATACTAAATTAATTGTGCATTAGACTGACTCAGTTTCTATATTTAAGTCTAAATAATTCGCTATAGTTGACGAATTTTTACTAGAAAAAAAAAAAAGATTAAAAACCTGGTTCGAAGAGAAATAACATGGAAAAATATATACGGAACAAATGCGGAAACGATAAGGCGGTCGTGGCTGTTTTTTAAATTTTCGTCGTGATTGCAAAGGGCGTTATATCAAACTGAAGGGCGAAGGGCCGGTGTCGACTTCTGACCGGTTCGAGTGCCGATCTAATTTGCTGAGTCGCGGAAGCATATGAAATTTAATCGATTCCCTTCAATGAAATCATTTTCGTCTTCTTTGTAGATCTATTTTGGATCGCCTTTGTACGATAGTGTTAGTGTCAAGATATTTAGCAAAAGTTTCGTTAACATACAGCTGGACTTGAGAATCATAACAAGACTTTGAAGCTATACAATTTCTGGGGCATTAGTTTATCTATCATATTTTGTTTTTTTTTTTAAATTAGCAAGTAGGTATTAACAGCTTTTTGGGTCTAAAGCATGCCGGTTTCCTTACCATACAGGTAAGTATAGCGGGTTCGAACCTACGACCTCAGTGCTACACTAGACCAACAGTGCTACTTCTATCGTATCGTAAAATTAAGATGTTATTTTAATAACCATAAAAAAATTGCAAAGATATCGCCATAATGATTTTACAACTTTGTTATGATACACCAGCAGAATGCCACATTCCGTGACAAAGTCGAAGAAGCAAATTGAATAAGTCAAACAAAAGTATATAATTTTGGTCTAATACAACGCGTTTTCCTGCGCTATTTCCCTCACAGTCACAGGTGAGATTTATCTTCGGATAATTGGATAAAGAACGCGTTTGCGGAAAGTGATACGAGCTGGAAGAATCCGAAGGGGGGTGGAGAAAGATCTGTTTGTTCGCGAGATGGCAAATAACGTATTTATGAATTTAGTTTCGCACCATTTGTGAAGCTGTTTGAGCCAATTTTCAAGTAACACGGATGAACGCCTCAATAATAGAATGATAATAACATTATTAATCATTCCCTGACTATATAACATAGAAAAAAGTACAGTTAACAAAACTAGCTAGAACTACTTTGCATTCTACGTAGAAAATTCTTGCAAAACCAAATTACAACTAAGACAATCATTGTATCATGTCAAATATAATACTAATACTTCAACAATATTAAAAATAAAATATAATATCAGAGCAGTGATGGCCTAGTAATCTACTCCGTGCGATTCTGAACCAAAGATCGAGCGTTTGAAGCGAATGTGCACCAATTATTTTTTTGTACGCAAACGACACTTGCTTGTATAGTGAAGGTAAACATCCGAGTGTCCCACTGTGACATGTGTCACAGAAGCCTGATCACCATCTTGTCTATAAAAAAACAATACAAGAAACAGATGCACTCTGAGGTTTAACAGTTTTTTAGGACTACTCGAATATTATCTAAAAACAAAAACCGATTTCTGACCAATTAGGACGCAACAACATAAAGCATGGAAAACCAATAGGAATCATTAAAAAGTCAGTTTAAAGTTTAAACAAACATCGAAATCAACGAAGCGGATATATTGCAATAAATTAAGGAATTGAATATAATAAAACCACACTTACCGACATCATGTAATGAACCAGCTCGTGTATGACATTACCAACAATATTATTAATATGAAAATAACCAATATCTACGTGAAGTTTAATTGAATACGCGTAATCATGAACGCTTGAAATTATTACATCACATACTTATAACGTAATATGTTATTAATTTTATAGCACCTATATAACTGGCTATACTTTAATTTATAAGACTTTTGAAAGAATGACCCCCTCAGCTTTTAACAGAAGTATAATACTTATATTAATATTACTGCGAATACACTTACTTAATGAATACAATTTATAATGTATGTATTTGCGTGTTGTTACCACGAGAATGTAAGTACGTGCTCCTATTTCACCATGCCTCCTGTTGATAGGAGGACAAATCTTTGTTTGGAATTTATTTCATTATTATTAATAAACTATTAATTACTTAAGATGTTATGTGGAACATGGTGTAATGGTTGCAGCTCCTTACAAACATTGTGTAAAACGAAAAAAATTGGCGATTAAAAAGAGTGGCGGAGAGTGTATTGCCAGTTCTTCTCATTCGTTCTACGCTCTTGATTTGAGAACTGGGAGTAAATGTAAAATTAGAAGCATTTAGTGTATATTTCTTTTTTGACGTTCATAAGTGTGCATTGTGTTATCTACTATCTCGTATATAAATAAATGAATTTGATTGATTGATTGAATGACATAACGACGAGGACTACTTTGTGACTCTACACATAAGACAAAAACACTAACACATATACGATAAAGCTCACAATAAGTTAGCTGGTGAATTAATTAATGGTTGGTGACCCTCATGAGTTAGGTGACATTACTGTTGCTTGTACTAAGCTTAAACAACGTAAACAATCAGTGATGCATTAAACTCCAAAGCGAAAACAAAATAAACCCAAAGAGATTGCGAAGAAGATGAGTGTTTCAGAAAATATTATATTTACAAAGTGAGGCCCAAACAGAAGGGTTAGCGTGACGAATTTTAGGCACAGTGAATAATTCATACATATTTTTGTATTACCTTGACCATTTCACGAAATGGGAGGGTCACCAAGGAGGCAGTTGCCAAATCCTTAAATTCCGAGCGTTATTAAGCCACTTATTTTTAAGCGCAAAGTTTATTTTTATTTTCTTCGTGCGTTGTTCAGGATAATAGCGGGCCCTGTAAAATTAAAGTCATTTAACATTTTTATTCTACCTTCCCCTACCCTCGAGAAATACCATCGAAACAACATTCGAGGTGTATATGTCTAAATTTCTCAGACTACACATACACGTTTCACAAAGACAGTCCATTAGATAAGTGACGCCCGGTGTTCGAGACCACTCGATACTAGTCAAAGCGAATAATAAGGTTTTGGGTAATGAAAAAGCTACCGATCAGCTTATGAAGTGCACTTAGTATCGAGCACCAAAGCGTCGCCGGGTTAAATCGACAGTGTAATGGGTAACCCGTTTAGCTAGCTCCCGTGTGGATCGAGGTTTTTCTTTTTTAAACTGAGTTTCGAGTTTGCACGGCGGAATTAGTTTACGCCAACGTTTGATCGGATATTCCTTTAAAGAAGTTAAGTTGCGGTAGCGAATAATTTGTACTGTATTACGCAAACATCTCTGATCGGTTTCAGTTCTTTAATGTAATCGAAATTGGAGATTCGAGCTTTTTCATTTCACATTTATTCCGCTGAAATGCTTCATGTAAATTAGTTTATAGCATTTTTATTTAGTGAAAACATGCCTACTCTTTTCATACAATATAATGAGTCATTAATTCATTTTGGTAAAACTTATGAACGTCAATAATGAAATACATATTAAGTGCTCCTAATTTTACATTTACTTCCAGTTCTCAAATCAAGGGCGTAGAACGAGAAGAACTGGCAATAAACTCACCGCCACCCTTTTTAATCGCCAAGTTTTTTGTTTTACCAAATGTTTGCAAGGAGCTGCAACCATTACACCATGTTCCACGTGACATCTTTAGGTAATTTATCGTTAATTAATAATAATAAAAAAAGAACATTTGAAAAAAACAAAGATTTGTCCTCTATCAGCAGTAGGCATGGTGAAATAGGAGCTCGCACTTACAGTATCGTGGGAACAATACGCAAATACATAGTCAAGTTTACTTGGAGTCATTTGTTATTAATAAATAAATATTATAATAATTATTTAATAGAGCTACAACCTTAAATTAGTACCTAAATAATCTTCGTTCTTAAATACGACTAAGACATGCATGTCACTAATACAGTTTCGCAAAATGTTTAACAGAATCCAGCCATCCTTTAAGAAAACACTAATCGTGTGTTGACGTACACAAAGATAAGAAACATTATAAATTCAAAACGCACATAATGGTTCGACATTTTCGTCGGTACGTGTGCCCGCGAAGCCTCCATGGGAGTTAGAACATTAAAAATTTAAAAATCTTGAAGGATGTTTCGCGGTAAATATTGAAGTTGCTTGCGAGTCGGCTCTGTTTGCAACATTGAGGCGAAATATTATATGCGCACCTGTGAAAGTTTTAAATTGTTGCTACGCTTTGAATGCTGGTTTCATTTTGGGAATATAGTATGAAGTAAATTTAAATAGAAGTAAAATTTTAATAAAGTACGGTCCTAAACCAACACTCGCGAACCCCTGTGGCCTTGTTCCGTTTTACAGCTTAAACTGTGTTATGATATGCTTATAAAGGCAGGTGAGAAAATTACTAAGCGTTGCATACGACTATTTATGTTTCGAAATACCTACTTACACATGCTTATTAAAATGTTACGGTGTGTAGTTTAACTGATTCCCTTTTACATAAGAGACAGAAAAAGTTATTCATGTTTGGTTTATGTATTTTAACCAAACTCTATAGACAATTTTTTTTCATCTAAATAAGGTCGTACTTAGAGTCGTTAACTAAGAATTTCCAATTATTTAAAAGAAACAACATAAAATGACAAAAACTGTGTTTGGAGAACGTTTATGTGCCTTCATCTTTTTTTAAGATAAAACGCTTACAAACCTAAAACATTTGCCGCGAGTCAAAAACGTTAAAAAGTCAACTAGGAAGGCGGTAAAACAGACAAAAAATCGTCACGTACATTTCTCTGTAGTTAAAAATATTCCCCCCCGCTTATCATAAATTATAAAAACAATAAGTAATATCAAAATGGCTATTAAGTTTTAAATTAAAGTTGACGATCAGCTGTTGTCTACTTTCGGCAACTTTTATTTTAAATTACTAACATCGGTTTGTGTGTTCTCATCAAAAAATAAATTCTCTTTCAAGAAAACTTAATCTTTCACCCAAAGTCCAAATGATAACAAAAGCTACCGCCAAACTCGGTGTTATCATAATAATACTGAAATTAAATAAATATATGCGAAATTATTTGCGAAATGTATGATATCAAAGTATGAAATATAAAATATTTTAGTAGTGAATTTAATTATCTCGGGATTAATTTGTCTTTGCGAAGAAATGAGCGCGTAAAGTCTGCGAACCTGCACTGTACTTTAATTATTGTTACGAGAATAAAATGCTTTTACAGATGTTTAGTCTTGGCATACAATGAAAAGTCTAATATTAAAATTATAAACTCTTGTGCTATTTACGTAGTTTTTTTTATTAAGTATCAAAAAGTATGATATTATTTTTGTAATGAATACATCTGCCAAATACTACATAGTCTATTGTCTACCTGGTAAAGTTACTTTGGAAATAATTTTGCTTTGTTATCTTCAATGAGTAAAGGATGACGATCTTCCATACAACTTTTCATTGCATATTTCAACCCCTTTTTATCCGATATGGTAAGTCTGTCATTTTGGAAGGTAATTGAACCAAATTTCATTCAAATCTGTTTAAAGTTTAGCCCTGAAATCGCAATTGACAGATAGGGTTACTTTATAATATTTTGTTGGTAAAACGTAAATAGTCAAATGTAGATAGGCAGACTCATTCGTATGCTCTTTTAGAATTATTCCTTTGATTGCAGCTCAGTGACTTTTTAAAAATAAGAACTCATTTTTAATTTAATTAGATTTTTTTTACTTAATATAATCTTAGAAGATATAAAAAAATGTGTGTAAATAATTAAAAAGCTTACAAACTGTGTCCAATAAATTTCGCTTTGTATCCTTATAAGTATTTTAAAATGTCCATGGTTTTGATTTCGGTCCCTTAATTGACATTCCGCAATGATTAGGGAAAATAAGAATAAAAATTTCGACTTGCGTTTATTTAAATTATTTGTAGTGTGATACCAGCTCAATCGCAATGACTTCTGTACTAAAAGATATAAAATTATATAAAGAGATATAATATGACATTCAAATTGAAGTGAGTACAACAAGCTGTCAATAGAGGCAAGCCGGGTTCAGACAAAGGCTCAGCGCAGTTTCATTCGAGTCCAAAACTATAACCATAAGGTTTTAAGGGAATCCAAATCTCATTTTTATGCCACATCTATTGTGTCTCGTGATAGCAATGAGGAAGTATATAATATTGCGTGAGCATTAGCGTCACGCAAACATCCAATTAAAGGTAAATGGTGTTAAAAATCAACTGGCAGACTTATTTATTGCGAAACTGCGATGTTTGTAAATACAGGTTTGGAATGTTTTGTTGATACATTTACACTTACTCATTTATACATACTGTGTTACATTAACGCCATCAGGCATTTGACTGAGATGCCGGATGTATAAGTCATTGGATAATCTGAAGATAATAATAATCAAAAGTTGAAGACTTATAATCTACAAATGCTATATAAATTATATACGGAGTATATTTATCGAAATTTTACTATCGTCAGATCTGTATTTATTATTTAATATATTTTCTTTGATTAACATATATATTCCAAGCAAAGTATTAAATTAAAACAAAGCCTTTTTTTAATTAACAATTTTATACTGAAATTACTATGAGTGACTTAATGAATCATGGTTATTACTCAAAATTAACAGTTTTCCGACTCATAATAGCTAGAGAATATTTATATTATATTGAATTAAAAATTCATATAATAGTACAATAATGTTCCCTTGAGGACCAAATTTAGGGCCTATAGTGAAACCCAACTTCTTAAAAAGTAATTTAAAAAGAGCTAAAGCAATCAATTGTCACCTGTAAGCAATAAGCAGAAACAAGTAGAAAAGTTAGCTTTCGGAAGGGCCCTTTATTAGAAAACTTTTATCCACGATGTGTGGAGTATGGAAAAATAAAGTTGTTGTACGTGGCACAAATAAGTAACAGTTCTAATCGCTTTCTTTTATTTAAGATAGAACTTTGTCACTTGCTATATTGATTTTTAGTGGTGAAGAATACTTGATGTTATTTTTTATATCTTTAACGATATTGGTCAATACTCAACACCTAATTTTAATTAATTTACTCTTAAAACGTGGCTTGGCATTTAAAAGGTCGTACTTATAGTCGTTAATTTAGAATTTACAGTTATTTAGAAAGGTAAGTAAAAAACGCATAATGTCAAAAAATGTGTTTGGAGAGCGTTTCTGTGCCTTCATCTTTTTTAAGATAAAACGCTTACAAACCTAAAACATTATTTGCCGGGAGTCAAAAACGTTAACAATTCAACCAGGAAGGCGGTAAAACAGTTAAAAAAATCGTCACGTACATTTCTTTGTACTTAAAAATATTCCACGCTTATCATAAATTTATAGAACAATAAGTAATATCAAAATGGCTATTAAATTTCCTTTTGCGTTGTAGAATTTTCTAGCTAACGTCATATCAAATTTAAAAGGCACGCTGTGCTTTTAAAGGTGGCTCAGAGGACTGCAGAAATGGCTTGGGTAAATCTTTCTGCATTAAATTAACTCTCAGGTTAAGAAACCTTATTAAAAATATCTTCAGTCGAGGCAGCGTTCACCCACAAAAGAAAGTATTAGAAAGCTTTCAACCACCTTTGTAGCATCACTGATTACTGCTATACGTTATGATTTTTAATTATTACTGGGATTATTTAGCAAACTTTAAGGTGTAGTGTACACGAAAAAGGGGTTTAAATTTTTGACAACTAATAAACATATAATTAAATTGGCATAGTTTATTGAATTTGCCATTGTATGGTACATACAAATTAATCTTCTTTAACTGTTATAAATGAGAATTTTTGAACATGTCGTTACAAAAATATTGGTACGAGACAAGTGACTAAAATCAATTACAATATTTTTTAATTAATTTGAAAACGCCTTTGACAGGAATTCTTACATAAAAATACTATATTACGTATTTGTATTTAGAATTTGATCTGTAAGAAAATACTTTTCCTATAAGTTTTGTTAATATTTTGAATGGGAATGTACACCCAGTACAAACATATAAACGAATGTATGTCTAACGCATATATATCTTTTAGTTTGCAACAATTATAGACGCTCCTATAATATTATAACAAATTTGAAGTTATACTTCTTTTGGGAAAAGTGATGAGAGTAAATTTTACGATGCTCGCGCACACCGTCACAAAGAACCGACACCCTGAAGTTAGCTATAGTCAACATTTTATTTAATAAAACTTTCAATGTATTAAATACAATTTTTTCTATTGTTAGTATCGTTTTTTCCACAAACGCAAAATTTTTGAAAAGATTTTTACCTTGTTACGCCAAAAAAGTATAACTTCTAACGCGTATACATAAGTACACACACGATTTTTTTTAAACGTGTTTATGGTAGTGCAATTCATTTCCTTGTTCATTATTTTGAAATAAACCCTAACAATAGCTTTTATTTCCTATAAGAATATTTGTGTAATACATTCTTATAAAAATATTGAAATAGCGTTTAGTAGTGCTAGGCTCGTAGAGATGACAGACGAGCGTCATTAAACGGAAACTCCGGTTATTGCGCCCCAGGTCGGGACATTTATATTGTACTGAAGATAATGCCTGTTATTTAATACACTAATATTTGGGGGTTTTGTCCGCCGCGTCACTTCTCGTTAGTGTTGCCCAAATGCAAGACCAAGACGAGACTTAGGCCAGTCTTGGTATTGTCTTGCGTCAATACACCTGGTCTCGGTCTTGGTATTGGTATTGCGCTCTCAGTCTTGGTCTTGGTCTTGATCTTGCAGCAAGAGTCTTGCAAGTCTCGCAAGACTTGCAAATACCTATTTGCCTATTGCTATTTGTGGGGGCTTGCGGGCTATCCTGGAACATTCACTAATGTACAATGTTCATCAACTAATAATAGCAGGCAGGCTACAGGCATTGTGTTGAGATTAGCAGATTTCATTACAGTGTGCGTAGGTACATTTTTTAGGCAATTTGTCGTACTCGTGACTGGCGCGCTTTGCTACGTAGGTACTGTCGTTAAAGTATGTGTAAGTAAGAAACGATGTAGGTACCTACTACAACAAAATTGTATTCCTTAGAAAAATAATCGTCGTACCTACACGACGATTATTTTTATTTATTTAGTAAATCATCGCTGAAGACAATAGTCGCTACTAGAGTAGGTACGATAGAAGTTGATAAACCGACACTGCAATTCTCGATGATTTTAAAACAAAATGCGTAATGCACGTTTCAAGTTTGTTAAAATCACCCACTTCCAATTTTGCAGTGCAATGTCCTTTAAAAAGGTATAATAGGTAATCTATATATATAAAAATGAAACCCATTTTCCGTTGTCACGACATAACATGAAAACGGTTTGACCGATTTGTCTGATTTTTTTTAATAATATACCTTGAAGTACGAAGATGGTTCTTACGGAGAAAAATTAAAATAAAATTGAGTGAATCAGTCTAAAAACAACACTTTTCTATATTCCCATACAAAATATTCGTAATAATACTTAAAAGTGAATTTGAACTTTAATACCATAGCATAAAGTTCAAGTGTTAGTGGAGGGGTTCCGGGAAGGTAAATTTTTATTTTTTGACATAATGTATTTGTTGTCTTATCAATTTTCTTTTTTTATCTTACTAGCTAGACCGGTGTCCCGAATAGCAGAATAAGTATAAATATAAAGAATCGACTGTTAGGCGGTACGATGTTCGCCAGGCCAGCTAGTAATAATATAAACTAGGTATATTTTTATTACTTACAACAATTTTTATAAAATCTACCTATCCTTACGACTACATTCTTCCTTGCGAGGACAACATAATCTATTTGCGTCCGTTCTGAGCACCCGGAAACTTATTTTATTCATTAGAACATGGGCAGTGGCGGCGACCTTTGACATGAAAGCGACGGCGGCAACACAAAGTCTAGAAGCGGACTAAATTTTTACCTATTTTGGTGGGGTTGTCAATGTTGGCATTAGCACAGAAAAATAAAATTAAGTAAACACAACGTTTATCCACTTTTCAATAACTAGGTATCCACGATAGAATATTTTTCCTACTAATTTCCTAAGGGTCGATTCGACCAAACTTCAATTTATACACGAGTAACTATACCAAGAATAATCTATTCCATGATTTTAATCTCGAGTAAATCCATAGTCGTTTGTCCACGTAATCGATAGTATAATTGCGCTAGGAATAACAATACGCGAATAGCAAGAAAATGGTGAACGAAAATAAAACTCGGCAAATAAATGTTGTTCTACAACGGGACAGTGTAAGAGCATACATCATGTCAACTCGATTTTGCCGTATTATAGTGTGAAAAAGTAGCTTTTAACAGGTGTCAAACGACAACAAAAAGTTTTTATTTCTTGTTTGTTTGAGGCTTTCGTCTAAAAAGGAACTTCTCTTGAGCCCAGTTGAATTTCATTCTAATATTATAGAAAATAAAAAATCTAAAAATAAATAAATAAATAATAAATTGTTTAAACGTTTCATTATACAATGCCAGACTATTAATTTAGTGCGTTACGTTGACTTGAAATTAAAACACAGAACACATATTTGTGAAATGATAGAAATCAGCTGATTGGACTGACTGACGCCATTAAATTATTCTAGGAATAGCTGTTATTCCGTGCGAAACGGCGGTATAGTTACAATTCCCGAATAAGCCCACTATTCTTAGAATTTGTAGTTGGTAAAACGTAAAATTTATTTACTCTCGATTAACTGACGATTTATTCTAAGATTAAGATTTACTCTTGTTTGGTCGAATCGACCCTAAGTACTCAGTCTAAATATCTTTTTCATAATTTTTGTGTGTAATTGAATGGTAAACTCTAAATCTTACTAGAGAGCTTTTTTAAAATAAACTTATTGAAAGCACTGACATGGCATATACACTTTTCAATCTTGCTGCTCACATTTTAGTACCTAGGTATCACTCACTATCTATCATTTACCGATATTAACAATGATTATTTCGAAATCAAAATATTCGCAATTCAATAGATGCAATACCTACTTAGTTATTAATTATCATCTCGCCCGACAGCTTTTAACGCTGTAGTGTTCGAATTCAAGCCAGTGTGAGAATGTATTTAAATAAAAAAAACTCAGAGCATTCAATTTATACCTACCTACTGCTGGGACATCTTCAAGGTCATTTAATTTTATACTCCTATACCAACCCTACAGAAATAGGTAAAAATTTGTGTGCCTCTGTCCGTACTCTTTGTCGGCGAATGCGGCGCTCAGTGTCAAATGCTGTGTTACACTTGTTGCAAACCGCGTCTTTGTCGGTAAATTATCAAATAAGTAGGTATTTAATACACCGACCGACCAACAGTTTATTCGCAGAACGTCACATTTCCCCAATCAACTTTGAACCTTAATTCTTTAGCGATAAACTTGAAAATCTGTTGAAGAAATTTGATAGATTGTAGTAGCTTGATGTGCTGGCGTCTGTACCATAGTATTGGCTGCCGTAGAAACTGTTACTAGACCTACTCGTAACTCGACTCGCTGTTAGTTTTAAATTTTGCTAAATAGAAGAATAATATAAACTTTGAAACATAAGTTTCACACCTACATGATGTTTATATAATTTTGTTAACTATAATTTTAAGCACATACCGACCTACGAGTAGGTACTAACGTTAGATCTGCACATCTGGACATAAACAAGCATAACATATTATTATAGGTAGATACCTACAAGATATGAACTTTGCTAGAAAGTTATTAGGGAACAGATTTGTGAGTATTAACACGCTACCTACTTAATAAATTGTTGAAATATAATAAGTACTTACCTACCTAATCAATACAATACGTTTCAGGGTGCTTTCAGACGAGCGGCACGTTGCCAACTGCAGCCCTTAGTTTAGTGTTAGGATATGTGATACCTACGGTTTTGATACTGGGGAACGTTTCTCAAAATCGGGATTGAAACCAAATACCTACTTAATAACGCCCAAATCTCAGTTTGTCTTAACTGCAAGACGCAAGAGTCTTGCAGGCTTAAGTATTGTCTTGCTCAAGTCTTGCAGGGTTCAGTCTTGGTATTGGTCTTGCTATAATAAGGCGGTCTTGGTATTGCAAAAACGCAAGAACAAGACCAAGACTGCAAGACCAAGACCGATTTTGGGCAACACTACTTCTCGTTAAGTCTGATAAAAGGTGGTCTTAAAGCATGTTTTTAATCAAATATTTTGTACATATTTTAAAGCTTTATCCGTGTTACTGAGATGCCAATGTATCATCAGGGGTTGTATTTCGTCTTATTATATGTAATGGGTCAATTTTTAATTAAATAAAGAAAAGCTCCTAAGTCCTAATAGTCTAGTCGACAAGTTGAAAATGGAACAAAATAGAGATACTACTCTTAAAATTATGTGCGATAGCTCATTGGATCCGGAATGACGTCTAGAAAAATGTGCTAAAAGCGTGTATTAGCACATAAAAAATTGCAAAAGTTATAAACCATTAAAGATGAAAAAATAATGGCATTTAGTTTTTTGCCAATATTTAATAAACTATTAATATTTAAGAAATTTCAAATAAAGATTCTGAAAGAGGAGGAAATTTCTAATAAAAAACTCCTGACTCCCAGAACTCTATCTCCATTATTTATAATGTTAATTTAACGCTGAAAATAGGTCTGCGGTTGACATTTTTAGGATTCGCGCGTGGCGTCAAAAGCGACTACGGCACATTAATTAATTTATTTAAGGTATTGAATATTTTTTTTTAAATTTGAAAAAATTATGGTGTGTTCTGAACACTATAATTAATTTATTCTTTTAAAATTTTTTGATTATCATGAATATTACTTTTATTTAAAATTAAAAAAAAATTTTTCTATACTTTGTTTTATATGGTTGTTTTTGTTAATTCTAGAAGTTTTAGAAAAAAAATAAACAAAGGTTGAATATTTGTTTATAACAAATTGGTAAGTTAATAAACAATAGAATTGTTGATTAAAAAAAAATTTTTTTCTGTTACTTTATAGAATACTGTCAATTATGATTTTTAGGAAAAAAAAATTTCTTAACTAATTATTTAAACAATAGAAAATTAAAAAAAAACGATTATAAACAATTAAAAATTGTTATTAAGGAAAAAATTTTTTTTTAAAAATCATAAAATTTTTAATGTAATAAAGTTGTGTTAAAATTTTTTTTTTAAATATTGATTTAATCAATTTGTTTAAAAAAAAATTATCAAAAAATGGCGGGAATTTTTTTTTTTGCAAATCAATAAATATCTTGTATTAATAAAAAAACGATTATATGATGATTTAGAAAAAACATCATTACATGGATTTTTAAGATTTTGTTTAAGTAAAAAAATTTTTATAAACAAAGTATAAATATTTTTTTAACTTTTATGGCACGATCTTGTTAAGTATGTATGTAAGAAAGGCTCTACGAAGCGAAATATTTTTACGACCATTATTTAAACATTTTTTTTCACTTACAATTAAGACGGTCGTTCGAGAAAATTTCGTTAGTTAACAATTATTTAACTTGTTGAAAAATTAACTTTAAGTAAAATTTTCAACGGGAATAAATTAATTATAGTGTTCAGAACACACCATATTTTTTTCAAATTTAAAAAAAAATATTCAATACCTTAAATAAATTAATTAATGTGCCGTAGTCGCTTTTGACGCCACGCGCGAATCCTAAAAATGTCAACCGCAGACCTATTTTCAGCGTTAAATTAACATTATAAATAATGGAGATAGAGTTCTGGGAGTCAGGAGTTTTTTATTAGAAATTTCCTCCTCTTTCAGAATCTTTATTTGAAATTTCTTAAATATTAATAGTTTATTAAATATTGGCAAAAAACTAAATGCCATTATTTTTTCATCTTTAATGGTTTATAACTTTTGCAATTTTTTATGTGCTAATACACGCTTTTAGCACATTTTTCTAGACGTCATTCCGGATCCAATGAGCTATCGCACATAATTTTAAGAGTAGTATCTCTATTTTGTTCCATTTTCAACTTGTCGACTAGACTATAAAGACTGATTCAGCTGCGATTACTCATTAGGTAAGAAAATAAAGACTAAACATTTATTTTTCATGGAAACATTGAGATAATTACACGATTATCCGGATTTCAAACGTAATGAACCATTAAATCTTTAAAATCTGTCCCGAGCAGCCAATATTGTCAAATGTCAACAAAACAATGAACGCTACGTAGGGATTCGTAGCCGCTCGTAGCAAATGTAGCCGTAGCTACTAATGAGGCTACGATATTGTAGCCCCCGACCACAGCCCGAGACGGCCTTTATAAATTGCTTTCATGCATATTTATTTATTCAAATATTATGTATGAATTGAAATCTCGACCACAACTACTGAAATATGGCTTTAGGTTGACGAAATTGAATTGGCTACTAAATTAGCCTATTGCATCTACTTGTTTTCTAGTACACACGGCGTAAAAGAGCGCCAATATAATACTAATATTATTTAATTCTTTATATGTTTAAATACGTATACGTCTTAGGAAATTAATAATGGTATAATTATAAATTCGTTTTTATGGACTCGCTTCCTTGAATCATGTCTTAAATCAATACGTTACTTTACAAATTGAACCTTCTAAATTTCTTGAGTAAACATAATTTCAGATTGAACAAAGAGAAGTCAAGGATTCGCCTTTACAAATAATAAAATAAATGATCCGTAGGTTTCGAAGCTTCAAACTAATTAAACTCTTGAATCGAAATCTACCTACTTATTAATTAAGATGTTTTACTGGAATAGATAAGTACGCAGTACGCACTTAATTGAAACCATAATCAGAGTGTACATTTAACTTGGATTCATATTAATTCCGTTTAATCAAAACAAACTTATAATATTGCTACACAGATTTGTAGTAACATAATTTGATGTATTACTTCGAGTGTCACAAAGCCGAAAAAAAGCGATAAATCTGCGAAATTTTTAACGCCGAATAAACCGAACCGATCTTAAACGCGTTGAAGACTTTGACAAATCCTTCCAGTTTGTAATTTTTTCCCCTAATAGAGCTCAGTGTACACATACCCTTACAGTGAAGTTTTCTTACAAAGTTACCTTATATTCTTCGCTTGCTTTATAATATTTAGCTTTGATATATTTGCAATTTAAGTTGTCTGAAACTCGTCGTAGGAAGCGGCCGGATTAAATTATATATTTTTTTCTACCTCTCTTCGGAGTAAACGACTTTAGAAGGTAAACAGACGGTACTTAAGGCGTCTGAAGACAAAATATATATATTATGTAATAAATAGGACACTTGTTGTTGTTTGTGTTCATTTATGAAAATAAAATATATAAATTGTTTCAACTTGTAACAAGACTATTATATTATATACTCAGAAATACGTCCAATTTCTTAGACAACAAAATATACATGAGTATGTATCGTACAAATAAAAATATAATGTTGCTAAAATATACCTAATTTCTATCTATTAATAATTAAAATTAAATATATTTTTTTGATTAAGGTAAACTATATATTTACCTTTATTCCGATGTGAACAGGAAAATCGGATGCCAAAGCAGGTGTGTGCAGGGCCGGCAGTAGCGGCATAGGGAGAGGGCAGGACATCATATTTGCTCCAAACTGGAATTAAGAAACAAATTTTAAAACAATTGTAGTTGTTTCAAAAACATACTTTAATTTAAAGGTTATTAATTATAAAGACATTCTTTACATTACATTAATCGTAATTGTACATTGACAATTTATGTCATAACAATGTAATATCATATACAAATTAATTTTAGATATACCATAAAGACATATTTATTTCTTAATTTAATTATTAATTTTATCGTTTCTGATCGTCATTTAAATAGTAGGCGTGTTTAAAGACGTGTTATTTTTGATACAGAATGCAAATCTCTTGACTGGATTTAACTATAACTGTAAATAAAAGCGAATATAAGGGGTAGCGCGACAGTACGACAAAATCAATTGCCAATTTATTCCTGATTTCGCTCACTTGAAAGCGTGGCGACAACTTGTTTTCCCCGTCCCATTTCGTACGTAAAAATCCACATAAATATGTATGAAATGCAAACCCATTCGCATTAGAACAAAACCAAATCCCAAATATATTCAATAGCGACATATTCATACAAATTGGAAACCGCACTTAAACACGCCCGTATATAAAAGATTATTGTGTTGTCCGTTTGTCAGCTGCGCATATTTGTCAGGGACGCCACTTGTAATGCCGACTGATCCCAGGGCCTGCAGCCGAGCCTATATATTATTCATAACATTTTCAAGCGAAACGTTCCACACGGAATATTAGAGAGTATTTTAGCTTTTCAAACTCATACCTAGACAAATTGTTTTCGACGTTTTCGATACATTACGCATTATGTGGCTGCGGATTAACTTGTCTATAACTGTTTGTTTTGCCGGTGAATGGAATTTAGATTCTATTAGCGAATAATGAAATTACAATCGAATTTCAATCGCGCGATAATCCAGTTGAAAATCAATTTAAATTAACATCCCATTACAATATTTGTGTGTAGGGAAACATGTTTTTGACAGTGATGCGTTGCAAGTCTAAAGTAGAACGGCAGAGTCGGTTACCATGGCAACTAGGTACACTAAATAAACCAGTATATCCTGTTTCTGAACATGATTTCGTTGCTGGCGGCAAAGCTCTCATGTATCGTTTGCTGTGCTTTATTTTGGTAACAAAATAGCCCGTAAAATGATATTTTGATAAAGAGACGCCGAGTACAAACAATGCATCCACAAATGTAAATTAAATTACCAATATCAGATATTGTTTTCGAAAATAACCATGTTTTAAATGTTTTGGGAATTGTTTCTGTCGTTTGTTTAAGTTAAATGAGAATTTTAATTAAAATATCATAGAGCATACTTTTATTTTAAAATAACAAAATTGCTCTACATGCTTTAATGAGCATGTTTCGAATATTATGTTAATTTCGACGAACTTGTATTTCATATAATAGTATCCATTAACTCGTAAACTGAAAATAAATTAAATATTTTAATATTTATAGTCTATACTTTATGATTTTTAAATAAAGGTAAATAACAACAAAATAAAAAATAACAATTAATAGCTAACCCTTTAAGATTGAATAAACTTTATAACTTTTTGTTAAATTTCAATTTTTTTTTTTTAAAGACAACCTCAGGGATGAGAGTCGCCCAAAGAAGCCAACACTACTAAACGTATTTTTTTTAAGTATGTAAAAGTATTTTTTAAGTAAAGAATGCTATATTCCACTTTCAGATGGTCTTAATAATAGTAAACATTTTACCTTGAGAAGGGTTAATCACCGATTTTCCCACAAGAATTGATCGCGTTATGACGTTCCCTAAGCGAACCCTTTAAACTATGCGTGAGTCGGGAAAGTTGTATTTCATTAACCTAACTCCATTTATTACTGTAATGAATTATAATCTTTAATGTCACTTAACTATTTAGTGAGCAATTTTCAATTTCATAAGATTACTGATACAAATTTCTCAACTACAAACATAAATTTGTTAATCTCGCATTTCTCTGAAGTCTGCGTTGAAACCTGGCTGAAAACTGATGTCGTTTTCTTACTTCGAAAATACTCACAATTCGGAAAAAAACACCGCAAGAAAACTAGTAAATCTTAGACCTATGAATCAATGTATCCCATATAAACAAATTACATACCTAAATAAAAAAATAAAAAATAAATCCGTGGCCTCAGATTTCTGATTCTGTTTCATGAACATTTTTCTCAATCTTATAAGCAACTAGGTGATCAGGCTGTGCCTGACACACGCCGTCGACTATTTGGGTCTAAGACATGTCGGTTTCCCCACGATGTTTTCCTTCACCGCTCGAGCGAATGTTAGATGCGCACATAGAAAGTCCATTTGCCAGCCGGGGATCGAACCTACGACCTCAGGGATGAGAGGCGCACGCTGAAGCCACTACGCCAACACTACTCAGTACACACATACAACATACCTACATAATAATTATTAATTAAGTTAACAAATATGAATTTGACCCATTAAGCAGCTACGGATAACATTATTATAAAACCAGGTTTCGACCCTCAATAATTTGTTTTGTTTCACTTAATAAATGAGTTCCCATATTACTTTAATTTAATTATTTCTGAGCACTCCCCAGGGCGGACCTGTTCGATTTAAACTTTATACAATATGATTACCAAATAACATATTCCACAAATTGATAACAAATAAACAGTTTTACAATGCTACTTTTTAGTCTTTGTCCGTGACTATTTCTGGAATATAGTTTTAGATAAAAATTTCGAATCTGTGACTGGTCAAGCTATTCGATGACGAAACGAACAGACAAATGGGTGTGCTGATCTTGGGTCCCGTGATGAAACCAAGCTCATTGAAGTAATGACCCAACGTAAAAAATAAACACACTTTTAGCCTCCATCAGCAGGAAGCATAGCGAAGTATAGCACTTAGTTGTACTATACTATTTATACCAAGCACTTACCTTGTAGTGAGAATAACAAGGAAACATAGTGGTAGTAAACATCAAGTCATAGTGGTATTATCAAAGTTAACTTCGTCATCTTACCCAATATGAAGTACATAATAATAACTAAAGAGTCTTATCGGCTCGTCAATTTAATAACCACGGTTCGTAAATTAAACTTGAAAATAACTGTTAAGTAATTAATTATCTCAAGAACGATTGCCTTTCTACAATTTGATGGATTTAATTATTTCATCTTTCTTTCGAAAGGAAAATTATTGATTCAATTAATTATCCTGCAAAATTAGTTCGAGCGATAGCGAAAGTTTTTTCATTAAAATTTTCACTGACATGGAAAAATACTGAAATATCACATTCATATTTAATTGACTTTTTAACATACTTCTGTTTGAAATTGGGAGTTTTAACGTAATAAATTACACAAGATTTATTTAATAAAGAACTAATTAATTCTAACTATTTATTCTAATCACACTTGACGAGATCAAAAATACGCCACCATAAATATATTTCAATAAAACTAATAAAACGGATATAAACGCGAATTTATTATATGCCTTACATAACTCAACCTTTTGGGAACAGCATATTTCATATTTTATTTATTATTATTTCTATTACATTTACATACACTAGACTTTAAATTAGCTACACAATAAGTATGAAACAAGACATTTAAAACCCTATTGTTGCCAGCCTTAAAATAAGTTAGTAGAAATTCTATTAACTACTATATGTTTAAAAACTCATAAATATTTTCAAAAGATTAAAAATATAAGAAATAAGTAAAGCTATATATCTTAAGATATCTCAAGTGTTTCAAGTTTGTATAAGTTCTTAAGAATGAAACTTGTTCTAACGCTGAGTTAACGATTAAGTTGCGATCAGACTGCAGTTGCATGGCCAAGTTAGTGTAAACATAAGTTCTATTGTAAGTCAGTGATTTGCTCTTAACTTGCAAACAATTACTTTACTTGCTTATAGTGATTAAACAGCACTTGGTACACCTTTTAACGTAAACAAATAATATCAATAGAACCGTACTATAGATTGCCGAATAAATTTCATAACTGTTCTAATCTTCTGTTTCTGTGGGTATAAATACTGATGATGACTTTGATAAGTAAGCATGTGAATTATATTAAATTAAAAAAAAAGATAGTGTATTTCCTATATGATATGATTTAGATATGAGTTTTACGCGTCGAAAGATGACCAGCATAACTTTTTGTCTTCATTTCGCTGGTTATTAATAGACACAGTATAGTGCGTTTCGGTTAAATAAACTGAATATTTAAATAGTTAACTCTTACAATTCAGAGACAATCAGAATCTGAAGAATACACTTAGAATATGGTACTTCTGTTATGCTTTTACTGTTATAGATAGGTTAAACTAGGTATGGAGGTCATACTTATTTTTGGGCACCCAAAAACCAGTTATGTGGTATACCACCAATATATTTCTGCTAAAATAGATGTCACTACTTTATTACAATAATACTTCCATTCATTTAAGCCTAATTAAGTCGATGGAAACAGTTTAAAACGAAGTGAAAAACACATTAAAAGTTTTTCAGCTTCACCTTAGGGAGCGAACAATGAAATATTAAGGAATTCCCTTTTTCCTCTTAAATCGAATTTTTGTTTGATATTTTGACGAAACCATTCTTTGTATCGAATTCTAACAAAACGATTAACACCTTTTTGTTTTCTTTTGTAAAAGTACTGATGTTTTTGTAGACTAATAATACATGGAAAGTTTTATTCATAAACAGTTTAAGTAAAAACTACTAAATCTTCTGATCTTTAATTACTTATAAACATTAGATAAAGTTTTTGATAAGGAAAAGAGCATGATTATAATCTGAAACATATACATACATTACGGTGTATAAAATATTTATTAGTAGCCAGTAAACATATATACTGATGTTAAAAAGTCGAAAAGTTCGTTTGATCTCAAAACGCGCTCAACTCAGAAAATGCTGTTTTGAATTGAATAATTATTTGTGTTGAATCGTTCATATGTATAAAAATAAAAACTATCACCCTACGCGGATTATCGCAGGTACCGTAGGCCCAAGCAATGATACAAAAAATAGTCACATCAAAATAATCTAGGAAGGTTTACAAAATTTTGTATTGTATTACACGTTCTTTATCTAAAAATATTTCTATACAATTTCCATAATGATGTTAATATTTTCCTCCTCAAATTTTTTCGCATTAATTTACAAAGTTATATTGCGTCTCGACATCATACTGATTCCAAATTTTCTTGTTTTCCGACCTGACTTTTGAAGGGCAACAAAAAAATTTGTCTACAGGTTCTTCAGGAATTAACTTTATACAGTATATTAATAATTTGATAGGATAATTGTTAAATAAGTCGCTATTATTGTACAAAATAAATAAGAAGTGTGTGATGTATTAAACTACTTCGAAAGAATGCGTCAAAATTTTAATTTATTACATTAAGCAGTTGTTAAATTATTATGATCCAATTGCCAGATTATAGTTTTTTTGCAAAAAATACAATTTAAGCATTTCAACTAATATATATATATACTATACATAAACGTGTACTTACAATCAATACTTCGTCGTAAATATAAAACGATTGCCTATAAAGAAATATAATAAATACAATCCATCGAAAAAGTATTTCTACTCGTATATTCAGATTTCATATAAATTGTATTGAAGACAAACTGACTTTGTTTCAGCTTGTGATGACATTGACTTAAACTATAACAACCAAGACAACGCTCATCACGCATGTGTTTAGCCAAACTGCTTATTCAATTCTAAGCTGCGCAAGTAGACGTGAAATGAGCTGTTTAGACAGTATTGTCTGGTACCGCGAACATTCATATATGTAAATAGTACATGTTCTATAGATTGTTACGATATTAAAAATAATAAGTCAGTGGCGCTACAACCTCTTTAGGTTTTGGCCTCTGATTTCTGAATATGTTTCGTGATCATTTTTAAATCTAACAGGCAAGTTGGTGACCAGCCTCCAGTGCCTGACACACGCCGTCGACTTTTTGGGTTTAAGACATGTCGGTTTTGCTCACAATGTTTTCCTTCACCGTATGAGCAAATATTAAATTGCACACATAGAAAGAAAGTCCATTGGTGCACAGCCCAGGATCCAACCTAAGACCTCAGGTATGAGAGTCGCACCCTGAAGCCACAAGACCAACATTGCTACGATATTACGGTCCTGATTTATTTATCAGAAAGTATCTTTAAATTAAAAGTGTTAAAGAAGTGCTTTGGGCAAGCGACTCTCAATTTTAAGGTCATACGTTCAAATGACTGCTGGGCATCAAGAGATTTCTCTTTCTATGCTCGCGTTTTATGTTCGTTGGTGAATGCAAACATTGTAAGGAAATCGGCAGATATCTTAGACCCAAAAATCTACATGATTTGCCTAAAAAAGGAAAATTATCTAACCAGATAAAATCTAAGCCATGGTGGCAACCAATACCATAATACCACTAAATTATTACTGGTACGCATAAATGTTTACAGGTTTTTCAGACCATGCTAACACCAAATAGATATTATATATTGTTTATAAGGCTTAAAAAACAGATATTTAAATTTTAAAAATAGTTAGTAAATATAAGCTGTTATTTTCGAACCGTTTATTATAACATTCTATTTGAACTCACGTTGGCTTGTATAATTTAGATATATTTTAATATTCGAATTTCGAACATGATACACCTTGCAAGTTCTACTTGCTTACGTAGCTTAAGGCGCTAACGTGTAACAAGCAAGATATCATGCAAGTTGGCTTGTAGTTCTAAGCTGGATTCTGACGCTGAGTTAGCATTGAAATGTTCGTTGTTTCAACATTATATAACAGATTTCATAAAAGTACCAAAACGTTATATTATTACCAATCTTGATAAAATATTAAATATATAAAAATTAGTCCAATAAGTGGCATTTATTCGATAATAATTAATAAAAGGAAATTATAGTACATATATTTTTATCAAAAAGAACTAAGATCGAATAAAATTATTCACAAGTTAATCAATACATTAAGGAAACCTTGTTAAAGGAAAGTAATTATATCACAGAACCAGAGCTTTATTTACATGAAAGGCAAGCTTAGCATTTCAGCGAATTGCAAAAATGCTCGGAGCAAACTTCATAATTAATTAGGCAGAAGGTTAATAAAACTATCACAGTAACATTCGTGTAAAACTTCGCCGCCCGACTAATTGGACGAAAAATTCATCACTCAATAACGTGGTCGCCGCTTTTTGTTTTCATAACCATAAACTGACAAATAATAGTTTTTGGCCTGATTGATTGTGTTTAAGTCTGACTATGAATATTAATATATACGTAATGTACAATTACATACCGCTCATGCTTTTTAACTTTTAAAAAGGTCGTTATCTTTTTCTTTCGTTTGTTCAAAGGCGTTAGTGCCGTGATCATTATAATTTAATAACATCAAAGTCAAATTAATTCAAAACCGTTAATACAGCTGTTTATTTGATTTGTCAATGTTTCTGGATCTATGAATTAACGACTATTCAATGGTCGATAGTAATAGTGATTCCATAGTCATTCATTAGAACACAGATTCCTACGTATTATTACATTGATACAGGGATTTAAGCCTCAGATGACCTTTCGAAATAATTCTTGTGTAACATTACGACTATCCACATTTTACGTTGGGCACTGATTCTCATATAATAAAAAGCAAAAGTGCGTGCGTACACAAGCACATGTCAGAAGTGAAACTTCTTTGGCAAACTAATTTTTAAGTCTTGTTCATATTTATACAAATATAAAACTTTATATTTCCGAGACTTAGGGGGAGGGAAAATATAGGAATATATGAAAATAAGGAAGATGTTTTAGCAATATTTTAATTGTCATTAAAATATTAAAGCTGTCGAAAATTAATACAAATTATGAATTTAATTATTTTAAATTTATTTCCTCGATAATAAAGCACGTGGCATTTAAATTTACAATTCGTCATTTGAGATTTCAATAAATTATTTTGCACCCCCTCTCAATCGGTCTCAATCGCTCTCTCCCTTTTCTTATACAAAAACGCTTCACATATTCGTGACGCTAATATTAATTATTGCCTTTCATCCGTAAAAATTTTACCCTCATGCGCCTAAAGCAGTTTCACTCCAAAAATCAGTAAAAATAAGATTTTTTTTTTTTTCAATTAATAGTGAAGTCAATATATTAATGAAAATGTCCACTTAGTGAATTCACTCTAAACATTTGTTGAATACCTGACGCTGTGTTGCAGTATCCTGAGAATCTAACGTCCTTCGTAACCAATAACCACCTTAATTTACTCCTGCTGCAAACTTATGAAAGCTTTGAATTAGCTTGAAGAATTTCAGATGCAGTTCGAGTTTATTAGAATTTGCCTCTCAAACATGTAATTTAAACATTCCAACTTACCTAAGCAAATGTATTTGAGTTTGTAAAATATAAGTCTCAGTGCTTTGCCGTTCGGGAATAATCTAGCATGCTCTGAAAACAAATATTATTTCAACAAACTCGTACATTGAATTGAAATAATATATTTACTCTTTATTGCATTACAACCCTATTAAAATGTTATGGGCGACCTCATTGCTTTCAAGCGATCTCTTCCTGGCAACCATTCTAAAGAAAAAAAAATTAGCGCATATGATTCAAGCAATAAAATGAATCAATTGGATTTAGGTAGTCTTGGAACACCTTAATAGCTTTTAGTTACTTTCATGATATTTCAGTTTAAACAGCTTTTCAAAGATTTTTTATACGTGCGTCATTGATAATGATAATATTAGAATTGTATAATGTATAATATGTATTATTTATTACTTAAGAAGTCATGTGGAACATGGTGTAATGGTTGCAGCTCCTTCCAAACGTTGTGTAAAACAAAAATCTTGGCGATTAAAAAGAGTGGCGGAGAGTTTATTGCCAGTTCTACCTAGTCCTAGTGTCAACGGTAAAATGTTTTTTTCGTTACCATAATTTTAATCCGCCGATCTCGGAATGACAATATGGTAATAGCATGCCATATGGTATCATCATCCTAACTGATTTGCATCTACGTTTATGTTCGATTAATTATGGAGGCATTCTCCACGCGGCTTCGAGGTTCGGCATGTCAATGAAAGCAATTACTCGCACTACACACCTATGATAGCCATCTAGATAGCCCATTACTCCTCTGCTGCATCAATATCAATAAGCGTTCCCATTTAGCTGGATACTAAGCAATGTACTTATCTCTCAGCTTTGATAGTATGCGCTAGTCTCGTACGTCTTCACTTACGATGTTCCATCGATGATGGATTGGCACTAAACAAGAGATAGCTTATTCGTATCAGCTCAAAGTCTTTGTTCGAGCGTCAATGAAGATGTAACTGCCAATCATTGTGTCGGTCGGTGATGAAAGTTTTCATTTTGTTAGCGGGCTGCTGTCGGGAAATTTCGTTGCTATTCGAGAACGCGTTTTTAACGTTATTGAGTGGGAACTTGAAGTTTATTCTTTACCGTCTTTTTTCTTATTTTCGTGCATGATAGATGGGGTATTGCAAATTCATTTTTAGCATTATTCATTGATGTATTGTTATCTAAGTATGCGGAGTGGAAATTATGATTTATCTTTATTAGTAATCGAGTATCGGAAAATGTTTTGTTAAATAATTTATTGTCTGCTTCTCGAGTTTGGAAATATCGCTCTAGCGAAATGATTACATTTTATAGATGAGATGGGATGTTTAATATTTAGTGAAGTTGTGACGAACTTGATCATAAATCACAATCCATGTATTGTATAAGTTCGTAGTAACAAAACATAGATTTTTTTTATAGGACTACAAAGAAGCCTATCAGGCAAGCGATCAGGCAGATCAATGGCCGAGAAGCTATGCTGCAGGGGTGTCAGATTCTCCTTTCCTACAAAGGAAACTTTATTTTCCTTAAAGGCTTGGCGTCTCTAGCCGAGTCCTGGCTGGACTTGGATGAACCAATGCCAAAAAAATATTAGTGGTTTATAATACCACTGACTAATTCATAGATATAAATTGAATTTTTCGAAATAAATAACGTATGTTTATAGTATTTTTAATGTGTCAAACATTAAAAAGACTATAATTATTTGAATGTGTTGTGTGGCTTATAATCTAAATAATATAAGTTCATTAACCAATCTGGGGATAGATATTCTTAAACAAAAGACGACATTTTCAAATATGCTTCGCATCAAAACGCTTCGTTTTATGTTTTGAACCAAGTCAGATACCCGTAGGATATTTTTATTTATGAAACCAATAGCCCTTTTCGATTCACTAAGTAAATACACATATTGTTAGTAGTAAAAAGGCTCGCAAACAATGAAAATTTATGCTTTGAAAAAAATGTATTTAATGTTTTCAATATCTTTGTTTGGTTTATTTAAAAAAAAAACTAAAATTTATTCCGGTCTGATGTAATTAACTGGAGTATTCTAAAAATAGAACACTCGCGGACAGTCTCGGTACATTTTCTTTTAATTATTTTTAAATGTACAAAGCATTTTGAGATACTTTTTCAAAGATTCAATAATTATAATTTAGCCTTTATATTCCGAAACTCTGTGATCTGTGATCTTTAATATATATTCACTACGGTATATCTCGGAGTTTGGTGTGCCTCTTGGCAAAGGCCTCCTCTAACCCTATCCACTGTTCTCTATCCTTTGCGACTCTACTCCAGTTGTAACCTACTGTTAATTTAAGACGGGAGGACGACCTCCCGTCTTTTGCGTTGTCGGCCTCTTCTTCGTTTTCCGTCTCTAGGGTACCATTCCGTCAATATTTTGCTCCATTGTTCACGGGGGCTCCATAGTATATTCCTTACAAAAATACGAATCTATCCTCTTTGTAATGTAAGTATAAATTTTAGATGGGTTTTATAATTAATATTATACTTGAGATGAAACTTCAAATACAAAACTGTATTCATTTGTTATTGAACATGAAGGAACAATTTACTATTTTATAATTAAAATAAGTGTTATATATAGTTATTTAACATACCTACCAGGTTTGTGAAAACTTTATTCACATCAATAAAAGATACAAAAGTACAGGTATTTACCGATTTGATCTCTGGAACAACCAAGGTATTTTAGAAAAAACAAAATATATTTAATAAAAGCCTTCTTTAACAATCCTCAAGCAATAACCTAACCTATAATAATACCTATTATCTTTGTATAGAGTAATTCCTCGTACAATTATAAATACATACGATATTGAAAAACGTATACTCCGCAGAACATAATTACATTGCTCCCATTGGAAAGAAAAAAAAAACATCTGTATAAACAGAAAGTACAATGTATGGAAACGTACTGGCTTTGATCACCCCTTTTTCAATAATAATTCCTTTGTGGCCAAAACCGCTGGCGGCGTTTGCCTCACTAGTAATGTGTCCATTTAATTTAGACTCGCAAAATAGAAGCTGTTTTAATCATTGTCTATCCTTTTGCTAATTTGTCTAATGTAATACTTTGTCTAATGGACGTACTTTTGCGGTACGATGTGTTATTTGATTTTTTAGTTTTGTTTTAGTAAGTTTCGACTCATATTATATATTTCGTACTCAAACCTTGAGCAACATAACTTAATAGACAGTATTGATTGTAATGGTTTTAAGCACAAGTGATTATTTTAAATGAATTGTAAAAGTAAATTTAAAATTAATTTAACTTCTTTTATTGACGTTCATAATTAGTGTACTTGTTTACCTATATGAATAAAGATATTTTGAGTTTGAGTTAATTTTGTAATCGAGCTATGACTTTAAATCAATCCGAATATTATCGAATTGAAAAATAATATTAGTTTTCATAGAAGTAATATAAATAAAGAATTTATACATTTTGTAAGCAAATTAGAGATAAGATTACTATTAACGTTTCCTCAGTGTATGCCACATTAAACAAGAGAAGCCCTATAGATACCTTATTATAAGATGCGGACATTAATTTAAACATAATATTAAGGCCGTTTATTATATCTTTATATTTGTATAATTAAGTAAAGTACCACAGTCCCGCGAAGGGAGCCCGCGGCAGCCATGCGGGCTCTCTAACAAAATACGAGTTTTCCCTTTGTTCTTGATATTTAAAATCAAAACATAAGGATAAATGTCATTATAATTGTTCTTATGAAATTTGTTTCATACGTATACCGAGTTTAATTAGAATACATATTACTTATGTACATTTCATTTGCAATATGACACGTTTAGAGTTTAATATTTAGTCCCTATTATTCACAATTCTGTGACAGCAATCTTTCATATTAGACCAGTGCAGATAGCCTTAAAAATAAATAAAAAGTGAAAAAAATTACAGTAGGATGAAACCCATTAGGAAAGGAGGGGAGTATGATCAAAATGAAAGGAAAAATAAATTACGGTCGATCTGAGGTCGGGAAGGGGAAGGGGGGGGGGGAGTTTTAAGGGTAAAAAACGGTTTATCTCGATTTCCGGCAAAACTAAAAGTCCTATCGAAGAAAGTTAAATGGCAAAGTTGTAGGCAATAAAAAGATCTACAACTTTTGTATTTGCAAATTTTTCACATAACCTCAAAATTTAGGTGAAAAATTCAAAAAACCAACTTTTTGGTTTTTTATTTCTATCTTTTACAAAAATTTATTTTTTTAAACGAAATTTGGTGAAAACTTACCTTATTATGTCCCAAATATACTGTAATTTATTTGATTAAAAATATTTCTTTTTTCACCTTATTTTGAATTAATATCGAAAAAACACCCTAATTTTCAATCGAAAATTCTGACGTTAAAATTTCAGCTTTTTTCAAAAAGTTAATGTGCTTTCAGTGCGTTGAAATGTATACTTTCCTATGGTTAAAAAAAATATATATATTACCATAGTAAATCTTCTCAGAAAATGCAAAAAATCGTATGCAGTAACGCCCAGACCCGTCATCCCCATCCCTACTTCTCTGTGTCTTCTTCTACGCTTATTATGACGTAACTATAAAAGATAGTGACATGCTGTCGCGACATTTTTTATAGATAGTGATGTGTCCTGAAAAATTCATATCGCAGCGCACATTTCAAGAAAGTTTATTTTTATTTTTTTACACCTTGGGTTAGATTATTCAAGTTTTAGTAAGCATCCCCTTATTTTTTTGAAAATGAAACATAGCCTATGTCACTCGGGAATAGTGTAGCTTGCCAACGGTGAAAGAATTTTTGAAATCGGTCCAGTAGTTTCGGAGCCTATTCATTTCAAACAAACAAAAAATCAAACCTTTCCTCTTTATAAAATTATATTAGTATTAGTATTAGTATAGATAGATATATCAATTAAATTATAAGTTCATCTAGAAAATATAAATATTGTATACACTATATGTTTATTGTCCCAAGAAAAATCTACAAGTTCATAAATTTAAAGACTGAATTTGTATGTACCTACTATTATATATTGTAAGCAATCCAGCCAAAGTATTTCCGATAATCGACCACAACTCCTAAATAGAATCATAACCGATACATAAAAGTAGACAATGTAACATACGGATCGTTGTAATAACAGGTGTATTCAGATTTCATAATTCACCATAATTGGCCAACAGAAACGAATTAATCAACCACCCCAAATAAAGCATTGTATGAACCGATGCATTCAGAATACTGGGCATAGTATGAAAATTATACGCATGGCACGACAAATTATTTGCCAGTTTATCATGATAATTAGAGATAATTATTTTAAGCGAATGATATATTAGAAATCGTATTAGGCCGCGTACCTCATTAAATATGGAAACTATTTGAGCAAAATATGCGATGTTCTAACTGTGGTTTGTGTATTCACATGTTTTACATACAAATAGGTATTAATTTGTACATTCCTTGTTATTTTGTGTATACCGGGTGAGGTTTACTAAACTACTAATCAACCCTTTTAGATATTTGCTTAAACTCGTATATAGCCGCGCCAACACACGCACACACAAAACAGAATAAAGAAACAAATTATACACTTTTTAAACAATGTGTGGCCTCGATAATTGGTGCGGACGGCGGGCATTTTTTTCAGTAACTAATGACATATTTTGAATGCCTGTAATATTTTCCCCTGACATCAGACATAAAAAGACGAAGTTGATCGTATGTATATATAGACATAAAAACAGAGACAAACATAAAAAATAGAGCGTGCGTACAAAGTACACATGTAAGAAGCGAAACTTCTTTGGCAACTATTTTTTAATTCTTATTCATATTTATACAAATGTATAAACTTAAGATTTCCGAGACTTAGAGGGAGGGAAAAAGGAAGATATGTGAGGAATTTAATAAATTTAATTGTCATTAGAATATTCCTCACTCAAAGGCCGGTAACGCACCCACCGAACATGGGTGTCCATGGGATGCGATGACTAGCCTCGTTTGCGTATATAAAAATTATAATTTCGATATTAATCCTTCTATGTGTATTCTCTTTGTAAAATTCACAGAAAATATCATAAAACCCCTAACTTTACAATATCTTTGTGAGGTAAATGAGAATATAAGATTAATCCTCGAACACGCTCCATTTAGTATGTATGCATTAGCTGACCGAAAGAACAATTTTCAACGTTTTGTTTCTTTATCCTTTGATGTATTCATAATTTAAATTTCACAAAGAGACCCATGTGAGGTGTAATTAGGATTTCCATATCTTAATGAATGAATGATGATTTGGCAGTGATATTCGAATAGGGTTGCTAAATTGAAATGTTTTTGTTACTACCAGATGTATGTAATGGAAGATGAACATTATAACTAATAGTATATTCGTACTTTTTATCAAAATCCAAGCATATTTATGTAGTCTGGCTTTACCTAGTATTTAAACGTTTTAGATGTGTTTTAATATCGTATTAAACACTATGACCGTATCACATATCTTCATTTAGACTGTATTTTAATTAAACTTATGTTTTCGTAGGACGATGAAATTTATATTATTCTACCAATACATAAACGTACATGTACTCCATGATATGATGTAATATCTTATTAACCTATATAAATATACCAGTGTACAAAGGTTCTTTGGGTAGTTAAATAAACTTTAAATGGATTTAACTAACGCAGTTATGAAAACACGCCCTTTGAGTGAACTTTAATTTAAAGTTCGTTTGTGCCTAAAATTGGCAGCATTATAAAGACATGCCCAGATGATAAACTCGAGGCGCCCTACTGTGTAGATTTAATTAACAAGATACGAGCTTTATACCAACCCACTTTGGGACGTCCATAAAAATTCAATAGCTCATTACAAATTAGATTACTGAAAGCGACAACAGCCTCCTAGTTAGCGCCATCACTTAGGCTTTATATAAAAAAATACAAGTATGTATAATTTATTTATGAAACCGTATTTGAGACTTTTTAATCTAAACACTATTTTGATATAGGTGTTAAAAGTCCATTGTCTAGTGGTTGATTCATTTCATACGGGCCTAAGTAGACTTCTCTAATACACTAAAAGAGAAACAGTATTTGATAAAAATAAATCAGTGGTGTAAAAATAAAGAATGTTTTATGGTCATGTGCCTTCTCTGCCTGACACACTCTGTCGACTTTTCGGATCTAAGGCAAGCCGGTTTCCTTACGATGTTTGTTTTCACCGTTCGAGCGAATGTTAAATGCGCATAAAGAAAGAAATTCCAAAGTCGGGTATCGAACCTGCGACCTCAGGGATGATAGTCGCACACTGAAGCCACTACGCCAACACTGCACTTAGTATTTAGTACTTTTCTTATATAATCAACTTTAGTTAGTTAGGCAAGGAGAATATTATATTTTCTATATCGGCGGGTATCAAATTAGGTCCTCCGAGCAACCAGAAACTGACGGTTGTGGGCCAATCAGTGATTGTAACATCTGTTATGATAGTTTATTATAAACAAATGACAATAATGATTCAATTTCGATTCAGGGAATTGTCATTTTAAGCTTCAAACTTAATCGATTAAATTTCTGATGCGGAATTGTATTGCTTTCATTATCCATTTTGTTCGAGCATTGTTTCCGCTACGTATCTCGTAAATTATGAGCTGTATGTTTCTGCAAGCCCTCAGGCCGAGCTTTAGCCGTGTTAAAACGAATTGAAAACCGGTAATCGAATGCACGTAATGGGAGCTATGTCAATATTTTAAATTTAAATATCAAATGGAAACAGCAGTTAAATATTTATTTTACTTTGCGAACGACGCAAAATATTTTAACGAAAGTAAATTATAACACTAGCGTCAGAGGTGGCTTTTTTCGAATCCACAATATTATATAAATTTTTATATGTTGTACATATAAACACTATGTTGCCGTTTGTATGAATTTAATAAGTTCATGTGAATGATTATTACTCTATATTAGTATTTCATGAACTGAAATAAAGTTGCAACCCAATGCTGGCTAACTTTTGTGATTTAATCGTTTATTTAATTTCTACTGAAACAAGTTTATACCATAATCTATCGCCCCTATAGAATCGAGGGTCTTTCAATGGAAGCGTAAGATGCAAGAGATATTTTTGTCATGTACTTTAAAATAAAGGTGTGTTTATTCAAGCAAATCCAGGCACGAAAATAGATAAACAATTTTGATCGCGGCACGAAATTAGGAACGTAATTATGTAATGTTTTAGGGATCGTAACATTTAAGCGTCATCTGACGACACTGTTTGGTGGCAAAATTAAAAAAGCGTCACAGCTGCCTCACTTTAATTAGATTTTTTGAATTACACCGAGTAAAAGTTTACAAGATGGCGTTTCTTTTGAGCTGCGTGCAGACAGAAATTTAAATCACAAGATATATATCTTTCATAGTAATTATTAAATATATTAATAAAAATATACATTAAAACTAGCTGCCCTCGCAAACTTCGTTTCTCCTTTATGTGATTTTACTTAGCCTACCTTTTTAGTACATACCAACGTGGAACATTTTGCTATGCTACCCTGTTCGGTTCGGTTGTTCGGTTTTATGGAATGAAAACTTTTAAAGTTTTTCTATAATTTTTTGTCTTAATAAACCTCAGAGTTCAAGCCATAAGATTTTAAATGACAAATAAAAATAGGGGTTGATCGTAGAGGGGTGTATGGTAAATTAAGGGTTGTATGTATTTTTTTATGATGTATCATAAAAAAATAAAATCAAAAATGTTTGTCTAAAAATATTTTTTTTTTAAGAATGGACATCCCTTATAACTTAGGGGTTTGAAATATAGATAGCCGATTCTCTGACTTACTGAATATGCATAAAAATTTCATAAGAATCGGTCGAGCCGTTTCGGAGGAGTATAGGAACGAACATTGAGACACGAGAATTTTATATATATTAGATGACAAAGCAGATTTTCGTGTTTAAAAACATCGTGTTAGACGTAGCTCAAATTTATTCTGATATATCGCATTTGCGTAGAAATAAAAAGATCAACGTTTTGATAATAAATTCCTTAATGTAAAATAAATAGCAAAATTGTTATATATTCAATTTTCTCTCTGCAAAATCATATGTTACAAACTATTCAATGCATTAATAGAAAATATGACTAGCAAATTGCAAATACGCCCTCCGGCTCGATAATATTATTCCATGACATTTCGATTTAGAACAATTTCAAAGAAAACTAAAGATTAAAATGTTGCTTTATAAATTCGTTTATAGTTGGAAGGCAACAGGTGGCGTTGGCGGAAAGCCAGACCTCAGAGCAATTTAACGGCTTAGACAGACCACATTGGCTATTAAATCTAGAAAAGCCAATATCACTGTTTTGTGGTACGTTAAGTAAGCGGGTTTATATGTAAATTAAGCTTATAGGTCACTGAACTTACACGAAATTACTATGCATTCCAAGACTGACGTTATGTTTTCACAAATTTCGTTTCCACTTTACGCGAATACGTCAGATTCCGGTCAATGACCATGCTTGCAAGAAATCATGCGAAACGTTAGATATTAAATGCCCGTGACTAAAGGCTGTTTGGTAAAATAAAACCTGGAAATCTTTACGTAAAGATGGGACAACGGCATTAGACAGATATCGGCCAACAACTGGTCCTGGGTAATCAAAGGAAAATGGTAATTATTGGACATAACAGGCGAAAAGCGGTTCTCTAATTACCACAAAATTATAAAATACGTTAATTAATTTTAATATTTAAGAAGAACCCGGAACGTATTACGTTAAATCTAAAACAAACATCAAAATTACCCCAACAGTTACAGAACAAACTTGAACATATAAAAGTATCTTAAATGTTATTTAATTACTATGTATAGAAAGTTGAAAACAATGTTTTACGTGCAGATGCCCAGGTGAGTCTAGACCAGGAAATATGTTGTCTAGACGTTCATTTATTATATTTATGACACATAACTGTCCGCTACCGGTATTTAGGTAAGAGGAGTTTTCATGACCCTTCGTAGGAAAGGAATCGATACTGAAACACTTGTATGAGCGGCATTTATTAAGATTATATTACACACACTAAAATTATAACAGAAACTTTAACGAATTTAAGTGCCAATAAGTTTCATTACTTGCGTAACTTGATGTGGTCATATCTGTCTGTCAAATCACTCGAAACGTAAATAATTTAATAAATACCTATTCTTATTATGTGAGCGAAGTAAATGACGATGTTAACAATAAAATGAGTGCTTGCGTAAATAAAAGCAATCCCAGATATTTTACTTAATGCCTAGTTCTTGCACTGCACCCTTAGTATGTTATCTAAAGGCAACACGCCCTATAATAATGTAAGTAGTTTAAAATAATTTGATTAGATTTTTTTATAACAAGGCGAAGTTGTATATTTTTTTCAATTAAGTAGTGTATCCGTCTTTTGTGCCTGACACACGTTTTGTTTTTTGACAAGACATCCCATGACATTCGTGATATCGCCATATGAGCAAAAGTTGATTACACACAATCAGTAATAAATTCTGCTAGTTTAATATATTAATTTGATACATACCCTAGTTCCATTCGGGCATCATACATTTACAGTTTAACTAACCCCGAAGAACGAGTCCATTAAAACGTACATTAACAAATAGTAACATTATTTCATTGTACAATAGGTGCAGTCATTTTGCAGCGCAATGCATTTAAATGAACCGGGATAATATTTTAATATCATGCTTCATCCGTAGTTGCGAACCGACTCTATCAGTCATACGAAACAAGAGTAATTAAAACTTCATAAATTTATTATTATATATAGTACAGACGGACGGTTAAATGCACAATGCGCCCGAAATCGGAATCTGAATAAATAACTTTGAATTGATGTTTTTTGTTGGAGCTCGATTTTATTACAACAAATGTAGTATGCGAATGTTTAAAATCTGTTGAACTTCCATCAGTAGGCTTTTTCACTCCGTCACAGCGATGTTAAGGAACAATAACTATAAATATAACTTCAATATATATTTATTCATACATGTATAAACATCATAAAATTAAAGACTCTAAGTGTAAATTATTTACCATCTTTTTGTCTTAAAACTAAATGATAAACATTTTCAGTTAAGATAAAAACATAATTGATACATATATACTTTGAAGCTAAGTTAAAATTTAGGTTAAGCTGCTGTAACTGTCTACGGCGTAGCAGCTACGGAAAGAGCTTAAAAGAAATGTGACAAAACGTAGGCTCGCGTAGCGGAAAGGCGTTGGCGGCTCGCCAAGATACCTGTTGTTAACATGTCTAACACTTTTGCTAGACAACTGTTGCTTTTGTGAAACAGTTGTCCCTGTTATAGCTCTTTGTGTCAGATAAGATAAGTTTTATTGTGTTTTGAAATTGTATTACGACGCTTACAACTTACCTATACTTTAATTCACAGTAATCTAAAATTTTAATATCTGCTAGAAATGATGATTGTACGTTCCGACAAATTCCAAAGTATAAAATTCTTGATGCGTATTTCTCTCCCTACATAATAATGAGCCCCAATACTTCGTACGCTTTTGCCACTAAATAACTTCTCTTCACTAGAAAGAGACTTTGATGGACATGGAGGTCATAATCACACACTAAGATTCATCGACTTGTTTTATATTATAAATAAAAACTGGTTTGCTAATAAAGTATTTAAATTGGCACATATGTTTGTTTGCTTATTATGTTTTAATATATTTTATTTAAATTAAACGTATGTCTACAACTATACATAAATAAATTTCGGATTTCCGGTTATACAGTATTTTTTGGATTAGAAAGTTGAATTATTCACGTATCCTTAGCCCTCCCTAAGACTCAGTGCGAGACTGTATAATATTTACGTTACAGCAAATGCGCCCATTTACGGATGTAATGCGATCCTTAAGGAAGTTGAAATTTATATACTTTGTAAGTTAAAAGTGGTGTTTTTTGATAGCTGGGTCATTCCACGTCAAATCGACCAATAGTTGGACTCGACCCCTTTCGATTTGGATAAATTTTGGTCAGAAGTTTTCTTTTATCCTATAACGAAGTTCTGCTAAAGGAAAAAAATTAAAAATTTTTTTTTCAAAAGTTATGCAAAATCCAAAATTTCACTATTTTCCATATTTTTTAAATTCATGTTTCAAAAATCTCGAAAACTATTGCAATTAAAAAAATCGCTTATGGTAAACTTCAAAGGGGATACTTGGGGCTATTAAAAAAAAAAAATCCAAATTTTTTTTTTTAAAAATCTCCAATTTGTGAAATTTTGAATTTTTGAAAATTGTCAAAATTGACCGTCGACAATAAATTTTTGGCTCAAATTTTTTTGTGTACTACCTTGTACCAATCTTAAAAGATCCTGAAATTTTTGGAATTGTGTTTTTTGTTTTTTCAAAAATATGAATTTTTGAAATTTGTTAAAAAAAAATTTTTTCTTAAATTTTTTTTTTTTTATTCAGTTTGGCAAATCGCGTAATTTTGATATTTTGAACAGTTGAAATTTTTATTTAGTGGCATAATGATGAGAAAAAAAACATTAATGACATTTTTTGGGATCATTTTCAATATAAAACTCGTAAAAAAAATGATACTGACACCTGTATTATCATTTGATGTTAAAGTAGAAGAAGTGGTGACATCTGTGGCGTGACGTTTGAATCTTTACGTGTAAGATAAAGTTAACCTTTCTGATTTTTATTTCGAAGACAGTCATCATTCTAAGTAAGTGTCTAGAAATAACTCTTTCTTCAAATTCTAAACTTATAACAATTATCTTATCAAGTGTTTAATTTGAGGACATTATCTAGTTAAAATTTTGAGTGCAGAAAAAATAAGAGATTAGTGATGGAAAATAAAAAGTGTTCGATTGGATTATTTAAGAATGAAATATGCTCTGAAGAAAAATTTATTAATTGCAAAGATTTTTCTGACGAAGATCAGATTACTCTGAATTCTAGAAGTGGTACAGATGTTAGTTTTATTTGCTCTCAACATGACAAACAGTATCGTATCAAATATACTTCAAATCAAAAATCTTGTGCTGATCCCTTTAAACTTCATGACAGTATAGTTCGTAAATCTTTGAGACCAGTCAGTTTAAAATTGTTCGAACAGTGTAAGATTAGGTTACCTTCCATTATACCGGGAAGTAAACTATGCATTTCGTGTACTAAAAGAGTCTATAGTGAATTACCAGAACATCAAAATGAAGTTGAAATATTTGAAAAAACTGTGAATGTCGAAGAAAGTCAACTAGTTGAGAGTGTCTCTGAAGATTCCGTTTCCAAATCATCAAAACCATCCGAAACACCTGACCAAGTAGGAACTACAATATTAATTCAAAGCCTGGTGGACGAAAAAATGTCCTCTAATTTATCTGAGAACTTGCAGTTGTCAAATGTGACAACTTCAACATCTGAAATGTGCAGCTCAACCGGTGAAACTTTTACACCTACTGAAATACATCTAGATCGCCTTAATTCTATTGCCAAAATTTTTAATTTATCTCCTGTAAAAAAAAAAGATTTAGATCGATCAAAAACATACGCTCAACGGAAATATCATGAGATGACATCGAAACTGCAATCATGCTTTGAACATCTTATGGAAAATGATTCTGACACAATTAAAAATAAACAATTGAACAGAATGTCAAGTAAACTTACACGTAAAAAGCCCTATTAAATAAATTAATAACCAATAATAAACAAATATCATTAATGTTTTTTTTCTCATCATTATGCCACTAAATGAAATTTCAACTGTTCAAAATATCAAAATTACGCGATTTGCCAAACTGATTAAAAAAAAAAAAAAAAATTAAGAAATTTTTTTTTTAACAAATTTCAAAAATTCATATTTTTGAAAAAACAAAAAACACAGTTCCAAAAATTTCAGGATCTTTTAAGATTGGTACAAGGTAGTACACAAAAAAATTTGAGCCAAAAATTTATTGTCGACGGTCAATTTTGACAATTTTCAAAAATTCAAAATTTCACAAATTGGAGATTTTTCAAAATTTTTTTTTGGAAATTTTTTTTTTAATAGCCCCAAGTATCCCCTTTGAAGTTTACCATAAGCGATTTTTTTAATTGCAATAGTTTTCGAGATTTTTGAAACATAAATTTAAAAAATATGGAAAATAGTGAAATTTTGGATTTTGCATAACTTTTGAAAAAAAAAATTTTAATTTTTTTCCTTTGGCAGAACTTCGTTATAGGATAAAAGAAAACTTCTGACCAAAATTTATCCAAATCGAAAGGGGTCGAGTCCAACTATTGGTCGATTTGACGTGGAATGACCCAGCTGACGATAATCATATAAAAATATTGTTCATTAGCAAATTTAAAAGTATGTCCCTTTTCAGTTGTATTCTTAAACGCAGAAGTTTAAAAATATTATTTAAGTATGAGAATTACAACGTGAATTTGACAGACTAATATTATGTGGCTTTGACTTCAATCTATTTATTATACACGTGTTAGAAGAAATGACAACTGCACCGAATTTTAGCCGTATCCATTTTATTTATTACATAAGGTTATTAGACCTTGGGTTATAAATAACTAATTATATAGTGATACTTGATACCCATACATATTTTCCATATATCGTTGACATTTATTTTCTTAGCAATGTAATGAAATTTGTGCGCTAATTGTCTTTACGTACACAAGAGACCAACACTCACGAATGGCTTCGTATTATACTTGTTTATAATCTGTTTATAACGTAATCTACAAATATATATTAAGTAAACTAAATGTAGAACAATTTAGACAAAATCCTGAAAGTACGAAAAAAACACTAACAACACTAACTTTACTTATCTTATTGATTTTGATTTAATTACGATAAATTCAACCGCCGTCAGTTCAGTCTTAATAAGTCGTTCCCTGTAAATCTGTAGTATGCTATACATATATAACGTGTCAGTGAACAGAGTCGGGGTTAAGCAGCCGTATCATTTCACCGTTTGCAAATTTTACTGCCGCTCCCGTCTTTTGTTCAGCTTTATAGCCGTCGCGGGACCGCGGTCTTATTACCGCTAAACGAACATACAGACGTTATATCTGTTGTAATTCATTTACAATGTTCTTTTGCGACTTTGTTGAAATTAGTACGTTTTATGACAATAATTAGGTCTGCTTTCGGGAACGTTTGTTACTTGCGATGTTTTGAAAGGCATTGTTTGAAACGTAAGTGCATTGCATTCATAGATTGGGCTTTGCTCTGTCCTTATAACAGCATATTTATGATTCATGATGAAACGTCTAGAATGTTGGTAATCGTTGTTTTCATTCATATACAGAGAGATTATTGTATTTTATTTTTACTTAAGTATATTGATACGAGGTACGTTCATCTCCAGTCCCAGTTACTGTTTTCATGTCCTATTATAGTCAGGCAGATAACTATGTATGTAGTTACTTTAGTTAAATTGTAAAGAGGATATACCTCTTCTAAAGTAGTAGTAGTAAATGGAATGTTTTGTTATATACTTATATATAAGTAGACTGTACCTAAGGAAATAAATATAATATAATAAAACCTCAAGAATGAAATTAGATTTTACTATTTGTGAAATGTTATAATTATTTCTGTCATTTTTATTTAAAATAAATATAAACCTGAAGGCTCAATGGTAGCTGTCTTATAATCCTCGGCTCTACCGGTAGAAATAATATAAGTACATGTGAAATAACAAACTTCAATCACTTGCTAGCCTTAAAGTGTTCAATTAAATAAATGTGTTTGTTCGATGTTGTCGAAATGACGTTGGTGCCTTGCGATACTTTATACGTAAATACTTTGGTCCAAACGTTAAATAATTTTTAATCATTAAAGTAATTGCCACCTAGAGTGCTCACTTAATCTCAAGTCTTTATGAGCAGTGTTGGTCAAGTGCCTTGTGCGCTCTCAACACTTAGAGCCCGCGTTTGAATCAGGACTGTGTAATGCATCAATCTTATATGTGCACAATTAGCAACCTTACGTCATTTAACATATTGAGAAAAGTGTAGACAACAATTTACGACAGGTGTCGATATCACGGATGAAACGCTGAAAACCTACTTGCCTATAAAAAAAATAAAGAAACAGCTTCCAAGGCCTAATAAAGTTGTAGCGCCATTTATTAATATTTAAGGAATGTACATCATATTTATCAAGCGATTACAAAATTCCCCCGAACAAAACACATTATTAACTTGACAATTGAGAAAAGTAGGCTCGCGAAAATTGGAAAAATAATCCCAGATCAGCGGAATGAATTTTATTTTTCATATTCGAGTTATGGTGTGGGAAAGCTGTGTAGTGCAAGGCTATTGTGCGCTTGTACGGACCGGATTGGGTTTAAAGGATATCGATTTAATTTTCAAACATTGACAAAGGTATCTTGTACTTTGTACCTTAAATTAGCTTTCTTTGACAATAGGCTTGATATTAGTGTGGGATGGATTCAATGGAACAGATATTTCAAAGATAATGTTTAAAGTTCTTTGACGGATATTAAACCGAAATTATCAATTATAACATTTGTACAATCACACACTTTACACGTTTTGAGTGCTTTTTACGAATTATGGTCAGCCAGAGACATCATCAAGTTGCCAATTAACGATAGGTACAACGATAAAGAGGCAAATGAAAAGTTGTCGTGAATTTGGTATTTGCACTATGCCGTTCGAATTTAAGATTATTTACTTTAAATTTCCTTGTATATGTTTTGTAAACGTGTTCCGAAATATCCAGAGCTGACATATTCAAAGTCACATTCCACTCACTAATATTTTTAAGTATATTAAAGTTATAGTGGCGAACTTCAGCATAACCCATTAGGCTATAAGACATTCGAGGAATACAGGCGGTGATAGGAACTATTGTAACTACAACAATTGTTGAAAAACTTATCCTTATGTAGGAAGTCGAAAGTTTAGATTAAAGATAAAAAAATCTTTAGTCTTGACCTATTGTGACAAAATTCATCTATTTCTAGTTCCTGTGTTGTGGGTAACTAGATAACAATTATTCTGTGGTACACAATACATGTTTAAAACAATTTTTTAAGAAAAAGTAGTTAAGTGTTACAAATAATTAAATACAAGCCGTATAAGACATTGAGTATGCTTGAATGTGTGTGTATATGAATGGGTGTGTGTGTATGTATTCGAGAGTGTAGGTGAGAGTTGTTATAAGGGTGCGGTGTGTCCGTGTTAGTTTTTCTAACCTCAGAGTCATGCCAAGATTCGTAAGAATGCCTCTGTAGATTTGAAATCCAATTCGGCTAGCGTAATTTTGATTTGATTTGTTTGTTTGTATCTGGATAATTTGACTATCTAGATTGATTCAAAGTTTAAATATAAGATTAAAATGAATGTAAAGTAATAAAGATATTTTTTTTTTTAATAAAAAACGAATGTTTTCCCTTCTTTATAATTTTCAAAAACACGAGTCTCGTCAAAACAAAGCCCTAGTCGATTAATTAAAAACAATATTTTTCTTTCCAAAAACCTTACAAAAAGTGTTTTTTTATAAACATGTTACAAACACAAATATCGGACAACATGCAACATACAACATGCCCTGCCCACTGTAATCCGATCCTATTGATTTGTCATAAAGTATAGGTAGTAATATTATCGAAATTATGGTCGAATAATGACTAGACTAATGACTAGAATTACCCAAGACACATTTCAGCTTTGAGTGCAATTTTTAAGGAGAAAAACAATAAATAGGTTCATATATTAGCTTCCATAAACCAGTGAAAACGTAGATAAAACACCATTCATACCCATAATACCTCGTCACATCCACATTTTCATATTCATTGACCGTAAAAATATTTTCTATTTTGCGAGATTGAATTTTGCTAACATTGTTTATAGGCGTGCTTCAGGTAGGTCCCATGAATTTTATTTTATGGGGACTTTGCTACACTTTCCCGATATAAGGGTAAGGGCTTATTAGGATAAAAGTAGCGGAAGAACCAATAGGCGCACATAACGAGGAACTTACCTGTTTACCTATATGGCAATAGTTAGGAAGTGCAAATAAAACTTATTTTAACGATATACACGCCAATTAGGTTTATCTTGAGTAACAGTAACAATAATAATAAAAATACTAGAGGTAGTGTTTTGAAACTTAAACCTGTACTTTTAAATATCTATAGGAACTTTAACGTATAAGCAATAATCAATAACTTATTTCAGTAGTATACTACGTGTGCTTGCGCTAAAACAAAAATAAATACAAAACAAATTGTTATAGAAAGTTTACTTTGTGTTTATTTAAAATGGCACTCCATAGTCAGTCTCTTCAATCATTCTAAAGAACTCGTTCACAAGATACAGCTAACATAAATTATATACAACAAAAGACTACATATATATATATTAAAGATATAGCCAAAGATGGAATACATATCTAATATATACAAAAAGGTTCAAAGATTTACGAAAGTAAAAAAAACAATAAAAATGATTAAATACATTTACTTTATATTGTATTACTTATACCAAATTCGGCTATGTTGTGTGATGGTGTGAAAGTGTGGGTATGTACGTAGGGTGTGTGCATGATGCAGGTGATTAAGCGCTATGGATATTATATTAATATGATATTATATTAATATGATATTAATATACCGCGACTTAAAAACTGTAAATTTATGTAACAAAAATTGTATCTCATGAATATCGCTAATCGCTGACCCTAAAGTCTTACCGCAACCGGCCAACGTCAAATTGTGTCCGTCATCTTGCTCTATGCCTTTTGTCAATTATTAAAGCGAAAGTTTTTTGATAAGGGAAATAAAGTTTGTCCCCTTGTTTAAAAAAAGAATTGATTTGGATAAGTTTGTATAAAAAAACATACAAACTTGATTTTTTGTATCAATTGACACGATGAGATGGAAATATAGGTTTTATTCGGTGATAAATACTTTAGATAGACCAAAGCAAAATTTAGTTTCTAAAGCGTAATGTGCAAGCGAACATTTTATTCTTCAATTTTCAAAATGTACGGTTAAGTAATTAAACTTTTTAGTATTAACGCGTACTTGCGTTGATTTATTATAACCCAATGGTCGAACCATTTTGTGATGACCAAAAATGTGATAATTCCTTAAGTATATTTTAGTTCAAAGATGTCATACTCTACATGTAAACTGTGAAAACATCCTGACCATATTAAAACAAAGATTTAATTTTCAAACACTACATAACTCCTATAACTCTCGTGGCTAAGTAAAATTATAATAAAAAACTGATACATATATTAGGTATAAAATTAATTTGACTACAACTGTCAGAATTAATTACGTTTGTCGGACGTGAAATAATTGTGTATTACTATTACCGCGACGACCAGAGATTAGCTAGCTAATCAATATGGCTAATTAATGGTAACTTGATTGAATCCAAGCGCAAACACTATACGCTGGACCATTATCAAATAGTTGCGGGAAGTATTTTTAAACTATTCTACTTGTTTCACCCTCGTTATGTTCAGTAATGGCAATATTTTTTCGAAGCCTGTAAGAATAATTTTAAGACAAGTATTTTTAAAGCTTGCCAACGCTCAGCACTGATACATTGGTACTATGAAAATAAAATACAATATTTAATGTGACACTTGTAGGCAAAAATGACATACACGAAGAGATTATACAAATACTAAACAAAACAATTAAAATTACAAAAAGTAAACGATTTCAAAGTGTGAGGGGACTGTATAAAATACCGTACCAATTTCGTTCGTAAGTTTATCTTTTTTTTATAGAACAGGGGGCAAACAGGCAATAGGCTCACCTGATGTTAAGTGATACCGCTGCTCATGGACACCCTCAATTCCAAATGGCTCGTGAGTGCGTTGCCGGCCTTTTAAGAATTGGTATGCTCATTTCTTGAAGGACCCTAAGTCGAATCTAATTATCTGTTTCGTAGAAACCTTCACCGCCTTCGTTTTATGTGAGGATTATATATAAGAATTATTTCTTATATATAATCGAGTATAATATATTTCACTTCCTTAAAAGTTACAATTACGGATTGGAATCTCGCGTGTTCAAATATTTCAAGAAATAACTATATCTTCTTATTGTTAAAATCAGGGACAACAATATAAGCAGTAAGCACACAGCAAGTTCACTGCACTGTGCACATTCGTAATTTAAGAGAACATTGAGAAACTTACGATGCCTTTATAGACAACCAATACCACTAAAAAAACCTTCTCCCATTAGAATCATTTTTAATAAGCCCTATAATTTGAATCTGCCGCCGAGTTTGACAGCTGTCAGAATTTGACATTTGACGCGTGACACCTAAAGGGAAGGGAACTGTTTTATAAACGAAAAATTCTATTGCTAATGGGTATACTAATGGTGCCAAATAGTTAATTGTCAGTGAATAAGTTTATAACTGATCTCAGAATTGGTTACTTACTATGTACAGTTGATTGACTCCCAACATTTAACGATTAATTTAAGGAAGAATTTAAGTTACTACTTCAAAGTTCAAAGTTATAGGGTCCGATAGAGCAGTGTTGTCCTAGTGGCTTCAGCGTGCGACTCACATCCCTGAGGTCGTAGGTTCGATCTTCGGATGTACACCAATGTACTTTATTCCTATGTACGCATTTAACATTCGCTCGAAGGGTGAAGGAAAACATCGTGAGGAAGCCCCAAAAAGTCGACGGCGTGTGTCAGACACAGGAGGCTGATCACCTACATGCCTATTAGTTTGACAGATGATAGTGAAACAGATATAGAAATCTGAGGCCCACGTAGTTGTAGTGACTATTTTTTTTTATTGGATCCGATCTTTAGAAAACGATTAGGGGTGGAAAAGTTTTATGACTTGCATTGTGCCAATGTGTTAACGTACCTACAAGTTCAATTTAATTATTATTATTTATTACTTAAGATGTCATGTGGAACCCATGTTCCATCATTATACCATTGTAATAGCAGCTCCTTACAAACGTTGTATAAAACCAAAACCTTGGCGATTAAAAGAGTGGCGGATACTTTATTGCCAGTTCTCCTCTTCCGTTCTACGTCCTTGATTTCAGAACTGGCAGTAAATGTAAAATTAGAAGCGTTTAATGCATATTTCTTTTTTGACGTTCATAAGTGTACATTGTGTTACGTATATGAATAAATGATTTTTGACTTTTAACAAGTGAACACTGTATGCTAAAGTAAGACGCCGTTAAGTTTAATATCTATCTATAATATCACATCTATATCTATACGTACGTATATACAATCAAACAATAATATAATAGACAGAACGTCTGAGATGCATGCAGTAATGGAGCAGGGCGTATAGTAAATGTTCCTATTGTCCAACCGATTGATTACAACTGTATATGTATATATGTAATCCGATTAATTCAGCTTTTGTGTTTAATGAGTTAGTGATTAGTTAATAACTTAGTATTACACACCTGGTAATTATAGACAATATTGGATATTAATTATTTGAGGTACATTTGAATGATTAAGATAAATAAATAGTCTTTGGTTTTATAATGTAAGTAATAGTAATAGTAATTGGCGAATCCTTTAAGGTCTCTGCAGTTAAGCTATGGAACTCACTTCCAGTCCCTATTCGCTTAGCTCCTTCTTTATCTTCCTTTAAATCTCTTCTTTACAAACATTACCTGTCCACATCGTATCCCTAACTTTAATAATAGGTACCTACCTGGTAGGTACTGTCGTGAGACTGATCTTGATTTAGGAGATTGAAAATGATTCATGTGCACTTTTTATTATTATTATTATTGTTTTTTTTTGTTCCTGATAAGTTTCTTTTTCTAAACAACTAAATGTAATACATGTATTTTTGCACTTCTTGCCTTTCTTATGTAATTTAATACTTTTCTTTTTCTCACAGTGGTTGCCTGGAAGAGATCGCTCGAAAGCGATAAGGCCGCCAGTTGCTCTCCTTTTTATTTAATTATGTCAATTGTACTATATTAATGTATATGCAACGAAGTGTTAATAAATAAATAAATAAATAAATAATATACGAAAGGGAATTATTCAACATTATGATTTCAAACAATTGAATTTAACATGTTCTCTTTGCACGCATTTACACACTTTAGTAGGGTTAGTAATTTGAATATATGATTTTTAGACAACTTTCGTGATAATAGCTAGTAACTATTATTAGCTACTAATGATTAACGCCTTAGTCCGACCAGATTATTTTGCAAGGGACAACTTTTCTATCGTATGCATGTGTTTCCGAACGATTCCGTTAATGAAGTGCTATTTTACAATCATTCAGGTCCTAATACATAATATATATATGCACCAGTCAACAGTATTATTTTCACTAACTAACAAATACAACTAAATAATAAAATATATAATTTTAAGTGACCTGACAACCTTTGAGCTCAAACTTAGCATATGTTTAAAAATAGTAAATACTAATTATCTTTGGAAAATTTAAACTAAAAAGAAAGGTGATGTTTCAAACGCCTGAATATATCTTTCTTAATTTTAGCTAAGAACTTAAATTTATGAACTTAAAAATTATTTCAGATTTCTCATAAAAAAACATAATCAGTCCATTTGATTAGTGACTACGTCATAGACAGACCAAAAAACCCGTCAATCCTATTCGTCGGAGGATAAAAATTAATTGACCCAAACGCCAGTTAACTCTGTAAGTAACATAGTAAAATATCAAAACATGAAAATACTGACAAGGAACGTAATTATTTGCAGTTGACATCGGGCGACGGGCCTAGTTTTCATAACGAGTGTGAAAGCTAAATTGCCCTCATTTTTCCCAAAGCACGAAATTCGTGTTAACTACTTGTTGTGAAGAGTTACTGAAGACAAAGGGCATTTACACAATTGGAATTATAACGAGATAAAGGCTGCAGTGGGGTGCTTGCTAAATAACCAGAAAGTATTATCAATTATTATGTATATTTTCCATTCCATTCCTTATATATTGTATTGTACCAACATTTCCTCTATATATTGTATTGTATTGTATAAGATCTTCTGTCGATCCGAAGTGGTGGAGGCCTGATGACCTGTAACACAGGTACTCTTACCTTTAGCAGGCATCAGTCTCACATAATCTAGCTTTTTCCATAAACAGAAGTAAGAATATAACTGTCACTTGCTTATGTCCTAAGTTTAAGTTTTGTGAGAAAATAAATAAATAAATTTGATTGTTATCAAAAGTGATGTTATATTAGGGCATTTTAATATATTTTTTTATTTTATATAATTAATTAAATAGAAATTAATTTAAATAAAAGAGGAAAACTGTTGTTGTCATTTTCGTTCACGAAGATCCACACCAGTATTAAGAAAAGCCAGTGGATTAAAGAACAATAATAATATAAATAAAAATATAAGTTTATGTTATATTTACATTAATACACCATCTCCTCTAAATACTCCTACTTGCCTCGTTTTGATTCCAGATGGGTATCTGGAATCAAAACGGTTCTTACTTGGAATGACCCAGTGGGAAGAAAAAGGAGAGGAAGCCCACAAGAAACCTGCGAAGCTGAAATTTAAGAGATAGCGGGCAAGATTGGAAATTAATAATTGAAATTTTGTAAGGTAAAGTTTAAACTGATATTATAAAAAGAAAGGATTTTAATAACAAACTCCAAAATCACTGGATCGATTTCAAATTACTTCACTATTCGAATACATTATTATTCATCAATTTTAATGAATAATATTTAAAAAATACATGTCCAGCCGTCTAAAGCGCAATTAAATTAATTTGTATAACGAAGTTTATTTTTGGAATTTAACAAAGCCTCAGCAACATCATTAACAAAAAAGATAATGAATACAAATATCATTCTAAACCACGTTCATTTAGAACAAGAATCAAATTAAAATCCCTAAAATTTTGAAACAAATAAATAAAGAAAATATTTTCTTATATTATATCAGTTCTTTAACCGCTATTCACAAACAGTCCATAATTCAATCACCTTAACAGAATTAAGAACCATTTGACACAGAAAGTTAACTGTATAAAATTAATGATCCGGCAAAGGGACGATCATCTTCTATCAACTTAATAATTCATCCACATTTTTTCCATTTATCAGATGGATTGGCTACCTGTTGAGGAGAACGTGAGGAAGCGACAACTCAGGCGATTTGTAGGCTTCTTGTGTTTACATACAACCAACAACCTACATCACGTACACGGCGTCTCAAAGGCTTATCTTATTGAATTAAAAAGACAATATGTACAATTCACAATACATAAGAAATGGTCCAAGAAACTCGATATTATATTTATTTATATCGTCACTCCAATTTCCGAAGGGCATAGACCACGGATCTCTACTGGATACGGTCCTGACATATCTCACTCGCTCCATCCACTATCATGACATTAACCATGCACACTCGTCGGTTATGGGTACTTTTAACTTGTTCCTCTAGTAAATTCTGGATTTGGTCCGAGAAAAATCTTCGTCAGAGAAATCTTTTACATCACTCGCATCAAATTCCCCAAACACAGGATCTGATCTAAAAAAGTGCACGGAGTTCGTGGTGAAAAAATTCAATGTATTTACTAATTACTAGCCTAGCTGTTATTGGTGTTTTTGTTACAGGTGTTGATACAAATTATTCGCATACCATGGACCGTTAAAGGAACTAACCAATCAATCTTGAATCAACTTGAGACTCTCATCGACATGCTATAAAAGAGTTCTTACTTTGGTCATATCACCCATCGCGAACCAGATAACCTGGACAAGCTGGCTGTGGTCGGCGAAGTAAGTGTGACCAAAGTCAAGATTCTCACGGGTCTCCCCATAACTTCTGCGCTAAGGGAAGCTATAGACCGTACCAAGTGGAGTGGACCGAACAGTGACGCGACCTTCAGTAATGAAGAATACGACTGAGAATATAGGTTTTCATATGAGCTGTGCCTTACAACCTTTACAACATCGGCCGTTTAAATATATATATTTTTTTAACCTCGAAAAGGCATCAATGAAATAGATACAGAGATATAAGTTTTTTATTGTAAATATAGATTTATGAAAACTAATCGTAAAACTAATTTTACACGTAACTTGAATTAATCAGTGCCACGCTCAAAGCGGACATTAATAATTTACATTAAATCAATTTAGAATTGATATTAATATATAATCTCATTTGATGGGCTTAACCTAGTCTACATAATGTAATACCTAATTAATCATAAAACAAAATCGGTTATGCTATTTTTGAATTCTCCTTTTATTTTGCTAATCTGTAATTAAACATTTATCAATAATTAAACAAGCTGGTATATTCACAATTTTTTATAATGAAACTAAAGTTCCTTGTACGAAAAAGTACAATAAATTAGCTGTTACATATCGTACCTTAACTGACAAGTTAAATGAGAAAATTAGTTGACAACTGCATAACACAACGATTACATTTTAGAGACCATTTCGAGATAATGAGGCAGACGAGGCTTTTATAAACCCCAATTATTTAAATAACGTTTTGAGACTTTGTTTCTTAAGTGAGTGATAAGGACAACATGTATTATATAATATTTGCGGTTCGTAGCAGTTAGGACTCTTACTGCAACTAATAATTTTGAATAAGTAATCAATACATTCACCAACTTAATTATTTATTTATTAACACTTATACTATAAAAACTGAACATAATTAAATGAAAAAGAGGGCTTTATCGCTTTCGAGCGATCTTCTCAACCACTGTGAGCAAAAAATGTTTTATTTTGATAAGGTAAGCAAGAAATACATGTTACATATAGACATTAAGAAAACACTAAACAGGAACAAAAAATAAACTTAAAAAAAAGATACATGAAAAATAAAAAGTAAAAAGTGCACAAGAATCATGATAATTTAATTTAAGATCAGTCTCACGTCAGTTAGTAGTTAATACGAAAGTTAGGGATACGATGTGGACAGTAGGGTGGGTCACTCTTGTTAGGAAAAAAATAAAAGTTGATGAATCAAATTCTAATAGTAATATTATGTTGTAGTGTACTATAAAAAGTAGATTGAGCTAAAAAACGGATAAAGAAACATACATCTTCAGCCCGCGCATGCACTTCAAAATTATTAGTTTTTGAGAAAAACATGTATTACTAAATGGGATAGTTTTTTATTAGAAATAACTTAAAATACTATTGAAACATTACAAAGATTTAGTGAAAGGCATAAATATTAACGTTTAAAGCAAAAAACTTAAATAAATACACATAAAGGTTATCAAAAAAGTGTTTATTTTATACAAAAAATCGCGCCTACTATCGACTTTCGCCATAACTTTCCTTGAAGTGAGTTTTGCATGAATCATGCCATCAAAGTTGGTTTCTGGCCAGTTTATTAGATCAATGTCACATTTAGCATCAAAATAAGGTTTAGGCACTTCAAAAGTGCGTGGTAGTATTCCCATTGTAGGTGAACTACGCGCTTTTAGAATTCTTCTAGCTGCAAGTTCTCTTATATGCTTTTCTCTATCTGTTAACATCGCTAATAGTAGATTTTCAAGGTGAGCAAAATATGCGTTTCGATGAATAATAGGATCTATGATTGCTTTTAATGCACTTGATAAAAATCGCGAACATTCAATCCATTTTCAGAGGTGCCGTGATCCATATTTGTATGATGAGTGTGTCTTTATTTGGAACACAGGGGCATATACTTTTACAATGTATTAAGCCATAATTATTAAATTAGTTGAAGGCATTGGTGTAGAAATGTAAAGCCGCAAAATCCGGTTTGCCTTAGTCAACCAACGAGCGTATGATATTTTTCCAGGTGATTTATTTACTAAGTTGTTCCAGTAATTACTGCTAAGATAATTTTATACAAATACTTTTGGTCTGTGCTTAAGTCATCAGGTTTTAGCGTTGGTAATTGACGTGGTATTGACTCAAATTCAACTACAGCTCGCGTTTCACACTGATCCAGCAACTTACCAATAGGACCATTGTACGTCGATGGACCAGAAGTTTTACCATCCATATAATCAAACAAATGCCTCAAAGGCAGTTCATTAAAATGCAGCAGCAAATTATCCATTGCAAAGGTCTCTGAAGCCTCTTTTCAAATAGCCTTATGCCACTACTAAATTTACCTGTATTTGTCACTGTTCCATCGCATCCACTAGGCAGGAGGTCAACAGTACTTATATTTTTTGCGAAAAGAAAAGCGTTTATTGATACCTCAATGGCCTTTGCAGTTCCTTGCAATGATTTTAGGAGCTGAATGACTCTAGTATGCGTGACTACAAGGATTGATGCCTTTTGCCATACACCTTCAACTTTCTGAGTTACAAATTCTGCTATTTTGGATAACGCAGGCTCTTTTTTACTGCTATTTTTAATTTTCTGTTTCTCTATTCCACTACGATTATTTTATATCTTCTATAGTTCCAAATATAGGGCACTTGTTTATATAATATGTCTATTATTTAACATAATAGAAAAATTTAATTTCCAAGTTCAAAAACAAAAATTACATAGTTTACAATTTCGCAACATTTCACTAGAAACTAGCCACATTGATAAATTAATTCTATGAATGTACTTACCTCAAAAAATCTTCTTTTAATAAATCACACAGTTTATATAAGAAAAGTAATGTGTATTTCAATGGATACTAATTAAAACATTGAACTATACCTAACGTCAAACGTGTAACTTAAGGTGTAAAAGTGGGTACTTGAGCTTTTTTTTCAAAACTTCAAGGGCGTTGCGCGGGCTCTTTCACTTAAAATAATTCCATAATATTTTAAGGGGTTTATAAGAACACATAACTTCAACATATTTTCGCTATTAGAAATCGATTACTTAAAAAAAATTTTTTGACCCACCCTAGTGGACAGGTAATGTTTGTACAGAAGAAATTTAAAGGAAGATAGAGAAGGAGCTTAGCGATGGGAAGTGAATTCCATAGCCGTAATGCAAATATTAAATATTTTTTTAATTAAATTATTAGAAACCATTCCAAAACATACACACACTAACACTTTACAACTTTAATCTCCTTTCTAAGTAAAATAACTATAAGAACAAAAAGTAAAGAATTTCACTATTACAAAAATAAGGTGAAGTAAAAACATCAATACGTCGGAAATCGAAATTTCAATACTGAACAGTGGATGCATTGTTGTGTTGATCTATAGATATGAATAGCATTCCCCCTCATTCGTTATCTACAAAAGAAATCCCTCTCCTATTCAGGAACCTTATTAGAACATACAGCAATCAATCTTACCAAATAGGTTCATAAGAGTATATCTTTGAGTTTTCATTATTATGCAAAAAATTATAACTTATCTATACATAAGCGAATAGTGATAGATTGTTTTGTCTTTTTCCTACAACAATAAATTTGACAGCACATTATTTAATTATTAAACGTTTATAGTATATAAATGACATGATAGATCAAGAAAGATGTCACTAGAAAACAGTGATAGTGGTTAAGCATGCGACATTCAACCCTAAGTTCGTGCGTTTGAACTATTGTTTTTTTAAAATATTTAATGAACACTCACGGTCCGTTTTAGAACCGTTTTAATCCCAAGGATCGACTCCATTTTGCCTTTATCTAAAATGAATCAGGTGTAGAAATGAGTATGCCACAATTCTTACGGTTTCATGTAAATTCTTTGATATATTTCGCGAGGAACTATATCGTATATTAAAACTACATAATGCTTTTTACATAAGGCAAAGCGCTTAGCATAATACGAGAATATTTCTCAGCTTTATACACTCTTGGAACTCACACAAATCTTCAGAAGCCCGCATAACATAAACAATACAGAACTGACAAAGCCCATCTAAGTTATTAGCAATCCTTTTTAAATTATCTCCGAGCTTGACAAATGAAGGGAGCAGGTGCAGTATGTATTTCTTTATTATAATAATGATTAGCTTCACTTCATACAAATTATACAAATACTTCGTACAATTCCTTTGCAAATTCTATCAAAAGTATATTGATACATTATAACGATCCACTTGACATGTATGGGTACTGTCACTATAAATTGTTCAATGTAATCTGAGCATGCCGATGGAATTCTTTACACTTACACCAATATGTCGGAAAAAACAACAGGACCCTAAGAAATAAAGTATTGGAAAAATACAAGTTATATAAACTCATAAAACATATATTAATTATTATTAATCAATGAACTACATGACGCAATGTGTGGGCGGAACAGATACTAAAACACCTCCTCTATGCGCCGCCCATTAAGATTAAATTAATACAATTATATTGAAAGTATTATTATCTCTAAATGCTTAGACTCTAATTCTTATTACACACCGCCGTGTCCATATATAATTCAAAAACCATGAATATAAATCGAGGCAGAATACGACATTCCACCCGTATCACCTCGACGTCCACCGTTCTACAACTGAGAGCGTACCAATTCTTGAAAGGCCGGCAACGCACTTGCGAGCCCTCTGGCATTGACAGTGTCCATGGGCGGCGGTATCACTTACCATCAGGTGAGCCTCCTGCCCGTTTGTGCCCTGTTCTATAAAAAAAAAGATAATGTAATGTGTAAAAATGTATATGAATTACCAAACATGCTGTAGTAACAGTCGTATGCGATGTAAATGTGTAGCGAAATTAATTTTCCGTCACAGTACATAAAGGGAACGTTCTGATAGTTTAATAAGTACGTAAAGTTAAGCCGATTACGCGGGTTCATGTAGCGAGATTGCATTTAATTGCCAATTACGACAGATTTCCCAGTAAATACTAACTAAATGTCCGTGTAAATTAATTTCATATTATAACAACTAGATTGAAATCCGTTTGAATTATTCTAATTGGAAAGGCATGATGAGTTCTGGTTAGATCTCAGAGTACTGGGTTTTAGATGTTTGGAGAATATTTTCAATGACCGCATGACAGTATAAATCTTACTGTGTTCAAATCTAGACCTACCATAGCTGCGCTTTATATAGAAGGTACTTCACTCACTACGGACCACCGCTTGCAACTGAAGAAATCGCAAATACGGCCCCACATTGAGTACTGTTCTCACCTCTGGGCGGGAGCTCCCCAGTACTAGCTCCTAAAAAGTGTTCAGAGGAGTTTTTCGGATTAATACTTGCAGCTGAGTTTCATTATCGTACGTCGACGAAGAAAACGAAATTCCACCTGTATCACCTCGACGTCCATCGTTACGCCACTGAGCGTTTTTAAGGCAGTTATTGACGCGCACCACCACTATGTGGAACCAGCTGCCAAGTGAAGTATTTCTCATCCAATTCGACTTAGGGTCCTTCATGAAAAGAGTGTACCTATTCTTAAAAGACCGGCAACGGACTCGCGAGCCCTGAGGTATAAAGGGTGTCCATGGGCGGCGGTATCACTTAACATCAGATGAGCCCTCCTACCCGTTTGGCCCTGTTCTATATTAATAAAAAGAACCGGCGAGATAAGCTACTAAATTTAAATCATACCTCACTATGATCTCCACAGACCTCCATACCTCGTCAATAGGACCCTTTATTCCATGAAAAAAAAACAAATTTGCACCCATTTGTATTAGATAGATATACGCATATCATGATAATCTATTTCAATAATACACCCAGTAAGCTATCCGTCTGCTACAACAAAAGTACTCGACTCACAATTAATTACTCGAGAAAAATAACTGCTGCTCGAAGATAAACTTTTCTCAACAAATCAAAACAACACAGTGGGAAAGTCAGAGCAAAGGATTATAAAATCAATCATCGCGGTCCCAAATCGTTTCTCCACTTAACTCACACAACCCACCGTCTCTACGGACACACATTTGGGTCCCGACGTCACATTTTGATAAGGGAAAGGAATTAGGATCAAGTGATTTACAAAACTAAATCAAATAAATACTTCATCACGTACAAATAAATCATTCAATAAACGTAAACGAATTGTTATTTTAAGGGTAAAATATCTCTATACATATACAATTCTCGTGTCACAATGTTGGTTCCCATACTCCTCCGAATCGGCTACTATCTATCTTTCAAACGCTTAAGTGATAGGGGATTTTATTTTTATTTATAGACAATTTTTTTTATTTATTTTTTTATGATACAACATACAGAAATATATGATGTAGACCTCTATTTTTTATTATAGTAGATAGTAATTTTTATTGAACTAAAAATGTTTTCTAGAAATAATATACATAGCAAAACGACGTTTGCCGTAGTAGTAGGTATACACTATACATAGGTATAATATATTATTGATGTATTATTAGACAAGAGTTCACGCTGCATTTAAACAATATATATGTACTTGAATTGCAATATTAATCTAAATAAATATCTCATAATTAATAAATATATATAATAAAAGTAAATTGATTTGTAACATTTAAGTTTCGTGAAGTCATATATTGTTGATACTGTTAAGGAAATATTGTTATTAAAAATTCGTAATATTACATTCACAGTTTTATTAAAATACAATATCATATTATCAGCCTTCTGTGATTGACTTTGTTAGTTTTTTCGTGTCTTACATATTTAACATGTATGTATGTATACACGTTTTACTTTACCGCTATTGAAAGTGTAAACTGCGGAACGAAAAACCTATGATATGATGTAATCTAAATCAGTAATGCTCTAATATTGCAATTGAATAATCTCTTAGAAAGTTCATACGACTAAAGACGACAGGATTCCAAAGCCATCACAGGCTATAATATACAAAGTATATCTGTAATCTTTGTTTTGATGTTGGCTAGATCTTTGATCCCATAGTCAACATTCATCCTTATGCATTTCTTATGATTTGCCCAACGCTTTGAGAAAAATGTGCCGCTGTTAAAATTAAAGCGTAGAATAAACCAAATTACAAGGTTATATTGTAAGGATTTAGTCTTATATTTAGTATGTAAACAATAGATTTATATAGAAACAGTGTAAGTAGTACTAAATGTATTATGTATTACACTCAGTAATGGTAAACTACTTAGAAATTCTACCGACCAACGTTACGAAACTTAAATATTAACGGGTACTGTAATTATTTAGTAAGTTGGATTTGAATTTCGGCACTCTACATTAATATTTGAAATAATGTACCACAGATTAAAACATTTATTAATAAAAATAGTCAATGGTCAAATCAAAGAGTGAAATCTAAAATGCAGTAAAATAAAGTTTTTTATGTTTTGTCCGTCAAAAACACTACAAAATTAGGTGAATATAATTAATTTAAAAACAAGTTAAATCAAATTTTCAAATACAGTTACTGGTCCCAAAACTCTTCAGTTCGTGATTAAAAAATAACACTTAAAAGGTCATAAAGAAGTCTTGCTTTAAAACTATAATTAAAAACCTAGAGCTACATATATTATATGCCTCAACAAAAGATCAAAAGTAATATTGAAAGGAGAAATTTCTCTCCACATTAAAATATGTTAGGAAAATAAATGGTCTTCCGAAGTAACGAAGTGTAACATACCTAAAGGACCCTTGGGAAACGTTAGCTTAGGGATGTATGCACAGAATATTGTTATTTGTAAAATCTGTATGTTTGCTAAAGGGATTTGCTTTGTTTCAAAAAACTATCAGATAATTGGATTAAGCCAGGATTATTGGCATAAGACGTCTGTGAGGCTTCGAAGTTAAAGAGGCATGATACTCTATAGTTCAAGAGTCATTGTTGTAATCGAGTCGATTTGTACACACATATTTTTAATAATCGCCAAAATTGTAATATGCAATGCTACTATACACTAGCATTATATTATATACATAGTATTTTATAACACTACAAAAAGTAATTATTTTATTTTTATCTCACACACTGTTTTATTGTGTTTTTTTAATTACTCTTTAATGTATAATATTGTAAATATGTGAGGAACATGCATATATTTTTTTTTAGGATAGTAGATTTATTCTAGACACCCATACTAGATAGGCCTAATCACTACATACGCTTTGACCAACCGAAAGTACTTGCGAAAGAGAAAAGATTATTCCCAAGATTGGTACGCGAAGCCATTGAAATCAAAAAACACCCCAATTTCAATAGAGAAGACGGCCTAAAATTGTCAAACACCTGGGATCCAATAATATCCAAATTAAAATCTCAAGAAAAACAATCCGCGAAAATAGAGGACACCGTGAGCCACTTTTGCCAAAACCCTCCATCTTTTAGTCGATACCAACTCCGGGGAAATAAATACAGATAATGCAACTTTCTCTACAGCTGTGATACTGTTTGACATTAGACACCTTTTGTCTTCAGTCACCGTGACCACGCACGCTGTAAAGCACGCGAAACGTCGGATAAATTTAAAATTATGTTAAATAATTGTAAATTTTGTTATAATAATACATAACTTTAATCCGGTTAAAAAGTTTTTTCTTTAACCGTGAAAAGTTTAAAAAACAGTATAGAGTCTATAATATAAGTAAACAAAATGATCTCTGTACTTATACTTTCCGACATAATTTAAAGCCATGAACATTTTTGAGGAGTTTAACGAAACGTTTAAGCAATTAGGTTGAAGATTTCAAAAGGACGAGAAAATTCTTAACTTATTTTCTCTAAGTGCTTCTTTTCATATGTTTTTAAAATATATAATTTTAGAATGTATTCTTAATTGATAAGTATAATATCACAATATATACCTAATAAAATAAGAGTACGACTGAGTTCTTCTCTCTTTCTTATACATTAATTGAATTATTGTCAAATGTCAAATGAATAAACACTTGTCGTGTGCTTTTTCTAGCTTTTCTTAGATTTTTTGCTTTTGTTTTTAGATAGATTTCATCTTTAGTTTTGTAACATTATGTTATGTTATTATTATTATATTATTATCAGCTACTTCAATTAGTTAAAAATTGCCTGTAATTAGGGGGTGCTTTGACGTTAAACGTTTTTATATATTTTAGAAATTTAATAGCATCTATCTCATCAATTGACAGAAAGAGATCAAAGAGTACTTTAAAAAGTGCAGTAAGATTGATTTAGTTTTTATGAATAAGTTGCTAGCTCGCCATGGACAATTTAAATATTTACTAAATGTTCTTATAACTAACACTTAATCAACGTCTAATAGTATGTCGCTAAAATAATTAATGTGACAATTAAATATGCATATTAGAGAGCGTAACGCAAAGTTTATAAGAGTAATTAAACGTTAATCCGGGGTTTGCTATCAAGATGGAATATTATGGGTTTGAACTCAAATATATTCCAGAATTTGAGGATCGCGAGTGTTAATGATATTATTGATAAAGGCGTTCGAATTAGGAAATTTATAAAAACAGAAAATTTTAAAGCTACAGCTAGCTTACTACGTAACTTTAGTCGCGACTTCAATGATTCGCCTAAATTAACTTTTAAATAGAATTCAATAATAAACCTTCTTAATTTGGCTGTAGTTCACTCAATATTCCAGGACTTATGTAGGAAATGATGTGGTATTACTATTTCATTGTTGATGCGACATCTGTAATATGCATAACTAGGCATGCCCTGGGTAGAGGCTTGCGTGGTCTTTTGTGTTTTTAAAAACCCAAATAAAATAATATTTTTACACATGACACATATGATAGCTTACCGGCATGTTCTAGAACATTTGTTACAAATATAATGATTTGGACAAAACAGCTTTTTGTCTACATAACATGTCTACATTTAAAGAAGTAAAGTTGCCGTTGTATTATTATTATCAATAATTTTTGATGGCTCTTTCACATAACACAAGGGTAAATTTAAATTATTAAAATCATTCGTAATTTAAGGGATACATATTCATTGTAAGTGTTTATAAAATGTTCAATGTCTAGTATAAGTAACATCTTTAATAATAATAATCGTACGTTTATTTAACAAAAAATATTTATTTAAAGAATTGCTTACAGCGCCATCTATTAATACAGCGGCGTACTACTAATCACTTGCGTTGCAACATCTCTCACAACCCATTCGCAGATATTCATGTCGTGATATCGCGATTATAGCGCCAGTGGTAGAGTTTTGAACTAAATGCTCCCGCTTACCTGTAATAAAAAGAAATATAATTAATAATGCAGTAAAATTACATTGTCAAAACTTGTTGAATTATATTTAAATGTGTTCTTCTTAAATTCGTGACTGAGGCTTAGTGTGAGTGAAGTTTTTGGGGTTGAAATAAATTGGTACTTCAGTAATACAGGCGAAGAAATATGTCTACGCCATGCCCCGTTGTAAGTTTAAACGCTACAAGAGTTCCGTAATGACAATTTGGAACTACATTATATTTCACTTCTGTCTTCCAAATAAATAATATGATCAAAGAAAATACTTCGCTTTATTAACATTGGACGTCTTATGAACCTGCATTTGCAATAATAATAAACACTTTATCTTTAATGATAAAAATAATAACTTGTACACAAGAAAACAATAAACCTAAAACACCGTCATAAATCTAATGGAAGGCCAATATCAGCCAACCGCCAAAATAGAGATAAGAACAACATAGAGAGCTCTAAAGAAAATAAAAGAAGAAATAATTTTAAATATAGCAGTGTTGGCGTAGGCGGCTACTTTCATCCGTGAGGTCGTAGGTTCGATCCCCGGCTGTACACCAATGGACTTTCTGTCTAAGTGCGCATAGAACATTCGCTGCATTAGACCCAAAAAGTCGACGGCTTGTGACCGGCACAGAAGGCTGATCACCTACTAGCCTATATGATTAATAACTTATCATTACACAGAAACAGAAATCTGAGGCCCAGACCTAAAAAGGTTAAGAATATGACATATACAAATACATAATAAAAAAAGCTTCCAAAAATAACTTCATAGAATTGTGTTGTAATTCTATTACTTCAATTCAATCATTGAGAAGCTTTTGATAAAGATTTCAGACACGTAGGCAAGTCTATAATTATCGTATGAGCAGTTAAAGCTCAATGACTCTAAATAATTAATATTCTAGCCGGCGTGCGTCCGTCTCTATCTATATTATTCACACTCAACTTTTACTGGGAGATACGTTTCATTAACCTTTATGATTATTATGTTGTATGTTTCTTGATCTCTTTTTGTGCGACTCTAATTCAAACTCCGGCTGAGTGCTGTTTAAACATTTGGAGCTAAGGCATTCAGTGGACTTAGTGCTTGGGGCAAACTTATCACTTTCCTTTGTATTTATTATTATTATTATAAAAATAGTGTATAAAATAGGAGTTTATAGTCTGCGAGTCAAGGTCTCCTCCCGCGCTGCAACCCTCATTAAGGGCTAAAAGACCGTCCCCGTACCGACGGTCTTTTAAGTATTATTACCGTATTAGCAGGGCGCGAACCAACACACCACCCGAAGAGCGCATACGCCCCGAACGGGTCCAAACACTCCCCTCGCGAAGGAGGGTGTGACAAGATCATCGAAGAGTTTTAATAGTAGTATGGTGAAAACACTAACTATACATATTTACCATTAAATCTCATGATGTTTCACTCGATCTATCTCAATCTCGTAAGTCTTTATCACCGTTCAGTTGCCCATCCTTCTCTAGATTTCACTTGGGACTACCTGATTCCGTCATCCCCTATGAAATAACGTTTTTCAAGAAGCACGTTGGAGTTTCACCCCTTCATTGACATCGCCAAGTACACGTTTTGGATCGTGGTTTCTTGTAAAAACAGCAAAGAGGTGGAACTCCTTGCCTTTTCAATCTTTCGCCGGCTAAATAGGCATCTCCTGGAAAGGCATGCCTTCCGATAGGCAGCACCTCACTTAACATCAGGTACCATAAACAAAGAGAAATATTCAAGAACTCCGTTTTAGCACTTCTTTCTTACAACTAAAGTAGTCTAGTTTCCATCTATAGTTGCTTAAAACTACGCCACAGTCAAGGTAAATCTGTAAATCAACATACACCGCAGAATAAGCCGAGTATAATATACTGAGTTGGTGAACAATGTATCGGTGTGTTCAGAAATGCTGACTCAGCAAGCGTGTCAGCATTGTACACAATATGCACCCGGTGCCGTGTTACAGCCAAACATATTGCCGTTCTAGGCGTTTTGGAAATCGCATATAATATGGTCTTAGCCAGGTGATAATGACAATGATGTATGTGTAGAAAGATCATTTTAAAAGGATTTTTAAGTCTAAAAGTTGTTGTTATTTAATTGTTGATGCATGAACATTGCATCAACAATTAAATAGTTACAGAATTCTGTTTGGAGTTCAATTCATGATAATAGCATAAAGAGCCTGGAAGAGATCGCTCAAAAGCGATAATATTTATTTAATTATTCTAATTTTTACAGATTTCTGCACCAAACTGTCAAATGTTGTGTATCTTACCAAAAACCCATCTTTTCTTGCGCCTCAACCTGGACAAATTAGAAGAATTTATAACAGTTAAAACGATAGAAACTAACTACTTTTATACTATCTTTAAAATGAAGTGGATAATTTGATTAAATCCTATTTTTTTATTTTTCTGCAACCGAGATCAGTGTTTGTATAACTATGATATATATTAAATATTCTCCTAGTACCATAACGTAATTAGTGATAATGGCGAATGGAATATTTTCTTAATTAAATTAGAATTTACGACTCAATAAACTATCAAAATCACAGCCACCACGCCACTATTAAAGCAAACGTTGTGACAGTTTTATTATTATTAAATAATGGAATTTAATTTGTTTGATTAAAAGGAAGACATGCTTTGCAGCTGAGTTTCATCATCGGACGTCATGACAGAATACCTAACCTAACCTACCCATCACCCCATTATCATAGTAAATACCTTTGTATTTCCAAACCCACTCGACTAAGGTTCCTTCAAGAATAGAGCTTACCAATTCTTAAAACTTATCATCAGGTGAGCCTCCTGCCAAATTGCCCCCTGTTCTATGAAAAAAAACAATGGACCTAAATCAGCAACATGCTGACAACAGCAACACTGATTTAAGGGGAGTCCATAAAATCTTGAAGTAACCCACACCCGTACTTGAACACCCATAATAATGCAAATTAAACGAAATGTAATACGAACAATTTCAGATAACAAATTAATTCATTATTCATGTAAAAAAATGTCTATTGTAAATAAATCTTATTTAATATTTTACGGAATGAAATAAATACTATTTTTTTAAATATATTTAAGTAAGAAAAGTATTAACTACTACGATATAAAAGAAACAAAAATCTTGATTTCACAGTTAACTATTCCGGCTTCGCAAAGATCCAAAAAGGTACTTAAGATAAAACAAAGCGAAACTCTGAAGTTGTTTTACGAACTTTGAAAAAGAAACCTATTGATTAGCAGAAGACCAGTATCAAATTATTTCTTATACTTAAAACAATGCTGCGATATTTGATATATTACGAAAGACACCGTGGTGGGGAAATTGCGCTAGCTCCAAGTTGATAGGTAAGCAGCAGGGCAGGATCGTCAAAGATAGAGTTCTCCTGTTTTGTAGGCTCACTTTGAATATCTTCGCCAGCCGAGTACCTACCTATGTATATATAGAACACATAATTTCTCGTTTTCTAGGTTTCTAAGTTTCTAAGTTTTTCTAGACTATAAAATTGTCGTTAATCTCTAAAATAATAATAATCTATAGCGTGATTGAATATTATCACAATGGATAAAAGTATGAGTTATATGTATGAAAAGTCGTGTAGGTACCGCTCTTCTGGTGTGCAAGAAAAGCCAACTACTATTAAGTTTTAACAAATAAACAAAATTATACGCTTTGCAATGCTACGATATTTTGGTTTAAAGATGATAACCTTTTGAGGTCTATTCCTCAGATTTCTGTATCTGTTTCATGATCATTTGTAAATATAATCTAGTAGGTGATCAAACCATGCCTGACACACGCTGTCGACTTTTTGGCTCTAAGACAACCTGGTCCTCGCAATGTTGTGCGCACATCGACAGTAACATCACTGGTGAGCAGCCGGGGATCGAATCAACGACCTCAGGCATTCTCGCACGCTGAAGCCGCTAGCCCAACACTGCTCTATAGAAATAGATAATTAGCCAATCAAAAACATTGTAAAGATTTTCGTGAATATTTATATTGCTAGGTATATTTGCTTTGCTTTGCTTTCATGTAGATGAAAACACTGTTTATTTATTCATCAGAATAATTAAATCGACCGGGTGTCTGTTTTTGAATAGCAAGCAGACTAGCTAGCGTATCATAGTATATTTTTTCTTACAATAATATAAACTTTTATTATATATACGCAATTCAAATTCATTTTAATAATTATAAAATAAACATATGAATTTAATTGTATCTTTCAAAAAAATATTCTACAGATTTTTGGGCTTATAACTTGTGTATTATTTAAATTGTCTTGCATTCTTCATATATTAAATAAATCGTTAAAAAGTTCAAAAATCGGGACTATTCTAAACACCTACAATCCAGCACATAAATAATACAGCATTACAACCGTGACGTCAGCCGCAGATCCCGCTTGCAAACGAGATGGCGTGAAATGTATGTGTTTTAGTTTGCTCTTGACGTTCTATTAACCTTATGATTAATGGCCAATACGAAACAAGTGAGCTTCAATAATTTGCAGTGGAAATTGCAACGTTATACCTTATTTAAGGTTATAAACGTAAGCAACGAGTTCATAGAAGTTCAAGATGCCTCGGTTGTGGTTCACAGGTCTTGACCTATGGACCTATGGAACCTAGGTTCCAACCATAATAATGTGGCAATAGATAGAGAAATTAGTTATTTTATTACCAGGCTTTGTGTATTGAATCATAATTTATACGTTCAAATTTAATTTATTACGTTTTTTTTGGTGCCACAAAAAGAGATTGAGTCAAAGTCAAGTCAAAAATCATTTATTCATGTAGGTAACACAATGTACACTTATGAACGTCAAAAAAGAAATATACATTAAATTCTTCTAATTATACATTTACTGCCAGTTCTCAAATCAAGGGCGTAGAACGGAAGAGAAGAACTGGTAATAAACTCTCCGCCACTCTTTTGAGTTGAGTTGAGTTTTTGAGATCCACTGAGTATTGTAAATGTATAATTTCTGAAGGCTATACTATTTTTATGTAACAATAGGCAGGAGGCTCAAAGACTGCCCATAGTGACTTACATTGACAGGAGCAATTGCAAGTGCGCGATCTCAACCCTGAGGTCATACGTTCGAATCTCGGTGGTGCACAAATAGATTGAAGGCAGATGAGGCCCAGTCCTGCTTACTACTTGCTTAAAATATCAATAGTATACAAAGAGTATTTATGTGAAGCTCAGGACTGTTGAATTATTTTATTTAATGTAGAAGAAATATTATCATTTTAACTAATAAATAATTATTAATAAAAGTGATTAGATCGACACAAGATGTACAAAGTAGGAATGGAGTCGATATTTGGCACGCAAGTCCGCCGAGCGATGCCATTACGAACTGACAGGAAGCCTTCGGAATGTTTTGCCGCCTTTACACTGTGTTTATTACTCGCTTTGAACTTTATTTTACAATTTTATTGCTTTGGTAATTAGTTGCGTTGACGACTGCCAACATTTTTTAAAGACATAGTTAAAAAGTTTATATATATTCGTAGAAACCGCTATTATTCAATCTATAAGAAAATGCTTGTCTTACTATCCAAAATGTAATACATTTTTTACTGTGTGAAAGCGCTAATCTCCAATACTACTACACAGATTTAATGCAGTTTTTGGAAATAGATTTACATATTTACATAGATTTATATATTTAAATAGATTTAATACTGTATATCTTTACTAGATATATTAATTAAGAAAATGAATTCTTCATAATATTGCCTCCGAAATGTCTTCTAATGTATAGACAAATGTAGACACTCTTCATGGTTATAATTAGTTACGACAGAAGTTATTAGCCCGTGTTAAATTCGTCATATGTCCCGAAATTCCTAATGAGACGGAAAAGACGTTTCTGCGTCTGCTATTATTACTTAAATATTTATGTAATGTATTATATATTTATTGTAAGTCACATTTCATTTGTTGTAAAGAAAGTTGCTTATCCCAGAACAATTACTGTTTCGCCAGCAATAAACCCCACTATCCTCGGATTAGACACCTTGTTAATTTAACCAGTGAGACCTACACCTTAAGGAGTAGCTAGTACCAGTGTCTGTCTCCTATTGTTTCAAGTAAGGAGTGTAAAGGAAGCATAGTCACAAACACCTAAGAAATGAAAGGATGCGATGGGTGGAAATCTCTCATGCCTAGGTGAAAATTGACTTTTAAATTTCAAACTTTTGAAGCTGGTATAAGGCTTTATAACAAGTGGATTTATTTGGTATCTGACAGATCGCGATGTAAAATTAGAATACCAGAATCTTCTTAATTACAATGAATGTTGTTTAGCAACTGTTTATCTGAAATTGAATATATAAACATATTTCCTATACAGCTTACTAGTTAATGTGTTTTTTTAGAAATATACCAACATATACTTTTGGGACCCATTCAGTTATTGTGTAAAAATTCGTAGGTAAATTAAATCTGAATAATTATTATCATACCAGCACTTTACATATACGTATACATAATCTTTAAGGTTAATGAATCAATTCGAGGGTGAAATATTAAAAAAATACAATTAAACAAAATTAATGTATGCTATTTGGAACTAAAACAAACGTGTCTATACTAAAACGGTTACAGGTAAAAAATCGTCTTTCGACACTTTGTTAATAGGTACAGAAAGTGTAGAAAAAATTATCGTGACTGGCAGAGTGGAGGGCACCAGACCTCGTGACAGATCCCTTACTCGCTGTACCCATCAATAAAAGGCCCTTACAGGTCTTACCATCACCAGGCGCAGGACTGGAGAATGGAGGAAGTTGTGAGGTGCCACTAAAATGACCTTCAGAAATGAAGATCGCAACTGAAGAAGATTTGGAACTAAAAGTTAATGCGAATATACATCGTATCTAAATACTATTCCAAATCCATTGCTTATTTAAGAAACTTTACATGACAAAAGGGCTGGGCATGTTGATTCGAAGTCGTTGTTTCGAAAGCATTCGTTTAGTCATTAACTTCAGTTTCTGACCACGACTGTCGCGTTTAGAAAAGTATAACATTTTTCAAAACTATAGTTTGATTAAACCTTTTTCAGCGCTATCACATAAAAATCAAAAACGAATTGTATCGAATACGGTTGATCTATGCGTCCTTATTTCTGAAAATCGTAACGTCAAGCGTTTATATTGAGGAAACTATAAAACGGGGATAATCGTAAAAGCAAAGTTGGGCGGTGGCCAACCAGTCGCCGACAATGAAAAATAATTCAACGCTCCAAACGGAACTGGATCAAAACTACGCATTTATCGCTGTTTGTTTTCGTTCTAATGTATTGGGCTCTTGTCTATTACTCCCAAATGTTATAGAATATACAAATGTTTCTTTAGACGGCATATAATTCTGATTTTATGTCTAGTAACTCTTCAACGGAGCGTGGGTGTGAGCGAGTGATTCATTGAGCAATTTTTAATGGCAGTTTGTATTTACTGACCCGAAATATTTTTAAACATGACTTAACGACCTGATATTTGTGTTCTAATTGCTAAAAAGGTACTTATACGTACGTATATTTAGTCAATTGGTTGAATTAGTTTAATTTATTCTCGTATCAGAATCCACAGGTCCATCATCTATATTGAGGTCGTGGAGTGGTCATTACATATGGAACACCCAAAAATCATAAAGGCGATTCAATTCTAACCAAAATGATTTAATTAACAGGAAAACAACTCAATGCAGGATCCTAAAAGAATGTGCGGGAACACTTCTTAATAGAAAACTAGCCGGCGTTTGTATCGCGTAGAACTAGCATTTGTTTTAATCAGACCTGTGTATTTTATGTAGACTGATTATTTATTAGACTTAACAAGAATGTTTACTACTAGAAAAACGAATAAATTTTCTAATTTTAATATTAAAACATTAATTAAATGCTATGTTTATGACACGCCAATAGATTAGCCACTTGTTCCTTATTAGACTAGTTTTCTATGTTCCTAATCCCTATTTATAAAAAAATATTGCACCGTCGTAACCAAGGTACTCATTTGTCTTCTTTCATCACAACGTGAACACCAATTGACAGAAAGAGAGAGACGAAAGTCTACTTTAAATAGTAATTCAGTTTTAATTCATTAGGGATAACTTTTTATATGTAATAGTATATTTTTATGTAAGTATATGCGTTGGTCTTTGTATGAATGGTATAATTTTATATTATTATGAAACATGTTCTGGGATATATTTATTATCTAGTCTATGTTCTCTTCTTGTGATGTGATTGTTAACTTTCCGAATAAAAACAGGCTGTTTGCGATATTTATTTTCCTAATCAAACACAAGGTGCGAAGCGTATTGAATAATCTTGTAACCACTGAGCCATCGTTCTCTATTAAGAAAGAGATAAATCTTAGTCTCTGGAGACGTCACTACTTTCCATTAGTTTCTTTGTTGGAGGCTTTTATTCCAGTGTATTCGTTTTACTGAGTAAAATATTTAATGTAATCTAATTAGCTGTGTTATCCCAGTGTTTCGAGCGACGCAACACACGTCTTGGGTTGTATTTATCCTTCTATGTGTAATTATCAATAAGACTCAAAAATCTACGGAAAATCTAAGGAAAATATCTATTTTGAGGATCTTCTCATAGAGATGGCACCGCTGGTTTTTTTATTAATCAACATCGTTAGGAATTATGAAATTAGTACTAAAAATATAGTTTACTATAAAACTTTCAATAAAACTTCAATTCCACTAAAAAAAGTACATTTTGTCGCTAATCTTCTCTTCGAAGAGACTCATTAAAAAGCCAGCATTGGAAAACTGGGCGCTGACATATCGAATAACGTTCAGTTTCGTGGTCGATTGGAAGGGAAGGCTAACTTAGCCTCCAAAAAGCTTGGTGTGCTCAGCAAGGAGAGACGGTACTTCACTCCGAGCCACTGCTTTTAACTCTATAAAGCGCAAAATCGGCCCCACGTGGTTACTACTAGTACTATACTCACCTCAGGGCAGGAGCTCCTCAGTAACAGCTGCTTCCACATAACCGTATTCAACGTAGAGCGATTGGAATCAAAAAAAACTTTATACACGCCATACAAGGAAGTAGTTATTTAAATCAGTTTATCTGAAGTCTTTATGTAGCATATAGCTTCCATAAATCAATTGGCTAAAGAACCGTCCGTAGGTAAAACAAAAAATCAAATAATCTCATTGCCTGCAAACATCGTTGGACAATATTGAACGCTACCAATCTAGACTACACAACACAGCTCGCAGCAACCGAATGCCTTAATTTAATATAAGTCAATTTAGGCCAATTTAATTTCGCGTCCATAGCGCGGTTGTCAGCCGCACACCGAGGTTAAACAATATCAACGCTATGCCATACTAACTTTTCATCCGTTGTAATAACGCCGTGTTTTGTCTACACATTTTTCTATTTTTTAACGCGCTGTGCCGACGGCTGCATACAATTGATGCAACATAGTACTGTTTGCACTCTCAGCTTACCTCTTGTTTATGTTTGGAATTGAAAGCGTATAAGAGTTAATTAATTAGCTTTTATGTTGCGGCATAAGTAACTCTTATGTACAGATTATGATAATGCATATATTCGATATCTAATGTTATCTAAATTTAGACTTCATAACGCTAACTTGTGGATGTTTATTTATTTATTCATAGAGAGTATTCGCCGTTCATTTGGGAAATAATTAAATTAAAATATCGTTACCCCCTAATTCTATTAAAATACTGTAAACGTTTTAAAATCTTTAGTTCTTTTTTACGTGACAAAAGTAAAAAAAAATCAGTAGGTAGCGTAAAATTTATGTATCTGTTTCAGGAACAATATGTTTCATGTTTCATTTGTCAATCTAAAAGGCAAGTAGGTGATCAGCCTCATGTGCCGGACATACATCGACTTTTTGGGTCTAAGACAAGTCGGTTTCCTCACGATGTTTTCCTTCACCGTTCGAGCGAATGTTGTTTGCACATAGAATAAAAGTCCATTGGTGCCGGGGATCACACTTTTACAAAAGTTTACGTGAACAAATTATGCAATTCTAAATTTAAATTTACTGCCAGATCCAGGACGGGCAAGACAACGCAACCACAACGTAAAAACATAAAAGTTTAATAATTGTTTACACAAATAATTAACTATAATAGCTAAACAAAACCCTAATACCTACACAATACGCAATTGTTTTTATAGTGTTAAATGAAGTATGGATCTGCATTAAACACAGGCCTATCTCCCTTTGTTTACATGATTAATGTACGCTGAGTTAAGACAGTTAATAGCTTTCACAATTCTATACATAATTGTATAATTAAGAACATAAAGCCATTATGTATCCGTCATTGTTATGTCATATTTAAATATTATTGATTTAGTATTTTAGATTTTGAGTCTAGACGTTTAAAAAACGGGACTAGGTATAGATAGAAATTCAATTGTATGCAAAAATATTATATCTAAAATGTCAGACAACTAACTCTTAAATTTTAAGAACCTGTGTTTAAACGCATTGCATGTTATTTAAGATAGGGATTAAATTGTGTTATAATGGAAAAAGTGGATGCTCCCAGTTGATTGGCGATCTCATTAAAATCAGGAAAGCCTTCCAACGTTTACTCCCCAACGCTCTTTTTTATTTTATTCACAGGTCAAAGACTTTTGCATTTACGGGTAATTTTAAAATATTCTATTACATGTTAACTGAAGCTAAGTGGTTTATGGAATACATATGTATAATGAACTCATATTTAGTAGGTTTGAATCTATACGAATAAACATTTTTGAAGTTATATACTTCTTTTGGCGTGTTAGGGAAAAATTAAGACAGTAAATTTTTACGATACGCCGTAAAAATCCGTCACAAAAAACTGACACCCTGAAGTTAGCTATAGTCAACATTTTAGTTTTGTTTGTGACGTTTTTTCTACAAACGAAACGAAAGAAGAATAAAATCTTTGAAAAGATTTTTACGTTTACTTGTTACACACACGTTTTTTTTTATATAACAGTGGTCAAACGGGCAGGAGGCTCACCTGATGTTAAAAACCGTGTTTATTCCAGAGGGCTCCCGAGTGCGTCGCTTCGGTTCGGAAATACTTCAGTGGACAGCTGGTTCCACAATGTGGCGCAAACTGCCTTCAAACATTTATGAAGCATCCACAAATGCTTAAAAAACATTTCTATACCAGTAAGTATGGTTCTTCGAACCTATGTTTTCAGTCTACTCAGTGCCGTCTTGTCTTAATAAAATATCCTAGTAAGTAGTCATAATCGTATTATATTCATATATAAGTAACATCAATAAAAACATAATAACAACCATTATAATGAATAATTAAAAATGATTTACGGCGCAAATCTACGTATTTGAAACCAAAAAAACACACATTAATATTTGTCACACCCACGCACATAAGTTTCAGTTATTAGACTAATCGAAAAGTAGGAAATCATTAATTTTGTAATAACATTATGACATCTGTAAGCAGCTAGAGAATAATGCCTGTGTATTATTTTCCCAATCATTATTACACTGTTTTTTTATTTAGTGAATTTGTAAATGGAATTCATATAATTCATTACAAATTCATACAATGCGCAGAGGCGATGAGAACTTGGAGAAACTGATCGTGATTGGTAACACAGAAGGCAGAAGATGACGTGGCCTTGCACCAACCAGATGGACTGATCACTACATCGGTGGAAGCAGATCGTCCGCTCCAGATGTTTGCTTGAAGTTTCTCAGAAGAGAGAGGGTTGGAATTAACATCATAAGAAAAACCTTACTTGGTGATGATTGTTTCCTATGTAATCTATAAATGCTCGCAAAGAGAAATCGGTATGTAGATAAAATCAGTCAAGAGAATAGATAACACAAAAACACATGTTAACAAAATTAGAACGAATTAAAGCGATGGATTGTGGTTTCGTTATCACTTCAGAGCGTTTTAATTAATGGTTCAAATCTTAAGTGGGTTTTTTTAACATTCAAAAGGCGGAATAAAAGGAAATTGTGAATGTCACAATGTAGCACTAACGGCATTTAGGTAATTTTCGCTCAATTAAACGGCTGAATACGTCCCGTTCGCGTCATTGAACTACGAGATTGCTTCCCCACCTATTCTTAGCGAGAGCTGTTAAATCCTCGGATATTCAATTTTTAAATACCATTGTTCTTAAGACGGCTGTTTATTGGAATATAGGGGTATTTTACGATAAAAGTTTGCGTAATAGTAGCAATAAACATTAGTCTTTTGTTAGATAATCATAAACATCGTGAGGAAACCGGCTTGCCTTAGACGCAAAACGTCGCGTGTGTCAGGCACAGGAGGCTGATCACATACTTGCCTGTTAGATTGACAAATGATCATGAAACAAATACAGAAATCTGGGGCGCAGACCTAAAAAGGTTGTGGCGCCACTATTTTTTTTAAATTTGAAATTTGACACTTCGACCATCTATATTTGTCCACGGACGGAGGATCTATGCTCAAACATATACAAAACAAGATAAATAACTAAAAAACTAAAGAAAAACAAATAGAAAACTATAGGTTTAGAATCGTAACTTTCGTCAGGTTTTTAAAAGACTGTTAAAAACTTATTGGATATACTGATTATCAATAAGGCAGAGCTTAGATGTAAATATCCTGGTCCTCTCAACTATTTAAGTTTTCCTTTTATTATCATAACCTATATAAAATGTCATAATGTAAGGTCACAGTTAATAATAGCTTATGAATGGAACTATAACGTCGCCCACGATCGCATTAAATATAGTGTCGACAATCTTATAAATTTTAAAGAAATTTACGCGGCCAAAATCAACAAGCAGTACCAAATTCCTTAAAATAGCTTTGAATAGACAACATCTCCTAGTCTAAACGTTCAAATTAATAAGATCTTATATTATTACCCCCTTTCCATAAAAGCTCTGATCCCTGACTTTGTGGTTTGGTTGTGCACCAATAGAATTTCTTATCTATGAGCGCATTGAACACTCGCTCGTACAGTGATGGAAAAGATCGTGAAGAAAATTAAAATACCTCAAACTTACACATTGATGACGTGTGTCCAGCACAGAATGCTAAATTTTTTAGAAAAGAAATTGCAGCGTAAATACATCTTGATACAAAGAGAATGTTTAAGATTTTCTGAAGAAGGTGGTTAGAGAACGCAGTAACGGGTAAGTTTCCGTTGCAGAGATAATAGATTATTAAAAATATACATTGGTTTTACTGAGTACCCCTGCAGGTCCGTAACTATAAAGGTTCCCGTGAAGTTCTAATACATGTTCCGCTTAACATACAGGTAGGCCCACAGGAGGTCTCAAAAATAACTGGATCGAACTACGTATACTATATCCCCGAGTACAGAAATTTCTTAAATTGAAAAAAAGTCCAGCCGTGCGAAGCCAAGATAGGCCGCTATCTAATAGAACTTTTCAATAAAGGCGCGTGACATTTTCCTCCCTCGTTTATTTGTAAACTGTATCGGAATGTACATTTGTTTACGAGCACTAAGTGTTAATTGCTCTTAATTAACCACTTTGTTCAATTAATAAATCCTATTAATTACATCGCTACGTTGAAAGGAATGCTACTTGTGAAATTTCTTCTAAATTTAAGAACGAGGTTAGACGTATATAGAGCAGAGTGGTTCTAATGGTTTCAGTGTGCGCCTCACAACTCTGAAATTTAGGTTCGAACCCCGTGCATCTAGGGAATCCCTACTGGCTGGACCAAGTAAAGGTCTTACCATCACCCAGGCGTAGAGGCTTTCCGAAGATAGGGGTGAGTGGAGGACGTTGTGCGGCGTCACTAATACGACCTTCAGAAATGAAGAGTGCTATTAAAGAAGTGCGTATTTGATAATCGCTCCAACGGTGAAGGAAAATATTGAGGAAACCAACATGCCGTAGACCCAAAAAAGTCGACGGCGTGTGTTAGAAAGCTGTTCATCTTCTTGCCTTGAAATAATCACGAAACATTTGAATCCCAGACATATGAGGTTGGGTTGGATTAGACGTATACAGTGATAGTATTAAGATAGTAATAAGGGAATGGGATGAGGATATAAAATCCCCTCCTCGCATCTTAAAAGCCACACTTTACACATATCATGCACAAAGGATGAGCACCGTAAAACAACACTATAACTTTAAAGCAAGAAATCCAATTGTTAAAAGGATTAAACTTACTTAATATAAAACACGTTTAGAACTTTGAAACCCGATATAATTTTAAATATTTAAATATGTCAGACTGTCTCTTAAATCCTTTCGATTTAATAAATAACAGTCATTGAATTAGAAACTAAAAAGCGATGTTTATTGATTTTTCATTTTTTGTTCACTGAAAGCCATTGGAATCACTCAGACATAATGACGCATTGACTGAACAATTGAGTGTTTTTATTTTCTCTCCATTTTTACCATTCTGTTAATAGCGCGAAGTGGTCCGCTACCGAAACCAATTTCAAACTTTATAATAGTTATGAAGGTTTATTTAAGGCTTCATTTAGTTCAATTTTGGAAGAATGTTTGCAAAAGTTTTCAGCTATTAAATTACAAATTACAGAAGACGTTCCATAATTGCAAAAAGTCGAACATCGATTTAAAAGTTTTTTAATGAGACAAACACGCCTGTCACTTGAAGTTGCCACCTATAAACGTCTGCAACGCTCTGACGCGGGTATTACCAGTTATTCAGTGCATGGTCCACTCTTTTTTGGATGAGCCCCGAGTTGTATTGGAGCTGGTTCCACAAAGACAAAAAGTGGTACGTATTTTGCATTTCGCCTCGACGTTTAATGATGTATGTCTTGATATATGCATAGGTAACTAGGCGAACGTCAGAGGATTAAGCCAATCAAAAGGAAGAAGCTATATCAAAATATCACTTATAAACAGCGTAGAACGGACGAGAAGAACTGGCAATAATCTCCAAATCGCCAAGGTTTTTATAGACAAAATGATTGCCATTGATCTATGACCTATGTTTGCCATAGTCATTTTGTATGATGATTTGATATTTTAAAAGAGTAGGTACCGAGAGTTTTTTACGCCGCTTTTTCTCTCGGCCTACACCCTCTCTCTTCTTTGTCGATGAGTAGGGATGTCTACCGATACAAATTTTATTACGTGGAATAAGTGATACCTGTATCTTATATTGTATAATAAACATATTTTATTTTTATTTATTTTTTTATTGTAAGAACCTGCAACCATTTACTATGCTCCTCTTCTCATGTTAAAGCAGTTAATTATTGTAATTAAATAATAAATAAAGAAACATAAACGTTTCCTCTATCAGCAAGGCACGGTGAAATAGGAGCATACTCATACATTACTGTGGGAACAACACGCTAACATTAAGGTTAATTAAGGAAGAAATAATTAGCCGTATATACACTGATGTAAATCCACCAGTCACCACAAGTATCACCCGTTTACCTGATGGAAGGCCAGCCATCGACCCTCTCGCCCTATGTAGGAAGAGAGACAACCCTATGATTATGTCGAAAGTTAACCCTTAAAAAGGGTTAAATAATAATTAATTGTAGTTTTAATATCTGCCTCACTAAAACAAAATACTTTATATCTCAGTCCCAAACCTTAACATGATTTTTATAAGGTTCTTTTAAAGCGTAAACCTTACCTAAATAACCTACTTAAAGGGAAATATGAATGACCTCATCGGCAAAGAAAGAGCAGTAAATCGGTCGTTTCTGACCAGAATAACTTTATTTCTGTTCCCCAAATCAAATGTGACGATAAATGGCGTACTTATGGTCGTCACAAGTCACGGCCGGCAAAAGTATGGCATAAAACGAGTATGGGGAAAGCAAATAAACCTCGTTTTATGTTCATATGAGAAGTGTTAATATTCGTATATTGTAATTGTATATACACTAGTTTTTTTTTAATTGAGGAGACAGTTTAAATAATACATTTTCTTTCTCAGTTTTAATCATGGTTCAAGAAGTTTATATAACACTTATGTGATGACCTTTAACTAAATATCAATAGGTACCTTCGCGTTTTAATTACCAAGAACTAACATCATAAATTATGTAGCGTAAACATAGTAATCTAATAAATATTTATGCATTGTGATGAGTGAAGGAATAATAATCACAGTATTATAAACGATATATGGTTTATAATAGAAATATTTCCTTTATGAGCGTTTTATATACCATATAGTATTGGATATACATAGAAAATATATAATACAAACTATACAAGAGATTTTTTTAATGTAAAAGGAGGCAAACGGCCAGGAGGCCTTTTAAGTTATGCTCTTTCTTGGAGCCTAAGTCGAATTGGTCCGGAAATACTTCACTGGGCAGCCGGTCCCACAAATGGTGGCGGCAAAAATTGCATTAAGAAACGCTCAGTTGTGGAACGACGGACGTCGAGGTGAAACGGATGGTATCGACATGGATAATATATGTACATGGAAGTAAAAAAAATGGTACGACTGCTCAATTTTTTTGTCATACATTACGTATGTTTATATCAATATCTCTTCTGACACCTTCAAATACCTTCTTCGCTATCTGAGCTGCAGCGTACCTACCGTACACTCCTTTGGAATCACCGGGGCTTCAGCGATATCCTCGTGTGTCATCGTGTGTTTCTACAATAATTTTATTATATTATGTACCTATAATGCGCACTGACTCAATAAATAATTGAAGCAATCATGTATTCTCACTTAATCTTTGTTTGGTTTGGCAACCTTAATGCCTCATTTACATCAAATTACAATAGGAATTGTGAATAGAAATGCTATTGAAACGCTTGAACAAAAATTAAGGCCGGATTCAAATCGAGGTTAATTTCCAAATCAATCTCGGGCACAGGAAATGAATGTTGGACCATTTGCGATGGCATATTACTTGATATCGGGAGATGTAACTATTTACATCACAACACCAGGATATTTACTTTTATGACATAGAGAAACGTTTTGTTTGTAGTAATAATACACAGAAATGTTTTATCCAAATAAACAAATGTCAAACAACATTATTCAAAGAGTTAATAATATGTTATAACCTTAAACCCCACTTATCGAAAAGCATAGCATACTGTATTTAAACATTTCGATAATTTTGTCAAGAACTAGTGTAAGTCCTTATGATAATGCAGTGACTATGAAAGCTAAGATATTTAACCTTTTTGATATAGTTTACATTTGAGACTATTTTAATTTTTGTGGCTGTATAATTGTATATATATATCAACGAAAAGTTTCAAGAGTTTCATGAAAAAAAATAAAAAAATCTCATATATGTAAAAAAATAAATCACCACAGGAAAAATGTATAAATAATTATACTTCTATAAAACCAACAAAAGAGGTTATATATACACACAACTTAAACATTATTTGAACGAATAAACTAATATTTACAATGTTACTTTAAATGCCAAATAACTAGCAATGTATGCAAGACGTTGCCAACTCATAAACAATATATTTAATAACATTGTACAAAATTATGACCACGCCTTGGCTACGCTCATAATGTCTTAATATAATAATTATGACATCCACTAACAGTCTATTAAAATTACTCAATTAAAGTATATTTTATGATTGCTCTGTTATGAAAGTTTAATTAAAAATTCCCTATTTATCATGATTTTTTCAAATGCGTTATGATACTGAAACATCGATTACTCTATACAAAGCATGTAACTGTTTTTTACTATTAAAATTACGTTTATTACAGAGTTTAAAAAAGTGATAGTTTTTCTATTAAAAATACTTCTGTAAAACGCTTGTACGAACGAGCAAAGGCTTTGCTATACTGAAAATAGTCTTTAAACATTGACTAAACGTTTCTATTTTAACGTTGAAATAATTGAAATACTGGCAAGCTACAAATGTTTAACATTTTCGTACTCGTCTGCAATCCACCAATGTCGAAGACGTAGGTTTACAGCCGTGTATAGCAATATATCCTGTCTCGCCTTATTAATGTCTACAACTATCTAAGCTATTACATAATTTATTGACAAAATACCGCTGTAACTATTAGGGCACAACAATAAGGGAAGTTATGACAATATCATACATATTGGCCGTAATTTGATCACTAATACGTCGGTCGTAGAAGTTGTTAATTGTATACAGGATTTTAACACTACAAAAGAAAACTTTTCGTCAAAATTACCCTTACCAAATTATCCAGTTATTAGTTAGTTAGTTAGTTAGCTTTTGTTTTATTGGTAATGTTTAAAAAAAAATTTAAATTGTCTTTCTATGTATACATAGATAGTACACCAAATGTTGGCCTTATGTATTTAATTGTACCTACTGTAAAAAAAACTTAAACGAGATCAGTCCACGATTTTCGAATCTATACAAAATGTAATCTTAAATTCGTTAATAATGAACTAAGTGTATTTAAAGGGTAAATCAAATATTTCGGAGGAACTGCAACAGACAAGTTAACAAATCTCGAAGCATCTCGAATCAACTTGTAGCACCACTAACTGCTTCGAACTTTCGGAGTTTAAACAGTTTTTCAAATTACTCGTACTTCAGACGCAGCATTTTGTTCTACCGACAATTTCGCTAAACTTTTATTTAGTGTATAAGTTTTATCTAATAGACTTATTGACGAGTGTTTAAAAGATATCTAATTTTTTTTGTATATATATTATATATATAATGGTATCAATCGCTTATACGAGTACTAGGAATAAATAAGGCGCAACTGCGTTTCTCTGTGAATACAAAAGAAACAACATTTAAAGCCTATATTCTAGGTTTTATAAAATAAAATAATAAAATTAAAAAATTAAAACATCTGACATCTATTATGTCAAGTGACAAATTAAACATCGTCGATCAGACGGCAAAGAATAAAAATAAAATATAAAAAGAGTTTGTATAGGAAAATATGTTTTCCTTACATATATACAAGTAGGTGAAGAGCCTCGCAATAATAATTGTGTTCTGTTATTTGAAAAAAAAACAATAAGCTAAGTAAGCCGTTATTACTATAAACTTCGCCGTTAATTTCAAGCATTGTTTATATTATTATTACAACTACATCGTATCTTGTCTATCGATAAATCGTTTGGAGGAGCCAAACGTCGCAATTTCGATCATATTGTGACATAAATAACTACAAATATGATGCAATATAACCGCGGAAAACCTTTAACTCCTGCCAACCAGAAAACGTAAACTGTCTAAAAGAATGTTCAAAAACTTTGGCATTCGAAAGTTAAATGGAAAAGTTCGGTATTCAAATTGACAATCCCGACAAAAGTGGGTTCGACCTTCTGAAATTAGATTAAAAAATTGTTTGGAAACGGATCATTGTAATCCATGGTAACATTTGAATATCAAGTGTAAGACACGTAGTTAACATATAATTTATATTGTGGTCCACCTGGTAATACAATATCGAGAATTGCAGGAGGGCTTCAGTGCGTAAAAGGGGGTCTCAGCCAGTTCTCTGAGTAGAAGTGTTCTGTGACGTAAGAAAGAGTAGGATATCGTTTTCAATATCAATTTTTAATATTGCTTAAAATTTAGTCGACTCGACCGGTCTCTTAAGAATCTGTTCACAATTACTGAACATGTTTGTTTTTGAGATTTCTCACGAAGAATAGAAATTAATCCCCGCGGCACACAATCATACCTTTCTAAGTCTGTATTTATGAACGTCGTTTTATTATATTTTGATAAACTTTTTAAATATTTCAAATATGTTTGTCCATTAAATTGGGCAATAAGAAACGCTAGGTTTTAAACCTATTCATCTATAAATCTTTAGTTCAGGATGTAAAAGGAAAAATCAAATCAAACCTATAATAGCCAGTTCCAAATAAATTCGACGTTTTGCGTACATGTCGGATTTTTTTACACAATTTGTTAATAGTTTCAGAAGATTTGTTAACTATATTTCCTCTTCTTAGTTGCTTAAATATAATATATGTAGGAGGTATTTAAATACCTGCTGTTCTTCAGCTTCAATAAATTTAACTTCAAACCTTCTATAGACAGTGTAATAGAAAATGTTTGCTTACAAATTTAGCTTTTATCAATAAAATATATTATTTTAACCTGAAATAACCTCTAAAATCCCAAACTCTTTTGAATCCTTAAGACTTTCAAGGAAAACTAATTTCCTCAAGGCTACACTTTTCCTGTATCTATTTTCAATCGAGCACGTCTTTGGGGGTGTCGTTCAAAAATAGCCGAGGCTTGCTTACTTTTCGTAGCTTATAAAAATATTGGGTTGATCTTGTATATTTCTTTAAGCGTGCAATAATTCTCTTACAATTTTAGATCAGATTTAATCAAAATTAGCCGAGTAAATTTCTAATATTTTTTTTAAATAGTTCTGATTTTATATTGATTAACCAATGTGAAGACGTTACAAACTGCGGCATTTTAAGTTTATCAATTATTTTATTCGTCCATATTACCTTGATTTATACGTTCAAAGCCTATATATATATATACCACAAGGGTTAGAAGTTTAAAAGTGTGCATTACGACAATACAAAAAACTTTTTAATGAATTTCTCTAATATAACATAGTTAGTAAGTTACGTGACTAATTTAATACCTACTACCATTCGTTTGATGGAATAATGAATATGAACAGAAAGTAAATTAAAAAATCTAAGGGATTAATTATAAACGATCATATTTTGATTAGTGCGGCAAGTGCTTAAGTAACTGCGATAATGTTTTTATTTAAAGTTATTATTTTTTGTTATGAGATTAGCGGACTTTCAAACTTTTTAACTATATACAACGAAGAATCGGTGGAAAACCTATCAAAACTTGAGAAAATTCAATAAAGGCACTTGGGAAAGTTTGTTAAAGGAAGCAACGGGAATATTATAAAAAGAACCTCAATTTGTGTCGCCGCGGTAAAATAAATATAAGTACTGGGCGCCTCTTAACGGAAGAATCGACTTTACGATACAAGGTTTTTTCTCATTAAGTGGGTGTTATGCTAAGAATACGAAATTCCTCTATCTAAATTTTTCGTTGCTCCATTTTAATATAATGATTGTAAATTATTGTCGCTATTATAGCTATTACTTTGTGATTTACTTTTTAAAGCAAAAGGTCCTTCGAAACGGAATGTGAAAAATTAATTATATATAATACAAGGAAAAGGTTAAAATTTAAATCTTAAACTCAAACTCAACCATGTCTTATTGTGGTAAACGAAGTTAACCTAATTTGATAAATTTGTTCGTAGACATAGGCAATAATGTTTCTTTTTTATATATTTTAGGCATCACATTTTTTATATTTTTTTTTAATACCCAATAAAAATAGATTGTGGAAAAACAAACAGGAGGAAAAAAAATGGTATCCTGTATCGCATAAAACTTGTTTATTGTTCAAATGTGTACTTAATATAACTACAATAACAATCAATAGATGTGTTTGCGAATATTTTTATTAATTTGTATAGTGTGTTTGCACTTACCAAATTTTGATAATGTTTTGTTGTTTACCTGTAACAAAAACTTCATATTTAAAAACATACTGAAAATTGTATAATACTGCACTATTTTAGTGCAGTATTATATAAATATTTTTAGTTTGAACTGTGTGGGTGAGAATTTTACTCTCTACTTGCACTTGTGCTTTGTAGGCCGATTCCTAATGTAAATATTCAAATATGCCGGCACCGACCTGTATAGTACGGACAAGTATTATAGAAACCAAAATACCATTTATTAATTGAGGCAAAATAGTATGTACACTATTAAATACTATATTAATTGTCGAAAGAAACACCCATATTTTGGACCTGCACTCTTTGCCACTAGGCCAACACAGCAAACAGAAAATCGTTCAAAATTACGACCAAGAAACTGGAGTATAAGTTTATAAAACTCACCAACACTTCAATAAACAATTCAATAGATTAAGCATTTCGGCTGTTATTTGTCGGCAAACAGGAAGCCGAGCTCAAGTAACTGGCTTCACACAGTCAATATTGTATCTGTTCCGGGTTCAGTCTGTTTACATGAACTATTCAATATTTCTAGACTAACGCCTACGTGGAACACACTTTAAGAGGAATTAACAAATCTATTTCTAATGTAATAAATCTTACCACGCCTATGATTCTTAGTAAGTCTGTTTAAGTTATATCTATTTCAAGGATCACAGATTATTGAGTATGGGCCTAATTACAACCGAACTTATATTCGTTAGACTGTGTCCCACAATTTTTTAAATGTGTAGATTCCTGGTGCATGAGCAGTGTTGGCCTAGTGGCTTCAGCGTGCGTCTCTCATCCCTGAGGTCGATCCCCGGCTGTGCAGCAATGGAAAGTCCATCTTTCTGTGTGCACATTTAACATTCGCTCAAACAGTAATGGAAACCGGCTTGCCTTAGACCCAAAAAGTCGACGGTATATGTCAGGCACGGGAGGCTGATCACCTACTTGCCTATTGGATTGACAAATGCCCTTGATAAAGATACAGAAATCTGAGGCTCAGACCTAAACAGGTTGTAGCGCTGATTTATTTTATTTTTAAAGATTCCTGGTGCCTACAGTAAATGAATGTTCCATTTACTGCTTTTTAAATTATGTATTTGTATTTAACGACCCTTATCTACTTAGCAGTAACATATATAATATGTTGAATATTTTCGTTGTTTTTATGAACAATATTTAAATATCACAAATTCTACCTGAATTTTAGAACATCAGATTCTCTTCTTTTATGCCCATAGAGGGCATTTAACTAACTAACCGATTACTCACAAATATCAATAATTACTAGAAACATATGTATAATTGTCCGAAAGCCACAAAATAGAAACCACATTCAATCAGATACACATATTAGTGGAATTAGGCGTTTTACAGTGTGTAGTAATTAGGCCCCGCATGGAGGTGATACGCACAGTAATTAGTCATAAGCCGCATGTGATTTGATTAATGACGGCCTGCTTCCCACTGATAACTGATAGGGCCGGGTGTGTTCACAAAAATGTAGCTAAAGATGGCTGTTAAAAGATTTGTTTGGGTTTGGGAACTTAACCACAAAACAGATCGTAGGAAACTATGTTAAACTTAAACCTGCCTGAAGGGAATCAAATCGCACTTTTAACCTAAGTTTATTTGAGAAACTTTCAGTTTTCAACTTTTGAAAATTATATAATAGATTTTTTTTATATAATTGGAGGCAAACTGGCGGAAGGCTCATCTGAAGTGATACCGCCGCCCAAGGACACTCACATTACCAAACGGCTCTAGTGCATTGCTGGTATTTATTATTGATATTTGGGTTTGATTTTTTGCATATAAACAATCAAACTCTTTCAATAGAAATTTAGTTAATGTCATTTAGAATGAATCTATTATATTCAGTCTAGCTAGTATTGACTTTGTTCAGATATGGATGTTTTTTAATTAAATAAGGGTGAAAACTTACAAAGGGTGTTTTTTTAGCGGAAAACGCGCAAACTTGTGTCTTCTTGGGGTTAAATTGGACTAGGTTTAGTCTGCCCCGGTCTGAGACACCACGTAGTAGAGTTTCGACTAATTTCGATAATGTAACATCAAATTAAATGTTAGGATACTAGGACTTTCCTTTGAAATGTCCCTGTTATAATTTGAATCGCTAACAAGTTTTTTACCGTGTAGAAATGAGAAGACAGGAAAACCTCCGTGGAGTCATAAATTACATGATAAAATGTATCCTACATTCAAATGCTTTTCTTTATGAACCCTCATTTACTTTTCTAGACTGTAATGAACTTTAAATATTTCCGCTTTGACAACCAACTAAACTAAACCAATATTTATTAAATAAAAATTATTTATAAACATGCAACCGAGTAGTAATTAATGATTTAGTGACAAATTAATTTGCATGACATTTTCACACAGAACTATGTCGCTATTCTAATACTAACGTAGACAAAAACGAACATAAGTACGACTTCATTTGCATTCTATAGACTTATAACGAAGAGATAACGGCCAGTCCATTCTATTGTTCGAGAGCTACTCGCAATAAACAATACAGCGATAAAATTCTGATAACTCTGACACTGAGAAACACGTAATCCGAAGCCGACCTTGAATTCTTTTATATTTCGCACTTTCATACGAAGCAATCTTCAATCTTAAGATAGTATCTCTTAACTAAAATATTTGAGGTGTTCTTGAGGTTATTAGACGAAATATTTCTAATTCCATTACGCTAACCTAAACCATTGTTTTGCCTTCATTATTAAGAATAATTTCCTAACATCGCTTGTAAATAAGTAAACGCGGTCATCACTTGGACGGGTGACACTATGTGATGTTGGTTTTTACAGACTTACTTCAACACTACATATATATAAAATAAATAAGTTAAATCATCAAATAGTAAAAAGATAATATTTATAGGTCAATAGCACAAAATCAAATGAGGCTGAGTTTTTACTTAATGAATAAAAGATCTCATTATGCATATGTCAGCGGTGACGTACGTCATTACCAGATGCAGCGTTGATGAAAAAACCTTTGATAACTCGAACGAATCGTTAGTTACTATTACAAAAAATATTTTTCATAGATCTTAAAATGTAACCGTATATGAGTATGTATATAATGAAGGGAGCGAGTTAAAAAAGTGCGTGCGTACAAAGTTCACATTTCAGAAGTGAAACTTCTTTGGCAAACTAATTTTTAATCTTGTTCATATTTATACAAATCTAAAACTTTAGATTTCCGAGACGTAGAGGGAGGGAAAAGGAAGACATATTAATAATTTAATGAATTTAAGTGTCATTAAAATATTAAATGTCGAAAATTAATACAAATTATAAATTTAATTTTTTTAATTCATTTCTTGGATAATAAAAACACATGGCATTTTAATTTACAATTCGTCATTTGAGATTTCAATAAATTATTTTGCATAAAATATAAAATACTAATATTTCATAAATTCTCTTTACGAAATTTTAATTTGATAAATTGAATTTCTACAAGGTAATGTGCCAAGCGCCAAATGTTGCGTATAACTGCTAAAAATGTATAAATGTATAAGAATATGTTAATGAAGTTTTGTTAAATGAACAAATTTACACACGAGAAATCAAAGCATACAATTTAACGCTGAGCAATATAATTTAAGATTACAAAACAGCAAATACAAAGGAATTGAGTTTTTGTTATCGCCCGTCTCGCTTTGCGATAACATCGCTTACTTGCTGCAAATCGTGTACTTCACAACTGCAATCTACTTAAGCTCATTCGATTATATGGATCAAGTTAGCTTTTTAGTAGCACAATGTTGGCCAACCGTCGCGAATGTGTTGCCGGTCTGGTAAGAATTGGTACACTTTCCTCATAGCCTATTGAGCTGTTCTTTTACGGATACTTCTGTAGTATGTTCAAAATATGTGAACCCGGAAAGCAGTATTTCTTTAAGGTTGGTTAAAGTAGGGTAAAAATAGGATTGTCTGTTATATTTAGATTCACTAATTAGTTCTATGCAAATTAGCAAGAAATGTTGAATATGTAACATGCTACATCTTAGATATATTTTTTATTTATAAGTACTTAGAATCACTATTCCACTCCACACGCTTTGTTTATGAGCTTTAGCGCTCAAACAGAGAAGATATTCCTTAGAGACAAAATATAGAAAGCACCCAACTATAAAGGATCGAAAATAGAAAGCTTGTAATAAACCCTACTTTATAAACACAAAGCATTGAAACGAATTCTGTACGAAAACAAACTAATGAATGTCAAACAGTTAAAACAGTTAAAACATTTTTACTTTTACTACGAACTTATCGAGTGGAGTTTATAAACAATGTTCACAGACCTTTCAATACTTTTTAGACGTCAGGCAATCATTAAGTATTTCAGAGACATAACTAGCTTATGTCTGCGAATTCTTTTGCATATAAAAAATATAACAATCCTCGTTTTAGTAAAAAAAAAATATTGGTTGTTTGTAAAGTAGGTTTACGATCGAGATGTTTACGTGATAACGTCTTATTGGTGATATAAGTTTTTGGGAAGTAAGGAATTAATGAAGATAAAAATTTTTTCAAATTTTAAATTACATCTATCGTTTTATTCACACTTTTGATGATAAATTTCGGGTGTAAAATGACAAGTTTACTTATTCGACTATGATATACATTTTTCTTCATACATTCACGGAATGACTGGCAGCGCTCGAGATGAGTCATGAGACGTGAGATCGGTCCGTCTCTCTCTCGTTATACCTGCGATCGCGCTCGTGAGGTTTTGGTGTGACACAAGTTTCTGAACATGTCACCCGACTAAAACGATTTTAAAGACGTTATCACGTCAAAAAGTTTTGACTGATTTAGATCCAATAATATATAATCTGTTGAGTATTGGAAGCAGCGTGTCTGAAGCTCCCGAGTTAATTGAGATGATGTTGGAGATACCTTAGAGAAAGAATTCAGATGAAATAGATGTAGTTCGGAACCTCTCGGTCTTACTTTCGATACTGAAATCATATTGTATCGGTCGCAGAGTGGCAGGTGACAGGCGGGATGCCTGTTCCCCTCAATCGATAGGATTCCAGATACCTGTGATAGTTTATCCCTTAACGAAGGCATGAAGGCAGTCTTAGCCAAATGTACAATTTAAATTTGTTATAAGTCAAACGTATTCTATGAATCCGCATTTAAGGACTCAAGATATGTCAAAAACGTACAATGCAGTCTTGAGAATAAAACATGGAATACAAAACTGAATGTAAAAGCAGTGAGAATAGTCGGTGACAGTCGCAAAGATATCTTGAAGATTCTTTGAAACTTTGGTAACCATCGGACCGTTGTTGTCGCTTTAATACAGAATTTATTAAAATAGAAGAAATAAGACACTTTTTCCGACGCTTTATTGAAGAAATATTACATAAGTATTTTGTTCTCGAACCCCGACAGGTCAAACAGCTTTATTAAACTTATAGGATTTGAAACCTTTGTGATGATTTATCACGTCTTTTTATTCAACTTTTTATTATGTACTTGGAGTAATATTGTTAACAGATGCGTAAGCCCTTAAGCGCAGGTATAAAAAAGTTGACCACAAATCCTTTCTTTTGTTCCTTCCGTAACTAACGGGCAGGAGAGCCCTGATGTTAAGCGATACCGCCGCCCATAGACACTCTCACTTGCCAGAGGGCTCGCAAGTGCGTTGCCGGCCTTTTCAGAGTTCGTACGCTCTTGTCTTGAAGGTCCCTAACTTGAATTGGTTTGGAAATATATTGGTGGGCAGCTGATTTCTTAAAGTCATATTAAGGCAATACGTTTTGTAGCTTTAACTTACACCGTTCTTTGTTTATGATTATTGGTGTAGCATTAGATTTAAAGGATAATATAACCGTATAGACGTGTAATACCAAATATTGAATGTCCTATCCATATCACTCTCGTGTCAGTTTGGAATATACCTGACAAAACATTTTGTACATAAAAATAGGCTTTGAATAGGGTCGTATTTGTAAAGGAAGAAAGATGATGGGAATTTGAGTTAACCATCTTTAATTATTTTGATGGAATATTTCTAATCTTGTCTGGGCTAAAAGTTAACAGAAAAAATGTTTATTTATTTTATTACATTCATTTAAACATTTATTTTTATGTAAATACTAGCTGACCCGGAAAACGTTTGTGTTGCCATGTAGTATATTCTAGGAAACATTTTTTTAATTCAATAAAAATAACTATCTACAATATAAAAAACAGCGTGTGTAAGGCACACGAGGAAACCTACTTGCCTATAAAATTGACAAATAATCATGAAACATACAGAAACTTGAGCCCAAACCTAAAAGGTAGTAGCGCCACTGATTTATGTTATTTTATTAATTACTGAAAATCCATAGATGTAGTATTTGAACGCCCGACCTCATAGGTAAGAGCCGCACGCTGAAACAACTGAGCCTAAACTACCCATTGTTTTAGCTAAGTGTTTATCACTGCGTAGATTGACAGAAAGGGACGAGTGACTAGTTAGAAATTTATGTAGATTAGTAGTTTCCATGAACAAGAGGGTTAAAGTCTCCATACGTAGCGGATAGAGTTTATTTCAGAGAATGTAGGGTGTTAATCTACGATCCAATTAGCTGCATTATGCTTCAACGCGCCTACTTAATACCTAGGTAGGCTTTATCTAGCTAAGGAAAACTATCGACACATTAAAGTATAATTTAGAAGTGTGTCGCAAACTATAAAAAATCGCTAGGATATTTTGTAAAACGTTTTAATTACTGTAACAGAAGGATATATGCCCGAAAAGTTATTGTGTATCGTGAAGCTTTTTGGATGTAAAACTAAACAATATAATATTAATAACAATTCAAAGAAACATGTTTATTCAATACTTGCATTTCAAGATCAATTAAATGTAATAATACAACATTGAAGTCAACTGTAATATCAAAATTGAAAATGTGTGAAAGTCCCAGTTCCCAAGATAAGTTTCTAACATATTGAAGTTCCCAGATATCATAAAGTTCGATTCGCGAACCGATATCACTTACCCCAGCTTTAGAAAAGTTGGTTACGTGATGTGAGTTAAACGCTCGGCTTAGCTTACCTAGGTACAAAAATATGACATTTCTCGCGTATCAACTTTCCTTATAACATTTTTTACAAATATCCGTAAGCTTATGAAAATACGGCTGTATCATTCTAACACAATATTAGTGTGAACAAGTTTTGCGCATACTTGATATTTCTTAAATCTCTTCGGTTTAAAAAGTAAAGTTTCGAGACTCTGAAACTATAACTTGCACCTTTAACTGTAGTACAAAGCAGACTACGAAAATTGTGTATAATTTTTCACTTATCTCTTATTGCAGTGCCTTGCGTATATCTGTGGTTACAAGGCCTAATTATAGCTCTTAACAAAGCCATATATTTAATGTTACCAATAATACTTACTGTGTGTTCAAGGTACGTAGTTATGTAGTTTTAAAACGTTCTCAAGACAGTTGAAAGATGCGAAGAATTTTAATTGTGTTCCATTGAGAAATTCTGCAACTTGTTGCATTCGTTGACCGTGAATTTTATGGTTCGGTGAGCTTTATTTTCTTGGCAATATTTTCTGGATGAATCCCAAATCTAAGAGAGAAACTGGTGGCCAAAATTGCATATACTGCATTCATGATTCATGGATTTGTTTGCCTAATTATAACACCGCTGGGTATTTCCGCTTTTCGTATCGTAACCCAGTTTTGCATATTTTCCCTGGTTTAATTTTGAACCAGGAATTTTGTCAAGTCGAATGTATTGTGTATATTTGCTATACATTGTTCACATTCAACACAAATTTTGTGTAAATTTAAATGACCATCATTATCTAACTTGTCAATTTTAAGTGAAGAATAACCAACAGTGTTTATTGGTTTACAGTTTTGTGTCAAAATAGAAATACAAACTTTCTATGTCAGAACAAATTTAGATGTAAAATAGAGCAAAGAAAACAAATAAAAGCGATACTACAATGAACATAAATAAATCAGTGGCGCTACTGACCTTTTCAGGTCTCAGATTTCTGTTGATTTCATGATCATTTGTCAATCTAATAGGCTTGTAGGTGATCAGCCTCCTGTGTCTGACACACGCCATCGACTTTTTCTGTCTAAGGCAAGACGGTTTCCTCTCAATGTTTTCCTTTACCGTTCGAGCGAATGTTAAATGCGCACATAGAAAGAAAGTTCATTGGTGCACAGGCGGGGATCGATTCTATAACCTTTAGGGTTGAAAGTCGCAAGCTGAAGCCACTAAGCCAACGCTGTACTACAATAAACATACTCAAACAAATATTAACAAAATAAGATGCATATGACAGAAATTTGTGAGGTAAAACTTCACTCGAATACTTAAATTTGTCTGTATACTTCGATGCAATTACAATAATTAAAGTATCGTCTAGTACAGGCAAAGATGTGGAGTTATTTCGTTGGAATGTCTCGCAAGTTTGGTGTCAATGTCATCTCCCCCGACGCACGACCTGTTTTTCATCATGAGTGCTTCACGCTAATAATTGGAGTTACAGCAGTATTATAAAGCACTAAGGTCTAAAATGGCGTAGCTTGTATGTTGTAAATAATTCACCCCATTATGAGTGCCTATTCAATTAGGGGACCTGACTCCGAAGGTGGCTATTATGAATATTTGAATAAAAACAGATAAGTCCATTTACGAGTCTATGTGTTTTGGATAAATCGAGATTTAATCAGGGGTTTAGATATAATATATATATATATATATATATATATATATATATATATATATAAACAAATACAAGGTCTGGGGTCAATTAAGTATCTTTTTGGTGGAAACAATATCCACATAGAAACGTTTTTCGTTAATGGTAATAAGTTGATTTTAAAATAATGAAGTTTGTACTTGCATTACATGACAGATCTTAATCTAGAATATTAAATATAACACTCGCAGTAGCTTTGGTTTTTATAAATAGGATTTACCTAAAAAATTACATTGAATATGAGTTGGTTATGCATTATTTTGCAATAATATAGGTATGTCCCCTTCGTGGGGCACAGGACAAATATCTATCTACTGTTTAATATTTTTTTTTAATGGGGACCTTTCGCGCCCTAAAGGTATCTATCGTTGATTTTTGTATCTGTTTCTTTTAAGTGTTCGTTTATTTTAAGTTAATATTTAACTAAAACCTGCGACGACCCGCTACAATACAAAGGAATAAATTAAACTAATTTATACACTTTATTGTATTTATTTCAGATGAATAAAACGAACAGACCGAGCGATAAAGGAGAATTTAATTATAACCATTGATTCCAATAAACAAAGCTTAAGAAATTTAATTTAAAACGAACGCAAAGCGGATCCGTATTGAAAGCTCAAAAGTAATTCTAATTTGCCCAATTAAAGGGAAAACCGATATTATTTTATCAATATCAATAAAGCGTTGTGTTCTGAAAAAATAACCTTTTATTATGAACTAAGTTTAAATATTATAATGATATATAACATATATAACATTACGCCAGTCCCTGTCCAAATCATTTCAATGTGTTTACACCTGTTATTAAATAGACTCCCTGACGCTGTTCCTACCGTATTCCGTATAGAACTACTAAAATACAGTACAAGTGCAAGGCGCAACTGAGTTAGGATGCTAAGTTGACAATCGTGTATATTTAATACAAAAAGGAATAAAACAGTTTCGTTCACTTAGATAAGCAACTAAGCAAACGTACTTGATCCCGATTTCCCATACTAAAAACACCTTTATTTCTTCGGTCGTATTCTTCATTGCTGAAGGAGGTGTCACTATAACGTGCCTGCTGCCCTGATAGTGATATCTCTCCACTTTCAGCTTCTCTTAGCGCAGCTGTTTTGAGAGAGAGAATGTGTGAGAATCGTTAAATGGTCACACCAGCGGGTTGGCGATCTGCCTCAACGTTTTGCCTTCCACCTTGTAACAACCAGCTTGTCAAGGTTATGTGGTTCGCGACGGCGAAGAACTCTTCTATAGCATGTTGTTGATTCTCGAACGAACTCTAAGTGATTCAACACCTTTATTCTCTCTCATAATCCAGTTATTTCAGTACATATATGTTTATTAACAAGAGTCGCAGATCACAGCCACATTTCTATCTTTATATCTCAGATCTAAATGTGTCCATTTAAATGATTATTACGCGAGCATCTCGTCTGTCAACTTAGCACGGGAGAAATTAATTACAGCCACCATCAATTACGCTTGACGACAAACTGTTAATATTCATTTTACAAACATAAAATAAATGTGAATATGAATTGGACATTGATATAATTATGTCGACTTAAAAAATGTAGAGCTTTAGATACTCCTAGCCTACAGCTAATTTGCCTTCTGTTCTATCTCAAATTATTTGTTTATAAGAAATCTTACAGCTACACATATATTATAAAAGAAAACACTTAGATAATTTAATAAGTCAAAAGATATTACTTTGAACAAAATATACGAATAAAAAACATAAGTCAATTAACTACATTAAACGATAAAAAAGACAACGGATATTACTTTAAACTAACAACGAAATATTTTAAATAAAACTAAATTGTTACTACTGCTAAATAAAGTCAAAGTCTTCCCGCTTCTTAAAATATTTCCTCACACCAAGGTAAGGTGAAAAATGTCAAGGTCAAAAAGCCGAAACTTTGGCGAATTACGCAGAAAATTCGTATGAGGCACATGGAATAACAGTGAATATCTTGTCGCATATGGAGAAGGGATTGTAAAAGAAATTAACAACAGAGAAAAGCACTTGTCTGTGATTTGTGTTTTCTAAATAAAATATTATAATCTTATTAGCATACAACAATAAACAACGAGTAAGATGAATTATTCAAGCCAATACTTGGGTTAATTAGAGCTAATGATTTCTGTGGACACATGCAAGCATCACTAATTGGTTCGCAACGCGTTAATCATTTAAAGATTATTTTCGTATTTGCTAGAGTCAAACGATTAGCAAGTCATTCCATTGTTAAAATCAATTTTAATTATACATTGCCTTAGTTGCGTGTTACATACATTTTCCGGTAAACTTTCTTTACAATTAACAATAAGCAAGGCGCAATTATGCCAAATCAAATAATTCCTGAAGCCCATGACTTGCGAATTGGTAGTAAATGTAAATTCAGAATCAATTTAATATCTTAATGTTGACGTTCATAAGTTTACTTGGTTACATATATGAATAAAGTTGTTTTGAGTTTGAGTTTGCAGTAATTACGAACCAATTCGACTTAGGGTCCTTTAAAAAAGAGCGTACCAATGTTTAGAGCGAGCCTTCTATCAATGTAAGTGTCCATGGGCGGCGGTAGGTACCATTTAACATCAAATGAGCCTCCTGGCCGTGTGCTATATACAAAAAGTCATTTAAGCAGTTATTATATGCTATAAAACTTATATTAGCGAAAAAAGGTTTTGTTATGAATAACACACAAAATAAGTTACAAATTATAGTAGCCCCTATTAATTTTTTCCTTTAATTAATACAAGTAGCCTATCCGAATCAGTGAAGGCATTTGCTTTAATTGCGCAATATAAGCGATAATTTAATAGGCCTCTGGCTTCTAGAACAAAGCTAGACGACGCCATTTCAATTGTCCGAAAATGACAAGACATTTACAATTGGCTACTGCAAATAGCCGTGCTGTATTGATCCCCGATACATACGAATGTTTCAATTAAGAACAACGTATACTAAACTAGCTATTATTGATAAATAACACTCAACTCCGCAGGGGAACGTCAAACGCTTATTGCGGCGAGATGAACCTCAATTGGTTTATTGGTTCTGACGCAGGCGCACCCAGACTTGTTACTGAGCTGACAATATCTGTTAATATTGTATTGCTTTCAAATTGAATGATAACATTTCAATGACATATTTACAGAAAAACTTTAATAACATTTTACAAAAATACTTGTGGGTTATTTTAATGTAGTTTTTTTTCAGGCAAGATTTTGCTTTCATTGAAGCAAGATGAAGGAAATTATTTTATTGTTGTTTTAATTAATGATAAATGCGATCGCAAAATTTACTATAACAGTTAGACTAGAGTCGTCCTCTAGCCTTGATCTGTGAAGTAAATGTTACAATAATTTAATTATTAATTTTACTTACTAAGTGTAGGTAGGTACTTACCATGTATAACGTTACTCATTAAAAGTTAACGATTACTTTAGCATTTTGGTAGTGTTCATTAATTTTATTTATTCATTTGACCAAATCAGAACTAGGAATTGCACTTCTTCTGTAAGATTTAAAATCACGAATTCGCAAATTTAAAAAAAATATTAATCGAAAACCAAATTCAAGTCAAACTTATCAAATATAACTTAGCCTTTTCAAATGATTGTATGAATTTAATAGTAAAAGGATATATATGTCATTAGAGTAATAGCTTCGCATTATTATTTATATGTTTGCAAGGGTGACAGTCGGTATGTCATACAGCGAACCATTTATCTTACGAAACACCGCTCATCTAAAATAACCACGTATAAAAAACGAAAATGGATTGCTAAGACCCGCAAGCCAAAATGGGCCTCGGGGCTTTTGCTTGTTTCAATTATATTTTTGCCTGCATCTTGCAAACAATTGTTATACCCTTTATTTATCTTTCGTTTTGTGAAAGTTTATAGTAATTATTTCATTACTTTTATCAATAAATACCAAAAGAACTTAAATTTTTAAAAAAGGAATGCTATTAATTAGATAATACGTATTTGTATAGTTCACTTTAGTTCAATTACAGGAATATCAAATATTTTTGTAATAGATATAATATGAAATAAATTAAAATAGGTAAGCTGTAGAAAGACATTCAAAGTCTTGCGTCAACATTTTGCAAGTGCACATGGATTTTACTGTCGTTGCGAATTGTTCCTTCGATTTAGAAATATGAGACGATATTTCACAGATCCGTTGACATATTTCCTCCAACGAAAATAAATATAAATGCTTTTACTTATTCAAGTTTAAAACTTTAATGAAACAAAGCGATGGTTGTGTTAGGCTACTTTCATTTTAAGACCCAAGACGTTTAGAAATCTATATATAATATAATCTATTTATTTAGAACAACTCAGTTAAGGAAGGAAACAAAACTTGTTTAGCTTTAGCCAGATAGAAGTTCTTGTTTTTATTTGCTAACCAATTTTTAAACAATAAATTAATCACTACCTGATAGATTGCTAAGTAAAACTAAATTTCAAGTAAACTGATTGTAAGCTAATATTTTTCGTAAAACATATCTTTCAATAATTCCAGAGATTACTAACTACAAACTTACAACGTAACTAATATATTTAATAAGCAAAAAAGCTTTTTTATTTATGATTTCTCATTGCACATTTTTAGTAAGAAAACAATAACCGCTTCCAATCGTCACAATAAAGGTTTTATTTGGTAAATTACTATATATTATAAAAAACACCACTACCATAGTGGATTTTCCTCATTCATGAAACTTTAATAATTTTCAAATGATGCCTTTAAAAGAAATCAATAAAAATATAGCGGACTTCAAGCACTCGAAATAACTAAATCAAACCACGTTCTTCTCATAAAATATAAATGCAACTTTTTAGTAGCTATCGAGTATGTTTCGAATTGGTTAGTTCGATTTCAGCTGTATTTTCTGAAATGCAACTTCGTCGCTAACATTGCTTTTTGAAATTGAGATTACGAAAATACATATACTGTGGAAAAGGTTTCAGGGTTTTGTTTGAAGCAGTTCTGATCACTGGAGGGATTTGATCATTTGTAAGAAAGGCCGTAGCAACTTATAGGTAAACTGGTAGGAATCCATTATTAATAGTAAAGTAACCAAGTAGTAAACAATGATTTAAGGCATATAAAATATATATATAGAACGGACAGGAGGCTCACCTGATGTTAAGTGATACCGCCGCCTTTGGACTCTCACATCGCCAGGCTAGCAAGTACGTTGCCGGCCTTTTAAGAATCGGTATACTTGAAGTAGTTTAAGAATCGGGTTGAAGGACCCTAGGTTCTCGAATTGGTTCGAAAATACTTTAGTGGGCAGCTGGTTCCACATAGCGGTGATGCGCGGCAAAAACCTTACAAACACTAATTTGTAGAACGACGGACGTCGAAGCGAATTAGGAGGTAAATAAATATTGGTTATATGAAGGATTTATTGTCTATTATCGTTATCAACGATAAATGGAAGAAAATAAAAAAGGCATATTGTGACAAAGCACAAATACCTAAAAAACAAGAAATAGTCGCAAATATATTAATAATCAACTTAATACAATTACACTACAGTAAAACAGAAATATGGAAAGCTCCAACGATGCCCTCCAGGGATTTCTAGACATGATTTAGCCAGAGTTACATAAAAATACTTATTGTATCTAGTTTAGAACTGTTTGTATGTAACTTTTACATAAGGCAACCCCAAAACGTAATTTTGGGTAACAAACTCATTGAAACGGATAGAAACACATAGTAATCAGTGGTACTTCTTATTCCACTCAGGCGTTGTCTGAAGTGGTTTGTGGGTTCACAACTTTTTGGTCCCACAGAGCGAAGTTCACATGTTTCAATGGCTAATTCAACTCTACTTATATCTTAATTACACTTACAAGAGTACTTTTTATAGTAGGTAAGGTTTTTGTTTATTTTAGTGTTGCTGTGTGTAGGTACGTATATAAACAACTGTTTGACAGAAGAAGAATAATTTAGTTTTGTTTGTTAGTTTACTAAATAATACATTAGAATAGCGAACTTATTAGATTATTTCGAAATTTTTTTCAGCAATTGAGGTCACTTTGAATGAATAACCACAGTTTTGATGTATGATTTATAAATGTATAACGTAGTTTAAAACATAGGAAAAAATATTACCTTATGAAGAAATACCTTCAAATCCCGTTCAGACCAATGAAAGTATAATTCACGCAATTATGAATAAAATTCTAAATCCGACATTGTTTTTCGTTTATACGATTTCTATTATAATACTATTAAATGTGTATACACAGAACATTTCAGTTTATTACGAATAAAGTGTTAATTTACTATTTGTAACTAACCGTAAGATTCCTAATGAAAGTCTTGACACTTTAAGTTACTGGTTACTTTTAATTATAATAAGACCACTTGACACTTGACTTGAATATCGTAACCCACAGCTGTGTTTCATATAAGCAAAGGATATATATATTGTAGTATATGCTTTAACAATAATTCATCGAAGTTTAGTTCAAACAAATCAAAATGTCGCTAACACCGGCCATCCACTGTCGACAATGAACCGTAATCAAGAGGTCACTTGGCACCAACATTGTTTGATCACCGCATCTAGGGATTGGACTATTAAATGTAATTTATAAGTCTCAAATAATTAACCATGTATTTAAATTATTGTTGGCACTCGTATCCGAAACTATTTTAATAACGTTATAAAATACAGTTAAACCATTTTTATGTCTGCCCATGCGAAATATTTACGGAATGACGTATCACGTCGAAAGTCTGATGTACGCAAGTTTGACTGCATCACTAAATAACTGACCACAATAAAACGGAATGCGCCGTAGTGTTGTATTTTATGCTATCACTCGGTGAGTCTGTGTATCGGCTCTGCGCCTAGTTAGCCTGCTAAATATGAGAGAGTCAAACTGAGGTATAAATCAATCATTTCCGTATAAGGCATTTAGCCATTGATGCTTACTCACAAGCTGAAGGAACAATTTCAACAACAATTGAATCGTACTGGATTTCTTTCAGTACAATACACCTACTTCAAAGAAGATAAATTATAATAATTATCAAGGAAATAGAACTTTAATGCCAACTGTTGTAGCGCCTCTAGCTTGTAAATATGTAAAGAAAAAAAACCTATTGTTTCAATTATGTAATGTTACATTTGAATATTTAAATAGGACGTGAAGAAATAGACGAACCCGTCCCCTCCAGAGGTCGAATTCATTGCTCTCAATTGAGTGCACTTCAGATACGTATCGTTATGCTTAGATGCAATTGTGAAGTCCTACTTCCCACTATCTTGTGTGTTTATCTACGATTTCTATGAATAATGTTACCAATTGACCTGTATACGTTATTAACATTAAAAATTTTGTTTGTGAAACTCGAAACTAGTTTTTAACTTCGCCATTTAATAAACATTATCAATTTTAGAAGTTATTAGTTATAATCTTTTGCTAATGAATTAATTTAATAGCTAAACAAATTGTCAACATTTAAGGAATTGAAAAAACCTGCTTGTATGCATCATCAAACAAATCTAAAATAGAGATTAAGTGAAAAAGTGATACTGTCGTTTGTCTAAAGAGAAGAGAGCAATGTAAAAGAGAGAAACACTATACCTACCTTAATATAACTTTTAGATTATAATAATCAAATACGATAAGGTAACGGCCTCATAAAAATAGAAAGTACAACTAAAGAATTAAGAAAATGCATTGGTGTTCTTTAAGATATTTAATGATAATTTTTATGTTAAAAATTGTGTTATATGGCCTATAATCTTATAGAAGACTATAAACATTTTATCATCTCGCTGTCACTATATATAACCCATAAAGATAATCATTTCACAAGCTCGAAACTGTTATAATGGCACCTGGCGCTAGCTTCTTGTGAATTCAAGAAGAAAAAGGGACTGACCACTTTAAGAAAATCACAAAATTGAAGGGTAAACGATGCGTAAAGTGAGGGCGACCCTTGGAAATAATTCACAAGTCGCGACAGAGTGGAGGTCGCGCGGTCATACATCATAGACATTTAGGAAAGATTAGGATGTGTCCGGTTTAATTTATCCGAAGAATGGACGAAGTTTGTTAACACTTTAGGTGTAACTTTAGAAATATAGCTTATTCCTTACTTTTATACTCAACATTCGCTCATTTATTCAACGTTTTACGAGTGGAATATCATTTTATTTGCTTGAATGCAGATGCAGGGATGCAGTAAGGACAAAACTGAAAAATATCAAATTATACTATAAATTTGTAAAATTAATAAAATAAATTCCCTAAATAAATATGATTGAAAAAATCGTTGCTATTTAAATAGCCCTTTGTCGTACTTTCTCACCGAGTTTCAATTTACATAAACGATACGATACTTGAATTATTGTATTGAAATTCATTGAATTTCTTAATATCCTAGAGCTTCAATAGTTCAAAGAAAATGTTTGTTAAATACGTTATTTAGACATTAAATCGTAACCTTGGACTTATTTTGAATAGAAGAATTTCAATTTGTAGTAACGTGTGTGCGAATTTTAAGTAGATTAGTTTAACACAAGAATTTTAATTTGTTTTTATGTTGGCTTGGCTTAAAATATTACAGCCTTTTTATTAATCAAATTGGCTGCATTAATTGTCTTCATAGAACAGTAATGAAGTTTTTCACACAAGCATATTGCCAAACCCACGATGTTTTTCTTTAAAAACCGCACTAATGACACCGACTGTACCTTTTTGCGATGCCCGGCCATTCGTCTTACGAGCGACGTGTGCGCGATTGTACCATCTGCTCTATGAACACAAATGAATCATGTTTTGTAGAGAAAACGTTACAAAATGCACAAATAAAATGATAAATAATATTTTGTTTCGATGTTATTCAAATACTTACAGACAGGAACATATAGGTACAAACAATATGAGGTCTGACAGTGTGGGTGAGTTATATTGGCCCTAGAAACTAGTAAGTTATATAAGAAACATTCATTCATTTACAACGACTTGTTTGAGTGATTATTGCACTTTGTCTGGAGAATCTACGGTGAAATCCGGATACATACATAAGCAAATAAGTCAAATATTTGTGCATCAGTGTGCCCCATGTCCCGTTGGGAAGTTACGAGACTTTAAATATTAAGTTATATTAATCCTTAAAATAAACTCCCTACAAGGCTGAATGAGCCTTGGACTCCGATTTCTGCATCTGTTGATTTTTCTTTATAGGCCTTGCCTGACACCTCGAATTCCAGTCTTAGACCAACTGGTGTACATGTAATGTTTTTCTTTACAGAAGATTCTAATTTTTCTTTTCTCTCAGTGGTTGCCTGGAAGAGATCGCTCAAAAGCGATAAGGTCGCCAGTTGTCCTCCTTTTCATTTAATTCTGTTCAATTTTTGCTACGAAGTGTTAATAAACAAATAAGGTTCATAGATGCATAGACTTGGTTAAGTTAAATTAAATTATCATTATTAAATATAAAAGGAGTTTTTTTGAGTTATTCATTCGAAAGATGTATAATTCTTAAATGAATATTCATTGAGCGCAAAATCGCTTAGAGATAATAGATTGAGGTTCATATCAGGTGGCGTTTGAATAATGTATGATACGGAAATGAGGAAATCAACTAACAATTCTACCAGAACTGTGACTAAACACTTATGTACAGAGTTTAAATGTAACTTATAAATTCCGAAATATAATATACCTTTTATAGTAACAAAGACTTTTTTTATATTTCCAAAAAATTTCGTTTAAAAAAACAATAACATCCAGGCATATGGAGGTCATGTCGCTTGTAAATTATATGACAATTGAATAGCTAGTTTCTGTTTATAGTACGTTAAACGTAACGAATACTTAAATGATCCTAATCCTTGGGATTGATTTTCAAACAATTTGTATGACTCAATACTTGGCGATTAAAAAGAGTGACGGAAAGTTTCTTGCCAGTTCTTCTTACCCGCTCTACGCCCTTGACTTGCGAACTGGTAGTAATTTAACTTCTAACGTTCGTAAGTGTACCTACTTGTTTACCTATATGAATAAAGATATTTTGAGTTTGAGTTTGAAACCGGATCTCATTAACTTACGCTTAAAACTTCAGGAGGAAAGGTTTACCTGAAAGTAACAAAGAAAAAGTAAGTACAAATTACACAGTTACAATTTAAAATACAGTTAAAGTTTAAATAAAGTTTGTAAAAATATACAACTCAATAACTTAATTTAACGAATTTAATTACAGCCTGAAAAACAATAAACACACTCTCAAAATAAATAATTCTAATTTCCTCTCTTTTAACTAGAGTACTCTTTCGTCTTCTGTCGAATTGTTTCTTTGTAGGAGTAGATGCTCGTGCTTGTCCAAGAACTGGGTAAGCAATTCTGGTAGTTGCAATAATGTCTGCACTGAATCTACAAGAGAACCCACGAGCCGTAGTTAATATAATTCCCCGTAACAATACAAGAATAATTTTATTAGTCTGTGCAATGTACGGCTGAAACTGGAGCCAAACTTCACGAAATGAATGGTGCCCAAACTTCCACCAGCTTAAACATTGTTAGTGAACTTCAATTCTACTTTTGTGAAACACTCAGCGAAATTAAAAACTATATTATTCCCCAGAAGTGGAAAAACTGGCTTGTTACGCGGCGAATGTCATTGTTCAAACTTTCAGGATCAATTTCTGACTTCTGCTAGGGTTTCGGATATTTATTTAAAATGAGACGATAAACTTTCTACTGGTATAAAATTAAATAAATCAGTGGGGCTACAACCTGTTCTCGTCTTGGCCTCAGATTTCTGAATCTGTTTCATGATCACTTTTAAATCTAATAGGCATGTAGGTGATCAGCCTCCAGTTTTTGGGTCTAGGACACGTCGGTTTCCTCACGATGTTTTCCTTCACCGTTCGAGCAAATGTTAAATGTGCACATAAAAATAATGTCCATTGGTTCACAGCCGGGGATCAAACCTACGACCTCAGGTATGAGAGTCGCACGCTGAAGCCACTAGGCCAACACTGCTCTACTGGTATAAACATTTGGCAACGTATTCTTAAACATACTAAGTGTTACAGTCTATGTTGAAAATATTATTTACTAAAAACTTACTTAGTGAAAGCCCTGAATTCGTAAAAGTTAGTTCATAATTCAAACTCGGGGTCGAACCTGAGCCACCGGGATTTGTGAGACCTTAACAAACAAGCGTGTCACGAAATTCAGACATGCAACGTGTTGTTTGCGACAACCCTGGAGACATGTGTCGAAAACTAAACATTGTTTTGTGTTTGCTTAATTGCCTGTAAAAAACAGGGCTGGTATTATCAATTTATTATTACTCTACGCAACAGACATATTTAATGGCGTTATCTATAAATGGAGCTTTTTTTAACTTTATTATAATATTATTTTCAATTATTTGGGTTTCAATTTCTAGACAGCCGTCGTGGCCAGCGAAGGACGAGAAGAAATAGTTGTTTAAACCATCACAATTGTAACATAAATATTATCTTGTACACAATAAAAAAAATCTTGATACGCGTTTAATTATATAAACATAGGTTACAAGATTAACACGATCTTTACAAATTACTGTTGGTACCTAATAGTGTCTGCAAAAAATATTTCAACTTAAATCTTATGAAAAGCACAAAATAAAATGCGGTTTTAACTAACGCTGAAAATCTCTGCTGATTAAAGTTCGTCAGCTTTGATAGTGATCTGGGAGGAAATAAGTTTTACAAAGTGATAGCCTAATAACGTTTATTTCGACCTACTTCTTAAGTGACTTGCCTTTTATATTTCTTGTGTCAAAAGACTAAATGTGTATCTTTGATTAAAGTTTTAATTTAAAGGCTGGATTTTGGCCTGAAGAAACGAGAAAACTGAACAGTGTTGTCCTAGTGGCTTCAGCGTGCGATTCTCATCCCTAACGTCGTAGGTTCGATCCCTGGCTGTGCACAAATGGACGTTATTTCTATGTGCGCATTTAACATTCGCTAGAACGGTGAAGGAAAACATCGTGAGGAAACCCACTTGTCTTAGACAAAAAAAGTTGACAGGTGTGTCAGGCACAAAAGGCTCACCTACTTGCCTATTAGATTGACAAATGATCATGAACAGATAAAGAAACTGAGGCCCAGACCTATAAAGGTGGTAGCGCCACTGATTTATTTATTTAAGTTATTAGATCGTATCTTTTACGCTAACATGTGTTAGGTTCAAGAAGATACAGATACAGAAAAACTTTTTTTTTTTAATTTTATCACAAATGCCATACGTAATAAATTTACAAATAGCAATAAATAACAATTATTCCTTTCAAAAGTCGTTACATACGGTACGTGATTTTCAGTATGAATGAGAATCGATAGCATAAAATTAAAATAAAGTTCAATTTGTTTAATTACAAATTGATTCCTGTTGCAAGTAAAATTTCCGTTCGTATTAATAACGAATTTATTCAAACCAATTAGTACTTAATAGATATTTTAATATTAACTTCGTTATTTATAATTAATATGACGTTACGAGTACTGGTTGTAATATTTTATTAGTTTATTCGATCCTCAAAGCGATGCGTTTATATGGAATCACTTTAAGTATTGGAATATACATTTAGCTATTAACTCTAGCTACTAGTTTTAAGCAGGTTCACAATGATATTGAAATCTATAAAATACTCTATGCCTCAATTTACATAGCTGAGTTCAAATAGCTATCGTAATAGATAACGTAAAACGATATATTTTTGTATGGAAAACTTAAAAAGCGCACCGTGGGCATAATTGGAACTAAGCGAAATACGACTATACGTATGTACAGTCTGTAAGAAATAATATATATATATAATAGAATATGTACAAATGCAATGTCAACTAGTAGGTATTCGAGCTGTCAAATGAGTATTTCTAAGTAAGTAAATAATGCTAAACAAAAAGTCTGCAGATTGAGAAAGAGAGAGAGCGGGAAGTGTAAGAGTCCCTTTAAGAGATATATTAAGTAAAAAAAGAGGAGGAGATTCTTCTTCCACTTTTGAGATTGATATTGACGCCTTTTTGAGTCGGTCATGGTGGAGCTATGCGAAATAGTTTTTATAATATATAAAAATGTAATGTTGGTTTGTGTAGGCTTCTAAAACTCAAAAAGTTCTGCACCGATCGACCTGAAATTTTAGCATGATATATAAGCCGCATCAAGGATTGTTTTAATCTATTTTTTTCCACAAGTATTGCAAAATTAAACTTATATGAAATGTTTTCTTTGTTTTGTTACGAAGCGTGGCAGCGAACAGCTAGTAGTTAAGGCCGATTTACATTATCTTAGTGTTTAGGAGAGTGCTTTAGTACAACTTGAAAGGCAAGTTCTTTAGCGTAGCGTTTACATGTTTCAACTAAAGTACTATCCTAAAGCACTCTCCTAAACACTAAGATAATGTAAATCGGCCTTTATATACTACAAATCTACTAACTCATGTTAAGGCCGCAGTTAAAAGCAAGCTTTAAATATTACACAATGACGTAACAAGCACGTGCATCCTAATTTACGTCGGCTTCCTGTGAGGGGAGCCATCAGACCAATGTATTATTATTACAACTATAGCCCGTAACGATAGTCGTAAAATGATAAATATAATTGTAGGTGAGGAATTTCTATTTGAAGTCGTTGTATTATTCATTTAAAAACACACAAATATTTGTATAATGTTCAATTGAAAAACAAAGGATCTTTTGTTATATTATGTTATGTTTAAAGCGAAAAAAAAGCTTTTGCAATTATTATTTCAGAAAGTATTTCTTTATAAAAAACAATTAATTTCTTTCACTGCCCCATACTTCCTTGTGATGTTTAACTAATCTTAACGTATATCTCTAAACGTATGTTATTATAATTACAAACGGATTTTTATACAGTTACGGTACACGAAGAGTAAGTGTGATTCGTGAGGAATATAAACTATGTATTATAGTTTAATGTAAATTGACCAAAATATATCGAGTATTATTGATGTGGTTGCAAATACTTGCCGAAATACACGCGTGAAACTGCGGGCGGAAGTACTTAGAAATAATATAATAGATTACTATGTTTGTCATTGTATATTAGGTCTATTGTATATGTACTCCGAGTGCATCTTGGCGTCAAATCCTAGCCAGTGTTGTCGCTCGATAACGTCCGATTGTCTGTGGTACTTGTCAGAGGCATGTGCGAACAAACTGAAATCAAGAGCTTTATTGAGCTTTATTGAGCTTTGTATGAGCTTCATTAAGATTCCAGATTTATTTGTATTGTGTATTCTTAAAACTATTCTAGATTGTTCTCGCATATTTCTATTTAAGTTATGTTGTTTTTAATTCAATTTAACAATATCCCAACATCGTAATATAATGCATATTGTTAATGCCTATATATTTATATATGATATATATTATGCAATATTCATATCAGATCATACTTTATCATGTACATAGAAATTTGGATTTTTTTAGACATAAAATAAATCATAACAGGATGAATTCTTTACAAACCAACAAGACGCTGAAAGAAAAATCGCCAGAATTTCATCTAAGCTAAGAAACGAATGATCTCTATAAATACCCTTCTTCGAACAAAGCAAATCGTAACACTTATTTAAAACAAACCCAAGTAAATTCAAAACGTTGATAAGACTCTTGATGGACGTTTCAACACAATAGAGTGAGATATGACGAAAATTTTCAATTAAACAAAACAAAACTGGTATTGTATGACAGTTGGCAGTGCGCGGACGTCCGGCGAACGACGCGGGATATAACTAGGCAATGCATTGTGATGCGAAACTAGGGCGGGGCATTTCATATCATTTTATATCGCAAAGGATAAAATTCTAGACAATAACGAGATTGCGGGTAGACCAAAAAAAGTTTTTTATATTTTGTCCATATCAGTATCTTAATTATTTTCAATTGTCATGCCGGTTTCCTCGCGTAATTACAATCCTCTCATTATACAAACATATAAACACTAACGAGAATTATCAAACGTGCTTCAAAACCTTATCTTACTCAAATATCATTTAATTCCAACAATCACATACATGTCAATATCTACCCTCCTCTTTAAAGGTTGCCTAATAAACACGTTTTCCTCTATATTTATTATATTTCCACATAAATTGGATGCTTCGATGTTGATTATTAAATCACCCAGTAACTTGATTTAGGTGTATAATAGCTGTAGTAATGGCAACCGTCTCCGGGAATGGCGGAGATTACGACATCATACGGAGGCTGCCCCGGAATGTCGATCGAATCGAACGTATGCGTTTCCAAAGGGAATTTGCAAGATAAGAGCTAGTCTATTCCCTAATGTATGTACAGTAAATTTGTACTCTTAAATTATTCCCAAATACTGAAGTGCAATCGAAAATATAACGCCTTCGTAGCATCAGGACTTTATGTATTTTTTTTATAGAACCGCCCCCATGGACACTAATGCGAGAGGGCTCGCGAGTGCGTTGCCGGCCTTTTAAGAATTGGTAGGCTCTTTTCTTGAAGGACCCTAAGTCGAATTGGTTTGGAAATACGTCAGTGGGTAGCTGGTTTCACATAGTACTGCGGGTCAAATACTGCCTTTATTTTATAGAATAGGGGGCAAATGGGCAAGAGGCTCACCTGATGGGAAGTGATACCGCCGCCCATGGACACTCAATGCCAGAGGGCTCGCGAGTGCGTTGCTGGCCTTTTAAGAATTGGTAGGCTCTTTTCTTGAAGGACCCTAAGTCGAATTGGTTCGGAAATACTTCAGTGGGCAGCTGGTGCGGTGTGGTAGAACGGCGGACGTCAAGGTGATACGGGTGGAAAATACTTCCTTAAATGTCGCTCAATTATTACTACCATTGCTAACTACGTATATCATTATGTTTGATATCCGTGGAAATAATAGAGAAAGAAAGCTCTCTCTTTATTATTTAGGTATCTATACTATGCATGGCCGCTTCAGACGCGTGGTTTACATAAACACACATACACTGACCAAATTTAGCACACGTTCTTGGAAACCTAAACAGATCATCTTAATATCTGTAATTAAAATACGAAACATATATTTTTTTAGTTGGTTAAATATGCAAAATGGAATGTATGTAATAATCTTATCCGTTGAAATGTTATTCGCTATGCTCGATACTTAAGTTTAATTTAATTTTATGACGATACGCCAAGCAACATTATCATAATAATTTCAAAATAAATTTACACATTTACATGATGTCTGAAAATTATGGCCTGTGGCAAATGGTATTCTTAGAAATTTTTTGTTTAACCAACAAGACCTCAAAGGTTCTCACTTTTTAGGCTATATGTGAATGCTGAGGCAATCCCACTTCTTCATACAACAGGAATAAGACACCAAAGAGAACTTGTGTGGTATATAAGTACAAGTGCGGTTCGGACACACGAACTTAGTCTCAAAACATTATAGGATACTAAGACTGTTGATGAACATTACCTTAGTTTAAGTTATTCAAGTAGAAAATTAAGTTAACACAATATTACTCATTAGTCATAATTATTTTATAGGCTAGATTTATGTAAAGTCGCATCCTCTTTTGTGAACTTTATTCTGGAGATAAAAATAATGGACTTATCATCGCAAAATCTGTCTTATATAAAATTTTATACACAAATTTCTAAAGAAACTACTGTTTTTATTGATAAGTACATATCATATAACGATTGTAATAATTTTCCCCCATAGTTATATATTGGATAGGGTTAATTTACCTTGCAATAATTTATGCCTATTAAATTCCCTTCAAACCTGTATTCTATTCCTAATCTGTTACTCTTAAAGTACAATCATCAGAATGCAGTAGGTACGCATTGTGATGATTGTACGAAATCTTACTATCTCCCCTAACATCCTGTGTCCTAATTTTGCATGTGTAAGCTTTATCCTGATAAGCTTAGAGTTTTTTTTACTTCATTCACAGTACGTGTAAGGGTGGACTATTTCGGTGTTTTATTTAATCGGTACATTCACCGCGCCCTGATGGCACTTTTGGGACTCTGTGTGACGAATGTGTTTAATAGTAAATTTGTTTAGTTATGCACTCTTTATTACGAGGTTACTAACATTGTATCTCTAGGTAATAAATTTGAAAATACCTACTATTTCCTAACTATATATTTTCGTAATTTAAGATATGTATGATTTATCATAAAATAAGTCAGCCAATTATATACTAAGAATAACATAAAAATTAATTTGGTCTAAGTAAACTAATAATCTTTGTTAACGAACTTTGATTTAAATAGGTTAAATAGACATGCACATTTCCTACTTTCCGAGTATACCTTTATTACCGATAAAGGCTTTATGAGTTATTCAATCTTTATGAATCAATAAAATATTATGCTTCATATAATATTTCAGTACTCTCTTAATTAAGACAATCAAATCTTTAAAGATAAGGTTGTATATATTTGGTAATATACTGAGAAAAGCCCCCTCCTTTATTGTCTGTCGATATAAATATTAAATTCTAATACTTTTACAATAACGTAGTAGGTACTTAGTTATATTTACCTTGACCACAGCACATATGCACCTTAAGAACCTTATTTCACTTATCATATGAATTCATTGTACAATAACTTAATTTATGTAGATGTATTCTTAAGTTTAAAAAGGAAACGAAACGAAACAGAAACATATAACAAAAACTACACAAATATAAAACATATGTAAGGAGCATTTGTGCGTAGTCCCACAAATCAAAGAAAAAATTTCGATCAAACATAACACTCAAAAAACATACACAAAATATACACATCATAATATATTACATATTAATGATATAATTCTATATTTCCTAAGCTCGTCTATGATCTGTCACGCTTCACGCACAATAGTCGGATTAATAAAATATTACAATTCATATTCTGGGCACATCATATTATAATCAACCCGAGAACCAAGTAAACAAAGGGTAAATAATAAATTTGGATAGGAAAATTCTATGCTTTTTAGTTGTAAGCTAAAATCAAAGGCGAATGGTATAGTAATTGAGGCATTAAAAATAACTCAATGTTATTAGTAAAAACAATAACAATTAATTTATCTTCCAGAATCTTTAAGTTTGATTATAAAAATTAAAAAAGCTACTTAATAAGTTTATTTAGTCTGATAATTCGGTTTAGAAAAATATTCTAAAATATTGTAATAATAAGCCAAGGCCAATATGGTGAGCTCAGAATGAATTCGTTTCTTCGACCGTTCTTAATTTATAGACACGGTGATCAACTTTCTGTGACTTTAAATTTTTGGGTTTGAGACCGAATGCCGTGTTCTCACGATGTATGCCATAACCGTTAGGGCGATTGCTAATTTATGAATTTTGTAAGCAAAAAATAAGGAATTAAGGATAAACCTTCCCAATAATGTTATCGGTTTTTCTAAAGATTAAAACATCTTTTTGGTAATAGAATTTTATTATGTATACATAGATGAGATATTGTGAGCTTTGATGATTTACGGTAAATATTTCCTTCTATTTGCACGCACGTGTAAGGGGTTATGAAAATTCTGAAAATGTGATTCCAGAGTGATCTTTGACTATTTTTTATGAAGAATTTTCTTGGTATTCAATTATTACACACAAGATTGTTCTCCTTTTTTATGCGTGTGTCGACTTAGGTATTGGAGATAAAGTATAAAGTAAGACTAATTTACGTAATGAAATCTCGTAAGCTAAGGTGTATTTACTATTTATGTAGCATAAGTGACGACGAGTCCCTGATGACCCCGCGTACCACCCCACAATAAATACTACTGACTATAAATTTAATCCATTATAGTTTGAGTTTTTAATACCCAGAACAGGACAATAAAAAAATGCAAAAGGCCTATAAGTTTTCACCAACTATAGGTAAAAAAATCTAGTTTTTGGACTTAAAACTGTGTGTGAAAATGCCCGATTTTCAACATATACAATTCCCAAAGGAAAAGTTCCAAAATCCTTACCCACATTTCAATAAGTGGCCAACCCTGAAACGAGTACTGTTTTAAAATTTAAATCTTATTTAAATCCTGTCGCCGAAATGGTCTTAACTAACATCGAAAACAGTCGCTCTCGTCGGGGCTATTTCGAGCATCCCTTAGGATATACACGCACTGGCGGTTGCTGGGTGTTTACAACTTAGTTGGGTAACGATTTCAGTAAATTTAATTCTCACTCACTAATTTTCGTCCAACGTTAGGTCTGCTTAGGAGGTGCTATATTACCTTCTGTTTATACATAAAAATCGCAAAATTATGTTGCTAAGCGGAAAGCGAAGACGGCAGACCAATTCAAGTATTTTTTAAAAATGTATTCCTTGAACTCTGACGAAGGTTCTTATAGAAAGAACAATTGGAAAAATATTAAAAAATAGAAAACTTTAGTTTTATTTAGTAGTTAAGTTTTTATCCCAGAAAAGGGAACAGTTTCTATGGAAACCGCTATGCTATGAATGCTAAATGTTCTATTTTATATATAGTTAAAAATAAAAGCTATGTAAAAATAAAAAAGTGCGTGCGTTCAAAGTATCCATATCAGAAGTGAAACTTCTTTTGCAAACTAATTTTTAAGTCTTGTTCATATTTATACAAATCTAAAACTTTAGATTTCCGAGACTTAGAGGGAGCGAAAAAGGAAGATAGGTATGTTAGGATTTTGATGAATTTAATTGTCATTAAAATATTAAAAGTGTCGAAAATTAATACAAATTATAAATTTATTTTTTGTAATTAATTTCTTCGCTAATAAAAACACGTGGCATTTCAATCGCTCTCTCCCTTTTTTTCGACAAAAACGCTGCACATCTTCGTGTCGTTCCGTAACAATTTTACCCTCATGCACCTAACGAAGTTTCACCTCAAAAACATTTAAGACGCATCAAAGTTCGCGGAGGCAGCTTTAAAATAAAACTTGATTAATTGCTCCATCGCCATCTCCAGCTCCACATAGATTGTTCGTCCACCAGGATTAGTAATAAAAAAAATTTAGAGGTGTCAAGGGACACCCGGATGGAACGAAATTCCTTTCGATTAATTTATATGTTAATTGGTATCATAACAGTATGATAGATTTTCTCGACACCAATCTTACGACGAAAAAAAAAAGCCAACATCACGAGGTTTTCCCAGGCGGTCACCCATCCAAGTACTGACCTCGTCCGACGTTGCTTAACTTCGGTGATCGGACGAGAACCGGTGGATTACAATAGCAAATAGCAAAAACGTGTCGTGACAACTTTTCGTAAGAATTTATTCCGTCTAGCCAGCCCCCTTTCACAACGCGCGATAAGGAACTTCGTTCCAAAATACCTTCAACTGTGAAGATTAGCGGCTTTGTGCTCATCCGACTCAATTTCTAATCAAAAAACAATACCAATATATAAATTACAGATTATTCTTTTAATGTAGTGTTAGTGGCACCCTAAAAAATCCCAGTGCGAATAGAGCCTTAACTGTTAAAATAGAATGTAAGAATATAAAATTCAATAAGTGGGACGAAGGGTTGGTATAATAAAATAATGTATGTCGCTAATGATATTTCGATGTACCAAGCGAATGTGCGGTGAAACGACTTTGTGTGCTGATTTTGAAATTAGGTTGAGTTTTTATGGGCGCAGTTCGTGAACTTGCACGTTACGGGATTTTTAAAATGCTAGATTTTTACCACTTGTGTTTGTCATACATCTTTGTTCAATGATTCCAAGAGATTGTCTTTTACGCGAGCAGACAAAAACCAATTCGACTTGGGGTCCTTCAAGAAAAAAGCGTACCAATTCTTGACAGGCCGGCAACGCACTTGCGTTCATGGGCGGCGGTATCACTTGACATCAGGCGAGCCTCCTGCCCGTTTGTCTCTATCTCTTTAACTTTTCGTCTTATTTGAAGCATTTTTTTCTTTCTGTCCAAATTTTTTTTGTATTCATTGTAATTTATTTACACCACGTTACATTTATAGAAAAACAAATAATATAAAAGTGTAAAGTGCATAACCAAATCTCATAAAAAAAAATATAGAATCACCAACCTTAACCTAAAATAATAAAAAAAACAAAAACAAAAGCTAATCTCACGTTTACGATAGAGGTTTCTAATAAAACACACGCAGTAATATAATCGGGGCTAAACACAAGCTATACTTGAGCTTTTAATGGCTTTGATGAGCATGCCAGGGCAGCAACGTTCTATAAATTTTAATAGTAAGAGTAAGATATTCATCACGAACTCCGCTGGGTATTTACAAACATTTGTTGATCTTCAATGGGTTGAATTGGAAAATATTTCTGCGGGAACTCGTATGTTTAATGTAACGTATTCCAGAAAACGTACATATTAGAATATGAATGGTTTCTATGATAAGTTCAGTTTAGTAACCTAAAATTGTATTTACATCTGGTTTAAGTTTATTAGGAGAGCATTGTTGTCGTAGGTTCGATTTCCGGCTGGGCTCCAATGAACTTTTTGCTTTTATCGCTCGAGCGGTGAAGGCAAACTTGAGGAAACCGGCTTGCCTTAGACCCAAAAAGTCGACGGCGTGTGTCAAGCACAGGTGGCTAATCACCTACTTGCTTATTAGATTAACAAATGATCATGAAACAGATACAGAAATCTGAGGCCCAGTCCTAAAATGGTTGTAGCGCTTCTGTTTTGTTTGTTTTATTAGGTTTATAAGAATTAAAAAATTAGGTGCGTTATTAATTTTCAAGAAAAGTGTAACGTAAGAGTGGTTTAAATCGGGTTATGGAAAGACTTGAAAAGTACAGGTCTATAGTTTATTTAAATATATACAGCACATTTTCTGGAATGAAAGGAAAATTTCCATAACTTCAAAAATACATGACTTTTTTTTTTTTTTTTCTGATAACTGGTGTGGCATTACCTATGAGAAAATTTCGACTTGACGTCGACTTTTGGGACACCCTGTATATATTTATAGTACTACTTGACAGCGTCCATCTTCTACTATACAAATGAAATTAGTTCACGTAAGTTATTCATTTAGGAATTATGTAATGTTAACATTACCTAGAATAATTTATTAACTTAGTCAAACCATTTACGATTTAAATGATTTATGAATCTAAATATCTTAATACTTCTTTTTTCATTTAAGAAATGTATATGAAGATTGAAAAATTATCAGTTAGCGCATCTAGCTTGTGTGCCAAACCACAGATACACATACAGCCATTGCAGCTAGACTAATTTGAGAATACCACTAAGTACTAGCTATTAACACTCGCATTTAGCAGCCAGTTGCCACTTGGCACGCTTAACTGCGACTGCTAATTAGAATTTTAATATTAAATATTTTTACCTTTCAAAGACATGAGCTTTTCTACCTTGTGGTTTCTTTGAGTGTGAACCAAATATCTGTTTAAATGGAGGCAAAACGTAAAGTTAAGTTAATTGAATATTTACGCTATGTCATGAATAGAAACAATGAACAGTGATTTAATATTCATACGAGTGAGCACTTTACAGAAATCCATCAATAGAGTGAAGTTTTTTAACATAGGAAAGCTTAGGTAGGGTAACTAAAATAATATTGTTGTTACGGAAATTTCAAGGATTGAACACAGAGGAATCAGTCACTCACGTAGTCTTGGAATGCGTCGCTGTGGCTTCTCAACGAACAGAATTCCTCGGAGCAGCAAGTTCACTCCGTGACGCCTGCGAAGTTCCCAGGAAACTTCTGCGCTTCTGTCAGTCGCTTGACTGGCTTACTTAGCCAGGACTTAACGAATAACGGACCAAATGTGGGTCTAAGTGCGGAAACTGAGTCCACACTACACTACACTTTCTGTCTGGGATGAGCACAGAAAGCTGACAGTCACAGGACATGAGGAAGCAGGCTTGTGTCTGCGGCTGTACTCCTAACGGTCAGACATCCATCCTACTCGTGTCAGAAATCCGACCTATCGGAAGAAGAGAGTCACAGAGTAAAAAGTTGGCTTAAAGGCTTGGATAACATTATCCAATTCCATGCTTTGAGGCCTTTACGAATTCCAAATACAATGTTTATTCAAATGGCAATAATACAAAGTATTTTCAGTGCTTTGTCGTCCTTTGATTTGTCATGGTTGAATGATGGGTGTCATCACGTTCCACATTTTACTCTCAAACATTTGTCGACGGCCGTGTCTATATTTAGACGGTTTGTTTACAATGTCAGTTCATAGTAACCACGTGGTTAGTTCAGATTAACTTCTATTAATATTCTATCTCTACAAAGTTTCTATTATTTTTCATATCACAAATTAATAAATACAAACTTTTACATAAAAAAAATATAATAATAAAATATACAATTTTGTATAGCAACAAATCATTGTTTAGAATCGTTGCATCCAAAATTAAAGTAGCCATGCTGATCGCCAACCTTTGAAAGGAGATGGCACTATAATAAGAATAATTATGCAGTAATCGTTCCATGTTATAGATATACTCTCTTCGTCTAAACGCCATAGAACTATTACCGCCTGTAAAGTAGCTTCAGTATTAGAATATTACTTAATTTAACAAAATGTGAAACAAGATTTCAAGTTTGTAGCAGGGAGAGATGTCTACTATCAATCTGTTTAGTGATATAAATAAATTAATATTTGATAACAAAAACATTTAGCTGTTTAAGTTACAATTATATAAATACAATCTGTGGCGCATTTATTTTTAATGAATCATTAAATTGTTACTGGTTTTGCATTTAAGAATACTTAAAGTAAATCCTTTTAAGTATTATCTTTAAGAGGGCTTTTATGATAAAGCTTGATGCGCATACGCACCTGCGCAACCTGCGATTGAGGTGAAGGTCACGATTCACACGGCATTAACCGAAAGCAAACGTAAACCAGTCAGAATGCTTTTGGAAATAATACTTAGTCGCCATCTTGGATTACAAACTGGTTTCGGGATAACAAGTAACCATTCGATATTCATAAAGTTATAAGTTTCGCTTTTTGTGAAGTAATTCAATACAATAGACGACGTATCAGTGGAGTTTATGAAAGAAATGTTGTTCTTTAAAAGTGTCGATATGTGTGATATTAAAGTTTTATTTATACCGGAATTGTTGACACTAGGAGTTCCTTTAAGTTTGGTTTATGCGTGTATAGGCTTTTAAATAAATCTTTTTTGAGGGATATTAACTCGTCAATCACAGGTGGTGTACTAGAAACACTGAGTTTTGTTAATAATGTAATAGATTTGCGTTAAAGAAATATTATTTTTGATAAGTACTAAAGGTCATTTAGAGGTACAACAGGGACTTACTTGTTCTCTGTATACCGGAAAAACAGGAAAAATGGTTTAATATCGGTCAGTAAGTCTATAATATTATAGGACCTTATTCAGGTGAGGGGCAGCCATTTTTGTATCTCTTTTATTGATATTCTTTTTTTATGACTTCCGTATATCGAGATTCATACTTCATACTACGTAGAATGCAACCCTTAAATCACACAGATTGAAAATATAGTATCTTGCGAACTTTTCAATTATCTCGAGTGGCTAATGCGCCTAACACTACAGAATAAATTTTATAGGACCGAACTGAGCCTGTTAAACTTGGTGAATGGACCGAGTCAACAAATACCTATTCCGTATTTTTAAATCCGTAGCCGGGATTTTTCAATTGACAAATGAAAGTTTAATTGGTTACGAAGTCACGTCGTTTAAAAAACAAACCTTAATTCTTTGGTTAAAAATTACTAATTATAATATTAAATTCTGATTGAATAAAAATTTCATCACACGTCATAGTTGTATCTTGTAATTAAAAGTATAATTTCTTAAAATAACCTTAATTTATCAACACACACGTAGGTACGTACGCTGAAGCGTTAAATTTAAGTCCATTTTATATTTATTGATTCAAGAAGGGAAAAAAACAAAAACTGGATAGTTAAACTGCTAACAAAAAAAAAATATTATTAAAATAAGAGTAGATAAAACAACTAAAACAGTAATGTAAAAATATCGGACTAATGCAGCTTACAAAATACCATCCGTATCATATGGACGTTCATCGTTCCACAACTGAGCGTTTCTTTAGGCACTATGTGGAACTAGCAGCCCACTGAAGTATTTCCGAACCAATTGGACTAAGGGGTCTCCAAGAAAAGAGCGGGCCGATGATGATGCTCCGAGTGTCCAAGGGCGGGAGTATCACCTAAGATCAGATGAGCCTTCTGCCGTGCCTTCTATTATATAAAAAAATATATTATAATTTTTTATTCACCGATAAATCTTTTTCAAATATTGGAGCAAGAGGAGAATTAACCCTAATCCAATAAAACAGAATCTTGTTCCAAAGATTTCATCCCGTTTTGTCTCAGAGTTCGGCTCCAACTTTTAAAATAAATCTTTGGACTGACAGGGGACTGGGCCGAGCCAATAGGTTTAACTCTTTTTACATCGCCGTTCTAAATTTGTTTTTTAATTAAGTAAAGTGTAAAACTTTCCCGACCACAGATTGCTAATAAATAGAGGTTACTCTGCACAATCCTACGTTTGTTACTTCTGCCGGTCTATTTCTACGATTTTATTAATATATTTTTTTCTATTTTACACAGATTGATTAATTGTGAGGGAATCAACGTTTGTAAGAAAGGACAATAACGTCGTAACGTTCTGGAACTTCATATAAAAAATAACATCAAAGACATACTTTAAAGACACAACCACAATTTCATACTCTACGCGTTAAGGCTGAGCTTAATACTGTATATGTTTATAGGGTAAATAGTGTGTCTACAGCCCTATGCCCGGGCGAAGGTTGTCACGACGGTCATTACGTCTCGGAAATAGGCACTTTTCCCCTCGTTAGTAACTCGTTCGCTGTTCTAACCGTGACACTATCAAAGTATACTATGTAGGAATACTCGGATTATCTAGAAGATGTTTAAGTTTTCTTAATGCCGCAGGGTTAATCTACCATTTATCGAACTAAATCTATATATATAAAAATGAAACCCGTTTTCCGTTGTCACGACATCACATGAAAACGGCTTGACCGATTTGTCTGATTTTTTTTTGTTGTGTTTGTAATTGTCAGGAGAAGGTTCTTATAAAAGAAAAAAAGAAAAAAAATGCGCGGAAAATTAGAAAATTTAAGAATACTTAACCACCATACAATTCGAACTTTTTGATGTAACCTTATGGCGTTTGACATAACATTGACAGAATGCGTGCTGCAAATATCGTCAAAGGATGTAAGAAAAATGAATATCGTTTAAAATAAATTCTTCGATCGGAGTTAATAAATAAAGCATTAGAATAATAAACACTTTGTTTCTGATATATTTTTTTATTAATTATACCAATTTGAAATTAATATTTATGAATATTTAGTTAAGACAGGACAACGTCTGTCGGGTCCGCTAGTAATAAATAAAAGATAAGGTGACATACTGAATATTTGAGCTTTTTGATACCTAGTTATATAAATTGTATGATCAATTAAATATATGTATTCTGTATTATTTAAAAAATAGCACACATTGGTTATTACCGTGCAACAATACGATATTATTAATATGACTACACTAACTTTAAAAGGACGTCTACGCAATTGCTTTGCAGTGTTAGTAAGCGATGCTATAACGTACAATAATCTTCTCCGTTCCTTTAAAAAAATTGTAATCGAAAACCAAATAAGATTAATATATTTTTAATCGAAAGCCCGATTTCTTATAAATCTCCAAATCACAGGGTTTTTATGCTTTTCCACACAAGACCATTGTATTGTGCGCTTATTGCCGGCGCTTTAATTTCTCAAGTATTTATTATAAAAAGCCGGGATTGTGAACTTTAATCGAGGCCTTTGTCTAAAATCTTTTTAGCGAGAATAAAGTGTAAAATTATTGAACGTTTAGCGTTCTATTAGTATTTGAACCGATTAGTTTTTTTATTATGTTTAATCTGTATTGAACAGAGATAATAACAGGTTTCTAAGACAGTTCTATGTTATGTAAAATTTACTAAAATAAACCTATTATTGAAGAGGTTTCACTTGATGCACGAGGACGAAGCTGGCAGCGAAAGCTATTTATAGCGAATAAAAGCCTGTTTTACCGAATAATTAAGATATTATTCTTAAGGAGTAGTGTTGGCCTAGTGGCTTCAGCACGTCACTCTCATCCCTGAGATTATCGGTTCTAACCCGGCTGACCAATTGACTTTCTGTCTATGTGCGGATTTAACACTCGCTCGTACAGATAAGGAAAACAATGTAAGAATACCTAACACTCCAAAAGTCGACGGCGCGTGTCAGGCACAGAACTCTGTTCAGCTACTTGCGTGTTTGACAAACCAAAATTTGTTTTCATTTAATGATCACGAAAGAAGATCCAAACAGAAAATAGTTGTAGAGTTTATTTTTATATCATTTATTCTTAAACAATAGACAAACGCCTAATGCCTGAGAATTGTTAAAAGTTTTCCAACATTAACTTCTCAAATGAATAGTAAATTAAATATGTAAATGTGAGCAATACGAATGTTTAAACATAAATAACCGAATGTTTTTTATTCCACGGAATGTTAGCTTCAAGGTCTTCGACCCATAACTTTCCTAAACTCAAAACCGGTCCATACTGTCTTTACTTTTTGGAAGTTCGAAAAACGTACTCCTAATTACTTTAGTTGACATATTTCACGATAAAAATGTGAATGTCATTTTAAACGTGCATACGCAGCTTTCGGGCAATTTGTCGATTTTATTTAATTGAACTTAAATTTAGTTTCACCTAAGTTAAAGTAAATTTGATGTTTATTTTAGACACTAACAAGATCGAAGAAAGTATAAGATTAATAAAATTTTATTTATTGAAATATCACTGCATTGAAAAGCACTTAATACTTATATTATATTACACAGCTAAAAAAAAAAGAAAACATTAATAGGCACGAAAATGTAAGCACACCAATTTATAGTACACAAAAGAAAAAACAATTACAACAACGATTTTAAAAGCAGTAGGGGAGCACGAAAGCGTTCAAATGCCTTCAGAATTGGATATAAGAAAGCTAACAAATAATTATTAGTTAATTTGTATTCTATATATATACCATCACCATATCGAGCAAATCAGGAATCTCTTCCTGAAACTCACAACATATGTTGTTCATACATTTAATAGGATATACTATGAACATAGCAGACCCTTTGCGAGGTGAGTACTTTTATCCGCCATCAAGGCTTACGAGCGCAATAAAACACGATTGTTTTCCATTAACATGCTTCAACGGACCAGTTGGGAGTAGCGATTCACTTTTGCTTTCGATTATGTTATAAACAACAGCTTCCGTAACTTCGCGTTTATCCACGCTCAGCCTTGACTTGCAACGAACTGTATAAACGATGGCCCAATGTATGTACATAGACATTTTGATTATTGTACAATATTGATAGTAATGCCAAGAAGTGGTGTTTTATTTAATTTGATTAATACGTCTTCGTTCATTGAAGCAGTCATAACTTAGAACCAAAAAGGAACGAAGCACAGAAAAATGACCTACTTGTCTGTAAAAAATATTAATGAAATGGAAAACAGTAATTTAAGCAAAAAATTATCAATAATTTAAATTTATTTATTATTTGCTTATCATTATTCCGACAGCTACTTAGTATACAATATCTTAACACTTGCATTAAACACAAAAGCCCAAAACAGAATACACATTCAAACACAAACATAAAACATAGTTTTTATCTACTGAAACAAAATACATTATATATGTATATAAAATTTTGAGATGCATTGATCATTATGATATAAAAAAGGAATAACAAAGCCATTCTATCTTATTACCAGAGTTTTTCATAGTATTTTTAGTTACATTAAATATATCTACTTTCTACTGATATTGATATAAATAACACAGTTAGGGAGTAAATCTTCCGTCAATCCATTTATTTTTCCACCGGGGAAAAGCGGTTAAATAAAATGAGTTTCGTAGCTACCGGAAAAAAGCAAAGGAATGTCGCATTGCTTTAATTAAAAGTAAATTAAACAAAAACAGTGTCCAGATTTTCGCAATTCAGTTTAGACAAATATTTAGTTTTAGGCCGACGTGTTGGTTGTAATTAATAATTTATAATAAAACTAAACTTAAATTGGATTTGGATAAAATAATTAGGTGTACTGGTTTAGTAAATAGGTTTCTGAGTAAACTTGCAAACTTATAACAATAAAGTAGCGTTTTAAAACTTTTTTTTTTTTTTTGAATGAACTCGAACTCTGTTACATCGGGTCAGCTACATGCATCGAAACCAAAGGAATGAACAGATGTGTTAAACAAGTTAGAACGAATTAAAATTTTTACTAAAATGAATTGTAAGTATGAAAATCGTGTAATTAAATGAGTTCTACATTTGATGAAAGTACTACAAGTTGTTATTTCTTTATATATTGTGAGTATTAAATTAATTGCACTAGAATTTTCAGCAATTCTGCAGGTAATTTAAACGGTATTTCAAGTAGATGTTCTTACAGGATCTAAATCAAATTAGTTCGGAAATATGATGAGCAACTATGATGCAGTTTTGATAGTTTAAATATTTTGTAAATATACTGGTATATTTATAAACTTTTTTTTTTAGCTTTGTGTGGTTGCAACGTGCGTCTCTCATCCCTGGAGTCGTAGGGTCGATTCTCGGCTGTACGCCAATGGACTTCTGTCTATGTGCGAATTTTACACTAGCTCGTACGGTGAAGGATTATATTGTGAGAAAACCGGCATGTCTTAGACCCGAAAAGTCGACGGTGTGTGTCAGGCGCAGAAGGTTGATCACCTATTAGAAATTATCACGGAACAAATATAGAAATCTGAAAAGTTTGTAGCGCCATTGGTATGTAAGAATATATATTTAAACTTACACAATAAATTTGACTCGTGACACAAAAACACAGAAATCCAAAAAATATTTAAAGACGAGTAAAATTTTCAACGTTTTACATATTCATTGCGATGTCAAAGTGCGTCTGAGACGCGACGTCTGAACAAATTTGAATAACAAATCGCATCTCCATGTTTCCTCTTCAGCATTTCACTACAACCTACAAATCTTGATTTGACAATGCCAAAGCTTTATCTAAACGGTTTAATGAAATATAAACGATACAAATATATGTTCGTTTCCCTAAATAATTTTACGCGAGAGTAGAGCAGAGATTATTTTAACATCTAGAGAAGCATAACTATCTTCTATGTTCTTTTGTTTTTATAGAACTGTAGACAAACGAGCAGACAAGACTTTGGAATTCTGCGTGCCTTTTCTGCTGCCATCTGAGGCATACAAATGCGTTGCTAGATGCAATGTGGCACAAAAATATTGTAGGTTTTATGGTATCGATTATAATTGCATACTCTTCGATTGAAGACTGGCAGGGTACCTAAAATAAGTAACTTTTTTGGTTGATTTTTTACACCTTGTGTCCGAAAAACCCTAATATCTTACGGAACCCTATTTTTGTTCAAAATTAAATATAGCCTATATTACTCGTGGATAATGTAGCTTTCGAATGGTGAAAGAATTTTTAAAATCGGTCCAGTAGTTTATGAGCCTATTCATTACAATCAAACAAACAAACAAATAAACAAACAAAGTTTTCCTCTTTATAATATTAGTGTAGATAAACATGCAACATATAAATATTGTAAAACAAAACGTAATTATTCTGTTTCGAAGGACCACTATCTTTAATCAAGATCGGCATTCTATCAGGTAATGCAAAGTCCATTGATTTGATTATAACAGAGTCTAGACGCGGGGGCATCAGACCTCAGCCTTACGTCACCGATCGGCAGTGAAACGCGGCTCGAATAACAATGATGGATGTCCAGCACGATAATTAAATTTTCCACACGCTCGACGCACAAATACGGAACGAATTCGGAAGGTTCTCGAGCGTTCAATGGATTTAAGTTGCCACAAGATTGGAAAAATACACTTCCTTATTCCAATTTGAAAAAGGAATTGTTTAGGCGAAATAAGGTTTTTGTTTACTGATTATGTAAAATATGTGAAACTTAAGACTTACGAACAAACTTAAAAAAATCAAACGTAAAGTCCTAGGTACAATTTTCAGAGAGAGAAAAAATAATATACAAAATAACGAAACCTACTAAAATTCTGTCTAGAACTCCTTATATATATAATTGTTATGGTTACTCAGAATGTATTAAAACCATACTGGTTAAAAGCATTATTTATTTTCTCGCAAGAAAAATAAATGCATTGAAATATTTTTAGTTTGGTTTAAGTAAAAATAGTGGGAAATAAAAGTATCGCACTATAAATTTGTTTGGAGAAATGTAAAGCTCCCTAGGGTGAGTATTGCCTAGGACAATTTCTATTCAGGTTGTAAAAGCAATAATTTGCAATAAAGCGGAAAGAATAGCCGCAAGATGCATTTGACATTGATAATTGTACTTTGGAATTGAATCTAAAATCTACCTACACTTTAAGTCGGTGTTAACTTAAGATTTTTTTATTATTTAATTAGAATTGAACTCATAATCAGTTCCTTAAATTCTTGTAGCTTAGTAATCGCTTGTCTTTCGTAAGGTAAAGGCTATTTCAGCATGCCTCCTGCGGATAGAGGACAAATCTTTGTTTTAATTTATTTTCTTATTATTTAGTACTTAAGATGTCATGTGGCACATGGTGTAATGGTTTAAGCTCCTTACAAACGTTGTGTAAAACAAAAAACTTGACGATTAAAAAGAGTGGCGGAGAGTTTATTGCAAGTTCTTCTCTTCCGTTCTACGCCCTTGATTTTGACGTTCATAAGTATACATTGTGTAACCTATTAGAATAAATGATTTTGACTTTGACTATTATTATGTACATAATACAGATTCAGACCAATTGTATTAAGAATGGAGCGAAGGATTACAGCGAATTTATTTCTCATCGAGATCATTGTATATCGAAAACAATCGGTAGGGCGGAGGTACAAATTCGCCTCTCAGTGCTAGCAATTTGTACATGCAAATTCTTAAAGGAATTCTCAGTTACTGGATTCTACAATTTGAGCGATAAGTACTAAAATACAGTAACACATAAACATCGTGTTTCTCATTACAAAATGGGAGAAATTTTCTTACAGATGTATAGAAAATATAGGCAATTGTTACAACAACGATGGTGATTATAAATGTAAATTAAAAAATGTTTTAATTTACAGTTAAAATGTCTATAAACAATAAAAAATTTATTAAAAAAAAATTCTTTTGAAACAAAAACAAACACTTGAAGACGCCTTTTGAGGTGGTAACCAGCCTCCAGGGTTACCCACGCGAGCAAAGTCTACAATGCCTGAAGCGCCCATCTTGAAAAACGTTAATTGCTACACTGCTGATATACGTATTTTCCAAAAACCTTAACCCCTTAGCATAAGGCCTATCTTTCCTCGAAAACTTTTGAATTACGTTCAACCTCAAATGGCTGTCGACAAATCTCTTTGATATTCACATAACTCATGTAATTGGTACGACTTTTTCAATTTAGAAAATGTGTTAAATGTATTCAAACTTTTGTTCAACGAATATAATTTTATTACGAACAAATCCATTTCAAATTAACCCACTTCAGGCTCTCGCAACGGAAAAATATAAAGAAACAAATTCAAACAAAACAATTTAATCCGCCTCATTGTTACGGTCATCAACAACACATACGACATATAAAACGATTTAAAACCGCTCGCAACTAAATCCACGTTGGTAACAAACGAAATTGGATCCTATATTCAATTATATATAAGAACGTATATCGTGTAGCCGAGTTACCAATAAACGAGAAGAACGACACAACAAATCCCTAAGAATATGTTCACAGGCTCGCTCCAAGTTACTATACTCGCAATTCATTTTGTGAACTGAATATATTACATTTAAGCATACAATTGACGACCTTAATGAGAACGCGTAAGGTGTAAAATAGCGTGATACAAAGGCATAGAAATAAACATGGAAATTCCTCGCACCCAGACTATTTTGAATCCTACACCGAAGAACATGAGGGCTAAAACAGTTTTCGTGTAACAGTTTTACAAATACCGAATTGTGATCACATAGTGAAGACGATATGTTTGGTGTATTGAAAACTAACATATTATGAAATTGAAAGTTATGGAAAGTGATATTACTGCATTTGAATCTTCTTTTTATTTACATTTGTAGAACATGAATTTATAACGCAGATAATGGCATATAAAATTAAAATAAATCAGTGGCGCTTCAACTTTTTTAGGTCTGGGCCTCAGATTTCTGTATACCGGTGTCAGACATAGGAGGCTGGTCACCTACTTGCCTTTTAGATTGACAAATGAACCTGACATTGGCGCATACATACTAAATCATAATTCAACTTATTTCTTTAAAAGAAAGCTTGTATCAAAATATACCAGTCTATTTCGGTTCGTAAAGTTTTGTTTTGCTATTAAAAAAAATCTGGTTTGAATAAACAATTAGATTGATATACAACTTCAACTTTTTCAACAAAATTACACGAAATCTCGCACCCCCTAAAATAAGGCTGATAAGTCGCTAAATATGTAAAACAAGGCGAAAAGTTGTTTAAAGAAAAGAAATGAAATGTACTTAAAACTTTTCGCAATAAAGATAAAGGAACTCTTTCGACCAACGTGTTTTATGAACGACCTATAACCATTACAGCAAAATTGATTTCAATTTTATGGTCTCTGCTTTCCTGAATCCAATCACGGTTATCGCTTGTATGTGCTATTAAAATATAATGAGATTGAAATCTTTAGAAATGACCCAAATTTCTAAACAGTCGTAATTCTATTTTCCATTTAAAAACAACAGAAATTCCATTTAGAAACTGGTAATAAAGCATTGATAACTTATAAATGAATTTAACAACACATATTTAAGATCCCCTCGCTAGGAATAACTGACCAGGTGTTCAGGAAATAGCCTTGAAAATTGTTTCACATCATTTGTGATATAAATAGATTCAATTCAAGTCGTCGTGATATATTAAATTATAGCAGTTGTAAAAATAATATGTACTAATTTCGGATGTGTACTGCGACTTATTAATAGATAAAAGCTGTTAAAGCATAGTTTTTTTTATGTTGTATGAATACAATAAATGACCCCCTAAATGGTACTTCGCAGAAAACTTCCTATGTAACTGTTTCTTTGATCATAAAGATTTTACTATTCCTGTAATTCTTCTGTCCCTCCCTTTCGAAGTTATTAGTTGTCAGTTACATACTCCTTGATTATTTTAGTATTTAGAATATATTTTATCCGATGCTACAGAATTGTCTTGGAAATTATTAAATCTTATCGTGTTTCAGTGCAAAATGTTAAGATATCGGCACAAGCTGACGCCGCCTCAAGCCAAGTTACTTATGGTCTATGGACCCTTGCCAGCCGCCATCGGCAGCATAGTTCACTGGCCTGTCCGCAAGATTGGCTTCAAACAATACAAATTGACTCAAATCTGATATTGTTCATTTGTGTATTAATAACTTATAACATTGATTTCTTTGCAGGTTTTTTTCTAACCCTACATTAGATTTTACTGTATTCTTTAAAGATAACGTAGCTACTATAGGCATGCAAAAAAGCAGCCTTATGTTCACGCAGAAACCATTCTTGAAAGAACTAGTGAAATGAGATTAAGAGCTTATCCGAAAGGTGAGAATTTATACAATTGCATTAGAGGTTACAATTAATTGATAAATAAAAACTTATTAGCTCCCGATTGGATGAATTTATTTATTAACGCTCAATTAACAAATCTTTATAACTCTTTTATTCACTAATTCAACAACAATAAGCGATTATCCGAAAAATACTCTCTTCGGATATTAAACGGTTATAAACATGAGTAATATCTATCTAAATACAGCAAACACTCCAGGGAACTACCATTGATCTTGTGACAACGTCCAATACTATGACATGACATTTTGACAATAACACGATACAAACGTTCCCTATCCCCTCTCACTCCCCCTACCGGTTTATTGTGCTCCAGTTATGACTCCTTTACTTCAATTTAGCTCAATGAATGATTTAAATGATAAAAGGAATTCAAATAACACTACTCCATACGACTGAGTATTGAACATTTAATTTTTTTTTTCTTTTTTGACACAGGCGAAGATCTTGACTTGAGATATACGCCTTAAAATATGGTCTTATTTGCAAGATTTATAGGTTTCACTAAATATGCAACGTATTTTTGTTTTTTCATGAATAATTAAAAAACAAACTTATCTAAACTAATATTACCAAAAGTTTGAATGTTTGGTTAAACGCGAATTATTAAAAATAATTTATTTATAAGTTTTAAACTAAATGCTTATTAGTACGAACAAAATATAACAATAAAAATAGAAATTAAAAAATATCTTAGTAAATTAAAAATATAATCAAGAGTCATAAATATTGGGAAACATCATACAAAAAGGATCAAAAAGCCGAATCTATAAATATGCTCATTAAGAGTAGGTACAGTGAATAAGATACCGATAAATTGGAAGATTTGCTATAAATAAATCTAATTCTTGGTTTTACCTGCGGCCTGGCACACGAAGCCAGGATGTTGTGGGCGTTAAGGTGGGAATATAACATACATATCAGTTCAAATGTCCTACGAATGAAGGATATGATGTTCCTTTGCATAGTTTTACTAGCTGTGCTTCACGGTTTAACCCATTTCCGGTCATAGTATGTTAGCCTTCCTCAATAAATAGACTAAAATTCTCAGTTCAAACATGTTGTTCCTGATTTAACTTCTTATCTTCTTCATAAACAGTAAATCAGTCTAATGACCCTGTTTAAACTGAAGTACACATGTGTCTCTTTCCATCACCGGGTAAATACAATTTGAAAGAAAGAGACGATAATATTCATAGCAGTTCCAGCGAGGCGTACGGTCTTTGCAGTCAAAACACTATAAGAAGAATCCACATGGAATAAACCCACTAAAAGAAATCTTGTTTAGCTTATCTAGATAACCCCATGAAAAATTTTGCATGACGTCACAACCCTGAACGATGGTTTGTTCGGCTCAATAAATTTCTTATGTCTTATCTTTCGTCTCAAGGACTAGCACAGCCCTATTGAAGATGTCACTCAAACATGCGTCTGCTTAATTAAGTGGCGTAATGGAATAATTAAGGCTTTAACGGAATTACAGTGGCATTGACGTGAGAGCATTGCCGATGATCCATAAATATTAAATAGTGCCAGATTCATTTTAAATTGTGTTTGCGATTTGATATACTCAGTATATACCGAATGTTCGACACTTTAACACATTTGTATTTCTTTCTTCTTTATCTTAAGCACGTGGATTGTTATCTAGTTATTATATAAGTCTGTTGTAGGCAACGAGAAATATCCGCTAAAGAAGTATTATATAAAAGTGTATTACTATTCGCGTAAACAAACGTAAATACAAACACATTACAAATACGAACATTTAAATCTCTTAACAGTTGTGTCGATGGACAGAATTTAATATTTATAATAAAATATATCAACTTTCACATCGACATTAATTGTACTTATCAATAATACAATAAATTAATATTATGTAAAGAGCGGATCATTAAAAAACCCTCAACCCTCTACGATTAATTTTTTTGTTATTTATTCCTTGAACTCTGAGGATATAAATTGAAAAAAAATGAAAAATTTAGTTTTATTTTGTACTTAGGTATTTTATTCCGGAAAAGTGAACAGTCTCGAAAAATTGTTAATATATTGGTATGCAGCTACTAAAAGATGGGCTAAGTAAAAAAAAACGTGTGGCACTCGGGGACTGCCGCGGCAAAGCATTTTTTATCAACTTATGCAGTTATAATTATTTATTTATGCAGTATTTGTTTTTCTTTGATATTATTTCAATCTACCACTCTACCAGACTCAGACTAAAACGCCTATATAGTCTGTCTCACTCTAACGCGTACCGGCTGCACCGGCCGCGCTCACGCTCACCTAATACGTCATCGTGTGTAAGGTTTTTTTCGTTACGGAATTTCTTGATTCGGTCGCCGCGCTCAAAGCCCGCGATAAAATCTATGCAATAGCTTAAAAAAATTAAGGCGAAACGAAGTTCGCGGGGGCAGCTAGTATTGTATATATAATTTTTGTATCAGGCCTTTGTTTTATTAATGTTATTAGGTTAGCTTTGATTAGTGAGTAGCTGTAGGAACACTGTTGAGCAAATAAATAAGCTATCTGCAAACTAATTTCAATCATAAATACTTGTCAATATTGACGAACTTGTCAATAATAGTTCATATAATTCAATACTTTATAATCATATTTCATATAGCGACTTGTCATACAACAAAGCTAAGCTACATAAATAACACGAAAACATCTAATTTAATTACAGTTTTGAGTGTTGTTCGTGCGTTCTATTGTTAATTACTTTAACTGAATTAGTGAAGATTATGTTTCAGTAGATTACCTGAGCTTCCCACCGCGGCCTTGTTCTACTTTGTATTACAAACTCTCACTAATTCCATACTATTCACTGATAGTATGTAATTATATTTTTCTTATTATTTCGTATGTAGGTGTTAGGCAATAGACGGTGTATAAACAAACACAAACAAAGATAGAATACTACTAACTTCTACTACTACGAAAACATAGATATACTTGTTTCTTTATTACGATGTTATTTTAATAGATTTGTTACCATTTTTTAAATATAGATAAATATCGCGACATATTTTCTGACAATATATACTGTTTATAAATACATTGTATTAATTAACATAGATGTATAACAGAGCAGTGATGGCCTAGTGGCTTCAGCGTGTGACTGCCATCTCTAAGGTCGTTGGTATGATTTCCGGCTGTGCACAAATGGACTTATATGTGCTCACTTAACATTTGCTCGAACCTTGAAGGAAAACATCGTGAGGAGACCGAGTAAACCTTAGAACCAAAAAGTCGAAGGCTTGTGTCTGGCAGAGGAGGCTGATCACCTACTTGCCTATTAGATTGACAATTTATCATGAAACCGATACAGAAATCTAAGGCCCAACCTAAAAAAAATAAGTTTTTGATTTCGATTTACCCAAACATTTTAAAAAGTACTAATAATCAGGTGTTTGAAATATAATCTTGTATGTTATTACTTTATTTTGTAAATTACTATCTGGTATGACCGTCTGGTATTTAGCTGTTAATATAAGCATAATTTATTGATTACATCCATCGACCATGATGATCAATTTACACAAAAGTGATGTCATTATTTCATTATTCGCATATTATAAACATATAAATAGGTAGCTATTATGAGTAAATAACATTATAGTAAGTCAATACTAACCACTCATAAACTATTGAGAAATCTTGAATATTGTAGGCTGTATGCCAAGCCTATGGAACACGTATTCGAACTTTTAATAAGGTTATTAAATATATAAACATCAATTTAAAACATATCTGCGAAATATGTATGATTCATAAACTGATGGTGTTTATATTATAGGCAAGAGTCGTTTGAGTACCTTGAAATGGGAGTGTATGTGTATGAAATGGTTAATCAATTATTATCAGCGTAAAGCTTAGTGAAAGTTCACACGGCATTAATGTCTTAGTTGGAGGAGTGTGAAGCGGATTTCCTATTCCGAGAATTTCCTAAACATTCAACAAATTCCTTGCATCCACGAGGTTACATACAAGCAGTCAGTTTGACATACTTACATTGCTGATAATCGTGGTGGAATATGGGGCACATTTCTGATCTTCTCTTTGGCAACAAATCAATCGTTTGTGACTCAAATCTGAGTAACAATAATATGTGTGACTGAAGATTTTGTAGTATTTCTCAAACTTATATAAATAGTAAATGTTTGTTTCTTTATATGTCTCTATATGTATGTTTGTTTATAGTATTAAATGTTTTCCAAAACGACTTATGATTTTCAAAAAGGGTTCCCGTTTTAAAACCGTGAAGTCAGCAGGCATTTACTTAAGATCCCAGTTTGAGCCAAAATAAATCCATCAGGAATCCACCGACCCGACCTGTCTTGGGCTTGTATCTGTCTTTTAATTTTACTCCAGGTCTTCCCAGCTTCACAGCCTCTGCAATGATGGTTCGTTCTAATCGAAAGCTTGTCTGTCTATATGTCTTAGATCCGGAGCCTATATACACACACAGCCATTTGGCAGCAACAGGCTTTATTCTACCAAAAAAGATTTCTTAATAAAGTAGGATACGAAACCGTGTACCTCAATAAACATCTCGTCACGTTTACTGTAAATTTAACCACAAGTTTTGAAATAATCCAATTTGAAAACATAATTAAAAAATTATGTACAAATCTTCCATTGCATGTTTCACGCAAAACCTTGACCGATGTCGTCAGAGTAAATGATGATGTCATCGTAAATCTTCATCGTTAAACAGGAAGTCTAAGCTATAAGAAATATAATCGTCTTTTTATCATTGTTTCCATATAAAAGCACGCCAACTATAATTATGTGTTTAACTACTAACAATGTTAATAACAATAAACAAAACAATTACAATCACTCATAGTAGATCGAAATGAATTATTCATTTCTGTTTATGTTTATATTCCTTCCGTGATAAAGAGTTTAGAAGGATTTTAAAAACTTGAATGTATTGTTTTTACTCGGGTAAACATACTATTTCGGAAGGATTGAAAAATAGTTGCGAAGATGAGAGACAAATGGAAGAATTTGGAGGCTTTCACTCCGTCGGAGGTCGTGTACTAATATTAAGTACAATGACATATACTTAATGTAATTTTTATTATAGTACTCGAATGAAGGCTATTTTCAATTATTTATTTTATAATCATATTATACTATAGACTATATATATATAGATATCTATTATAATAACACTGTAACGAAATTCGTTGAACACGGAAAATCTTCAAATAAATATGTAACTTTCGCATTAATTGACAGAAGATGTCAAACATTAATTATTCGATAAAACACATACGGCCGTCTCCATCTTGAATTAAGAATTTTGCTTTACCAACGACTGAACCTTTTAAAATCAAAATTAACAATAAACGTGACTTTTTGTTACAAAAAAATAATTTTGTGTTCGTTTGATAATCTCTTATAAAATGTGTGTCGCGGATATGTTTTTAAATTCTAAATAAAAAAGGGCCGACCTCGCGAAGCTACCGTGGAACCGGTTGTAATAATGAAACAATTTACGAATTCCGAGCCAAGGGTTCGTGCCAGACGAATGACCTCGCCCGCAGCATGGCTCCGTTCATTAACAAGGATATAGCTGTCATTGTGATATCATCGACTATTGTATACTTTATAGCCCATATTTGCTCTGACTTCACCCTGTTTAAAGCAACAAAAATACTACTGTAGTTTCATCTGTACACATTTGTGGAAAACACTTCCATTCACGAATTTGATATGTGATATAATATTTTATTGTAACTTAGTGTTTTTATTAGAATAATACTAGATTGTATATAATGCATGATATGTTAGCGATTAGGGTGTGTGTGGGTTTAGTTTTATGGTAAATGTAATAAGATTACATACAGCAGTGTATTTGAACCAAAACTGCTATTATAATATAGTTTACATAGTACTAGTTGTTTTGTATTGTTCCACGTATAAATCACGGATGAGTTGCGGACTGGTTTCTCACCACACAGAAATGTCCCTAGTATAAGGACCTGCGTCTTTATGATTAACTACCATATAATTGTGTAATTATTTAAATAAATAAAAAATAAAGACACAATTCTGTGCCTACTATTTATAGGCTGGAGACAAATCACCGTTCACAGTCAATTAAAAAGAAATGTTATGTGGCTTTCCATTTGACGTTACAAAAACAATACATTTCGACTTGTGTTTGTGTTACTTCTAAAGTTGAATTATATAAAAAAAATATTATAAAATAGTAGGCTAATGAAATAGTCACGCGATAAACGAATTGTATATTTAGAACTGTAAAATAATTGCGTATATGTCGCCCTATACATGACAAAATACATTTACAAGTGTTTTGTAAAACGTTTGTTGTTTTAGCAAATGTCCATTTGGCAGTCGTATTTAAAAGATGTAAACATTTTAAAAACATAAGACGAATGTTATTGGCTTTTGTTTTTTATTCCCATAATATGAAATATTTATATTATGAATATCAGTGTAAGCCATAAGTTTGATTAGGTCTATCAATTTCTTCATATATCAATCATCATCAAAACAGTTGAGTGCGTTCTTATTTAAAATCGTATTTTGTAAACTCTAGCAAACATCGTAACATGTTTGTCATACAAAATTTAAAATTACTATTGAATATGCAAAGAAAACCTTTCGTTTAGAAAGTTCACACATATTCTTGTTAGTCTACGTGAAAGTACTAAGTAATCATAAGTATTTACTGGATGCGCAAGCGGTTGCAAAGTTCAAACGCATGTCGTAAGCTTCACTTGTTATTGTACATAGGTGCTTCTAAACTATTCCCTTAAGCACTTTTCTACACATACGTTAGTGCACCTAATTACACTGATTGTGAAAAGATTTTCCCCGTTTTAGAAGAATGTTTAACGTTAAAGGCCGGAAACGCACTTGCGAGCCCTCTGACAATGTCCATCTGCCCATTTGGCCACATAAATAAAAAAAATATAAATGTTTTTTTTTTTTACATTATGTGACAGAATTGAATTTGGAACGATTTTCTTTTTTTATAGGACAGGAACCATATGAAATTCTCCCATTCCACCTGCCAAATTTGAATAGCAGGAAACAATAGATTAGCTTATACATATATATATTACCTTTTTATAGTTTTATTTATTTAATTGTTAAATCGTAAGTATTTCGCTGTTTATTTATCAACAATTCTTCAAGATGCACTTTCCCTAAATTATAAATTATATACTTTGTTTAAGTATATAATAGTGTAGAAAAGAACATACTTTTTAAATTTTAAACAGGTAACTATACGTATATAGTCCGTAATAAACTCAGACTGAATTTTTACAATATAATTGTAATATTTTTTTTGTTATCACCTCGGAAGCTTTAATGCCAATAATTACATAACGTTATTTGTATTTTTATATAGACTATCTTTGTATATAAGAATTACTTATAGTCTGTAGAAAAGAAAACGTAAGTGTACCGCGAACTAATATAATTTGTCTTTGCTACAAATATTATATATTGTACTATAATAACGCTGTTAACATAACCTCAAATCCTACGACAGTTCTCTTTCTGCACACTCTCATATTCAAGAGGAATTTGATGATTGATAACGGATAGCAATGCATCAATTTGGAAGAGACTCTTCTGAATATGTTATCACTAGGTCACGTTCTAAATGCCTAGGTGTATTCTGATACCGTTGACGTATCGAGTACCTGTGAAAGATCTTATCAATTGACATATTGACAGGTTACAATCATAAATCTTGATATGAGAAATTATTCTTTGAAAATGTAGTTTTTAACCATAAGCAAGATTCACAACCACCGAAATTCGTGTTTATAAAAAATAATCAATCTCATTGCACCTAAAACTTAACTAAAGTACCTACTCATTTGTCACTTTTTAACACACCGTAAAAACCATTTGTAAGAATGATAGGAAAGAGTTAATAGTTCCTAAGAACGAAAAAATTTGCTGGTTCCACATAGTGGTGGTGCGCGGCAAAAGCTGCCTTAAGAAACGCACAGTTGTGGAACGACGGACGTCGAGGTAATACGGATGGTATTTTGTATTCTGTCTTGACGTGTGATGATGAAAATCAGCTGCAGGTAGTAGTCTGAACAACTCCTCAGAACACTCTCCCCAGTTAATGCGGTAACTTTAGATAAAACTTATCAGAAAATGCTAAAAGATAAGTTTGCCTTCTTACTTGGCAAGATTTATCGACTATTTTTACATAAAAGGTTATTGTTTGATTAACTCGTTCGATTTCTGGCTAAGAGTTGTAGTTATATAGTAGTATATATATGGAGGTTTTATCAACGTCCAACTCATTCCATATTATCCCTAGAGAGTTCAGAAGGAAAACATCAGTCCGTATATGTTTTAATCCCACTATTAATAAACCAAACGCTGACACAAAATGATCTGTAAAAGACAACAATAAAATATGCGATTTTTAATCTTCCCCGAATGTAATCAATTACTGGCGTGTTTCCAACATTAAACCGTATTCTCTGGCACAATAACCCAAAGTAATTCGATCTAAAGAGATTAATTCTAATTTTAAGATCAAGACGCTTTCAATTGTAGGATTTTGTATATCCAGGGCCACATTTCAATTGCGTATAGTTCTACTTTGTATGTCTTTATTTTAGCAGATATAAGAAGTATCTCAAACCCACGCCCTGACCATGAGAGAGCTTGGCGGAAATCTATAGGGACAATCTGTATTGAGATCGCTATTGAATTGCGTAGTAAGCTTGCTTATCAAGGTGCGTGGACGCCGATTGCTACATTTTCAGTACTTCCTATTAGTCTTATAGCCGCGCGAACACAAAGATCTACTTGTCTGACCACTAGACCCGTGGAGACATTACTTGGCAAATTACCTCTAAATCTCTATGGCCTAGAGTTTCGACGTCAATCAACAACAATATAGAATAAACGGGTCATAGTAGGTCACTCCTAATATACAGTATTCGTAAAACTAAATATAAGCTTATTACCACTAAAATGGCTTCCTAATACAATTAACACTATCCACCTCATAATCGCCTTATTGTTTTTGTATCCACGATAAAATTATTATTACTTTCGTATAAGTCGAAAACTCAAGTTTTTTTGAAAATATTAGAGACATGGGAATGGAAATATTTTGTTTAAACACTGAACCTAGTACTAGGTTTATAATACATTTTAAAGACGTATTGAGTGGACTTTAAATTAATCAGAAAAGCCTAGTGCTTTACGTTAGACAATAACTGTTTATTAGCTTAAATAGGCACAGTAGAATTAAATTAAAACTAAAAATACTATACTTTAGCAGATATCATAAACATACAGAACTAAACTAAAGAAGTTGATTTTAAACGTTTTATGTTCGTGTATAGCAAAGAAAATGTATGGCATAAGAAAGCACTCATCGCTCTATCAATCCGTGCAAATATATTAACGTAATATAAATTCCTGCTGGTGTTACCGAATAAGTATTCACGGCCGTACGCTATTCGTAATGCTTTGTGAATCATACATTGGGTCATTTGCTATTTAAGTATTTGAAGCTGAATTACTTTCCAGATATCGATGGCTCATTACTTTTGTATCACTGTATGATGTATGTACGTATTTTTTTATCATTACCACAGTCTTCTTTAAGCTTCCGGAATGAAAAATATTAAACTTCCAAGTAGAATTGTGAATTAAATATATATATTTCCAGGCTCTGTCAATTTAGGCTTGTTACAATTTTAAAATCACAAGTAATCCACTGTATAATCGTGTGATTTTTGATGACAGAGATCTATCTCTCTGCCAAATTTCTTTATCATTAATTCACTTTTTATGGCGTGTCAGTTTGGCGTCAATTAAAAAGGGATAATTTTAATTATATATTATATATAGCAAGCACAAAATACAAAATTATAGAATTTTCCTTTGAAATCTTTGTTCAAATATACTTTCTCTTCAAACATTACGAGAAGCAAACCACGTCTCAGTCTAAACGTCAAAATGCTTATTTGCTAAAATGTTTTGGCCTATTTTAGGCAGACTTTAATATTTATAAAACCTTTTGTTGTTTTTATATTTCTAGTGCTCTTCAAACTAGCAATTTAGATGAATTTCAAAAGCGGAATGTTAACATTTTATAAATCTAAAAATAAATTACCAAGCCACAATGCCGATTCAGATACTTAAATATTTTATTCAAATGTCGCAAAAATATAGGAAAATCAAAACGAGATTAGGTTATGAGGGTCAATTTAGTAATAATTAAAATATTTTAATTATAACTAGAGTGGGGCAGTGTTTAAGATAGCAATCAGAAGAGGAGATTAGTTCCTTAGAGAACTTTTGCAGAGGCTGCTTTGAAACTTATGTGCAGTAAACCAGCTACTTAAACATCTGACCACATGTCTTTTAACTCGTTCTCACTCGTTGTTGATGTATCTTCGTGTACTTCGTATCGTACTTATATTTTTTGCACGTTATCGACCTGACTTCTCATCCCAACTCCTACCTGTGTAACTTTTCATTAAAGCAACAATTGTTTCTTTAGTTCTTGTAAACTAGCATCTTAGACTTAAGATCCACTTTGGTTTGATTAGATAACTAATTGTATTGTTCCCCAAAACACAGGGGCTCCCAGTGTGAGGCTAGTCCTCACATTCCTCGTTACATCAATTTTTCACAACCTCTTTCTGTCATAAATAAAGTTTATTACTATTATGTTGTATATTAGGTTATGATAATAATATATCATACTAGCTGACCCGGCCAACGTTGTATATTATTTTAAGGAAACATTTTTTACTTAAAAAAGGTTGATCGTAGAGGGGTGAAAATTAGGGGTTGTATGTATTTTTGTATGCTGTATCATAAACAAATAAAAACAAAATTTTATTTAGGGTGAACACCCCTTTTCACTTAGGGGTTTGAAAGATACATAGTAGCCGATTCTCAGACTTAGTAAATATTAAATAAAAAATTCATAAGAATCGGTCGAGCCGTTTCGGAGGAGTATGGGAACGAACATGTAACACGAGAATTTTATATATTAGATTATAAATTATTAACATGCAATAAAAGCTGCAATAATTAGGATCCTCAAACAATTACTTTGACTGCCTTTTGAATAGTACTAATTCTTAATCAAGAACTTATTAACACTGAAAAGCTCAAATTAGACATACAATTAGATAAGCTTAAGTAAGGGTAACGATTTGTGAATGGAAGAGACTATTAAGAAACAATTAAGATGTATTAATAGTTATTTCACGCGACGCACCGTGGAGTCGAGACTCATTCATTCAATTATAACTTTCATGACAGTGAAGTAATATCCTAGTGGTTAAAGTTACGTCCTCAGGTCGCGCTTTCGAAACCTGATAACAAATTTTATATACGATAATAGCTATAAAAAGAAAGGTGACCAACTATTTTTTTGTTCAAAAAGAGTACACTTTGTATTTCATATGTGACAAAAAGAAGAAAAACTGATAAAAACTTGATTTTCTTTAAAAAATATTTTTTTTTTTGTAGCTTTTTTTGAGTGTTTTTTTTGCTAAATGAGGATGTTCGTCTAATAATGTAGCCACATCCGAACATAATGTTAATGAAATAATTTTTTTACAGAAAGTTGCACCTTCTCGCTGCTTCAATAATCATTGCCTAGTCAACAGCAGCATTAGTGCCTGGACAACATAAGGAAGTCTAGAGACTTTAAAGCTTTTAAATTTTCATGTGGGATATGTTCTACTATAAAACGCCGAAAGATTTCTACCCATTTTGTTAATTTCTATTTTATCATCTCATATCATACAAAATGTTTTAGAAATACAAATGAGTATAAAATTATACAAATGAGTACTTTCAACGTATTGGAAAAAAAGTAAAGATTTGAAAAGAGTACGGTTTGCGAAAAGAAAGTACAAAACACAGTAAATGAGTATAGTTGGTCACCTTATAAAAAGGTAATATACTGTTAAAACTATTTCTTTGAATTTTAGTTTACGAAATTTTAGCCAAGGTCGGCTTATACACAATCTTTTATTTTAACCAATACGAATATTCATTGTGTGATAAGCGTCCAGAGAGTTCTCATTATGTTCTTGAGTCGCCAAGGTAACGCTTTGTAAGAATGACACTCGACTCGACACCTCTTGTCCGCACTTCTAAGAACCGCAATGTCTAGTCTGACGACATTGTTTGACACCTCTGATTTAACTTTTGAAAAATACTTACGTGGTAAAAAGATCTCCCGACCATTGGAATTTAAATTCTGTGATTAATACTTAATTACTTGTGTAGTGTACTGAAGAATTTCTTGTTTGCTTGAACTGTGAGTAACTCCTGGTTCGAATTGAAATTTATTTATGTGTTCCATTGTCAAGTTATCTAGGAAGGCTACGAGTAGACTATGAATACGCTAGGAGCCAAACTCAAGCGGGTAAAACCTCGGTTCAATATATACTTGTATTTGATAGTTAAAACGAGACATTATATGGTTTATAACGGTGAACCAGTAGGTACTTGTGTTTTTTTAGCATTCAAACGTATAGGCGTTTACATTTCGTATTTCTAATTTATTTAGATATCAGTGACACAAGTGGGTGTTAAAATTTCAAACGTTTACGGATTACGTTAAGAGTCTACTAATTATAGAGTTAACCTCTTTAACATCCCCCATCCTATTTAAACAAACCCAAACTTGAGACTGTCTTATTCCCCGAGCAAATTTACACAGAGTATAAACTGTATTTCTTAAGTGTCTTGTTTTTTACACAATAGATTAGCACGTTAAATGTCTCCTTCACGTTTTGATACAAATTGTTGTATTTACATTTTTTGTGTTCAATTATGTTGTCAAAAAACTTAATGTGTAAAATATATAAATGGGTATTCATGCAATACAATCCTATTCCATAAAAAAGGCTAGCAAAAAAAAGCCAAACAAAAACCCGCAAGCTACTCTTGAGCAATGGCAACACGAGTTTATTATTAAAAGTGAATTCTTCAAGAGCGTGGCACCATTTAATCCAGATGCAATCTATCGCAAATCCGATACAAGTCTTGGATTATTTTCAGCCAACACTTGTTGACTTTTATTTCTACCGAGGCCAAGAACGCTTAGAATTTTAAATTTTCAATAAAACTTCTGGGCGACTTTGTACATATTACATTCCGAATATAGGACAAGTAGTACTTCAAAGTTCTGAGCTAAGTAATTTCAAGCTAACTTGGAAAAAATTGTGGCGAACGTTGGAGTTCGTTACATGTAAAACTTTGCTGCTTTCACAATGGACTTTTATTTTAAATTTATTTAAAGTATTTTCATTAGGAGCAGGTAGATTAAAATTTTAATAAAATACGATGTTATCAAGGTATGGGATTTAATTCTTATAAGGTCTATTTTACCTAAATATATGTATATGTACATATATATAGATGCCTTCGGAGGCTGAAGTTCTCGTACGAACTAATCGACACTTTGATATTTTATTCCGGTAATTTCGACTTCCCATTCTACAATACTGACCGCAGGTTAAACCGGTGAATAAAACATCTATTGTTTTACATAAAAACACACAAAAAAACTTGTGTATTCGCTGGACTTTAATCTTCATCAAAATTTCATCTAGTTTACATAGAAATTTGCATAGGTGTGAATTTCAAAGAACGTCTACAAAGTAGACATTTGGAAGCCCACGGGTATAGACTAACAAAACCTTGTTTCGCTGGCTTTAGAAATAAATGCGATCCGAATATATTATCGAACGCATTACGTACGTTTCGCTGGAGGCATCTCGGGAGTCTGCTATTCAGTTGCACCACACTTTTGCAACTTCATCCACGCTTCAGCTATATTGTATTACAAAACTTCCGAGTTATATCATTTAAATAATCTTTAAACTTACGCCGTTGTTTATTTCCTGTGGCAAGAGTTAAGTACGTTAGTTTAATAACGTGCTTTCAGGAGAAAAATATTATGCTTTCGTTACAGATTTCGAGATATTTGCGTTTGAACGAATGGGTCACGGTCGATTGTGTGACATTCACTCGGTGGGACCTTCTCTGCTTTTGGCGTGCTGGAAGCGTCCTACATCATATCTCATCTAATTTACTCTGAGAACCACCATTTACGCGTCTTGCGCACCCTAAATATTATTGCTTGTGAGACGGATATATTTAGTTGCACACTGGCTGAATTCACAAGAATTGCATTATTTATTATTAGTTATAAAATGGTTTAGGTTTTGTTTTGTTTATATTATGTTTTTAGTTTAATTTTCTATTGTATTAGTGTAAGATTACTGCAAAAAATAGGAAATAAGAAAATAAATCTCATAGGGTAATGCAAAATATTCGCGTTACAATACTTAGAATATGTTAACAGTCTCAGTCAGAATGGTTAACAGTCAAAAAATCAAAGCCTTGTGAATACGGCGAAACAGCTGCAATAACTAAGTTATTCCTTCCAAATGTTGCTTCGGCCTTTTCGATAATTAAACAAATGAAACCAACGGGATTGATTACTCAGATGTTGACAGGTCACGGTGGCTTCTTGTCGTATCTTTACAGGTTCAGGATTAGACAAAGTGCTGCCTGTCCTTGTGGCGATGCAGCTCAAGAGACAGTGTTGCATGTTCTGACCGACTGTCCAATGTATGGATACGACAGGTATAACACTGAGCAAGCTATGGGCATAAAAGTAACGGAGACGAGTTTGAAGGGAATAATGCTCAATGTTAGGTTAAGGGGCATCTTTTCGGGATTTGCTATGAGGGTCATGCAAAAAGTTGTCAAAAGAAATAGGTAGTAGTAGAAATAGTAATATAGGGGTATAGTAATAGAAAGTAAACATTCGGGTTACCAATACCATTTATGTAAGCTTTTTAACACCTCCGACGACTACATAGTCGAGGAATTATCTGGAAAACATTTAATTAAAAAAATACGAGCTGATCTGAATGAGTTCCTGTAAATTATTTAGATTAATCTTCAGTATTTAAAATAAATATTATTAAACTTATGATTATCCAATATTTTATATTGTATTACAAAACGTTAAGCAATAAACCAAGTTTAATCATTAACTGCCCCGTGTATGCTCGATTTTTGACAATTTGGGGTCTTGATACTCCTGTCAATAACAGTTAATTAATTACCGTCCCCTAACTTCGATTAAGGAGATCTTTGTGTTGATCGGAACAGTTTGTTTATACAGATCGAGTTCTCTCCTTTATCAGTTTACCTCATGCTGGTAGAGGAATTTTATGTATTTTTAAAAACAACAAATACTTATCAGCAATACTAATAGTGTTTCTCAACAAAAATACTGCTAATATTGCCAAATGTTTTGATATTAACTTAATTCAACTGAAAAGTTGTCACAAAAAAGATTGTACATAAATTTAAATATTATACTCATAATATTTAAATTTATGTACAATCTTATAATAACTCTATTATAAGCAATTAATTAACACTGTTACCCTAGAGCGATTTTTGTCTGTGGGGGCAGTTAGAGTTGGCATGTCTGGTAAAAATGTATGTCGGACACAGGATAAAAGAAACCTCATACATATTGTATATATTATTATTAATTACTTAAAATGTCACATGGGACACGGTGTAATGGTTGCAGCTCCTTACAAACATTAAGTATAACAAAAAAAATGGCGATTAAAATGAGTGGCGGAGAATTTATGGCCAGTTCTTCTCTCCCGTTCTACGCCCTTGATTTGAGAACTTGCAGTAAATGTAAAATTAGAAGCATTAATATGTATTTCTTTACTGACGAGTCATAAGTGTACATTATGTTACCTATATGATTAAATTATTTTTTTACTTTTTACTTTTGTATATCAATTACGCACGAAGAGCTCACAATGTTGCATAAAAATTTGAAATAACTTTAATATTAAAATGAAATTAAATAAAAAATTGAATATATAATAAATATTAGAATGAAAGAACAAATCTATACCCTATATATATAAAAAAATCTATCAACTCCATCTATATACGGCGGAATACATATCAAACTATTAATAATATTACTAAGCCGTAGATGTTATTTGATATTCTATAAGATACACTTGTCTTCCATATCATTTGGTTTAAGAAAGTTTTAAGAAATAGTTGTCGTTCGCGGCGTATTATATTCTTTCAATTCGATTTACAGAAGTTTTCAGGAAAAATGAACTTTTACCAATGAATTTTTATCAAAAAAATACTATTATTAGTATGCCAAAGGACTTTAGAAAATGTTTATAATTTAACTAAAAAAAGACAATTAATAGGAACAAAAAAACCCTAATAACGACACTAATTAAGCGATGACAGGATGATGCCCCGACGCCATGACATGATGACTAACTCTCAAAATGTTCGTTAAATTGACGGACGAGTTAAAGAAATTGCCTAACGTTTTGAAACCAGCGGGAACCAAATGGTTTATTTGGGTATATTTGATTTGTCAGTCCACTTTAATCGATGACAAAATGCGGCATTCATACGGGACGCGCCCGGATCCGGTTTTAAAACATTGATATACTATTTTTATTAGTCTTGGTTTAGCTATTTTTAATTCGGTCCGTCTAAAGATGATGAAATCTCTATTTGATTGGTATTCGAAGTGTCTACGCGTGTTTAACTATAAAACTGTCGTTGAGCAAAGAAATAAAGTGGTTTTAATAGTGAGGTTTCGATGCTATTTATATACATTTTTTTAAGTGTTGGATTATGTAATATATCATTATTATGTACGCGTATATAACGTCTTTAACTATATTAGACATAGACATAGACGTTACATTTATTACTAACAAAAAAACACACACATAATAACAATAATCAAAGACAAAAATAAAAAATAAAATGAGATATCAAAAAAAATCTCTTTCGGTTCGTTTCAAGTGTGTAATGTTTGTGTGTTGTGGTTGTAATTGGCCCTGACTCAGCATTATGCTAAAGAGGAGACTGTTCCACAGCACAGGTCATTCTGCCAGAGACCACAGCAGCTAGTTTGCCTCAGTCGCAAAAAAATAAAGAAAAGGAATGTAATAATACTTAGTAGAAAAAAAAATTATATTAGTAAAAGTAGTATTAAGTGTTCTTCTTACAATACTTTATCTAGAATAATCAAATATTCTTATAATATAATATTTAAGTGCTTGAATGCACCTAAATTAAATCTTTATCGGATTGGCCAAGTTTTACTTCCGGGGCGTAGCACAGTGAACCCAGGTATACACTAAAAAATAAATGAGGATTATAATATCTAAAAAAGTAGAAACTCGATACCTTTGTGTTATTGTATCGCAAGTATCATCCTATTATTTAGATATTATGAAATTATACTACAAAATGTTTAATGTGGAAACTTCCAAAATCACGCAAATTACCTACGTCCTTGAAACATTCCATTTCGAAGTACAAAAATGTTCGTAACATTTCGTCATCTGGCAATTAACATCCCTGACTTTTGACCTCGCGAAGAGAATGGTTGTTGAATTGTATTCAACTGTTATTTCATAATTTATTAGTGTATAATCTATTGTGTTTCTTTCATCTAATCTAAAATATTTCGTCTAAATTGTATCAAAAACAAAGTGGTTTTTAATGCACTTCTATTTCAATTTTTTTTAATGTTACAGGAGGCAAACGGGCAGGAGGCTCACCTGATGTTAAGTGGTACTGCCGCCCATGGACACTCAATGCCAGAGGGCTCGCGTGTGCGTTGCCGGCCTTTTAAGAATTGGTACGCTCTTTTCTTCCCTAAGTCGAATTGGTTCCAAAATGTGGTGGTGCGCGGCAAAAACTGCCTTTAAAAACGCTCAGTTTCGGAACGACGGACGTCGATGTGATACGGGTGAAATTTCCGTCCGATGATGAAACTCATCTGTAGGCTATTATATATATATATAGGTAATAAAATAGTCATTTTTCATATGGTTATTATTTGGCTATGGTGGTACGACAGATCGCAATTGGTAGTATAAAAAAAAAATATATATATATATATATATAATAGAAACCAAAGAAAAAAAAACCAAATTTCATCAAGCTAAAACAAAACGTTTTAATTTCCCACATTTAAAATCTCGTCCTTGGGTAAAAATACCCTAATTTAATGCACTAGTGTCCCCGCGGCGTCGCCCGCATCTGAACCTCATAAATATTCAGTCCTGGTTTTTAGTAAGTGGATCGTATGAGAGGTCAACCCACCTCATTAATTGCAGTCTGGATGGAAATGGATTTAAAACTGAGCTTGATGTATTACAGAAAACTTTCATGAGTAGACGTGAAGTCTTAAGACGTTATGTATTAGACGTATAATGGCCTTTATTAAAAGGAATATCTAACTAAATAAATAGTTTGATTCTCGAGGTATGTAAGACAAATTGTGTAAGCTTTCTTTGACGCCTAAGCACCGGTGCACTACATCCCCCAAACCTCAGTGGCGCTTGTTAGGTCTGGACCTCAGATTTCTGTTACTGTTTCATCATCATTTGTCAATCAAATAGGCAAGTAGGTGATCAACCTCCTGTGCCTGTCACAAGCCATCGTCTTGGTTATAAGGCAACTCGGTTTCCTCGCGATGTCTTCCTTCATCGTTCGAGCGAATGTTAAATGCGCACATAGAAAGTCCATTGGAGCACAGTCGGAGATCGAACCTACGACCTCAGGGATGGGATTCGCACGCTAAAGGCACTAGGCCAACACTGCATATGCACGAGTATAATCATTTACTAGAAAGCTAAGACCTCAGTAATATTTCTCCTATCTTTTCCATCCACGTATATTACAATAAAAATAAACTTCCCAAAGTTAACTCGGCTATCTCGATGGTTTAAGGGATACTAAAAGTTATAAGATATAAAAGAGCGTTTTAAAAATGTTCAGGTATTTCCAATGAAAAATCAATTTACTTAGCGATGTTTACTCACGCCGCACGCAATTATTGGAGTCAACATTTATTTAACGAGACCTGAGACCGCAGCTCTTTTAGTTTTATTCAATAGGTTTTTATTTCAAGGAAAAAAAATTCTTACTTTTATCCGTGACAATGACTTATTTTAAATATTACTGTCATGTAATTACCTATAATATTGTTATGAGATTACCCAGACGACTAAGCAAGCGTTTCTAAAAATGTAAGGTTTACGTATCTTAAATGGCGTTCTGGCAACACTTTTTTAAATAGAACAGGGGTCAAACCGGCAGGAGGCTCACCTGATGTTAAGTGATACCACCCAAGGTCAATCAATGGCAGAGGGCTCGCAAGTGCGTTGCCGGCCTTTTAAGAATTGGCTCTTTTCTTGAAAGACCCTAAGTCGAATTGGTTCGGAAATACTTGGTTCCACATAGTGGTAGGGCGCGGGAAAAACTGCCTTAAAAACACTCAGTTGTGGAACGACGGACGGAGGTTTTGTAAGTTTCTTATTATTTGAAATCTTCGATATAAAATGTCTGTCTGACTGCCCATTCGGCTAGCATTGCCATGAGACCTACAAGAAGCGTGACGTCCCGCTTTTAGGGTCGTGAAGAATGCGACCCGCAAAGCATTAAGGCAGGACGTAAAGTGTCCCGCTTTTGACACTCCAATCCGACAGCTCTACGTGCAAAGCTTATCAAACTATAATATCTGTTTTATTTAACTGCGAATAACCATATCTTAGCTTAATTAATGAAAGGTAACGCAATATGCACTTTATGCTAAAAAATCCTTACGAAACACGCCATCTAACACCTGTCGTGTTTAATATGTGTTACTTTATTAAAATAAAAGGTCATATGTTAAGATTAATAGAATATTCGAGTTAAACAATTTTAATCGTATTTTTCTAAAGCAAAGTTTGCGTATATTTTTGTTCGAGATCTGATATAATACCTATTCGCAAGAGATCTCATTCGATACGTAGCTTTGATAAGAGCGGCCTTGATCGAGGAAATGCATTCTGTGAGGTTTTATTTTACTCAACTGCACGAGACGGTGTTGTATTATAAGTATGAAGAATGAGTTTTAGTTGGCAATTTTGTTTAAATTTTTAATTGAATATTTTATAGCAAACTATTTCAATTTTTAATCAAAATTTTTAAGTCAGTTAAAACTAAGGCCACAAATTAATACAATACGTATATAAATATTTATTATAGACATAATATATAATAAAATATATATAGGTCAATAAAATTATTGTAAGATAATGTTCTACGTTACACTACACCTTTCACTTCAGTAACTTCGACGTGGAATAGTAAAAGGCATTTTTATATCTTGTAAATCCTCAATGTCGCATCTATTCTGCGTCTGTATCATTTATCACTTTTAACATTTCTTCTTCTAGTCCTACAAACTTGGAGCAATTACTGTCTCACCCGGAGTTTTGTTTATAAGCTTGGTAAACACTCAGGGTTTGCATGAACACAAATATAAATAATTCATTTGTGAAAACGATTCCGGTTTGGTTTCACATAAAAGTATAATTCTGGTAGATAGTTCCGGTGACTTGTGCTTTCCTCGCTCAACGAATAAGTATCGCGATACAGCGAGGAAATGCTGCCAGCATTAAAGGTACACTGCCACCGGGACCAAACTTTTTAAATTTGTTTTAACTTTCTATTTAAATACAATTATAATTATTATTTTTACGTATTATATAGGTTAATAATATTGTGTCTTGGAAATAAATAATTACGTTTATTTCTCAATATATTCAAGACAGTTCACTGACCTCATTACCATCAATATAGTATATTACCTTGGCTTACGTCTGGTTACGTCAACGGTCGAAACGCGAACCTGTTTTCGTTTACAAGAAGATACATTAGAATTTAACTTAGCTCATCTCGTAAACTACGAAGTTAAAATGTTCGTTCTGCATCTTTACAGTACTTATTTAAACTTAAGTTAGCGTATAACTTGCAATAAGTTAAACATTGTAGACGTAGAAAGTCTTACTGGTAATCTTTTTTACCTGGAACAAAAAGCTATAAGAAAATGAGCGAAATATATCAAGTACAGCTTTGCGATTCTGCATTCTGATAAACAATAAACTACAAGCTCCCTCCTTATCAGAATGCCAAATCATAAAATGACTGCTTCACGACTGATTTGAGCGCGAACGCCGCTGCGAAAACTGCTGTGTGAGTTCGAAAAGTGAGTTACAGAATCGCAAGGCTGTATTTTGACTTTAAAAAGAGGATGTTCAGATTTTGTCGAAATGTCTTATATATATAGTATAGCAGATTTGGCTTTGGATTATTTGTAACCATATACTTCTGGTATGGGGTGGACACATCGAGGGAGCTCTTTAACTTGAGTGATTGCCCCCCTACACTTATAAGGACCTTTTTTTATTGGGTTAGGAAAAATAATTTTCTGAAATTGAACCGAATTAAATTTATAATACCATGGTTATATATCTTTATTGTAAAAATCTCTTCTCATAACCACTCACAAATCAATTACTCGCAAATTAAATGGCGTATTTAGTACAATTAGTCCATATTTCTCCATTATGGACGAATCATAATGAAAGTAGAACACTGTTCTAGTTATTTGTGAGCATTTTATTACTTCGGTTTTATTTAGTTTTACGTAGTGAAAAAATGCGGCAAACTCGAAACGTAAAATAGAGTGCAAAATCTTGTTCACTGAAGTAAACTTAAGTAAAAAAAATTAACTAACTGCACCCGCTCCAAATCAACAGATTGAAAAGTTAAACCTCTTCCAACTGCTTGGCACTCAGTTCGGAACTACAACCAAAATCGAATTGAAGATTGCAAAATATACTTTATCTTTTGATTAAACACCTGCAGCCTCCATGTTTTACAGGTTATATTAATTAGGTTAATGTAAGTGATATGTGTATAACTTATTTCAGGTTCGTTTTTGAAGTGAAACTTCTTAAGGCACATGAGGGTAATTTTTTTTAAAAACGTCACGAAGATTACAGCGTTTTTGTCGAAGAAAAGGGAGAAAGCGATTGAGACCGATTGAGAGAGAGTGAGAGGGGTGAATTACCTTATAGAAATTCTATTTTTAAAATTAAAATTTCGTAAATTTCGTTTATTAGTATTTTATATTTTATGCAAAATAATTTATTGAAATCTCAAATGACGGATTGTAAATTAAAATGTCAAGTGTTTTTATTATCGAAGAAATAAATTTAAAAAATTAATTGTTTTATTTGTATTAATTTTCGACACTTAATATTTTAATTAAAAATTCATTAAATTCCTAACATATCTCCCTCTAAGTCTCGGAAATCTAAAGTTTTAGATTTGTATAAATATGAACAAGAGTTAAAAATTACTTTACTTTCCATAGAAGTTTCACTTGATATGTGTACTTGGTACGCACGCACTTTTCTTTTGTTTTTGTTAGGTTAGTTTAAAATCTTAACTAAGTAGGGATATTCTCTAGCCGGACTAAGGCTCTTTAGTACATTCCCTCACTACATTTTTAGAAGGCCTTAGCTTAAATCACATTTTTTGATATTCATCATAGAGCAAAGAATAAAATGTCTCTCGACTAGAATTAACCTACCTATGTTTGACTTTTACTGAATACGAATTTATCTTGCGACACCTGATCCACGTTTAGAGAAAATTGTTTACAAAAATTGGCTCGGCTTAATACAAGAACTGTTGAATCTATTAGGTTTATTTACGCATTTACGTTCTTTTCTTTGGTTACTTTCATATTTTTTTCTCAAAAGGTGTTTTCGGACATACAATTAAATACAAATAAATATCTAATTCGATACAAATAAATAAATATCTAATTCGATAGAGCAAGGCGACATACTTTGCCGATGTTTTAACGATCCGTTATCTCCTACTGCCTTGCGATTCTGTAACTCACTTTTCGAACTCACACAGCGGTTTTCGCAACGGCGAGCGCGACCGCCGCTGTGAAATTCGCTGTGTGAGCTCGAAAAGTGAGTTACAGAATCGCAAGGCTGGTATTTCAGTTGTATTTAAAATGGTTAATTGTATTAATAATTTGAGTTAATTGTATCAAACTTATTTTAATTTAATCAAGATTTTACTAGTTACTACGTAGTACAGTCACAAACAGACACTACAGTACAAAAACTAACCTTGAAATAGTCTCACCTTGAATTACGTGATTTTTATAGGTACACATTTAAACGTATTCTAATTAGCATAGCATTAGCGAATTGCAAATGTGTGGATGTTTAGCTTAGAAACGTCCAAGTTTTGCGATAAATTTTTTTCTTTGTTTTATCGTGTTAAATTTAAATGTTAGCTGTGACTCTTATGAAGTTGTTTAAGCTCCATCTGGTGGCAGAATTACAGCGTGTATCAATATTATTTAGAAATGGAATCCAAAACCTCCAAATTAAATAGTTGATAATGACATTTAATACAGACTAACAGTGATCAATAATAGTAAACAAAAACATACAAAACCTCCAAATTTCATTGAGCTAAAATTATTACCAACATGATATATATAAATTTAATTAAAAGAAGTACCTGTTAAAAGTGCATTTTCATTTAATAAACTTATTAATTTACCGCAATCCCATAATAGGTCAAAGTCCTATTAATATTCCATTTGAAGTACCATTCAATCGGCTATATTATTTGCTCCACATACTTCTATATGTTTCTCCACAAACCATTGTTTCCGCTCGAACATCGTTACCGCAGTAGAAATGCACTTTCAACAATATTTTATCGCATTTTATAACGAACACACGACTTTATGTCGCAAACTCTACTTTAATATATTTCTATTAACTCGACGTTATATCCTAGTCTTATTCACAAAAAATTAATCAGTTTTTCTACACTCTTCTAACAAAAAGAATCTTTCATCTCTGCTGTCAAATTGTTTATTTAAGATAATATAATTATTATTATAAGGTTTTGGGAGCGTTCAAGTATTACGTAACGAATTTTGGGATGGGGATTGTATACCTTTTGTAAAACGTTACGATGCGGGGCGGGGATTGAATTACGCGTTATTGTTAATATTATTTTCGACTTTTCACTACTATACACCACAGAATTGTAACTTTTAGGTATAAAGAGTCACTGGGTGGTCACGAAACATTTTACTATTGGGTACAGAAAAACGTTACGGCGCGTTACATGGGGGGGGAACAATAATCTCCAAAAATTGCTTGACGTAATACTTGAACGCTCCCATTCCCGTTTGATTATTATTATTATTTTTTGCAGTGATAATAATACAATTTTCATTATATTTTTTATGATGGTATATATATACACTTGTTTAATATATACATATCTATATATATATATTAAACAAATGTTCCCGGCATGTCGATCTGTTATGTGTCGCAGTGTTCACGTCTGTTGATGCGCAGGAGGATTTCAGTAGATCATGCGCAAACTCTACCCAACCACGCAAATCCTACGCTACGTGGACACAACATTTTTTATATATACAATAATATCATAATCGAAACCAATAGCGTCTTACTTTGATGTTCTTTTGTGTATAATAGCATAGGGGGGCACACGAGCCTACGGGACACCCAAAAAGGGCATTCACCGCAGCCCATTGACACCCATTTAGTCGGTGCGGCATTTAATTATACACCTGCGTTTACGCAGATACGTAACTTTTTGATTTAACCAGCATTAAATAAATATTTGACCCATATAAATAGTCAGTGAATGGATAGGACTAAGACAGTTCAACTAACATACTCGCTTACGGATCGCCAGCGGCCGGATGTTAGATATATACCTATATATATTATTCGTATTCGCTACAAATTGTACTTCTTTTATTAAATACATTTGTCCGTATTTCGCAAGTTCCTGTAACAATATCTGAACTTATAGGTGCCTTTTAAGCTAATGTCAATCCCTTGTGTTCTTGAAACAAAAATATGTCAACTTTGCTAAACACGTAGTATAAATAATAATCAGCTATTTCCTAACAGCGGAGCTAAACATTCCTTATAACGAACACGTGGTAGGTGGCATCCTGTTACTGAATAGCGGATATAGTATAGACGTCGACTCATAATATATTAACTTCTCTTGTATGCTGATATATTATTACATACAAAGCCAGTATATATACTGGCTTATATATATATATATACTAATCTTACATTTGGCTGTAAGAATGGCGTAATTAATAAGCTCAAATCCCATCGAATAAATTTAAAGATTGCAGCTCTAATAATATATGTGTATATTTTTAATAAGAAAATTTAACAAATCTTTCCTAATTACAGGTACCCACTAACCTGGTTAAAGTACCCTCCGGGTGGTAAAATTTCTGACGACGGACGAAATCATAGATCGGGTCGGGTCACACATGTGATTCGACTGATGCTGACCAATAACAATCAACAATACGCCATCGGTCATCTATCCTCTCACATCATCAGATCATGGTGCGATCAATAAAGATTCGCAATGTCGCAGCCTAAATTTAATCTATAAAAAATTGTTAGGATACCACTAAGAATACTTCTGCTGCATGAACAAAGTATATTTCTCTGTAGTGTATGAAATCGTAAGAATTAAACAGATTGGCTGCAAAATTTTGTTAGTTATCGAAATATACTTAATATAAATAGATAAATAAGAGCTAGAACGCATGCGCAATAACTACAGTTATATTTACCTGTACTGTTAGCATTTATTTTACCTATGAATATATTTAACTTCAAAGGTGGAGATCCATATTTGATGCAATTTATTGTATTACTGCATAGGTTTAATTAAAAATAAAATTATAATACAGGTGCTCGTAATTGGAACGTTTTAAATTCTTATTAGGTGCATAAATAATACATGTGCATTCTCTATATCAAAAACATTGATATATCATATATCCAACGATGACGTAATTTGTAGACAGGCCCCATGCAACTGGTTTCTTACAATAAAGTAAAAAACACGAGTCGACCCCAACACGCGTCGGCAAGGCATTAACGACTTAAGCAAAGAAAAAACTTTTCATATCATATACCTGCTCAATGTGATATACAAATATAGTCCACAAACCTTATAAAAGAAGAGTGCGCGCGCAGGTAGACACAAGAATTCCACAGGTGAACCTTATTGTTGAATAAATCCAAAAGGCAAGTTAACTCCAAGAAAAACCACACAAATTGTACACTTGTTAAACTATTAAACACACTTAATTCACAACACAGGATTTGTTTTCAAAGTTACGAATTATTTCCGTCGAACCGACTGCGCATGCCCAACAAACTTCAAATATTTTGTTAATAAACACTTTTTGGCGGCACTGCACTCCTTTACGTTAGTTTGTATGCAAAATTCTTATAAGTTTGACTGTATCAAGTATATCTTTTACTCATCTGAAACGACCGTTTCAGCAAAAACAATATGCAACAAGTTGCCGTTCCCACGAGTGTTTTGTTGACTTAATATTCTTTTAAATATCAAAATTGTTGGGTCTTTTGACCGGCTCTACCTGTGTCTAATTGAAGGTCGTGTTAAACTGTTGAAAACTCCAAAAACCGGTAAGATTTCGCACGTGACACAGTCAAAATAAAACACCGGTAAACACAGACACTGGGAACACTCAATAAGGATGAAATCCGTGTGGAGGCTAGAGGTCTAAGCGACAAATTAAACGAATAGAAAAGAAAATAAACGAAGACTAAAGTCGGCGTCTGGTTAGCCGCGCGTCCGTCACTCCTGCTGAGCGGTGTACTAAACGCGAGAGGCCGCACGCCGTCGCCCGCCACCCGCGCCCGTGCCCCTCGCCCTGCGACCCTCGCCCAGAATCCACTTAAAGTGAAAAAAATTAAGAAATAATTGGTAAATATCATGATGATGTTTACTCTGTTTGAACTCGTCTTTTCTGTGCGTCAAATAAAGTTTTTGTACTTAAAAATAAGTAGTTTTGATCATTCGGTATCTGTTGCCGCCATGCCGCATGTCAGCCTCTTTTTTTAACGTTACAAATTCCCATCAATGTTTCCATAAAAAAATATTTTTTTCATGTGTAAATATAACAAATAAACTGAATAGAGCAAAAATCCTATCAAATTATAATTATTTCGTAATTTGGTTTTCACTAAAAAATGTGAAAAGATTACTTTAACATTTTATGAAATTTTAATGAGTGGTACCAATTAAGTTACAACGTAGATGTACAGAATATAAAGCCTAAATGTAGGTAATTTATTTTTAATACTCGTATAATAAGTGGCCATTAACTAAAAATAGTTCACTTCAAAAGCAGATATTCAATTATGGCAACACATGTTAGGGTGAGGGCTTGTAATTGTCTGTCTGGGATTGTTGAATTGATTTCTGTCATAGTAATTAATTAATTATTTACCATTATCAAAAATTTAATAACACCTTCAAGGCTTCGTGGTGATTGACACTTCGATTTCCGGAAAAATTATAAATATTTACACGACGACGAAGTCAATTTTAAATACATTTTTTTAATAGGATTCGTAAGTTGTAAATTATAATGTTTTAATGCCATTTTTTTTTTGAGTGTATGGCCTGGTATCTATTTTAATGGAATAATATGTGAAACGTTCGCGCACATAATAATGTGTCAATGCATAGACGACAAATTCAAAACGCCACAGATCAAATATAATTTTATTATAGTTATGGTTATTATTCAAAAATTCATTATTTACAGTTTTGTTCTAACATAATACGTTATTTTAAAGGTTTTATGAACAGTTTTATTTAAATTGATTTTGCATTGAATTAAACTGTTTTTTTTTCTCAATAAATATTTTAGTTGAAATTGATAATAGTAAAAGTCTGCAATAAAATGTTAATTTTGTTTGAACAAGGCAGTAATGATATTATATTCCTTTAAAAAACGATACATGACGCGAATATTTCGTCGATTGAAAAAAATCCAAGGCCATTATGACGTTTCAGTGAGCCATCACAACAAAGACTGGTAAATCAAGATACAACATTAATAATTGTTACGCATTTAAAATTGCAGTATGTGTTTGAATATACAAACAAAACATGAATTACCCAAGGACAGACACATGGAAATAACTCTAAGACAGTTCTCTTAAATATGAAGCGATTACTATGTAAGTTAAGTGTAAGTTGAACTTGGCCAAAGTAACTCCTGCCCAAGTTGGTTTTTGTAAAGACTTAAACGCACCAATAATTTAGCCGTTTCGGATTGGAGGAAAAAGGTTATTCCAGCATTTTGTCGCGCTATAGTTATAACTTCACTCAAAGTACACTTTCTGGGTGTCAGAATCGAGATAAACGTGTATTCTACTTATTGAAGTGAAACTGCTTTAGGTGCATGTGGGTAAATTTTTACGAAAACGTCACGAAGATGTGCAGCGTTTTTGTCGAAGAAAAGGGATAGAGCGATTGAGACCGATTGAGAGAGAGTAATAAGGGCGAATTACCTTATAGAAATTCCATTTTTTAAATTAAAATTTCGTAAAGAGAATTTATGTAAGTGAGATGAAAAGCATTTCAAGCACATAGGATGGTCTTTGACACAGTGCATTGCAATATAACACACACACTTCTAAGGGACCCCAATCATACTCCCAAGCAGGCGCTTGATTGGAACCCGCAAGGAAAGCGAAAGCGGGGCCGTCCCAAGCAAACCTGGCGCCGTACAGTTGCAGACGAGGCAAAGAGAGCCGGAAAGACTTGGAGCGAGGTAAAATACGAGGCTCAAGCGATGGAGACTCACTGTGGATGCCCTCTGTCCCATTCAGCCCTTATCACTTATGGGGTTGAAAGATAGGCGATTCTCAGACTTACTGAATATGCATAAAAAAATTCATAAGAATCGGTCGAGCAGTTTCGGAGGAGTATGGGAACGAACATTGTGACACGAGAATTTTATGAATTAGAGATAAAATTAATTAGTATAAATAACTTTGGGTGGTCCGAGTCACCTATGTAAACGAGGAGCAAATACGTGTAAAAAGTCACAATAGGCCAGTAAAAAAGCAGGTAGAGACCTTTTGATAACTTTATTCCTTTGAAAAGCAAATTAAAAAACCAACAGAGACCTTGACTTTGTATAATCTTTTAAAATATATAAAGAAATCTTTTTGAGTTTGAAAATATTCCATACATCTTAAAGACCTTATAACAGGAAAAAACAACAATATGTTTTTAAAAACATCTTTATGTAGACTAAATGTTTATTTATTTTGTACCTTTTTTGTTTTGATCTCATTGGCATATGCACAATTTTTTCTGCTACTATATCTATAGTAGATATTTTGTATTAAGAAGGAATATGAATTTCCATGTTTTATTTGCATTTAGTTATCTGAATTGCTTTGATACCCTGCATGTACGGAGAGTTATGTGGGATTCAGTTACTGTAGCCTACCTATTGAAACACTACGGTATCATCTCTATGCTCTTGGAAAAAGCTGGGTAACAACGAGGTATTACCACTGCACCCAATCCAGCGACTGTTGCATCTTACGCTGAATCACCTGGAATAGTGTTCCCGACGATAACTGCGCGGTAAGGCTGTTTTTGTTTTAGCGCATAGTGTCGCCCAGCGTGACTAAGTTACCGAAGCAAAAGAAATCCAAACCCTAAAGCGCGAGCCCATAAGATTGTTACTTTCCAAGCGATAATTTGCTCAATAAATGAATTTCTCTTCCAAAGGACTGTCCTATTTAATAAAAAAGAAAAAGGACAGACTTTTTTTAAGGCTTGGTGACAATGGTCTAAAACACAGGTTCGAAAATACTTATTGGCAACAGAATCTCTTCTGTTTTATTTACTTTAAGAGTGTTGCAACCAACAGGAATAAAGTAGGGTAGAATAGAATGGATATTGCCCCCTTTAGATTTAAATAATACATTTATTTAAGGTTTTTTTATCATTTTAATTGATAATTATAAATCTGGCCCGAAGTTTCACCGTATGAAGTGTATTGACTCTTTAAAATTGTTGGACATTCTTATGTAAACTTGAAAAATGAACGTGTTTTTAATTGTATTTAGTCATTAAGCCTGTGATTTTCTGATTATGTGTACCAAACCTTATATAGTATATCTTTTGAATTTTCTCCATACAAACGTTGTGTAAAAAAAAACATGGCGATTAAAAAGAGTGGCGGAGGGGGTTACAGCGCTTCTGATATAGTATGGGATATATCGTTTATATAAATTTACTGCTGTACATCGAATTCACATTTTCATATTTCTTCAGAGCGAATTCTGAGATATACATCCCATGGGAACCATAAATAGGATTTCGATCTCCTCATTAAATATGACCCATGAAATGGTGTTGTATTTCAGTTCTCAGTTTGTTGACACAAATTTTTTTACTGAATTAATTGATATCGAGAATGCTTTTTAAATATATAATGCATGAGTAAGAGTCTTTCCTCCAACTTTGATTTTGTTCTCTTTGGAGTAGAGTGCCGTGAGATTTGAGTGTTCAAGTGCACAGGCGCTAATTCAAGATTTAAGTTGGCGCCGGGTAGATAGTGCCGGTGACCCCAAAGTTGGTGCTTTTCCCGTTCAACGCATTAGTATCGCAATACAGTGGGGAAATTGCTGCCAGCATAAAACGTACACTGCCACAGAGACCAAACTATTGAATTGTTCATTCTGTATATTTGTGTGTTGGAAATAAATAATGAATTACTAGTTTACTATTTATTGCCATATCAGGAATACAAATTTACAAAAATAAGGATTCAATGAAATTATTTTTTTTTGAGAATTGGTACGCTCTGTTTTTGAAGGAATATATATATTATATTAAGTAAACTGGTGTATTAAAATAAATTACTTAGTAAAGAAGCCTTGGGGGGCCGTCTTTCCACATCTGAGCTTTTTAAAAGCACTTTTTGCCACGCACTAACTAGCTGCCGACTAAAGTATTTCCGAACCATTACTTGGGGAAGTAATTTTACAGCAAGAAAAGAGTGTACGAATTCCTAAAAAGAAGCCAACACATGTACGAGTCCTCTCGCAAAGTAAATGTGTAAGTAAAAAAATAGAGCACCGCTGGACAGAATCTTGTGGACAGATAATTCCCCCTGCTCTGCTAACCGGAACGCTCATACATGAGCTACCACAATAATCAAATGACTTTGCGTTTATGTCCATTATTATTATCTATTATTAAAGCTTTATTAATCCATACAACAGTGCAGAGCAGTTGGGCAGTGTTGGCCTAGTGGCTTCAGCGTGCGACTCTCATACCTGAGGTCGTAGGTTCAATCCTCGACTGTACATTAATAGACTTTCTTTCAATGTGCCCATTTAACATTTGCTCGAACGGTGAAGGAAAACATCGTGAGGAAACCGACATGTCTTAGACTCAAAATGTCGACGGCGTGTGTCAGGCACAGAAGACTGATCACCTACTTGCCTATTACCAAATGATCATGAAACAGATACAGAAATCTGAGGCACAGACCTAAAAAGTGTAGCGCCCTTGATTATTATTATTAGATATAAGACAGCACTGAACTGATTTTTATTTTTTTATTACATTATTTCTGAATGGTAGAGACAATAATGTTTATTTATTTTTTAGCGTGGCTAACTACATGTGGCAACAGCCAGCAAAAACAGCAGAACGACGCTAGCTAAGACACACTTGCAGATTATAAAACCTCCGTGATAATTGTTTTTAGAAAGCATTAATACAATTTCTCTTATTTACGGCAGACAATATGTATTGTTTATAGAAATTCTCAATACCGTTCAATGCATGAATACGTTTCACAGCGTTCACACCGTCTTTGTTTTCGACGTGTTGAATAAAACATCACGTCATGTATCCCTGGCTTTTATTGAAGCGACCGGTCTACCATGAGCTCCGAAAACACCCCAAAATCTAAATACGCATATGCAATATATCGTTCACTATGGGTCTTGCTTGATTGGAAAAATACCACTTAAGAAACAGGTGTTGAGAATAGATGAAGGAATTTGTTGGACTGTTCCAATGCAAATCAATTTTAGTGCGTAGATTTGAATTTATCGGATTTCGTTCGTGATATTTACAAATATACAGAGGTTATTGTCTCAGCTGCGTTAAATTATGATGGAAGGGAAGTCTGGTAGATATCTCAATCAAGTAATAGACAATTTCTATTTATTTCATATAATTTAATTACATATTTTGGAAACTTATTATTTATATTAACCAGCCTTACAAAAATAACAGACATCGTAACACTATAAGTCAAAGAGTCTTATTTGGAATGGCCCAGAGGGAAGAAAAAAGAGATGATGCCCACCAGAAGCCTGATACTATTTTTGGCTATTTTTTATTTTTTTCTACTAAGCTACTTTTATTTAAAATAAGCTAATATGTTTTAAATTGTTTTATATTCATGTATTAAACTAACACACTGTGAAAGTAATAAATGTTATTTGCAATAGAAATTTTGAAATGAAACTTCTTTAGGCGCATGAGGGTAAATTTTTTAAAAAACGCCACGATTATATGCAGCGTTTTTGTCGAAGAAAAGGGAGAGAGTGATTGAGATCAATTGAGAGAGAGAATGAGAAGGGTGAATTATCCTACAGAAATTCTATTTTTAAACTTAAAATTTCATAAAGAGAATTTACGAAATATTAGTATTTTATGCAAAATAATTTATTGAAATCTAAAATGACGAATAGTAAATTAAAATGCAACGTGTTTTTATTATCGAAGAAATAAATTTAAAAATTTAAATTTATAATTTGTATTATCTTTCGACACTTAATATTTTAATGACAATTAAATTCCTAACATATCTTCCTATTTTCCTCCCTCTAAGTCTCGGAAATCTATGATTTTAGATTTGTATAAATATGAACAAGACTTAAAAATTAGTTTGCCCAAGAAGTTTAACTTCTGACATGTGTTCTTTTTACGCACGCACTTTTTTATCTTTGTTTCAGTATTTATGGCAAGACGAGGTATGATTTTGAAATCATAAATGTTTTAAATCGGTTACAAGAAATTATGTAGCGCAAATTAAATTTGCAAATCGTTGTTATAAATAACTGTATCGCATGACAAACTTTAATAATGGGACCGTGAGGCTCCATGTTACATTAGTGAGTCATTTTGAAATAGCTTTCATAATGGACGTATAGTTAAAATTTTTAGTAACCTTTACCACCACCTATGTGGTTTAATTATAAGTTTCAAAACAGGGAAACTAAATGAAAAATGTAATGTAAAGCCAAAAGGAAACGTGGCTGCTCAAAACAGACCTGGCAATTGGCATCGAAGCATCATTGCAGAGGCGAAGGATTTTTGAAGTGAGGGTAAAATTTTTACGGATGAAACGCAATAATATTAATATTAGCGTCATTAAGATATGCAGCGTTTTTGTCGAATAAAAGGGAGAGACCGATTGAGAGAGATAAGGGCGAATTACATTATACAAATTAAAATTTTAAAATTAAAATTTCGTAAAGACAATTTATGAAATATTAGTATTTTATATTTTATGCAAAATAATTTATTGAAATCTCAAATGACGAATTGTAAATTAGGATGCCACGTGTTTTTATTATCAAAGCAATAAATAAAAAGAAATATTTGTATTAATTTTAATAAATAGATATTAATTAATATATAAATAAATAGAGATTCCATGAATTATTCACCTGCTACTACTGACTAATCCAAAATATATATAAAACAAGTATCCAGCTGTGCGGACATTCCGCTAATATAATAAATGCATTTATATCTTAAAATGTTTGCTTTTCTTTATTCAAAAAACCTCAGCCGCCAATAGCTGATTCGTACTAATAAAATGGACCAAAGCTATTTCGTATGTATAGACAAGACAGTCTCTCGTTGTACAAGAGTCATGAAATATTCATACTCCTCCACTGGCCGGAGTGCCACTGAGGAAAAGTTATTTCTTAAAACGTTTATGCGCTTAGGTGAATGACTTTAAGTGAACTTCATTTACTTTTGTTTATGGATATTTTGTATCGGATATTTCTATAGCTACTCCAGACGATATGCCATCTTAGTAGCGTGACAGTTAAGGTAATTATATGTTTTTTTCATTTGTAATTTTTGTACTTTCCACACAATTATCTTTACAGTTATAACTATTGCAATTGAACTACAATGAGACCAAAACCTGGATATTTATATCTATACTAATATTATAAAGAGGAAAGATTTGTATGTAAGTATGTTTGTAACGGATTGGCTCAAAAAGTACTGGACCGATTTTAATAATTCTTTCACCATTTGAATGCTACAATATCACTTATGCATAAGCTAAAAGAAAAAAATAAGGATTCCAACTAAAATTACAAAATGTTACCCAAGGTGTAAAAAATGCCTATTAAATATCTTTCATCGCATGCGCTGCGAAAACATTTGATGATAGAACAACAAAAAATATTACAATATTAAAGAGTCCACCCGTGTCCACCCGTGCAAAGCCGGGAGGGGCCGCTAGTATTTATATATGCGATGCAACAGAAATTAGCTATCCATAGCCATTTGAGGTAAACTTTAAATTAAATTCTTTCACACACGTTTAATTCACACACTCACAACCACTCATGCTTTAGTTTTATTTTGTTTGTTACGTCCTGTTACCAGAGGACTTTTACCGTCCTATTATAGGCACCAGCCTCTCACAAAGATGGTCAATACTTGCAGTATGTCAACCTGTAAAATATTGAGAAGAGGCAAATAAATTGTATTATTATTAAATAAAAAAATATTTTCCTTCTTAGATCTTACTTCCTACTATATATATATATATATAATAATAATAACAATATGAGTCTTATGAACCCAGCCAGAGCACCAACAAATTATCTACCTATATAAACCTTATTAATCACGTGTATCGTACATTATGGGGGTACGAACGCGACAAGGGCACATTTTGTAGCTATCTCAGGCCTCCAGAACCTACGTAAAATATGAATTAGAGACCCACAGTAAGTCAAAAAAATAAACCAGTGGCGCTACAACCTTTATAGATCTGGGCCTCAGATTTCTGTATTTGTTTCATGATAATTTGTCAATCTAATAGGCAAGTAGGTGATCAACCTTCTGTGCCTAACAAGCCGTAGGGACCTCAGGCATGACAATCGCACGCTGAAGCCACTATGCCAACACTTTCTGCTCACAATAGTCAGATAACTATTCAACCTGTAGAGTCTATACAGGTGCCATACAATTTATATTACCTAAACATATTTCGTTTTTGTTTCCTTCAAGTTACAAGACTAAAAAATAAATTGTAATAATATGATTTAAATAACAAATCTCGTAACAGCAGCAAATATTCATATATGTCATATGTCCTAAAATAATATTAAAACTAAATATAACGCAATAATTAGACGAAGCGTTCATTTTAATAATGGCGACTTACGCTGACACATTTATTACGCCCACCTCATAACGTATAAGAGAAATATTAAAGGAAAATCCCTAAAATACTTATATTCGAGGCTTATGAATATCCAATTATCTAATTTATCAAGTTTGTAATTGTAACTTGTTATTTTAATAAACGATGTAATAAGTGTTTTTATTTCGCATGACTTAACATACTTTTTTTATGTAATAAGAGGCAAACGGGCAGGAGGCTCACCTGATGTTAAGTGATAATATAATACCAGTGTAGTGTTATGGATACCCCAGGCATCATCGCATCATCGCATTTGTCCTTCCTTTCAGAAGAACGCGTTTTGGCGCAATCCAGATTGAGCTTTCTGATAAACGAAATAGGTCCGGATATCATTACTCAATGTGTACTTAGAAATTAATTTTTCTTTAATTTTTTGGTTTATTTTTTTATCCATTCGTGTTTGTTATACTGCCTTGTCACATTAAATCTTGTATTATATTTTTCTTATACGAATGTATCAGTGTGCCGAACGTTGGGAAGGCTAATGAAGAATAATGTCTAATCCTAAGAAGCACTTGCGAGCCCTCTGGCATTGAGAGTGTCCATGGGCGGCGGTATCACTTAACATCAGGTGAGCCTCCTGCCCGTTTGCCCCCTGTTCTATAAAAAAAATCTAGAGGGTACACGAAAATTTAATTTAGTTATTAGGTTGGGTATTAACCAGCCTTGCGATTCTGTAACTCATTTTTCGAACTCACACAACGGTTTTCACAGCGGCGCGGCGGTCGCGCTCAAATAAGTCGTAAAGCAGTCATTTTACGATTTAGCGAAAAATTTCGAAAAATGAGTTACATAATCGCAAGGCTGATTACTTAAATATCTTAAAACTAACGATATATTAATTCATTTTCTACGATTCTCCTACTATACTCTGGATTTTTGGGACCAAAATATGTAGCAAAATGACCATTAGAATAAACTCTCCCTCACTTTCACACCACTACACAATCAAGCCGAATTAGGTATTACTTAGATAAATGGCTTTAATAATTTTTATAAAATTTTAAAGTATCATAAATGTTTGAACCTTTTTGTAGAAACTATGTACTTATTCCATCTTTATCTATATCTGTGGTATAATTGTTTTTTGTTATATAAATTTAAGTCAGGTCTTTTTTTTCTTAATAAGTTGTCAATTTGCATCTAAGACATACAGGGTTTCTCATAATTTTCTATTTCACCGTAAGATCAAGTGTTTTATGTATGCATATAAAAAGTCTATTGGTGCACGATCAAGCCACAATAAATTGTAATGAGTTAATATGTGTCGTCCACTACCATGACCCTTGCATTCACAGTATATGTACACGATGGAAGGAAGCAGCATGACCGAGTGGTTTCTTATCATAATTTATAAATGTGCGTTTAACATCCCGTCTTTTGAAAAATCCTTCTAAGTTCAGATGATGCATTTGTTATTACGTTTTTAGAGGTCGTTTTGGCTAATTTGTAAAAGCAGACGCGGTATGCACGTGCACTTTTATTTACAATTACTTGTAGTTCTATTATCCAGTATATTAGATTATCAACACAACATAGTTTAAATGACATTCAAGCTAAATAGCTCATCCCTTTGACTTACAGTTGAATACATTATGACAAACGATAGCACGAAGAGTATTGCAATTAAAGTTCTCGCAATTCTCTTAATTGATCGGATCTATTATTCAACGTCGAAACTTTTGAGGTGTTCTACTATTTCTAATGATAATAAAGACAATTGTCTTTATTTAAATAAGTGATATACATTAACGACGACTGCAAGTTAATCGATAAATAATATTTAAAAAAGAAACTGCACTAAAAGACGGATTTAAATCATTTTCAATTATTATTTGGTGAAAAAGCTAAACATTTAATAAACTGTCAAATTTCATACATTTGTATTAATTTCTAAGCCGTTCATAAATAAACACTTTTATCATTTGGCAATTTGGTTTACATATACAAACATTTATTTCCACTCATCAAATCCAACACACGCCGAACTAGTGAAAACAATCCGGCCAATATATATTACATACACTTCGCCTCGCTTTCAACGCAGTGAACGTTGCATTATAAGATAATAAAAACAGTATATAAATATTAAAATAATTCCGCCCGCCCTACACATCCATAAAAGGCCATAATCTACGCCTACTGTACTCCCACAGCAATGCAGTGAACGTGGAGCAGTTCGCATCAACTTTGTTCAATAATGAATGCCGATGCAGAGTCGATCCGGCTGCAGCGTCCGGCCCGGATTATAAAAGTATTTTTCCATTAACTGTGAGTGTTCTCGGCCTATTGTTAAATGTTTCATGCGAATTCAGATAACGTATGCTGTGTTTCTTGATAACATTTCAACATTTGCAATGCAATATTTATCTTAAAGCATTCTTCTTGGAGATAGACACATCCCACGAATAACATAATTCGTAGCGCGTAATTCAAAGTAATTAGAAGTTAAAGATTGATTTGAGTAAATGTAATAAAAAACCTTTTATTCTAAAGTAGCTTTAAATGCATCTTGGAATGCAGACGTAAGCATTGTAAAGCAGATACAGTCGCTCGGATACTTGTACCGGCAAATTTAACTGATTATTAAGTATCTTTGAGAAAACTTTAACTTCCGCAATACGCGCTTTTTGTTTATTGATAGTTTTAAACCATTGTATTTATTATAGAGCATTTTATTTTATATAGACCGTAGTATGAATTAGTAAATTATAATTCATATCACTATCTATGTAATGTATTTTTATTCTTATAACATATTTAACATTGCTCCAATATAATTGTAATTTTTATGAATTTTATAATTTTATAACTATAATTGTATAACTAGCTGACCCGGCAAGCGTTGTTTTGCCATATATATTATTTCTACGAAACATTTTTTTTTAGTTAAAAAAAAATAGTACTATAAGTGTTCCGGGGTATATACCTACGTACTTGTAATCGAAAGCGTTGTAAACAATGAAAGTGTGATGTATTTAGCTTAATAGAGCATTTTATAATTAAAATATGACTTACTTGACTTAATGTCCTATAACCCCTAGTTGGGGCAGAGGGCGTCCACAGTGAGTCTCCATCGCGTTCTGTCTTGAGCCTCGTATTTTACCTCACTCCAAGTCTTTCCGGCTCTCTTTGCCTCGTCTGCGACTGTACGGCGCCAGGTTTGCTTGGGACGGCCACGTTTCCGCTTTCCTTGCGGGTTCCAATCAAGCGCCTGCTTGGGAATATGATTGGGATCCCTTCGGAGTGTATGGCCTATCCAATTCCACTTGCGTCGTTTGATCTGCTGGCTGATCGGGGCTTCTCGGCAGCGCTCCCAAAGTTGCTCGTCCATAATTAAAATATAGTATAATAATAATAATAACAATTTTATTTTAGTTAGTTGCCTAAGAATATGGACCTCTCTTGAGTGAAGAAGGCCACTTCCAACCCTGTCCAGATATCTCTAACTTTGCCCATAGTCCACCAGTCTTCCTGCTATTTCCATCAAATCATCGTGGAAGATTGATGGAAATAGCAGTAGTATCTTCATATATATAAATACACAGCAAGAAAGCTCGAGGAAGTTAATATATTTATTTAAGATCAATTAAATTACAATAGCTCTGATATTTTAATAGCCAAGAAGTATTTCATTTACTAAGAATATGCTTTTGACTGAACTCTATCTAGTAAAGTGTAAGATAGTCTCTATATATCATATATAGTCGACAGATAACTTCCAAAATTTTGAAAAATATATATAAATATACAGAAATCTGTTAACAAAATATAAAGGTTCCAGCCTAGAAATCAAAAGACAATTCAATAACAGAATAAGCTATGTTTATATAATATTTTACTCAAATTGTGTAGGTGGCAAACGAAACACTCGGTACGTGTATCCGATTCCAACAGGAAGTTTACCTTTGGCAACCGCAAGTAAGACGGGCTTATAATTCAATTTGTGAGCGTTTAGTCTCAAGACTACAAGCGACTTCCATATAACTTTAATTGAAATGTGCATTGCTCTTTTAAGTGCTTGTCTGAATACGATTTTCTATTTTAATGTTTCTTATTTATTTGTTATTTCATGTTAAGGTTACCTATTATATACGATGATAGTGGAAATTATTTGTCATACACTTGGAGCTCTAGATGTCTTAACTCGAAGCAGATCTACGTTGTTAAAATCTCGAAATCCCATTACTACTATACATAATTTAATTACTTTTCTAAATAAGGTAGATGAGCGTTTTGGCCTATCAGTCTTTTTGTTTTGGAATCGAACCTGTGATACAGTCGGTATCCATTAATCATTGAGCCAACGTTATTTTCTATATAAAGACACATCAAAATTAGACAAGAGATGAGAGCAATTGATGCTCTAAGCCACGTAAAAAAAATTGAAGTGGAAGTGGGCGGGTCATGTAGCGCGCCTCACAGATCATAGGTGGACGAAAACAGTAACTACATGGAGTGGCCCACCAGGCAAACGACACAGAGGCAGACCCTACGCTCGATGGGATGATGACATCAAAAAATCCCTCACTGGGTCCAAATAGCTCGGGTTAGAGAAAGATGGCAAGCCTTGGAGGAGGCCTATACCGGAGAGGGTTCCTGATACTTACTAACTGTAAAAGATATTCACTAACACATGAGATAATTAGATATTTTTGTATTAGGAAATACTATAAGGCTTAAAATAATTTTTTTCTATATAAGTATGGTATTCGCATGTTGAGGAAGTCTTCTCATATCTCCTTCTATTACTACCGACTTCTGTTTATAAGCTGTAAATGTTACAACATCACTTTAATCGCTGGTAGTCTTCCACGGTCCGTTTCACAAGGCATTTTCTTTTGTGAACTAGCGAACTGTGGTATCGACTCCCGATGGGGGTATTCCCTGAGAGATACGACCTCCAACTATTCAAAATTCAAAGAGTGTACTCCTCCATCAAAGGCCGGCAACGCACCCACTAAAAATGGGTGTCTATGGGCTGCGATGACTGCATCTCTATTATATAAAAAAAATTGTCTAGGCGTGGCTCTCATTACGCTTAACTTTTCCTTCGATATCCTTAAAAGTCAATTTCGTGTTAACAAATGTACATCATAACGTATTGCTCACATATACGCTGACAATTTCACGAGCAATATCACTGAATAATGTGAGGGGGTCGTCAGATCCGCCTATACATTTATTTGCTTAAGAAATCCCCTCGCTAAGAGACTTTGCGTGTTCTGCATATTATAAAAAGTCAAGCATAAAAGGCTACTCTTGGAATAGGACTAATTTATATAATTTTGTGTAAGCTGAATTGTAAAAATAAGTGTCAAACGACAACAAAAAGCTTTAGACGTTGTATCATAATTTAACGCCTGTTAAAAAGTGCATAGCAATATGTCACTATCGATTTTTCAAATTGCCATTAGGGCGTAATAATTAACTTTCACGCGAACCACCTCCAGCTCGGTAATGATAACGTGATAATAAAAATAAATCGTAAATTTCAACTTATCTAGTCTAAACTCCGTAGAGTTTTCTTTTTCTATCAACACAGCACTTCTGCATTTCTTATTATGAATCAAAATTATCCATAATACTACTCATAAAAGCACGACACGACCAGCGAAATCAAGTAAGTACAAAACACATTGGTAATACCAACAACAATAAATTATAAAACTACAAAAATCAAACTTAAAAAAATAAACTAATTGCTTCAAGAATTAAATTATCGGTACTGGATCTCAATTCTACTCTTAGCCTATTTTCAAGATTTGATTCTGATCAGTATCAGTATAGACCTGAAAACCATTTGTGTAATTTCAACAGTTTTAAATCCTTTCTAGCGCTGGATTTAAGTTCTAAACCGCTAAAAGTATTCATACCAAATAGATATGAATATGTTTCACTTTAAGTATTTGCATAGTACCAACGTGATTTCGTTTTCTATCAAAATGAGTTTGAGACTCACTTAAAAAACTCCCCCGCATATAATAAACGTGTTTTATGAGTTAGAAACGCAAGCTGTGTATACGTTATTGTTGTAGAAAGATTTACATTACGTTTACGTCCTAACGCCGCCTCAGAAGTTTATTACGCACAATTTGCGTTGTTAAGTGTTTATTTATGTAGGTCTCAACGAGCTTACGAACTTGCCCGTAAACATCTGCTCTTTAAGAACTACAATTAACGTCTTGAATGTGGAGATTAATGGATTTAGATACATGAACAAACTTAGATAATGAATTAAAGTTTTACACTCGAAAAAACTTTTGCACGCTCTCGCATCAGTGGATCTTACAATCCATGGCCCGTAAATACTTAATATGTAGAGCAGTTGTCTTATTAAATGATTCTTAACATTTAATTAAATAAAACACGTCTTTTTATCATATTGTAAACAATGATTCACAGACATAGTTTGAATGATTTAATTGATTACTTAAACATATTCATTAATAGTTTTTGTGGAATCGTTACATTTGTATTACAAACTGTCTAGTAAATGGTACCCCACAGTTTTAACTTAAGCAAATATAAATCTATGTAATTAAATAATATTTATTTACCCACTGAATCTCTAACCTTATACCTAGGGGGGCGCTATAAACCGGCGCCTAATCGTTGGCTTTTGGTGATGATGGAGCTGTAGTATATGATGGATGTAGCTAAGTGCATCATCTTCTCCCTGTGGATTAAATGTTCTGTTTGTAATTACAAAAAATCTGTCACCAAAGTGCCAGAGAATTCACGAGATTCTATAAATAAGCAAATAAATATACAGCCTTGTTATAAAACGTTCGATTTAAGTGGCCAATTTTCAAAGTTTTTGCCATTTTCGAGTTTTAGTTTTACTTGTATAGTTTCAATTAGCACACTGAGATTTCTAGAGGTTATTAAGACTGAATGACTGCCAATTACGTGATGTTACTCTAATTGCTTTCAAACCTTAAATTTCGGCGGGAATTTTGACTTTTTTATTTCATTGTAGTATCGATAATATTACACTTTGGCTATTAAAACCCATAGCCAATACATTCTTAGTTTATCACAATTCTTCCAGATTAAATCTAAACATATATCGATGTGGTCATAATTCTTCGCAGTGTAGGTCAACCCTAAGGTTGTACGTTTGAGTCCCGGGGTGCACTCGCATGTAACACATTAAAAAAGCATATTTACTAGGTAGAACTTCACTTCATCACGTATTATTTGTATGGCTTACATCTAAGAACCTCCTCTTTAAACATTTAGTTTTTTATAAGAAGCCGGAATTATTCGACTACGTTGGTCCATAGGACGCTATGACAGTATTTCCATAAACCATTTAAGCCTGTTAATTTTTTTTAATTTTAATGTTTGGAAGCCATCTAAGCGACTTAGATTTTAAGCTGCTTTTGTTGTTGTACAAATCGGCTCCAAATAAAAGAATTAAGCAACATATTATGTGGGTCTTATAAAAAATGCATGCAACAAATCCGATAGGCCCCGAATCCAGGAAGTTGGACAAAGGAAAGTAATCATTCCGTACCTTACTTACCGTAATTTATTCGACTACTTAGGGGGCCAATCGCGAATTATTTATTCCCGATATCCTTTCAAAATAGACAATGTTACATATATGTGCTATACTTATCGGGACGGGAAATTAAAAAAGAAACATCCAAAAAGGTTATTTTAAAATTTAGTTTTTGTACTATTAGTTATTGTGAACAAACAGACATCTTTCTGTAAATAAAATGCCTGGCACTTAACTTTGGATCTTGTATAAGTATTTACATAAGATTCCACGAACTTGGTATATAAAAATAGATATTCCAAGATGTGGTCGTTACATATATCATTAATTATACATAATCGTTTTGCCAATTAACTTACACACAAATGGAATTTATATAAAACAACTATTTAAATTATTAACATTTAGTGGGGGCGTCTCGCTGATCACGATTGCTGAAAAGCACTCGAAAAATACTAAATTCGGGTTTATATATGTTAAAGGAGTTTTATTAATGTGTAGTATTTGTGTGAAGTACAGATTAGTATCACGAATCAAACTTCTACATATATTTACACGTATAATCTCTAAAACATAATTGTGTATGTATATATTAAATTAATAAAGGTTAAAAAAGGTGAAAGTACTCTCGGACTCTAGTGGACAGAAAAATCCTTCGTGTGGAAAGGCTTCAAATATTAGCTTCTTACAATGTTTTTAATATAACGTATAATGTAATATTATGATAAAATGTTGTGCAATCCGACATGCAGTAGATTTGTGCTAACAGATGAATGGAAACGAACTTGTGACGTTTTCTTTTACCCTCACGTTTGAATAAATAATGCACGTAAATTCCTTTTGGGAAAAATTACATTTTCCATTCCAGTTCATTGTAAGTTGAAGAAATTTCTTAGGACGGAATGTTTTAGATATATGGAAACTAAATAATCTATATAATTTATTAAATACTGTATGTATTCCAACACCGTACCTACAGTATTTACAATATTCAAAGAAATTTAAAATGTTTGGTCCCTGTGGCAGTGTACCTTTAACGCTGGCAGCTTTTCCTCGCTGTATTGCAATACATACTTATTCGTTGAGCGAGGAAAGCTCAAGCTCTGGGGTCACCGGTACTATGTACCAGGCGCTAACTTAAATATTTAATTAGCGCCTGTGCATTCGAACCCCACGGCCTTAGAGTCCCTACTACAAAGGAAACAAAATCAAAGTTGGAAATAAAATATAAAATAAACAAAACCAAATCCTAATTATATAGATTTGGCACAAATTTAGATTTTCTTAATACTACAAAGAGGAATCATTAGTTTATAACGTTTTTATTGCATCGATTTTAAAACACCATTTGAATAATACATTATTCCTGAGTAACAAGAATAAACTTAATATAAACTTATATATGTTTCACAATATAAATTTGATATTCTACACAAACTTTTGGTGCTGCGCTGATATTTTACGTAAACGTCCCCCTGGTCTTAGGAGAACAGACAAATCACTGAACCTACGCGAATAAATCAACTACTGTGAACCGGATTGGAAATACTCTAAAACATGACTCCCTTTCGTGTAATCGGGTGAAAAGGCACTTCCGTGTTCATAATAACTCTCGGAGGTGTACAATGCTATTCAGGTAGCGAATGGGGGAACGAGTAACCTCTCCTGATTTCTCCTGAGATCTTTGAATAGCGGTCTTTGGGCCACTGAGCCGACTCGGACGTGTTAACTTGGAGGCGGATTTATTTAATATATTAATCTTCCGAAAGAAGAGAAGAGAAGATACATTAGTTTGATTCTATTAAATCTAATAATGTACTTTTGACGGAGGTATAATCCTGGATCGCGTGTTTGACAATACGCCAGTATGTTTTAAAACAGAACTTATATATTTTAGCTCGCTTAGTTAATCATATGTAACGATGATACCATTAATAGCTCTTCATTTGCTATAAATGAAAAGCTATTAAACACTGGAAATACTAGATTTTGGTTTGGTCCTAAAAATATGATTGATTTAATTTCTGCCTTACAATAGAGCTCTCTAAGAAAATACATTTATGAAATTGGAAGTTGTAACACCGCGAATAACGAATTCCATTAGTTTTCTCGCTACACGAAAATTTGTTTGTTTTTTTCCTCCAATCTTTTAAAAGTAATTATTAAAATTATTCCACTTAATAAGTCGCTCCATAATAACGAGCCCCTAAATTGTACCGGTATTAAAGAAATCTCAGTCTATCAGACTGTTAATTTTAAGGCAAAACGAGATTTCATTACGTTAATGAAGTAAAAGTCAGTTATCTTCGCTCCTAGGCGCTCTTTACGAACGGCCATTTGCGGAAAAGTTTATATTTTATAAATTTGTGACATTATTGGCTATTATAGAATAAATTCTGACTTATATCCAATTTCATCTATAATTACAACTTGTTCAACAGTGTGTAAACGTTGGTAGTTGGTTGGTATGTTCCTAAGAATAAATATTAGCTACAGAAATACTAGCTTGAACTTAAGACTTGACTTGAGAACTTAAGAACTTTACCCTGAGGTACGTTCGAATCACAGAAAAATTCGTGAGAAGACCGCATTCCATAACCTAAAAATCATTTGTGTGTCAGGCACAAGACTGATCACCTACTTGTCTATTAAGAAATAAAAAGATCGAGAAACCGATTATGAAATTTATTAATTTAAATATTTTGTTTTATTTTCTGTAGTTAGAGCCGTTTATTGAGAATTGCATTTCACCACTTCCAATACTACAAATCAGACGATTTTTACCTAATTTGACCGTACTTTATTTATATATCTGTTTCCCACATAATTATTATGAAATATTTATATCTACATTTCTGAATAAAGGGGTTTATACAGTGACTTACAGATTAAAGAGAGTTTATTGCCAATTCTTTCTGGATTTGAGAACTCTACGTGTACATTGTATAAAGTGAATAAATGATATTTTGATTATGAAAACAGTGACTCTGAGTGCGAGTTTTCGAATTAGGCGAAATCTGAAGCTAAAAATCATCTATCTTAGATTTAACCGTGATAATTCTAATATAAAATAAATAAAAGAACATACAATGATTCAATAATAATTTGTGATCTGTAAACAAATCAGTATCGTTAGGAATACAGTAAGTTATATGTTTGTAGTTGTATTTTCCGTTGGCTTAGCTCGGATCATAGAGCCCGGCCTGTGCCCGACGTGCTTTGAGCAGAAACTAATTGCAAGAGATCCATACAACATTGCTCTAAAGTTAATCGAAGGAGTAAGAGAAATACATAATTTTTTTTAACTTGTTTTTGCGGTAAAATGAAAGGTTTTTTGGATTAAAATGCGATAGATACTTTTCGTCGTGGAAATTTTAGCCTCAGTAATGAATTAGGTAGCTTCGACAAATGAATGTATATCTATTATTTATACAGGCTACTGCGTTCTATGGAAGGGGTGGCCGTTCCATATATCAGCAACAGACCCGACTTCAACATTCAAATGTAAATGAATTACTAACTCATACCTATTTACTCTGACGTATCTTCTTCTTTATAGTACTATCTCCTTTCGAAGGTTGGCGATCGTAATAGCTAATTTAATTTTGGATGCTGAACAATGACTTCGTGCCGTGACCAAAACATTGTCTAAGATTCTTCAACTAAGACGTGCCTCTGCCAGAACGAATATGTTTCTTTCATACACAAAAATAATTTTCTAAACCAAGCAATCGTTATTAGTATAAAGCGCATTCAACTTAACAAAATCTATTCATTTATATATTTGCTTATCAGTATTCCTACAGTTATTATACAATAAACGGAATACACATTCAAACATTCACACAATTATTATCTACTTATACAAACAAATAAAAAGTTCTAGTATATTTTTTACAAAATGTAACACGTAAAAGCCAGTTCCAGACAAACTACAACCTCTACAAAGTAGCCTGGATTAGAGCCAACGAAGCTGTTTGCTATACTCACAAGTTACTTATAGTTCCCATTTACGCCGAAATACTTGGTCATGTTCAATAACCGATAGTAATTAACTGTTCCACAAAATTACTACGCCAGTCTCCAACATTGACAACTGGCATAAAGCCTTTGAAACCGGAAATAGCCTATACTAGTTCCGATTGCCCTTTAATAAGGGATGTGAATGCATTGAGAGTTGACGTATAGTATTCCGTTGTACATGTGTGTTAAATAATAATTTCATTATTAATAATCATCATCGCGAAATATTTGGCAGATTTTCCTTGAAAATTTAGTTAATAATTCTTCGCAGTGAAACTTTGCTCGAACTGGTCTTCGAGGTTCAGTGAGCTCCTGGCATATAGCCTGATGGCCCTGCTTTCGTTTAAAAAATAATTTGGTTTGACAGAATGCTGATCACCTACTTGCGTCAGTAAATATTATTGTTACATGAGAAATGAGTCCATTGCAAATTCATTCTACTAGACGTCATGCAAGTTCGGTAGGATTAAAAGAAATACCTACGACCGAAACGTAAATATTATCGCTAATTTCACTTGTATCGAAATAATAAAACATTCAGATTAATAGAATTAATTACTCTATAGCTGAAATTAAAAACAAGAATACTAAGTTGGAAGTTCCTAGATGTATATCGTAAGTGCGAAGTGGCCATATTGTAAAATAAACAGTATGCTCGGAAACTTGAAAAGGTACTTGAATGGATATTGCCTGACTACTTAAAGCTAAAAGGATCTTTTTGAGCTGTAAGGAGATGCGGTAATACTAATGCTACTTTAGTTTTTTAATTTCAGGCCATTGAGTAGGAAATCTGTAGTATTTTAACGGCAAGTGTTTTCTAAAGATTTTTATTGACATTTGTTGTTCGTATTGCGTTCTTAGTAAAGACACGAGTGTGTATTTCTATATGAAGTACCGAAAAGATACTGTTCTTCTCACCTCGACATCCGTCTTTCCACAGCTGAGCGTTTTTAAGGCACTTTACTTGCACCAACACTATGCCAAAAAACCAACCTATCCACTGAAGAATTTAAGAACTAATTCTCCTCTCCTCTTAAAAGGCAACCTCTCTGGCATTAAGCCTCCAAGGACGGCGGTATCGCTTAACATTAGGTGAGCCTCTTCCCGTTTGCATAAAATCGTCCCTCCTCAGCAATTTTGGTTGTTATGTGACAGAAACGAAGTTGCTACAGGATTACGATAAACCGAAATATCTGCATCGTGTTATCTAAAACCGTGAAATTGAAACACGCTCTCAGCTCACAAGTCAACGATACAAAGCCGGTACCAGGAAGTGTAATTGGTAGCTAATCCTTCCTTTCAACGCGACGCTACTCCGCATAGTTTGATACACAGCTTGTTTAGCCAACGATGAACGTGCTTTACAAGATTTAGATTGACTACTAGATACAATACAACATATGTGCGATAAAAAGAATTGTCGACGAATTTTGTAGAAAATTTGTTGATTGCGGCTGTTTTTTTTCCTTTTTGTAATTCCTTTTTCTCGTCAACTGAAAAAGTTATAAGTGAAGGCATGCAGACATATTTTTACGTATGTAAAAGTATAATAAAAAAAATTGTGTAAATAACTCCTATCTTGAAAACTCTTTTCAGTATTTGAAAACTGTGTTATGTTAAAAAAATGGTAATTAAAATTAAATTATCAAATAAGTCTTTTGGTTCTTGCCTGTTGTTGTAATGTTTTTACTCTTGTAATATACAATTCATTAATAATTATATTATTGTATTAGTATAATTTCTCATGTGAAGTGTTGTAATATTCTTAATGAGAAATAAATATCTTAAACGTAAATTTGATCAAAATTGCTACATTAAAGTGAGTATAACTTTATTTTACCTTTTCGTTTATTATATAATCTAAATGTTTCAAAATCAATAATATTTTTAGATGAAACAATACATAAAAACCGCATTTCATCAAAGCAGCCATTTGGGGCAGACTAAAAAAGAACTTCTTTGAAGTAAAGCAATTAAAACTATGCTTTGGCACATTTAACAGTCTTTTGTTTAGGCTAGCAAACCCACTTTCCTCAATTTTAAATACTGTTATAATGTAGCCGTCATAAGCTAATAAACAATGATATTGTAAAATATGTTACAAATTTACTTTTGTTTGCCTTAAGGACAAATTTTTATAGTAATATCTTCTACGATATTTTTAGTTTCAAAACTACATTAGCGCAAGAATCTTAAACCTTTATGTATGTGTAGAGACATGAATAGTTTTAAAACTGGTTGACCAAAACAAATGCTTACCTCTACGCGACAGTAGAAATAACGTAGAACTATTTGTATCGTAAAAAATACTTAACGTACGTATTAAAATAGCATAACTGAGATGTTTTGGTGATATATCACAAAAGTTTTAAAACTTAAACTACTAAAAATCATCGCGTGACTTAACTGATATTATAAATTGTCACGTGTACAAATTGCAATATAATATTAAGGGAGGTCTGGGCAAACACCTAACGTGAGGGTAGAGGCATGGTAGTACAGAAATATGGTATGCATGCCCTTCGTTTTAATTTATTCCTTTAAGAAAAACACATTTATTACACAATTATTCAAAATAATACGTATACCTATACCAACTTGTTTCCATAAAACATAAAATATTCGGATGCCACGTCAAATTTGTGCTGCTCTATGGGTGTGAAACCCACGACTCACGAGAATGTAATGCCTCCTGCTGATAGAGGAAAAATCTTTGTTTATAATTTATTATATTATTATTTATTACATAAGATGTCATGTAGAACATGGTGTAACGGTTGCAGCTCCTTACAAACGTTGTGTAAACCAAAAAACTTGGCGATTAAAAAGAGTGGCGGAGGGAACTTACTGCCAGTTCTATAAAATGTAAAATAGGAAACATTTCATTTTTTTTTTGACGAAGTCTGCATTGTGTTACCTATATGAATAAATGATTTTGACTTTGACTTTGAAACGTGGAAGGGCACTAACGACATCTCGCACCGGCTCCAAGTCTTCGTCAACCGCTGTCTTCGCCGTATTCTGTCTACTGGCCCGAGAAGATCTCTATTGAGAAACTTTGGGAGCGCTGCCGAGAAACCCCGGTTAGCCAGCAGATCAACCAACGCAAGTGGAAATGAATAAACCATACACTCTGAATAGATTCCAATTATATCCCCATGCAGGTGCTTGATTGGAAAGCGCAAGGAAAGCGGAACCGTGGCCGTTCCAAGCAAACCTGACGGCGTACAGTTGCAGAGCCAAAGTCTTAGAACGAGGTGAAATACGAGACTCAAGACCGAAAGCGATGGATACTCACTGTGGACTCCCTCTGCCCCATCTAGGGGTTTTAGGACATTAAGTCAAGTTCCATAAAACATGCTTCTATCTCTGTCAAATTATATCAAAATCAATAACGCAAAGATTTATAAATGATATGTTACCAATATGGACCTCAGTTTGCAATTTTTGCGCTTATCTTATCCAATATAAAATAAAATCTCAGTGTTTGCCTGGAATCAATGAGGCCGCCATTCTCTTATTTCATTATGTCAATTGTTTTATAGTTCTGTACATGCAACGATAAAAAAATAAAAAGATTTTCGTGATTCATTATTTTTCCATAGTAGAGTAATTGAAATCCGACAGAACACCGCAGCGGATGACAAATGACGGTGCTACGGCCTCGTGTGAGCTTTTATGGCAAACTTGGAAGTCACTCTTATAATGGACTTACTTTTGTAATAAATACACCTTATTTTACCTAGAAGAGGCTTTATTTTATTAAAACGATTCAGTCAGTCGGAGTACAGGGCTACTTTTTAGTAAAGATTGAAGAAGTTCATTCTAAATCTTTCTAACAAGAAAGCACTGCTCTTTTCTAGGAAGTCATCTTTCCTGAAAGATGTCTTTTTACTTTATAACCAGATACAAGAGTACAGCGAAATAAAACTTGTTTAACGTGAATTAAATGATCAAATAGTTATCAGTCAACTTGATGTGGGGGTCTCCATTTTTATCGAACAGGGGGCAAACGGGCAGGAGGCTCACCTGATTTAAGCCCATGGACACTTAATGCCAGAAAAAAAATTCAGTTTTAATTTATATACTTGACGTTGTTCATAAAAATACAACAGATTACAATCACTTATTTTATCAAAAAGGACCGTGAAAGCATTGACTAACCACACCTAATAGAAACTAAAAGCTTTTATTAAAATAAATTACCTAGAAGGTAAACGCTTATTATTTCAGATTCAGAAAATTAATATTAAATGTTTGTAATATAATAAATCGTTTGGATTACAAGTACAATGTGTATTGTTTGGGCTGTTACAAGTTTGCCAACTTTTAATAGGCACCGAGCTGAAACAAAACAACTTTATAATGGTTAGATAGAATTATACTAATTTTCTGAAATAATTAATCTATAAAAATTTAATAAATTAATAGTAACTAAAGGGTAAACTATTAATAATTAAATTCTTCACTTTTCAATCCGTTTTAGTTTACCGGCAGTTGGCAGTCATTGTTTTGTTTGTTTAGCACCAGTCGTTTGATTCCCAGGGAAACAATAAGGGTTTTTACAACTAAAAAATAATCAGTAAAATAGACGTAGCGTACCTTCCTACAGATAACGGATTTTAACGGTTAGAAAATAATAGTTATTTGTCAAAATAAACGGACTTCAAATACCCGTTAACATTTCTTATATATTTCAGGAATGGGCGGACAACATATATCAAAAACCGATTTTGTAGAAAATTTGAATGCTTTCTAAGTTGGGATTTATCTGATATGAAAGTCAAAAGTCAAAAATCATTTAATCATGTAGGTAACACAATGTACAATTATGAACGTCAAAAAAGAAATATACATTAAATGCTTCCAATTTCTAATTTACCAGTTCAGACCTCGTATGAAACAAATTTCTATAAATTAAGAACACGGGCTTGGAATCCTAAATTCATAATGATACTAAAATATTTCACAATATTAATAAGATCACACACATACAAAGCCAAATAATAACCTTCCTTATTGAAATATATCTTCACATTAAACGCGACATTTGCTGTTCGAAATAAATTTCTTAATTTCTAATATCTTTGTGAAATGCACTTATTCTTTCGATAATTTCAATGTTTTATTTTTAAATATACTTCAATTTAACATTTCCACTATACGAGTACTATTCCTTTTTCGTCTAATTAAGTAAAATTAACGACAAATTGAGGTCTCTCTCGTGGAGGACTGAATCGATTTTGTGGTTCCCATAATCAGCATGCTTGAGAAAGTTCTTGCTCTCCGATTTTTTTCAATCTATCTTTGAGCTTCATCATCTGTTTGTTTCCAGCTGAGCCAGCTGATTCTCCGTTACCCAGAGCAACAGAATAAATAATGAAGGAGAGAGGATTGCTATACTGAGCACTGCGTCATATCGCACCGACCGCGGCGGCTTAAAACTGTTGCGGCGGTAAATAAAGCCAGGGAACAGTGGATGTATGGAGTGGCACATTTGTTTTTTAGCATTTATTTAACCCAGCCTTGGGGCCGACACGGTTCATTATTTTGACCGGAAATAGGTGGTCAACATTGTGCTTAACGACACAATTTGTTTTGAATGGGATTGAATTAAGGTTATGTGTCATTAGTTAACAACTAACCGAGGTGTTAATCCCTGCGTTAGTTTAGCTAAATATAGTTAATATATAATAATATTTTTTTAACTATTGCAAATCGTCAAATAGGATAAAAAAGGCTTTCATTTGATATAAATATTTGTATATATGTACTTACTATCCTGGTAATAATAGATGATAATATTACCTTCTTTTATTTTTCCTGAAAAAATTGATTTTGCTTTTACGTTTAAATTAATAAGTCCCTAGGCAAGCGACTTATTAATTTTCGCTTATAGTCAAACCTAGCATTTGACGACCATGAGCATATTTCATAATTAGCATGCAGTTTTCCACTTCTATCCATTTTTCTGTCCAGTTTAGCTCTCTCGACGTAGTTCCCTGTGCATTTATAAGCATCTAGATGCTACAGTGTTTCAAGCGTAGGATACACCGTCGATGTTTGATTGACAAAATGACATACATAATATACTAAAAACAATTCTCAAAGGAAAATGAAGACGTTTTTGCATTTGGTTCATTTCTGTATTATTTTTTTGGGAGAATTGTTTTAAATAGCTTTATAGATACTTCAGAATGAGTTGATAAATATAACATAGTAAGTATTAAATCCTAATCATATGGATAGAAAAAACTCTTTAATGTAATTACTTTTTAGCAATATGGTCACTCCAGAGACTATAATATTTAATATAAGACAAGAGATAGATACATTATCTCTTGTCGCATGCAATTAAGTATTAGTAAATAAATATTTCTACTAATATAATATTAGGTACATCTCTTCTATTTGCATTTTACAACATAATATTTCAGACTTTTATATCATTTGACAGCCTACCAACGCCATCTATTGAGTAAAATCTGCCAAGAGTTCACGTACACCAACCTAACGAGCGCCTTGTAGTTCAACTTTGTCCTCATGGATGGCGCTGATATATAATTTCTAAGCGTAGTGTAATGTGTGTTAATTTTATTTTAGTTTAATCGCATAATACTTACCTAGGCCACAAGTCTGCTCGTTATATAGCATTAATGATTAAAATAATGAAGAATTAATAAATAGATTATGTCAATCCAATCATATCACAGCTTTCTTTCATTATATTATCAAATACATGGTGCCAGGATCGCCTTAAGTTAAGAAATCACTGAACGTGTTACTTGCTTCGCTAAAAGCTCTTTTTTATGACACTAACACTAATTATCCTCGTTTTATCGAAGTGTATAATATACAATTTTTACAGAAAGAGATGAATGACCAAATCAAATATAATTTATGGACTAAGTTACTAACAATTAGGAACGTAAAAAATATTGGTTGTTTGTAAAGTAGGTTTACGATCGAGATGTTTACGTGATAACGTCTTATTGGTGATATAAGTTTTTGGGAAGTAAGGAATTAATGAAGATAACAATTTTTTCAAATTTTAAATTACATCTATCGTTTTATTCACACTTTTGATGATAAATTTCGGGTGTAAAATGACAAGTTTACTTATTCGACTATGATATACATTTTTCTTCATACATTCACGGAATGACTGGCAGCGCTCGAGATGAGACGGGAGATCGGTCCGTCTCTCTCTCGTTATACCTGCGATCGCGCTCGTGAGGTTTTGGTGTGACACAAGTTTCTGAACATGTCACCCGACTAAAACGATTTTAAAGACGTTATCACGTCAATAAAAATTAATTATAAAATCCGTTCCACTGTAATAGACCTTAGTTTCACATGTAATTTTATTCAAATTATCGACAATGTATATAATTTGTTCAGAAATTTCTTTGAATGAAATTAATACGACAATTTTAATGATATATCTTTCTAGAACATTGATTATAATTACCTATATTTAAAACCACCTTCACATACATATTACCTTATATTTTTCACATTAGAAAATTCGTTAACCTCGTCTAAGGTGTATGAGGTGAAATATTTCATAAAAGTTTCCCGAGTCCGGCGAAGGCGTACCTTGCTTTATTTTCCCGGATAACAATGTGCTGTCTGACATTGAGTGATCACACTCTCTTAGCTATTTTCAAGTTTTTGCCCTTTAAATAACGAAGTTGGTAATTTATGAGGTGTTTACTACCCTTTTAACGACATCTGACTAAGTAATCACTGTTTGCTAAGACGTTGATAAAGTATTCATAATCATAAGGCTCGGTGGTTTCTAATTAATTTCACGTCTCACACTTTTTATGTATCGGGAAGCCGACGTCCAGGGATTCTTCTTTTTATATAACGTATTATGATAATAATTAAGAAGTAATTACAGTCCATTTTCGCACAAAATAATAGAAATAAATAACATTCCTTTTTCTTTAAAATTCTAACAAATCCTATTAAATATTAAACGTACGTACTCAGTCATGTCTAGTACGCTACACTTATAATATTATGTTACATGATGATTCAATAACATACAATTTGTAACCGAATGCCTTTACTGTAATACCAGACTAAAATTACGATCTATTTCGGATATATCTGATCTAGCCTAATAATGTTCTCTATAGCCTTGTCTAAAATTGCATAGTAAAAGATGATTATATGTAAATAATCGCGATAAAAGCAGTGCTTTAAGTCTCTTCACTAAATATGTGATTAGCCTTTAGTGTCCTCTATTGAGAAATATATATTTTGGAAATCTATCGGAGAACCATCAGACTTTACTTCGATAAAAACTATACACAAATAAAAATTTACTTAGAGCCACAAACAGCTATCGAAAATCATTATTGCAAATAAAAAAACAGGATAAAACATTTATAACTTTAACTAAGCGTATAACTTAGTAAGTTTTGGAAATTGCTTATCAGATACAGCTTTAGATATGACAAATTTTATCAGATTTAATACTTATCCATATAAAAAATATTTTAGTACAAGGAAGGAAAAATCACACAATTTTTTTGTATATCAAACGATTTAGACAGCCCTCGATGAAAACCCTTTGAGCAGCTTGTTTCCCACACATTCAAAATATTTAGGATTTTCGTTTGGGATCTTTAATAATCCGGAAATAGAACCTTAATACGAAAAGGAATATTTATGATCAAATCATTATTGTTTCAGTTTATACATCAGAAACTAACATCCTAAAAATGTATCTAGTAATATTTTTATTTGCCATAAGGCATGCTTAAAATATTCCCAGAATATAAACAACTTGTGGCCTGGACTGTTTCTGTATCTGTTTCAAGATCATAATTTTTTTTATAGGCCGTAAATTTTTCGCGTCTAAGCCATGGCGGTGGAATATTATTTGACATTGTAGGTTGATGCTATGCTTGACAGCATTATTTAAATCAATTTATGTTACACTATCACATGATTTTGTTTTAATTTTTAAAATGATAGATAAAAAAAAGATAATTCAAGATAATAAAACCTCCTGTCCCCTTACCTTTAATTATTACTTAAGTGTAGTTTTCTATCTTTCAAAAAAGTGGGTTACCATTAGATTTTTTATTATCAAGTAATAACTTGTAAGTAAGTTAAAAAACCTTTTATGGGTCTATAAAAAAATAGCTAAGGCTTAATACAGTTAGTTGACATTCGCAGATAAGAGGCTTGTGGGAACAATATTTATTTACCGCAACTAACTTTCCTTTGTCGGAAAATTTATCATTAAAGGAAATATGAAGGAATTTAAAAAGCTTAACGACTGCGGTATTCGTATTGACATTTAAAATATTCAAGTTGTTTTAGTATTCTAATTAAATAATGTTTGTTTAAATGGTTTTATTTATTTTTTATAATCAGTAAATATTTATTTCTAACACACAGATACAGTATTTACAATATTCTTAATGTACATAGTAATAATAATAATTAAAAATTTATAAATAGAAAATTAAAGAAATTTTAAAAGTTTGGGCCCTGTGACATGTTTAACGCTGGAAGCATTTCCTCGCTGTATTGCGATGCTTACCTATTCGTTGAGCCAGTAAAGCACCAGCTCTGGAATTACCGGTAGGTACTATCTACCAGGACTTCCGGTTGGGTACCTGTCAAGTGTGCACGTCGTAAATACTTTCCGACGATATTAATATATTTTTGTGGTTAAATTCAAGTGTTTCACCATAAATTGTTTGAAAACTGCAGTTCAGCAGCCTATTCACCAGGATCACTACGAAAACTGTCGAAAATCCAAGGGAAAACAGAGATAAGTGGCGAAATATTTGCTCAAAAACATACATATAACTATAACATCAACAGATTAATAGCCGAGTTTGAGGTTAGAGCGCAGACTTTGACCGAACGAGAAGTGTCACTATCACTTACTGTCACTGGCAAGCCTGTCAAGAGTATTTACGCCAGTAAGCCTACAACTCAGTGTTGCCAAGATAATTGCCAACAGTGGGAATTTTTATCAAAATTAAGGGAGAAATTTTCCGAATTGAAAAATGGATAAACAAATAGAAACGCTGTTCAGCAAAATGAAAATAGAGCTTGAGAAACAGACTGCGGATATAACCATGAACCTTACGAAAAGTTTGGAAGTAACATTAGATGAAAAGTTAAAACCACTCACTGAAGAAACGAAGCAACTTAAGGAAGAGGTCGATATTTTAAATAAAAAAGTGAGAAGCTTAGAAAGAGAAGCAAGGAAAAACAACTTGATCATCTACGGAGTTGAGGAATCCGAGAAGGACAACACTGATCTCCTTGAACTTGTGCTAAAAACTTTGAACTATTGTAGTAACGAAAGTATGGAAAAATGGGATAAGTGGGAGATTAGTAATGTTCGGAGACTTGGTGAGAAAAATGCAGAGAAATCGAGACCAATATTAGTGACACTCACACTATTTTGGAGAAAAGTACAAGTTCTTAAAAATAGTAAGGCCCTCCCAACCAACGTTTTTGTCACTGAAGACTTCCCGAAAGACATTTTAAACAAACGAAAGGAGTTAAGAATCAAATTAAAAGAGGAACTAGGCAAAGGAAAGGTTGCTTTCATTCGATATGATGAATTAATTATCAAAGAAACTGGCAACGAAAAAAGAAAACGTTCTCCCTCGAATTCTCCAAATACTCCCACTAAAAATCAAAAGAACAGAGAAACTTCAAAAAAGCCCACAAAAATCACCAAAACTAATGCTCCCATCTTCACTAAGCAACAATCACACCCGACTAATGACCAGAATAACCAATAGCAGACAAAAAACTCCTCCATCCGGAATGAACTACTAAATACTGAAACAATTAAAACTAACACACCAATTACAACAAGTCCCAACCCGGCTGGTCCCCGTGGGACTTTAAGCGACCACCACCCTCCATCAAAAAGAACAACCAGAAAACAAAACTCATTAAAAATATGTACATACAATGTGAAGTCTGTAGCTACAACAACAAGGTTTCTCGAACTCATACTGGCACTAGAAAAAGTAGAACATGATATCGTAGGACTTGCCGAAGTAAGAAGAATGGGGATTGGCATCGAAGAGCATGAGAACCACATATTTTGCTTTATAGGTGAAACAAAAGGCCTTCATGGAGTGGGCTTTTTAATAAAGAAAAATCTAAAACAGAATATAGTTAACTTTAATGGCATTTCAGAAAGAGTAGCCCTACTTCAAATGAAAATTGACAATAAAGCTTTATCACTAATACAAGTCTATGCCCCGACAGCGAACGCGAACAACGATGATATCGACAAGTTCTATGCAGATCTAGCAAAAGCTCACGACTTAGCAGATGAAAAATTAATAGTTATGGGAGACTTTAATTCAAAGATTGGACACCGTCAAGAACATGAATGTTTAATAATGGGACAACACGGTTACGGCAACCGAAACGAAAGAGGCGAACGATTAATACAATATGCTTACGAGCATAAACTCTTAATATTGAATACCTTTTTTAAGAAAAAGCCTAGCCGTAGGTGGACCTGGAATTCTCCCGACGAAACGACAAAAAATGAAGTAGACTTCATAATGTACAACAATTCAAAAAACATTTCAAATCTCGAAGTATTAAATAAGATTAACTTTCCTTCCGACCACAGACTTTTGCGAGCGTCCTTCGATCTAGGTACACCAAAACTGAGTCGAAAAAACTTTAAACTAACTTCAAAATCATTAAAAACTAAAAGCGAAAAAACTAATTATTTAAAAGCACTAGAAACTAACTTGTCTAAACAAAGTGAAACATTAGAAAAAACACAAGATATCCAGACTTACTATGACAATCTTGAAAAAATCATCATCTCTAGTCTAAATACAAAAATGGAAAACAGCAAAAGAGAACATAAAATACTTAAAAAAGAAACACTAGATTTGATATCCCAACGAACGGAATTAAAGTCTACTAAAAATAAAACTAAAGAATTAAAAGAAGAACTAAAATCTCTTTATAAGAAAACCAACAAGGCGATTAGAGAAGACTATCAGAATTACAGAAAGACAATTATAGAGAAAAACTTGACAAAATTTAGAAGTGCTAAACGGGCCTACAAAGAACTGAGCACACATAAAAGCTGGATTCAAAACCTCAGCCAAAAACAAAAAGAAACCAAATCACGACAAGAAATAATTAAATGCGCAACAGCCTACTATAGAGAGCTTTACAAAAACATGCCGGACAGTAACAACTTAACTATGAATAATGAGCTTGAAAAGGAAACTAAAATTGACGAAATCTCAGAAAAAGAAGTATTAAAGCACATCATAACATTAAAATCAGAAAAAAGTCCTGGCCCAGACAATATCAGTAACGAAGCCTTAAATGTGGGAGCTCCACTGCTTTTCACATTCTTGACTAGACTGTTTAATATGGTATTTATTTCTGGAACTGTCCCGTATCAATGGTGCAAGTCTGAAATTGTCCTGCTGTATAAAAAAGGAGATCCAAGAGATATCAGTAACTATAGGCCGATCAGTTTGTTATCCAGCATCTACAAACTTTTCTCATCACTGTTGTTAAGCAGAATAGCAGACAAAATTGACCTCATGCAGCCAGTAGAACAAGCCGGCTTTCGCTCCAAGTTTTCAACAATAGACCACATCCATACAATCGAACAACTTTTAGAAAAATGTAAAGAATTTAATTATCCTCTATATATAGGGTTTGTGGACTATCTTAAGGCATTTGATAGCATCACTCACTGCTCCATTTGGGAAGCATTAACATCTTGCAATATAAACTACTGCTATACAAAAGTGATCCAGAACATCTACTCAAACAGTACAAGTTCAATACGATTGGAAAACAAAGGGGAAGAAATTAATATTGAAAGAGGTGTGAGGCAAGGGGATCCACTCTCTCCTAAACTTTTTATAGCAGTTCTGGAAATGATATTTCAAAAATTGGACTGGAAATCGAATGGTATATGGATTGGCAATAGACAACTTAGCCACATAAGATTTGCAGACGATATTGCACTTTTCGCCAACTCTGCTTCAGAACTTCAGCAAATGATGCAATCCTTGAACAACGAAAGCAAAAAGGTTGGCTTACACATGAACGCCAGTAAAACTAAGGCTCTAACAAACAGTCTGCAGAGACCTATACAAATAGATGGGCACCAGATCCAATATGTAAAGGAATATGTCTATCTAGGGAAACAAATTTCCTTCAACAGCAACAGCAATGAACAAGAAATTGAAAGAAGAATTAGAAGCTCATGGAACAAGTTTTGGTCACACAAAGAAATTTTAAAAGGATCTTATAATTTAGAACTAAAAAAGACGGTAATGGATGTCTGCATTTTGCCTTGCCTCACCTATGGTAGCCAAACATGGGTGTACACTAATAAGGCCAGAAACAGATTGCTTTCTACACAACACGCCATGGAAAGGAGTATGCTAAGGCTAAGGAGGTTACATAAAGTTAGTAACAAAACCATTAGAGAAAGGACGAATGTTACAGATGTTCTCAAACATGCTCTAAAAATGAAATGGCGCTGGGCAGGACATGTAGCCAGGGTCTCAGACCAAAGATGGAGTCTCAAAATTACAAAATGGAGAGGCCCCCCAGGGAACAGACATCGGGGCAGACCAAAAATGAGGTGGACGGACGACATTGCCAAAGTGGCAGGCACAAACTGGCTAGAGAAAGCAAGGGATAGACAGGTTTGGAATGGGATGGAGGAGGCATATACCCGGATGGGGTCAAGGCTTCAATAAATTATACTAACATAGTTTAAGAAATATACTAACTCAAAATAGGTTGTAAACAAAACAAATTGTAAGTCTTGAATAAATATGCTTTATTATTATTATTATTATTATACTATCTACCAGGAGCCAACTTAAATCTTTAATTAGCGCCTGTGCGCTTGAACCCTACGGCCCAAAAGTCTCTACTTCAAAGGGAACAAAATCAAAGTTACATTTTAATTGAATTTCCTACTGAATTACTAATACATAACATAATAATAATTACTTTATTCTAACTAATTAGTGACAGACGAGAGTTTTGACATAAATTGTAATAAAAAGTATAATACCGTAATTTAATTAAGAGAATAAGATAATTTTTTTATTTAACATCGCTAAAATCAATGCCATTATTGTCAAGGTCATTGTCATTCACTCCTTTAAACGTTCACATGTCACTGTGACATTGACATTGACGTTCCAATAGTACTTTAAACTTTGAAGCAAGATTCAGTTCACGCCTTGCTATCCAAAAAGATCCCCAAACTCCGTATCACCTACTCATATTATCGTCCGTGATTGTCTAGGCTAGTGTTTACTCGTTAATCTAGGCTTGATGGTGCACAATAATCCACATTGTGGTTCCATTCGCCGGCAATCCATAAGCTGAACGGATTTCGCCATTAGCTATTATGAATTAGTTATGAATTCATAATCCGACTTCAATATGCCAGCTTTATTTAAGAAGGGATAATAATTTGTTTAATGAAAATTAATTGAAATTTGCGTAATATCGGATATTGTATTTCATAATATGTATATACATTAGTACATTATTTATTACGTATGATTTAAAATTAATCCTCAATTATTTAACGACTGTTTTAAGGAAGTATAGGACAAATAACTGTTTTTTTTAATCCGATTGTATTGTACTGATTCAACAATAATAGCCAGTCGATGTAACAATTATGATTAGTTGACCGCGTGTTTCACATTAAATTGAGCAGATGCTCTATTACCAAAATGTCCATAAAATAGTCGGTAAACAAATATTGCTTTAATTAACTAAGTACCTTAGTGGATTTGAATTTAATATCAATTACAACAACAACAATTCGATGAGTAGTATTATATTCTTACTTAATTAAATCGGCCAGTCTTAAATGTTTCAATATAATGAGATATGAATTTAAATCGCAAATGCATACTAATTGCAGTGAAACACGGATAATGAACGATGCACTAAACAATTTCGTGCATCAATGTATATGGGATATTAACATCTAAATTAAGCTAATGTACTGTTAATAGTCCACACGAGCGTCTCGGCTAATCTAATAATGGGTATCGATCAACGTCAACGCGTCAAAATGGTCTTGTTACGTTTTGAATAAATAATATGCTCCTTTGTGCAAAAGAGAGCGGGGCTTGGTAGTTCGGAAAATAGAATTGAATCCTTTTAAAGCTCTGAAATCATCAGAAACCATCCTCCAGATATACACGACGTCTTGGATTCAACACACTATTATTACGTTGCGATACTTTAAAATGAGATACAAAACAGTTTTTTTTATCGTAAACAAATAAAATTTACTCAGCACTGATAATATATCTAAAAAAGCGGGGCTTGGTATTTCAGAAAATAGAAATAAATCTCTTTAATGCTCTAAAATCATAAGAAAGCAGAATCGATCTTAGATTCACAACTTGCGATACTTTAAAATGAGATACAAAACAGTTTTTTTTATCGTAAACAAATAAAATTTACTCAGCACTGATAATATATCTAAGAAAGCGGGGCTTGGTATTTCAGAAAATAGAAATAAATCTCTTTAATGCTCTAAAATCATAAGAAAGCAGAATCGATCTTAGATTCACAACTTGCGATACTTTAAAATGAGATACAAAACAGTTTTTTTTATCGTAAACAAATAAAATTTACTCAGCACTGATAATATATCTAAGAAAGCGGGGCTTGGTATTTCAGAAAATAGAAATAAATCTCTTTAATGCTCTAAAATCATAAGAAAGCAGAATCGATCTTAGATTCACAACTTGCGATACTTTAAAATGAGATACAAAACAGTTTTTTTTATCGTAAACAAATAAAATTTACTCAGCACTGATAATATATCTAAGAAAGCGGGGCTTGGTATTTCAGAAAATAGAAATAAATCTCTTTAATGCTCTAAAATCATAAGAAAGCAGAATCGATCTTAGATTCACAACTTGCGATACTTTAAAATGAAATACAAAACAGTTTTATTCAGCGTATACAAATGAAATGTGCATGATTTTGGAATTAAACGAAAAATTCAACCACACATTTTAACTTTCCATATAACAATAGAGAGGAAATTAGCCCGCGGCAAATGAACTAATTTTTGTTAAAACAAAACTATTTCGAGTGAAGTTCACTCACGAGAAAACGCAGGAAAGCTCAACTCTAAGCATGTTATTTCAAATATAAATTTCAATTAGGCACTTGCGTTTCGAGTAAGTTAGCAAAGCTTTCAAAGGTGTATCGCCTGAGGGTATGCCCTGTACAAACCATTCGTTCTCCATTCCCAGTTGATACAGTCAAATTCATTTCAACATTTAGTTCCTGGACTCATTCCAGGTGGAATGTGATTTAAAAAAATCTAACATTTTTATGGAATTTGCTGTGAAATTATATCGCAAGATCATGTTTTGTAATAATATATTTATTTTTAAGCTACGCAAAACTCCCAAAGAAAATGTATGCATATTATTTATTAAATATTTCTTTTAAGTTTCTTTTAATCACGGTCGTATTTTATTATAGATCCGGTGTTAGAATTTCATTATGCGACAGAATAAACTATACACTTCTTCGGGATATTCGTTTAAGGGAAAGATAATATTCCATTAGCTATCTGGTTAAATTGAGAACCTAAATAAGCAGCAGCCAAAGCAAATTACTCTAAAATAAATAGAGTGAGAATCTCTCTGAAGACTGAATAAACCCACAATTTTTCTCGCGAGATGAGACATCGACAGAATTTTGCATTCATCAATTATAGGAAGGTATGTAACAATCTAGATTCACGAACGACCTACCTATATAAACTCCTCAATGGGGTTTAGTGAGACATTCTTTTGTATCCATTTCGATGGTAATTTTTATTTTCACGTAAATAGTACTAACTAGTAGTGTGGACTCAATTTCTGCACTTAGACGTTCATTTGGTCCAGTCCTAGCTAATTAAGCCAACCTAGCTCTTTCCAGAAGCTCCGAAGTTTCCTGGACATTTCGCAGTCTTCACGGAGTGATCTCACTGCTCCGATGATTTATGTTAGTTGGGAAGCCAGAGCATTCCAGGACTACGTGGATGATTGAATTCTCTGCGCTGAAACAGCCTCTGCACAAAGATCGCGCCTAGAACAAAGAGATGTTTATTAAGGAGACAGTGAGCCGTAATTGTCCTTATCATTATTTGGAGATCAAATAAGTAGGTAATTTCTCTTCCCATGGCACAGGTCACACATATTATCTCGATGTCTTCCTTCTCCTCGCGTTAATTATGTATGTTAAAAAATTATTGAACATCCGGGAGTAGAAAGCATAAGGAAGGTTGAGAATCGCACGTTTTTATCACTAGACTAATACTACTACACAGCGTGAAGCCACATTATTAAATATCATATTATATATATATGTTTAACTAAAAGGTGATTATAATCCTTGTACTGTATTAGCTATACGGAAATAATTTGTTGTGAAATAAATCTCTTATGCAATGCAAATTGACATTAACTCTTTGAGATTGAAAAATTAAATAGAAAATTTAAAATTCCCGTTTGTGTTTTAAATTCATTAAAATCAACACATTCAGTGTATGAACTGAAAGTCGTTTTGTGGACGCAAGAAAGTTGTGAGTTTCCTCACAAAGGTGGATGCTGCAGGCGATCCAGGAACGTGTTTGTTCCTAATTAAATATGAAACAATTGAAGCTTCAACTAGAACTGTTTACCTTATATGCTTATAATACTACAAAATTAAATATAATGTTTTGTCCGTGGGATACTTTTGTATGTTTTTTTATTTTGGCTTTCTAAATTCATGGTACATAGATGTAATAAATGTTTGCTCTAGATTGTATTAGTTGATTTTATTCCTGTTTATCAATTGATGCTATGTCCTTCAAAGCTTCTTCAAAACATATCAAACAAAACATATAAAAACATATAAACATATATATATATATTTAAATTATAAATTTAAATATAGATATGTCATCATATTCATAATCATTACATCAATATTAAATTATTGATGTAATGTGTGTAATATTAAAGTTATACCTCAGGTTAATACACTTAATTATACAAAAAACTCAGACATGACGCACGAAATGTCATTTAGTTTTTACTGTCCTTGTAACGAGATAATTCCAAATTTTAAAGTATCATTAAAAGTATTTTCAATGCTTACATATGTTTGAGATAAAAGATATTACTTTTGTCTATAACGAATATTCTCAGTTCAAAGGAGCCCGTTCAGTTAATTTATCTAGTTCACACAGTCATCTAATTAGTACATAAGCCTCAACACGACTCAATAAAACAGTGAAATCAATACGGCTGTTTGAGATAGCAAACAATTTGCTCGGAATGTTACCCATTGTACATATTAGGCCCCCCATTTCAATAACGAGGGTAGCACGCAAACATTTGCGTTTCACCGTCAGTGTTTATCTAATAACTGTAAACATTTTGCAATCAGTACCAATACCACAGTAAAAGGAATTAGCAGAGACAAAAATTCTGGACCAATTGTAACTATGCAAAAAAAAAGACACCGACTCAAAAACTATAAACGATGCTCATAAATGTAGTATACTTTATTTTTTTGTAGTATCATTAATTGCGCCGAAAAAATAATTAATACCGCGCAAAGCAGGAAATATTACAAATAATTCGATAAAAAACTTCGAACAGGTGCTAAATTGATTGTAGTTTATTGTAGTGACCAAAAAAAATTTTTTTACTCCACTTTATTTAAGGACTACGGGATAAATTCTAAAATAACAGAGGTATGAAAAAAAAAAAAAAAACTAACTCAGAAACTATAAAGGATGTGGATGCTTGTAGCAGTATTCGTTTTTTTAACAATTTAGCACCCGTTTCAAAGTTTTTTATTGAATTATTTGTAATATTTCCTGCTTTGCGCGGTATTAATTATTTTTTCGGCGCAATTAATGATACTACAAAAAAATAAAGTATACTACATTTATGAGCATCGTTTATAGTTTTTGAGTCGGTGTCTTTTTTTTGCATACTTCCGTTATTTTAGCATTTATTCCGTAGTTTTTAATAAAGTGGGGTAAAAAAATTTTTTTTTTGTCACTACAATAAACTACAAACAATTTAGCACCCGTTTCAAAGTTTTTTATTGAATTATTTGTAATATTTCCTGCTTTGCGCGGTATTAATTATTTTTTCGGCGCAATTAATGATACTACAAAAAAATAAAGTTTACTACATTTACTAGCATCGTTTGTAGATAAAAGTAAATTTAGAAAAATCAAGTTTTTTCTAAAGCGGGTTCCGGCTTGATGGAGCTCGAATTCAAAACTTACGAAACCTATTATATTACAATAAGGGTCTATTTTGAAAAATGCGTCCCATATACGGGCACACAGCAAAAGTAGCAGTACTACAATATAAATTTAATGGGCTAAGCTAGAACTATACTCGATTTCAATACAATTTTACAAGTTAAATGTTTTAAAGTCTGGTGACGCTACGTAGCAATTGTAAAGTATCCAAAAGCTTCATTCGTTTAAACTGCAACTTGTAAAACAAAATACTTCAGTACAGAACACTGGCAGTAAATGTACATTTAGGGATATTAAAGTTTTTTGACGTTTATAGTACGTTTACGTACAAGTTACGTTTATGTACAATAATAAATGGTTCTTGGTTGATTTTTTAATTACAAAGAAATGTGAGACCTTTTTTCATTGTTTAAAAAATAATTACCATTGCCATTGAATATGTCATGAGAGGAAAACGCTTTTATCAGCATAAATAAATCAACTATCACAACTATTGGTTAGTAAACTTTAACAATACTACCATACTATAAACACACCAAATACCTATTTGCCATTTTGCTAGTGAAAATATCTAATGAGCATTATCTTTGGTCAGCAAATATTATTGTTTAGATTATAATTCAGCACATGCTGATATGACTAAACGAAATAGATTACCTTTCATACTGAAACCAATAATTCGATGTGAAGAAAAGGTCTTCAGGTCAGAATTTTATTAGACCCAATGGCCTAAGTCCATGCACATGTCAATCCTAGAGTACTTAAAAAAACATGTGTGTGTACTTATGTACAACTACTTCTTTGGCGTAACAAGATAAAAATCTGTTTAAATTTTTTATCTTTCGTCTTATTCTACAGTTGTAGAAAAAACGACGCTAACAATAGAAAAAAAGGTATCAAATACATTGAAAGTTTTATTATATTGCATTATCTAGTTAAATAAAGTATATGTATTTAAATATCACAAAAAAATAAGTCTACATAATTAAAGAAAATTTTTTTTAATCTTATTTAAAAAAAATGTCCATTTATTGATTATGCTAACTTCAGGGTGTCGGTTTTCTGTGATGGTGTGCGCGCGCATCGTAAAAATTTATTCTCATAATTTTTCCCTATCGCGCCAAAAGATGTATAACTTTAATTTATAATCGAGTTTTATTTTTGTTACAAAGATTTATTTATCTTCGAAGCGTACGCAATTCTAGTGCATTAATTTTGCAACAAAGCCAAACAAGGTAAATAAAATATTCTATCTTCCAAATCCAGGCAGTAATTCACTGAGAAAGGTGCGTCCGCGTGGCAGGTGGTCTTAATAAATACGAAAATGCTATCGTGGAGTTAGATAATAAATTCAAGAGGCAATCAACGCGAGGCTGGTAAAAATATTAATAGCCGAGAAATAATTATGTATTCATGAGTCCCGCGGATCACGGGAGCACCGGGTTACGGGAACAACCGAGATTTGCTTTTCTATCCGCTTTTGTGGGGATTTGTGAGATTATCTTTATTTATTTTCTAATTCTTAAGGGACAGAGTTGACTCAGATTTTTTTGATTAAGCTAGCACAGGGATATGCTAGCACACTGCCAAAGAGCCATGGAAAGAAGCATGCTGAGCATAAGAAAATTAGACAAACAAATAAACGCAGACATAAGAGCGACAGAGAACACAGACATTCTCACTAAGATGGACGGGTCATTAACTACGGAGGTCCCATGAAAAATGGAGCAAAATATTGACGGAATGGTATTCTAGAGATGGAAAACGAAGAAGAGGCCGACCACGCAAGAGATGGGAGGACGAACTGAAACAGCAGGCTACAACTGGAGAAAAGTCGCAAAAGATAGAGAACAGTGGAAAGGGTTAGAGTAGGCCTTTGCCAAGAGGCACACCGGACGCCAAGATATAAAGTTCATATACATATAAAATTGCAGAGTTTTGGAACTTAAAGGCTATAATATTATTAATTTAATTTTAAATATTACCCATTGGCGCATATTGCATAGGTTTATTTGATTATATTTACAAGTAGGTGATCAGACCTTTATCTTCTGTCCCATGTCTAAGACATGTTGATTTCCTTGCCTCCGACGTACGTGCAAATATGCACACGAAAAGGAAATTCCATTGGTTGAACCCAAATATGAACGCATGTACTCAAGAGTCGCACGCTTGAACCACTAAGCCTGTATCGCTACTATAGAAAATAATGTAATTATTGACTCCCTATCGGTAACGCTTATGCGTCCAAAAGTTTCAGACCTGTTATTTCGCAAAACGCTTTAAAAAATGTACAAAGTGACATCGAATAATTTTATCTCCATCAATACACCAGTTGGAGTCATCAATCAATCGTTAATCCGACGCAATATCCATAAAATGAATCGTACGGGGCGGTACACGTAATAGGCCGAGCGAGTCGACGACAATGCCGCAATCGGGCCACCAATCTGCATAATGGATTGCTCGGCCGAACGCGCGCCGGTCGCTCATTCAATTGTCGCGGTCGTCGATGTGTCGCCTGGTTATTACGGAATGCGAAATTAATTCCAGAGCTATCTAATATGCCCTGGGATTTTTATTTAGTTGGCTTGATTGTTAAAGGAATCAGTCTTCCATATGCAAAATAGCTGGCAATGGGAATACGGTTTTTAGATAATTAGCTTAGGATAAAGTTTGCATTTTTACTCTACTTCGTTCGTTATATAACCAAAATTCAGTATAATTCATTCACCGCTCAAACGCTTTAACATCAACTAATGTAGAAACAATAAAAGCTTTTTTTGCGTGTTACTTTCATTATAGTTTAGTTTTAAAGTCCAATGTAGTCTGAGCTATGGAGCAAAGTTTCGTATAAAAACTCATTTTAAGCCATGTGTTCGACTTCTAAATTGATAAATAAACTTACCGCGTTTAAGTATATACATTCATTCCAAGCCAACACTTCTTTTCGGATGTTGGTTCTACATTAATTGAAAACTTATGATTTATGTCCAAGAGAGCGACAAGATGTACGGCCAATAACGTCCTTAAGCTCACGCTGCCTCGAGATTTACTGCATGCTCACCGCGTAAGAGCTCAGATAATGTTTTTATATTGGACTAAAGATTATATGTAGGGTAATGTTTTTCTAGATAAACAGATAATATACATATTAACAACTACAATAGTTAAATATTTCGTGTATTCTAAGATATTTTTTTCGTGTTAGGTAAACGTATAATTTATTCTGATAATGTTTTTTTTGCTAATCTAATGATTGAAATGCTCTCGTCATTTCAAAAGCAGGTTGAAATGGACAAACATAATTACAGAATGGCAACCACGCGACGGAAAAAGGAAAAGAGGAAGACAGAGCAAGAGATGGGCAGACGATATAAAGAGAATAGGAGGCACAACTTGAACAAGAAGAGCTAACATCAGAAAAGAATGGAAGCAGCTGGAAGAGGCCTATGTGTCACAGGACATGCTGATTACCTAAAACGGGTCATATGATGTATTAGATTAAGTTTTGGAACGAAGTTCCTTATCGCACGTTGTGAAAGGGGGTTAGACGGAAAAAATTCTTACGAAAAGTTGTCACGACACTTTTTTGCTATTTGCTATTGTAATACACCGGTTCTCGTCCGATCACCGAAGTTAAGCAACGTCGGGCGAGGTCAGTACTTGGATGGGTGACCGCCTGGTAACACCTCGTGATGTTGGCTTTTTTTTTTCGTCGTAAGATTGGTGTCGAGAAAATCTATCATACTGTTATGATACCAATTAACATATAAATTAATCGAAAGGAATTTCGTTCCATCCGGGTGTCCCTTGACACCTCTAAAGTTTTTATTATGTAATTAAAAAAGTGTTAATTTATTATACTGGGTGTCAAAGGTTTAATAATAATAATAATAATAAAAATGATTCAAATAATTTGTATTACTACGCCATACACACAAATATACTCTTAATGTACTTGGTGATATGGTTTTTATAAATATCACTGAAACTTGTATTTCAAATCAATTACAACATTAAAATGTAATATATATGTACGAGTACATAGGCAAACCCTGCTTAAAATTATTATAATTTTTTGTTGTTTGTCAACAACGTAGATAGAGTACAAACTTTTGATGGTTACTTGAACATTACATGAAATTGCAAACGAAACAATTTCCTTCCAATTCATATTGCAATAGATCTTGCCATATTCGCTTATTAATGAAAACTTCAGACGAATACAGCACTTAAAAAAGTTAAAAGTCCGGTGAGTAAATGTGATTGAAATGGACAGTGCTATTTCCACTCCCATATGCCTGTACTCAATAGAAAAACACAATGGACTTCGAACAATGGTACTATTCACTGGTCTTAAATGCCTTCAGCCGAATGGAAATTTTACAGCCTCACATATCAGAGTAACTTGATTTTTACATGTCGAACTGCTCTCATTGTTCACTGTTCTACGGATATTAATTTCATTCGTTTCTATTCTAGCCTTTGCAATATCGCATAACTCTATTTCAATCAATGCATGAATACATGGAAATATTGTATTTCTTGGATATTTCCTATTTTGATATTACATGTTTGTGAATCGCATTTTATACGAGTTTACATATCTGAGTCGTTCATTACGATCGATTACTTAAGAGTTAATTTAACTAATTTTTTTGGTAAATAACCATAGAACCAAATTATAGTTAAAATACCTACTGGCTGCTTTCTTTTATGATTCCTTAACTAAAGTTCTCTCAATCTCTCGGCTAAGTTTAATAAAAATAGTATTAGAGGTCATTTTTTGTCGTATTTTAGACAAACAAGAACCTTACTACCTCAGTGTTTATCAAGAGGTCTCGGGTTATGTTTTAACCACGGTCATTTGAACGTAAAAATAAGTATTTGAGAGATTCCGTTACGTTTGCTTAAAGGTTAAAAAGTCAGTCAGTAGGTTATTGGTTATGGACTTTTTTTTCCGCAATTAGACAATGCGATTGTTCAATTTGCGTAGAGATATTGTTGGCTATCTAAGTTGGCTCAAGTCCTTCCAGATGCCTTCTGGATTGATTAGAGGCTTCTTGGATAAATAATATAGAAATCATGGCATCGTTATCTTTTTATTAAGTAACGTATTTTTTCTAAGATTTTTTACAAAAACGAATCAGGAAATAAAACCTCAGAGCAACTTAAAATAAATTTAATCTTATAATGAACACATTAAAATGGCGGCAACCACACTTCGAAGTGCGGTCCATACGCCAGCTTTTTACGTAGACTGTTCTCGAACACGGCATCACGCGTTGAGTCACGTGATTTGACATCACGACATTCGCGTGTCACCTCTCGCGCAGCTCTCAGCAACTTTGACACATGCGCCACGCTCTCTCTGACATCTTCAAATGATAACTGAAATTATATATACCTACACTGATATTATGAAAATGCGCTAACCTCAGGAGCTAAGTACTTTATAGATACGCCGGCTCCGCAACACAAAATGTGTTTTGTACTTCAAAACGAAAAACTTCCCCCGTCCCGTCGCGAATATAATAAGCTAAGACTAAGAGATATAACAGGCGAACTTTGCTGCTAATTTTTAATTATAGAAACTTTTGTGATCATTTCAGTATAATATATAAAGAGCACACAGCTATCCCTTTTTTGCCTTTTCGTAAATCTTACCTAGAACGTCCAAGTGAAACAAAATAAGGATACATAATTGAAAAAAGGTTTGAATTTTTTTATGTAATTGGAGGCAAACGGGCAGGAGGCTCACCTGATGTTTAATGATACCGCCGCCCACGGACACTCTCAATGCCAGAAGGCTCGCAAGTGCGTTGCCGGCCTTTTAAGAATTGATACTCTCTTTTCTTGAAGGACCCTAAGTCGAATTGGTTCGGAGATACTTTAGTGGGCACCTGGTTCCACTTGCATTGCCTTAAAAAACGCTCAGTTGTGGAACGACGGACGTCGAGGTGATAAGGGTGGAATTTTGTATTCATCCTCGACGTCCGATGATGAAACTCAGCTGCAGGTATTAATCCGAACAACTAACAATTAGTCCGTTGTTTGATTGTTATTTTCCTTCCTAATGTGGAACGTAGACACGCTCACTGACGCACACACGATCACTGCCGCAACGAATTTGTCTTTACACACGACTTTGCAATAGACAATTTTTTAGGATTTATTACAACATTAAAATTGTTTACCTGGTCGTCATTAGAATGCGTGTGGGGATATATTCGTATCCACTGTCCCACACGATTTACCCCTTTGTCCCATCTCACCCCGTTTCCCCACATACAAGCATTCATCATACGCCTTCGAGATGCAGCCGTCGCATAACCACCACGCCATGTCTCATCCACTGGTTCTGGTGGCGAAGCTATACTTGTAGCAGACTGAAAGTTAAAATAATAATATATTAAATTAATATTATAATATACGCTATATATTATTTATTAGTTTTAATAAATTGGATTGTTAGTTTTTACAGTCTTAATTTATTTAAAAACGCAAAAACACGAGTCTTTTTTGTCTCTTAGTTATATTCATAATTCATCTCGATAAATCTATACAATAACAGATTAGCAGCCGTATTTAGAATCGTCCATTATATTAAAGTATAAATTGAGTTGCCTGTATAAATAAATTATATTTAATGCCCGGTTAGATAACGACTGATTCAAGGAAGCACAACTCATTTCAATCGTTACGACATAGTAAAGGATTACCCCTTTAATAATAATAAGTACTCTAACTTTTATTATGACTGCATCGAGTAATAATAAATCAAGTGTTTAATAAGTTATCCAAACCTGAGAGTCCAGTCTTTCACTAAGGTCTGATGATGATTTGGTTGAATTAAGCTGACTCAAATTATTTGTCGGAACATCCTGAAAAAGCAACGTTTCTTTACTAAATAAGCAATTACAGTTGTCTGCTATTTATAAAAAATAGTTTGGGATAACGCGTCTTCCATATGCATTGGTTTTTCTACTTAACAGTTGCCCTTTTAACGATTAATAAACTTCAAAATATACTTACAATCTTGTTTTATTATTTACGCAAATCTTAAAATTTAATATTTTTTAATTTCTGGGTTCGTTGAGATAAGCCACTTGCTAGTAGGACTGTTGAAACAAATATAGTATTCGTGTGTATAATAGATTTAAACTGTATCGTGTCAAATTGTATGTGATTGCCTCAATTTTTTATTACATTATATTTTTCAGCCATTGGTGGTTGCAGGGTGACACAATTCAAAGGCATCGCTCTCCGACGTCGCTGAGATCGCGCACCACGCTTATGACCAGACGACGAGCGACTTCCGGCACTTGGAATACCACTTTCATCTTCCGAACTGCAACTTAGAGTAAACAAATTTTAGTACTACTTAGAAAATTCACAAGAGGGAACAAGATAATGCACAGTTTTGTATTGCAAATCGAATGGACGTGTTTCAGAGTAGAGATTACTAAGGAAGAAAATAATCCTCAGGAAGATTTATAAAGACGTTCTCCTTAGATATAGGGCTGGTCTGGTAAACTTTCAATACATAAAAAGAAATAAAAACTAAATTTAATTAAATATACAAATAAATCAGTGGTGCTACAACCTCTTTAGGTCTTGGCCTCAGATTTCTGAATCTGTTTCATGATCATTTTTAATTCTAATAGGCAAGTAGGTGATCAGCCTCCTGTGCCTGACACACGTCGTCGACTTTTTGGGGCTTCCTCACGATGTTTTCCTTCACCCTTCGAGCGAATGTTAATTGCGTACATAGGAATAGAGTCCATTGGTGCACAGCACGGAATCTACGACCTCAGGTATGAGAGTCGCACGATGAAGCCACTAGGCCAACACTGCTCAAATTTTATTAATAAGATAAAAAATAATGCTGTTTTGTTTCTTTTCAAAAATAAATTAGGTTTTTTTGCATAATATACCATACATAACATTAAAAGCGAACTACAATACCTCATGATATGTGGTGTAGGAGGTCCCTGTAAGTAGGAGAGACCAGTGTGTTTCATTGGTAAACCAAGAAGATCGAACAGTTCGTGTAGCATTGGCTGCTTTACTGTAACATCCGCCTCGCAATCCGCTTGTAATGCTGGCGAAAGATTTACCTACAAATATATAAAAAATAATAAATATGACTATAATGTTTTACCAATTTTGGGCTGATTTAAAACAATTTTGGATATAATTTTAAGATCACACATTTATTATAACATAAATTGAAACTTTTGTTTTAATAGCAACTAAACATTTATCCCTTAAATACGTAGTAAGTACAACTACATTATATAGTTTATATATAAGGGCATGATAAAAAACAGATCTATATTTTAGTCCCAAAATTTAGAAGTGTATCAGGCACATAAGCCCGATAACCTTCATGTCTATAAAGGAAACTGTCAAAACCAGATTCCATATTAAGTAATTTCATATAGATAACTTTAGTTTACTTCATGAAACTACTTCATAGTTTATTACAAATATCTTGCCTCGATCAACCAAGGCTTTAAAGCGTCATCTAGCAATACATCAAAGCCATAAAACTCAAAGCAATTCCTTGTAGGTGGCGTTCCAGCGGCTTGCGCTAAAAGCGTCAGAGTAACTAGGGCTCTGATTTTTTGCCAAACGAGCCACTCTACTGCGCCCCATCTACCGATAAGGGCGCGACGTACTTGTTTCAGCGTCCATTTGCAACCTGAAAATGCCTTATTGTTTTACTAATAGATGGCGCTGATATACAAAAATGTCATTTACCAGAAGTATAGTTAAAACGTTAACAGAATTATAAAATAATTTTGTAGGTTAAGAATTTCGTTTTCATGACTACGAATTGAACAAACCTACAAAGCAGCGTCTACTACGAATGTACTGCGTAAGGGAAAGTACTACTTTACCAATGTTTCGTATCAACCTATTTTTCGTGTGCTAAGCATTATAGTTACTATTAATGTTTGTGACATATAACGCGCTATATACTAATTCAATCAAATAAATCGTTACCGGACAATACTTTTAATATAATGATGTATTTCATAACAATAAAGGCTTGCATATCCTAAAGACCTTTGCTCCGATGGTCATATGCATAACATAGGTATTTTTAAAATAACAATTTTACTACCGTCAAATATTTTTTTAGTTAATACCAAATATTGGGTAGTGCTTTCTCAACAAACTTTTCTTACCGCTTCCAATTCTTTCCTTACATTCCGAATATCTTGGTCCTGTTTTATTCAAAGACGAGTTTGTCAGATGACGGTATGGATTGTGTATGTCTGATAGAGTGTATTTATCGGTACCTGCAAAAAAACGTAATAAACTAAATTTAACTATTTATCAGTGAAAGAAATCATCATGAAGAAACTAGTCTTAAAACATAGACCCAAAAATCGGCAACTTGTGCCTTAAAACACAGATTCATAAAATGGAAATAGGAATGGAACTTGAAAACCTTATAAAATTAGTTAACATACTTCTAAATATATACTATTAGTCAAGAATATTTAAACTTAACTATAGTAAAATAAAGAACTGTAAACAGTTTTTACACTTACCGAACCTAGCTAACCCCTCTGCATACATATAGGCCGTTAAAGGTCTGTAACCGGGAACACATACATACAAACGGAGGTCAAACTTGTAACCTGCCATGAGCAAAGGTCTCTCTATATACCGTTGGACCACGGCGGACGTTCCACAACGTAGTTCACAGATACTCTGTAAAAAAATAAAAATAACAATAATAAATTTAGTCCTAGTATATAGTTTTAAAATGGCTTTGTACTTTGCCACTATGATTCCTCCTGAGTCGTATTCTTCATTGCTGAAAGTCGTGTCACTATAAGGCGCCTGCGTCCTGCTAGTGATATCTCTCCACTTTGTTTCAGTATGTACCTTCCCTTAGCGCAGCTGTTTTGGGGAGACCCGCGAGAATCATGACTTGGCCACACCAGGGGGTTGGCGATCTGCCCCGATTTGCCTTCAAACCGCCGATAACCAGCTTGTCCAGGTTATCCAAAGTAAGTAAAAACTCTTCTATAACATGTAATTGAGATTCTCCTACGAACTTATGGTAATGATATTTCGTCTCTTTAGAGTCTTAGCTGTCTCTTTAATTATCTATTGCCAAATGCTAATTGCGCTAATAAAAATCCACACATTCACGGCCGAGGTTTGTATACACAACTCCAGGATTGAATACTCGCTAACCAATTGCCTTACACTGCAGCTTATCAATCACAAACAAAAGAGAAAACCTTACATAAGGAATAATCGCTTAAATTCTGCTAATTTCCAAGCAATATGTACATTTATTTGCAGTACCAATTCATGTTTAACGTTGGTATATGACCTGCCTCAATCGCGTGATTAGAAATACTTAGTTTGCTACACATAAATGACGTACGACGAGATTTAGTAATCAAATTATTTAAATGAAGCTTAACAATTGAGAATTATACTAAAGCGACTTCGTCAATCTGTAACATAATACTGCTAGTACTGGTATACCGAATATATAATATTTCGATGACGTCAATATTATAATATTTTACAAATACTTCATTTTAATAAACCCAATAAATTCTTTCATTTTCTCAGCCTGCGTGCTGAAATATGTTTGTATTTATGTTTAATAACCAATAATACATAATATATATACTTAATGTATATATACTTTTACTTAAATACACAATACTACGTATGTAATAAATTAATTACATTTTCATAATGTCTGATTACTTACACGAAAGAGAAATATCCCTCGGCCCTGGCTTTGCGCAACTGGTTTGTGAATCCAAACAACATTAGCGCCTTCATCGCATCTACGTAATTTTGAGCATTCTGATACCAGCTTGGCATACTCCAGCGGCAGGTGGTAGCATGGTGGACTGAAATTTATAAGTTTACTAGCAGACCGGCCAAGCGTTGCTGTGGCTAAGGTTTTTGTTATATTACATAGTAGTAAACTATTCAAGGGAAACGGTAGGAGAACACCAGTCATGGGGACCACCATGCTTTTTTGATGGTAATGCCATTAAATTGTTGCTTATGTGAAACGTTGGTACTTTCAACACAGCGCCATCTGTTAGAATTGTGACTATCAAATAATTAACAAATAATTTGCAATAAAATAATATTGCGGGTATAAATTGAGATGTAAGCTATCCTATCTTTTAAGTTAGATCAAACCACACACGGTGTGCAAATTTGATTGAAATCGGTTCAGTTGTTTAGGAGTCCATAGCGGACAAACAACGTGACATGTAATTTATATATATTAAGATTACATGACCGCTTTCGGTTACGTACTACTATATAGCATTCCTGGTGAAACAATTTATTAATAAAAAAATAAAGACGTAATAAAATATCAATAAATAAATTATTATATGTGTCTGCCACAGTCCACTGCGTAAAGGGACTTAACGTTAAGGGACACATTCAACAGACTTACAACTTCACTTCTACTGTAATAAAATTTCAAGACAAGAAATGTACGTACGCGTTATATATATGAACAGTGAATCCCCTTATAACGCATTTTCATATTACGCGGTTTTGAGTCCCTCGTATAGCACGGGATTCACCCATATAACGCGTTATATTTCTGTACTGTGAGATTTATAATGATTTGTACGCACATATTTCGTTCATAGCATAGTTTTTTCTTAATTTCTTATATTTAAATTGCTTTTAACGAGAAAAGTTAAACAAAAATCGTTTGTACATAACACGTTATATTGGGTCGTACAAGCGCATTATGCGAAAGATTCCTACAACGCGTTTCCTATAATGCGGAACCAATCAACCGTGTCTACGCTTTAAAACTTAGTATACTCTAATTGTATGTATAACAAGAGGCGAAAACGTGCGTTTTCATCATGTTGAGATCGATGTAGTCGTAATGCAAATGTACTAGTATATTACTTAGTTATATATACAGATAAAACTGATATATACAATACAAATAAAACATAGTCAAATATTTCTTAATAGAAATACCGTGACGTCTGTACTTAAGTCGAGAATATTTCTAAGGTAAACTTGAACTTCGACATTGGACATTTGTTTTATGGAGTTGCAATGTCGGTGCATATAATTTATAGATAATCACGTTAATTCTATTGCACAAAGCAAATAACATTTACTTTTTCCTGGGATCACGCGAACTCCGGTACCACTTGGGGTAATTGCTATCAAAGCACGATTCATTAATATTCCTAACTATAATTTAATATTACCTCGAACTTTCACCTTCGTCCCAAGTCAGGAACTATACTTGCATTGACCTTTGCGCAAAACATTACTAATTGTTATATGCTCATTTTTATTCGTGTAATTGTTTTGTCAAATTAAAAATGTATAGTTAAGTGAATAGCATTTCGTTTGGAAAAGGAGTCAGTACCGCTCATTAGCTTATCGATCTTAAAAGTCTGAGAAGGACAAACGAAAAAAGTAATTGACTAATCTTATTTAAAGCCCAATTAAACATTTTCATAAATAAAACCTAAAAAGTATCTGGAAAGACTGTCTGTTTTTCATCACAATCCCAGAACTCAATAAACAAACGTATACAAAAAGTATTTTCTTTTTTTCGTGTTAGTGCCGTGAGACACGCAAACGTACGCGTGATTTCATTCAAATATCCAATGACGCCGTGCGATTGACTCGTGCCCTAGGGAAAATGACAATTTGATAGACATTGCTCTACTTATAAAAGTGGAATCCTGGAACACATAGGGAAGAAAAAGGTCATACGTTCGATATAAAAAAAGTGCTTGCGTACAAAGTATACATGTCAGAAGTGAAACTTGTTTGGCAAACTAATTTTTAAGTCTTGTTCATATTTATACAAATCTAAAACTTTAGATTTACGAGACTTAGAGGGAGGGAAAAAGGAAGATATGTTAGGAATTTAATGAATTTAATTGTCATAAAATATTAAAAGTGACGAAAATTAATACAAATTATAAATTTAATTTTTTAAATTTATTTCTTCGATAATAAAAACACGTGGCATTTTTATTCACAATTCGTCATTTGAGATTTCAATAAATTATTTTGCATAAAATATAAAATACTTATATTTCATAAATTCTCTTTACGAAATTTTAATTTAAAAAAAATAGAATTTCTATAAGGTAATTCGCCCTTCTCTCTCTCTCTCAATCGATCTCAATCGCTCTCTCCCTTTTCTTCGACAAAAACGCTGCACGTCTTCGTGACGTTTCATCCGTAAAAAAATTACCCTCATGCGCCTTAAGAAGTTTCACTTCAAAAAAGATTTACAATTATAAAGTACACTCAGTAATAAATACAGTTCACACGTCAATGTCCCTTATTTCCATCAAAAAGGTTTATTATTTTATTACTAGCTGACCTGGCGAACATCGTACCGCCTAACAGTCGATTCTTTATATTTTTTTAATACTTATTCTGCTATTCGGGACACCGGTCTAGCTAGTAAGATAAAAAAAAGAAAGTTGATAATACAACAAATACATTATGTCAAAAAATAAAAATTTACCTTCCCGGAACCCCTCCACTAACACTTGAACTTTATGATAAGGTATTAAAGTTCAAATTGCCTTTAAATATTATTACAAATATTTTGTATGGGAATATAGAAAAGTGTTGTTTTTTTACTTTTTCACTCAATTTTTTTCATTTTTCTCTCCGTAAGAACCATCCTCGTACTTCAAGGAATATTATAAAAAAAGAATCAGAGAAATCGGTCAAGCCGTTTTCATGTTATGTCGTGACAACGGAAAACGGGTTTCATTTTTATATATATAGATAATGAAAAACGTCATAAGAGAATTCTTTTTTTGGCGGACACTATCTAAAGTTAAAATACCTTAATTTTCAATTCAAAAAAGTCGGACCAACTATCGTTAATATTTTTTTACAAGGTACTACATGACGGAACCGTGTTGCCTTAACAACACTTTAACAAACGACTCTTAACCTTTAGGTCATACGTTCAAACCTAAGTGTGCACCAATTGAATACTTGGACAGTATTAAATTATTGCAAGGATCGCATATCTTAGAACCAAAAATCTCGACATACACAAAGGCCCACATACTTCCCTGCCTTAAAGAAAAAATATCAATCAAAACAAGACTTAGATTGAAACTTCCGAATTGAAAGAATAGCAATTCATAATATCATATATAAAACCTTCTTTCCACGTCAATCTTTCTATCTTATCGTGACAGCAAAAACAAAAGAATATTATATTTAAAAAATGTACATGCTTAATTTACATTCATGAAATCGCGTGTCGATTTTTTATGACTTTAAATTATCCGACTTTTATAGATCGTCTTCATTCGCGTTTCTTTAATTTCGATAATCAAAATTTTACTTTATTAACGTCGTAAACGTAATTTTTGATTATTGCAAATTTTAACCCAATTAAACGATACTTCCGCAAACCATGAATTAATGTCAAAAAGCGATTAAAGTCAGCCTTGGCCCATTTATGATTTTAAAATAAAATATGGTGCTTTTGCAATTTGATATTATCTTTAGTTGACATTGTTTAGTTAGAAATAATTTCTATTTTTGAATATAAAATAAAACATACTTTTCTTCTAGCGAACCTTGTAGTTGAATTACACATTACGTGTAACAAAAATTTACGTAAATTTTATATTTATTTATTTATTTACACTTCGTTGCAAAAAACAAAGAATGAAACACGATAGACGATAAACTTTATCTAAATCTACTTACATTTTTTTAAATTGCTATGTCGAACAATATTTCGCCACACTATTTTAAGCCTATTAATAATGTTATTTGGTTTTTAAAATAACTATTACACAAGTGAGAAAAGAGCGTATCAAATCTTAAAGGGCCGGCAACGCACTCGCGGCTCTGGCATTGTAAAGTAAAGTAAAAAATCATTTATTCATATAGGTAACATAATTTACACTTATGACTCGTCAGTACATATTAATGCTTCTAATTTTACATTTACTGCCAGTTCTCAAATCAAGGGCGTAGAACGGGAGAGAAGAACTGGCAATAAACTCTCCGCCACTCTTTTTAATCGCCATTTTTTTTGTTTTACAAAATGTTTCTGGAGCTGCAACCATTACACCATGTCCCATGTGACATTTTAAGTAATTAATAATAATAACATAAATTAAAAACAAAGATTTGTCCTCTATCATTCTCGTGGGAACAACACGCAAACACATAGTCGAAATATTGAGAGTGTCCATGGGCGGCGGTATCACTTATCATCAGGTGAGCCTCCTGACCGTTTGCCCCCTGTTCAATAAAATAAACTATAAAAAAAGTGCAACGTGCACCCTATCAAAAGATAAGTAAACTTATCAAAATCATCTCAAACATACCTAAAGTCATAAATGGGTCCGTAAATTCTTCGCATGCAGCGTAGGAGTCGGGATAAGCTATCCTTGCGGCAAATAGAGCCTCCTTTTGGTATGTGATTCATAAACTGAAATTAAATGTGATATGATTATATTTAAAATTTACTGTTTACAACAATAAAGTAACGGCCGTAATGTAACGTTGGGTGACGTCACCCATACGTTGTCTATAAATAACATCGGAGTAGGTTTTCTAGAGAACGTCGCAACCGCAACGTCAAATAGCGGTGCTGTCATTTGCATGACGGCCGTCATAGCGGTGATAAACAGTAGTTCAACGTTTTTCGCGTGTAGCGGTGCGCGTATTTAATTAATACAATGACTTGGACGACCGAAAATGATAAACAATTAATTGATTTTGTTAAAAATCATGAAGCTTCGTACAATCAAATCCAAAGAGTACAGACAAGCTCAGATGAAGCAAAATTTGTGGAACGAAATTGGAATAACATTTCAAAAATACGGTCGCACTACTTTCTAGGAAACCAGAGCTTGGCCACCGTAAAGACGGCTGTTATTAACGACCGTAAACTGACGGCCGTTAACTAACGGCACCGCTTTTATAGGAAACCGTAGCTTTACACTAAGAAATAAGAATAGTAAGTTTTATTTTATATATGTATATATAAAATGTATGTAATATGTCATATAATATACAGTTAACACCAAAACAAATACAGTTTTTAAGTAAAACATCTCGTCGTGCACCTCGTAAAGTATGACAAAACATGAGCTCCTGGTGCAAATCATAGATTATACATATCGGTTACTCAGAGGCGTTTAATAGTTTTGCAGTATCAACATGAGCTGCTGGATGTACTTATCATAAATCATAGATTTATTTTACTTCTCATTTGAACGACAAAAGTAGTCGTACAACAACATAAAATGCACAGTAATCCAACTGGAGCATGCATAATGGTAAAAACGTTCCCCAATAGGTATATCTATAGATTGAAATGGAACGACAGCGAGCCTATTGTACGGCGGCCGTAAACATGAATAAAAATATTGTCAAACACGAGCATCGATCATAAAACTATCTATGTTCACAGTCTTCATAACTTTGGATTAGTCCGGATCACGAGAAAATTCCATAGAAAACAACCATCAATGAACAATTGTGGAACATCGTTCTATCACACGTAACAGAAATAAAATATTTGTTTATGATATAAATGCATGTACGTAAGTGTGTATACGTGAAAAACGATTTAACTGCATGTAAGATAATGTATCTTTATTTTTAGATGAAGAATATTTTAAATTTTATAATATTTTAGTTACATTAAATTGGGAATGGGCTTCATCGATACTTACAATCAAAACTGGTTTAGTTTGTGAGTTTTGGACTTGTGGACTGCTGTAAACTTTATGAGTCGCAATAACAAGTGTAAACTGTTTTACTTGAAATAAATTATTTGCATTATTTTAATTGATAGTGTTACCTGCCAGTCATCAAGGGTTTTATAACAGGTTGCTGGGAAAGCGCTGCTCCTCCACCACAGGTTCCATTTCTCTTCTCCTGGTGTCGCTTGGTAGATACGCCACCCGCGTTCAGCGCAAACCTAAATGAAATCGAATTGTAAACTTCTCTCAATTTTTTAAATTGGTTAAAAATACAAAGCATTAAAACTACTGAGATTTTGAACTGAATATTTGAAATTCAGATTAAAAATCCTTTCAAATAATATCAGCATGAAACGATAACTATTCAATTAAAATTACGAGTATAAACTCATAACATTATTAATAATCATAAATTTAAATTTTATTTCCCGTCTATCTACTTTATGCCTATTTATTTTTTAATTTAAAGTTCATCGTATAAGATTTATATCGTTATTTATTTATTTAGGTCATACAAGACATAGTTTCCAATACTGTACTTGCATTTGTTAAACTTCTGATAAAACTTATACTTGTCTTGCGTTTGTCATGTTGTTTAATGAAACTGCTGTGCTTTATTTAGCCCTGACATTTAATTTTCAAAGAGTACCACTGTCGCAATATAATGGTTACAGAGCAAGGCTCATACAATATTACTTTATTTTTTTTATTTCGTAAAATACACTTTAGCATAAAGCAATAAGACTACTGCTAATATGTCAGATACTCTTAATTATATTTAACTTACCTTAACTAACAAACTTGGTCCAGTACCATTATCATTTAAACGATAAATAAATGGTTCGTCATTGTCCATATCTTTCGACATTTCCTTTAAGTAAAAATATTATTATTTGGCGTTTCTAAAATAAAAAAAATATTTTGTGAAGTGCCATAAATAAAACGTGCAAGACATATTTTTGCGTCGTTGATAATTTTTCTGAAATGTTTTGCGTCAAGAACGGTATCCTCGCGTGATTTTCTTCACCGTACGCAAGTGCTTAATATACTCATTGAATGCATGACCTCAAGGTCGAGAGCAGCTAGCCCAACCAGTAGACCAACTTGAACTAAATAAGGAGAATGCTAATTATTATTTAGCGAACTATAATTTAAAATGACGTTTTGTGACTGGATAATTATTTATAAATTACCATAGATTACCCTATATTAACCGAGGCAGTACATGTTTAAAACGTATGTAGCAAACACAAAACAAATTAAATTTCTAAAATGCTTAATTCAAAATCAAAAGCTATTGTTATGGCATCCTATACCACATAAATATAAATACAATTAATTGCCGAAAATAGAAATAAGTTAATAAACTTACCTATTATACAACCTTCATGGAATAAACCATGTCATCATTCAAAATTTGAATGTTTACAAAATTGTTTTCGTGTGTACGTCAAAGGGAAATGAGGCCGACTCTTCCGATCGGCAGCCCTCTATACACTGCTCCCTTGCATCAAAGGTTGGGGAAAATTTATAGCGTCGCATGCCAGGATTCGTGACTGTTATGAAAGAAAATGCCACCGATAAGTAATGACGTGAAGATCTTCACTCGCAAATGTACTGAAATAATTTTTTTCATGTAATTTCATTGTAATATTTTTCTTTTCAAGATTTTGACAAAGTACGGTATTATTTTCATACAATTAAATATTTCCGAGCTTTGCGATTTTTTTTACATAAAATTGTTGTTATAAAAATAAAATAGAACGGCTATATACCAAAAAGATTGTTTTTATCTATTCCAGTCATAAATGGATTTTTCGTTTTTGTAAAATGGTTACTTAAAGAAGTCCTACACCAAAACATCAGCGACCTAAGTTTTATTAATACCAAACCGGATCGCTGTTTAATAAGAAAGTCTAAAATCTATATTTATAAAGTAAACGGTAACATTAGTGTAATTTGTCTTTATTTACCTATCATGAACTTCGAAGGTTGCGATATTGCAAAGCAGAGCACAGCAATTTTATGTCATTATCAATAGTGACTAAATATAGCCTAGGTTTCTAGGTCAACTCTATTTATACACAGTGAGACACACACATAACAGTGAGACATGAGGCGTAACTTAAATCTCACACACACAAACCAGCACACCCCAAACAAAAAGTATCACACAAGTATCATTGATTACTTTCTGGGAAGCCTCTACAAATAAAAAATTATGGTAAAAAGATATATTTTTTTTGTTAATTCTATAAAATAGTTCGACTATTTAACTACTATTTTATTTATATATTGCATTTCATCCTAAGAAGAAAAAATACCATAAACATTCTTACCTCACTACGAAGTAAATATAGCAAACCCTAAATTCATTTTATACTTATCATGTTATGTTTACTTAGCTTAACTTAAAAAATGTGTTTGGATTTTGTGTATTTGGGAAATTGGTGTAATCAGCTTCAAATAACTTAGCAAAAGTCAAAGTCATTGACAATAAGCTATACAACCTCATTTGAAAACGTACATTTAGGAAAAAGTTTTTACATATTTTATTTCTCGTTCAGACACAAATATGACTTATTTAAACATCGGCGTGTTGGCAAGTTACAAGATGGGAGTCGAAGAGGAACTACCGTGTCTGTGGTTGCTCCAGAAAATTAAAAAAAGGGTCTCCTTCTTTTCATTGGGCGCATCCAAGATAAAGGAATCGACTTGTACAATGTACATGGCCAATTCGTAACGCTATATCCCAATTTAAGAACGTGGAGGACGAAGATCATGGCGATGGATAAGAACAAAACAGATCCTGTTGTAGGAAAACGTCCTTGCGGCCCTCAACTGTTGATTTTCCCAATACCATGTTTTAGTTATTGATACGAACAGAGGGCGGTAAAGCTTGCCTTTTCACCGAAGCACTTAAATTTTCTGTTTTTTTATTGAGTTAGGTATTTGTATAAACAAAAAATATATAGTCGTTCAGAAAGTAATAGTATTTACTTAAATTTCCTAAATAAACTTCATTTTTGGGTGATTTCAAATATTTTTGCCAAATTAGTAACTCTACAACCAATTAAACCTACGCAGAATTTGTGAGTAAATGGAAAAATATTAACTTTAGTTAATTTCGGTAAAACAGTAATTCAAAGTCACTATTCGTAATGAACGTTGTAGATTCATCTAGTAAAATAAACAAATATTGTCCTCAGTGTATTGAACATCAATTAAGCATTTTTAGACATTTATTTGAGTAAAAAACCTGCTGGGTCACGTAAATGATATATTAATTTGAAAGTTATAACTGTGCATATTAATGTATTGTAATTTATACCATTAAATAACATTCTTAGACCCGAGTCTACCCACTTTTATATCTGTTGTACAATAGTTTTGATATTATCTACCTACATAATTTGTGACATCATTATTAGAACCTACATAAATAGGCTATACAAACATGAATTGTTATGAGTGTAACGATATAATATTTGGTCTAACCCAATCAATAAATTTTTATGTTTGCCAACGACCATATCATAATAGATGCATTAGCGTTGCAGTGGCCACTGACCAGTCCGGAGTGTACTAGCGAGGTTGCACAGTGCACACGTCCATGTAGGAGCAATGATAACATACACACTTTAAATAATAATGTAATATACTGTGATTTAAAATGTACCTTGTAAATATTAATGGTTTCATTTAATTTGTGGGAAAAGGGATACTTTTCTTAAATAAAATCTCAGAGGCTCTTTTATCTCTGCCTTTTAATAAATTTAAGAAATGTATTAAAGAAAAGCTGTGTAAAAAGGCTTAGTATAAAGTTATCGATTATCTAGATTCTGGTTGATAAAAGGGCCTGGGACAAGTGCTGGACAGGCTACTTCTAATTAATTTGCGATATTTGTTTTAAAATGAGTGTTGTTTGCCATAGTCATTTTGTATGATAATTTTAAAAGAGTACCGAGAGTTTTTTACGCCGGCTTTTTCTTTGAGTCTACAACACCCTCTGTCTTCTTTGCCGATGAGTAGGGATGACTACCGATTCAAAATTAATGACGTGGAATAAGTGATAAGCTACAGGCTTAGGTTCCATAATAAACATATTTTATTTTTTTGTATATTAATGGATAGCATAAGAATTCTGGTAATTTCATAAAAATAACTTTATTGTATAAAAGTATAATATTTTTAGTTAAAATTTGTCCATACATACCTAAGCTAATCTAATCAATAAATAATGACTTTTTCAATCAGGTTTAAAGCACAAAATATTCTATGCTATATAGGTAAATAAAAAAAAGAAATATGGATTGCGGTATTATTTCTTAGTAAAATTTTCACTTTCATTCTCGTGCTATCTTTCTTCCATATTTCTCCATAATTGTCTAGATATAAGCAATGTTTCAATAAAAGCATTGATCACAATGACGCAACAATACACCGTTAAATCAACTTTGAATTGGGAAACAATGAAATTAAAATTTTACCATTTCATATATTGTTATGTTCACGTTCCAACGGATATATAACGAACAAATTGTAAAAGGTCGTAACAATTTGTATAGTAAACACAGATTAAGGTACTGACAACCGGTTAAATATATATGATTCATGGTATGGCGTGCTGTTTAACACGTGATAATTATTATTTCAAAATTTACACCAGCTCGTCGACTCTGCCGGACCTTGCTCTTGACCTACGTCTCTTGACATCCGCTTTAAAATATATAACTAATATTGTCTTTGCACTATATTTTAATATATTATAATTATAACTACTTATCGACTTCGGTTATAAACTTAAAGCACTAAAACACACATAGTTCTATCAGTTTCGTTACACACACACACACAGCACATCTTACTAGAAAATAGCTTAATATTTAATAAAGTTACCTAATCAGTTCGTTAGCATATACTTTGTGTAAAAGATTATGAAATATCAAATTGTGCCAATTTATTTATTTATTTACACTTCGTTACGTTTATAGAAAAACAAATAACATGATACATAAAAATTAAAAGGGATGCAACGGGCGGCCTCATCGCTAACAAGCGATCTCTTCCAGGCAACCCTAGTAAGGAATAAATCTAAAAAAAGAAATATGTTCGATAAAGTGCAAGAAGTGCATAACCAAATCTTATAAAAACATTATAGAATTACCAACCTTAATGTAAAATAATACAAAAAAAATAAACTAAAAACTTAAGTAGTGTTAAATGTTTCTCAATAAAATAATGTCGACGGTTAAAAGGAAATTTAATAATTGTATGGCACCGCTTTTTTACCTCTTCAAGGTTGGAATTTCGAATATATTATATAATAGTTTCATATGTTTGTGTTATCAATACTTGTAGGAAGTTTTTATTAACACCCACAAGTTTTTAAATCCACGAAATGTGTTTATAAATTATTCTCGCAGCATCGGTATTTGCATAAGGTCAAAATAAATAAATCAAATTCTATACTTAACCAACTTGAACAATTCAATCTATAGTTTACCAACTTAGTTGCGTGCGCAGGGTCAAATACACTTTCGTCTCCAAGTCTCGTATCCCAAGGGGACGATAACTTCTTCTCTAATACAATAATTTAAGGTAATTAATCAATATTCTTTCTCTGTCTATTTTTTTTAACTGGACTTTTGGTAACTCGAACCATGAACCATTAAAGAGGACGAATAGTATTTTTTTTCGAGCCGACAGAAATTTTTCGCATCTAAAACTAATCTCTAACCGAACGAAGGGTGAATGAGATAGACACGCGAAACTCTGCGACACAGCTTCCACCATCGCTGATGATTAATAGGTACTAAGAGCCAGACGACACACCCAGATATTCCGTACACGGTTATTATTACAAAATATATATGTAAATCTGAAGAGTAATGATTAGCTTAATGCTGATAATTACAGTTTTTGTTAAAGATATGTTAAATTTTTAAACTAAAAAATTTAAAATTATACAAAAACAGCCAATGACATCAGGAAAATCTATATAAATTGGTGATACGAATATATTTCTCTCAATCGCCAAATTTTGACCGGTAACGTGAATTGTGACAATGATTTTGTGGATTATTTGTATTTTACCGATTATATGCTACGGAATATTTCGGTTTAAACGTCGCCGATTATACAGAGTCGCGAATAAAGTGACCGGATCTGAGGATGACATACCGTTCTTCGGAATTGCACCTTACCTCGTTGGAGGCTCCGAACGTAAGCACACCCGCCCTTATTTATAAAAGGTTATCTAGCTTTGTTCATTGTAATAACATTGTCTTATTATTGTTGATATCTATTCAGCACAGCGTAACATCTTAAAACATACGCTGTTTATTAAACTTAAGTTTCCTTAACCTTAATGATTGTATAGGAAATCCAAAATATTACACAAATAAAATCATAAAATGTGTTAAAAATAAAACGTGTGTTGTGATCTTTAAAATTTAAATTACATTGCCCGCACACGCATAAAATCAATGATATAAGTTGACCAATGTCACCTCTGCAAGATCCATAATTATTATAATTATGATAATATTTTTCCATAATTATAATTTTAATTCACAAATTTTAAATATCCCATCCTCTATATGTTATACCACCTACCGATAACAATACCTATAAAATTATTGAGTTTTATACCACTAACTAGAATTTCATGTTTGATTTTTATGTTTTAAATTCCACATACTAGTTAATTTATATTCCTTTTTTTAAATACCGGAAAGTATAGAGGTATCATAACATTATGTATATAACTTTAAAGCCGTTTTCTTTGCTTCCTTATCGATTTACTATAGACTTGAATAATAAATAAATAAAAAGGCGAAGATGGCCTCTGATGAGAATTTAAAAAACGTGTTTAAAATACAAGAAATTGTCTACGCTATGCCTTTTAAACCAATAAACTGCGCATTTAGGTAAAAAGTTAGGCAAATGTGAAAAAACTGTTTATAAGCTTAAGCGCTGAGATGTGTTAATACAATTTACGTTTTATTAATTTTATGGAGGAATGAAGGTGCTGCTCTTTCTCCGACCTAAATAACTTGGTTAATTTGGTTCGGAATAATATTTGAGGGTATGACGTCATCCCAGCGATTGAAGCTGAAGACGGTGCTGAAGCTGAAGGTGTCGCTACATTTTTTTAAATTTAAAGATTTTTATTTACACAAAATTATACTTTAGTCCACTTAAATATTACGGATTCGTGCTAAGAGCTATATTATACACGTTAATTGTCAAGATGCATACAAAGCAAAATACATTTAAAACCTTTTCATATCGTCAAAAAAAAATATGTGTGTGTACTTAACCAAAAAAAAAACGAAAAATAGAAAACTAGTTTTTTCTTGTGTAGAAAAAACGACACTAACAATAGAAAAAATGTATTTAATTCATTGAAAGTTATATTAAAACGCATTATCTAGTTAAATAAAGTTTATTTAAATATCACAAAAAAATATTTCTACATAATTAAATAAATGGACATTTTTTATTTTAAAATGTTGACTATGCTTACTACAGCGTGTCGATTTTTTGTGATGGTGTGCGCGTTCATCGTCAAAATTTACTCTCATCATTTCACGCGCCAAAAGAAGTATAACTTCAAAAAATCATATGTCTCAGTGGGTTATAATGTAGATCAACTGCGCTGATAAATATAATATAGCATGAATTTCTTAATGGAAAATGCAGACACATTTATTCGTTTATTTCTTTGGAACTAAGACATGTTGTTTACTAAATCTTTTCCTTTCTACGACCAAGTGTTAATTGCCTATTCAAAGACATGTTCATATGCTTAATTCTTTGCGCGAATAATAAGCTAATACTTGGACGCTTGATTATTTACCTGACCTTAAAATTGTCAATGATACGTTCGTGTTTGACCCATGTGAGTTATTAAATTTAAAAAAATATGATCATTAGTTTTATAATTGCTGTATTTTTTTAGGTGCAATGGATAAGCTTCAAGAATATGCTTACGTCACAACAAGTGTTGGAGGTTTTGCGAAGGCGTTTGTTGGTCCTTTGTTATATTACAGTAAGTATGCAGTATAAGTATTTTAAAGCTCACTCTTATGACTCTATTGCCAAGTTGTGATATGTTTCCATACATATTTAATACAACTTGATATAACGTTACAGTGGTAACCGATGCAGAAAAAGTTGAAATTATACTGAAGCAACATTTAGAGAAAGACAACATAATGCGTTTTGTGCGATTTGCTATTGGCTACGCATCTATATTTGCTCCAGGTAACTAGTTTTATATATTCGCCGTTCAAACAAAAATTAAGTATGTAAAACAAAAGACGTAATCATCGCTCGTTTGATTGTCAATAAGCCAAACAATTATTTAATTTTTTGGTTTTAAATTCTAAACTCTGGATACATTTTTAAAATGGCCTAATGTATAAACTATTTACTTTAAATAACGTGTACTTATAGTGTCTATTTGGCGACCCCGGCGAAAGATTGCGGTCCCTTCATTCAGTCCGAAGGTAATATCTAACTTCGTGGATGTGTTTGCAAGAGAAAGCCATAAGTTGGCCCATAAGCTTAAGCCCACGGTAGGCAAAGGCCCATTTCAAATATGGAGATATCTAAATGCATATAGCTTGGACGCCGTTATGGGTAAGACCTCCTTAAAACTAGAATACGTCATTCTGACTGCTAGCAGTAATTATTAACTTCCATAAAACCAGGCTCATGACTATAATTTATATAATATTTTATATTAAATATAATACTTAATTTTTTACTAATAGGATTATCGCAAATCATAAAAAACCACGTACTACGTGTCTTTATTAAACATTCTTCAAGTTATGTGAATAAAAGATAAAAAATTTGACAAATATTTTTAAACTGAAGACCTTTGATCTTTGTACCAACTGAAATTAAATCTAAATAATATCTTACACACTTCTACTATACGTGGCCTGTAGCCACGTATAGCAGAAGTGTGTATTAAACATTAATCTCATTTTGATGATTTAAAATACTATTTACATTAAAATATTATTTATTAATTGTTTATATTGTAACGTTTTACAGAAACTGCTATGGGTGTCCATGTAAACGCCCAAGAAAATCACGACAATCCGATTCTCACAGCAACGAATAGAGCTTTGTATTACGTTTCTGAGAGAATTTTTAAACTTTGGCTGCAACCTGACTGGTTATACAGATGGTTCCCTCAATATGGAAAATTGGTGTACTATTGTAAAGTGTTGCACGGCTACACCGATGAGGTAAATCTTCCAAACTGGCTGATGGTTAAAAGATTAGAGTAAAATTAAATTTTCACTCACGGTTTTATTCAATTTATCCGTGACCAGGAATTAAACAGTACCTAATACCCTCACGCACACTTATAGAAACCAATGACATAAGTTTACCAATGTCACCTCGGCAAGAACCATAATTATTATAATAATAATAAATTTAAAATATCCCGTCCTCTATTTCTTGTCACCTACTTGACAGCAATAACTATTAAATCATTTAATTTTACTGACTTTGATTTTATGTTTAATTTCAGATAATAGAGAAGAAAAGAGTGCAAGTAGCAGAACAAGAAAAAGCTAAAGCGGAAGGTGCTGCTAAAGAACTTTACATTATAATTTTATTTACAGATTTAATTATCGAGACCATTTGAAAATATAATTTTTTCGACAGGTAAAACTCAATCATATCAACCTCTTAACTTCCTCGATATCCTAATACATCAATCTGGAGGTGAGAAGGGATACAGCAATCTGGAGCTACGTGAGGAAGTTATGACTTTCATTATAGCTGCAATGGACACCTCTGCTTTGAGCATGGGATTCACTCTTAAGCTGCTTGCGAAGTATCCAGAAGTGCAGCAGAAAGTTTTCGAAGAGTATGACTTTTTATTCTTAATGACCTTCTTAATGGAAATAGCGAGTAGCGAAAAGCGCAATTTGGAAAGAGCAATACGATACGAAAAAGGATTTTTACACTATCTTTTTCTTTTCTGTCTGTTTGTCCGGATGTACTTAACTTTATTCGAAACTACTAAACCACTTTTTTACTCATTCGGTATTTAAATTTATTGACACATTTCCTTTAAAATTTGGTCTGTGTTAAGTTAATTTGAAGTTTATACAAAGCCATAAATATACGGGAAATGGATACGATTGTCTCCTAATCCTGTATTACATTTTCTGTTTTTATTGTTACTTATGGCGTAAGCACTTAGTACTTTTTATAAAGCTCCCAGGGTATCAGTGTCATGCCGAATCTCGCAGCAGTGTCCGTTGCCTGTACTGTGGCTTATTACATTATTACTCATAGATCCCCAGCAACAGTCGATAAAATTCATATACATGTGTAATTTGAAATTTTTAAAAATTTAACAAGGATGTAAATTCCACGCAGTTGGAGCTACCTACCATTTCTGTTTATTATTATAGTATTTAATATCTGTTTCAGGCTCGATGCGGTTTTTGGTAATTCAGATCGTTTACTTGAAAAAGATGACTTACCAAAACTCCAATACTTGGAACGCGTTGTTAAAGAGGCACTGCGACTCTATCCTTCTGTACCAATAATCATAAGAACAACTACTGAAGATGTGGTGACATTCAGTGAGTTCAAAATATTCTTTCAGGTTACCGCCTAGTTCAACAACTAATTCAAAGATATTTCTGTGTTATTACAATTATTGACTTCCTAGGATTAGGGTAGCTAATTGACGGCCAAGGCAAACAAAAGAACATATAGATGTTGTTATCAGTCATATCAGTTTTACCATTTGGGCCCTAAACAAAAAAGATCGCACCAAGAATACCCACCATAGTTTATGTTTGTCTATGGAACTGAGGTACAGTTAAAACCCAAATGGACTTCCGATTATATATTTTTGTAAATAGCGTAGGGGGTCAAATGTGTTCACGGGACGCCCAAAAAGGGCAGTCGTCGCAGCCCTTTAAACTTGATCATATACGAGTATCTTCGTGGTTTCAGAGGAAAATATGACATTGCTCAAGGGATCAGGACTTATCGTATCGATATGGGGAATTCACAGAAACCCCAAGTATTGGGGCCCAGATGCACACTGTTTTGACCCAGACAGATTTCTTCCGGAAAGGATCGAAGGTGTTCCTCCTTGTGCCTTTATACCGTTTAGTCATGGACCTCGGAATTGCCTTGGTAAGTATTTCTAAATAATGCTATGTGCCTTGACAAGCTTTTAGGACTGATAACTTCGTTGGAGTCAGAGAAAACCATAATTTACACCATTTAGTGGGAGATTGCTAAAATTTTACACATATTCATTTCGTAGGTTACCAATACGCAATGATGTCAATAAAGACAGTGCTGTCGTCTATACTCCGTCGGTACCGCGTGGTCGGGGAACCAGAAGCTGGACCCATCCCACACATGAGGGTGAAGATGGAAATAATGCTGAAGCCCATAGATGGATTTGAAGTGACACTGGAAGAACGATGAAGACTGAGTCTGTGCTATACTTAGAGATAAAATTATTTATTGTACTTTCAATGTCGTTAGTTAAAATCTTATTTGACAATTAATGTACACTTTAATTCACACCTTTTTATCGTTAAAAAGGAAAAACTAAGTCTAAAATACCAGTGTAATAGTTATATAATAAATCTATTTACCAAGGCATTTTTATCGAGCTTTAGGAAATTAAAAATTATTTTTCATATAATACTACATGTAAGGTTTCTTCTTATATGCTTTCCTTCAACGTAAAAATCGAGTGCCGAATGGGCAAATATACAGAAAGTCCATTGGTGCACAGCCGGGGATCTATCCTTCAAATGAATATCTGTCTAAATATCTGAGAGCAACTAGACAAGCACTTCAGTAGTATTGTTTATAATAACCATCAATAAATTATTATTTATGATCAAATAGAATATATCCCATTTAAGTCTCGAGTCTAAAGCAAGCATCCAAATTGTAGGTTTACCGTATTTTCTATAATTATGATAATAATATAATATTAATTGTAATTTAGCTTAAACTGTCATAATAACATGAAGTTTACCTTCCTTGGACCTGAATAAGGAAAAAAAAATACTGATTTACACATACAATGTCTTATGTAAATGAGTATACCTAGATTAGTTAAACTTTTTTTTTTGTGGGGTAATGCGTTACGCAAACCCTCCCGCGGCACGGCTGCCTCGTGGTGCTCGCTGCTGTGCATACCCACTAAAACCCCAAGTCGCCACCAGCAATCGCCGGAGGCAAGACACGGTAACAGCTAATCTGGCCCGCATCCCACCACGCCATCAGCCGTTAGTCACGGTCACGGTTGAAGCCACGAATGATGTGGAATAGTCCTTGGCATAGCAAGAGCCATTCACATTGGCTAATTTGCGCTGATTTGTAAAGCTGGGGGAGGTCGGGTCAATGTTTGCCGGGATGCATCAGCATCCCTTCTTTTGGACGCATGAACCCCTGTTCCCCCGCTGAAGCGTCTGCGTGACCAGGATTACACAATGCGTTGGACGGCGCAACGGCGACGCTGCGGTCTCGCTGGGCTCGATGGGCTGCGTGATCGACGGGATGGCCCTCTCAGCCTCTTCTTTTTGGCGCATCACGGCTTTGCAGAATCAGATTAGTTAAACTAACCTAACTTAAATTAATATCATCACTTGCTCTGTATAATTTAAAACAATGAAAAACTTGTATTGTAATAATTTAAAATTAAGAACTTTTGTCGATGTAACAAGCTACAAAGATGCAAGGAACGAAGGAGGTATGAAATAGCCACTTCTTCCTTGAGTCTTTATCCTTCTATGTAACATAATTGTTTAGCAGCGGTTGTGTTTTCATCCAAAACACTATCGCCACTTAGAATAAAAAAAAACTAATATAACTATCCTCATACTATTGTTTAATGATTTTATGCATAAATAGTATTTGTATTAAAACCAAGTCGATTTAATTCAATGAGTTAAATAAATGCATCCTTATTTCAGATTAAACGGTGGTTTTGCTTCTTCTTTCTTTCTTGAAAGTTAGACTTAGTGCACTGGCTGCCAGTCCGCAGGAGAGAAAGCTTGATTAGAAAACTTAACAAAACATTGCTTCAGGACTTTTGGTAGTATACACTATATATATATACTGTTATTAATTTACTCGAGACATTTAAATTGGACCCTATTTGGATATAAGCCATCCCATTTTCACCTATTTTTTTCCTGTCTTGGGCAACTTCAAACCTACTACCTGCATTAACGCGCCCTGTCTTCTCCTTGGACTGCCGGCACATCTTCCTTTCTCCGTTAGACTGCTAATGTGCCCCGCCTATTACCATTTTTGTTTAAGTTCATATTGACTCCATTGAAGGGATAAGTTATTAAGCTTACCTAATAAAAGTTATAATTTTAAGCAACATAACAATTCCATTTCATTTACAATTCGTGTATACTCTGCAAACCAACTTCCCTTATAAAACTGTTAGTGTTCTTTATAAAATTTTACAGATAGTATTCACTTCAAATAAGGGTTATTACCCTTATATAGTATTTACTCCTAAATGAAACAACAACAAAACGTGTATCGTGAAGTCGTCCGGTCAAACTACTTCAAAATACGTTTTAAATTGTATGCAATTGTAAAGGTCTCTGGAATATTTATTTCAGTATAAACGTGATTATACACTTGCGCGCACGATTGTTTTACTATGTATTGGTGTTATTTTTGTATTCTATTTGTAGTGCTTTTATGGTACGCTGGATTCCGATATAAAAGGCGTAATATGTACCTCTTGGCGAAGAAAGTTAAAACGCCGAAATTATTGTTCCCCTTTTTTGGAGTTTCCTTCGAGGTTTTAGGGAACACTGAAGGTTTGTATCTAAAATTGGGATAACTTTTACCGCTTTTCCATTTAAAGGAGTCAAATAGACAATACCTTTGGGAGAGATTACATATATACTGTATATATATATATTTTATTTAAATAAAATATTTGCTTTTTTGATGAAAAACTTATAAGCATTGTTTTTCAAACTATATAAAAAATCTGATTAAAAAACAGATATTGTATCTCTCCAAGGTTTTAAATATTAGTCTCTATTTTTTTTAAATATAATTCAATTTCTCTATATATACCAATTGTAGGTACTTATTTGGGGCTAGGCCAGACAGGGCATATAAAGAAAATACATAAAGTGCCTCTACTTGTTAATATGATTTAGTAGTTTGTACAGTAATTTTGTGTTGCAGCTATCATGAATAAAATGAAATATTATAGCGACTTCTCAACGAGTTCCGGGGGTGTCGCCTGTGGGTGGCTTGGTCCTCTTTTATATTATTGTAAGTATTTAAGAAAACATTTAAGGATTCTTCTCCGCGGATTTTAAAACGAGTTTATTAAGTCTCGACTCTAAATTGATTTAAATAGATTCAGTGTTTAAGCTTCACATAATTAATAAATGTATAAACTAACTAACCAACCTTTTGCCAAGTGGAAAATTCTCAGTTAATAGATACGAAGTTGTCTCAAACAATCATTAAAAATGTAATATTAGTTGCTTCGCTCTTATGAATAAAGTAAACTACGAATAAAATAAATTTATAACTCGAGTTAAGTTCGGTGATGGTTATTGGAGGGATGTTCAAATGTATGTTAAATTAAGCTCTTTGATTTAACCTGGGAGTTAACTGAGTTTAATCGTTTAAAAAATGAGCTTTTACCTAACATAAAATTAGGGGTTGCGCTGGATTAACAAAAAACAAACAAACATTTTTTTTTATCTTTTTCTATTCCAGTATTTTTTCAACTTAAATTGTTTTAATAAAATGTTTTTGTCTACATTCTGTGACAAGTCTAACAGGACATACATATTAAAACATACAAAATTATTTAGATACATTCAAAAAGTTAATATCTCCTTTTACAGTTTTGTATATATACAAATTATAAGAACCGTTTTAATTCCAGCATAATATTCAGAATTCATTATCAATTTAAAAGAAGAGTTTTAACTCAAAGAGATGGAAAATAATTATTATTTATGATCAAATATTTCTACGTCTATAATCATTATTATTTTAAAATGATTTTTTTTCAGTGATTACAGATGCTGAAAAGATCGAGATTGTACTGCAAAACATTCTTGAAAAAGACGGTTTGCATCGTTTTATACAAGTCCTCGTTGGCAATGCATTAATATTTTCGAAAGGTTACCAAGCTTTTTTGATTTTTCCTAATTTAACCTGTCAACCAGGCCTGATCTTTGATGAAAACTTGTACCCTCCGTATATATATATATATGTAGTTGTAATGTGTTTAGATATATATATATATATACAATTTTTTTAAAGTTTGGTCCCTGTGGTAGAGTAACTTTGACGCTGGAAGCATTTGCTCGCTGTATTTGTTAATTTCCATTATTTTTTTATAGTTTCTATCTGGAGGCCGCGTCGTAAAATTGCAGTTCCAGCATTCAGTCCAAAAATTTTATCAGAATTTGTCAATGTTTTTTCGGTTCAATCGGAAAAACTATCCAACAAACTGAAACCTATGGCTGGAGCTGGAAATTTTAAATTATGGCCGTATGTTAATGCGTATAGTTTCGATGCTATAATGGGTAAGAATGTACTATTGAAATTCCTGGCAATTTTTTTTTTTAAAAGCTACATTTTACTTTAAGATATAATCTAAGATAATGATGAATGGAACTGATCGCTATACAAAGAAAGTGTACACAATTATATCATACATATTTAGCCCAAGTGGGGAGAGGAATTTTCCTTGAGAGGAATGGCGCAATTTGAAGGAGGCTTTTGTCAAAAAACCACAGATACCTAAAAGAATATTGAAATAGAAACGTGTTTATATGTAAAAGTATCTGAATTAAAAGGCTATTTTTTATATTATTTAGCCCAAAGCTAATGGAAGCTCACCATCACCTCGTGGATGCTCAAACTCACTTAACACATATTTTAAGCTTTCAACTCTATTATATAGAGACAGGCAAATTCTCAATGTATTTTACAAATAAGAGAGTTCTCATTTCATCAAGCATGTCAGTCACTTAAATTCACTTAAAAAATAAGAATTTTAAATAAATATGCATTCCTTTATACAGAAACAGCTATGGGTGTCCAGATCAATGCGCAAGACAGCCAGGGTAACCTAATCCTTAGAGCGGTAAACGAATCCCTTCGGCTATCTTCTGAGAGGATATTCCACCTATGGCTCCAACCAGATTGGCTGTATAAATTTTTCCCGCAACACAAACAACTTTTGTATCACACAAAAATAGTACACGATTTCACTAGTGAGGTACTGTATTTTTATTTGGTAATAACTTATCGCTTAGTAAATAATAATACGTATGAGGGATTCATACACTTTTCTGTATTCTGTATTCCAAAATCTACAAATAAAATTTACGTCCACAGGTATTTAAACATTTTTGTTTAGCACAAAAATGCATAAAGAAGCAGTTTTTATTATTGTTGTTCCATTGCAGTATAAATTATAATCTGGCTTTTCCTTAGATTATTCGAAAGAAAAGGATGGATACCAACACGAAGAACAAAGATATTGGTCAAAAACCAGGTACTTAATGTAATTTTTATAACGATTAACGATAAACTTATGTAAGTGGACTATTGTGTATAGCTTCATGAATGCTCAGTTTAAATCTAAAATTTGATATCATGTAAATGGTGAAAATAATTCGATGTGTTATGAAAACTTCACAAATAAAACCAATTTAATAAATAAAATACGTGACATTACGACTAGTCTTTCTTAGAATAATATTGTTACGAAGACGGGTCAACTGCAATGTTTTAGATTTTTCCACTATATAGAGAAGTTTTAAGCAGGCTGAAATGTGATTTCTGACCGTTTCAGGAGAAGGTCAATCACATATTAGAAAATTGTAATTTACAGAATGTTACACTAGTTTTCAGGAGGCTGAAACATGTTTTCAGGCCGTTTCAGAACAAGTGTAGTCGAGTGGTACACTTTTCAGGAAACCCGTTTTCAGGCGTTTTCAGGCCTGGTTATACCCCTTTGATGAAGGAATATTCTAGAACGAATTTCCTAGGTGTGGGACAAGGACGGTATGATACCCGAGAGAGAGGGAAGATCGGAACCTTCTCGAAGCTAGACCGAGCACTCTAGAACACCGTACGACAAGGACGGAGCAATATGCGAGAGAGATAGCGAGTACGCACGTTCTAGAATTGTGCGATCGCTACTCAGTAGCGCTCCCGCCTAGAGAGTTCTCGAACATCGTTCAAGACTATTCCCAGGGATATATAAGCGAGCCGAAACGCGACCAGTTAGTTCAGTTTTGAATGCGATACCAAGAGTTAACACCGAAGGGACAAAGTGCGAATATAGTGAAGACAAGTGATAAATTACTGTGTGAAGTGCGTGTAATTAAAGTAATTAGTGACAGTATTTTGTGTGTGTGTTTAGTGAATTTTTGTGCGTAATTTCCAGTTTTTAGTGTTAACAAATTCCTCGTAGATTTAATTAAAAATAAACCCTTGAAGAAATCTACGGCGTTTCTATCCGATCCCCTAGCTCGTAACAATATATAAGTATTATTATTACTTTCGTTCCTTCTCATATCGTTATCGTATCGTCTCTCATCGTAAAATTAATCATTCTTATTAATTTGGTACTAAATAGTAATACTGGTCGAGATAGCCGTAAACCATCGATTTATTCTCTTGTGTACCAAACGGACACTTCCATAGTATATATTGTTATATTATATTAATAATAATAATCTATTGTACTACAACCCTATCTTGGTCCCAGATAGCATCCGTTTTTTCGATGAGTTTTATTTTATAGACAAGCCGGTTGGTGTTTGGCCATCAGTTTTTGTTTTTTTATATTTTATTTTATTTTATTTAATTATAAGTAATCTTACAGCTTACATATTATAAAACAAAACACTTAGACGATACAGAAAGCCAAAACAGATTACATAGATAAACAAAATATACGAAACATAAAACAAATAAGTACATTAATAGACAAAAATATATAAAATAAAAATGTGCGTGTACTAGTGTACACACGTTAGAAGTGAAACTTCTTTATGACCTTATTTTTCGAAAAATTATCTATATGCAACTAACTTTACAGATATTGGTTAAATAAAGTTAAATTAGATAAAGTTTAACAAAAGGCTTTTAATATCACAGACTTGAATACAAATAATACAATTATTTCATTTTACCTTATTACCACTAAGATTATTACAGAATTTCATAAATTGTAATATAATTTTTAGTATCATTGTTATAGTTATTATAAATTTTTGTTATTAATGGTTTAGAATCTCTTCGAATCAACCGTGGTAGGGACGAGAAAAAGACGCGCGTAACGGTCAAATGTGACGCGTAACCGAAACATGTGACGCGTAACCGAAAAATGTTACACTAAATTTTTTTCCAACCCCGATAAAGAAGTTTCACTTCAATAAATAATAAATAAAAACGTGACGATTTGCTACAAAATTTCTCCCATACGTCGATAAAGAACTTTCAATCCAACGCCGATAAAGAAGTTTGACTTCAAAAAGCAACATGGCGCGTAACCGAAAAATGTGACGCGTAACGAAATAATGTTACACTAAATTTTTTTCCAACCCCGATAAAGAAGTTTCACTTCAAAAAAACTAAAAAAAACTGAAAGTAACATTAGAACAAAAAAATAATACTTAATATTTCAAATTACTGCTTAAACTTTAGCTTAAGGTTTTGTGCACGCCGATATCCTCAAGATGTTGGTCTTCACCGTAGGAGAAAGTTAGCGCCCATAGATAGAAAATTCCATTGGTTCACAGCCGTGATTCGAACGCACGGCCTCAGGGCTGAGGTCTACTGCTCTCACATATGGCCTTTATATTACGTGTACGAAGTTTTCAGATGTCGTACAAGGTAACTCGGAGACTACGTTTTTGGATCTTCTCATACGTCAGTCTGATCTGCGAGGTGGATACACTGACTTGGAGTTGCGTGAAGAAGTCTTAACTTTCATTATAGCTGCCATGGACACTTCCGCTACGGCTATGGGGTTCACTCTTAAACTCATGGGGAAATATCCAGAAATTCAGCAAAGAGTGTTTAAAGAGTATGTTATATTTGGGTTACTTTTTTTAGATACTACTAAACATTGCTTAGAAGACTTTAACTCTCCTAATAGAGATTTACCGTATTAGATATTCCCTACCAATAATATTAAAAATGGCCGACAGTAAAAGGGAATTAAGTGTAACTGGGAATAAAGTGCCCAGTATTTTAGTTTATCCCTCCTGGAGATTTTCTTGAAGTATGTAAATGCTGTACGTGACACGTAATGTAACACAAAACACTGAGTGTCGGGGCTCTAAAACTTTGAGGTTATCCTTTAATCCCCTCGGCTTACCAGGAATGTATTGACTCGGCTGGGATCACACTTATTGGATGTAGATTAAGACGTCTTGTCTTGTTTCATGTGTTGACAAATTGACTTACGACAAACGGGATATCGAAAAAAATTTGGTTGTCTGTAAGTCGGTTTACGGACGATTATGTTACGTGATAACGTCATACGAAGATATTGATGAAAAATTGCATACTTTTATGAATCTAATTGAATTCTTATCACTAAATTGTCATTATTTTGTATAATACAAAGAGGGTGTTAATAGATTTTTTTTTCGATAAATGAACAGATGCACTCGGTATTAAAAAAAAATTTTTTGCTTAAATTATTAATTTTACTTTTATTACAGACTCTCTTTTCATCGGCGGATGAATATTATCCGTACTAACCGTTATCGCGTCCACGAAATATAATCTCCTAAACATTTTTTAACTTTAATTTCCAGACTGGATGCAGTATTTGAAGGATCAGACCGCTTATTACATAAACACGATTTAGCGAAACTCCAATATTTAGAAAGGGTTATTAAAGAGACTCTGAGATTATTCCCATCAGTTCCGTTCGTAGTTCGTAAAGCGGAATATGATACACAATTGAGTAAGTATAATATTTATAACATATAAAATTTTCAATGAAAACACATTTTTATTTATAATTAATCTTGTATTTTGAAACAGCCATATTGAGCTAGTGGTTTAAACATGGAACTCTCAAAGGTTTTTTCTTATTAAGTGCGTATTTAAAACTTGTTTGGAAACGTAAAGAAATCGGCATGCCTTAAAATCAAAAAGTTGACGTCGTGTCAGGGAGAAGGTTGATCATCTACATGCCTATTAAGAAAACAAATTGTTAGGAAACAGATACGGAAATTTAAGATTGACCAAACCAAAGATTGTGGCGCCATTATATTTTTTAGCTATAAGTTGAATAGATTTTAAAAGTAAACATACAATAATTTTCCTTCCAATTTACAGACGAAGACATTACGCTGCCCAAAGGTGCTGGTATAATATGCAGCATATGGGGTGTTCATCGTAATCCTACCATTTGGGGCCCTGACGCCGACTGCTTCGATCCCGATAGATTCCTGCCAAAGAGATGCAAAGACCTCCCAGCCTGTGCTTACATTCCATTTAGCTTCGGACCTCGCAATTGTCTCGGTGACCCCATCGTTCTCTTTCTTTATTCCAGTATATTCGTTGGATACTGTAATAAACTCTCTTTATGAGACCTAATTTTAATTATTTACAGGTTACAAGTATGCAATGATGTCAATGAAGACCGCTCTATCGACACTGCTACGTCGATATCGCGTGGTCGGGGAGCCAGAGGCTGGACCCATCCCTCATATCAGAGTGAAGCTGGAAGTGATGCTGAAGGCGGTCGATGAATACGAAATAGCGATTGTGGAAAGATAATACCTAATATTAAATGTTGGTTTTTAGTTCAAGTACTTATATAATGTGGTTTTAAACTAGAACTGAAATGCCATCTTCCTGACTCCTATATGACCTTGAAGATCAGGAATCGGAGAAGTTTGCTAATTCGATGAAATAATTTATATTTTAGTATAGAATTTTTCCTACGAACTTTTAAATTTTTGCTATATTTCATATGTTAGGAAAAAGTAGGAAACTTGAGACGACTGTAACAGATTATATTATGTTAGCAATCTTGTGCCACTGCACTATTGCTATTTTATCATATAAATGTGTAAAATTACTTTATTAAAATGTCTCCTTATTGAACATTACTAGGCAAGACTATTTTACAATAGTGCTAATACGTTTTTATGTAATGTATTTCTATTGGACCTAGTTTTAGTGACATTTTTGTATATGTAGCAAACAGGTCCGTTATATATATTTGTAGTATTTTAAAGACGGAATTGGTGATCGGTTAGTTATTAAAGGTATCTCATAAATATACTAGGCAATATATTATTGTTTCGGTAGAAACCAGTCTACCTTCTACTCTTTAATTGCTTCAGTATATTATTGTAATTATTATTTTATTACAAACCTTGATACATAACGCAGTATTAATAACAATATTATTTATTTATTATATTGTTGATAAATACAATGGGATTTAAATAAACTTCTTCTTCCTGCGTCTGTTCTAAAAAAACTAAAATCCTAGTGTATTGGGTGTGATCAACCTTCAGGTCGTGCGTTCGAACCACAATTATGGATTTTACTTTCTATATAAGTACGCATTAAACAATCACTCGTACACTAAAATAACATTGTTAGGACAGTGGCTTTAACTTAAAAATCGGCAGATATGAAAGGCTGATAAGAAAAAACGTTAGTTTTAAACTTAGGCATATATTCCTATATATCGTCATAGTCGTAGAATAGTGACGGATCTGATAAATAGTAAACATTACAGGGCAGCCATTTCAAAATAATAAAATTGGCTTGTATGCCAATTTTCATACAAAAGGGTTTGTTTTGAAACAAAATGAAAATAATAACATTTTAATTATACAGTTTTCTAGAAAAATCACATGCTTCTATGAGCGTCTATCAAATCCGACACTTTACCGACAGATTAATTTGAAATTTAAAACACATGGAATTTTTTTTTATGTAGCCGTAATATTTAGTCAATGTAGTATTCAAATATGATAAAAAGTGGATTTTGGATTTTTGCCAAATCCGCCATTGTTCTAGGATCATAACGATATGTACATATATATAAAAATTAAGAAGAGCGCTACCTTAAAGGCTGGCAACGCACTTGCAAACATCCTGGTGTTGCGGGTGTCCATGGGCGGTAACACACGTAACTTTAAGTAACACGCCTGTTCATACATTGCCTCCTGCCCCAAAGAAAAACATTCGACACATACTATATCTGCGACAGACATTATATATCTTGATCTCAGAAGAATCTAATAGAATATATTATATATCTAGTTCTTAGTAAAAACCGGTTAACCTTTAGTTTGCTTCAATATTATAATACAGATTTATATCATATTAAAAACTCATTTATTACCTACAAACAAATAAAATTACATTTTACCAGTCTTTTTCTAACTAAACTAAAAATCAAATTTTTGTCGCAGTTATAAAAAAGATCTACAAGTTTACTCCACCAAAATCCCACGAAAGCTAGTTTTTAATCCGCCCAAAAATATTTATTTATCTATTTCTTAATAATCATTCTAAATTTTAATTGTATTTACTGTATAAAATTGTTATCTATAATTTTTTTATTATTGTTATTTTGTGTTTCTGTGTGTGTGTTTTGTTAGTAATAAATGTTATGTCTATGTCTGTCTTCTTACTATTAATGCTGTTATTTAACAGATCAGTTGTACGTGCTTCCGAAGAAAATATATACCGCTAATAAAACAGTCATATTTAGGATTAATTTATTAAAATATAAGTAATACTTTCAGATATTAAATACAGATAAATACGTAGTCATATTCATAACTCTATGTCACATTTTGATTAATTTTTATAACAAATTGGTATTCGCTCCATTACCTTTGTTATTATGTTTTGGTTGGCTCCATTGTTTAATTCACATGGACAGTTTTTCATGTTTTAAAAAAAAAATTCATGACGTATATATTTTTAATAATCGCTTTCATCCACCATTAAATCCACCACAATTATAATTAGCCAACTGCAAAATCGAAGTTATTGCGTTTGCGTGTTATCCTCTTTTTTTGCTACCATATTATTTTTGGCACAGAGAGTTATATTTGTGTATAATTTCCATATTGTCAACGTTTTTCCAATCCCATTTGGTACCCATCAACATCCTTCATCATGATATCCATTTTCACTCTCATACTTGGTGCAGGGCTGGTTTCCTCCTCACCAATAATCCGGTATTTTCTCACCACACCGGTTATAGCTGTTTTAATTGACATCAACGCGTACTGATATCCTGTAACACAATAAATAAGTCGTAGTATTACTGGAGAAACAAATGATAAATTCAATTGTAAAAATTTAAGCTTCCCGCGTATCTTATATCAATATTTATATTTTATGCAAACCAAAACTAATCAAGAAACACAAGTACACTATCGTTTTATATCTTGTTTTACACTGTTACCTATATTTGTATGTTATTAATAATGCTTAGCATAGGATTGAGTTTTGAAGACTTCGGACTAAAATCGATTAAAGGATCAAATTTTAATTATATTTTCTACGAGTAGCGTTTTTAACTCACCTAAACAGTTTCTCGGTCCACTACTAAAGGGCATGAAACTACAGGAGTTTTGGATACTATATCGTTCAGGTAAAAATCGGTCTGGGTCGAAATTCTCAGCATCAGGCCCCCAATATTTAGGGTCTCTGTGAAGTCCCCAAATTGATACAACCACGCCTGAACCACCTGGCAAGATATTTCCTGACGCTGGAACAATCTTTTATTTTCACAATATTGTATGTTATATTAATATTATATTTTTATTTATCCGAACTACTTGATGTTTTTTTTTACTATAGTCTATACTCCTATCAAATTTTATTCATTTACTACGAACCTAATTAAATTATCACCGTCTAGAATCATGGTTATCTAGAACTGCTCTCTGCAGTAAAACTGAATGTAGAGATTTTTATTTACAAAGTAAGATATGATATATAAAATGCCTTTGTCAAAACACTTACGCAATTTCGTATCCGTCAGGACTTTCCTTATGATAAAAGGCACCGGTGGGAACAACCTAAGTGACTCTTTCACGACTCGTTCTAAAAACTTTAATTTATTCAAATCTTCCTTAACTAAAGGTCTGTCGGAATCACCGAATACTTCTTTGACCCTGTGTAAAGAGTATTTATTAATTTAACCATAGACAAACAGATGTAAATATGAATAGGAATCTATTCACTTACTCGTCATACAACTTTTCCTGTATTTTGGGATACTTGGCCAGGAGCTTAAGCGTGTTGCCTATTGCTACTGCTGAAGTATCAGTACCAGCTACCGTTAGGGTAAGAACTTCCTCACGGAGTTCCACATTACTGTAACCTCTTTCTCCCCCAGACAACGATATTAGTAGATCTAAGAAACTCTTTCGTCTGTAATCTTCCAAAACTAGAAAAAGAAAATGTATTTAACGCGAAAATTGTTAATGTAGTATAGTGTTCGCGTTGTCGCAATTAATCACTATATAAATAATAAAACTTGTGTGAACTAAAAGATGTATATATATTCGTAAAAATAAACCGCGGCGTCGGCAACGAGTTGTACGTGTGTCACTTAAGAAATCGTGGGCCGTACTGGTGGCGGAGCGCGCTGTGGAATGCGCGTGCCTCGCCCCCCGTCTGCCGCGGAGAACAATAGACACGGTCTATACGTAAAAGTTGGTAAGTGCATTTTTTGTAATTTAATATATAATTTATTTTGGTAATTTTATTTCAGCTACCAATAACGACGAGGACGCCACATCACTCCCCTGCCGAGACCGTTTCACGGTCGATAGTAGTCCGGAAACTTAACTAATCTTCCACTTCTAGTCTTTTTTTCAGGTGGCAGTGCATCGTGATTGGTGTGGAGCGGCAGTGCGGTCATCGGTGGACGAATGGTCGTGTCGTATTCTCTGTTTTCTTTCGTAAGGTAAGCTGGTTTTATTCTGTCTATTGTTACTGTAACTTCTTTGCCTTTTATGTCTAATGAAAATGTTTTTGTATTTCTTTTCAGAACTTTATATGGGCCGGTATATGGTGATTCAAGCGATCGTTTTGCGGGACCACGGCGAAGAAAAACAAACTGTGCAGTATGTATGTCATTCGGCAAATAGAATGTTTTACTGTTGTGGTTTGATGCAGGAGTTGGGGTTAATGCTGCCATATGATTTCTCAAGCGAGCTGTATAGTCTGCTGGATTTAGGTTCTGGTCAAGCGAAGTTGAGAAAAATTGTCCCGGTAGTCGTAGTGGTTCTCCATATACTAGCTCGGCGGCTGATGCCTGCAGATCTTCTTTCCAGGCAGCTCTTATTCCTAGTAGCACTAGGGGAAGTGTTTCAGTCCACTGTGGGTTGTTGTGACAGATGATGGCTGCTTTTAGTTGGCGATGTAATCTCTCCACCATTCCATTGCATTGCGGATGGTATGAGGTGGTGGGACGATGTTCTGCGCCGATCAGGTTGGTGATGCTTTGGAAAAGTTGTGATTGAAATTGTAAGCCTCTGTCTGTTGTTACAGTTTGTGGACATCCATGACGAGATACCCAGTTGGTAATGAACGCGGAAGCACAAGTTTCTGCTGTAATATCCGCTAGTGGATAGCCATCAGGCCAACGTGTGAAGCGGTCTATTGCTGTCAGGCAGTATCTAAAGCCATTAGAGTATGGTAATGGGCCTATAATGTCCAGGTGTACGTGGGCGAAACGTTCTGATGGTACTGGAAAGGTTGTAAATGGTGCGTTCGTATGTCTGTTGACTTTACTTCGTTGGCAGTCTACACATTCCTTTGCCCAAGTTTTGCAATCGCGTCTTACTCCGGGCCACACAAATCTTTGAGCTACCATTTTAGCAGTGGTAGGGCCGCTGGGATGGCTGAGTTGATGAATGGTTTCAAAAACGCGTTTGCGATAGGCAGGTGTTATATACGGTCTAGGCGATTTGGTAGAAAAATCGCAGTACAACTGGTTTTCAGCGATCTGCTTCAGTTGTAGTGCTGTGTTTTTGGTAAGCAAAGCTTGCAATTCAGGGTCTTGAGCCTGATCTCTTGCAAGTGCGTCGTAGTTTATGGTGACAATCTCTTCTACACGTGATAGAGCGTCAGCGACGATGTTGTCTTTCCCGGGGATGTATTTTAGATCGGTGGTGAATTGAGATATATAGTCAAGATAGCGGAATTGTCTTGGAGAGCACTGGCTTCTGTTTGTTGTGAAGGCGTAGGTGATGGGCTTGTGGTCGGTGTAAATGCAAAAGTTTCTTGCTTCCAACATATATTTAAAGTGTTTGATACCTTCGTATATGGCCAGTAGCTCCCTATCGTATGGACTATATTTTTTTTGCGATGTCGTCAGTTTACGAGAGAAAAATCCCAAGGGTTCCCAGTTGCCTTTTCGTTTTTGTTGCAGGACAGCGCCGATGGAGTCGTCTGAAGCATCTGTGAATAAGGCTAGATCCAGGTTGATTTCAGGGTGGACAAGAAGAGTGGCTTGAGATAGGCTGCGCTTGCACTCATTGAAAGCTGTTACAAGGTTAGTCATATCGATAGGTGCATTTCCTTTGATGTTACCTGTTAAGGCATCGTTCAGAGGAGCCTGTATCTTTGCTGCATCAGGGATGAATTTCCGGTAGTAGTTTATCATTCCCAGGAACCGTCGGAGTTGTTTTGCTGTTTTCGGCTGTGGGTAGTTGGTAATTGCTTCCACTTTCTCTTTGAGGGGGCGTATGCCTTCAGTCGAGACGCTGTAGCCGAGGAAAGTTACTTCGTTAATGCCGAATATGGACTTAGAGGTGTTTATTAAGATGCCATACTGGTTAAGTCGTTCGAAGACAGTTTTAAGGTGCTGAAGATGGAGTTCTCTGGTCTTCGAGAATACTAGGATGTCGTCAATATACCCATATGTAAATTCCAGGCCTTGAAGAACTTCATCGATGAATCTTTGGAAGGTTTGAGCAGCGTTTCTTAAACCAAAGGTCATAAACGGAAATTCGAACAGTCCGAATGGTGTCGTTATGGCTGTTTTAGGTATGTCCTCATTCGCGACAGGTATCTGATTGTAGGCCTTAATCAGGTCAATCTTTGAAAATATTTTAGCTCCAGACAGCTGGTAAACAAAGTCATTAATCTGTCTTATTGGATATCGATCAGGGATGGTTCTGGCATTAAGTGCTCTGTAGTCGCCGCATGGTCTCCAACCGTCGTCCTTCTTTTTGGCTAAATGTAAGGGAGACGACCATGGGCTCTCTGATCTACGAGCTGTTCCATTTGCGTACATCTCTTCAAACTCTTTTTTCGCAATAAGCAGTCTATCTGGGGCTAAACGTCTGGGACGAGCTGCGACTGGTGGACCAGGGGTAGTACGTATATGATGCTTCGTTTGGTGCTTGGTTTCTTTTGGCTTTCCAGTAGGTTTCGTTACGTCTGGGTAGTTGCGAAGTAAGTCATGGAAGTCGGAGTTTCCAGCAACTGATTTGATGGTCACCGTTTCCACAGAAATGTTGGCGCAGCGTGGCGCGTTGACGGACAAACTTGTGAGGCCGTCGATGAGGCGGTGACGACGACAGTCCACTAATAGGTTGTAGTGGCCCAAGAAGTCAACACCAATGATGGGTCGTGTGACGTCCGCAACCACGAATCTCCAGGTGAAGTCCCGGCGAAGTCCGAGGTCCAGGTGTAAGGATATGTAGCCATACGTAGCTATGATAGTGTTGTTGGCAGCGTATAACTCATATTTAGTTTTATGACGCTGGTCTCTGGTCGCCGACTTAGGAAAAACGCAAACGTCAGATCCCGTGTCTATCAAGTACTTCAGTTTAGTTTTCTTTTCGACGATGAAGAGGCGGTCATTAGGAGTATGCGTAAGGCAGTCGTTAACCGCCACTACAGGCTGCCGTTCGCGTTTAAAGTCTTGTAGGAACAGGGCGTGAGACATTTTATGGCGTTTTCACCGAATTTTCTGTGGTAGTAACACACGCTATTCATTTTGTTTTCCTTCCATCTTTGGGTGGAGCGTGAGGGAGATCTTGATCTGTTATACCTACGTTGTGGTGATCTGCTTGATCGGCTATTAAGCATGCTCAGGGAAGCAACTTGCTTGGTTAATTCGTTAACTTGCCTGGCCAAGCTTTCTAAGGCGGTGAGGTAGTGGTCTGGAGGATTTCCAGCATGTTGGTTAGCTGAGGATGATGTAGCGGCGTAAACATTTGGTGGGTTTGGGGCTGCGATGGCTATAATTTTGTCAGCCAACTCTGCAAGTTTCTCTAGCGGCATATCCATATGCGATGCAATGATAGGTTGAATGTTATTGGGTAACCTATTGTGCCATGCTGATCTAATAAATTCGTCTGGTACCTGTGGTCCGGCCAAATGTTGTAGGTGACGAAGAAATTGTGAAGGCTTTCTAGTGCCGAGTTCTTGATTGTCTAAAAATTGCCTAATTTCTTCTTCGCGCGGTTTACTTAATCGCCTTATTAGCTCCGCTTTGAGGGTTTGGTATTTGTTGTCTTTGGGAGGACTTTCTATAATATCCGCAACTTCAATAGCGAACTGTGGGTCCAGTTGGCTAGTCGCGTTATAAAATTTAGTCGTGTCTGACGTTATCCCCGCCAAACAAAATTGGCCTTCCAGTTGAGCAAACCAGAGTGCAGGTCTATTCGGTAAAAATGGTGGTATTTTAATTCCAACTTTGAAAATTTCATGTGCACCTTTTTCCATATTGTCCGTGTCCCCACCGTTTTCGTCTTGCATGACAAAAGTGCTAAGACCGCGTGGCGTGTACTTTTTCTCTTACTCTTATCACGTCGGGGTCACCAATATAGTGTTCGCGTTGTCGCAATTAATCACTATATAAATAATAAAACTTGTGTGAACTAAAAGATGTATATATATTCGTAAAAATAAACCGCGGCGTCGGCAACGAGTTGTACGTGTGTCACTTAAGAAATCGTGGGCCGTACTGGTGGCGGAGCGCGCTGTGGAATGCGCGTGCCTCGCCCCCCGTCTGCCGCGGAGAACAATAGACACGGTCTATACGTAAAAGTTGGTAAGTGCATTTTTTGTAATTTAATATATAATTTATTTTGGTAATTTTATTTCAGCTACCAATAACGACGAGGACGCCACAGTAGTTTTGTATTGAGCGCTTCTTAATGCTATTATTTATTATTAATCGTAAATATTTTATTACCTATATATACCTATGGAAAGTGTTCTATTGGAAAGTCGGTACTTAGTATTTGATAAGAAAATTATTATAATCATTATTAATTAGTATAAAAATTCACATCTTATTTTTGATGCATTCGTTTTGCTGTTATGTATCAAACTCAAACTCAGAATAACTTTATGCTTATAAGTACACTTATGAAATTTACCATTAGTTCGCTGGCTAGAAATTTAAGGATTATCTAGACATTAACAATTACTTTAAAGTTAAAAAAACAGATATAAACGAGAATTTATTGCGAAAGCGAGAAACAGATACAGCCTAGCTACTAGCTACCTAATTCGGTAACGGTACATCCATTAAATACTCGTAAGTACTAGCTTGTAGTGATGGTAACGTAGACGAACGGAACTTAAGGTGAGAAGGCCCATTTCGAGTCGTTGCGCCAGCGGAGTAGCTAAGTAGCAAGCTTTTAGAGTCTTGGTGACTAAATATTAACATCGATAGGTATATGTACTTACGGTAATGTGTATCTGCTTCTGGTTTTGAATTTTTTTCGTCTCTCAATTCTATTCGTTTCTTTTGAATTACCTAAACAGAATTTTATTCAACATTAGGTCAAACCTCTTTGAGAATTCATTATTGTAATTAAGTAATAGGAACATTAGGGCTTTGTTTCAATAAAATCTTAAGTCAGCCCGTCATCATTTAATGCACCAGCTCGTAAATTATTAAGTATTTTTGAAGCGCAAGATGATTTGTATAAAATATTACTCACTTCATCAGTAAATCCGTACAGCACATCTATGCAATCTTTCTGCACTGTGGCTTGAGGGAAGAGATTGAAAATCCAGTCCGGCTGCAGCCAGAGATGGAAAATCCTCTCACAGACCACATTTAGCATTGCGCTCATACGTGAAACGAATGGTGAATCCGGATTTTCCTGAGCTCCCATTTTTACACCCATAGCGGTTTCTGTTAAAAAACAAAAACAACAAATTCTTAGACTGAATCTCGGTTTAATAAGGTAATAAAATGATTTTATTAATGTTTCTCAAGATCTCTTGTATATGTCGTTCTGTATTAAGCAGTTCGTTGAGGTTCACAACGGTGTTTACAATTTTACGGTGACAAATAGGTACTAATAATGGTATCTTTATCTTGACAGAACAATACTGTATTTTACTATATAAACTCTTATGTAGCCTTTAGTACTCAATATACGAATCTAGATATTGAGTCCAAAAATTTGGCTTGGCTAATATGATGAAAAAATCGTGTATTTTCCCACTTTGGGTAATTAATAAAAAATGACCGCTAATTAAGGCAACTTGGGACGCAATGGACAAAAATTTAAACCATTTATTTCGAATAGCAGAAATAAATCTTTAAGTATGAATTTAAATATTTAATGTTTTTCCGTTGAATACAATTTTCAAAATGAAAAGTGGTATTTTTAACTAAAATTGCTAAATTCCTAATATTAACAACACGTTTTTTTTTAAACATCCTAGCCTATCAGTTAGATATGTGACCGAGTGGCTAAGCAACAGGGGAGTGTCGAAATCTCCCCTTCCTTAAAAAGGGATATACAGTCAAAACCGGTTATAACGACATTGAAGGGACCGTATAGTTGCCGACGTTATATCCGATAGTCGTTATAAGCAATGTCATATATTATATATACACAAGTATAGTTAATATGTATGTACACTATCTACAAGTTATATTATCATAGTTATCTATCTAGAATAGGTAAGTATGGGTTATAATATGGTATGTTAATATTATAATATGTAAACGAGTCAAAAAAGAAACAAAAATATTTATTACGAAATAATTAGGTACAAAAATAATCAATCATTTTGGTCTGTTTTTTTTTTTAGCCCAGTCTCAAATATTTTTTGCATTTTACGTTTCATACTCCTCAAGGTATGAGTATCACCAGTATCAAACTGTTCGTTGGGAGAAAGTGCGTAGGTAATAATATGCCTAAATATTCATTCAATGCCTTCAAATAAGATTTAAAATCGTTTGTATTGTTTTGTTTTGCTGAGACAAGAAGCGGTTGGTCGTTATAGCCAAAGAATATCATCTTTTTTTCGAAAAATTTCGTCGTTATAAGCGATATGTCGCTATATCCGATGTTGTTATAAGCGGTTTGTTTACTGAATAGTTTACTAGGGATTCGGACGGGACCATACAATCTGGTTGTAATAACCGATAGGTCGTTGTAAACGATGTCGTTATAAACGGTTTTGACTGTATTATATACAATGACTTATCTCAATCTATTTTTGATAGCTGTTTGTTATGTTTTAAACATAGACATGTATATTTTAATGTTATTTGTACGGTTTTATTTACTTTATTTTGTTTACATTGAGTATAAAATATGAGTGTAAACTCGGTAAAATGGAACGACAAATGTTATCCGTCGCCAAAAATGGATTGTCTTCGTAGGGTTTGGTTATTGGGATGCAGATAGGAGATCGATAGACTGTCACGGTCTGATCTCAGATTGTTTTCAATCTGAGATTGCGGATTAATTATTGGGTTCGGGCGTTTTAGGGTTGGCGTCTCGCGCCGGGCCCGGGCGACAACTACTCCGGAAATATCGTCATAATATTTATGGGCGAGTCGGGCCCCTCTGCCCGGCGCCACCCGCGGTACTTTAACAACATGATATATGTAACCTTAATATTAATTTGTTAGACTCAACTTACCACAAACTGAATCAAGAGTATACGATGATAAATAGGGCCACAAGCTTAATTGTCCTTTGCCAGCTGCGTTTGATAAAACGTTTCCCAGTTTTTCCGCCTGCTCCGAAAATACTTCGACAAACGTCTCCACTATCTTTGGGCTAAATGCCGGTAACAAGATTTTTCTTCGCCTCCGCCATACTGATACTATAAATAAGAAATTATTTCATTTGATGATGATAAAAAAATTAATATGTTTGAATTAAATACAGTCAACCTACAATAAACTATTTAAAAAAAAAGACAAATAGAACACTAAAATTAATTACAATTTAATTAAATACTTAAGCGTTGAATGACGAAAGCACCAGCTCTGAGGTCACCGGTACTATCTACCAGGCGCCAACATAAATCATTACCTGGGTAACACTGAAAATGTTTAGAAAATGAAAATATTTTATAATTATAAACTTTTATTGTTTTTCGAAGTTATCTCAGTTCCTTTCTACACATCGTCGCATTCGATGGAAGCACTGAGAAAACAGTGGGCCCATTCTTCCTAAGGTGTTCTCGCGTTCGGTTAGGTTAGGTTAGACAAATGAATGCAATATACTACATTAGGTTACCAAAGAGTTCTAAAATTGAAATTCAAATAAAGTTTTTATTAGCAATGTTTCTAACTGGCCATATTCAGTGTTACCTACGTAGTTAGCGCCTGTGCATTTGAACCCCAGGGCCTACGAGTCTCTACTCCTAATTTAACAAAATCAGTTGGAGGAAACGTTCATGTTGGGTTTCAGCGATTTACTACGTTACTACACAAATTAGAACTTATTCAATTATTTGATACAAAGTTTCGAGCAGCAGAATTGAAAATTTATTTTAATAATATTAACGTTTAATATTTAATTGAAAATCAAGACATGATTTTAAGACATGCATAAGTAAAATTAGAAGCATTTAATATATAATTATTTATTTCTTTTTTGACGTTCATACATGTACATTGTGTTACCTACATGAATAAATTATTTTTGAGTTTTGACTTTTGACTTTTGACTTTTATTATGTGTCTATTTTTGTTAGTAATAAATGTTATTTCTGTCTACATTTATTATTCGGTATTTTTATTGGAAATAAGCTGATATACGATATGACTATAGAAGCTGTATTAGTAGTCTTTTTGTTTTACTTTCCTTGATTTATCGGCGGAAATCGACAATAGAACTTGCAATCGCTTTGTACTTGTTTTATATTACAAGTACTACCTACCTACTAGATTCCACGTTCAAAAAAATTGTGACAAAATAAATAAAGAATGGGCGAGTAACGGGCCCATTAGCACTATCACTACTTGTTGAAATATATATACAAAGTGAAGGATTTTGTTGTTTATTTTGTATCTGTACAAATCGCTTCAAACATTTGAAATATATTTTTAACATTATAATATAATTATTGCTTATTACAGAAATCCATACTTTATCCTTACAGACTATGCCAATACGATATTACCGAGAAAAATATAATAAAGTACATAATGTTAAACACATAATATACACAATATCGCTGTGAATGCACTCTGCGAACATAGAAATACGTCAACGTCTTTGATAACGGGCTGACTGGCTGATGCACAGATCCCCGTTCTGGCCCTTTTTGTCGCAAATAACCTTGGCCGTGGCACATATCCCGTAGGTACAAAAAACCCAGTTCTTGAAGTACCCTTGGGTTGTACACTTTGGTTACGTATACAATAAATAATTAAATAAAATTGGTTGAATTTTATACGATTACCCAAAATTGATTATTACTGTATACTTACCATACAATTTTACATACCTACCAGTTATTTGTTTTTAAAATTTAAAGCAAATTATTTGTGATTTACATCGTTTAAACCTTTCCTGAACTTCCACATATATTTCAAGATGATAATTAGCCAAATTTACAGAGTTTTAGGGGGACAAAGGACCGGTAAATTATTTTTATATGTACACACTATCTAGCACCCCTCAACCCTGAGGTTGTGCGTTCGAATCCCGTTTTCCTTTTTGTTCTTAATAAAAGCTACGAGATTCTTTTAATTCAGTTCAGTTAAATATCGTAAAGAAACCATCCTTCTTTTCTTTACAAATAAATAAATATGAATGGACGTACCTGGAGCGAAAATCCCGCCATTTCCAATAACATTTCGAATGAACCTGTGCAGATCATCCTTCTCCATACACGTTTTTAATACCATTTCTAAATCCACCGGATCAATGAGCACTACAATTACAAACAATTTATTTTATTACAAGGAATTTATTATAATAATTGTATATGGATAATTAAAGCTAGCATAACTTATACGTGACTAAACTTAGTTAATTCATTTTATTTATCGAGCATAATAAAGAAAATTATAATAATGTGCTGGTGGTTAAATGTGATTAATATACGGGTTTGTTAAAATTACACGCGCACGTTGCAGTTTATTTTCTGTTCTTAGAAAACATTTTAAGATCCAAGGAAATCATTATGTACTTACTTTCTAGAACAGCCGTTGGAGATAAATTTAATTCATTAATTATTTAACAACACTTGTTTTGAGACAAACAAGTCAAGAAGCTTGCCGGTCTTCATTTTTTCTAATCATGCCTTTAAGAACAACCTATTTTCAAGCACTTCTGCCATTTTATCAGTCCTTAACATTACAATATACATTACAATAAGGCATAGCAAAAAGTTAAGTTTTACATTCAATTTATTGACAGTGCTTGCGTCATCTTTACCAGAAACTTATTTGAAAATACGAATGCAATTTTATTGAAAGGCCATTGGAGATTTGTTTCTTCTCCTGGAGCCTTGTTCCTACTTGTAGCTTTACTTTTCTTAGGTACGGGTGTAGTATGGGATAGAAACTGTATAAAAATATGTTCATTGATGTGTCGTACGTCATCATGTCGAGTGAATCACTTGCGGATAGCAAGCAGTCGGTACTTTACCAACAGTCAGTTAACGCTACACAATCATACCTGATGCAAGACTCTATAGCATTAATATACATCGTAAGCATATTATATGTATAGAAGAGAATTGTAACCCTATCTTTCAAGTTGAATTTAATGTTAGAAATATTATTACCTAGAGAAAAAATTTTCCTTTTTGTTATTTTGAAATGTAGATTCAGTTTTTTCAAATCGAAACACACTGATATTAAAATTTAAAAAAAAATCCAGTCTGATTGTTATGTGAAAAACTTTTAAAAATTCAACGGCCATTTATTTTAATTTTTGAATTTTATAAACTTTGATGACTTTTACAACTCATTCTATGACTTTTTATTATTTCAACAAGTTTTAAGGTTTTTGTTATAGGCTTCATTGTTCCTATTTATATCCGACAATATACCACTAGAGGCTGAGTCTGAATGAAGAACATCAAACTTTTTGGAGATCTGATTTAGTGAGTTCACTGAGACTCTTTGACCTCGTTTTCGATCCGGGCGATCGATCGATTACGGGCATTGCTTTCTTGTAGACTATGTGAGCATTCAAACAACAGGGAAGTAACGCTTTTCTTCATATCGCTGAACTCAGATTGCAGCACTTTTAGGGCGCCACTAAATGCATCCAACTTATCATCCTGTTGAGCAAATCTCATGAGGATATCAGTGCGAAATAATTTTATTTCTTTTAGAAACGTTGAAATACCAGCCTGATCGCCTTTTGTCGCAGAACTAGACTCCGTGGTTCTTAGTACAGGTCGTGAGAGTGTGACTATCTCATCTACCTTACTCGACAATACCACACATTTCTGACAAACCCAGGTAAGACGGGTAATTAGTGTCGTATCGGCTGATAGTATACAATCAAAATGATAAATCGCATTACATTTGGAGCTTTTCAATATTTTTTTTATTTAAAAGACAGTCATACATTTTAAACATTCTCCAGCCATTGTATCTAGGCACAGTATACCATTAGTCAATAATTAAAGAAAAGTATTTTGGTAACTTGTATTGTGATTGCAAATGCAAATCACTCACAGGTTTATATTATTGAATAATACTACGCGTAACCACGTCGAATCATTATTGAATGAAACAGTAGAATGTCACGAACTCACGAAATGGTTGGAAATTAATAATTTAAGTGTAAATGTGAAAAAAACAATTTTATACAATTTCGGAATTATAATAATTGCAGACCCAATAACCTCATAATCAATTATAAAAACGAGACAATTGAAGAAGTTGTATCAACCAAGTTATTAGGCATAACACTAGACCAAAATCTTAATTGGCAACAAAACATTTGAACGATATGCACGCGCCTTAATAAATTTGTTTTTGCTTTGAGTCGCTTCAAAACACGCAGCAATTATTGTATCACGACTATGTTGCCTCAGTTTTGCGCTATGGTATCCTTTTATGGGGAAATTCGGTAGATGTGAGTAAAGTTTTTATTACTCAAAAAAAATGTATTAGGGCTATCATGGGCGTTGGACCTCTTATACGCTGTATAGTCCAGTCAGTCAAGACAATTAATTCATTATAATTCCAAAAGTTTTCAAATTTTGATGTAAGGTCGGGAGTGGTATTAAAACAAACTATAAAATTTTGCAACCTGCTCTGCGGTCCGGAACATTGTTAAAAATGCAATAAATGATAATTTGCTCAGTTCTTGAGACCAAAATTCCAAAAGTTCTGCAAAGTTGGAGTGGTGTTAAATATATTATTTTACATCACGTGTCAAATTTGCAACCAATTTAAGAGTACGCAACATTTTTTGTTATTGTTTTTCTTTAGTAAACTGAAGGAAAACGTTCCAAAAGTTTTGCAAATTTGACAGATATATCGAAAATAAAATAAATAACAAAAAATGTTCCGTACACTTAGGTTGGTTGCAAATTTTATACGTGATATGAAATATTATATCGAAAACTTCCCCAAGTTTGCAGAACTTTTGGAATTTTTTTCACGACCATACAGCAAAAATTAATTAATAATTGCAATTTTAACAATGTTCCGGACTGCGGACAAGGTTGCAAAATGAGATTTATTGTCGTCCCAATGTACCATTCACTTGACCGAAGTTTGAAAACTTTTGGAATTATTATCAAATTTTCGATTTCGAATGTCTATAATGACTGGTCTAGTAGACCAATTTTTCACGAACTCGGTATTCTGACAGTACCAAGTTGGTATATCTTTGAAGCAGTTATGACTGTAAAGAAGCATCCAAAATTATTTAAAACATATAAAGAAACTTGCTTGTATATACCGAGGGATCCAACACGGCTGCGGGTTGCACCGCGCTATATTCCAAAAATTGTTACGCCATGGCTATAAGAATATTTAATATCCTTCCTAAAAGTTATAGATCGCTGCCATGTAATGTTTTCAAGGGGAAGGTGACTAGGTTTTTAAATTCAAGGTGCTTTTATAGCGTGAGCGTGTATTTAGACCATAAGATTAACAATTATAAATGACTTAACTTCTTATTATGACATTATGTTAATGTTTTTATTATATGACATTGCAAACAATTTATATGACATTTACATGCCTATTTATATATGGCTGATTGTGCGGATTTTTCTTGTTGATCGATCTAATTGTACCACTATCTTGGCAAATAAACGATTTAAATCCCTTTTTCTAGTCAGGCACTTTGTTGTATTAACAGCCAGGTTTATCCAATAAAACTTGCTCGCATGAAGCCTTTTTATTGTTGGACAAAATTAATACATATACAATACATGCGGCAGAGATATCATTTACACTGATTTATCGAACACTGCTGCATCATTTTAAATACTGTGTACTTTGTTTCTTCTTTCGAAATTTAGTTTAATTTAATTGGACAGAAAATTTTGACAGATTGAAATTTCAAATTTGCATATTTGTCAAATGAAAGGAATTCCGAGCCTTAAGGTGGGAACTGACCAACGTTACGAGGTGTAATGTAACATGTAATGTAATGTTACACAGCGAGCATTCGTTCAGTCAGTACGTCGTGTTACGGGGAAACCAGCGAGCAACGAGCCGCTCGTTGCTCGCTTTGAGTGTTCCACCCGGCTGTCGGTTTTTTGGCGAATCCTTTGAGTGTTACTTGGTTCAGTCAGGACGCGTCGCACGTCGCGAGTGATCATGATTATCATGATTTTCTATAAATTGTGTATTTTTAAAGTACTTTTCGTCCAATTAAATTCAACAGTTCTTCAAAATCGAAACATTCGTAAAAAGTATTTAAACAGTCCAGTAATCGTATGGTTTTTTAATATTGCAATCAATAACAAACCACCTCATACGCCTGTGTTTTTAAATAAGTTTGATGTTCAGTAACATTTTTGCTTCTTCTTCTTAATTTGGATGAAACAATAATTAAATATAATGAAAGATATCAACACGTCCTCGCTGTCGGCCATCTCCTGGAAAACTGGCGGCGAAAGCGGAGCACAGAGTTTTGACGAGCATGTTACGCCGATTTTAAAATACAGCGTAACATGCTCGATGCGAAACACGTTCGATGCGAATTCTACATTACACCTCGTAACTTTGGTCAGTTCCCACCTTTATGCTCGCCTTTTTGAGTTTATCGCAAACAGATAGACTACAAAAGTGTACAATATGTCTATGCTGTTATTTTTTTACGCTGACTATTTTGTTGGCTGAAGCTCACAAGTTTTCTCTTAAACTAACTATGTATATATCTCTCATCGTTAAGGCAGTGTTCGTAAGAAACTTCGTTCGACCGTTGCTTTTCCAACTTATACCGCAGATCCGTCTACCACGAGGAAGTCTTCCTTTTCATTAATATATAGCCTATGACACTCACAAACAACGTGACTTTCTATTATACATATACATATATATTATGTCTTATAACATATTTGACGTTCAAAGTTATTTTTATAATGTCATGCATACAAATGAGCGTATTTATTTATTTATTCAGATCGATATTAATTGGTACCTTTTAGTATATTAAAAGTACTTACTAATATATAAAATGTGACCGAGCCATCCTCGCATTATTCCACCCAGATCCATAGTAGTATTGCTGAAATATTGTAAATTCTTCATAATATCTGAAAGAGAGGTTTTTTAAACTAGTACATAGGCAATATATGTGTAGCGTTCAATATATTCTCGGTATAGGGTTTGTACTACATTAATGTTGAGGGTGACCAAATTATTTTTAGAAAGAAATACAGTAGTTAGTTTTCATAATTCTCCGTAATTACTAAATTATTCAAATAAACTATATTTTTATCAAACCCTAGTTGAACCTGGTACTTGAAACTAAATAAGATAAAGGTGTTTTCTTAATATTTTTGGTTTCACTTCACAAGTTAAATATACACGTCACTCCAGCCATATCGTATACACAACTATTCCACGGACTGTTTATAAATAAATATATTTTTGTTATATAATTACCTATATTTTTATTGCTTGATCTATTTATTATTACATATAATTCTATAAGCATACTTTTAAAATCTTAACTTAACTTACCCTCAGTATTGCCTAGAAAATAATGGGCCACGCCGATAAGTGGTAATTCTTCTTTTGGCCCCGGTAAAAGGGAGGCTAATTTCTTCATCCGCCTCCTTTTTATTTGAAAGAAGACAAACCATAGCGTACCCACTAGTATCAATAAGTAGACAATCATTTTACTAAACAGAACACGACTAGATCACGCGCATTCAAATTCACAACTATGAAAATAAGCCCTTTTATATAGACATTTTCCGAGTACAGTTCACGTCGTTATAAGGTTGAAGGGTTCATGGAATTGTTAATTATAAATATGATGTATAGTGATGTTCAAGGTTCAACAACATAGGTTCTCAAGCATAAGCATATGCTCACAATAGTACCTACTTTATTCCCCTACAGAGTAGTCAGAGATATTCTAATACCTAAGAACATTTTGCACTTGTAGTACCGAAACTCTGACCAGCCAGAAGTGAGCCCGTTACCACTTATAATGGACAGTGGGTATAATACACCTTCACACCTGAGTGCGAACCACTCAACATGATACTTAAGTTAATAGATGTTAGTTATATATTTCAGGATATTACAAATAAAATCATTTTGGAAACAATTGATATCCCAAAAGAAAATAAAACCAACAATGACAAGGTAATAAATCAGTTTTGGCATAACTTGAATACTAGAAAAGCCAGACAAAGGTGTGCACAACAGTATTTTGTAGGGTTATCATATCACATCATCATCACAGAAGAGACTTTATAGAATTTAATGTAAGAGAATAATAATAAATATTTATTTAAAGAAAAACGCTTTTTACCGGATTAAAGTTATTTATTATTAAAAATTTACAACTATTTGACATAATTTTAAATTTATCCGACGTTTCGCGTGCTTTACAGCGTGCGTGGTCACGGTGACTGAAGACAAAAGATGTTGAATGTCAAAAAGTATCACAGCTGCAGAGAAAGTTGCATTATCTGTATTTATTTCCCCGGAGTTGGTATCGACTAAAAGATGGAGGGTTTTGGCAAAAATGGCTCACGGTGTCCTCTATTTTCGCGGATTGTTTTTCTTTTTGAGATTTTGATTGACCTGGGACCCAATAATATCCAAATTATTGAGTTATCGGGGAATTATTCAATTATCGGGGAAATAAATACAGATAATGCAACTTTCTCTGCAGCTGTGATACTTTTTGACATTCAACATCTTTTGTCTTCAGTCACCGTGACCACGCACGCTGTAAAGCACGCGAAACGTCGGATAAATTTAAAATTATGTCAAATAGTTGTAAATTTTTAATAATAAATAACTTTAATCCGGTAAAAAGCTTTTTTCTTTAAATGTTATGAGTTATGTTAATCAAAGACAATACAATATTTATTTATTTAATTTTTCAAATGTAAACTGAACTTTATTGACTATAATGACTCCTTTTCCAGTCTTTGATTATTAATTAATTGTAATTAATTATTTGCATGAAATCAAAAACTATTTTTAATAATGCCAAAGAAGTATAACTTCTTACGCGCGTACATAAGTACACGCACCGTTATTTTTATGTAGCCGTAATATTAAGTCAATGTAGTATCCAAATATGATAAAAAGTGGATTTTGGATTTTTATCAAATCCGACATTGTTCTACGATCATAACGATATGTACATATATATAAGAAGAGCGCTACCTTAAAGGCTGGCAACGCACTTGCAAACATCCTGGTGTTGCGGGTGTTCATGGGCGGTAACACACGTAACTCTAAGTAACACCCCTGTTCATACATTGCCTCCTTCCCCAAAAATACATTACTTATATATATCTTTATCTCAGAGGAATAGAATAGGCTCTTAGTAAAAACCGGTTAACCTTTAGTTTGCTTCAATATTATAAGACAGATTTATATCATATTAAAAACTCATTTATTACCTACAAACAAATAAAATTACGTTTTACCAGTCTTTTTCTAACTAAACTAAAAATCATTTTTTTTTCGTAGTTATAAAAAAGATCTACTTACTCCACCAAAATCCCACGAAATCTAGTTTTTAATCCGCCCAAAAATATTTATTTATCTATTTCTTAACAATCTTAATTTTATTTTTAATTTTATTTACTATATAAAATCGTTATCTATCTTTTTTTTATTTTGTGTTTCTGTGTGTGTGTTTTGTTAGTATTCTAATAGTCTTTTTACTATTAATGCTGTTATTTAACAGATCAGTTGTACGTGCTTCCGAAGAAAATATATACCGCTAATAAAACACTCACATTTAGGATTAATTTATTAAAATATAAGTAATACTTTCAGTTATTAAATACAGATAAATACGTAGTCATATTCATAATAATTCTATGTCATATTTAGATAATTTTTTATAACAAATTGGTATGCGCTCCATTACCATTGTTATGATTTTTTGTTCACTCCATTGTTTTATTCTCATGGACAGTTTTTCTTCTTTTTTAAAAAAACTTCGTATATATATATTTTATATCATATTATTTTTCAGTTGTGGTTTTCATTTCGGTTAGAAACGTCGCGTATTAATTATTGTGACCGAAAAAATGCAACGCGCTGACGCAGCGCCGCGGTCGCGTTACAATGAATCGTTGACCTAATATTTGTTATTGTGTAATGAATTAAGGCGAGGTTTTGTCTTTATAATTTTAATTATTATATAAATTTTATGATGTCATCTTCAAGTGTTATTGAAATTAAAACTCAAACCGAGCTATTACTAGTGGGTGAACTAAAAAAGGAAAGAGCCCGATGATCAGACCTGGAAAGTATTGTCCATCAACTCAAGGAACAATCCAAGTCCAATAGCTCAGCTCGAACGAAAAATAGGTCAGCCCTTAACACAAAAGGATGAGGCAGCCGCTGAATCAATTCTGTATGAGACGGACGAAGAAGAACTGGCTAAAGAAACGGAATGGGTGCGACAAAAAAGCAGAAAGAAAAGGAAACTAAACACCTCCCCTAAATAAAGACTCTTTCACCGTGAAAATGCTTAGGAATGGATCGGTGAAGATTAACACCAATAGTGAAGCTACCAACAGAGGTATCACAAAACATCTTAAAGAAGAAGATGCTTCGTGGTTCTCATACGAAAACAAGCAGAGCAGGCCAATAAGAGTAATGGCAAAAAATCTGTATGCTTCTTGCAAGCCTTAAAGGATAGTTGAAGACCTCATTCTCCAAGGATTTAAAATTTTAGACGCAGCCGTCAAATATAGCTGGGAAAACAAGGAACCGCTTAACATGTTCATTCATCCTTTCCACCTATAGAATTAGAAGTAAATACATTTAGAACATCCAACAAGCTGCTTGGAGCAATACTCCAAAATTTAAGAAAAAGGTACAAAACAAAGAGATTAAAAATCTGATAAAGACAAAACGAGCTCAAAGAAAAAGGTGGCATTCCACAAGATGTCCTGAAGACAAAAAAAACATTTGAATAACCTCACTAAACAACTACAGAGAGAGAGTAAAATACATAAAGATACTTCAATAAAGAGATACCTAAACTAATTAACTTCTAATGGTTCCACCAACTACTCCATCTGGAAAGCGATAAGAAATATCAAAAAACCTACAACACATATTCCTCCCTTACGAGAGTCTAATGGGAATTGGGCTGCAAGTAACATACAAAAAGTTAGGAAGTTTGCTGATCATCTAGAAAATATATTTCAAATCGATGAAGAAGATTCACTTGACTTCGAAGAAATATCGTCAGAAGAGCTAAACATCCGTCTAGTCACACCAAAAGAAGTTTTAAGTGAAATTCCTGGTATTGCGGGTGTCCATGGGCGGTAACACACGTAACTCTAAGTAACACGCCTGTTCATACATTGCCTCCTTCCCCAAAAAGACATTACGTATATATATCTTTATCTCAGAGGAATAGAATAACTATATATAGGCTCTTAGTAAAAACCGGTTTAACCTTTAGTTTGCTTCAATATTATAAGACAGATTTATATTTTATTAAAAACTCATAACACCTACAAACAAATAAAATTACGTTTTACCAGTCTTTTTCTAACTAAACTAAAAATCAATTTTTTTCGCAGTTATAAAAAAGATCTACTTACTCCACCAAAATCCCATGAAATCTAGTTTTTAATCCGCCCAAAAATATTTATTTATCTATTTCTTAACAATCATTCTTAATTTTATTTACTATATAAAATCGTTATCTATCTTTTTTTATTTTTTTTTATTTTGTGTTTAGTGTGTGTGTTTTGTTAGTATTCTAAGTCTTTTTCTATTAATGCTGTAATTTAACAGATCAGTTGTACGTGCTTCCGAAGAAAATATAATATATCGCTAATAAAACACTCACATTTAGGATTAATTTATTAAAATAGTATAAGTAATACTTCCTTTAGTTATTAAATACAGATAAATACGTAGTCATATTCATAATTCTATGTCACATTTAGATAATTTTTTATAACAAATTGGTATGCGCTCCATTACCATTGTCATTATTTTTTTGTTCGCTCCATTGTTTAATTCACATGGACAGTTTTTCTTGTTTAAAAAAAAATAACTTCGTGACGTATATGTTTTTAAAAATCGCTTTTATCCACCATTAAATCCACCACAATTATAATTAGCCAGCTGCAAAATCGAATTTATTGTTTTTGCGTGTTGTCCTCTCTTTTTGCTACCATATTATTTTTGGCACAGAGAGTTATATTTGTGTATAATTTCCATATTCTCAACGTTTTTCCAATCCCATTTGGTACCCATCAACAGCCTTCATCATGATATCGAGTTTCACTCTCATACTTGGTGCAGGGCTGGTTTCCTCCTCACCAATAATCCGGTATTTTCTCACCACACCGGTTATAGCTGTTTTAATTGACATCAACGCGTACTGATATCCTGTAACACAATAAACAAGTCGTTGTAATTACTGGAGCAACAAACGATAAGTTCAATTGTAAAGCTACCCGCGTATCTTATATCAATATTTATATTTTATGCAAACCAAAACTAATCAAGAAACACAAGTACACTATTGTTTTATATCTTGTTTTACACTGTTACCATTAGCAATTCATTTATTGATAATGCTAAGCATAGGATTGGGTTTTGAAGACTTCGGACTAAAATCGATTTAAGGATCAAATTTTAATTATATTTTCTACGAGTAGCGTTTTTAACTCACCTAAACAGTTTCTCGGTCCACTACTAAAGGGCATGAAACTACAGGAGTTTTGGATACTATATCGTTCAGGTAAAAATCGGTCTGGGTCGAAATTCTCAGCATCAGGCCCCCAATATTTAGGGTCTCTGTGAAGTCCCCAAATTGATACAACCACGCCTGAACCACCTGGCAAGATATTTCCTGACGCTGGAACAATCTTTTATTTTCACAATATTGTATGTTTTATTAATATTATTGAAGTGAAACTTCTTTATCGGGGTTGGAAATAAATTTTGTGTAACATTTTTTCGTTACGCGTCACATTTTTCGGTTACGCGTCACATGTTTCGGTTACGCGTCACATTTCACCGTTACGCGCGTCTTTTTCTTGTCCCTACCAGGGTTGATTCAAAGAGATTTTAAACCATTAATAACAAAAATGTATAATAACGATAACAATGATACTAAAAATTCTATTACAATTTATGAAATTCTGTAATAATCTTAGTGGTAATAAGGTAAAATGAAACAATTGTATTATTTGTATTCAAGTCTGTGATATTAAAAGCCTTTTGTTAAACTTTATCTAATTTAACTTTATTTAACCATTTTCTGGTCATAAAGAAGTTTCACTCCTAACGTGTGTACACTAGTACACGCACATTTTTTATTATTTAATATTTTGTAGTAGGCAATTTATTAAGAAGTATAATATTCTGTAATAAATTTAGATTTATTTACTCACTGCTCTAACTCTAGCTGACCTGGCAAACGTTGTTTTGCCATGTATATCATTTATAATAAAAAATAGGAGTTGATCGTAAAGGGGTTAAAACCCCTAATTTTCGAGTTGTATGTATTTTTTAATGCTGTTTCAAATTAAAGTCTTATCTATCTAAAATAAAAATATAAAAAAATTAGGGGTTGACTACCCTTAAAATTTAGGGGGATGAAAAATAGATGTCCGATTCTCAGACATACCCAATATGTACACAAAATTTCATGAGAATCGGTCAAGACGTATCAGAGGAGTTTAACGTCAAACACCGCGACACAAGGCATTTATATATATATTAGATTATATATAAATAAGCTACAGTAGTAAGTAGTAAGTTTAATAAATTGATATTATAGAATAAATACCACACCTGTCTGAGTTAAATTCAAAACAACAGCACAGATTTTCATGGGGGGATTTCAATTAAATGAGTGATTGATTTATAATTTGACAAGTTTTTTGGTACCACAAACAAAGCATATTAGTATGGTTCTACTCATGTAAAACTGGATCAGGCCCAAATTTATAAAGTATTACTGTAAAGAAAATCTTATCAAAGATTGAGGTCATGATGGTATATAAATATATTTTAAAAGATTTCTGTCAACTGATAAGAAGTCATTAGAGTCTTTTGATGTTAGAGATCTTTATAATTTGGTCTATTCTAAACCAATGCCTAATAATCTAATTTTTAAATTTTTATTTATCCGAACTACTTGATGTTTTTTTACTATAGTATATACACCTATCTATCTTTATTCATTTACTACGAACCTAATTAAATGATCACCGTCTAGAATCAGGGTTATCTAGAATAAACTGCTCTCCGCAGTGAAAGTGAATGAAGAGATTTGTATTTACAAATAAAGATATGATTTTAAAAAATGCCTTTGTCAAAACACTTACGCAATTTCGTATCCGTCAGGACTTTCCTTATGATAAAAGGCACCGGTGGGAACAACCTAAGTGACTCTTTCACGACTCGTTCTAAAAACTTTAATTTATTCAAATCTTCCTTAACTAAAGGTCTGTCGGAATCACCGAATACTTCTTTGACCCTGTGTAAAGAGTATTTATTAATTAAACCATAGACAAACAGATGTAAATATGAATAGGAATCTATTCACTTACTCGTCATACAACTTTTCCTGTATTTTGGGATACTTGGCCAGGAGCTTAAGCGTGTTGCCTATTGCTACTGCTGAAGTATCAGTACCAGCTACCGTTAGGGTAAGAACTTCCTCACGGAGTTCCACATTACTGTAACCTCTTTCTCCCCCAGACAACGATATTAGTAGATCTAAGAAACTCTTTCGTCTGTAATCTTCCAAAACTAGAAAAATAAAGTTAATGTAGTTTTGTATTGGGTGCTTGTTAATACTATTATTTTTTATTAATCGTAAATGTTTTATTATACCTTTGAAAAGTGTTCTACTGGAAATTCGGTACTTAGTATTTTATAAGAAAATTATATATAATCATTATTAATTGGTATACAAATGCACATCTTAATTTTTGTGCATTCGTTTTGCTCTTATGTAAACTCAAAATAACTTTATTCATGAAGGAAACTAGCAAGAAACTTTCCGCCACTCTTTATAATCGCTAAGTTTTGAGTCATACAAATTGTTTGAACTGGAGCAAATCAATCCCAAAGCTTAAGATCATTTCAATAATCGTCAAATTTATAAAAAGCTTTATTGATTAATTTTAAATTAGTTTTGAATTTATTCAGTGATAATTCTCCAATTTCGCTTGGTAGTTTGTTGTTAAAACGAATCCAATTTCCATTTAAGGAGTGGTTTATCTTCTGGAGCCTGGTTGTTCGTACGCTTAGATTTGTTCTGTTTCGAGTATTATACTGATGGCTTAAGTATGTGAAATTTTAAGATTATTTAGGCATTAAATAAATTCGGCTACAGTACATCCATTAAATAGTCGTAAGTACTAGCTTGTAGTGATGGTAACGTAGACGAACGGAACTTAAGGTTAGAAGGCCCATTTCGAGTCGTTGCGCCAGCGGAGCAGCTAAGTAGCAAGCTTTTACAGACTTGGTGACTAAATATTAACATCGATAGGTATATGTACTTACGGTAATGTGTATCTGCTTCTGGTTTTGATTTTTTTTCGTCCCTCAATTCTATTCGTTTCTTTTGAATTACCTATACAGAATTTATTAACATTAAGTACAACCTCTTTAAGAATTCATTATTGTAATAGGAACATTAGGGTTTGTTTCAATAAAATCTTACGTCAGCCCGTCTTCATTTCATGCACCAGCTCGTAAATTAATAAGTATTTTTGAAGCACAAAATGATTTGTATAAAATATTACTTACTTCATCAGTAAATCCGTACAGCACATCTATGCAATCTTTCTGCACTGTGGCTTGAGGGAAGAGATTGAAAATCCAGTCCGGCTGCAGCCAGAGATGGAAAATCCTCTCACAGACCACATTTAAGAGTGTGTTCATACGTGAAAGGAATGGTGAATCCGGATTTTCCTGAGCTCCCATTTTTACACCCATAGCGGTTTCTGTTAAAAAGTAAACAACAAATTCTTACACTGAATCTCGGTTTAATAACGTAATAAAATGATTTTATTAATGTTTCTCAAGATCTCTTGTATAGGTACTAATAATGTTATCTTTATCTTGACAGAACAATACTGCATTTTACTATATAAACTCTTATGTAGCCAATTTACGAATTGAGACTAAAAATTTGCATTGGCTAATATGATGAAAAAATCTTATATTTTTCCACTTCGGGTAATAAAAAAAGTTCTACTAATTAATGCAACTTGGGACGCAATGGACAAAAATTTTAACGCTGCCATTCAAAATTAATCCTTTTATTAAGCATGAATTTAAATACTTATTTAATGTTTTTCTTTTGAATCCAATTTTGAAAATGAAGAGTGGCATTTTTAACTAAAATTGCTAAATTACTAATATTAAAAAAAAGGCACGCAATCAGGCAGATACGTGACCGAGTGGCTAAGTAACAGGGGAGTGTCGAAATCTCCCCTTTCTTAAAAAGGGACATTATTAACTTACGCCCGAACTCTCGATCGACTGTCACGGTCTGATCTCAGATTGTGTTTAATCTGAGATTATGGATTAATTATTGGGTTCGGGCGTTAAAGGGTTGGCGTCTCCCGCCGGGCCCGGGCGACAACTACTCGTACTCCGGAAATATCGTCATAATATTTATGGGCGAGTCGGGGCCCGCTGCCCGGCGCTAACCGGCGCGGTACCTTAACAACACGATATATGTTAAACCTGAATATTAATTTGTTAGATTCAACTTACCACAAACTGAATCAAGAGTATACGATGATAAATAGGGCCACAAGCTTAATTGTCCTTTGCCAGCTGCTTTTGATAAAACATTTCCCAGTTTTTCCGCCTGCTCCGAAAATACTTCGACAAACGTCTCCACTATCTTTGGGCTAAAGGCTGGTAACAAGATTTTTCTCCGCCTCCGCCATATAGATACTATAAATAAGAAATTATTTCATTTGATGATGATAAAAAAATAAATATATTAGAATTAAATACAGTCAACCTACAATAAACGATATTAAAAAAAAAGACAAATAGAACACTAAAATGAATTTCAATTTAAATACTTAAGCGTTGAGTGACGAAAGCACCAGCTCTGGGGTCACCGGTACTATCTACCAGGCGCCGACATAAATCATTACCTGGGTAACACTGAAAATTAATGCTTAATGTAGAAAGTTGCCAATACTTTTATTGTTTTCGAAATAATCTCCGTTTCTTTCTACACATCTTCGCATTCGATGGAACCACTGAGAAAAGCAGTGGGCCCATTCTTCTTTAGGGGTTCTCGCGTTAGGTTCATTTTTACGTGTAACAAGAGTTTTAGATTTGCCGCCATTTCACAAAAACAAAGACAAATGAGTGCAATATACTACATTAGGTTACCAAAGAGTTCTAAAATTGAAATTCAAAAAAAGTTTTCATCAGCAATGTTTCTGACTGGCCAGTTCTAACCATTTTCAGTGTTATCTACGTTGTTAGCGCCTGTGCATTTGAACCCCACGGCCTAAGAGTCTCTACTCCTAATGGAACAAAATCAGTTGGAGGAAACGATCATGTTGGGTTTCAGCGACTTACTACGTTACTACACAAATTAGAACTTATTCAATTATTTGATACAAAGTTTCGAGCAGCAGAATTGAAAATTTATTTTAATAATGTTATCGTTTAATATTTAATTGAAAATCAAGACATGATTTTAAGACATAAGTAAAATTAGAAGCATTTAATGTTTATTTCTTTTTTGACGTTCATAAATGTACATTGTGTTACCTACGTGAATAAATGATTTTTGAGTTTTGACTTTTATTATGTGTGTGTTTTTGTTAGTAATAAATGTTATGTATACATTTATGATTCGGTATTTTTATTGGAAATTAGCTGATTCTAAATATTAACATTAAAAATATAACATTATGAGCGACCATCGTAAATCGTAAATTCAATATATATTATGGGCGTCTACTTATAAATTATATAATCAAAACAATATCTGAATAAAAAACGAGTTATCTTAAATAATTACTGTTATTAAAGCTCCAATACCATAAGGTACAAATGCGAATAATTCTATTTTAATAATATAACCGCATTGCGAATCATTAAAATGCTATTCAATATAATTATAAGTTAGGTGTGTAACTGTAACTATATAACTATATAACTGTATAACTGTAACTGTGTGTTAGGTGTGTATGGTAAGTATAAAGTACCTAATAATCAAACTGTAGATAATTGATTACTTCAGAAGCTATATGGTAAGGTCTCTTTGTTTTACCTTCCTTGATTTATCTGCGGAAATCGACAATAGATAACGGGCCGACTGGCTGTTGCACAGATCCTCGTTCTGGCCCTTGGTATCGCAAATAACCTTGGCCGTGGCACATATTCCGTTGGTACAAAAAACCCAGTTCTTGAAGCACCCTTGGGTTGTACACTTTGGTTACGTATACAATAAATAATAAAATAAAATTGGTTAAATTTTATACGATTACCCAAAATCTACTAGTTTGATTATTAGGTACTTTATACTTACCATACAATTTTACATACCTACCAGTTATTTGTGTTTTACATCGTTTAAACCTTTCCTGAACTTCCACAAATATTTCAAGATCATAATTAGCCAAATTTACAGAGTTTTAGGGGGACAAAGGAACGGTAAATTATTTTTATATGTACGAGTACACACTACCTAGCACCCCTCAACCGTGAGGTTGTGCGTTCGAACCCCGTTTTTCTTTTTGTTCTAAATAACAGCTACGAGATTCTTTTAATTCAGTTCAGTTAAATATCGTAAAGAAACCGGCCTTATTTTCTTTACAAATAAATAAATACAAATGGACGTACCTGGAGCGAAAATCCCGCCATTTCCAATAACATTTCGAATGAACCTGTGCAGATCATCCTTCTCCATACACGTTTTTAATACCATTTCTAAATCCACCGGATCAATGAGCACTATAATTACAAACAATTTATGTTATTACTTTACAAGGAATTTATTGTAATAATTGTATATGGATAATTAAAGCTAGCATAACTTATACGTGACTTAACTAAGTTAATTAATTTTATTTATCGAGCATAATAAAGAAAATTATAATAATGTGTTTGAGGTTAAATGCGATCAACATACGGGTTTGTTTAAGTTACACGCGCACGTTGCAGTTAATTTTCTGTTCTTAGAAAACCTTTTTAGATCCAAGGAATTCATTAATTACTTCCTAGAACAACCGTGGAGATAAATTTAATTCATTAATTAATTATTTAACAACACTTCTTTTGAGACAATCAAGCCGAGAAGCTTGCCGGTCTTAATTTTTTTCTAATCATGCCTTTAAGAACAACCTATTTTCAAGCACTTCTGCCATTCAATCAGTCTTTAACATCATAATATGGCATAGCAAACAGTTTAATTTCACATTTAATTTAAATAATTTATTGACAGTGCTTGCACCATCTTCGCCAGAAACTTAATTGAAAATACGAATGCAATTTCATTGAAAAGATTAGATATGTTTCTTCTCCTGGAGCTTTGTTCCTACTTGTAGCTTTACTTTTCTTAGTTACGGGTGTAGTATGGGGTAGAAACTGTATAAAAATATATTCAATACATCATTTTTCATATACATGTGTCGTACGTCATCATGTCGAGAGAAAAATATATAAAAAGTCCCTTAGTCCAAAGATTTGTGTTTAAAATTGGCAACACTAAAGAAAAAAACGACCGTCATTCGCACAGTAAACAAACAACCAAACTCATATAGTGGACCACGAGAACTGAAACCAGCTAAGATTAAAGACGTAATACATTTATTCCGATTTGTTCCTTAACATGAACTATATTTCTATAGCGATTTCCTGACCATCGATGAAAGTCATTCCCCAAATCAGATGCAAGAAGTTGACTCTGAAGAGGACGTGGAGTAACTGCAAATTGTTATTTAGAACCTAAGTCCATAGTTTTTTTTATGAAAATACCTTTAAGTCCTAATATGAAGTAAGTTAGTCCGTTGATTGGGCATAAGGCCATTAGCTGGGCTCTACGTAATTAAAAATTCCATTTTTCGGACTGTACAATGTTAAATTTTGTAAGATTATACCTCAACATATAGTTGATTTCTTTGCTATACAATGGTATTTCATTTTTCTTGATACGTCTTGTAGAATTGTTTTAAATAGGATTTTTCGTCTTTATTATCATCAGGTGTAATGTTGAGTTATGGGACTAAAGGAACTTCTGCATCTGGGCCCTTCAAGTTTTCCCTTAAACTAACCATATCTCTCATCATTAAGGCAGTGTTCGTAAGAAACCTGGTTCGAACTTATACCGCAGATCCGCCTACCACCATGAAGTCTTCCTTTTCATTAATATATAGCCTATGACACTCACAAACAACGTGACTTTCTATTAAATATGTCCTATTATATCTTATAACATATTTGACGTTCAATGTTACCTACTTCTATTTTTATAATGTCACGCTGTATGCATGAGCAAAGAGCGTATTTATTTATTATTGAGATCGATTCGATTGATACCTTTTAGTATATTAAAAGTACTTACAGAAATATAAAATGTGACCGAGCCATCCTCGCATTATTCCACCCTGATTCATAGTAGTATAGCTGAAATACTGTAAGCTCTTCATAATATCTGAAAGAGAGGTTTCTTAAACTAGTACATAGGCAATATATGTGTAGCGTTCAATATATTCTCTGTATAGGGTTTGTACTACATTAATGATGAGGGTGACCAAATTATCTTTAGAAAAAAATACGTTAGTTAATTTTCGTAATTCTCCTTAAGTACTTAAATATTTAAATAAACTATATTTTTTCAAAACCTGGTTGAACCTGCTCTTGAAACTAAATAAGAAGGTTTTTTCTTAATATTTTTAGGTTTCACTTCATAAGTTAAATATACACGCAACTCCAGCCATATCGTATACACAACTATTCCATGGACTGTTTATAAATAAATATATTTTTATTATATAATAACCTATATTTTTATTGCTTGATCTATTTATTATTACATATAATTCTATAAGCATACTTTTAAAATGTAAACTTAACTTACCCTCAGTATTGCCTAGAAAATAATGGGCCACGCCGATAAGTGGTAATTCTTCTTTTGGCCCCGGTATAAGGGAGGCTAATTTCTTCATCCGCCTCCTTTTTATTTGAAAGAAGACAAACCATAGCGTACCCACTAGTATCAATAAGTAGACAATCATTTTACTAAACAAAACACATGACTAGATCACGCGAATTCAAACTCACAACTATGAAAATGCGCCCTTTTATATAGACATTTTCCGTGTACAGTTCACGTAGTTATAAGGTTGAGGGGTTCATGGTACAGCCTTCAATGTGGTAGTTATCTAGCTAGATAATGCATAAAATCTATTACACTATAATAATAGTAGTGAGTTCAATGTTTGTACGTTTTCCTTAAAAGGGTAAAATTTAATTAAAGTTATTGACTCTTTTTAACTCAGGTAACACATTGTTTGACAGAAAGAGTTCGTAACTAATGGTATGTCTGACAGGGTAAGGACAATTTCATATAAATTGTGTATATAATGCTAATTAATACATAAATTTGCATAAGTACATTTTCTGTTAGTGCACACTTTTCAATACTTTTATTTTCTTCTATTTTTTTTCATACGTGTATTGTATTAAATTTGTCTCAATTCAAATTCAAATAGGTAACAAAGTGTACACTTATGAACGTCAAAAAATATATATATATGAAATGATTCTAATTTTACGTTTACTGCCAGTTCTCAAATCAAGGGCGTAGAACGGAAGAGAATAACTGGCAATAAACATTCAATATCAAACAATAAAGAAAGTATAGGAAAAAAGTTAATATAATTTTTTATAAATAATAATCAGGGCACAGAAAACGAACTGTTTTTGTTTCGAATATTTATTAAAACTAAGAGCAATACCAATAATTGTAACTTTTACGCTTCTACGTCGCCGAAGTCGCGCGATTCAGGTTGTTTAATCATAGTCTACTTATGTCACATCCACTTACAGATCAACGTAACGTTTGTTTATAAATCTAGTCTAGTGTTGATTCAAACGAGTTATTTTGCTTTTGTTGTTTGACTTTAAACCAATTAAAGAGATTTCCGGTCCTAGTTTTCTGTTCTGTCTAATTTTCTAGTATTTATAAAGGTGGTTGACGAAGAGCTGCAGTTAAGGGTAGTCGCAGTCACAGTTACTTTCCACGTCCCACGACCATTAATAATTGTTTCAACGGTGGAGCGGAACAAGCTTCACTTCTTCGCCGTGTCAACTTCAATATTATTTTGGGCTACGTGATCAGTGAAGTGAGACCCAGTAGCTTCCTTGGCTTTTGGAAGGATATCTAGCTGTGTACTTACATAAATGTTTGATTTTTCTCAATTTTTCCTGGGAGTTTGTAAATTCATAAATAGATAAATATATTTTTTTAGATATTTGGTTTTTCAATTTTTTTATAAATGATAAATTAATCTTATTCTTTCGTATAATATTATAAAAAATTGTGAGTATCGAAAGTGACTTACCAAACAGTCAAAATTTTTGAGGTAAATACTTTATAGATGTCTATCTAAATACTATCTATAAAATAATGTACAACTAAGTAAATGCTGTCTAAAAGACCCCTCTGGAGTCAGACGAAGGCCTAGAATTAATCGGTCCGTATTTTTCTATATATACACATATGGTATTCAATGATAACTTCGCCAGTCCTATACAACCAACGAACAACCAACTAGTAGGAAAGAAAAAATAAAGCTCTATTTGCCTTTTTCCGTACGTAGGTAAGTTTAATATCAGCTGAATAATACTCGATAAACAGATTTTGTATATTTTTTATTCAGCTCACAATACTAAACATTTTAAAAGTTCTTTCGCCAGCTCCTTCCCCTAATTCTTTTGAGTAACGAATTGTAATAATATCACAAGAAAGGTCAAAACAGAGCGGGCTCCCTGAAAATAAAAAAAAACCATGTAGTTCGTTTCCTTGAGATTATGTTAGTAAGAATTTTTTATAGCATATTAAAGCGACACTTTGTATTCCTAAACAGTATGTTCTCAAAACAAGCGGTAAAAACCTAAAGTTAGCCAAGAAAACAACAGGAAAAAGACCATTAAATTCCGCTAATGGCGCACAGAATGCATTTAAATTCTGAGAGAGAAATTACAATGGCCTAGTGGAGTATTTCCTCTTTGTCTATGACTATAAATGATAACTTAAATTTTGTGCACGATTTCGGAGCTGTATACCGTATTGCTTAAATATTTATAGTAGGCGTTCTTTTTTCTTATCTTTGGTATTATCTTTGGTAGCATTAGTATGATAATCGAGTTTATTAACATTAGTATGAAAATCGAGTGGATTAGCATGCTAAAGCTAAACACCGGCTTTTCTAGAATTGGTAGTACTAATTACCACTTCTAAAAAAGGTGTCACTAGCCACTCGCAGTGAGTTCCATGGAGTCCGTGGTGGTATCCCTAAAGTCAAATGAGTCCTGCCCGTTTGAAACATCAGAGAGACAACTCCGTTTCTGTTATTCATCTATCACACATATCTGCGTTAAGTACATAATGTGTTGGTTTATTGTAGCTACACGCTAAGCCAGTATAGAGGAATATCCTTAAAGAAATAGAAGGGATTTGGAATGCTGATTACATTGCTATTGATTGCCAAAAACTTTACTTACCTATTATTTTAGTTATAATACTAAATTAATGAATTTCATGTCGTTTCATACCTCTAACAAAAGTTCATACTCCACGATAAACAGACCCCGTGCTGTGAATTTAGGCGTTTGATGAACAATTTGAATCGACAGACGTAAAGCCTAAAAATAATATTGTCGTGAATAAATCAACGAATAGGTGACGAGTCTAAGGGTGTCTCAATATGTGATGAAAACGCATACGTAACTTGGTAATTTATAAGCAAAGATATCACGTGTTTCTAGCCTGAAAAATATTAAATAAATACCTCTTCTTTAACAGACATATCCCAAGTGTCACTGATGATTGTATGTACCAAGTATGATGTAAGTTTAGCCTTAAACAATAAATCAATTATCCGAAAATAATAATTCAAACTTAACTGTAGTATTCATAGAAATACGTACCTCCTTCACAATATTTTCACAAAAATAAATAGCAGATGAAATAATGGCTACGGCGAAAATGATCTGCCAAGACACATAAACTAAGAAGTTAATGTATCTTTGAACGTCGTGAAACAGTCCGGCAGCGGTGGCTTCCATAAAATAGTAAAGATATAATACAGTCAGTATCAACCACACAAACATAGTCAGGAGCAATGCAAAACCGAATTTGTCATTCGCGGTTTCCGACGCTTTAAACAGCATACTGTATACTTTCCCACAAGCATTTATCTTCTTACAAACATGTCTATCTTCCATCCTATACACATTTATTAGGTTTTTATTACGAACGAACAGATCTTTGTCCGAGCGTGTTCCTAAGCCCTTAAGGACCCGATTAATTCTTTTATATCTATCCCGTAGCGCGTAGAGATACGTGCAAAAATAATTTGTCACTGTAAAAGACAGAGAATCAGAAAATGTTATTTGGAAAAGTTTACTGTAATGAAGAGATGCCTTTCTGTTGCCCATGGAGATGCATACAACGAATACACGAATGAAGCAGACGACAAAATGCGAAATCAGAACGAATAAAGATAGGGTCGCACTTTTTGAATAATCTATCCTTTCACCCAATTTCTCGATCTCAGCGTCGATCTCCATAATCTGCTTGATGTGTTCAGTCGATCCGCTTAAGTCATATGAAATCTTCCACATTGTGTACACGACATAGGCAGTTATCACAATATTTTCCACCAAATCCCCGTACTGCCTTATTTTGGTTTCAAATAGAATTCGAAGAATCGTTTGATCGGCAATGAAAACGTTATACATAGACCAGAAATACAAAGAGTACCATACATTGAAGGAAACGAACCCGAGGTAGCTAAATGTCGCAACCACTTTATCACGAGACCACATTAAAGAGAAAAACGATGCACCTAGAAGTTTTCTCAACAACATTATAAAAATGTATCCATCTAAAATGTGGTGAAATTGGCGTTTTCTTTTTAAAAATCGCTGAATAAACATCGTCAGTTCACCCTTCACAACCCAGCTTACTGAACCGAAATGGAAATTAATTCTAAAGTGGAGGCAATTCAGGAAAATGAAATAAAACAAATTACTGGTATTTGCAATCATCCAATGGACGATTAGATATTTATTTGTTCAAATGTTCACATTTACAGTAATAACCAAAATGAACGATGTCCACATTATAGTTATATCGTCTTGAACAAATGAAAGGCATATTATATACAAGGGATAAAAGTAAAAGTACATTATTTATAAGCACTATACAACTTTACATAATTAAAATACAAGCTTCGGTATATAATATAGAACATCTCATTGCCAAATATATCATTATTGTAATTTAAATTGATTAGGTGCGTTCATGCATCTGCGTATAATCACAATTCGCCTATCTCTGAACATACGGTAAACATAAATAAGGAAACTCGATACAAATTGATTACTTAGAAATTCGTTGAAAGGCATTTTAAGCGGTAAATACCCTTATAGTCGAGTTGATGCGGGAGTTAACCTTATAATGGCAATTAAACTGAGATTCGAATAGGATTCCGGTTGTAATCAAAGTAGAGGTGATCTATTAATAACATTTTACAGTCTCGATCAGTTTATTTATGGCACGATTAATTAATTTACAAAAATCCTTTAAAACAAATTCATGTCGACTAATTATAAATTATACATTTTTTAATAACCGGGATGATGATCAGTTTTTGTAAAAACAAAACTAAAAAAAACATTAATCTTAACTTGTTTTATATATCAGTAACAAAACACTTGATTCTCTGTATCATTATCAATAATTTTACAGTATTTTCCTATTTAGACAGAAAGGAAAAACGCAATTTAAAAAAATATTACTTATTACATATCTAGCTGTTCTAATAAAATATAAAAAAATAATTGCAAATCTTCATTGGAACGCGGAATGTCCGAAGGAATTCTTTTTTACCTCGACAGAGTTATAATAACATCATGACTATAAAATCAAGTTAAATGCGAGCGAAATAAATCTTAAATTAAAAGCGTTGTGACAAAAGAGGCGGTTTGTTTGCTGTTTATAGCAATAACTAAAATTAACCGACAAAATAGAGAACACATACACACAATAGTAATGTGTGGCTGCAATAACTTGAAAAATATCAACTTTTTACTTCACCTATTTATGCCGTATATATTTTAGAACTATAACAACACTATAGCTGCGCTTTACTTAAATATTCGAATATAGAAAACCGATTATATCTTCTAGAAGTTTCGATATAGAATTTACAAGGCCTTAGAGCTGCCCTAAGCATTTGGTTCAGGTAATTCTACGCGATCTATATATAATGAACACTATTTGAAATTGTTATGTTCTATACATTAACATAGTTTTTGTATCATGAATATACTTCTATTTGATAAAGCATCTATTAAACACGATTTTATGTATACTTTGTTTAAACAACTATTCTAGCATAGTTCAGTGACGTAATTTAAATTGTGCGTCAGATGTTCTAGGTGTATGATTCGATTCAATTGAAAATTATATTAACTTTATTTGATAGATTTCAGTTATTCAAGCGGTTTTTTGTACTAATTTCCATGCAGTATTTCTCATTGAAAGAAAGAAATAAATCAAAATATTACCATTTTAGTGTTAACATCTTAATAAATCACGTTTGCAGCGTAGTTGGTCTAACTATTATAATTAATAGACAAAGAAAAACCCAGGTTAAGAGAACATGACACTTGCGGAATCATAATAATTATTCATCAACGTGACAGGCATCGTCATTACATATATTTATGTAACTAAATTGTATATCATTATAGTGCTTCTATCTGCGTCATTTCATTGAAAAATTTAATTGTTCGTTAATGAAATGGGGCTTTTTGTTACATAAATATTATATTTAATATATGATAGAATATGTAAAAAATCGTGTATGTTTCCTCATCATTTTTATTATGTTTTCAACCCTAAATACCCAGAAACCGGTTCACAGAATGCTGAATTATAATTATTAAGCGCTTGAATAACTGACCACAAAGACCAAAGGTTATGATGTTTTTATATTTATATTTATTATACCATTTATATGAAATTACTTTAAATGATTTCCAGGTATTGAAGCAAAAGTTAAAGGTGACGATTAAAACTATTAAAATAATGTGTTCATATACGTTTAGAATAAATAAATTTAATCGACGTGCGTGCACGCTGTAATTCACGGCCCGCGTACGCACTTTAGCGTACTAAATAAAAACGTAAAATGTCCTTAACTTAAACGTAATGTCATGGAGTGCCACATTAAAATATCATTAAATATCTTTGGATTCAACCAATATTTTTTTTTATTTAAATCACTTTCAAAGTTTTAATATCTTAGAAAATATTGCTTTTACACGAATTATTTAGTATTAAATAAAATAATATTTTTAATTAAGTGAATCTGAGACATAATTATCTAAAAGCGGTTCATTGTAACCCAGTAAAGTCGTTTTGATATTTCGTCTCGAGACTAGAATAAATGAAAAATCATACCGAATTTATCAAATTTGAAGCACATTAAGAGATCTATTATCTACGATCTTCCTAGGGATCAAGTGATCTATTGGTCATGAGAGCTTTTAGAGATTTAAGTATTGCATGCTTTTATTATGCGAAAGCTATTCCGAGATATTATTATTATAATAATTGAGATTCGGTCACAGAAGATCATGAACGTGAGACGTGTCAAGGTTAGTGATCAATGTCTTCAGAAAAGTCATTTCTTTGCGCGCATTCTCCAGAATGACCCTGGGGTCCTGCGAGGTGCATCGGAGACAGTTCGGAGCGAACACCATGGCCAGATTGGCTGAATCCATCTTAGTTTGACTCACCACTTCGGGCGCATTGAATTGTTGCAGGAAGCTTATTAAATATGTCAGTACCTGCGGGATATACATGTTGAATAAAAATGAACTTTGAAATTGAGGATTTATTAATTACTAGTGATATGAAGTTCTTTTGGGTGATTTCAACAGATTTTTTTAATCCAACTAAGGTTTCAGCAACTCGAATTGATTTGTCATTGATTAGAAAATTAATGCACCTTCCAGAAATGGACCGTTAGTTTTCTTCAATACCGTAACATAAAAAAATATTTAACTGAATGATTTATTATTTATTTATTGGTGGATAAAATATTCTTATACATTCTAATAGTTATTTAAAAGCCTTATTTTATCAGATGCTAAAAAGGATTTTAATAAATGTATGAATAAAAAAATGAGAAAATTACCAATCTATTAAGCGCGGGCAGCCTCTGCAACGCTCTAGTGCAGGCGGCGAAGTCACTCCCGGCCGCCACGCAGGCCCCGTACAAGGCATCCGGGATCAGGGGTTCGTATAACTCCCGGTACCAGAGCTTCAGAAGGCTGGCCGGCGCGTGCGCATCTAAATAATTATTGTAGCTTATTTAAAGTAAATGTAATGTTATATTTTTGAAGTTATACTTCTTTAGGCGCGTTATGAAAAATTTATGAGAGTGAAATTTTACGATGCGCGCGCACCGTGACACAAAATTCAGTATGAATACATAAATAAAAATAGAAATAATAAATTATGTTATTGAACTCGCATACAAATGACATTTAACAGTGTCACCTGGTTTGACTTATGGTCAAAGTAAAACCTTGACGAACCTGTCAAAGTTGAGACATCGGGAAGTTCCCAGTTGTCGATCTTGGCCTTCAAGGCGTTGACTTCGTCGACGTCCGCCGACACTCTGAAAATACCCTCCGTCTCTCTCCCGTTGAGGGCCAACACTTGCTGAGAGAGAGCCACCTGCACCCACGGCAGCTGCCTGTTCGGAAACCGTTCCTTCTGAAGCATCATCACTTCTTGGAGAGTATTCCCGAACATCGATTGGCGGAAGATTTGTATCTGGATGATAATAGAAAATGAGTTTGTTGTTAAAATATGTTTATTTACCACGCCTTTTCCAATTATAACACGCTATCGTGTTATAAATTCAAACACAAAAACATTAATAATTTATCAATAACTAATCATTTAAAGTAAAATTATAAGCATTAAACTCTAATGTTTTAGTTCATTTATCAGTGAGTTGCCCACGACTGGGGGCAGAGCATATCATCTTTTCGAAAGGAGTCTCACCCGAGCTTGGTCGATGTCGTCCGTAGTGGGCTTCCTCGGCTGTCTTTTGCCTCCGAAGCCTATTCGTTCGAGTCGTTTGCACGCTACGCTCGCGTAGTGGGACACTTGCACGTGAATCGGCCATTTTCCGACCTGCATTTAAAATAAATAAAAAATAAAATATGTTTATTATGGAACATAAGATACATGTATCACTTATTCCACATCATTAAATTTGAATTTGTAGGCATCCCTACTCATCGGCAAAGAAGACAGAGGGTGTAGGCCGAGAGAAAAAGCCGGCGTAAAAAAATCTCGGTACTCTTTTAAAATAGCAAATCATCAAACAACACTTATTTTAAAACAAATATCGCAAATTAATTAGAGGTAGCCTGTCTAGCACTAGTCCCAGGCCCTTTTATTAACTAGATAATCGTTGACTTTATAGTAAGCCTTTTTACACAGCTTTTCTTTAATACATTTCTTAAATTTATTGAAAGGCAGAGATAAAAGAGCCATTAACAATTATTAATATAAAAAAACTTATGTTTACTTATGTACACGCGTTAGAAGTTATACTTCTTTGAAGTAACAAGATAAAATTATTTAAAAAAATGTTATCTTTCGTCTTATTCTATGTTTGTAGAAAAAACGACACTAACAATAAAAAAACTAAAATGTTGACTATAGCTAACTTCAGCGTGTCGGTTTTTTGTGACGGTGTGCGCGCGCATCGGAAAAATTTTTCACTCATCATTTTTCCCTAACGCGCCAAAAGAAGTATAACTTTAAAAATATCAGCCACTCATATATTACAATGTTCAGAGAAATCGTGGATTTACCGCTATATTTAATTGTGAAAATAATGAATTTTTGTAACTACCCACATTTTAGCCCTACATTTGACTCACCTCAGGGAAGCAGTCGGCAAAGGCGGGATCCCGATGCCTGTTGACATAGTTGGTGAGAGCCGGTTGAAAAGCCGGCGAGGGGGGGACGAAGGCCAGGCACACGGCCAACAGCTCCCACCCGCGGAGCAACGAGTCCCTGAGAGGGTTCTCTGTGGTCTGCCGGCACAACTGCACGTACAGCTCGTCGCGGAGCCTGAGGGACACGAGCTATCGATATACCATATGACATATTGTAAATGATACGCACAGAGGTCGGGTAACAACTGTCAACTGACACTTTATTGTAAAAACAATATTAACACACAGTCTAGCAGATGGCGCTAGTAGGTATATGTTATACATTTCAACACATATGTAGTATAAAATATATTTGAAAAAGAAATCGTTAAAAAACTTAACCAACATTAAATACACATCAACATTATTTATACATATGTTGAAAAATACCTGATTCAAATAAAAAAGGATCGCATTGATATATTATTTTAGTTTCAGAGAAACCAGTGCATTGAATCCTTAAAAAAACAAACATTACAATAATCGTTAATAAAAAAGATGACCTTTTCGTCTGGTCCTACGAGCCGGAATTTGTGACACAAATGGTCACACTTGCCTTGCCATTTAATAATCTCTAAGATTCGAGAAAACTTAATAATTAAGTACTGAAAACCACCTCTAATTGTAAATTGATCACTGAAAAGTTCCACGCCCAAACAATCGAAATATGTTAAAAAGTTATGAACTCACTTTTCATTAGTGAATGTAGCGTGTAATATATCCTGGGCCACCGAGTTGAGCGTCATACCGGGACGAGCCTTTCGGTCCCCCATGTATATCTGCACCAGACGGAACAGATCTATCGCGGCCTTTTTGTGCCCCTTGTCCCAGTCTGCCCCCACCATTGGGGCACTTATCGATGAAGACGTCCAAGAGAGCATATCGCGGACTGATGCCTGAAGATATAATGGATTTTAAAATAATGTGAATGGGAAAATATATATATTAAAAATAAAGCAATGTTCTTTTAATATCTTCATCGCTACTATCCAAAAACAGAATTCAAACAAATTACCTTTCTCCTAAAGATTCCCTTGCTGAAGTTGAGGTTGTCCTTTGCGAATATCTCAATGTCCTGTTCGGGTGGGGGCATGTGGGGCAGGAGTGGGGGGTGACGCGGATGTGACCGCACGGGGCTGTACAAGGCTCCACCTTCGGCTCCGTCTGGGACACTGGCCGATGTGCTACCTATACTGGTATTGCCACCGCCCACGGATGACGTCTGAAGAAGTTAAATATTAAATTAATAAAAAAGTCAAAATCATTTAATGGAATTTAACATAAAGGTAATTTGAAAAATTAATATTATCTCACCTAACCATTTTCTAATAAAGTATACCGGCTCAAAATGAGCTTTAATGACTGTAAAAATTCAGTTTTTGAACTATGAAATGAAAATAATTGCAAAATTAAAAAATAAAGACCAAACTGACCCTGTGAATGCCTGGCGACGGCTGCCGATCCCGCTCAAAGCCAACGAACGTATTATAATAGGAGACGCCATGGTTCATATATTCCACATCTAAAGGCCTCTGCGTATACGTGTGAGGCAGATACACGCCGGATCCGTCATCGTCATCCGGCGTTCTCGCTCCACCGTCTGAGGATTCGTTATCCGGCTCGTGGCCGGACAGTGACCGGGATTCGGAGCCGGATCTGGAATGCGAAGATCCGGATTCGTTCTCCGAGTCTGAATGGCCGTAGCGGCTTCGGCCTGAAAACGATAAATGTATGTATTTTAGATAGATTCAAGGTGAAATAATAATCTATGTAATGAGCAATTAAAATTTGAGGTTAATAATTAGAGTTAGGGAGCGTTCAAGTATTACGTAACGAATTTAGGGGGGGGGGGGTCCTTTTTTAAAACGTTACGATGCGGGGCGGGGATTTAATTACTCGTATTAATATTATTTTCGACTTTCCAGTACTTTACACCACATAATGGTAACTTTTAGCTATAAAGAGTTTACTGAGTGTTTACGATACGTTTTACTATTGTGTACAGAAAAACGTTACGGCGCGTTACATGGGGAGGGGGGGGGGGGTCAATGATCTTCAAAAATTGCATGACGTAATACTTGAACGCTCCCTTATTAATCATTTTGTTAATAGCTACTTATAGTAACAGGTACAAAGACACGAGCAACCCGTAAATATTATTTATTTATTGTTAACACTTACTGGATAGCTTTGCCTGCTGTATGATATAATCCTGCAGCGGCAGCAGATGCTGGAGTCCTCGTAAGTCCCAGTTGCAGTACAAGGGGGAACCCCCCTCCTCCTCCTCTTCTACCTCTTCTGCCTCCGCTGCTCGCTTGTGACCTTTACCAAAAGTATAATGATGAACAATCGTTATCCAATATATCTTTTAGAGGTCTAATTTGTTTAATATAAAATATGAAAATACAAACGTCGAGATTTAGTTCTGTCCCTTGTGGTAGTCCTCTCGAGTCTCTGGTTATGTTTCTGGACATTCGGCTCCGTCAGGGCTGGCTCCAAATTCACGCTTTTTAACTTATAGTTCACTAAAACAATATTATACATAATTAATGGTTTCATGATTATTTTCTTAAATTTCAATTTAATTTACACAAATACTTTTATACTACAGGATTAGACAGGTGACGTCATATTATTTACAAGAATGCCACGTCATCTTTGATTCGACTACTTTGTGTCAGTGTGTTTTTGTGTCACGTGACTGAAATACTAATCTATATATATAAAAGTGTCATGTTGGTTTGTGTAAGTTTCAAAAACTCAAAAAATTCTGCACCGATCGAGCTAAAATTTTAGCATGATATATTATCGCATCAAGGATTGTTATAACCTTTTTTTGAGTGTTGTTTTTTTTTTTTTTCATTTTTTTACACAAGTATTGCAAAATTAAACTTATATGAAATGTATTCTTTGTTATGTTTATCATTTCTCAACCATTCAATCACTATGCGCCACTTGCAAAGCGTGGCGGGGTACAGCTAGTTTTTTATATATCTTTATTTAATAAATTTATGATTATTTACAAGATATTTCGCTCTGCACCATTATCACTTTTATTATAAGTCACGTCTTCTACAGACTATATATTAACTATAAATAACATTTTATTTTTATTATTTTCAGTACGATTCTTGCGTGAACATCATGACACCTAACATTTTTAACTGTTATACAGTTGACACACTTATGAGTTAGTTAATTTCGCCGAGTTACTGGAATTGAGGAATTACCAGCGGCGACGTTGTCGGCCTCGTTGGCGGACGAGAGCCTCATGAAGTTGTGTTCGTGGGGCCTCTGCTGCTGTTTGGAGGATTTGCTCGAAGTGAAGCGCTCGGGCTCTGCCTGCTGGCGTCTGGAAATTGACGAACTATGGAACAATTAATTGAGAATTATTGATTTTAATAAGCTAAGAGATAGACCCTATACTCCGATTTTTTATTGCGTAGAATTCTGACATATCATAAGTGTTGCTACTAAAAAAGTTCTCCGCCGAAAAAGGGACAATTTTTACCTAATTTAGGGCAATATTTAAGTAATATTTACCTACAAATAGGTAAATATTACTTACTCAAGTGACCTAATACAAATATTTCAATATCACGAACAATATATCGAATTAACTTTAATTACTTTATTTTATTGTTTAGCTGGCATCACTGCCTACCAATTCCAGGTTAAGAACAAAATAAAATGTTATCTTTACTTGTGAGTATTTTACTGTTTGTGATGAGACTCGTATTAAAATCGAAAAATATGGCCGGCCAAAAGGTTTGCCATCTCTGACATGTCAAAAAATGATAGCTGTTAGAATTCTACGGAATTAAAAATCGGAGTATAGGATAGTTACTATATATTACCCTATATATATTTTATCGGAGTATAGTTGCCCACTTAATTACTCAGTATCATTTGACTGGTTTTGTAATATACATTTTTAACAAACACACACACAGCACATATTTTTTTTTATCTAACCTAGTAAACTCCCTCGGCTGGTGCCAGTTGCTGGCATTATGGCGGAGGTCGAGGCTGGTCTGGCGGAAAGGCTTGTCCACACTGTACACGGCTTGCTTCTCCGGGTAACGCTCGATACGGTCCAACTCAGCTAAACGATCTTTGTCTAGATGCCTGTATATTAAGGATATTGAGTGTTCAATTTGTGCTTTAATAATTACCTTTTACACGTATCTCTAACTTTCTCTATATTTTATAAAAGAAACTTGGTTTTATAACACAAAATTTAATAAATGAGACCATTACTTAAATTCGAATTTATTAAAGCAGACAATCATAAGTATATTTATATAGTTATTATTGTGTTAGATACAATTTTGTCCTTAATATTATATTAGTATGGTAGTAAGTCAATAAAGGCGATTCGATAAATGCAATAAGAATTTGTTTGGAGTTATGGTGACGGGTGTTTTATACCTAAACAGAAGAACTTTTAAGTATTATTCATGTAGTAAACTTGAATAAAGTATGGCAAAGTTTGGTGTTTTGGTGGAGTAGTTTTAGTATGCTCACCTATCCGAATACCTCTCCCGCGAGTGCCGTGAGAGATGATGCGGTCTTTCCAAGCTCAACATGTGTCTGGCGCCACCGGCCTCCGTGGCCAGAGATATCGACGACACCAAAGACGGCCGGGCTGCTGACGTCTGAAATATAATGAATTTCAATACAGAATGACCGACCCCAAGAACTCGTACCGCTTATGTCGATATGAGAAATCAAATTTTCGTCATAGATTACATGTAAAATCGATAGTGTGTATAAATTTTAATGAAAAACAAAATTCTTGATTCAAGCAAATCTTTTTTGGACCTTCGAGCCAGAATGATTTCATTTCAGATATACCTGTAAAAACGGCGTAGGTTGGGGCTTCTGCAATGGACTGCTGGGACTTTGAGGAGATGCTGACTCGCACGAGGACCCACCCGCAGATTGCTGCTTTAACTGTTATTATTAACATTTATTCGTGCATTGTATAATTAAAATTTAAGATTGCCATTGATGATTAATTCACATCAACAATCTACAATAAAATATATTGAATTTGGAAGTATTTGAAATCCGATTACACGTAAAAATTATTACTTAGTCAAAGTTATAGCATAATTTCCCAACAACCTATTCCACATTAAAAGACCTTTCAGCTTGAATAAAACCCTAGAAAATGTTCCACTCGTATGAGAATCAAGTTTTAAGCGCTTTTAACTTCACAAAATGTATTTTATATAATATCTGTAGGTGTATTACCTTACGTCTAGTTAATGGAGTGCTTTCGACGGATTTAAAATACTTTTCATGCATCGAGTCATCGGATGCGTCTTTTCGTGGCGAGATGAAACTTCCGCTGCGGTTTAATCCTAAAAGAATACGGATTAGTTAATTTATCATCTTAAAACATAATAAACATTTTTGAATTCTTATTATAAATCCTTAGTAACTAAGAATGAGTTGTAAAACACCATTGCGATAGGGCAGACGCAATAAGAAGAAATCTAAATAAAACTGATTAAAAAATACCTGAATGTGGTGACCATTTATCAGTTTCAGCGTGGGTGGGAGGTGGCTGGACGCTGCTCCTCTTCTTTAATTGTGGCGTACAAATTGGTGGATTACATACTGCACTTAGTTCCTAAATGGACAGAAATATTATCTACAGTTAATAAAAAGACGTCTTAAGGTCGATTCTGTACATTGGTAATTTGGTGCATAACGCGGCTATTTTTAAGCGTTCTTTAATATGATCTCTCGCTTACGCAACCACACATTTTCGGATAATAACGCGATTATTTATCACAAAACTTCGAGTACTTTGAAGCAAAAAAGATTAAATGATTCTGCAGATGTGTTCCATACTATAGATTCAAATAATATTACCTGTTTCCGTCTCTGCTGTGCGCTACTAATGCTACTATCGGAGGACCGTCCCGAGTCCGTATGACGACAAAGAGGAGTCGTTCCATCTTCACTAAGCCTCCCCCGACGGCTTTCGCCGCTGTTTCTATGAATCATAACAAAAAATCAAAAATAAATAATAAAACGTAATAAAATAATATCCAAAAATACAACTACTTACTAACATAATATGTTAAAGGCCTCCCCCAATAATTGGAGAAATCTAGGCTGTATGTTCTTATACAAACTGTTAAAGCGTCAAATACAAATAGTCAACCTCTTACAGAATATTAACATTGTCGTCCCTTAATCTTTCGCAAGGTTCTAAATCAAAGCAAACTTCCAAATTCTCTGTTTAGTGATTCTCTCACTTCCTTTTTTCAAGAATGAGAGGCGCCTGAACTCCCAGGTTACAATATATTTATGAAAATATTATGTATGTATACAAAAATAGTGATAAGTTTACTAGAATAGAACATACGCACAATGTTAAGACACGGAACAAACGCAGGCTACAATTTCCCCGTACTAGACTTTCTAAAGTTAGTAATTCTTTTTTGGGAAAAGGGATATTTTTCCTTAATAAAAACCCAGAGGCTCTTTTATCTCTGCCTTTTAATAAATTTAAGAAATATATTAATGAAAAGACGTGTAAAAAGGCTTAGTATAAAGTTAACGATTATTATCTAGTTGATAAAAGGGCCTGGGACTAGTGCTAGACAGGCTACTTCTAATCAATTTGCGATATTTGTTTTAAAATAAGCGTTGTTTTTTTATTATAAAATAGGGGGGCAAACGAGCTTGCGGGACGACCAAAAAGGGCAGTCTGCGCAGCCCATAGACACCCATTTTTAGTGGGTGCGTTGCCGGCCTTTGAGGGAGGAGTAGACTGTTGTTTGATGATTTGCTATTTTATAAGAGTACCGAGAGTTTTTTACGCCGGCTTTTTCTCTCGGCCTACACCCTCTGTCTTCTTTGCCGATGAGTAGGGATGCCTACAGATTCAAATTTAAAGACGTGTAATAAGTGATACTTGTGTATCTTATATTCCATAATAAACATATTTCTTTATTTTTTTTTTACGAATACAACAGAATAAACACTACGCATTCAGAGCTTGATATATTCGGTAACGGGGTGATCAATGTTAAAAAAGCGTAGTCTATTAGGTGCCTAAACTGCATTAGACGTATAGACCAGTCATTATAGACATTCGAAATCGAAAATTTGATAATAATTCCAAAAGTTTTCAAACTTCGGTCAAGTGAATGGTACATTGGGACGACAATAAATCTCATTTTGCAACCTTGTCCGCAGTCCGGAACATTGTTAAAATTACAATTAAATTAATTTTTGCTGTATGGTCGTGAAAAAAATTCCAAAAGTTCTGCAAACTTGGGGAAGTTTTCGATATAATATTTCATATCACGTATAAAATTTGCAACCAACCTAAGTGTACGGAACATTTTTTGTTATTTATTTTATTTTCGATATATCTGTCAAATTTACAGAACTTTTGGAACGTTTTCCTTCAGTTTAATAAAGAAAAACATTAATTTTTAATAACGAAAAATGTTCCGTACACTTAGGTTGGTTGCAAATTTTATACGTGATATGAAATATTATATCGAAAACTTCCCCAAGTTTGCAGAACTTTTGGAATTTTTTTCACGACCAAAACTTATTTTTAACAATGTTCCGGACCGCAGAGCAGGTTGCAAAATTTTATAGTTTGTTTTAATACCACTCCCGAACTTACATCAAAATTTGAAAACTTTTGGAATTACATATAATGAATTAATTGTCTTGACTGACTGGACTAGTATTCGTAAATCTTATGTAAATCGTTACTGTAATGTATTTTAGAATGTTAAATTGTAACTGAAGAAAATTCACAGCAACTTTGTGAGCACGCTCGAGAAATTATTAAGAAGTCGTTGAACATCTGCTTTAAGTATCTCGAAATCGAAAAGTAGGCAATAGGTCGTGACACCACTGATCACTGATGTATAACAATGAATTCGCTCAAAATAAACACTTGCAGTGATGTAATATTTATTATAAGCAACCTATTTAGTACACATTGAACCCAAAATTATTATTTTTGTGCGATGAGACGTAAAACCATAACGCCTTACATTCGATATACTTTTTACATAAATTAAGATTTTTTATCACACACATGATGTAGACGCCATATGGTATTTGAACTCTATTCTGCACAATTTCGTAACTTGATATCATTTAACAGAATGTGTTTATTTGTGAAGCATTAAATTACTACAGTACCTCTCATATCATGTTCATATCTAGCAAAAGATGTAAAGTTTGACCTTTTAAAGTAGTTATAATTTAAAATTAGGCCATCCACAATAGATTAAACTACAATGTTACATAGGCAAATCGTAGAGTCAATTTTGAATCTTAGTGGAGATAGGCACCTTACCAATAATCATTTTACTAGATCAAAAGAGTAAAAACCTAGTTAGCATTTTAAAGTGGTAATATTTTGAGAAACTTCCTCACCACCAATCCAAAAATAAAATGTAAAAGCCTACCTGTGGTGGTAATGAGATCTCCTGGTACGCACTGGACTTGTTTGTGTGATTGTAACGCTTTTGGTATTGCATGGTGATAATTTACTGGCACTTGCTGTACTGTTGCCATTACTGTTAAGGGGGTCTAGTGTTGATGGTACCTAAAAAGTTAATATTTTTGATGTATTGAAGATAGGTATAGCAAACGCAAATCTTAATACAAAGCTGGCAAAACAAGTTTGTTACAAAATCTTGCTAAAAAGTTAGGACTGACTAAATAATATAACCCTAGATAATTGGATAGAGATTATATTATCCATATTATTTTTAGACCAGGATACATTTTAGGACATGTAAACAAAATGTCGCTCATAATTTGGTATGAATTATAAAAATAAAATGTTAAAAAATTCAAAACTGTCTTATATTCATTTAATAACTAATTTAAATGGAATATTAAGTGACTATTTATGTTTTTGCTGCATTTAATTAATTACTATCAATACTGAAAGAACATTTATAAACGATGTAGTCACAGTATAACTCATGCTCTATAAATCTGAATAAGTTTTGAACAACCTTTGGCACAGGGCCAAGTTATCAGAGTGCAATAATGTAAAAATTCACTTTAGAAAAAGAGGTTAACAGGGTAGGTTGAGATGCTCACTACGGGAGAAAAGGCAGCGTAAAGTGCACAACACTTCAACTGACAAAGATGGAATTTATGATTAAAATCATATTAAGTTTGAAGTTTTCAGGGAACATAGATTACTTAACAGGTTTCAAATAAAATCTTGAAATTTCTATAGTTATTATAAGGTGATATTTGGACCAAGTCACTTCTTTAGTTTCAATATGTGGCCAACAAAGTAATTATTGAAATAAATAGTATTGTGTAATAAATTGTAAAATTTATCACACCCAAAATTTAAATATAAATTAAAACACATACCTATTTAAGTTAATAAAAGATGTAAAAATTAAAATACAATATTTACATTAACAAGAGCAAGAATTTTAAAGAAAACGCCTACCTGTGGTGCTGCCAAATTAGTCTGTGTTGAAGTTTCTCTCCTTTTTAGTGGATCAGTATTCTGTTTTAATGTTTGTAACTTTGCTAATGGTATTATATCACAGTCTGTGGGTCTATGCCACACTGTTGTCTGGGGATAGAAAAATAATTAAAACATTTCTTTTTAAGTCACTCGATATTTAATTCATATTTGTCATTAACTTACCTGAGTTGATGCATTATAATAATAAAATCTATGTGTATTGATGTCAAATAATTCCCACCATTGCGATGAGTCTGTGCGTTTCACTTTAACACCCTAAAAATATATGTTTTAATAGAATTGTCATTGTATATTAATTATGTGATTGTAATTAATATATCATGCAAGGTCATTGACACTCCAGTACAAATATTACTAGTACATAGTTACTAAAATAATAAATTTCAGTTGATATATCCACAAACTGCCTTTATTTGTTACCACTAATTTAAAATTAACAAAGTACTGAAAGTCATATAAAAGTTAAACTACAGATAAATAAAAAGACAAATATTACCTCAGGTGGGTCCCATACACACTCTCCTGTGGTAAGGTTAGCATACATATGCTCCTTTGTCTTCGGTTCTATTATCTCCACCCATTCCACCCTAGAATAAAACATGACTGTAATTCATAATCAGGTACTGCATCCCTACCGCACAGCAACAGACGAATGCTGGGCGTGACATTAACGATTTCCGCGTATACTTTATTGATTTTGCAAGTTTATACCGATTTGTTTTAAAGATATTGATCATTTAAACAGAAATGTGTCTGTTATATTTTAAATTACCTTTCAGAAGACATTTTCAAGCCTTTTACTTTTTCTTTAAAACTTTACTTAATCATAGTATCAACATTTTAAAACTAAAAAAATATGTATAAAATTTTATGGAAACCGTCCATGTTGAGTGTTTACTTCACAGCACAGACTAAAAATGTAAAAACACGATCAAAAATCTTCACACTGTGCATCTGACATTCATTTAGCAATTAGCATTACACAGATTATTATTTATTTTGGATCGTTGCTTTTACATAAAGACTCGTTTGTCTGAATCTGAAATGATTCTTTTTAGATACTGGTATTTGAAAACAAAATCTAAATAAAAACCGGACAATGAAGTATAAGTATAGTATGTTACAACGTATTTGTTAAGTGTTATTACTATAACATATATTTTATGAAGAGATATGTGTGTCCTTTATTTCCGAACACCATTCTATTGCGTAAAAAAGGGAAAAAAAGATAACATTGTTTATCATATTTTTATTTACGTAGGAAATATCACACAAAAACTAGATTTAATTTTTTTGATTAGGTAATTATTTTCCGTTCAATGTGGTCGCTAAAGAATAGGTTTATCATTACATCAAACTCCTTGTAGAACTTGTTAAGCGACAGACGACAGGGTGCGTTTTCCAATTACAGAGCATTTTGCGACTCAGTGCCGCACAATGCCGCATAATGCTGAAGCTTAATTGGAACGTGAATTAGTTTTCAAATGTATCAGCAGAGTGCGCTAAGTCAGTGTTGTAAAAAAAATGTTGAATTTGTATGAATTGAGTTAGCAACCTCATTAATGTATAAATAATGTGGTAAACAATAATAATTGGTTGAAAACTTTTTACGCTTATTTTAATCATCAAATTATTTCATTAACATTTTTTTTATTGAAATAATAGAAAACCTTTAAAGAATATAAGGTTTTAACAAGCTAAATTAACAGTAAAATATTTAGTTTCATGTAAGAAGTTTACATCATTTACGTTTTGAGTAATATTTTTTAATGATTTCTAAAAAAATTACCTATATACTTTTTCAAAACCATTGCAATTTATTCTAAAGTATAATCCTGTAAAATAAATTTGTTTACAGATCCGAATTTTAAAATAAAATTGTATTCATATTTTAAATGTGGAATATAAAAAAAGTAACTATTTATCATCCATACTAATATTTATTTTTTTTAGCAGTTTGAAATAGCTTTAATTATTTTCAAAATCTAAGACGAAACGAAAGCCTTACAAATTTTTCAACAATAAATAATATTTAGTAACGAAAATTTCGATAAATGCCAACTTAAAGAAAAATACTGGTCAATTTTCTGTCACTGTGTTGGTATTGTTTGCGAGAAGCTCGCGAGAGCATTCGTTTTGAGAGTGCTCAATTGTGCGAAGCGTTGCTGTAGTTGGAACACTCGACGTTGAGCATTATGCCGCAAAATGCGCTCTAGTGCTGTAATTGGAAAACGCAAGGGCCTTGTGCAGAGTGCAGTGTCAACTGTCAACTATCAACAGTCATGTTTGCGGTTTTCCGTTTTGCTATTTTGCTAATCACTTTGCCACCGTCCCGTAGCATAGTTGTAGTAAATTAATTAGTTATTACATGATATTAACCAGATTTTTGGAAGTTAAACCAAAATATAAGTCGGCACACAACATTGTTCATTGAATACTGTATAGCCTTAGTAAGTACTATTATAAATATTATAGTAAAAAGGAACAATGTTCCGTTCTATTGTTAACTTGTGTAGGTGCCGGCGTGATTGTGCTAATTCATATCTTAATAAATACAAACGATACTGCACAAAAGCTCCAAAGTTGAACACAAATGAACCTGTAAAGCTGATTAATGGTCAGTAGATGATCTATATTTATTTATGTTCTTATTTTTTAAACCTAGGCGTGTTGTAGTACATTCTAATACAGCTATCACTCTGTTTTCTTGCACCATTTGATAATACATGTATATCGAAAATAAATTACCTTATATAAATATATTTTACGTTTCAGCCATGGATAGATCGCATTTTCTGTTACCTAACAATCAACGGTTTGTCGAATTGGACAGCTCTCAAGCTTTTGAAAATTTAACTAAACAAGAAAAACTATATGCTCATTACTTAAGTCAGGTAAAAGACCTATCATTCTTTTTATACTTCTTAAAACATTTGTGATGATAAAATACTTTAATAGTGAACATTTCCAGGCTGCGTGGAATGGAGGTCTGATTGTACTTATGCAAACCAGCCCGGAATCTCCAAAAATATTTTCATTACTACATAGAGTTTTCTTGGAAGAGCCTTTGGAGAACCTTAAGCAATCAGCTTTGAAAGCAGGTGTTTCAGAGGATGATTTTCAAGTAAGGCAAATATATATGTATAATATCTTAATAATATTACAATGGTTAAAGCTTGTCTATTCTTACAAATAGTTCCCATGAGTCTATTTTTATCTACATCCTGTGTGATAATATAGGTTGTGGTTTTACAATACACTTATGTTTTTAATTTTTATCAGTTATACAAAAATATGTTATTGATTTAGCTAGCTACCTACTTATAAACATTTTAATATAAATGCTATTTTAGTAAGTCTTAACATAATTATTTACTTCAAAGGATGTATTAAAACACTTAAATAATTCTATTGTAAAAAAATATGTATGATTAATATTAAATTGTGTGATTTTTCAGGCATTCCTAGTATATGCTGGAGGAGTATTTGCTAATAGTGGAAATTATAAAGGTTTTGGAGATACAAAATTCATTCCAAATCTATCTAAAGAATCCTTTGAGGCAGTTGTTAAGGCATCCAAGGCATTTGAAAATGACAGCACTCATATTACAAAGTTATTGCAAAAGACACAAAATGCTATCTACAGTATAGCCCCAAGATTAACTAGTCTTGGCCTCGCTGAAAAGGTTGTTATTACTTTTAATATTATAACTTTTTCTGTTTTATTTACATAATATAATGCAATACACCATATAATTATGTAATTATATTATTAAGTGATAAACATTTTAGTATTATTATAATGTAACTGTATTGGTTGCCTACCAGAATCATTTTTAATTACTTTAAATTTACAGCTATAAGGTCATTTTCTAACCACTCCAAAGTCTCATTATAGTTGTACCTATATATAGCTATGTATTTTAATAGGCTTAAATTTAATGTTGAAATATTAATATTTATATAATTAATTTAATTAAAGGGAGTTACCACATACTTTTCAAGTAACTGCACAGAAGAAGACTCTAATTTGGTCAATGACTGGATGAAAACAAAACTAATTGAAGCATACATCTGCAGAACGTTCAAAACAGTTGCAGAGGATGGATGTAAGTTGGATTGGACCTACTATATTGTTAGTTGTATCTCACTCTCTTAAATTTATTCCATTAAGTATAATTGGTATTTAAATTTTGTACTGCAATCAGAACTAAGTTTTCAGTTCTGTGTTGTTACAATCTATATTATTATATCGTAGGTACAGACTAAGAAGAACAATTTGTATTTTTTTTCTTTTTCAGTACCAATCTACACCATCCATCTGGCCAGTGTAGAATCATCACCTAAAGCAGGACTGACAATGGAAAAGGAGAAATATAAAAATGCCTACTTCCAAGTCACCCGTGGTGATTATTCTCCTCTTCTCAAATTGGCTTCCGAAAACCTCACAAAAGCAGTTGACTTTGCTGCCAATGAAAATGAAAAGAATATGTTGAGGCATTATGTAAATAGTTTTAATGAAGGCGATTTGAATGAACATAAAGAAGGCAGCAGATTTTGGATTAGAGATAAGGGACCTATTATTGAAACGTAAGTTTTATAAAAACTACCTTTCTAGCTAACTTCTTTCTATGCACCTGGGTGCTAAATTATGTTCCTGGCAAATTAGTAATTATTTAGAGGAAGGCAAACAAGATTGATTACCTTCTTTTAAATAAAGTATGATTTTTAATAAACTAATTATCACCAATAATTCATTCATCAACTATTCTTAATTGTGAAATTTTATAAATGAAAATCGTGATATTTGTTAAAATATGTAAAAAATAGTGTAGTGTAGTTTTGCATTAAGATTCTGTATAAAAATTCATAAATTTTATAAATATTTTTATGTGAATAAAAAACATTAATTCTGTCATACACACAAACCGTTCATGTATCACAGATACCAGGGATTTATCGAAACCTATCGGGACCCAAGTGGTCAGCGGGGAGAATTCGAAGGATTTGTGGCAATGGTGAATAAGGAGATGTCTAAGAAATTTGGTGATTTAGTTGATGGTGCTGAAAGGTATACCCGCAATACTCTTTGTTACGATTTATAGATGAAAATTCCTACATTCCTTTATTATAATGTTATAATAATAAATTGTTAATTATTTGATTAATTATTATAATTTTAATTAGTATATTCTATATATTATTTATATATATAATACATTTAACAGTCCTTAAAAAAATATTATTTGATTAAAAAATATCTTTAAATTATCAGTGAATTTACCATATTAAATGTAAAGGTTTATCAAGTTGCTGCCCTGGGGCCAAGATTTGGAAAAAGATACCTTCCTGAGACCTGACTTTACTAGCCTTGATGTTCTTACATTCTCTGGAAGTGGCATTCCAGCTGGCATTAACATTCCAAACTGTAAGTTTAATTTAGATAATTTCATTTCATGTTTAAGAATCATTTAATACAAAGATCTTTAATTAGTTATCTTTTTGTATGAATGCAATTTGATTGACTGAAATATTCCAGATGACGAGATCCGTCAGAACGAAGGCTTCAAGAACGTGTCGTTAGGCAACGTGATTCCGGCCGCTTACAAGGAGTCCGTCATTCCTTTCCTCAGCGACGGAGACAAGCAGCTGCTGGAGAAGTATCGGGTTGCCGCCTTTGAGGTATTTGCAGAATGCGAAATTCCACTTGTATCACCTCGTCCCACACCGACCTGTTTCTGCCGACCACAATTACTTTGCGGAACCAACAGCCCGCTGAAGTATTTCGAACCAATTCTTAAGAGGCCGGCAACGCACTCGCGAGACCTCTCGCAATGAGTGTCCATGGGCGGCGGTATCACTTAACATATGAGCCTCCTGCCCGATTGACTCCTGTTATAAAAAAACCTATTTTACTCATTTTAGATAACTGGCTTAATAGATCTCCTATTCATCTTAATGACTTTATAATGAACCTGTCATTCCTTGTTATCCTAAGATTGATGATCATTTTATATAAGCCGTCAAATTCCCTGGTTTAAAAGTGGTGTGTGACTTTACGTTAACAATGCCTGACCTTAATCAAAGCTACAAGTTTCGTAATATTATTTATTTACAGAAAAAACCCTCGAAATAAATAATTAATTATCATTATACGTCGTATATAATATTAATTGGTCAGGTTCAAGTTGGCCTTCACGAGTTATTGGGTCACGGCAGCGGTAAGCTGCTAAGGCAGAACGCTGACGGCACCTTCAACTTTGACAAGGAGAAAGTGAAGAATCCCTTGACAGGTATACTTACTACCTCAACTTATATATACTTACTAACTTGGTAATTAAATGTGTAAATAATTTTGAATATCTCCTAAAGGCAAGGACATAGAGTCGTGGTACACGGAAGGCGAGACCTACGACAGCAAGTTCACGACCCTGGGCTCCGCCTTCGAGGAGTGCAGGGCGGAGGCCGTCGGGCTGTATCTGTCTCTCGACCAGGAAATATTAAAGTGAGTTCTTTTTTGATTCTAGATTCTTCTCGCGAATCTCATTTTGTCTTCAGATCTATCTCGCTGCAGATGGCATTTTGACACATCTTGGAATATTTTCTGATTAATTTATAAATACATAGTTCCATCATTTCAAAGTTAATTCATAGATTTTAAATATATAAAAAATATTGTTACTTTTATAATCTCTTTTTGCCTGTTTGCTTTTCGTAACCTAGTTTTGTTATTTAACTTACAGAATCTTCGGTTACGAGGGCCAAGAGGCGGAAGACGTGACCTACGTGAATTGGCTGAGCCTCTTGTGGAACGGGGCCGCCAAAGCGACCGAGATGTTCCAACCCACGACCGATACGTGGCTGCAGGTAATACTCTCTTACCAAATCCCTTCAAATTTGTTATATCAAGTAAATATTATTAAATGCTGTCTCACGAAACCCTCAATGCCGATGACGTCATTAAAGCTGTTTATCAGCTAAGAAAAAAATATAAACTCATTTACCTCAATACATTATAAAGAAATAATTTTTTATTCATATAAATATTATTTCAGGCACATGCTCGCGCTCGGTTCGTGATAATGCGTCTACTGGAGGTGGAGGGCGAAGGCCTATTAACGGTGACGGAGACGGAGCCCGGCAGGAACCTGCTGCTCACGCTGCAGAAAGATCGTCTGCGCACCGACGGCAAGAAGATTATTGGTAAGAATGATGTACCAATGGATACCGAACCTTTACCGCTTTTTTACTCGAAAGAAGTAATCTTTCGACAGTACTGAATGGCCATCGCCGGCCGTCAAGCTTTTAGTCTGTCGTCCGTATCACATCACGGATTCGAACAAATTTATTTCTCACGGTATTAGAATCGCACACACAAGTATTTTACATGCTTTTAATTATTGAAATGGAAAATGTTTATCGATTTTTTTCGATCGTTAAACATAGAGGCGCTCCCATAGATTATAAAATTGTCTAGATCTGCCTTCCTGTCCGATCCTCTAGCTGGTTACAATATTATCAAAATTACATAGGTTAAGCGATTGTAAACACTATTCATCAATTCTTCTTTGTTTTTTTTTGTTTTAATTTAAATCTTTCAGGCGACTTCCTGGTGAAGCTGCAAACGATAAAGGCGACGGGTGACTTTTCGGCGGGAGAGCAGCTGTTCCAGAAGTACAGTCGCCTGGAAGCGCCCTGGAACCGCTGGAGAGACATTGTTCTGTTGCACAAACAGCCACGAAACATATTTGTACAACCCAATACTGTCGCTAAAGGTAATTAACAACTTCAATATTCAGTTTTTGTCTATTGAGCATAAATGCCGAAACCCACTGATTAACGTATATTATTATGTATGGATATATTTAACTTCCCTGCAACTTCCAATTAGAAGAAGAGAAGAAGAAGAAAGAGCAAAAGAAGAAAAGAGCAGTGTTGGCCTAGTGGCTTCAGCGTGCGTCTCTCATCCCTGAGTTCGTAGGTTCAATCCCAGGCTGTGCCAATGGACTTTCTTTCTACGTGATTTAACATTTGCTCAAACGGTGAAGGAAAACATCGTGAGGAAACTGACATGTTTAGACACAAAAAGTCGACGGCGTGTGTCGGGCACTGGAGGCTGATCACCTACTTACCTATTAGATTTTAAAAAATGATCATGAAACAGATTTAGAAATCTGAGGCCCAGACCTAAAGAGGTTGTAGCGCCACTGATTTATTTATTTTGTATCTTCCAATTGCGATTGTGATTACTGTTTGTGTTCTGTGAAACAAATTGTTCATAATTTTTAGGTGAGGACGTGAAGCTGACACGTTATCCAGCGACAGCCGAAGGCATGGTGACGTCGTGGGTCCAACGTTTCCCCACTACCAAGGTCGATGACATTTTGGAGAGATTGGCCGAGGAAGACAGTCAATATTTCTCGGAAATAGAGAAAATCGCCGCATAACAAGCACTTGTTAAATGAGATAGTTCATTTTGGATTCTGTATTTTTTCTATTTAAAAAATAAAACCATCTCGGCAACCGATATCTAGGTACTATTAAAGTTTTAATAACAAGCATTTCTTTATTTGTCTCATTTATTTTTACATAAAATCTGCTGTTTAAACATATGCCTGAGATTTTTTCTTTGGCTCTAAAGCATTTCGGTCTCCTCAGAATGTTTTTCCACAACCGTAAGAGTTAAATACCAATATAGAAAGAAAACTCCATTGATGCACAGACTTGGTGGGATAAATGTCATTTGCTAAGCCACAACAGTTCATGTACAACAGATGAATTTTTTAAATTCAGTTTTGTCTTATCTACATTATAAAGCGGTTTGTTTGGGGATAAAATCGAAGATAAGGGAAGATAGTATTAAAAATAAACAAACTTCAACTATATAATTTATTGACATTCAATACAAAACGTATGATGGGAATTACAATATTATTCAACACTTCACAGTTTCAAAGTATCAAAACCGTGACCACGAAAACAGTATTATACCTCACACAAATAAATAGCGCAATACGTTACGATTACAAATAAATATGAGTATAAATGATAAATTATTTCTTAAAAATTATTAAATCGTATACCTAACAATGAAATGGCAACAAATTAAGTTAAAACTACTGAAAATACTTCTGAACGGTCAACAAAATAGATATTTCCTTAGAGAACACTGTTTCTACCTTACATAAGACTTAATACGTTAAATTTCTACGAAAATCTTCAACTAAGCACCATTCTATTCGATATCTGTTACTTGACTTAGCAAACAATACTTTCTGATAATAGTTAAACTAAATCCAATCGCTGCACCCGAGTAATTAATACATAAATACATCATTTGTGCAGACACGCGTTTATTTCGTCTCGCGTTACATATTTCGACAAATCCAGTCGCGTAAAGGCACGTGAGTCAATTCTTACTGTTTTAGCAAATCAATTCGATAACTATCAATTAATTTCATTAGTGTATAATATAATGGTAATAAGAATAAATATTTGGCGTAAGATATACATATACAAAATTCATTGAATATATTATAGTGTATTTGGCGATTAGAATACTACAATTCCAATTCGTTCGTCAAACAATGTCCGCTTCGACAATCAAACGCATTGAAGGAAGCGAATGAGTCGAGAAATGATTATGAGATGAACACTTACCGATATTAATTCCTAATTTGTCACTAAAGAGATTTCAATGTGCATTAGTCTAAGTACTAACTATGAAAATGCAAGCGACTTCTACCGTTGGCAAGATGTCCCTACGCTCGGAGTTCAGATCGACAATAGGAAACAATGAATTACCTAGAAGAGATTCAAGAAGGGCTTATAAATAAAACAGAAGAGAAACGCTCGACTCGTCGTCAACGCCTCTCAGTCGCCTTTCTCAGAGCGTTCTGCACCGTCGCCTTCGCCTTGAGGTGAGCCAGCGGGTCTGAAACATATCCACGTCACTCTAGCTGACGACAGGCTGCATATCCAGAGAAATACGAGACGCTACTGCGAGATACACGAGCGAAAGAAAGTAGTCTGTGTGTCACGAATATTAAGTCTAACTACTTTAAAATCAAAGTCTCTAGGGGATATCAAAATATAATCTCTAAACCTAAAGCATTAGTGCTGTCAATTTAATACAAAGCGAGAAGCGTGCATCAAGTAAAAACTTTTCGAGAGTTATTCATTATTTACGAAACAAATATTAATTACAAAATACACACCTCGACGTGGAATCCTTGTCCGGGGCCGACTTTCTCGTCACTCTGATCGAGTACTTTCTATTGCGAATTTTTTCAAGAATGTTTTCCGGGCTCGGTTCCTTTTCGCTCTCTTTCAATATTATGGCAGAGTTGAGTTGGGTTCTCTTAGGGCGATACGTGGCGTAGCTCCCGGGGGCGTAGAGAGAGTTCGTCCTGTTATACTTGTGCGGTTCCTTCAAAAGGCTGAGGCCGAGAGTGTCGGGGCCGTCCGAAGTCTCCAACAGTGATTTCGTTCTGGAATATCTATTCTGGCCGTGAGACGACGGTTGGTCGTAGTCGAGATAGCTTCGTGTTCCTGAATATTTTCTTAGGTCGCTCCTGTCTAGAGATCTGTACGTGTCTACTTTGTCGTTGAGGCTATCGTATCGTAAATTATTTCGAGCTAGGTCGGCGAGCGAGGACCTATACCGGTCGGTCGAAGGAGACGCGTCCGAAGAAACGGAAAAGCCGGGCGAAACGTCATACGTATTGGGGGAAGTGGGGGAAGCGTCGTATTTATCGGTCGAGTGCGAGTATATTCGAGCCACGGGATCGTATTCGACGGCGCCGGGACCGACTAAGTTACTTTTTCTTCGTTGTTTCTTTTCATTAAATCTGGAGTAAAAGCTTTTTCTGCGTATTCTATCCCCGACGTCTTCTTTCTCTGGGGTGGTCGAATCGTGACTTCGGATAGGATAAAGACTGCTGGGAGAGATAAGGGTTTTCTCTTTTATTTCAGCGCTATGATCGGATTTAACATCAGAATTAGAATATATCGATCTACTTCTAGATCTACTTCTACTTAAGGCATCACCCAAGTCTAACTTGGCCATTCCATCCGCTATACAATCACCATTTGTTTCACTTTTTCCAACTTTACCTTTGTCCATTGACGTATCCATTATTTGAGGTTCTATCACAGGATTAGTAGGAACTATTTTCTTCACTCTAGGAAGTTTTGAAAAGTCCAACTTTAGTGTGCTACGAATGCTCTTCGTCTCCTCTTTCTTCTTTAATTTTTCATCATCATCAGTAGGAAGGGCGGTGCAAATATCGCTACTAGTCTTATTATATTTATTACTTTTACTACTCACGCCATTCAATAACAGGGACGATGGTCTTTGAGGTTTTTCGATATCACTTTCTGCAGAAATGCTTTGTTCATCAACATTGTTTCGTGAATTTTCTGAATTAAGTTTCAGCTGTTTCTCTTTAGGTTCAAATTTCTTAAATAATCCCAACACTTTAGACACTGTCGTTTTATTCGGTGTACTGCTTTGGTTTTCCAGTGCGGCCACATCTGTGACAGTGACAGCTCTCTTGATGAGATTCGATTCTGTGGGCGGTTCGACCGGAACGGAGTGTTCCCTTTGTGTCCTTCGTAGTTTACTAGTTTCTTTTTTACTAGCCTTTACCGAGCTATTTTGGTATGTTTTCTCAGGTGAGTTAGACTTTGAAGAAGTCAATTTTTCTAATTTGTGACCTATCGATTGTAAAACTGACTTTTTCTTAGTAACATTATTTTGTTTACTATCCTCAGGTGATTTTTCCTTATGTTTCTTAGCGACAATTTTTTTATCATTTGAAGATTTAATATCATTCGGTTTCTTGTCGTTTCCTAATTCAGTCGTCTTTGACTTCGAAGGTACTTTTTTAATAACTTTCTTTTTTACAATCTTCTTTTCTTCTTTTGACTCATCTTTAGGAATACTATTATCTCGAGTAAAACCATTACTTGAGATGTTATTTTTTATGGAATTGGGATAATTTCGTTTTCGTAGAGCATCTGTAGTGTCCACGACACTCTCATTTAATGTATTTTGATCCACGGCTGAAGACATTTCTCTCTGTGTGGAATTAACTACTTTATACTTTTTCAAAACAAGATTTGATGAACCATTATCTATTTTCGTTTTATCCTCTCTAGCGTTAAGATTTTCACTTTGAGTGACAACCTCTGATGAATTGCTCGTCGGGGTAGGTTTTGGTTTTCTAGGCAGTGTTATGTTAAAACTAACTTCTACATCAGTTTTTGCTTCCGGTGTAGGGGAAGGGTTTTCATTTAGGGTGGAACTTTTGCATTCGTCTTTACTAGTCGTGCGGTTGGAATTAGTTTTATTTAAAATATTCGTATTATTCGGGTAACTTTTAGGTCTTAATAATTTTGATTCCCTAGATGTAATATGCTTATTCTCAGATTCGATTTCTTTACTTGATTTTCTTTCACTTTCGGTTTTGTTAGTCTCGTATGTTTTGATGCTTTTAGCTGGATAACTTTTAGGTCGGACTATCCTCGTTTCTTGGTTAGTCGCGTTTTCGTTATTATTCCTGATATGTGAGTCTCGTGTTTCATTGCAGATGTTTTTCGTTTTCAGTAAAGTCGATGAATCAATTGCGTTTTCCTTAATATTATCTAAACTGGGAAAGAAAGGCGTGGTTGATCTACTTCGATCTTTACCAACTAAAATACTCGTAGGTGACAAGCACTTGCGCGTCACATCCTCGCTTATATAATTCGGACCTTCGCTCGCATCAGTGGGGGTCGTCGCCGCACCGTCCGAAGCTCTACTTCTCTTCTCCCTTATTTCTTTCAATATTTTTTGAGTTTCCAATTCTTTTTCTTTTTTGTGTTTGGTGTAAACGCTTTCGTCCGGGGGCGACTCGAAGAAATCTGATCTGAGGAATCTGGAAATACGTTTTTTCGGACGATCGCCGGATAATCTCAGGGAATGTCGTCTGAAATTTGGACCCGTCGAGTTACCGTAAGCGGGCGACCCGTACGCAGCGATATAACTGGGGTCGGTGACTAGACTGCCTCCGTCCGACGCGTACGTGTCGTCTAGAGAAGTCGTTCTTTCAGATAAATATTTACTCAGTAGAGGTCTATCGGTAGCGCCGCGGGACTCCGGGCGCGATCCGCTCGAGTCCCGCGGAGCCGCCATTTTGTATGTACAATCGTCGGCGAGAGCGGAAGATGGAGACGCGGGTTCGCGCGACGCGCTAGACCGTCGTCTCAAACGCGGCAGAGTGTAGAATTGGGACGCGGAAGCTCGCGGGACGTCGTCGTCGATTTCGGTGTCGGGAGGTTCTCGCGAATGTGCGTCGTCGGCGGCGGGGGCCTCTCGCGGGTCGTCCGCCGGCTCGGATCGGTCGGCGCCGAGAGAGAGCGTGCGTCGCAAGGAGCGAGCGGCGTGGGGCGGCAGATGCCGCAAGAGCTGCCGCTGCAGGCGCCGAGACAGCGCCGGCGTCAGGCCCGACAGGGCGCGCATCTCGCGCTCGGAGAACCGAATCGAGCTCAAGTCGAGGTCCGAGAGATCTAGTCCCGCGTCGCCCTCACGCTCGTCGTCGCCGTCGCCGGTCCGCGCTTTGCCCTTCTTACTACTACCTGCAAAGCAACAGGAAACACACCATTTCGATCATGCGGAACGCTCGCGGGGACGCTATGCGTATTTACAGTGCTCTATTCCGATGCGACCCGTCGCGTCGACCAGGGAAATAGATCAAGTTTAAGGCCGGTTATGTCGTTCGTTTTTTCGTTAAGTTTGTGTTAGGAGTTAATGAAAATCGAGTGAATTAAAAACCGGAAGTTAGGTCAAACTAAGCCATCGCAAACCAAGAACGAAAGTGATGCATTAAAATGTTGCTTTTGAATTTTGATTTTGCAAAAAAATGCATTCTCACAACAGCGATCTTAAAAGTCAAGTGCGGCCGTATCGCGAGAAGCGCAACACAAAACGAGAGTAAATAAAGGGGCGAGTACCTATTCCTGCGTGTCGTCGGCGGCGGGTCGGCGGGCGCCGGGTCCGCCGTGGAGTGAAGTGGTCGGAGCATGCAGAGTAACGCGCAACCCCACTGCAACCACAAACCTCACTTCACTACGTCGAGCCGCTGCCCCCACTTCCCCCCGCTTCCCTCACTACGTGCCACCACATCCACTATCTACACATTTATCACGTACGCCGCACGGCTCGCGTGCGGCTTACGCGGGGTCGAGCGACCCCTCGAGTGCCTTGTGCGCTTCATGCAATTTACTACAAAAATCTAGAGCAACGCAACATTTTCCTGCTATTGTTAGCGGGTAGGAGAAAAGTCAATACCTGCACAGAGAATGCTATTTGAATACATTAAAACACTACGGTGCACAAATCGGTTAAATTAAACTGTTAAGGGTTTAAGTGAAACGCTGATGCCCGACGGAACATGGCAACTCCGAGAATTGTTATGTTCCGCTGCGACAAAATCGACGTTAATAAAAAACACTCAAAGGAAAACGCCACTAATATCGTAAATAGCCGTCGGTCTCGAACTGTAGTCATGAATGAATGATCGTTAATTGATTAAGAAGCCAGCCGTTGTCAATAATAGCCTCTAGTTGTGCCGATATATTTCGTTCAGTAAATCAGATCAGAATTTCTTTTAAACCTGACGTAGAAATTTCGAAAAAATACAGCCAAAGCGCGTGCTGACGTGCCGTGAGTTGTGCACGGGTGAGACCTACGTGAAGCTTTAGGTATCGGCAGCGTTTTCCGGTACTCAAGCGATGCACAGCTACCGGGAAGAATACTCACCGCGCGGCGTCTGACGCGATTTGTTGAACATGGACTCGAACGGCGACTGCATGTCTCGCGAGCCCCAGCCTTCGCGCCTGCACAGACAATGTTGAATTAAGTTAAACCAGATATCCAGATAACCAGATCGGCATCGGCCAAATAGTTTATATGGTAAATTGGTAATAATCGAGCTCCGAAAATTGAACTTACGTCTCCGATACACTCCTTTTACTTTCCGTATACCTATGTGTGCTGCATGGAAATGTACCAGGTTTTTAATTAGGTTATATGTTCCTTGTGAGCCTACAGTCTGGACATGCCGTTTTCGTCGAATATTTTACGTAATTAAGAGATTTTTTTTCAAATATTTACTTAAAGTTTCACGAAAGCCATAAAAGAATTTAATTTCATCATATTGTGATATTCAGTTAAATAATTGTAGGTAAATAGGGTTGTCGTCTATAATCTACAAATTTACACAATCTACAAACTTATACAGGCACACAAGCTGAAATTATACTCTTTGCATAAACTAAGATTTTTATTTCGTACTAGACTCTGATTTTTAATTACGTAGAATTCTGACAGCTATCACTTTTTGACATGTCAGAGATTATAAACCTTTTTGGCCGGGCACATTTTTCAATTTCAATACGAGTCTGAACATCTGTCTTTATACATACATTTTATTTCTTAGTGAATGTATCCATTTTATTAAGTACGGTGCTCAACATTAAAAGTGGTGTTACGTCCCTTTTCATCACAAACAGTAAAAACGCACAAGTAAAGATAACATTTTATTTTGTTTGAAAAGGTTTACTACACCTGGAATTGGTAGGCAGTGATGCCATCTAAAGAATAAATTAAGTAATTAAAGTTAATTCCATATATTTTTCGTGATATTGAAATATTTGTTATTTTTGTATTTAGAACCTTTTTGTAGGTAAAATATAAAAATATGTAGCATTTATTTTTTTGCCCTCAAATGGGTCAAATTTGTCTCTTTTTCGATGGAGAACTTTTTTAGTAGGAAAACTTAAGAAATGTCAGAATTATACGGAATTAAAAATCAGAGTCTAGTACGAAATAAAAATCTTAGTTTATGCAAAGGGTATAATTTCATTTTGTGTGCCTGTATTATGTCATCGCATGTAGGCCATTTCATAGATCACATTTGCATTCGTCAGTTTTAGTGTGAGGTGGCTTGCTTAAACTGCCGACTAAAGTGAATCGAACTCAGTTATTACGAAAAAGTAATTACAGGTATTTTATTTTCTATAGTACGATAAAAAATAACAAACAATTTTTGTTTCCTTACTTTAGCTAATCAATTTTACACGAAGTTATATAGTTTGTATCTTAATATTGCAGAGCGAGTAAAATTCAGCTATTGCTATTTTATATACGATACCGTGTATTTGATAACACGATATACATAACTAATCTAGTTAAAATGTAAATTATATCACTAAGTTAATATAATTCTTTTAGAAATAAAGTAACTTTGAACCGAAAAAGACGATTATAATTAAACATAAAATATCATTTATGTCGATGCATTCGATTCAATTTAACAACGGTTAAAGCGAACAAGAACACTGACGCAACATTCTAACGACGTTCAGTTTAGAAGCGAAATCATTAGTATAAATGTTTTATTAGTAAAATTACCTTATTATCATTGTTACGTTAATATGAAATCTGTCGTTACGATGTTACCTTATTGAATATAGATGTCAAAAGTGACCTATCGAATCGGCCTTCTTATGTTACCACAATTGTACTCACATGAAATGCCTCCTCGGCAAGTGCGGGCTGCATGCAAAAAATCACGATTAGTAGCTATATCACAAAACTTATAAGTAAGCAAAACGTCACCTGCAATTATTATGAAATTAGTGCGTTCAATTCCAATTAGTTAAGGAAAACCTGTCCATCGGTCAATCCAAAGCTTAATTCGTGAGTTACCTATTGAAGAACGGCGAATGCAGGTTGTTGAAGAGCGAGTGCGGGTGCTGGGCGAAACCGGGGCCTTCTTCGCCGTTCAACCGCTGAGTTAACGCGCGAACCTGGTGAGGAGCATTGATTGTGCATTATGAGTTTTAACAACACGTCTAGGTTGCCATTGGGCTTGCCGAGGTTCTGCAGAGCGCCAGATATGTTTGCCGAAACCCGAGACAGTTATAATACCATAATTCGAAGGGTATTGTGTTACCCCAATGGTATTCTGAATATGTTGATTATAAAGAACACGTTTATCTTAAAACATTGATTTTTTGGGTGTTTTTTTATGCATAATTATCTTGAAATTTGCAGGTTATTCTTGCCGTATTTAATAAAAGTGCTTTTTGAATAATATAAATACATTTCGGGAGGTCTAACAATTTGATAGATTCGTGTAATTGATTCGGGTTTATTCCGGTGATGGACAAAATATGGTTATATACCACATCCTTTTAATTTCATTTTAAAGATCTGTATATTTATTATAAAATCGATCTTTACATTCTTTTCAACTTCTTAAGATATGTAAATATACCTAATTATTACAATTATTGTGTAATATGTAATAACTAGTGTTATTACACAATATTTAAACTGTTTTAAATTTGAAAAAAAGAGCGCTCACTCGGTGTAACAGCGTGGAGAAGAGGTTTTCAGCTGTCAAGAGATGGAAACCCTCATCTTCCTCGTCCTCTTCGCCAGAGGACACGGATTCCGCTCGAGCCAAGCGGCTTGATCTGGAATTATAAGCAAAATATTATCAAACTGGTGGTAAGCTAATACCACAACCTTATGGTTCATTATTCGACATCGGGCGTTTCATTCGGCTTTTAGACTAATATAACGTACTAATACCAAATTAATATAAAATAAATCAGTGGCGCTACAAACTTTTTTTTGGGTCTGGGCATCATTTGTCAATCTAATAGGCAACGAAGTGATCGGCCTCGTATGCCTGACACACAGCGTCAAGCAGTTTTTGGGTCTAAGGCAAGCCGGCGAATCGTAAATGCGCACATAGACAGAAAGTTCATTGGTGCACAGCCGGGGATCAAACCTACGACCTCAGGGATGAGAGACGCACGCTAAAGCTTCTAGGTCAACACTGCTCTTTATACCAAATTAATACTATCATAACTTAAAAATATTTTTTTTTTATAACTAAAAAATTATCCCGTCCTTCATTATAACCTCACCTCAATCGATGCATATGCGTGTCATCTTCTTCTTCCGATTCTCCGCCACTTACTAAGCTACTGTAAATTAAAAAATAAGATATATAACTATTCAGCGATACTATTAAAATACAGTTTAAATTGAGAAATGAAAAAGAAAACGTACCTGATGCGCCGAGGTGTAAGTCGGGGGGGATGCACCCTAGGCGAAGGCGACGCGTCGGGCTCGAGGCTGCGTTGTCTGGGTGTGACGTACCCCTTGCCCTCCACCGCAATGGGTATAATGAACTCCCGAGCCGATTTCTTTATCGGCTCGCCCGTGCTGGGACTGGGCTCGCCCGTGCCCGTCGACTCCGTTGACGCCAGACGTCTTAAAAATTCATAGACTTATTTTAATTTAATTACTTTCAATAAATTAATACATATAAATTAAGGTTGTGCCTGTCAAAATTATCTAGATACATATTTACATTTTTAAGTGTGTACTTTGACAGTTTCATACCTAAGTGGCGTATGCGTCGACCTGGGCGCGGGCTTGTGCGTGGGAACGTGCGCGTTCGTGGACGGAGACGTCGGGGACGTGGGGCTGTCTTCCGTCGCCACACTTATCGGTATTATGCGTTCCACTGACGGGCCCCTGATGAGGAATATCGTTAATTGACAGTCGTTTATTTAGGATACGATTAACGGCGTTAAATTTGCGTGAAGTGATACCTATTGCGGTGATCCTCCACCCGATGGTGTGCCTCCGTTTTGAAGACCTTGGAAGAGGCGGAGGGCGGGGCCGCGGGGGGAGTGGACGGCGGAGAAGCCAGCGACGTCACTCCGGCTGACGAAGACCTGCCGTAGGGCACGGGAGGCTTGCCTGAAAGACGTCAATCGTTTATTTCTTTATAAAGGTGAACATTAATTAAGTAAACGGTTGAGGCAAAAATCGAAAGGCCCATGACCCAAACAATTAAACACTCACCCGTCCTGATAGCAGAGGAAATAATGTCTCTTGCGGCGCGACGTCTGTTCTCTTCGCCCGCCCGTTCTTCTGCCAACTTCGCCATCGAACTTTGGAGACTCCTGATAATGAAATAACATTATGAATATGATGATGAATGTGTCAATAACTCTTGTATCTAGAAAAGGTGTACGTTTGGGTTTTAATAATATTAACTAATTTAAGTAGACACATTTTGTAACAAAAATTAAACAAGTCTATCATTTAGCGAAGTCTCTCAATGTACAATCATATATTTAGCCATTCTCTAAATAATGAATATAATATATTATAAACAATTCATCACCTCCTGGCGTCCTGAAGCAAGACCGCAGGGTCGACTTGTGTGTGGTGAGTGGGTTCGCTCTCTGTCTTCTTCACTCCACCCCGGTTCATTTGCGTTTGAGGCTCTTCGAACGGCACCGACTATTTAACAGTATGAAAAATAAAGTGTCATTAAGAAAAACTGTTTAAAACATAACTTTAAAAAGCGATATAGAGTGAAATAACTTATAAATAATCATGAATTTATAAAAACAAATATTATTTATATTTTAATCATTTTGGTGTTCCAGTCACGTGACACAAAACACACACATATTATATATACATACATACTTAGCATTTTTGTAAATAATATGTCTCATCCTAATACTGTCGTGGAGTTTAATTTCGTCAAAGAGATGTTGATCAAAATATAATAATTAGCACCTGTTTACAAGCATGAGACGTCAGAGGGACGCCATGAAAAAAAAAATGAAAAATAACAATTTGTATAGTTTCCATAGTCACTAATATATAATCTGAAACGGTTCATAAACCTTGTCAAACCATCATTATCAAGTTATTATGAAAAAATAACTCGTACACTAATTTTAAGAAATTTAAAGAAATGAAAAGAAAGAAAATTTAAAGTATTTTATCACTTGAGCCCGTAACGTATAAGACAACAACTCACCGGCGACGGCTCAATGCCGATCTGCTGAAGCCTCACCGTCCCGTTGTCCAGAGGCTTGTTCAACTCCCGGTCCTCGCTCTGGGCTTTCGGCTTCGCGATCTTCGACACCACTGCGTACAAATTTATATATCAATAATATGCAACATATATAAGAAATCGACTTTTGTTCGAATAAACACGTACCGGGTTTGGTGACGGTCCGTTTGACTTCCGGCGGAGTGGTGAGGGACGCTCGTCTCTCGAACTGCTCCTTGAAGCTGCCCACGTGACCTCCTGAAATAATGTATTCCAATATATTTTGGTTTTTTTAACGTTTTACTATACTTGGGTACAGAAAAACGTTGCGGCGCGTTACATGGGGGGGGTCAATAATCTCCAAAAATTGCGTGACGTAATACGCTCTCATAGATTATAAATTATTTAGTATAATTCTGTTTTAGTACGTTATTGTCAACTGAAATAGAAGTTATTAAGAAATAAATGAACCTATAGATAGCTTCTTCGGTTTGACGGGAGCGGAGGCGGGCGCCGGCTGAGAAATGGTCAAGGACGTCAGCTTGTCTGCGGTGGCCGCCACGGATGGCTTGCCATCTTCCACCTGCAATTCGTTACACTCGTATTAGGCAACGTATACATTAATATCTTTGGAAATAAATTACTTTGCAGAGGCAATATACCTTAGATTCGTTTTGCTTCTCCGGTATGTCAACTTTGGAGAGGACTTTCTTAGCTTTAGGCTTTTCTTCTTTTATCTCATCGTTTAGCGCACGTTTGACCTCTTCGGTGGGCGCTTTGCTCAACTCTACTGCGGCCGGAGTGGGAGATATCGTGATGGTGGCCGATGACTTCAGAGAGTGTTGAGGCATCTTGAAAATGATACAAGTGGTTTTATATACCAGTAAATAATTACAAAACACATCGATTGACACTTGTGACCGACGAGCAAATTGTATACGTTTGTGTCTTGTTCGTGACAACGTTCTCTTTTGTAGTTTGTATATTTATTTTTTAACTTTTTATAGTTTTTGTTTTGGTTAATTCGCATTTACTGTTGATTTGGAAATGCTGATTGTCGCTTTATGTAAATCTTCTTTTTGAAAACGTATTTTGTTGATTTGCATTGCAGCTTTCTTATTTAATTAAATAAATAGAATATAGCTTTCCTCAATACAAATTTTTCAATTCCAAGCGCAGTTCCATCTCGAGATAGCTCTCAAAATAAAATAACTTTTTCCGTTTTTGCAATATCTTCACCATAACTATTAACTTTAAAAAGCACTTTTTGACTTACTTCACCACTAGAACCATCTTGCAGCCCCGCAGTGTCTTCGTCGGGAACGCAGGCCTCTTCCGGCAGCGCGGGCGCACCAGCTAAGCTTGCAGAACTAAAGAAATTCATCAATAGGTTAATATTATTATATTTACTTGAAGATCAAAAACGTTTTGGGCCATTGATTCTCGGCAATTTCAAGATTTAATTTAGATAAATAATAATTTAAGGCCGACTTAAAATTGATGAAAGTGAAAAAAGCAGAATAATGTTAAAATACCTGGCAACGCGTTCCCTCTTCCTCTGCAGGCCGGTGCCGGACATGGCGAGCTCCAGCTTGCGTTTGTTGTCTGCGGCCGCCACTATCGTGCGCGTCGGGGAAGGCTTTATGGCATCCTCGCCGCCCTCTGTAAAAAAATTAATCTTGACAACCAATACTCATGGATTTAACAAATAATTTGACAGCTTGCACCACTATAGCTTTTCACTTTTGCACTATTTGGCCGAGAGCTTTCACAATTCAGGATCGTGAATTGAATGAGAAAATGACTTACCGCTTAAAAAGAATAAGAGCAAAATAGATGAAAAGCTAGAGCCTGCTATTAATGAACGGCACTTTGGCACGTAAATAATACCTGCAACAAGTTCCAATATCCGTTTCTCAGCAGAATTGCTGGGCTCCACTGCCATCGAAGTAGAACTGGTGAGGTCAGTGCAACTCTCTGTCGGACCACCCAGCTCGGATTGCTGCAAATATTTCAATATAACATACCATAAAATGCCTTCAAATAAATCAATACGAATGTCTAATTCTTATTTAATTGTAACAAATAAATAACATTATCGTTGTCAAAAGCGAAAAAGATGAAATCACTAATAACTACTACTACCAATTCTTGTATAACTAGTGTTACGTAGATCCATTCGTCCACGCGTACATGTACACGTACGTACCTCTGGAACAACCACGCTATTAGTGTTTGACGCAGCCGCAGGTGCCAAGGACAGCAACAGGTCTAGTCGCACCGGAGTCTCGGCTGCCAAGGCCTCCGCTATCTCCAGACATGACGCTTCACAGCCCAGGTTCACCCACCTAAGAATATTACAGAAATTACTTTTTCGCCCTACTTGTAAAACGTGGCCTAGAGAGACGTGTTGGTTACCAAAGTCTCTCGGCACCTATTTATAGTCGACGTTACATAATAAAGTTGAAAACTTATAAAATATCGAGAGTTAGAAAACTAAGAAAAATTTGAGAGACTTGGAATGTTTCTTAGGAAATAAAAAACCTTACGGATGGTCACAGATGTAAACGATGTCCGCTCTCTTCAAAGGGTCCACAGTGAGCATGTCACGGATCAGAGGAGATGCAGCTGGAATATTTGAACAGATCTATTAGTTAAAAGTCGAAGGAATAACTTTGCCAAACCAACAAAACTTTTATAGTCGATATGAAATTAGATTCCGGCCAAACAAACATAGGCACATGAAACCTTATTTAAACATAATTATAGACAATTCATTAAATTAAAAATAAAACTTAAAAATTAAGCAATATCAAGAATTTTAAATAAAAATTACATACAAGACGGGTTCTTGGGCTCGTAGTAATCCCCGTTGCTGATCTGACGAACCAGTCTCTTGAAATTGGAGCCATCGAAGGGCATCGCCCCATACACCAGAGTGTACAGGAGTACTCCCAGGGACCAGCAGTCAACCTGGAGGTAAACAACTTTATCAGGACATGTTAATGGTAACTAAAATCAACTTTTTTTTCTGTCAGATATTCTGACAGTGAATTATGTAATTCATTAAAGATTTCGTTGAATGTTAAGAAAGAGTGGCGGATAGATAATTGCCGGTTCTTCTCTTCCGTTCTACGCCCTTGATTTGAGAACTGGCCGTAAATGTAAAATTAGAAGCATTTAATGTATATTTCTTTTTCGACGTTCATAAGTGTACATTGTGTTACCTATATGAATAAATGATTTTTGACTTTGACTTTGATCCGAACCTAATCCAATGCTGTTCAATGACAAGGCCAGGTTGGATGACAGAATAAAGACTTACTTCGGGTCCGATGTACGGAGTGCCTTTAACTATTTCCGGCGACGCGTACAAAGGAGACCCGCAAAATGTCGCCAGCAGAGACGTCTCTTTGAACACATTGGAAAGACCGAAGTCTGCGATCTGAAAATGGAATAAAAATCTATTGTTCTCTGTTATATTGAAGTGTCTCGAGTATGGAAGTTTCATTTTATTAGCGGTTTGATAATTCGGTGTAGTGTCGCAGACTTAACATAAACTATAATGTCCTGTTAACTAATTAGCTGTTAAGTTATTTATAAATACATTTAGTTGTGTACAGGAAATACACCTATAATAAATGTAGAAATCATCGAGTGCAAGCGAAATCGATTCTTAGCATACTCTACCCGTTTTTTTTTTTAATAACAGGAGGAAAACGGGCATATGGCTCGCCAGTGCGTTGCTGCCTTTAAGAATTGGTACGGTCTTTTCTTTCCGAATTAGAATTTGTTCCTAAATACTTCAGTGGGCAGCTGGTTCCACTTAAATACGCTCAGTTGTGGAACGACAGACATCGAAGTGATACGGGTGGAATTTCGTATTCTGCCTCGTCATGATATTTATGTAGAATATGAGAAAATTAAATGTGATGATGACAATTAAATACACATTTATTTTGCATACATTTGCAACTTAAACAAGTTAATATAAATTTATTTATCAAACAATATGGGGACTATACCTTGGCACTACCAGTCTCGTCGAGTAAAACATTCTCTAATTTTAAGTCCCTATGGCAGATTTTATGTATATGGCAATAGTATACAGCGGTTGCGATCTGCCGGAATAACCTGCAAATAACACACTTCCAATGTATTAAACCAGAAAATGGCAACTTCAACTACAGAAGCTTAGCTTGCAGAAATAAAAATATAGGAGTTTGCGGTTAAAGTTTCGCGGTTAATTTCTGAAGAATAAAGAGAGACGTGTTATGACATTGGAATCTCTCTAAGCAGAAAGAACTTAAGAGCGGGCACTAACCAAAATCACTCAATCATCATAGATTTGATTGTATATCTAAGTATGTGATGCTTGAATTAATATGTATTGATCCCTCACTATAATTTAAATGCTTGAATAATTAAAAACAAAATACAATATAAATATCTTGATACAAAACACAAAGTAACCTCTCTCCTCAATCATGGCGAGTATTATGGTGCCAAAAATGGAATTACAGCACATTAGTTTGGCCGAGAGCTGTTACTAACGATTTTAATATATATTGTATATCTTACGAGTTATTTAAATATACAACATTTGGCGTTTACTTTATTTCTGTTCCGCGAAACACTGTATTGAGTATTCGTCTCATCTCACGCGAATTTTAGGCACACGTTTGTTTCACTAGACACTAGAGCGGACGAAGGGAGACGCGCGGTTGAAATCCTGAATTTCGCTAGCCTAATGCGCGCTGATAAAGAAAGAAATATAAAAGATAAAAAAAGAGAGATAGAGACTACTGAAAAAAAGTTACCTCCTGGCTTCGTCCTCTTCTAAAACTTTCTTTTGACTTAGATAATCATACAGTTCACCACCCGAACAGTATTCCATTACTAAAATCATCTTTTCACTATTTTCAAATACTGCAACAAAAAAGAACATATAAGTAAAATTAAAACATTACTTATTACGCGCTCGCATTAAATACATAATGTATTTGTATATATAGCCATAAATGTACACATTCATTTTCAAATAATGAAATAATCGGTTATAGATGAATAAATAAATAAATCAATGTGTATTGTGTATATATGTTAGCATGAAATAATGTCAATTCTTAGTTTAAGTGACAACCAAAATTATCTTAATTTTCCTGTTTGTCTCGAGATTTCTAGGGAGACGGAATTTAGTTACGTGTCATACAAATAATTTATAACTTTGACAAAAACTGACTGGTTAGAATCACTTCAATCGAAACACACCCATATTAACAAAAAATCATAATCGTGCTTTGTTTCGCGTTCCTCACATCAACACCAACTATGCAAAACATTCAGTTTTGTATCCCGCAGCCCGGTCATACAACGACCACTATTTAAACATTGACTTGTTTAAGCTATCGCGGAATATACTTACTTAAAAGGAGTAATAAGAATATCCATAGCGCTACATCACCTGCATCATCAGCACACATACACATTCTCACGTATACCCTCACACACCATCCCACACCACAGCAGAATTATGTATTACTTAGTTAAATGTATATATTTTTTCCTTTCGTAAACATTTGAACATTTTGTATATATGTATATATTATGAATTCCATCTTTAAAGATATAGGTTTAGTATAATAGTTTTTTGTTATATATATAATCTATATATCATTTATGTTAGCTGTAGGAAAACTTGAATACACAAAAGTATTACTATTAAATTTCTTCCAAGCTTATGTTACCATAAATCACCGAAACATTGACCTGTTTGCTCAGAAATATTGTGAAAATTTATATTCTATTCAAATCTTAACAAAAACTAATCTCATCTAAATAAGAGTAAATCCCTTTCGTGTAAATAAGTTTAGCTTACTTAGAAAATTTGTTACGTTAGCAACTCCGTAGTTATGTAATTTTTATAATTTAGAATAGATTAAAAGTCGCTTTGGACCTAAAACCAAAAGAAAACTCCGTACCTTCATAAATGTGTACAATATTGGGATGTCTGACCGATGACATAATCTGCACCTCCCGTCGAATTCGCACCAAGTCCGCTTCGGTCTCGATCTTGCATTTCTTTATCGTCTTGATCGCCACTTCCTGTCCAGTCTTCTTGTTTATACCTAATTGGACTTTCCCGTATGTGCCTTGGCCTAGTTTTCTTACTATGTCGAATCTGAAACGTGAACGACGTAGAATCACTATGTATCTGAATAGGAACCGTGAAATCAATAGTAACGATATGTAGAAAGAAGAATATCTTTGGCAACACGACTTATCTATAAGTCAATTTTGAAATGGGAGAAAACACACATTGTGTGTTCAGTCGACTTTCCATAATTTGAAACTCAAGAGACCAGAGATCCAAATTACCGAGAGTTCAAAATAAAAAGTGTTTAAATAACTCAAGTAAACAGGAGTTTGATTAAAATTCGTGATTTAATATTTCTATATTATTATTATGTTTTAAAAATTAAAGACGATTAAGAATATTCACAAATTTTTATTTCGATGTTATTATTTATGCTTCTTGCACGTAATTTTTTTTTCAGTATATCGTTGTCCAAATAATTTAAAAAAAACAATCGACAGTGTACATGAAACGCTTAAAATTATAGAGAGTAGGGAAGCCCGGACTTCAACTTATACTATTGCTTCAACTTAAAATTACCGCGGTGATCAATTAACAATGATTTTATTCAATTTATCGAGTTTTTTCTCATGGGACCGCAATTTTGATTTTTCAATTTATCAAGAGTCGACTGTATTATATTACTTCGATTGAAAATGCCTTTCTTCGCTAGAAAACTGTTTTATGTATCTCATCTCGAGTGAGTAATTAGTTAATATTAGTCAATTTTCAAAAAATTTAGCGTTTTATTTAATATCAATCAAATGTTCTTGTACACTATCCAACCCAAGATATACAACGATAAAGTAGGGGTAGAGCTGAATATAAATGAGTTCCTTGATGAACCAATTAAAAAGTTAACTATTTAAGTTTAAAATTCTACCTGTTGGGGGATTAGAGTTTAATCAAACATTTTGTTTAACCGTCCTTAAATTCTACTGTTAATTATATTACGTAAAAATTTAGGAGTGCAATGTATCTTCGTTATTGTTATATTTATTTAACAATAGCTGTTGGTGAATATTTTTTGATGTTCACAAACAAGCCACAACAATAAACATTATGAGCACAATGACCTTTTGTAACGCGACATGTCGTCATTTATTTTAAAATTCATAAGTATCGTATTTTTACATTTATTGAATATTTTATCTCTTCAACTAACGACGAAACGGCACAAACCTGTCGTTAGGGCTGGTAAAGCCTTCCAATTGTTGAACAAATTGAACGTTCGATAGTACCCTCTTTCGACTGACATACATCATTTGAACACAAGTAATAAAAATCTGGATCATAGGTTAAAATTATAAACCAATCCCATTCTTAAAAGTTCCCTTAGATATTCTTACTTTCTTGTTACTTCGAAAGTTATTCAATTGAGTTCATATTTTAATCATTATATCATCTCATACCGGAATACTTTCATGAATTAGTATATCATTTAAGCACATGGGTAAAAAGTATAGTTTTGACAAATACACGATTAATTTTTTTATAACAATTGGTCCATACATGTCACGTTTCAATAATGCTTCTATACACAATAGATTTATCATAAACACACTCTTTTACAATTGAACAATACGAACTAATAAAGACACAAACATCTTTTAATTTTTCTACCTTGAAATACCGATTGCTTTCACTGGACACCGTCCAACCGTCAAGGCCACGAATGAAAATCTAAACTAGATACAACTATATACGAGTTACAACAATACGAGTTTTAAAATCTATGTATATCAATTTATCCCATATCAAGTATGACTTGAATTATTTGCAACGGAATCAAATTGAATAAATGTCCAAACTATATTTTGATAAAGTAATAACCCTTTACCAAACAGATTACGATAATAACAGAAATTGCTATTAAAATCAAACATCAATAAAACGTGACGTCACCAACAACCTTTACACCCACATAGTTCCGAAGAGCTGAGCGTAGGAGCATAAATCTATAGCCCAAAATGCGGTCACCGGCTGCGCCTTACAACAGCATATTCAATATTACATACTTTCAACCCAATCCTTATTACTGTTAAGCGCATCGAAAATAACCCCGTACGGTAACTGTACTTCTATGAGTTTGACAAAGTAATTACCGACAAAATCTTGCTCAACATTTTTGACGTTTACTAATTCCTAAAACTCAGAAAACACGCACCTGTTACTATTGATACAAGTACTTCAATTGTTTAAATACTATCTTAATTATTCATTGACTGACATTGGTCAGACACAAAAAAGGCATAGTTATTTCAGTAATTTTAAATATCTATTCGTAATTGCTAATTTGTCCTAAACCATAATGCAACATTGCAAAATTGTAAGTTTATCTACTTATACGAGACAAGGCTGTACATTTTGCCCACTCAGCCTCAGCCACTTCTTAGTTTTATAAACGTGACGATTTCCTAAATCGTCGGAGTTACGCCCCGAGAGTATAGCCAGACGTAGGCACTCTCTTCGACTGTTACATTGCATTCATTCGTTACATAGCAATTAACATTTCATTATTTCGCTTATATTCTATTATTGTACGCCAGTGGTTAATATTGAGTAAAACTAAAATCCTCTATTATTTAAAGCACCCCGATGACCCAGGAACCGTACACTACTCCTCTCATTAAATAAAACATACGAACTTTATATTAGACGTACTTATATAGAAGACAGACTACAACATTATTACGCATTAATTATATTAATTTAATGTAAGTACACGTAATCCACTTGCCATGTATGAGCGTATAATAAAATAGCTAATAAGTCTTTGATAAGGCCTTTGAGGTTGAAGCCTTCCAATCACTGCGTAAGGCATTGAGATAAGATTATTTATTACATCTATAAGTTAAAAGGTTAGTTAATTTTATACTTTTATCCAGAAAGTAACGTGACTTGGGTTTATTTTGAAATATAATTTAAGTCATAATATTTATTTAAGGTCAAAGAATCCGTTGAAAAGAGAAAGAAAACAGAAGCTATAAGTTCACTAGAAGGTTTTGTCTATCTGGTAGATTTGAGCAAAAAAGTAGTGAGACATATCGAGAGCGGCCTTATTCGAATCAAGGATTTCTCAGTCATTGCCGGCGTCGAAAGTTGATTGTACTTATAAAATAACTACGACTACGACTACAGCAGATGGCTGTTATTAGATTACAAACATTGTTCTTTCAAAACATAAAAAGGTAAAGGATGTATCTAATTAATTTAAAAGCGAATAAAAACTAAAACCTACATAGTAAATAAGATCTTGGTACTTTTTAGTCTTATTAATATATATCAGAACAATTGCCTAGTCATTACAGCTTGGGTAAGATTTATAGTCGAGTCTTAGCACTAATATAGTGTAGTTTCAGACCAGACAAGTTGAAAACACTTTTATTCTTTTCAAACTCTATTAAAAAAAATATGAAACAGTGGTGCTACAACCCATTTTAGGTCTGGGTCTCAGATTTCTAAATCTGTTACATGATCTTTAGCCATACTAATAGGTAAGTAGGTGATCAGCCTCCTGTGCCTGACACACGCCAAGGACTTTTTGGGTCTAACGCAAACCGGTTTTCCTTCCCCATAGACGGAAAGTCCATTGGTGCACAACCGGGGATAGTACTGACGACCTCAGGGATGAGAGTCGCACGCTGAATCCACTAGGCCAACACTGCTCTATTAAACTCTTTTTTCCCTTTGTGTGAAATTGGTGTATTTACCTCTGTTTCAATCGTAGCCGATGGTCGTGCAGCCTGACGTCGCCGGTGTTCTCAATGCCGTCCATTATGTTGGCCGTACGTTTATTCTCGCCCACCACCATTTTGTCTGGAATCAATAAATCACATTAATAAATTATACACTATATTAAGTATTTATACACAACACTATAATTCTACACATCTGTTTACTCGTTGAAGTAGTGGAATGTATAAAATGCGAGCTAGACACGGTAACCAAAATGTACATTGATTGCGTGTAAACAGTAAAACCCATTTATTATTACAATAAAATATGTTACTATGGCCTAAGTCATTTAATAGTGACCAGAGATGAGGTGGACTACGCTTTCAGTGATTACTACAAACAAACTCATTATAATATTAGGATAGTCATATTGATTTAAAGATATCAAATTAAATATTTTAACACTATTAGCAAACATAGCAGCTTGATAATATGCTATACTAACAAATATATATTTAGTAGTAGTACGTAAAACATCCAAGCAAACAAATTTTATTTTCTACGGGTTTCAAAATTATAAGTCATAAAAAGTGAACAAAATATCCTGACAACGCCCACGAGCTAACGTTGACAAAAATACTCGCCGCGTAAGCTCACTTTCTCAATGATGCAAACTTTTCGGTAATTCTGAACAATACCGAGAAATCGTTACTGCACTTCTAAGAAACACTTTGACCAATTAAAATCAAGGTTTCTTATTTCTGTCATTTTATTTTCCTCAAAAACTATATTATGAATATGGAAGCAAGCTATTTCAAAACACCACATGTAAATCGATTATAAATCAAAAAACCCCTAATTGCTTTAGTTGGATTCAGCTTTAGAGAATTGAGAAATTGGACAAGAACAGAATTTAATTCACAAAAGCTATGTGTGGGAAAACTATGCATAGTTTCTTTTAGTATTGAGGCTAAAGGATACACACAAAACGTACTACATATAAGAGTTAGCAAATATGTAATTAGTTTAAAACACTTTAAGAATAGACCCCTGTTGTTCTGCGCTAGCTTTTCTCGCTTCAAACTTGTCGACACAAGACTTTAAAATGAAGATTCAAAAGCCTTGCTCACTTCATGAAAATAAGGGATTTCACAGCCTTGGTTCTTTTCATATATACATTTTAATAAACATGAAAACCATCACTATATTTTTATTTAAAGGTGCAAACGAGCTTTCGCTTATGTCAATTAGATTACTGCCCACAGGGACACCAACTAATTTAATTTATTAAGACCACTCTTTGAAATTGTTAATATTCCTATTTTTGTTATATATTTTAGAAGTACTAAACTGAACTACTTACTGCTAACACATGATAATAGATATATAATATATCATTACAGTTATTAAGTTTTATTAATAAACGTCTCGTACTGCAATCAAATTCGAATTTAACACTACTTTGGGAAGATTGAAATGCTAGTTTGAAACAAAAAAATGCACTAACTATTTTATTTCTTATCTATAGTATAGTAAATAAAGAATAATTGAACTGATCGCTAAGAAACTTTACAAAATTGCTAAAGTAACGTGAAAGTTAACTAGGTATTTCATAAATAGTTAAACGTCGAACAGAATGTCGCAAATGCATATTTTACTATATTATTAAGTTTTAAAAATGAAAAATAATTGGTAATAATATGTAAGAGCTTAGAGCTGTGGAAATACGTGTCGCTGAAATAGAACAGATGAGTTCGAGACAGTCGTACACCACCGCCCACTCGCCTTAAAACGAGGCATTACAATTAACATAGAAACATCGCATGGAACAAAAGATAAATCAAACATGAAGCTTCAAATTTAAAAAAACAATCGATGCCAAAAAAAACTTTTGAAGTTCGACTTCACGTGTAAGAAAATGAAAAAAAACATAGTAAGTTGATTATTTTAATTATTATTAAAACTAATATAGCGTAATGAAATGTAATTAAATATCTAGTAAATTATACAATTTATTAGTATTTTCACAGAAGAGAAGTACTATCTGTTTCTAATTATTGTTATTAAATATTCAATCCTGCCAATTATTAAGTTCATTCCTGGAGTGATTATTTTTGTAACTTACTTAGGCTAATTACTAAGTACCTGTATTCTACTTCAATCAAACTAAAATTTGGTTCAGTCTTAAGGCCGATTTACATTATCTTAGTGTTTAGGAGAGTATTTTAGTACAACTTGAAAGGCAAGTACTTTAGTGCTTTAGTGCGTTGCGTGTGAACGTTTACATTTCTTCCAGTAGAGTATCATTACAGCGCCACAATGAACGCGCAACGACGTCGTCAAATACGCTCTATTCTACGCAAAATACTAATGGTCCAAGATCCCAGGGCCGCCAGACGTCACGTATTTTCTGACGGATGAAATGTGGACGATTGGGTAGTGTTAGTATGTACTATGATCGTATGCCTACCTGCTAGCTTGGTCAAACGGCCAATTTCCAGGTATCAGGTAATCAAGGTACACAAAAACATTACTTACTTCACGTAAATTCTCATGGCTGATTTTTATATATGTTTTCGAGTGTATAGTTAAAAATAAATTGTCAATACTCCCAGACACTTTCCGTCGGCCATATTGCTTAACAGACGCTTTAAGGGTCTCAAAATAATTAGTCAACTTCACGTAAATTCTGACGCTCCATTTTTATATATGTTCATCCCACAACTATTTTAAAAGCTTTGACAAGAAGACAGACCGATCCAAGGGGCCAATCATCCCCTAAACTAAATTTTAATATTTCTATGAGTGGGAGCGCGAGAGCATTATCTACGCGCATGAGACTGAGTGAGACCGACTGCGCTGTTAAAGCCATGAAAATTACTTGAAAAATTATTATTATTCAAAAAGGGCAAGCAAAAGCCGTTTAATATTTTGAAGAAAAATGAAGAGTACCAACAAGCATTTCACCGTTTTGGTACGTTGGATTTTGTTGGTGATGTAGATGAAGAAGAACGTGTATTCAACATAATACAAAAATTTATCTGTGATGTTTACAACGTTCCTGGAATAATTGATGTAGATGCTGCCAGACTACAGTTGTTTATCATTTACATACATGGTATCTGATATAAATGAAGAATTCAATCGAAAGAATTTAAGAAACTTCGATGCCAGTAACTTACCACCTTGTAAAAGTGAGCTTTGGCAACAGTTTCGACGGGCTAGCTTTGGAACAATGCAAGTATGAAGATGATAAATATTTTCAACCCCGAAAACAATGGCTGGACACTACAAGATGGTAAATATGATTTTCATTAGTTCGATGGAGATCAATTACCGGGTTTTGTCAGTGAGTCGCTGGAAGAACAATCAGGTAAATTATTTTCGTTTCTCATATTATTTGTATCTTTTTAGTTTTTTCAGACCTTCATTGTTTAACTTGTTTTTTACAGAGGAAGAAAATAAGGATAATGCTGATGATGACGATCACGATTTAGATATTCAATTTCAAGATTGATATTTGTTGATGATGATAATGAAGATTAAAAGCCACTGTTAAGAAATATTGAAGAATTAATATTTTTCCACTTTGTTTCCAAATTTCCAATAAATAATTAATTAAAAAAATTGCTGCTATTTAAATATAAGTGGTATTTTAAAAAAATATTTTTTAGTTCTAATTAATAAATTGAAAAAAAAAAAATGTCGGCTAACTTAAGTATTATTTATTATGTGTCAATTTTTTTCTTATTTTTGTTGCTATAATTTACTTGTCAACAAAAGTTCTAAAAATTATAAAATATCTGTTCAAGTAAACTTCATGGCTTTAACAGCGCAGTCGGTCTCACTCAGTCTCATGCGCGTAGATAATGCTCTCCCACTCATAGAGATATTAAAATTTAGTTTAGGGGATGATTGGCCCCTTGGATCGGTCTGTCTTCTTGTCAAAGCTTTTAAAATAGTTGTGGGATGAACATATATAAAAATGGAGCGTCAGAATTTACGTGAAGTTGACTAATTATTTTGAGACCCTTAAAGCGTCTGTTAAGCAATATGGCCGACGGAAAGTGTCTGGGAGTATTGACAATTTATTTTTAACTATACACTCGAAAACATATATAAAAATCAGCCATGAGAATTTACGTGAAGTAAGTAATGTTTTTGTGTACCTTGATTACCTGATACCTGGAAATTGGCCGTTTGACCAAGCTAGCAGGTAGGCATACGATCATAGTACATACTAACACTACCCAATCGTCCACATTTCATCCGTCAGAAAATACGTGACGTCTGGCGGCCCTGGGATCTTGCTCTATAACTGTAGTTATGGAACAAATAGAAGACGAGATTTTATTCGAAATAAATAAACTAAATATAAATAATAAACAAAATAGCTTCTTTTAAGGCAGTGTATGCCGAATGCCTTGCCTGTTTGTTTTTGTATAAATTGTTTTTAACGTTCCACAAACATTCGTGAACAACATATTCTGACACAAATTTGATAGTTGTATCTTCCGACCATTTAGCCATCTACACGCACGCGGTTCACGGCACTTATGCACTCTCCTAAAGATTTTACTAAAGGCCGATTTACATTATAGTAGCGTTTACATGTTTCAACTAAAGTACTATCCTAAAGCACTCTCCTAAACACTAAGATAATGTAAATCGGCCTTTACGGATTTAAATTAGCTATCGGTGTTGTTTACATTATGTTGGGCACAATTCAGTCCGCGCGTGGTAAGTGTCCATTAAAATAGTGCGGAACCGGAACGGACTACTTTACACATGATACATAATAATAGAGACATCGTCGTCATTATCAAGTGGAAAACAACAATTATAAATAAATTTCACTCTTAAAATGTATGTGTTTAGCTGAAACATAGTTTCATAACATTTTTATTTGTCTAACTACACACCTCAGTGCAAATTTTGTGTTATCGGCTCTTCTTTATTAAAAAAAACATATATGGGTGATAAATCAATTGGGCAACTCTACGTCATCAGAACTTTTCGCTCAACTGATTAAATTAGTTGTACTAAGAATAATGTTTAATAACTTAATAAATGTGTTTCTATAAATAGACTTGTATAAATTTCAAAAAAGTATTTTACATATTTTATATCTTTCCTTACATGATACAAACGTCAGTCCCTAGCCGTGACCATGCATTAAATTCTATTATTGGATGAATTTAATATCATATTCATGCCCCAAGCATAATACTAACAAACTCAGCTAATTTTAAGATACATTCAACAATTGACATTTTTGATTGATATTTTTTATCTGAATTATTTTCGGCATCGAAAAAGATTGATACGGAAGATACGTTAATAATTACATCTTACTGTGAAGTGTGAATTGGAAAAGTGGCTACTAGTATTAAGATAAATCTCAAGTGCGTCAATCCATGATTATGCATTGACATAAACATTATATAAAATACATATTTTCAAATGAAATTTGAAATTTCTAAAACCATTAAGTTAATAATATTTATATATAATATAATGAAAATTATAACTAAAGGGAGCAAAGTCATACTACAAACTACATACATATATATATATATATATACCGTTTGTATATCTAATTAAAAGAACATACTAGAATCATGTAAAAAAATATACCTTTTAGAATTACCGACAGCATTATAAAATCAAATGACAAACAAAATTATAATAGAAATATTTTTAGGTATGAAATAAAAATTGTTATGTAAACAATAATCCTTCCATCCACTCGTTTACAAGTATGCTTTTATAAATACAACAACCATTTTTAAACCGTGTCACAGTGGAGGCGTCATGAATTATACAATTATTTTTTTCTTCAACACTGCTATTTCCGTCTTCGGTCTCTTTAAAGTTTTAGAACACTTTAAAATAGTTTTACAAAACCTGAAGCCCCTTTATGAAGTACTTCACTAGTAACAAGCACTCAGTGCGAACAATTTTTATCCAAGAAGAAATAGAACAAACCCAACGTAATGAATAAAACACATCTTAACATAATTTGAAGCTTCCGGCTTCACAAACTTTACGAAAGTTGTCGTCAATTATTCAACACAAATATTTCAGTTTTGGCTACAACGCATTGACTCTCCATACAGTTTGTATAGTTTACACACGTATTTCATTCGAACGATGCATGTTTGTGCTAACGTTTAGTTCAAAGCACGCTTTTTAATTTTCTTGATTTTATTTTCACGCTAAGTCCACAGGACACCGGACTGAGTTCCTATTAAAGAAATAAAACGATCATAGAAATACATATACAATGTCGGTTGTCTTCCAAGTATAGCATCGGTAATAAAACGAAATGTTTTAAAGCGTAACTAGGACGGTTGGTAAACCACGCATTAGATTTTACATAAAATGTTTTCTGTTTAATGTAGAATATCATTATTATATTCTGTGTTTTCCCTGTTATAATATCGGAATGACTGATATTATGCATGAACAATTAAGGCAAGGTCACGAAGTACCAAAAGTACTCAACAAAATAAAATTTTTGCCTACTTTGGCTAAAGCTTATAGATCAGTTAGAATAAAATGGTCTTTAAAGCGCACCTACGTTACGTGGTAAGGGCGTCAATGTTTATTGGGCTAGCTGATGGCATTGGCGTTGCATGAACGGTCACGTCCAGAAAAATGCGGAGCAAGTAGCCAATTAACATGCGGCATCGTGAGGCCGGCGTCTCGGCGCCGCTATAAATATCCACCAAACACTGCCACAGCCGCAACGCCGCCGTAACGTCGAAAATGCAAAACATAAATCAGGGTATCCATCAGGGTGACATCACGAACTGATACAATGGGTCGTTAAATTTTAATATGGATATGCGAAATTGGATTCTACCAGACCTTAGAATGGATTTCGTGTTCGCCGTTTAACATTATTATTATAGGGAATATTTAAGCAACGTGTAACTGTTTGGAATGTAGGTGAATACGTAAATCACCAGGTCAGTGAGTGAGGTCGCATCCCGGAAGCACAAGTGGTCTGTGAAGCGTCATCAGAGGTGCGCGAGATGCCGCTAGTGATCGCGCTATTTTTGTCTAGTCACCAGTTGAATAACCTCGATCAACTATTCGCACTTACTTCGCCTACTATACCTTCTACATAAATCCTCCTATATAATTAATTTATTGTCGATGGCTTACAGATACTACTGGGTAGTGGGTACCTAAAAACGATTTGTTTACCCGCAAAGATTATTAAATATATTTTATAAAAACTCGTATTATAAATATATATTATATACTATTACATGTCTACGGCGGCGTTATATTTAATAAAAGTGAATGTTTTTTGTTATTAACACACGATTAACAGACACAGCCGAGTGGTCACGCATAATTTAACTTACATTACGTTTAGGTATGCATGTTTTGTCATAAAAGTTTATAATTTGGCAAGAGTCTACAACATGGGCCGATGGATGTAACAAAAATAGAGTACATAATTCCATGCCGCTGACTCAAAAGCTTAAGCGTAAATCATTACACTATCGAGAGTTCTTATATTTCTTTGCTGTGTATTAAAAATACAAATGGTAATAAAGGTACAGAATTTGGCCAAAAAAAATCAAATTACAACAATATTGGGTGTATTGAATTCCATTTTATCAATCCCGTGACGATTCTGCATACATTGGAAACAGGCCAGATCAACAAGTTCATATTTAATGAAAATGTTTGTACATTGTACCACTACAGTCGATTCATGTATAATTTTTCTTAAAAGATCCAAAAAAATCCTTCTTCATCTTGCTTTGCATAACTTTAACTAAAAGCAGGTCAACTCAATGTTTGAAAATTAAGTTTATACCAAAACTTTGTTCTGTGTCCATTTATGTTTAGACAAACTGTAAAAAATGATTTATAGAATATTGTACCGACTCGTGCTTAGACATTCAAGTTTTGTCACAATGTTTATCTTCAATATATGAGTTTAAATTTTGTACAAAGAAAGAAACACTGTGAGTAGCCATCACATGGTGGCACATTAACCTAATGCCGGCTGCTCAGATTGGAGAGCATTATAACAAACTAACAAACTAGCTCAACAACATCTGACATGTGGAGTATAAACTATTCAATCAGTGAGATGGTAGTTTGGAGATATGTTTACAATTTTTAAACCAATCATCATAATAATGTTCATTTTGGTCCCATTATTATATTTAGCATATTCATTGAACCACGATAATTGTTAGCCTATTTTATAAAATCTCCCAAAATGTATGTATATACTGTGAGATACTACCATTGTCTGGTAAGTAGATTAACAGTGAACATTTGTCATGCAAATAATATGAATGTTATAGTCATTAATATTTCAGTTAATTGTTTAAAACAATTTCCCTATCATAATAATTGTCAGCAAACATACTCTTGAGATGACAGACATAAAGCACTTTGCCAAGAACCAGTCTGATGACACTTATCATTATATTTTATCTTCAATTAAATTTATTAGATTTCATTTGAAATGTCTGTCCTAATCCTTAGAACCTGCAGTAAAGTAATAATACTTATAAAAAATAGTAATAATAAAAATGTCTTAGAAGTTATGGGTTTTCTAATAAGTTTAAATTTATAAAGAATTTTATCCATAATCTTGAATGTTTTTTATCAAATAAAAAACATTCAAGCTTTGTGAATGACTAACTAAATAAAAGTATAACTAATTAAAATATTAATCTATTTATAAACCTAGATTTACTAGTAAAAAAATATTTATTATATATATATATATATTTTATTTCATTCTTCACAATTTGAATAATTATGAAAATATGCAAAAACTGAAAAGACCAATTGTTCCTGTTATATTTAGAATTAACATACATAAGCTTATATTCAAGGTCAGTGATTGTTTTGAGGTAACTTCAGTTTGTTATCTATTTTATAAGATTCCTATCATAAAATTTGTGTAAAATAATAACTAACTGGTATCCATTTACTAAAATTTAGCATATAAATGATTTAATTGTACTGGTATATCATAGGTATTGATTTTAGATAGACAAAGTAAAATCAAGTTTTTAATTATCAAAATAAAAATAGTACCAACTTCAAAACATATTATGAATATTAAAAATTAAATCCTTTAAGTATGAGTAACAAGGAAAATAATTAAATAGATTGTATAACCTTTTTTCTCCACAGATTTTGTACTGATTAATATGGTTAGATGAATCAGTATTCAATACTCTACAATTTTACTTAAAAGCAGTTGTTCTAGTTACACTATGCTAGTGCTGATGTCATGAAACTAAGGTTACACTTCGAGAAAATAATGATGGGTACTGTACCATGCCTAATCGCAAGGTACGAAAAGTTCACCAACCTTTAAGATTTTCTGACTAAAAGTAAACGAAAGTGCGATTTTGAAATCTACTTCCATTTTCAGCAAGGATATTTTAAATTTAATGAAATATATGAGAAATAATACATCTACAAGGAATATTTTTAGCGTAGGAGGATTAAATACCTTTTTTTTGTGTAATCCAATATCCTAAGAAAGCAGAGAGTTCTCCAATTTACACACCAGTATCACTGTCAATAATGTAAAATTCACTATCACATAGAAACACTACACAATATTTCACTTATTATTAATAAATTTTGTGAAAATATCACATAATGCGCCATTTTCACATTAAATCCGATGGACAGCCGTCGACACTCGCTGCCATCTTTTTTGTCAAATATCTAAATTCTAAAAACTAAATATAGCGCTACATACGAACTCTGGTGTTATTTTTAGAAATTAAAAAGATGTGTCAGTATAATGGATACTAGTGCCATCTACATAAATATGGTTCGAGTCACACTGTGCTAATAGAGGGCGCTTGAAATAATAAACGCAAACCAGAATGTACATTGTACACAATTTATTATATGTAGGTGGCAGTATATTAAGTAGCTAACCAAATATTATATTTTATATGATATTTTTTTATTTATCTAATAAGAAACTAAATAAGTGAAATCAAGTCCTTAATATAAAAATATACCTAGGACTCAAAGAGTATAATTATAGAGCAGGAAACGGATTAGGCTGAAAACCTGATTAAACAAAAAAATCACAATCAAATCTTGTGCTTGGAATTCATACATAGCCCTTAAAGCAATTCGATTCGTTGTAGATTTCTGTGAAATTTATTAAGAAATATGACATCTTAACTAACGATTTACGTAGTCGTTATTTAAGATCTTATTGGAAATAAACTTTATGCATTCATTTTATAATAAGCTACTAAGAAAGTATTTCTGCCGAAGTTCTAATAAACTTCTATACGACCAGGAACTGTATCACAGAACAAGAACACGACTCCAAAAAGGGGTTATAAATGATTATTGCTTTTAAATTTTTGGTTAAAGACAACAATCTGAATGACCAATACCTACGTAATAGATGCGTCACATTCATTTGCGCCTCTTGTTAACGATCGGAGAAAGTGCTTGTGCAATGATGCAAACCGCGACGCTGACGCCCTACTGTTAATATATGACTTCAATATACTGCACTTTTGTTTTCAAGCACCTATCTTTATAAACAAAACTTATATTAGTTTCGGTCTCACTGCAGTGCGAACTTAGTTTAAACGCCTAGTTAAAACTTCAAGACTAAAACACCCCTAATAGTAGGATCTTTTCCATTCCATATTATTATTACATAACTATTTACTAAACGTAATTGTAGAAATACTTTTAACATAATCTACATATTATACAACAAATATCAAAGTGGTCAGCTGTGCATAATAACATATTAGATAAATGAAACACATAACATATACAAATAAACAATGTAATAAAAGGTTCTAATCATTTGCTGGCATAATCGATGTTACGTGGATGAAACGGAAAGAGGAAGTTATGTCCACGTTAACATCGGCCAAAACACAACCAGAGCACTGATGTAACTGTGTGGGGAAACCACATTTCTCTTGACGGAGTTTCTCTATGCGCCCGCGCAGTTAACGCCGTGCCGTTCAGCTACGCGTATGCTTTGGCCCCGTTCAAGCAAACGTTCAATACGACGTGTGTTCCTATGTGCCTGTGTTTTGATTATATGTTACATTTGTGATAGGTGGATAAATATTTTGGGTCAGCCAGCCGTGTCCGACTAACTGTAAGGTTTGTCTAATTAATATTCTTATACTTAGACCTTACGTGATATAAGCGCATATTTTTCTGTGGCATTGGCTGTTCTGCTTAAGAATTGATGATAATGTTTTCGCTTTGCTAAGTATATTGAACATTTTATAGTTAAAATAAATTATCAATATTTTACTAAGGCCTAATTAGCAACACAACAGTACCAACAAGCTTTTTATTAACTAGTTGGAGTATATTGAAGTGAAATTTAGTATGCGAGTAATACTTTTAAACATATATTGTGATATTTATTTTGAATAAACTTTAAAATGCGAATCATCATCACTATAATAAACAAACAAGCGAATCGTTTTCGATAAAAATTAAGTTTTACCATTAAATATGTATAATAGGTCAAAGACTGTATTGTGTTGGAGTTGTAGAAGTATCTGCGAACGTTAAAATCAAAACTACTTAACCGGTCTTCGTGCATTTGTCATATGACATGAAGTGCATGTTCTTAAGGAACTATTTATAATTAAAGAATTTTTTATTACTATTTGTTCTTCCACAATCAATACAATGAATGCATTTGTTTCTATATGGCACAGAGCTAATTCGTTTAAAGAGAAATATATACTACTTCTTTTGAATAAAAACTTCTTTCATACGGTGCATTATAAAACATAGTAATCGCTTGTAAACAACCTTCGAATGTCTTCCTGCATCTGCTATTTATTAATAATTTTAGCAGAAATACCGACAAATTGCTAACATGCAACGCGTTTCCCGGTTTTTCTTCAAATTTCCTTCGAACAATGGATTGCAACAAGTTTGTACAAAAAAGGTTGCATACGCAACTTATTGTTGGCGCTCGGTGAATGTCGATAGCTGTGAGGAAACAATGCGTGAAGTGGTATATCAATTAGGTTGCTTACGAAAGTGCCTTACTGGATAACGGTATGGATTTATGGAATCCTTATGTATCTTTATCCATCGTGTTGATGTATAATCAAGACTCTATTCGTACAAATGCTGGAATAAAAATATATGAATTGACACAACATAAACTTAAATGTATTATATTATGTACTTAACTTGGCATTTCGTGTGATAGCCGTTTCCGTCTGCAAGAAGTGCTTTAATATCCGATAAAGATGTTTTATATTTTAATAAGTAGCTATTTGCGTAAACCAAATATATTATTATGATAGAAGGCTCTTAATTAAAATTGGTTTTGAATTAAGAGCCATATATACGAAAATTGAAATTAAAATGAAAACGCGTTGAACTCTAATATACGGAGAATGTAATAACTAATATTGTAATCATTGCCCCAATTACCTTATTAAGTGCTAGTTAAGTAAGTATATTTAATAATAACTGAAAATATCTAATATTTGTCTTTGAGTTACATAAACATTAGCACTCTTGAAAATGAATATTTATATATTCAATGTGTGTACATAACTTTGAAGTTAGCACTAAGCTACTTTCACCTTAATACCGCCTATTTAGGATTTTAGTTGCCCATGTCTTCCATGATTTTTACTCCAGGAAAACAATCTTGATTTGTTAATATATTTGGTTCATTAAATAATATGTTACTGAGAAGTTCAAATTTATTCAAGTGAAGCTACATGCGAAGTCTGAAGCTTATTTTAAATGTTATATAATCTGTATCCAGCTTTCACTTGGTCTAAGGACATTCCTTATTAGATCTAACATCTGATTCATTATTCTTTATAGACTTAGTGTAGAATATCTTATAGCTACATAATTTACTTGATAAGAATTGCGATTAATCGAAAACTATTATGATTATTATTTTGATGCTCTTACTGATTTAAAATTACGTTTATCATTACATATATTGTTAACTATATTAATTAATTAATAACAATGCATTGTGTTAAATTACTCGCGTTTAACACAAATGTACAGACATTCACAATCATTTTGTAATTAAATCCATAAGTAAATATTTTAATGTTTTGCGTAGTTCCCAGATACCTGTTCACCTTGGCGACGCATTTTTTACCTTACAATATTTAGTATTGAATTGTTGCCTGTTTGTCATTGACCCTCTAAACTCTTCAACCTTTATCATTAATCTCTATGAATAGCACAAATTATTTGCTCTAAACCAACAATAACGTAATCAAAAATCGAATAGTACCAGGTCAAAAACAGAAAGAACTTATCTTAACTTATCTATGCAAATTGGGAATCTATTGTTCTACTATAAAAAAAGCAATATTTCACAAACGGCCTTCGTGATGAACTCAGCTTTGAACTTTCAAATTGAAGCAAGATAATACCATGAAGCGAAGTGAAAGTCGCACTTCTCCGTCATGCATCATTGTGTTGTTAGAAATTAGACGATCCCATAGTAAAACGTCTACAATTTTCTAATTATTATTTTATCGCTTTCATTACATATTCTATAGGAAATATATACAAGCTTTAACAGTAAATGCATTATTTCTGCAAAAGAAATATTTTAATTCATCTTTTGTGTTTAAATTTTAATTGCATAAAATTCGCTATCAAAACCGTTTCGACATACTCATAAAACTAGGTAAATAGTTTATAAAATTTAACTAAAAAGTAGTTCAACTGATTACATTTGGGTAGCCATGAGGTCATCGCGCGTTATAACATGATGAGTCCATCCGCAATTTACCCTTGATTTAGAGCTCGGGTTGGATAATGGAACGCAGTAGCCACAGTATATTAGACGAAACCAAAAAAAATGGAGAGCCTCTGTAATTTCTGACAAACTCTTCTGCGAAAAAACACTAAATAATATTGATTATGCTATCGTGATATCGCAATGCTCAGGCAATGCTTAATATCTTGATGTGATCCATAAGCGATTACGGAGGGCGTAATATGGTACATATATGTAATGTTAAAAGGAAGTCCTTTTAACGTTACATATACCTTAACGGTACGATCTTATGATAGACCACAACTATTACCAAATATCAAGGAGGACAAAAGGCGTGTCTTTATGAAAAATTCGTTGAAATTTGTGATTTGTCGGATTTTACAGTTCAAACCCGTAAAATTAGTGTTTATTTTTGAAATGATATTCAATAAACATTCAAAACCTTTCTCCCAACGAAAATATATACTCATTAACTAAAATAAATCTTTTTTAATCACAATGTTCAACGGACACATTAAGATAATAATATCCGCAAGTAATCGTACGCTATAAACCTATTTAAAATGTATTTATTGATGGTATGCGGAAAAGCAATCCGTTAGGTATGATCAGATTCCAATCGGAAATATATCAATTTCATAGGATCCGGCTGCGAGCATCGTCGAGCCATGAAATTAAGGTCGAACCTTCGCGTTCGGGTCACTGACGATCATGACCGACATGTTTGATTGCAAATAATGTTGATCCAATCAAACTCATCATTACTCGGCTCACGATAGAACATTCAATTATTGAAGATTGCTTTCATCGGTGGGTATAATTGAAATCTAAACCCGATTTGTGAGTGTAAAGCATGCATAACTTTCATATACCTTAATCAAGCTTAATTGAGCTAGAGTTAAAAGAATAACATTTGTTGATTCATTTACAACAATAAATGAAATAATATCAGTGAACAGATACTAGAATATTCATCATTTCCTCTAGTATTGCATATTTCACTATATCCTTGTAGTATATACATTTATATTTAACGCTTGTTTCTGTTACTCTTAATTACTTTGATTACTTATTTAATACATATATCTTGAGACAGTCACCATAAACATTTATCATTACCTTCCACAGAACGTTACTAAATTTAGTAATATTTTCTGTCTACGAGCAATAAGATATTGCCAAATGAAACCCGTTTAAGAGCCCGCATGAAAAGTTACATAAAATATTTCCCTACAGACGAGTTGCTAACTCAACCGGACTTGCAACTTGTTAAAGTCTTGGTTATTACCTCTACAGTATTAATAATAATCATTACATATAATTAAATAAACCACTACGCCACTAAAAGATAGCACTCTCGACATCCTTAGGAAAATATGTTTATAGACGAGTATGAACATCGTCCAAAAATAATTTGTTTTATATTTTGCCCATAAGAGACATCTAAATTGGAAACGGACTTTTAATAAAAACAACTGAATTTTAATAAATTTAAAAAAAAATGTTTCTTATAAATAGGTCTCATAGCATCTTTGAATTACCTCTTATTAAAGTGCAAAAGGAGGATAGGCCAAATTTAGGGAACAACAGGTAGTACATGGCAGAGAGTGGCACAGTGCAGACAGGAATGGTGGAATTTGAAGGAGGCCTTAGCCAAAAACGGCACACAAATACCTTCAAGAAGGAGATACAAATATGTATAGTGAATATGTAAATATGTTATATCAATTAAAAGTATCTGAATTGAAGGCTATTATTACTATTCCTATATTATAATGGGCATAATGGTCAAAGAATCAAAGTCGCTGTTAGATAATACATATATGTATGTATATATAAATTACGATTCGTGAAAGAACAATACAAATTGTGATATTTCTATTGAATTAAGGTTTAAAAATAAAGTGACTGTATCTATATATATTGAGTGCAGCAACAATTGGACGAGGTTAACCTGCATATCAAAGGCAGCCTTTCGTTTTTATTAACATGTGTGTATGCGCCTTCAGCGTCAATTTTTTTTTAAATTCCTATATTAATAAAAAAAAATCCTTGATCATTTTGTAGTCAGTCTTGTTTGATACACGCTGTCTATTTTTACCTTATCAGCCAGTATTCACTGCGCATATACGTACATCGAAAAATCATTGGTACGGGGTACAAATACGGGGTTCAAACGCACCTCCTTTGAGGTTGAGTCACTATCCGATCTACAAGGCAATCACTGATATCAAGGAAGGTTTTACTTTACTCTTTACAACTTCTCAATGTCCTTCCTACTGCTTATAAGAGTTGTAACATGTATTAAGACATTGTCACAAACGATATTTAATTGTTCTCCAGTGTCATATTAGATAAGATTTATAGCTCTATTATCCTGTACTAATACACGTGATACGTTTAATAAAGTGTCTCTACCTCTCCTTATTAGCTCTGATCTAAGCCAATTTTTTTTTATTAATTTCCGATTTTATCCTTATAGAGAACAGACACAATTTAGGCAAAAGTATTGTGATTTATTAGAAACGTATCTATATAAAATAAAGGTGTCAGGTTCTCAGGCCGCATTCGATTACAAAATAATCCCGTGTGCAAGAAATAAAAACCTCAAACAATCGGTCTAGATTCAATTTCCTTTTTTGAACAAAAATTAAAACTATAACAATAGAGATTTGTATGGGTGTAACAAGTTGGACGACAATTATTTTCGAGACAAAAGCCATTCTACTATAGTATTTTGCTGTAGGGTGCTATAATGATCTTATTGTTTAGAATAATTGCAGAGATAGATATATGGAAACGTTTTTGTGGTTTCCGACATATGACAATTAACTTGCGGTTTCAATGAAAACTTCAAAACAAACACACAATTGTTTACCTTATAATCATAACAATAATAATAGAATCATCGTATTTTTTGATTACGTGAGCAGATTCCTATACCTTAACCTAATTCTAGTTTTGAAAAATGATTCATTCAAAATCAGTCCTTTCAATTTTATTCAATGTGATAAAACTTATTTCCAGGTGTTTGTGAATGCTGGGCCGTATGGATGGCGACGCACGTTTGGCGCTCGATCGCCTTACTCCTAACTCTATCCACCCTAGTAGTAGCTAAGTGTAAGTGTACCCAATACAATGATTGCGATGGCGTTAACATCGGAATTTTTGCACCTAACCTGTAATAAAATTAACTCAATGCCGTATTCTCTTTAAAAACACAGCTTTAATGCAATTTTGTGATACCTACTCTCTAAATCTACCTTCTACCTTAGCACCTGAATGTAATTTAATTTTACTTGAACGTACTTGTAGTATATTAAATAAACTTAATATCTACATAATATTTTTTATATATTTATTACAGAAGTACACTCGTTATCCTTACAGACTATGCCAATACGATAATGTCGAGAAAAAATAAAATATAATAAAGTATCTAATATTTAACACATAATACACACAATATCGCTACTGTGAATTCACTCTGCGAACATAAAATATGTCGATAGTGTCGGAGACAAAAGTACATAGGTACAACGAAACCGAGTTCTTGGAGCACATTAGGATTGCACACAGTCAACGATTATAGTCACAACTGACTATAATTAATCGTTGTATATAAAGAGACCAAATTACTGCAATTACTGCCAACTATTAACACGCTCAAGCAGGTACTCCACTAGTGCACAATCGTAATAAAAAGCGTTCAAGTTTCTCACCATTTACGATGGCTGGGAGCGGCTTACTTTCGTCCGGAGTAGGCCACATGCGTTACTTACACAATGCCCTACAACGTGATATCAAGGCCGCAAAAAGTCAAATCCGTATGCAATTCAGGTAACCTAGTGTCCTAAAGCCATTTCCATTCCATTGTGTGTGTGTATGTAAAATATTGATGTCAGTATTAGGTTCTTCAAATGTTTGGAAAGCTAAGCATGTTATTCTAAACCCTCAACCCAAGCTGTTGGGCACAGATAGAATCTCTCAGGACGCATTTTATTATAAAATAATGCGTACGGGACGCAACAAATAATATAATGTTCCTCACATCACAAAACACGTCAAAGATTGACGCAAAGTGACACGAAATACTTTACTTATATAAAGGAAATAAAAATGCATTTTTTCTAGATGCAGAACTAGATGCGTGGCGAGGCGCAGGACCAGCGGTGACAGCAGCGCAGGAGGCTGAAGATGAGAAACGAGACTCGGAACTGTTGGCTGCTGTTAGATATTCTATAAAGCAATGGGAGCTAAGGAAGGGACGAACGAGGTAATATTAAATCACCGGCCATATTTAAAAACGAAATAGGACATTAACTTTAAAGAATGTATAGTTACTGAAGAAATTTACAATATTTTACAAAATCTAGATAATAAAAAAAACTATTATTTATTTTACCTTATTTCCCTAAAAACTATTATTAATTTAACCCTATATAATTAAACGTGATAGTAAGGTCCCTCCTTACCTCTAACTTCTTGTATCCTACCATACCCAAGATAAACAAAGTTGGATACATTACTGGTGTGTCTATAATAATTAATGTTGATTAGATACCTATCTGTCTGTGTGAGCTCTGGTCAATTAGGTTTTAAGAATTTTTTTTCCTGAATCAATAATAAACTACGTAATTAGGCCATGTTATTGATCTAAACAATAAAGTAATAAGTGAACAATATTACAACAAAGAGATTTTTAAACCATTCGGAATTCTATGGACAGTATCGTACCGTTGTCAGCGGAATGCGGATAAGAAAGGGCGCCGAGAGAAGGGACATTACTTGTAAGATTGATCTCAATAAACCTTGGTGATATATTACTTAAATGTTAGAGTGAAGAAAATCTTAACTTCCAATTCGTTTTCACGTAATAGATCCAAACTTTCTCAGAAAAGTGGCATAAATTCGCAGGTCTTTAGGATATTTGAATGCATTTTATCAGAAAGTCTAATCATGCTTTCACCGCTTGGTTACTTTCTATAGGCAGTAAAAATTTCGCAGGCTACTGCAATTCGAGTGTTCCCTACTGCTCACGATTCTCACGAAATTGTTAATTTAATGTGAAAGCATTTTGTTAAGATCGTTTGATGTTTATTGAAAACTGCGCACACGCGCAGGTTATTCGACGTCATTAGTGCAGTTGAAGATTCGAAGTTTGGGAAACAAGAAAAGTTTTAGAAAGTACATGCAAAGCACGTACTTGCGTTAAGAATCCGATAACAACACAAAATATATATACCTATGTCCTATATGTTCTTTTCCCACTGCAGACGAGGTGACATATTCAGCGTGTCCTAAATCGTATTTAACCGTCATGACAGCTTAAAACATGTTCAGCCATTTGCTGACAATACACGAGTAATATTTGTATAATAGACAGCTTGAAAGGCGAAAACATTTTGTTGTTTGGAAAGCTACAACATGGATTGCCTCATTTTGTTTATCTATGAACTTGGTTAAGTGGGTAACAGAGACAGAATTGCTGACTCTAACGGTTTAATTTAAGCTTTACTAGCTTCTTTAGACGAAATCTAAAGGACAGTTAATTTAATTTAGTAAATTACTCTGTTTAATAAGAGCAGGTAGATTAAATAGCCATTAGCTTTTATCGTTATACTTTACGCTAATTAAGTATTCATTTTGTAAGTATACCATGGTATTATAATGATGAATGAAACATTCTTGAAAATGTACTGTACTTTCTATACGTAATAGAAAACCGATTAGAGAAATTATAATAGAAAGAAAGCAATTAAAGATGATGTAAGTAATAAATATTCATAACGATGTAAACTCACCAACTACTTAGTTGTATCACACTTAATTATTTCAGGATAAAGAGGTCCCAAGGCAGTGTGTGTTATGGAGAATTTGGATGTTTTGAAGATGCAGGGCCATTCGCTTATTTGGAAACGCTTCCCAGTCCTCCGAAAGAGGTCGGCACTCAGTTTCTACTCTATTCCACGATAAGCAGGTATTTCTAGAAAAATATTCCGTGTTTTTATTTGATTACATTCACAATATATTGATTTAACGTTATAGAAAGCATACTGTTTAATGGTAATATTGTGTTTGCCGAATATATTTTAATTTATGTATGCCTTTTTCAATTATATTTATGTTATATGACACATACAATCATATAATAATTAATTTTATAGTACCTAAACTTCTTATTTCGTACCGTCTTCATATACCAACTAACTGAGCTTGTTCTTAGAGGTGACCAGCCACTTCTGGCAGTCTCAGCAAGCAACATGTCTGCAGCTTGGAGTTGGGCAACTCGGGCCTTTGACGCGGCGCGCCCCACACGGGTCATTGTTCACGGCTTCGGCTCTAATTGCGATAATGTCTGGGTGTACGAAATGCGCTCCGCTTTAATGGCTGTAGTGAGTTAATTTAAAGTTATATTTATTGTGCGCTTTGACAAATTTAAGTTTCGACGAAATCGCAGTCGGAAACCCGTTAAAATAGTAACTGTTTAAGTTTTTTTTGTACAAAACTTTTTACTGCCAAACTTATGCATAATTTCTGTAACAGGAAGAATGCAACGTGATCTGTGTAGACTGGGAAGGAGGAGCGTCGATGCCAAATTATTTAAGGGCCGCGGCTAACACGAGGCTTGTTGGGAAACAGCTTGCTATGATGTTACAAGGTATGTTTTCATTGTATGTTTATATTAATATTTTCTTGTAATGTTTGTATTAAGGTACTAATAAGAAATTGTTCAATCCAGGTTTGGCGGATAACATAGATGTTCGTTTCGAGGACATTCACTTAATAGGATTTAGTTTAGGAGCCCATGTTGCAGGATTCGCCGGCTCTGAACTTAAAAATATAAGTCGCATAACAGGTACCTTTCATCTTACACTCATAATATCACAATAATTAATAAAATAATTATCCTGTATACCCAGACTAACATAGCTTCTGGTATATACATACATTAATGATGATCGGGAAACTGTATAATAGTAATTTTACAGGCTTGGATCCAGCGGGCCCGCTATTTGAATTTCAAGACCCGAGAGCTCGTTTAGACAAAAATGATGCTAAATTCGTAGATGTAATCCACTCGAACGGAGAGAATCTGATTCTGGGAGGTCTAGGCGCCGCACAACCACTGGGCCATGTAGACTTCTACCCAAATGGAGGGAGAGTACAGCACGGATGCTCTAACTTGTAAGACAAACATGTATTGGTCAAATAGAAATTAGACAGTTATATTCGAGCATGTTCTTAATATGAATATTTCCAATCAGTTCAGACAATAACGAAAACTTATCTTATAAATCATAAATTGATTGTGATAAACATAATCATCATCATCAACATCATTGTGTTAATTTTTATTGTCAAATTAATATTTCAGATTTGTTGGTGCTGTGTCAGACTTGGTTCTTCCATGGGCAGCGGCGTCTATAGAGGGCAGGTCACTGTGCAACCATCGGAGAGCGTACAAATTCTTCACAGATTCCGTGTCGCCTAAGTGCCACTTTCCCGCATTCCCTTGCTCAAATTACGACGCTTTTTCGGAGGTAATTACGCAATATCTGTTTAATTAATGTAATGCCTGATAAATTACAAGAAATGTTGCCTTTTCAAGGGTAAAACTCGGTATTTTGGCAACAGCTTACTCTTTCTCACCTCAAAATCAAGCTCACCTCTGGGTGCCTTGGATCTATTGCGAGACAAACTAAACAAATTATAGACGACAATTCATTCGTTGAATCTAAACTTCTTTACCGTTGCCTTCAGCCTGCCTTTCAGTCTTCTATAGATTGCACTCCGGAGAATGCTCCTTAGAACTACACAACTTGATGTCATCGTGCCCTTTGGAACTACACTTGTCTAGTAACACCTCTTTGTAATTGACATACCAACTGCCGCACTACAGGATTTGAATAGTTGTTTCTTGTGAAATGGTCTATCCTAAATAAGTACTTTGAGGAGGTCATCAAATGTATGATAATTCCAGGGTCGATGCTTCCCATGTGATGCGGAACGACGATGCGGTAACATGGGTTATTACGCTGACCGTTCTCTTGGAAGAGGTCAGCTTTATTTATTGACGAGAGAAGAAGAACCTTTTTGTGGTACGTAATAAAATCAAGCTCGAATTTTACAAAATAATTTACAAAAAAAATCATCGCATCGGTTCCGTGATTTTAATTTGACGAGCGGTGAGTTATTAGAATGATAGATATTGTTTTCGTTATAATTTTAACAGTTTTATTTTTATTTTTAGCGCATCAGTACCATGTGGAAGTGTGGGGTGGAATCGATGCAGGAGAAAAGCCTAACTTTGGTCGAGTAACATTAACTCTACACGGAGACTCGGGCCTCAACGAATCCTTCCCTATGACCAAGTAAATTATTCACGTTAAAACTTTAATAGACAAATTTAATTACTACAATTCCTAGTATTGCTTTTACACTGCGGAAAACTACCTAATAAGTGCAATGAATAAATATTTAAAATATATACATATGTTTTCAGACGCGAGGACAGCTCGGGTATGAGCAGATGGACACGAGTTCTAGTCCCACACCCGGCATTGGGCGTTCCTCTAAAGGCCACACTTCACTACGCCGCTTACAACGGCTGGCTGAGCGCCGGTGCTAAGCGAGTGCATCTCGATAAACTACTCATCACTGATAGCTTTGGAAAAACGTAAGAACCTATTTAGAGATATTGGTATAGCAAAAATAGAAATTTAAGTCCTGTCTAGGTATATTGCGTATGCGTAAAGGAATTAGGAAAATTTTCGCTCACATCAATCTCTCACACAAAAATTTAACGTTACTGTTAATTTTACAGATCCTCATTTTGCAAACTTTTATGGTTGCTATCGGATGAGTCGGTTCAATTACCTCTTTATCCTGGTGATTGTGAAATGAAACCGGTATGTATAGTATATATGTATTACTAATGATATAGTAGATATCAAACCCAAATACATTTGACTTTTTATTTTTTGTTCATATTCAGATTGACGGAATCGTTAACGAAACAAATATAAAGGAAGATATAGTATTAAATGACAACGGGACCAACATCATCGGCGACGATCCGCATGACAACGAGCTTCCCGAAGAGTCACCACAGAGACCTTTTGCACTTGTGGATACATACGAATGGGGCGGAGGTGACACTGGCCGTGCTTTTGGAATGACAAACACCAAAACTGCACCCAGCGGTCTAGTGGAGATCGCCGAGCCTGTCCTTAGACCTAGACCGAGAAAGACTCCGAGACAAAGATCCGACAACCCCGAAGAGATGCACGAGATATCAGAACCCCTCCTTCGACCGACGTCTGCTCCCAGATCTACAGCAGCCCCTCCTTTACGAAAAGCGAAACATTTTGACGTAACTACTCCAACGAGTGACCACTTTGACGCCAAGGCAGACAAAGAAGAAACCAGTTTTGCCGTTCAGTTTCTTCCTGCGCGTCTAGCTTCCTTCATATCGAGAGCAGAAAGATACGCAAGAGATACTCTTCTACCATTAGTTTCCGCCTACGCTCCACGTCTGCCAATATTTGGCTCGAGAGAGCTTCCAAAATCAACCGCACGATTCATACCAACCGAAGAACTGAACGCTACAGATTCCGTCCCCGTTCCGACGCCGACTTTAGAAATGAAAATTGAAATGCTTCAAACGATGGGTCCGCCGGGAGAGAAGCGAGAGTTCGAGACCCCTGAGGATCCCGACATTCCCGTAGTCATCTCTACCACCACATCGTCATCCACAACGCCCACCACAACCACGGAGAGATTAAAAGCGGCCCCCACAGAAATGCTGCAAGTAGTAGCCGGCCCGTCCGTAGCCACTAGCACGGCCTTGCCTCCCGTAGCACTGCATAGGGAGGGTGAAAAAATCGTTATAGTTTACCCGACTAATGCAAGAGAAGAGAAGAAAATCCGATCACATTCTTACCCAGAAGAAATGCAATTCGAGGCGCTTTACAGACACACCGCTGAACCCACAGTGATGAAGGTCGATTTGCCCACATTCTCTCCTCCCATCACCACTACTCCCACGACAGCCCCCGTTAAGAGATCTAACGACCCTCGGTACGTGCCTTCGTTTACGAAAGACTTGAAAAAAGAGTACATCAATGAGAATTACTAATGTAAATATTGTATCAATGGAAGCGTTGTACAGGTTGTGTCATTTATGTAAAAAAGGTTAAAAGGATGTGTAAATAAGATAGATTAAGGAACTTTTATATTTAATTAAACCTATTTATTAAACAAATGTTTCATTGGCGTAACATAACATTGGAGAACAGAAAGTACGAATTAAAACATAAAAGTAAATCACAGATAGTAATCCTTCAAAACTAAACTGCTCTTATGCAAAAAGCTCTCCGCTCTGCTCCTCGTGGAACAATCTAATTACATTATTGTAAACGAAAAATTAATTGTCATAACGTAATTTAGTCCTTTTTCTTAAATTATTTCATATATTTATCAGAGTGCTGCGTCAGGATCTTGGCTGAAGACTTAGCGTCTAAGAAGAGTGAGTGCACGGACGTGAGATGCGCCGGCGCAATACGAGTGGCGCCATCTGCTCGCGCCGCTAACATCGCCGGCGTCAGCAGTTGTGCTGCGTACCTAATCAAAAAAATATTATATTAGTTCTGACACTGATCTTTGTCATTAATGCTAGAACTACTTCATGTAATAATAATAATGGAAATACCTAAGAGTACTATTGGTGCCGATCTCGGCCAGTGCTGCCAATGCCTCATCGTCAATTGATATTCCCTCTGTGGTCGCACGCAGTTTTAATATCTGTAAAAGGTTCATCTTATCAGATGGAGCAGTCAATGTCGAGTGGATGTAATCACGTCAGTACTAAATAAAGCACATCTCTATATTATGAAAACTAATATTGCTTCAATGATGTACCTGTAATAGCTCAGCTTTATTGTATGGCAATGTCCTTATTATGAGTAGTCTATCTAACAGGTCTAAGGGAATGCCGTGAGGGGAGATAATGTCCTCTGTTCCTCTGAAAAATACAAATAAGAACATATTTTTCAATGTAACCCATAATAGGCTATTTGATAGCATGAAAAACCTTTAAAACATAAAGGCTTTAAAAAGTGCTATGGATAACTTACACACAATCATTAATAATTTATCAAAAAATCAATATTTATATACAGTAGAACCTCTATAAGTCGAACATCAAGGGAGACGCCAAAAAATTCGAGTTATAGAGTTTTCAACTTATGGAGGATTTCGACTTAGGCGGATTTTGATGCGACATAAAGAGTTTGAGGTTTTGAAACAAATGACTGGCTTAGCTAAATTTCAAAGAGAATCAAAATTGAACACCTGACACAAAGCAAGCAAACACGTGTTTCCATGAGTCATAAATTTATTATTGTGTACTCCTAAAATGTTTTCTAAGAAACAATAGTGTACTCACATTGTCGGCAAGTTCTTAAAGTCTTAAACTTATTTTTGTTCGAACAATAGAGATAATAAATTCCAAATGATCAAGTTGTAAAGGTTGTAAAATAAAACGTTCCTATGTTCGAGATACAGAGGTCAAATTTAATTTTTCGAGTTATAGAGTGAAAATATGTACCAAAATGGCTTGGAGGGACTCGGTGATTATTTCGATTAAGGCTGCTGCCTCGAATTTTGCGGGCAGCGGGGCGGCGGCGGCTGCGGCGCGGGAGCGGCAGGATATTATGCGTAAAATCAAATGGACCGGTTCTCGAAAACAGCGGCGTGGCAGCGGCGCGGTGGCGGGTAACGAGCGGTGCAATCCAGTCAAGCGGTGACCGCCCGCGTTGCGCGTATGCATTGTAGTATAGTGCTGTATATATTTTTTGTGACGTATCAAAATGACCTCGGACGTGCAAGAGCAAATTATTTCAGCAATCTTTGAAAGGAGACCCATATGGAACTATATTTTTGCATATAACATATTTTTGCCCACAATAAATCGAGCGTTAGGAATAAATTTGAATCAAAAAGATGTTGTCGCCGTTTTTTAGACATTTCGTTCGCGAATAAAAACAAATATCTCGACTACACAACCACGAACACAACACTACACCGCTATAGTGCCGCGCGATCTGCCCGCTGGTTTGGAGAACAGGTATGCGTTGGCCGCCTCGCTCCCGCGCCGCAGCCGCTGCCGCCCCGCTGCCCGCGAAATTCGAGGCAGCAGCCTAACAGAGGGTCAAGATTTCAAGTAATGGAGGTTTTGGTGTTTTAAGGGAAGGGAACAAAACATTTTTTCGAGATTTGGAGGTTTTTGACTTATCGAGGTTCGACTGAACGAGGTTCTACTGTATCTAGAAATTTCGTTGAAATATATTTGTGTATTTGTATCATTTAAGAATGATAATTAACACGTAAATACTTGACTTTTGTTTACGTGTTTACAACCATGGGACGCCAGACGGATCAGTGGTACTCCAACACGTTTAATTTGAATTTTAAAAAATAGCCTATTAACAATTATAGCATGAAATATTATTTTTCCGTAGAAGAATAGGGAAAACAAACCTTATTTGACAACGCCCTCTGTTGGTTGCGAAAATAACTATGGGAGCTATTGCAGACTCCAGAGCTCGGTGCAGATAAGTGAATGTTTCAATATCTAACATGTGCACCTGAAAAATTATGATCATTTATCAACTCAGCTGCAGTAAAAAATTCATATTTACACTATAATTCAGGAAGGATTGAAACTAAAGCAACTGACTGACTGATTACCTCATCAATGAACAGTACTCCTGGCACTAATTCTGCTATACCTTGGTCAATGTATTTATTTACTACTTTATTGATTTCCTTTCGCAATTTATCTGTAAAAAAAAAAATTATACATATATGGTAAGTCTGAAAAAACAATTTTGAAAAAATATATAACAGGCAAGCTATAATTATAGTAACCTGTAATTTCTGTCTTCTTTGGTTTCATAAGCTGTCCCATCATAGACATTATGTCGTGTCCACCCTGGGGCCTGGCGTTGGCACAGTCCAGGTCATGCAGAGTTACATCCTGGACCACTTCTTTCTTTTTGTGAACATCTCCTTTTGGAAGCGGTACATACTCTTCTGCCTAAAAAATTAGTTAAATTTATATCTGTTTAAAAACAAATACTAATTGGAATTGATTATTGAATGTACACTTTTGTTGTCATTAATGCTATGATAAAAATGCAGAGACAAGTGTTTCAATATGGGCTCCATGGAGTCTAAATTAATACAGTAGAACCTCGATAAGATAAAGTCCAAGGGAAACACAAAATATTTTATGTTATAGAGGTTTTAAGTTATCAAGGTTCTATGTCAGGTAAAGGTTAAAGCCGCATTTACATTTATCTGACGTATTGTGTTGTGATGCATCAGAACGGTATCAGTTTCATACATTTAATATGGAAGCGTTCACATTTATTCAATGCGGTGTGTTATGACGGCTTCTGATGTGTCGTGTCACAGGCGATCCCGGTCCGCGTCAGAAAGGGTGAGGTGCGGGGGGCGGTGCCGTGAGACGTCATACCGCATCAGACTAGTGTGCACGCGCCAGTGTTGTGTTATTACGCTTCAGAAATGGACGAAGAGCAACTAATTGAATACGTAAGACAATTTAAAGTGATTTATAATCCAAAATGTAAAGAATATAAAGATCAAGTTATGAGAGCAGCTATTTGGGAAGAGATAGGAGAAGTTAGAAGCGTTGCCAACGCCAATAATTCCAACTCTTCTTCAAAATCTGAATCTGAATCGGATGATTCTTGAAAAAACATTGCAAATGTGTGAACTCTCTGGGAGTCAAGACGGAACTGATACAAAAAACCGTCATAATGCATCATAACACGTCATATCAATGTGAACAGTAGCCATCACGACAGAGAGCATCACAACACAACACGTCAGATAAATATAAATGCGGCTTAATATAGAGGTATGTACAATGTACATGTTTCTATGTACCCTTCCTCCCATTTTTACTTGAATGCATCAGAAGGATAGAAAATTAAATATGTAATCATATTTATTCACATTACTTACATTACATAAAAATAAAACAACAACTAAAGGTTTAGTCTACTTAAAAAAATCTGTGATTTTCTTTCGTTTTAAAAAATTCACTGTTTCTAAATCGATTTGATTTTCAATGACAAATAGAGAGGAGAATACATTAACTTATGATGCAAGTAAGTCGTTGTCACAAACCTAACCGCCGCAAAGCTTTGAAGAATTTAGATAAAGCAAACAATAGGTAATGTATTGTTTACGTTAACAATACATTAGTAAACACGTGCAAGCAATAAATACCGAAACCATTTGTTTTGACACTTATAAAATGACTCATTCACAAACAATTTTATGTTATAGAGGTTGTGGAAACATTTATTTTAGTTACTGAGGGCCTATACAGAGATTATTTATTTACGTTATAGAGGTTGCGTATTTTAAGTTATAGAGGTTTTGGGCTCCGATGGGAAGGGAACATAGTATTTTTTGAAGTAACAGAGGTTTTTATGTTACCGAGGTTTACGTTATCGAGGTTCTACTGTAGTTTACTAAATAAAGTAAGTTTTTTGACTAATAGTAATTTACATAAAAATAGTTTATTCACTATATTTGTACCAAAATGGTGTGCTATGTTCAACAAACTAAAGAATTAAGTTTTTTTTATATCTTATAAAAATTACAATAACACAAAATATTCTGTATAGTATTTAAAAAGAAATACCTCTAAATCAAATTCTGTAGCAAATGTATCACTTCTTCCTTGACGCTTAACAGCACCAGAATTTGCTTCAATATAAATGACATCACCCACTTCAACCTTTTCTTTCTGAAGTGACTCATAAATGGTGGGATCCAACTTTAATTGTTTTGTGCCTTTTGCAGTCTTTAATCCTATGATGACATGTGATACAGTTTTCCCATAACCTGGAAACAAATTTCTACTTTAAATGTTTTATTTGTTAAATAATAATCACCATCATTGTCATTATCCATAACATTCATAATGTTTAGCAGCAATGTTGGCTGACATAAAAAGAATGTATCTTACATGCAATTATTTAAAAGTTGAAAGTTTCAAAATACATGCCTCCAGCGGGATTTTCTGTCTCAACTGGTGTCAGCTCAGTGACCTCTCCTTCATAAACTTCCTTTGTTTCTCTGATACGCAAACCTATCGCTCTGCGGAAATTTTCCATCAAAACTTCAGTCTTTTTTATCTCAGTACTATATACTTCACTGCCTACCATAGGACAAAATGGTACCTAGAAAGATTTACATTTCAATACTAAAAATACTTTGACCTCTGCCACAGGACTTTGACTAGCACATGGAATCACGTCAATTACCTTATTACCAAGTTCCTGCGCAATTGCTAGAGCAATGGCAGTTTTGCCTGTCCCAGGTGGGCCTGCTAGTAATAGTGCTCTACCAGCCATTTTTTTGCTTCTAATCATATCAACCACTAATCCAGCCGCCTGTAACAAATTATTAAGTTAATGATTTTATTAATAATAGTTATTTTTACTTTAAATTATATTTAGTAGTTTATCATAGCAACCAAAACATAACCTTAGTGTTTGATCAATACCTTCACTTCTTCAGCTCCTTCTATAATACCAATTTAGTTTTAAAAACTTATATAATTAAAAACAAAAGAGAACATTGATAATATCCTTAATCAAAATAATAACACACCTCTCTAGCAGATTCTTGGCCCACGAGACCGGCTGCCATCTGAATAGGTATCCCATTTTCATCTAATCCTAAACCTTTTATGTGACTATGAGCTGAAATTCTCTGAGTTTTAGCAGTGCTCTTGACTTCTTCAATCTTCATTTTTGCCAATAAAATAACTGCTGTGTTTGAGTAATAAAAGTTCCTTTTCGCTTCTTCGCAGTTCGCGCTTGTTTGAAATTCTAAAAACCAGAGACAATATGATAAATGATAATAGAATATAGATAGTGTTACTTGTCTGTTAAGTCCGTGGTCGATTGATGGACTAATATTATACATAGATACTATGTGATTTGATCGATATATTTTATGTCTAACACGGTTGTAAAAAGAGAGCAAAGAAAAGGAGCTTTCTTTGGCACACTTGATCATATATTTTTATTTACCTTAATAATTAATAACTTAGTTTTAATTATCTGGTTAATAAAGTGAAAAAAATCTATAAGCAAGGAAAATAAAATAGGTTGATTCTGTGGATAGTATTCGGCGCTTTGATTTGACATTTATTTTCTTCTTAGTCTGCGCATCAGTCAGACTCTATAAAAGTCTAAATCACAGATTACAGATATTTTAACAAAGTCAAAATTTTCATATATACGATTTGTAAAAATATTGTAAATAATTTAGTAATTATTTAACTTGTGCTAAATACATTCAAAACTTATTATGTTATATTCTAAACGTTAATTGCAAAAATTAATGACTAAACTCTAAAAAATGACATCCACTAATACGGAATACCTATTTAATTCCAGAATTAAAGTGAATTGTGTAATACGTACATAAATAACATAATAAACATTTATTTTAGTGGTAGTTTATTAATCTCGAATTCAGATTGTTAAATATACTTTACATATACATTATTTTAATATTGCTTTCTGAAGTATACCGAAACTATAACAAATGGAGTATACTGTGCAAAATTTGGAGTACGCGGTATCCATATTTTATAATGGTGAACCAGAAGAGCGTGCTAAGGCTCACACATGGTTAACAAACGCTCAAAAGGTTCCTGAAGCTTGGAACTTTGTGTGGGATCTCCTTCAGCCCACTAAGGTAATTCAAAATTGAAATATATTAAGTATAATTCACTTTGCTGTCCTTATAAGATTTACTGTCAAAAAAATTGAGTCTTCATATTATTTCATTGCAGGGCACAGTAGTGCAATTTTATGCAGCTACAACATTACATACAAAAATCTTAAGATGTTGGAATGAACTACCTAAAGAAAGTTACGAAGAACTCTTGAACAAACTATTACAATCAGTTATGGCATATGCAAATGGACCAAAGATTGTCACTAACAGGCTATGTATAAGTGTAAGCATTTCCATTGTTGGTAATTGAAATCCTGTACTTCAATATATGGCTATTAAATGTTACTATAAATCCTAAAATTGTTAATGTTCATAATAAGCTGCTCACAATTTTACTTGTTATTTTTTCATAGCTACATTCCTAAAAGTCATTTTTCATACAGTTCCAAATCAAAAGTTAACAATTAGTCAGTATATATATATTATATATATAATTTATAAAAATACTTTTAATTAGATTTTGACAGTTACAGCCAGTTTGGCATATTACAGCTAGATATTTATAATGAAACAGTATGAATTAAGACTGTTATAATGACATATTATAACAGTCTAAATTCCCTTATTATTAGTCCCTTTTTTTTTGGTTTATATCTCACTGTAAATTAAATTTTCAGTTGGCTGCCTTTATCCTTCAACAAGAAACAATGGATCTAGCACCTATCCTCAGTCCACTAACATCACCACAAAACTCATCACTACTTCTTGAAGTTCTGACAGTAATCCCAGAAGAAGTATGTAGAAAATGCTTTATTTATTTCAATTGCTGAAACTATTTAGAAAAGAGTTTTGAAGTGCTCGGTAACCCAGTCAAACTTATCAACCCTTACCTATAAAAGCTTTGATTGTTATCAGTTATCTACAAGTAATATTTCCCCATTACCCTAATCCTTACTGAATTTTTTTATAAACTAACAAATATAACATAAAAGAAGTTTTGAGTATGCAATTATTCTCATTATAATTTATGAATTTTCTTTTAGTTCAGCAGTATGACAATGGGTTCTAAGCGGCGTCTAGAAAATTTAAAGACTTTAAATAAATCCTGTCCCATGGTAGTAAATGATATGCTCAAGATTTTGGAAAATGTGTATAAGTATGTGACATTTTTACATTAATATTATAGAAAACTTTAACATTGATAATTTCTTCAAAACTTTACCACATTTTCTCTCAGTGACTGGAGTAGTGGGCCACCAAGTGAAGAAATAGTAAACTCATGGACGGTAGCCGCCACTTGTGTGGGAAGCTGGCTTAACGTGATCCATAATGAAGCTCTTGCTGAAATTTCTTACTCTATCACTGACAGAGCACCCCTTATTCGTGCTTTACAAATGGCTGTTCATGTATTATACACGTAAGTAAATTACTCACCTTTCATATAAGTTTTGTATAGTAGATGTAAGGAACCTATTTCAAATATGCATACCATTATTTGAGACATTCTTTTAATACAGTTTATAATACATTAACCGTTTGAGGATTTATTCAAATTTAGTCTGTAATATATTTTCGCTAAAACATAGCATTGCGTAAGAATCAATACATGTAAAAATCTCATTTCTCGGCGTGAACACAAACGTGCCCAATCAATAAAAAGTTTAAGTAAGGGATAACTGCGAATACAAACGTTTAAATAGATATATATGTATGATATCAGTAAATTGATTTATGAAAGTGTAAAAAATTAAAGATATTAGTGATATCGAATACTCATCAACAGAACAAATGGTATAGTTAGTGGGTCTGCACTAGAAGCCTGCGAAGCGTGTTTGTCCGCTATGCGAATAGCTACCACACAGGGAGATGCCTGTAACTATGAGAACTTCGGTAAAACCATGATGGCCGACCTAGCATCGCTCGTGGGGCCCGTGCTCGCGGCTAACAACGTCCCGGACTCGGTGAATGAGGTACTTTAAAATCCTTCACTCTCAGGAACGGGATGGGGGTCAATTGTATTAATATTAATACAATTGCAGGAGCTGGTGTGTGCAATGGTGACTTGCTGCGTGTCAGTGTGCGAGACACACTCGGGAACGGTGGTGAAAGCCATCAATGCCGACGGCGAGAACAGTGCAGTTCTGCCACTCCTTCGGCTGCTTCTGGAGGCTCAGGGGGCGCCTGGATATTACCCACTTCACGAGACCAGATCCAATTTGCTATTCAGCCTCTGGTACATTTTACAGGTACATCTGTCGCTACGTTGTAATTATTTTCGATCCTAATTTGAAATCTTCTTTCTCGTCTCACGTAAACGCACTCACAATTTTACTCCAACCTATGAACAATCTACGTATAAAAAGACGCCAAATTATATTTTCAGGACGATCTCCTCGGAAGATCCGACTCGGAAAGTGCTGATAAACTGAAACCAATATGGAAAGAAGTGTTTTCGCAGCTTCTAATGGCCTTCATCACAAAGTCAGAAATGCCGCCCGAGTCTGACCTGTCGCGGGACGATCAGGAACTTTTGCGGTGCTATCGGCAGGACATCGGAGATGCGGTTGTATGTACATATTTCGACGTTTTAATCCTTTTTACGTTTTTGTGTTATTATTAGATGAATATTTTCAAAATCGCAGTAGTCGACGCATTTTTAAACTTCCCTTCTACACGAAAGCTACAACATAATCTTTACAGATGTATTGCTTCATGGTGATAGGCGATATGTGCTGGGACATAGTGGCCACCGTCATGGAGACGGCCCAGAAGGAGTCGCGCCGCGAAGCCGCCCTACACGTCCTCAGTTCGTTAGCGGACGTCGCGCAGAACGACAAAGCGCCGGCCGCTCTGCCCGGTCTATTGCGACGCGCTTTACAAGTCGTCGCCGAAACTCAAGACAAACGAACTCTAGAGACGGCTTTGGAGTGTATCGGTGAGTTGAGGATTCTTCGGAAGTGAAAGCTAAATATTCAGCATAAACTCTTTATAACGAAATTTCAAGGGCACGAGCATTTTTTTTCATGATACGGAGGCTCGAAGAGAAAAAAAAAACAGATTTATTTATACAATAGATAGGTGACAATGGTATGTTTAGTAACAGACCAAAATTTCCTACAGGCAATGTAATGAGAATAATGGCACCCGTGTTAATGCAATTAACTAAACAAAGGCTGTTTATGACCTCAGGTGTCTTTCTTAGAAATTTCGGCACCTCAATAGGTTAGTTTTGTGAGCTGATTATAAAAACAATTACACTTAAGAATGTTGTTGATGTCTAAAAATGAAAATAGTTCTTCGTTATACAGAATGGATGTTGCGTTATATAGATTGAATAAGTATGGGTTTCGTATTAAACCAAACAAAGTTAATTTATTTAGAGAGAGTTTAGTTATGACGAATGTCTTTGAGCTTACACTGTAATATGAAATGATTCAGAAAATACCGCTCGGTAAAGGTACGCACGCGACGTGGATCAACCTAATCGAGGAGACGTGCGACGGATACAAAGGCCTGGGCGTGCAGTGCGTGCGCGCGGCGGGTGCGGCCCTCGGCCGCTGTCCGATGCCCGCGGCCCTGGCCCTTCGCCGCCTCACCACAGAGTGCAGCGACGCCGCTTCCTTACTGGTACAGGACATCGTGCATGCCGCTATGGTGAGTAAGAGACTCAGTAATGATATACGAGGCCGAGACGGTAAGGTTAAGGCTCGCTAAAATAACACCATGTGAATTAGTGTACTCGAGGGTCTAAGATTGAATTGAAGCAATTCGATTGGTTGAAAACAGAGCGCCGAAAGTGTGTCGTACCCGTGGGTGCGTCGTCAGCTGACGTCGGCGGCGGGAGGAGCTCTGGCCTCGTGCGAACACTCGGTCTCTTCTCCGCTTCTACTGCAACTCACGGAGCATATCGCACAACAGATCTCCTCACAGGTGATTTAAATTTGTATTTAATTATACAATTCTGGAAATTATATAGAATCACAAGTGGCCAATTTTTTACGTTCGTCCTGAACTAAAACATACAAATTTCCCTAACGAGTAAATTTTGACCGTAGAAAAGAGTTAAAGAACCTTTTTTATGTAATTTTTTTTAACTTTTTTGTCTAACTTTTACCGTTTTCGAGTAATTACGAAAAAACACTTTTTAATTTTTTTTAAATCCTTGCCAAACCCCGGCAACGTCGAAAAAACCTTAAGCATCGTTTTGTATCATTAATACCACATTATATCAAAAATGCAAAGTTGTGTTCCGAAATTGTTATTGAAAAAATGAATTTAGTGGATTCGAATACTGAGTAGCAATATGTCATATTGACTGAAAATGCCAACCTGTCAAAGGCGCCAGCGGGCGGTAGCGTATCAGCGGAATGTGCGGCGGCTCTGATGAGCGCGCTGTCGCGGCAGCCGCAGCTCGCCGCCGAGATGTTCCGAGGGCTCCTACCCTCGCTCACTGTGCTCACCACTAATCCCGCACTGGTTGACGTAAGCCTTGTTTCGTTTAAGTATTTCGGGCATTTGAAAAAAATCCAATATCCATTTTTTATCATAATTATTTGGATACTACATTGACTAAATATTACGTTAAAAAAAAATTTGATAGAAACATGGGATTTTTATAGAAAACTGTGTAATTTAATGTTATTATTTTGATTTTGTTTCAAAACAAACCCTTTTGTCTGCTTGTATGCCAATTTTCATAGTAACAGAATATAAATTAAAATAGTTATGACAAAAACTGACATGATTATATTATTTTGAAATGGCTGCCCTGTAAAGTTTACTATTTGTCAGATCCGTTACTACTCTACGACTATGACGAATTGTAATCTAAAACGTAACCGTAACCGATATGCAGTTTTTGTCTCAATCAGCCTCTGTTCCAAATCCTCAACAACACGGTGTCGGCTCTGATGGCCGAATGCGAGCCGTTCCTGGACGAGATCTCCCAACTCACCGCTACCGCCTTTCAACTGCACCCTTCCGCTTCGGGATTCGGACTAGTTGTATTTGTAAGTTTGAACCCACTAAATTTAAATGCCAAATAATATTGATATTGAAACGATATCGATATTTTCACCAGGTAATACAAATGGTCGGCCCGGAGTGTGAGAAAGCGAACCGACTGCTCGACGGATGCCTGCGGAGGCTCGTGCAGTACCTGACCTCGGAGGAGGCTAAGGGAGCCCGACCCGACCTCTTCGAAGCCCTATTCCACGGCCTCTACACCCTTACCAGGAAGAAGACGCATCATCTCGAGTGGATTGACAGTTTGATGCCGGAATTGATGAGTCTGGGTAAACGCCGTTTCCGACTTGTTGTTTTTAAAATTGAGCTTACCTTTATCACACCTTAAGGTTAAAAAGACGATCAACCAATTACAATGGAATGTGTTATTCCTATGACACTTAGTTTTTTAAAGTTGATATGTTTTCGTGCTATGTACTATAAATTGCTGTTTTTTTTATTTTTAGTTGCGTAAAACAATTTAAGACCACTTGTTAAATATTTTGTACTTGTGATGTGCCTGATATGTTTCCTTATCGATAAATAAAACCTAATTTTTCTGGACATGTGTCAGCTATAGAGCTTAAATGCCTCAAGTGAATTCGTCTTAGTATGTGGAATGAATAATGTTGTTACAGCATTTCGTGCGTTAGTCGTGCCGGAAACGCGCGCGATTAGAACGGCGTGCGTTTGGATCGGGTCGTTGGCGACGCACGGCGTCCAAGCGTTGAGCCATTTCGCGCCTAACGTCATGCGAGCCTTAATACTCGCCATCAGTGAGTCTATAGTGCTATTGATTATTCGTTAAAGATGATTATTATATCGAATGAGACAGGTTTATCACCTTTTCAAAATAATTTTTATACATTTATTATTCTATTACGTTAACTATACGATTGTTCGTATCACGAGTACGAGCGACGATTCAGACTTTCTTGCAACTTTAAAAATGGAAATTAATTTAATTGCTTTTAAGTTGTGTTCTCATAAACAGGTTGCGAAGGTCCGAGGGGCCAACTGGAGGCGATCACGGCGTTAGTGATGGCCATGAATCGAGTGGCCTCCAGCCCACACGAGTTCAAGGAATGGCTCCGAAGGCCCCTCGCAGAGCTGAACTTCCCTTCGCCTCACGTCTCGCCCGGTGATAAGGAAAAGTTCGTGGAATCTGTCATCAGGTGAGAATATACGACTAAACAAGGAATGAATGTCATTATGTTAGAGCCGCCGATCCTCACACGGGGACACGACCAGACTCTTCAACTACAGGGACCAAAGACTTATTACCTACTTAAAATATACAGTAAAAGAAAAGTACTGTGAATCGAAAATTTAAATGGTATGGTATGGTGGGTATGGGTGTGTGCGTGAATTATGGCTGCGGTCGCCGTAAACTGTCTCGTCTCAAACCACCATAAGTAATAATTTTTCTGTAGCCAAATGAAAAATTTTGTTATAAAAGAAGGGACCTTTGCAGTTGACAAAAGACGTGTTGTTTGGGGTGGGAAAGTAAGAAGGTATATAAATAAATAAATCGTTTATTTGCAAAGAAAGTGATACATTTAGATCGATTAATTATAAAAATCTGCACAATCAGCAATCATGAAATGTCATATTAATTTTCATAATGCCATATAATAAGAACATTAACATAATGTCATAATAAGTGGAGTTATTTATAATTGTTAACAAACTTATGGTCTAAATACTCGCGGTGATTAATATTTTAAAGGCACCTTCCCCTTGAAAGCGTTACACGGCAGTGATTTATAACTTCTAGGAAGGCTCCATGAGCAGGTGCTTTTTTACCTAGAGTAAATGAAATCGAAGGCATATTGCAAGAATATATGATATAGCCGAGGCCTGGAGTCTGGCCGTGGGATATCTGAATAAGCAATCTTAAGAGAATATTTGAGCGCGTCTCAGTTTCACGTTTCATATGTTCCACCCCAAGCAGTTTGCAATAAGTGAGCAGGGATGGGCAAAGAGCATGGTTAATTATTTTGATAACCTTCTCAGATACCAGCTCGATTAAAGAACATCATATTTCTGATTCGTGAGGACTGAGTATGGGAATGAATTTTCAGCACTGGTCGGATTTTCGGACTTGAACGGTTTGATATATAGCACCCCACCTTTGTCGATTGGGGTGAAATTTGAAGCTGAGGAAAAGGCTTAAATCATAGTTGATTGTCGGAGTTACCACAATGTGTCGGATTATTATTAGCTCGCTGCCTTTTTTATCCAACCGCCTTACTTTTGTTTGAGCATGTTTGTAATCATGAGTATTTTCGCTTCGTATGTAGATGGAATGGCTTGGGGGGGATATCTTCACGCTTCTATTCAAGCACTCCTCAGATGTTCGTAAATCTATGAGATTAATTGATCAGCGTGTTATCGAGCGATAGACATTTGTAGGATCTAATAGTGAGTATTGTAATTTCGTCAACCGAAGTTCTGAGATTAATATGTTGTTGATGAAACGATAGTCGATACCGTCAGATGAGTGGATGTAACGCACGTTGAGCTATCGCAAATAAAGCCATTCAATCTGGAGACATGCCTAGCCGGAATAGACAGAAATTACGAAACGTCGAAGTTTTTCTTGATGCTTCGTAAGTTTGGCTTACAGAGGCACATCTTAGTCTACAGCGTGCCACAGCAGCTTGCATCGTTATATACTGTGTCGTCTATGGCTTCGATTAGAGGGGTATTGTTGTAATATAACAATTTCGGGAAGTAACGATGGACAACGAAGTAGTAGGTACTCTATAACAAAGGAGTTGGCCGTTTAAAATTCTTTATAGGAAGTGCTCGCCGTATGGAAGGAATGTTACTGAAATTATAGTCATTAGGTAAGGTCTGTATTTGGTTTGTATGATTTTAGTTTGGTATGTGGGAACGCATAATCACGCTTTAGGTGAATGAAGTCGTTCTTCAGATTCGATGCCCAATTGACACCGAGCAGTATGTGGTCTTACTCGAGAGACACAGATCGACGTCGCCACACCGCCAACTCTGTATGGACGTATCTCTGAAACGATGTCTCTTTTGCAGAGAAATAAGCAATAAGCGACGTGTGCTGTATGCGATGCGAGAGTTTTCTCTCGCGTGCCGCGGTCTCGCCGCCACCGAGTACGGGAAACAGTGCATCGCCTCCAAGCAGTTGGTGGCTTGAGCGCTCCTCGCCCGGATCTACTTCCCGACTTCTTCGTTACCTAATAGTATTTTCGAGTAAGTTTTTATAAATGATCTGAGACAACAATTTTGAGATGTGTATTTAATTACGTTAATTATAATTAGTTACAGAGACGAGATACAATCGATTTGTTCGACGCGACCGTTAACTTTTAAGGGTCTTTATTCTAGAAAATTTCAAATATTTACAAGGGAGATTCGTAACTATACGGACCTCGAGTATCTTTAAATTGGACTAAACATTTGCAATGTATAATGTTTATATTGACAACTTAACTAGTGACACTACATTTAGCCCTCGACAAAACGATCACTCTGTCTGTGATTTACCATTTGTATATAACCTCTGTACGTGTTAAGTTTATGGTTTATTTAATAAAATTGTTTTAACGTCCACGTTTTTGGTTCATTCCTTTATTTGCACATAATATGACAATATAAAAATACATGAGGTTTTTAAAATATCTATTCTTTATACACGGGCTATATGAATAATAAATTAGGTCGACAAAAATACAAGTGAAGACTGTACAACATACAAATACGCTATCATTAAATAATAAATGCATTTCATACATTTACGACTACGACTACGCATTAATTGAACGCACCCATCCGACCCGAGCACTTTTATATCACATTGGAGTCAGATTTGTGCGTCCTTTCAAATCCTAAGACAAAGTGGTCTCCTTCGAGATCTCTTACATAACTTAAATATCTAAACATGCTTAGCCGAGCCTCGAGTGTTTCTACCGTCGAGACCGGCTTTCTTTCGTTTGGGGTGAAAACCCGCTGTGGTGCAACGGCAGCTTAAAGCCGGTGGCCGATAGAATAATGATTTCTTTAGTCTTTAGCACAAGTTAAAACGTCCAAATAAGTTAGTCCACTATGGGGCACGTCTCGTAACGTACGATACGTCCTTCGCTGACGTACACGATCCCCTCCAATCAGGAACCCGGCTCGTTGAGATTCGTACACCTCTCCTCGTTCACCAGTATCTGAACGGTGAGCTCCAAATGTCCCGCGTTCGCCTCGCTGTTCTGTACACGATTGACTCGCTAGTATATTGAAATCTAAAGAGTTAGGTGAAAGAATGAACGGTGACTCACCCCGGGCTGAGAGCGCAAATAGTTGGGGGCTTGGGCCAAGGGGAGGTGGAAGCAATCCACGCGGCGCAAGATCACCGACGAACACTCGAGGTCGCTGTGCGTCACGCGGGTGTACACGAGTTTACGCATTTCGTCTCCGTCCACCGACACCTGGGGAAGAGGTGAGGCAAATCAGTCTAAGAGTCGGGGGGCGAGGCCACATATATAATAACTGTCGGCGGCCACACCTCGTAAGCGAAGTATTTCGCGCGCGTGACCGGCCCCAAGTACGCGACGTGTACGTGGAGTCCTCGCCGCTGCTCCACGTCCAGCCTGAGGTGGAACATCTCCGGCCCCACCATGAGCACCATGTTCTCCCGGTGTTCCTGGTTCATCGGGACCCTCATCGTGTGCCGGGGGCTGCGTTTCACCATGGCCGGGTGACGCGTCTGAGGGATTCGTTATTCGAAAACGGTGATATATAACTAATTGTTGCGTTCGAATAGACGGCGCGTACCTGCAGATGCCTCGGCAGGTCCCCTAGAGTCATGGAGGAGCCTTCGGTGCACGACGTGGCGGGGCACTTGTAGATCCGCGAGGAGCAATTCGCCTCGTGGGCCTCGCGGTGCTTCAAGCGCCTCTCCTGTCCGCATCCGTGGCGACACGGGTACTTCAGCAGCTCGGCGACGGCCTCCATCGCCCGGTTGCGCACCGACGACAGTCCCGTGCGACAGAGAGGGCAAGAGTTGAGACGGGAGCAACAACGCGAGCACAGTAAATGTCCGCGGCCGCACTGCCTCAGCGGTGGAGCCATGCACTCCAGGCACACCGGACATTCCAGAACGCGCAGAAACTTCTATTGAGGAAAATTTTAATATAAAAATGTATTAACTGGAAAGGTACCTCGACATCGAGTCATTTTGTAGGTGCATAAGATTTCTTTTAGTTATTTATTTATATTTATTTATTCATGATAAATAATCTCGGCACAGAGCCGAGTACAACGGGCGGCCTAAACGCTTATAAGCAACGTCTCCTAGGCGACCCGTGCTAAGATAAATGAGTGCCTTCAAACTTAAAAAAAAAAAAAATTGGTTGTTTGTAAAGTAGGTTTACGATCGAGATGTTTACGTGATAACGTCTTATTGGTGATATAAGTTTTTGGGAAGTAAGGAATTAATGAAGATAACAATTTTTTCAAATTTTAAATTACATCTATCGTTTTATTCACACTTTTGATGATAAATTTCGGGTGTAAAATGACAAGTTTACTTATTCGACTATGATATACATTTTTCTTCATACATTCACGGAATGACTGGCAGCGCTCGAGATGAGACGGGAGATCGGTCCGTCTCTCTCTCGTTATACCTGCGATCGCGCTCGTGAGGTTTTGGTGTGACACAAGTTTCTGAACATGTCACCCGACTAAAACGATTTTAAAGACGTTATCACGTCAAAAGAAATATTAAATAAAGATGATGTAAACATAGTCAATAATCTTAAGTAGAAATTATTTTTTCTATCGGCTTCTTTCTGAATTCATCCTTGAAATACAAATGCGCAAACGAAAGAGTTACTTCTCCACCGATTGCATGCCTTTTTTGAATTTAAACACGATCGTTTGTGAGAAAAAATATGTTATAGGAAATGAGCCTAAGTGTAAACAAATTCAATACAAAATTAAAATTGAGTGAACCCACCTCATTAAACTTCTTCAACGCGATTGCCGTCTCTTGACCCACTGTAATTAAAGATTATTTCTCACGTATAAAAACATTCAATAATATAAAATATCCAAGATTTTTTTAAAGATTTTATAAACTTATTAACGACGTTCAGACACAAAGCCTTAACATAAAATTCGTTTCGTTTGTTAATATATCTATATATATTACTACTATATTTACACAGACGAGTATATCCATGATAAACCCTTCATTGGCAAACAGTACCTAATAAAAAATAGGAATGTCTGTTTATATTATAAGTATATATTGTGAAATCTTTCCTCACCTATTCTCCTCCTCTTGCGTCGGCGGCGTTGCTCTTCATCAGAATTATTACTGGCGTTATTCTCTTCTTCGTTTTCCTGTAAATGTTTGGAATTAGCTGTTAAAAAATTAAATTAAATAAAGTTAAAGCTATCTCTTTTTTTGCCTTCCGCTCTGCTTTTCGCGTCGAATAAGTATTAAAAAGAACAACCTCCTCGTTCGCCTGACGCGGTTCATTTTCAACCGTTTCAGCGGTTCCCGCGGTGGCCGGGGGCTCGGCCGCCGCCTCCTCTGCGGTGGCTTCCGGAGATCTTCTTTCGCCTGTGTTACGTATATTTTTAAAAACTTAACTTTTGTTTTAAATTATTATAAAGCAATTTACACCGAAAATACCGTCATCACTCTCTTCTTCATTATCCGATTGATCTTCTTCCGATTGCGGAGAAGGAGTCGCCGCTCGCCCTTCCGCCGGTGCTGCTTCATTTTCTTTTGACACAAAGAAGAAATTGTAGGGCATACACGTCATTCATTACATATTTACATCATAGACTTCTACGTGATCGGCCTCGTGTGGGTACACCCTACTACACATTAAGTTAGTAGAAAGCGTCAAATCCTAAGAGTAAGAAACCGATGCCAATCACTCTAAGATAATACACACCATTAGTTTCCAAAGTGCTGCTTTGATTTTGAAAGCCTTCCGTTCCGGGAGCAGACGCAGGTCGCTCCGGCCGCTCGCGTTCGTTGGACGAGGCTGCTTGTTGACTCGTCCCAGCGAGCATAACGCGCCTCCCGCCTCTTCGTGTCATTCTAGAAGTTGACGGAGCTGGAAAAAGCCCCAAAATCTTCCTTGAACGTCTTAGGCATGAAACATTTTTCAAAATAACTTTTAATGAGTTTTCATAGAATATAATTTCGATATTGGCTTCGATCGTTATTGCGTGTAATGAATAAAATCTAATATTTGAGATTTCTTTTCCTTTGAAGACTTACCCGTCGTATTGTCTTGAGGCGTTTCATCAGATGATGATTCTTCTTCTTCGGCATTATTAGAATTTGCTGTAACGAAAGCTTTTTTATCCTAAACGCTCAGTATAGCTTTGCTATATATACTAAACTACTAAATTAGACTAAATATATATTTGATTAATATCTCTATTGCTTCGAGGCCGCGTTGACCGATGTGAACGAATATATTTTATTTATCTACATATAATATTTTTTAATAAAATTGATATTACATGTTAAGGGTAAATTTCAATATCCTTATGGGTAACGTAACATTTTTTATGTTGTGATTTGAGAGGTAAGGTAGATTGTGTGCGGCAGCACGCTTTCGTAAACTTTCTTTCCTTGCCTTCACTGAAAAATCATAGGAAATTACAAGCTAGTCTAACTTAAGACAAATAACTTATTGAAGTTTGACCTAATTAAAGGAAAGACACTCTGTTCTTATGTTAAGTTTTCAACACTAATGTTCATTAACGCTAGTTTACTGATTCAATAACTGATACTTGATTCTTGAAACATTATTTATGTTAAATATGTCTCAAACATATTTGAGAATTATCGCGGTAGTAGTTTGTTTAATTAATAGACAAGTCTTCGGTCCCGCACTTAGTCAAATAACTGCTCCGGGCAGAAAGACTAGAGCAAACTTTATTGTTCTTGAGCTTTTGAGCTTTTTCAATATTATTTGTAAGTATATAAACCTGTTCTATGGTAAAATTTTTGTCATTAAAACCAAATGGGTAATCGGGTATGAGAAGATTTTCGTCGAAAATATGCTTGAGGCGTTAGGTTAGGTAGCAATGATTCCAGGCTTAGCAATCATTGTAACTTCCGTAACGTTGGGAACTTGAATAAATATTGGGAACATTGGAAGAAAAACATTTTACCGAAAACTTCTTTAGGTATGGCTAGACGGATATTTAGCTCAATGAATTGATCGATTTGAAATATATTTTGTGGATGTTCTGCAAACCACGTAACTTATTTTTTGTTACTGGTTTTTTCAAATTTCACAGCCATCTCTGTAATTGCTTTCCAAAGTTTTAGATAACGTTTTATTAAGGGATCATTATGTTTTTTTAATATATCTCTTTAGTCGTTGAGATGTTTTATTCTTTCGTTTCTCCGAGTATTATTGCCAGCAGCTTGCTGGTTGTTCTTTACAAACCTATTTACTAACTAATTCAAGCTATTGTTCAGTCTTAGTTGGATTCAGACTTCGCTTTATAGGGTTAGGGTTAATAGTGATTATGATTGGCGAGTGATCGGAGTTCATATCATATCCTTTTTTAATTTGGAGAATATTTGGTAACCTCTATAAAATATACATATAGAAATTCTGATTAAAATCGTATTAGGAAAATCAATTATATGAATGAGCAGTATAACCAGTCAAAGTCTAATAAGAATGTTTGTATTGTATGACTCGAAACTTAGCGATTAAAAAGAGTGGCGGAAAGTTTCATGCCAGTTCTTCTCGCCCGCTCTACGCCCTTGTCTTGCAAACTGGTAGTAAATTTTTTGACGTTCATAAGTGTGTTTACTTGTTAACCTATATGAATAAAGTTAGTTTGAAAGGTTGTAATAATTTAGCCTGACATGTGTGACTAGCTTTACTACATTATGTTTCATAGAATCATGAACTTACAAGCGAGGCCTCTTCTCAATCTGTTCCAATCGGACACTCTGTTGATAGCGATCACGCGCTCTATACTTGATATCGGAATGTTGGGGCCTAAACGTCGCATCTCGGCCAGATCACGTCTGTTTATTTGCCTGGAAATTCATTAGCATCATATTACGACATTAAACATTTCTTAGTTTCTCCAATTTTCATGTGTTGATTTATTTATAATATAAAAACTCCTTATCTACATAATTAATAAAAAAAAATATTTTTCTATTAAAAACAAATTTGCATTCCTAGGCACCAGGACCTTTACAAGAATGGAACATTTATGGTGTTATAATTACCCTTTTGTACATTATTTACAAAAAAGATTATTATATCAGTTAAAAACCTTCTAGAAAATGGTCACATAATAAAATATATTAAAGATACATACTGAGAGCCAAACATATGCCTCGGTAGATTTAGCATCTTCCAGTATATATTTCTTAACCTTCTGAGGTTTTCTGGATCTGACTTTGCATCTGCCGCAGCTGCGCCACTTGGAGTTTCATTTGGTGCTATAAGAATATATGTACTTAAATTGAACAATATTTTATGTAGCAACAATTTTAAGAGTTATCTTTGTCTAACATAGATAGTATATATAATACCTAAGAGAGCTAGGCTTAATTTTCTATTAAACAATAATGGTATTAGATTAGTAGACACAGAAGGCTCTAAATTAAAAACTATAAAACTAAACCTGTATATTGTATAATGAAAGTAATGTAAGAAAAATGGTATGCAACATATTCATTCAGTTTATAATTAATTATTAGCAACACTTACATACGGCACTAGTGCCAGCCTGATCTGTAGTTTCCATCTGTTCAACACTTTGCTCAGTTGCTTGTGCAGCTGGTTCATCAGAATTTGACTCCTCATCTATATTTTTAAACATTCTCTGTATATTATACATAATGTTATATCAAGGAAACATTACAATAAAATGTTATTATGGGAAACCTCCAATATTTTGTCTAGTAATAAACATGATGAGGTGTTTTATATAGACTTTAAACTACACACAAACCAGGCTTATATTTTAGACAAACTATGTTGTTATGTATAGTTATAACTTAACTGTAAAACATTTATTGTATAATAAATATATATACAGAAACACCTCTGTTGGTCTAAGAGCTACTATAATCCAAATGACCCCTCCCCTCTGGTTACAGTTGAGGCTCATGGCTAAGCCCTAACTGTGAGAATAGAATTGGATTTGAATGTAAACTATTTACTTTTGCTTCTTTGCACATAAGAAATCATAAATCATGATAATAAATTTAAATCTATCTCACCTACTTATTGGAATCTTACCTGAGTATGACTTCTGTATGTAAAACCAAGTAGGATTTTGATACAAGAGTCAAAGTTTGCACTGTAACTCAATTCTGAATCTCACCCAAAATGATTTCACACTGCTGTCTCACACTTTATGTACTACAAAGCAATTTTTGGGTTGTTGCCTCGCATTGTCCAGGCCCACTATAAATGTATACTTAAATAATAATTAAAAACATACCAGAACTCCATGGATATACAGAGATTCCCAAAGCTTTCTTTATTCTTTCTTTTTGGCTCATTGTGTACCAAGTGGGTATCTACGAATATTTTTTTAATAATATTAAAATTGTCCAAAAAAGACAACCTGATTATTTAAAAAGCAGATAAAATTCAGTGTATTCGATTCCTCACTGTTTTATTACTACTCACCAGGCAATATCACGAAAATGGCCTATAAAATGTAACTTGATGCAAGCCGTCCCTTAAGGTAGGATAATAACAAATCGATAACAAAAACACACATTACATAGAACACTAATCTTCAGCATAGAACTTAATAGGGAAAATCGTGAAAAGCCGTTGTTACTTTTTAGAATCATGAAATAGGTAATATTTGTCTTAACCTCTACTTAATCTGTGTAAAGTAAATTACACAGATATAATTTGAGTGATTCCAGGTCTCAGAGCATAGATAACATATCTCACGCAATGAGATTTTCCCCTTAGGATTAGTATTCACATTGGTATAGGTCTACCAGAATCTGATGGCAAAAATTTTTTTTAAAAATTAGCGATTTTCATATGGCAACAAAAAAAAAATTCAGTTGTCAACTGAAATTTCGAGGAATTGTTTTTGTTTTGGCTTCAAATTTCCTTTAAAAAGTGGTGAAAATGTCGAAGAAACCTCTTCGATCGCAAGCAAGAAGTATTGTTTTCAATGTTTATCAAAGAATACTTGATCAACAAGGTGCAAAACATGCACAATCATCGATATTGAGCTATATGCAAGTGTTGACTGGTTAGTAGGAATGATACGTCTTGATACTTTGGTTTATTGGATTTTGTGTGTATTATATTATGTAATTATATAAACTTTGGTTTATTTCAGGGGTTTCTAATACTACCATAAGACGAATTGTTGCCGAGGGCAGATCTAACAGAGGCGTATTTAGCCGTATTTACCTAAATGATTTAGAATTGAAAAAAAAACTAAATATCAGATAGATGAGATTTTTAAATCACACGCCCACGAAGTCTTGAGGCTCCCACCATATCATTGTACGTTAAACCCCATAGAATTAATCTGGGGAATAATGAAACAAACACTTGCGGGTAAAAACGTTACTATACCTGCAAGTAACATAAAATTTTTAACAGAGAAGAGATTTAAGAAGCTTATTCTCAAGTAGGGATCGATGAATGGCGAAAATCTTGTGAACATCTAATAAAAATTGAAAATCAGTTCATAGAACAAGAACAGTTAATTGAGATGCAGGAGGATAGGTTTATCTTAAATACTGCGTCTTCCTCTTCATATGAAGACTATTTTATGGATGTGCAGTATTTGGAACCATTTTCAAGTTCTAATAGCCTATAATTAATTAATAAACTCATGAACAGAATAATTGGAGTTTTCATTTAAATTTCAAACCCCAAATTCGTCACAGTAAAATTTTCAAAAATTATCCTTGATCATTGGATAAATTTGTATATTTGCATGTATCACATACAATCAGCCGCTTTAAGGGGAAAAAAGTATCAAAACGTTTTACTCCAATTTCCCCAGTATTGCTAGCGTCAATTTCTTTTTTCCCTTTTTGCCATCAGATCCTGGTAGACCTATACTTTGTATGCTTTGTACTTTGTGTATTGGCGTTTGGCGTTGCTAAGTTGTGTATAATATTAATCTTAGTATAAGATAAGATAAAGCATAGAAACTCTTATAAACCAGCGCAACACATACCAAATAAATTGAAACAAGAGATGAGTTACCCGATAAGGACTTAACTAAATATAGGGAGAGTGTGGATCGCTCGCGAGAATTTGGAGCCGGCTTCAAATGTTTGATTTCCATACAATTTTTTAATTATATAACATATTACAAACACATTGTGTTGTTGTGGGTTTTTACATCATTTATTAATTTAAAATAATCGATTGTCTGTACTTGCACACGCCTCAGAGCGAGGTAACGCCGCATGAGTCATGTTTCTTCGTGCGTGCAGCCGGCTCCATCGAATTATAAGAAGTTGTCACGTCAAAAAACCTTGAGTACAAGCGTAATAACTAATTATTGTATTTGTAGGTGATTAGTTTACGAGTCGTAATGAAACGGTGATGTGTTCTGACAAGAATAGATCAAGAGTTAAAGAAACGGTCGTGTGTTCTGAAAAGAACAGTTGTCATCGTTGTCGTAAGACACGGTAATATGTCCTGACAAGGACAGTTGTTAAACGTTTTCGTCAAGAAACAATAGTATGTTCTGAAAAGAACAGTTTATAAACGTTTTCGTAAGATACGATAATATGTTCTGAAAATAACAGTTTATTAGCCTTATCGTAAGGCCACGATATTGAAGTGTTCTGAGAAGAACACATTCGTACGCTTCGACGGCTGCGCGCAGAAAAGGGCCAACTTTTTCCGCGCTGCGTTTTTATCGCCTACGCACCCTGCGCATCTTGGCACCACATGTTAATACTAGTAGTAAGTAAGTGTAGGATAATTTTTGGGTATAAATGTACATAGTTTTGAAAGTAAAAGGCTTGAAGGTGAGGACCTTTACTTCGTACTTCGCTCACTCCAGTGAGCTTGCGTCCTGCCCTTTAAGCGATTGACCACCCGTGACGGCTCAAGCCGAAGTTTGAGTCTCACAGGAGACGCCCTTGCGCTAGTCGCAGGAAAACCGCCCATTCAGGCCAAGCCACGTTCGCCAAAACAGCCCGAGCTGAGCTGTAAAGGCACTTAAGGCCAACAGCGAGATTCCTTTAAAAAAAAACAATAATTAGGGAGTTTTATTTAACACAACCAAATAACTCTGAGGCAAACGTGTTAACAAGATTTTAATTATAACGTAAACGACGCGTAACATTAAGTTATTTCCGTATTAGCGATTCATCTCGAATGACACGTTTTCATATTATACGACTATTTTATAAAATAGCATATGGATATTTCTTATTTTGTGAATAAACAAATCAGAAAAAATACACAATTATTATTATTAATAATGATGATGATGATGATTTTGTTGTTGCTGCTGTTATTGTTGTGTTGTCTCTTTGAATCGAATTCAAATAGGCCGCGCATAATTTATGAGAACTATGCGCATTGATACTGCGCATGCGCAATAACATTTAATTAAGATTTATAAAAAAAAGTTATTATTATTAAATTATAGGACAATGAAAGCCGAACAGTTGTTTATTTTGAACGAACAGTTATTGAATAGTTCTAAACTATTAGAAAAAAAATCAAAATATCTATAGTTCGTGCCAAATTGAGGGTCAATTTTTTTATAATTAAAAAAAAAAAATAACGAACAAAAAAATTTTTGATAGAACAATGAAGAACAGTTGATAGAGCCAAAAAAAAGTGCAGAAAATTAATTTCCCCCCGCCAACTTAAGAGGCGTTTCGTATATATAGTCCTTTTCATGAAAGAAGTCCCCCAGACGCGGCGCTGCAATCGCATGACGTAATGTTGCCATTTATGAGTAAAAAAATTACCTATTTTATTTACATTTAGCAGATGTAATTTATCAAATAATATTATTTTCTGCATACTTCGATAAAACAATATTTCTGTTATGTAAAAAGTATATTTTTATTTACTTATATTAGCGGTGTTCTACCTACTTACAGGGAAAAGATGAGAAAATAGGGTAAAGAAAAGCAATACAATGTTTTATTCAGAGTTTTATTGTATAATTTAAGGTCTCTGCAGTTAAGCTATGGAACTCACTTCCAGTCCCTATTCGCTTAGCTCCTTCTTTATCTTCCTTTAAATCTCTTCTTTACAAACATTACCTGTCCACATCGTATCCCTAACTTTAATAATAGGTACCTACCTGGTAGGTACTGTCGTGAGACTGATCTTGATTTAGGAGATTGAAAATGATTCATGTGCACTTTTTATTATTATTATTATTTTTTTTTTCATGTATTCTTTATTAGTTTAGTTTGTTTTTTTTTTGTTCCTGATAAGTTTCTTTTTCTAAACAACTAAATGTAATACATGTATTTTTGCACTTCTTGCCTTTCTTATGTAATTTAATACTTTTCTTTTTCTCACAGTGGTTGCCTGGAAGAGATCGCTCGAAAGCGATAAGGCCGCCAGTTGCTCTCCTTTTTATTTAATTATGTCAATTGTACTATATTAATGTATATGCAACGAAGTGTTAATAATAATAATAATAATAATTGTTGGGTTACAATTTTTTTCGAAGTACACGCCGCTGTTATACCTTCGTTTGTAATTCTTGTTACAGTTTTCTCTGACACACCTGCAATTAAACTATGAACAATTAAAAATAATAATAACTTTCAGTTGATAATGCTTATGTAATATGTAATATATGTTTTAATTTCAGTTACCTAGTTTCATCACGTTATGTATTTGTTCAATTTTGTCGCAAAAACTAATTTATATCATAAAAATCCCATCAATACAGCAAAAAATTATTAAATGGCAACTCTAAAAAGTACCTGTTATGGCGGCAACTCTCTTCCGAACATTGTTTAGTGGTATTAAAACACCTTGATTCTTATGTTCCCCTTCCCAGAACTCTTTCACATTTAATATCATTTCTCGAGCCGAACTTTTTACAACTTTTGGCATTGTAATCAATCTTTAAAATGCACTAAGCTAGTTAAAAATTCACAAAAGTCTACTACAACAAACGAACTTGATAACATCGACAAATGACAACATTGCCAACCTGTCAAATTTAGTTCCAAAAATCACCGCGGGACTTCTTTCATGAAAAGCACTATAGTTCGTAATTCGTATTCATAATTGATAATTCATTATTAGTCATCGGCGTCATTCCGAGTTCCGACGTTTGTAAAATTTATATCAATTCAATTAATGGTAATTCGAATGGAATCTACTTTACTTTTTTAGTTGGTGGTCGGTGCCGGGATATATTAACTTTTAAGACATAAATAAGTCCAACGTTCTTTGAAAACGGAGGTAATATAAATATATAATATATAAAACCTATAGATTTATTTATCTTTACACGGCACTACACCTATGTGTATTGCTTAGTTAATGATTATAAAAATCTAAATTTGTGTGATAATCAACAAAGCCTTACTAAAATAAGAACTCATACTGCATATTATAAATAATAATAATATTTTTTTTGCATGCAGCTTTTACAACATCCAAATCCAATTCTCCACCAAATATCCATTCTAGTTACCAGATTCTGAGCATGGATATGGTAAGATATTTTTGTATTTCAATATTATTTTAGAAAATAATAACTAAACTGAGAATTTAATAAGCCTCAATATTGATTTTTTTTAGTTTGGGGACGAAGATAAAAGAAAAGTTCCAGAAATGTTACAAAAAATATTAAGATATGATGTACAAATTACCAAGAAATTTGTCGAAAATGCTCAAAAAGTAACTGCCCTTAGATCACTTGGAAATCATTCAAAATTATTAGAGGTAAAGTGCTTAAGTTTACAGAATTAAATAAAATCATACCTAACCATAGTTAGGTTACAGAACATATTCTGTAACCTTGGCTGCTATCACTTATATACACTTATAACAGTATTTGTGTATTAGTTTTTTTTGAGTAATGATTAAATGATATCCTGTTTTTTATAGGTATCATGTCATGGAGTAGTCTGGCTTGCAGGTTGGCTCACATTCATATGGTTATTCAATAATAGTGAATTGTATCAACTACAGGTTAACATGCTTATAGGTAAAAATATTTTTTTTTTTTAAATTTGGGTTCAACAGATAATATCAGATTTCTGAATTGTGAAAATATAATAAAAGTGTAGTATCTGCCCTTAATGTCATCGATTTATATTTCAGCTCTCCTACTTGATATTGTGGTGATAGCAATAATAAAAGCATTTGTGAGGAGAAGAAGACCAATACCAATGAATAAACTGATACCAGGAAATCCAGACAAGTACTCATTTCCTTCTGGTCATGCAAGTCGCTCTGTTTTAGTTGCATTTATACTGATATGTGTAGACCCAGTCTCATTTATCTTTTATCCACCTTTGATGGCCTGGGTTACTTCCGTAGCAGTATCTAGAGTCCTTATCGAAAGACATTACTTTTTGGACATATTTGCAGGCATTGGCTTAGGAATTATAGAGGGACTGTTTATAAGTCTTGTGTGGCTCTCCCAAGGTACATCAACTAGTATTCTTAAATCTTTATCAGATGAAAAAAGAGATGGCGGAGAATTCCATGTTTAAGAACAACTTTATGTTCTAAACTGTAACTTGTTTGTGATTAATTTCTGTATTTTTTGTGTTAGTGTGTTGAATAAAATAATATATCGTAAGAGCTGGATGTTTTATTTTAATTGACTGTGCAAAAGACAGTGATCTAAATGAACTAGATGTACTATTAAACACAGATCAAAGACAGTCGAACGGCTGTCTCTTTTCCTTTTAGTTAAAACTTAAACAGATGAGCTAGGTACACAATGTCGCGTGAATTTATACGGTTTTAAAATTGTGATCATTATCTTATTAGATTGCACCGTTTACATTTAATGAAATATATTAATCAATCAAAAAATATATGTCGAATTTTGAAACTGGTTCAGTTTTTTTTTGATGTCAGTTGAAAGTCATGTACCTACCCTACACCACTTATTTAAAAAGAGAAACTTCAATTTGTGTATAATGTAATAATTAGTTGTTAAAGTATAAATATCTATAAGTACAAGCTAACCTTGGAACATTCATTATTATATTTTGAGATTAATCTTTATTTATTCTCAAATAAGTAACAGAAAAAATAGTGTGTTTTTTCCTCCAAAATAAACGCAGGATCCTCGACCAGTCCCATCAGTAACTGACGTCGACCACACATTTTTGAAGTTAGAACTGCAAAATAAATACAAGCCCTAGCATAATTAAGTCTCTATTTGGGATAGGAGAGACGACCGTCGACCTTCGTTGTAGTTCAGATTCTCGGCCAAGACTGCCCCATTGCGTGGAGTGTTCAGTGTGGACAATAGGTACATGCCACTTGTTTGTTGCCTGTTGGTAGGCTAATAGGGAAGGATTAGGAGTAATAAAAAAATTCCAATAGAGAAAAATATTGCGTCGGTAAACGTAACGTTTGTCCACACTCCAGAGTCGACGTCACCGAGAACGAGATTATTTCGGGCCGAGTTTAAGATGACGTGACGGCGATCGTGAGTCCAGCCCTGCGATTCTGTAACTCACTTTTCGAACTCACACAATGCCACATCATAAAATGACTGCTTCACGACTGATTTCAGAGCGACCGCCGATGCGAAAACCGCTGTGTGAGTTCAAAAAGTGAGTTACAGGCAGTGTGACCAGATTTTAATTGACGAATCTACTGCTTGTGGAGGTTAAAAACTACTGAATTCTACCGAAAGGAACGAGAAAATCTATTATATGTTTTTTCTTGATAAAACGATAGAATAGTAAAAATAAGAATTTAATTTAAAAGAAATCAAGTTTTTTTTTTAAATTAAATTCTTAATAAAAATATAATTAAACAAAAATGTATAAAATGATACTTAAAGTAAAGATTTTTCGTCTTTATGTTGGGTAACATGAGAATGTTACCCAAAATAAAGCAATTTTGAGTCCATTAACTTGAACATACTTCTGTCAGATCTATTGACTGAAGCGGAGTAGTTTTTATGTAATTTATCTTCATAAAACAGCTCAAAATGGAACTCATCATGTTTTGTATGTCTGTTTCAATTTTATGAATAAGGGCCTGATCACTTTAAAAATAACGCAAAATTCTGTAGATTTACATAACCAACTTTAAATAAGGGATCTTCCTCCTATTCATTGCGATATCCTTGTGTATATTTATGTTTCAGTTTAAACTCGATTATATAAATTCTCAATAAAGGAATCATCACCCACATCACACTCTATGCTCACGGCACGAATAGTAACGAAAAGACTAAACATTAAATAGTTATAATCTAATCGATGAAAGAGGAATACCTCGCTTTTATTCGATATGCCAAAAAAAGTACTAGAATAACTGAAAAGCGTGAATTCTACTAAAATATACCAAATAATTTTTACATACTAAATTCTGTTGACAGTACCTCAAAATCTACCAAAAAAGTAGAAATCTACTAAATCTGGACACACTGGTTACAGGATCGCAGGGCAGTTCTAGAGCTTTGTCGTGCGTGGTAGTCGCGCTTTCCTTTTTAGTAGAAATAAAACAAACTAGGAGGATGGCTAGTTTCAACCGGCGACAATTGCTTCTTCTGCTTTTGTACGTTCAAAGGCGTAGTCGATGCAAAGAATTTTGGATTCATCCGCTAATACGTGAACGATACATCACAGGGGCGTTTTATGTACTTCACGAAAAGTTGCGTTGCCATCACACTCCAAAACACAAACTACGTTGGTACTATTTGGTGGTATGCATGCCCTATGCAGTATGCATACCACCAAACGTGTTTTGTATAGCCGGCACATCGGCCCGTCATTAAACCGTGCCGAGTTCTACGGTCACGCCGAACCAGTGCTTCCAGATCCCAAAAGTAAAATTACAGTGTTGTCAGCCAAAAAATATAGTAGTTTCTTAAAACAATACAGCAGATTCCAAATTCGATTACAGTAAAATTACAGTAAAAGTTTGTTTAAATATTAAAAGAAAAATAAGATGCTGTATTAATTTATTTGTAAATACATATCATTGTTAGTTATTCTAAAATAATTTCCTCATGATTTTGATAAATATTTGCATTCATCTTCAAAATCATTTCATTAGTGGGATTAAATTTGACGCAGTTTTCAGAATTTCGACGAATGGCTTGCTGAGCTACCATATTTCCTTGAATAGTATTTGTGATCAGACAGTTCCTCTGCTTGGTTTTTATATTATTAATTTCACTAAACTTGCGTTCGACCTCAGCGTTTGAGTGAGGCAAAGATAATACTAGACGGTTAGTTTTTGCTAAGCGTTAGTTCTGATTCATTGGGAATTCCCCGCACGTAAACTATAATATGTAGGTAACAATCCTACTCTACATTGTCTATAGATAAAGGTCAGTGGTTCTGGGTTCTAGATTAGGTTGCAAATTTATATTTCGTATTTTCTAATACGTAAAACGTATTAAATTTGATTATTTTGATAATTTATATGAACGGAAATTAAATACAGTATTTTCATACACTGTATTTTATCATTACAGTATACAGTAGAAAAGTCTAAAATACAGTAAATCTACTGTAATTTCTAAATCGCTAAATCGACACCGTCATCTCGTTCTCGGTGACATCCCGGTGACGGCGGAGGTGGACAAACGGCTATAGACTAGTTATAAGAATTATTAAGAATTTTTTAATTAATTCATTACTCTATGGCCTATGCTAGTAGTTTCAGTTTGGCGCGTATATTTCGCGCGTGGTGTTTGGCACTAGGTAGTACAGAGTACTGCCGGTAGTGGGTATCCTGTAATGAAATTGTTTACTTCAAAGTAAATAAAAATACTTGTTAAATCTTTTAGTATTCACTATGTTTTAACTGCTAAATCATAGGAATTAAAAATTTTAGGAGGGCACAAAATTGAAGATTATGTATGTTTTAAAGTTTAGTGTTTATGGAGCTTTTGACAAAAGACTATTATGTTTTATCTATTTTTCCTTACTAGTTACTATGTACATTCATACATTTGGTGCGTTCCACTAAGCGTTCACAACGCTCACGCTCACGACCGCTGATTTCCCCATTCCACTTGATTGTGAATGTTACTGTCGTTAACTCAAGTGGAATAGATTATGGAGCGTTTCGGGCGTTCATATAAATATTACAAATGTCAAGTTTGAAAATAGTAGCATTTTAAGGAGGTTAGGTAATCATAAACAATAAGTTTTGATATTTGTGACTTAAATGTGAAGAATAATTGAATATTTTATAAATAATTTAAACTCTCTGAAGTCTCTTCAATAAATTCTTGATCTACTTGAACAGATGCGGAAGCTTCAGCTTTTCTTAATAGCTCAGTTGCAAAAAATACATCTACAAATAAAATAAATTTACCAAATATATATATATTATTAATGAAAATAAATATCGTTTACATTGAGTTAGGTTATGCTATCCATTATTCAGGAAAAATGTATAAATAGTTGTTGAATATAAACTAAAATCAATTGTATTAAACTTATATTGCATAATTATATTTATTTATTTACACTTCGTTGCAAAAAACAAAGAAGCAGCTTCAGCTTCAGAAACGATAGCTTCTACAACAATTTCTCTTTCTGAATCAAATAATGTGATTTTTCTTGTCGCCATCTTTAAACTTTGAATATAATAATATTATTATTTGTCATATTTCAAAAATTGCGCCAAATTATTCTCAACGTTCACAACGACCCACCTCTTTAGATGGGTCGTTGTGAGCGTTGCGTGAGCATTAGTCATGACGTCATGAGTGACGTTTTCGCCGTGACCACAACGACCGCGGTCGGTATGTGGAATGGCTAAAGGAGCATTTTGATCGTCGTGAGCGCTTAGTGGAACGCACCAATTGTATACTCTGGTCTTATATACAAATTGCAAACCGGTGAACGTTGGGAACTGTTTTTAATTTTGTTTATATTTTTCAATTGCAGCACGTTTAGAGTCTTGTAAGTGCATAATTTGAACTTCGATAACTAATCAATAATCATTCGAAAATGAACGAATTACCGTATCAAGCAGAATATGCAAAGTCCGGTCGAGCGGCTTGTAAAGGTTGCAAAGAGAAAATTGATCAAGGATCATTACGTATTGCTGTAATGGTGCAGGTTTGTATTCGAGGGGTATTTCAAGTTAAACACAGTATCTAATGCATTCAAATTAAATATAAAATTATGCGTACCTACGATGCAATCCTCATGGTCAACTATATCTTCAACTTAGAATTTTCAAAATTAATTTTATTTTGTTTTATACAAACTTTATTATATTGCAGTCAGCATTTCATGATGGAAAACAACCAAATTGGCACCATGAAAAATGTTTGTTTAAGAAGAAATGTCCAACCATTCAAGAAATAGGCAATTTTAATAAACTAAAGAATGAAGATCAAAAAAGAATTAAAGAACTACTGGGTAATATAATACAGAGGTTTTTATTTTTTATAATGCTCATTAGTAACACAGTAAAATAAAAAGTAAATCCATAAGCTATGGAGGAAATAAGGTATCTATTGTTAGTGCCTTTACCCTATATTTATGCATACTTAGTGTGAATTTCGCCACATTAATATTATAATATTACTTACTATTACCGGCTACAAAGTTAATGTATATACTAATAAAAATGTGTGTAATATCATACTTCTTACAGCTGATTCATGTGGTGCTGTTATGCCAGTAGAAAAGGGTAAAAAAGGAAAGGGTACAAAAAGAAAAGAAGAAAAATTACAACCTGGTATTTCTAATTTCTCAGTGGAATATGCTAAGTCAAGTAGAGCTACTTGCAAACAGTGTGACATTAAAATTTGCAAGGTAAATTTTATTATTAAACTAAACTGTATAATGTTGATGGTCTTAAAAAATTAAGTACATATATATATATATATGTATCTAGGACATACAACATATGTGCATAATATTTGTTTTAATTTTAAAAGATTTTACAGACAAAATTCTTTGTTTATTTTAACACAATACAATTTAACATTTTGTAAATAGGATGAAGTAAGAATTTCTAAAATGGAATTTGATCCCCGATATGGTGATGCACCGGCTTGGCATCATGTAAAGTGCTTTGCTGAAAGACAGGCTGAGTTTTTATTCCTGGCTGGAGGAGAGGACATACCAGGGTTTAAGCAACTCCGGAAGGAAGATCAAGCCATGGTTAAGAAAGAAATTAAGTATGTACTAATCATCATTTTTTAACATTAAATGTTATTTTACCATTGACCACATTCTGACATATCTTAAATAACTTATTTCTATAGACCTATAAGTACCGATGGAGGTCCAATAAAGAAATTAAAATCAGAACCTAAAGATGAAGAAGAAATAAAGAAGGAAAAAAAAATAGAAAAAGACTTATGTAAGCAAAATGACTCGTTTCACAAGTACCGAGGCCGCCTCAGTGAACTTGGAAGAAGTGATTTGCACGAACTGCTCGAAGCTAATTCACAGGAGATACTAAAAGGTCCAGATGAGGTGAATTCAACATAATATTACATTTTAAGCTAAAGATGGCTCTTATACTCACTCAGATATAAGAAATACTTGATGACTCGAGAATAATATTACGCTTGTTCCCAGTGTTTGGACCACTTGGCGGACATGATGGCATTTGGGGCTCTGGAACCTTGTCCTGAATGCAAACAGGGCCAGCTTATTTTGGACACTTTCAATTATAGATGCACAGGTAATATAGATTTTATCCATGAAGTTAACTTCGAGCCATTCCTTTATCCTGACATTTTTTACACGCTTTATATTAGCTTCACCTGTATGTATGTATGTATGTATGTAACCGACTCCTTCTGACTCGATTTTGACCCACTTTTAACGGACAGATTTAATTCAAACTTTGCGCACCTGCCAAAGATCGATGACAATGCAATTATCCGAAGAAAAAAAAATGAAAAAAATTTAACTAAAATAAAATAATAGTTAAAAAAAAATAAAAACACGCTTTTAAAGCACATCAAACTAAAAAGTGAAAAATAATTCCTAATTTAGGCTGAAAATGGTAATGAACAAAAAATACTGGTATTATTGTGAAAAAGCGTAGGGCGCTCTAGTCTATCGAGCAACTTTTTTTAAACTATTATTTATTATTTCTTAATGACTGGAACTCGGATATCTCGTTACAAGATCGACATCAAATAATTTCAACGAGTTCAAGTTACAATATAGTAGGACAGCTTAATTTTTAGCTTTTATTCTCCGGTACCGTGGACATAAATAACCATTTTGGATACGTCCAATTGATTCGAAGGTAATATAAGCGAATGGACCAAGTGTAGCTACACAACGAGGACACCGAAACGGAAACCGATGAAAGTGCCCTCGAGTTACAAAAAGGGATCAGTGTTTAAGTCCTACAAACCAAAAGTGGGTGAGCGATTGTTTGAGCTTGCTCCTCCTCCGGCCATCGTCGTCAAGAAGGAGGAACCGCAAGGGTAACTGTTCTGTCATTTGTACACTGTCGCTATTGTTAAGGCTGTCTCATATTCAAAGATTATTATTAGTACACCAATTTTTTTTTTCGAAATGTTTATAATTTCATCAGCATCCCCTCGATGGGTCTTTTGCGAACTAGCGAAGTGTGGTATCTTTTCCCGGCGGGGGTCTTCCTTGGGAGATACGACACCAATATAATAATACTATAAAAAAGAAAAAGAAAAATACCCTCAGCACAAAATTATACTAAAACATCACTGTTTATCTATTTTTAGTGAGAAGAAATTCCCCATTCCACCGCTGAAGAATCTCCAGTTTTTCATGTATGGAAAATTCAAGGGGGACAAGGAGGAAATTAAAAAGCGCATTTTAAAAATGGGAGGTCTGGTCACGAGCAGAGTCACCGATACGCTGGCCGCGGTCGTGTCCACGGAGAAAGAGGTGGAGAAAATGGCCGCCAAGATGGAGGCCATCCAAGCCGAAGACATCGAAGTGAGACTCGTGTACTTTGGACTACTCGTTGAGTTATTAATCAAATCGTACAATTTTCAATGGAGATAATTTGCAGGTCGTGAACGAAGAGTTTTTCGATTTGATCGATTCAAAAAGTGGATCCGTTTCCCAAACGCTGGACCTCATCAAACAAAACAATATTGCGCCTTGGGGATCGGATGTAAGTAGCCCTAACTCAACAGTAATCGTATGATCTTAGAACAATGTCGGATTTGAAAAAATCCAAAATCCACTTTTTGTCATATTTGGATACTACATTGACTAAATATTACGGCTACATTAAAAAAATCCATGTGTTTTAAATTTCAAATTAATCAGTCGATAACGTGACGGATTTGATAGAAACATGAGATTTTTCTAGAAAACTGTGTAATTTTTAATGTTATTATTTTTATTTTATTTCAAAACAAACCTTTTTGTATGCCAATTTTCATAATAACAGAATATGAATTAAAAAAGTTATGATAAAAAACTAACATGATTATATTATTTTGTACGTAATTTATCAATAGTGTTTACGACAGTAACGAAAGTATATATTTGCGAATTATTCTTATATGACTCATACGACAGCCCACGAAGCGCGTTCCCCGAGACGTGATCGACGGCAAGTCCATTCAAAAGTCCGGCAGCAACTACGTGAAGTCGTCCGGTGTCACTAAACTGAAAATCAAAGGTATTTCGATTTTCTTATATTCTTTTCCGATTTTCGTAAATATCAATTTCGTAAATCACCGTTCGATCGGTTCGCGCAGGTGGGACGGCCGTCGACCCCGACTCGGGTCTGGCCGACGAAGCTCACGTGTACGTGGACCCCGAAGGGGCCAAATATACGGTGATACTCGCGAAGACGGACGTCGTCGCCGGCAAGAACTCGTATTATAAGATGCAGGTCTTGGAGGCTGATAACAAGAAGAAGTGAGTACTCTCACGCTATATTCTATATTATGCTATGCGACATCAAATCCTTAACACAAAACGTAATGCGGAAGCAACTGTTTGGTTTAGTTGAGTGGTATTTTTTTAATTTTAGAAGATTAGTTCAGGTGGTCGCAGTTTTAAACGAACAATTGTTTAAATATTTTTTTTATTTAGTACTAGTTTTGTCAATTCCTGAGGCGTAATAAGGAAATCTGTACTTTAGCTAAAGAGTAAACAGCTCTAAATCACTGGAACTTCGTATTATTTTGTTTCCATTTGCCAATTACCTCGAAGGATTATTATTATTTAGAAAGAAAAAAACAGTTTTCCAAGTGCGTCTTTTGTTTAGTCCTACTATGATTATTCTTTCTTTGTAAACATGTTTCATATATTAGCTAGTAAATGAATTTTTTTTCTATGAATTAAAGTTTCACGACACAGTTTTTTTTCGTTTTTGTTTTAAATTAACATCACTCACAGCGTGCCCAATACTCATAAACATAAATCACGTTGATAAGAGCAGAAAATAATACTAAATTGTGCCCAATCGTTGCGTAGATTCTGGTTCTTCCGTTCGTGGGGTAGAATCGGCACACCGATCGGCGGCAACAAGGTCGAGAATTGCAAATCTCTTCAAGACGCCGTCCGTAAGTTCGAAGACATGTACATGGAGAGAACTGAAAATCCTTGGGAGATGCGCGACGATTTCATGAAGGTAAGCCGTTGACGGCCGACGTCATTTCTCCTCCGACATCGTAAAGCTGCATGCTCACGAGGGAAGAGTAGAAAATATCGTCTTAATATCGTATTGAATGTGTACGCAGATGCCGGGCGCGTACTACCCGATCGAGGTGGACTACGGCGACGGGGACAATGCGAATAAAGAAAAGAGAGAGCTGAAAGTGGACACGAAGTGCGGTCTCGCTCTGCCCGTCCAGAACCTCGTGCAGATGATATTCGACATCGACACCATGAAGAGAACGCTGCTAGAGTTCGAGGTGACCGTCTCGTATGAAAGGGCCTTTTCGTGGTGTGTTTACGGCGGCGTCGGTATCTAAAACTGCCCTCGACCTCTTTCAGCTCGACACGGAGAAGATGCCTCTGGGAAAGCTTTCGAAGAAACAGATCAAGTCCGGGTACAACGTGTTGTCGCAACTCCTCACGATCATTCAAAAGGGTAACGCAAGTAACAGCAAAATTGTAGATTCGACCAACAGGTAATCTACGGAATTTCAAAATATCATTATTATAAATTTACATTTACTGCCCGTTCTCAAAAAGAGCGTCACGCTTTTACTCTCCAAGGGTTTTATGTTACAAAATGTTTGTAAGCACCTGTAACCATGTATCATGTTGAAGCTGTTAATTATTGAATTAAATAAAAAGTATATACATATTACGATATGATTATATCAATTTCCTCAGAGACGAATCGAAAAAAATTGGTTTGTTACAGATTTTACACGCTGGTGCCGCACAGTTTCGGCCTCGACAATCCTCCGCTGCTGGACAGCGAGGAGGCCGTCTTGAACAAGATTCAGATGCTGGACAGCTTGATGGAAATCGAAATCGCCTACAGTCTTCTCAACTCGGGTAATTCACCAGCTTTGCATAATTGAGTTAGATTTCTTAACATATCCGTCATTAATAGGGAAACGGTACTCGGTTATACTGGGCATTTATCATCAATACAGTATTAATGTACGAATTAAACTACACCGAAATCTTCGATGTCTTCTACCATTTCTATTTTTGTAATTCTGTTATTTATTCAAATATCCACAAACTTTAACAGTGAGATCCTTCTTCCCCAGATGAGGAGGAAGGCGTGAGTGCCATCGAATCTAACTACAAGAAGTTGAAGACGGAGTTAGAGCTCCTGGACAAGATTAATGAAGAGTATCAGATGATAGCTGAATACTTGAAGAACACACACGCGGCCACCCACACTAATTATACCCTCGAATTGCAGGAGGTGATAACGGAAGACATTTATTTTGTAATCATCTCAGAGCTCCATCCTTTAGCAAGTTGTTTTGCTTTTGACAGGTATTTAAAGTAAACCGCGAAGGTGAAGCCAAGCGATACAAGCCGTTCCGTAAGCTCCACAACAGACGTCTGCTATGGCACGGCTCCAGAACTACTAACTTTGCCGGCATTTTGTCACAAGGTAACCGATTTCTTTCATAATGTGCCGGCACCTTTCGCATAACGATTTTCTGTAAAAACTGTGTGATGCAGGTCTCCGCATAGCGCCGCCCGAAGCCCCCGTGACGGGTTACATGTTCGGCAAAGGCATATACTTCGCCGACATGGTGTCCAAGTCGGCCAACTACTGCTGCACCAACACCGACAACCCCGTCGGCCTCATGCTGCTCAGCGAAGTGGCTTTGGGAGACATGTGAGACCATCGCTCGTTGACCAGACTTTGTTAATTTTTATTATTTTACTATATTTAATACATTGTTACAATTTTCACAGGAAAAAGTGCAAACAAGCCGAGTATATAACGAAGTTACCGGCCGGCACCCACTCCGTGTGGGGTATGGGCCAGACCGAGCCCGATCCGTCCCAGAACAAAGTACTCGACGACGGCGTCGTTGTGCCACTGGGAAAGTCTGTTCAGAAAAAAGAAAAAACATCATTACTCTATAACGAGTATCCTTTTAAAACATTAGTTTAAATTAATTAAATTTTTGTAGAACTGTTCCGTTTGAGCAGTATTGGCTTAGTGGCTAAAGGGTGGGACTCTCATCCTTGTTGAGGTCGTAGTTTTGATTCCGGCTGAACCCAATGAACTTTCTGTCTATGTGTGCATTTAACATTCGCTCGAACGTTGAATGGTAGGGGAGCCCAAGAGGGGATTTCGGGATTTACTAAAGCGTGGCAGATTAATATATAGGGGGATACCTTGTACCCGGTTAAGTACCTCCACAAAATATGAGGCCCATATATAAGGCCGCCCGTGAAGGAGACAGGATCAGATTAGTAAAAAAAAATTGACCATTAGAAATTCCCGAGCGCGTCAGATTAAGGTAGGGTGAGTTAATTACATCCTAAAAAGTGTATATTCCACTAATCAGACAATTTGAGAGTGACGGAAAAAAAGGGGAGGGCAACAAAGTTGTAAAAAAAAAACGTCATCTCGACATTCTCGAGCGTAGCTAATTTTTTTTTTATTTTGAAGGAAATAATTCAAGAATAATGAAAAATATATAATCTGACGATTTCCGCAAGCCGAAATAACAAAAATTCGTCGATAAAGTTAAATGCATGCAGCTGCGTGATGCCTACATTTCCTTAAACCGATCGGAATCTACTAAACGGCGTTCTAAATATTTCCCTCAAAATTACATTTCCTGTGAATTTGAACCGATTCTGACCGATAGATTTTGAGAAATTTTGAAAAATCTTAAAAAAATAAGTTTTTTTTTTAAAGTGGTTTCTTTATCGATCAACTTCAAAAACTAATCCGCCTTTGAGCTTGAAAAACCACGTCGATCGCCACCAAGCTGGTCAAAAGCGGTTGAATCGTTCGAGAGATATCGTGAACGAAAGTAACCCGAAAAAGTGTTTTTCGGGATTACTCCGAAATTTGTGGTTCGATCAATTAAAATTACTTATGAGGATGATAAAACTGCGTCAAATGCCGCCAACCGCGTGAAAATTGCTTGATCCATTCAAAGGTTATTGCGGTTTGAAAATTCCAAAAATAGTGTTCTATAAAACTTCTATCAGACTTTCGAGCTGGGAGAGCTCAAATGCATAGAAATGTTATTTCTTTGAACTCAGCGAGCTCAAAATATCAATTTTAAGCGCCCAGGAATGGAATTAGCGGGAACTTGCAGGGATGGCCCTTTAGGTGAACCGTTTTTCTAAATTTTTTTTTGTCAGATCAGGTGAATCCCTCTAGATAATCGTCAGATTATGAGACAGTATGTTTAGAACATAAAGATGAACCACATATCTTAATCTGACGCGCTTGAGTATTTTAAAATTGCGATTTTTTTTGCAAATTATGAAAATGGCCGCGGGTTTGCGTCCCATCGAAATCGTCAGATTAGTGAATGAGAGCTTTCTTTTGGTGCACTTAACACTCTCTTAGAAAAACTGACGCGCTCGATATTTTTTTTTTTTTCATTTTCAACCCTTAAATACAACCACCCGCATCATGCTAACGATCAGATTAACATACGTACATTATTAAAAATACGTAGGGCATTGATGCTATCAATATCTGACGCGCTCGAGGATATCCATGCAACAGTTTTTTTTTACATATTTAACAATCTATAGCCGCTTCCCCCACCGATGAAAAGGTCTCTAAGCAGGTATCTAAGCTTTGCATCCCAATAGGTCTCTACGACGCTCGAGTAAATCCCCATTTAGCATCGTGGGCTCCCCTACCAGAAGGAACATCGCAAGGAAACCGGGCTCGCCTTGATCATGAAATAGATACAATAAATCTGAGGCGTCTAAGAAGTTTGTAGCGCCACTGATTTAATTTGTTTTTATTGTATGTTATATATATAGTGCGTTGAACCTCAGTAAGTTACCTTGACTCCATGCTAGATTCATCGTATACGACGTCGCCCAGGTCAACGCGAAGTACTTGCTGCAAGTGAAGTTCAACTACAAATATTGATTATATTTTCCTATTAAATGCTGTTGTTCCCTAATTATTAAAAGGAAGATTAAAGGTGATACCGAAACGCATGTGATACCTAGTTAGTGTTTCAACTGAATTTATAAACCTTTATTCATAGAAGTAGAATCGGTCTTACTCAGTAAAACAATGTCCTTTTTCATCGTAATAGAAAAGATAATAATAATAAATCATTTGCAAGAGTATGGTAAAAAAATGTTTTGGTGGTATAATTTAAAGTTCTCATATTTTGCCACACATAATGGCGTCCAATTTTTTCTCAAACGGTACAATTTTACATAGCATATATTATCACGTTATCAAATGAATATTGTTTCATTCAAATAATCATTTATAGAATAATATTTTTCAAATAAATCCATGTTATATGACTGAATAAATTTTTATGAATAAGGTTTGTAGGAGAATAGTTTCTTTAATGTTTTAATATGTTTGTTGCGCTAAAAACTAAAAATGTTAGCCGTAGCCTCCAAGATGTTTCCGATTAATTTTACTGTTTATATGTGCCATTAGCATTTATGATTCTACTTTAGTTCTAAGTTGGTTAATGTTTATGTGGCAGCGATTATTGTTTTTGTTAATGACTTCAGGGTACAGACAGATTGTTTTGTTCACACAAAATGTCATTCATAATTTTCTTTAAATATGTAAGATGTGCTGAATTTACTAATTATGCTATTAAATTTTTGAATAATCAGTTTTTGTAATATCTTAATGTTTTTAAAATAAAACAATTGTTTTCAACCAAAACATGTTTCTATTAAAGTGCATTCTTGTTTTAAGGACATTCATTTTAATTTATACAATTCTGAATGATTTCATATTGCTTAGTTTGCAACCTTAATATGCAAGGACATGAAGATCCTGAGATTGCTTTTTGGATGTAGGGGACACAAACAAGACTTAACAAGGACCATGACTCCCGTATGTCAAATATCATGACTTACTATACATATTTGCATTTAAAAACACTCGAAATTCCCCCCATTTCGACTATTGTATTGTTGTTCGCTGGAATAGCCCACTTTAGACAACAAATGTCGATTTATGGCCTAAAGGTCTAGATACCAGGCTTATAATTCCAAAAAAAAGACGATTTAACCCCTTACCGCATGGATACCCATAAATGGGTACATAAGTTTGATCGTTCGAAAATCTAAAATTACGTTGTTTTAACCTTTACCACATACGAACACCGTAAGTGTCATATTAAGTGATTAATTTAATTATTGAAGTTTAATAAAATTATTACCCATGTACACTCCTTGTTTTATTTCTCTACATGAAATAGTTAAAATTCTGTACTTGCATACCATTTTAAATTCTCGCGCAATACTATAGTACCAGATGGCATTATCTGGAACGTTGGTGTAAGCATTTTTTTTACCATGAAGTTGTTGTTCTTCTTCGCTAGAAGTATTAGTGTTCTGTGGACATCTCACATCAAATTAAATTCGATTGGCCTAAAGGTCTAGATACCAGGCCATAAACTCCAAAAAAAAAAAAATATATATATTCGAAAGCGCGGGAACGAGCAACATATGTTTCATGTTTGATAATTGATATTTATTATGAGTGTGTCATAAGTCCTTAGTCCTTACTCCTTGCCCCTCGCCTGTTGTGGTCATCCGTCTATTTTATTTTATTTATGTGAGATAGTAACAATTTTGCGCAGCGAATTTTGAAATACTTATCAATGTTTAATTATCAAGTTGAATATGCTAAATCGTCAAATTCAGAATGTAAAGTATGCAAAGAAAATATTACTAAAGGTGAATTACGTATTGGAATTTTAATAAAGGTAAGTAAAAATTAGGCATGGACATTGGACGTGGATATAGGCCGTAACCAACAATATTTTGTTATAATAACGTCACTAGTGTGAAATATATACTTTCCCTAGCTACTAAGTACTAACTTCCTAGTAGCCCAGTCATATTAGGTAAAAGAAGGGGTCAACGGTCAACCTCGGAATGAAGCTGTAAACCTTTGTCGATAAAGAAAGCGCATAACATGACGTCAATTAATTGATCGTTTTGGAGCCACAACAAGAAGACGACAAATAAGAAGATAACTAAGTTCCATTTACAATTTTATTATAATTAAAATCAACAAAAAATATTTTAATTATTTGAACTCACATTTCAATAAATGTATACTATGCTATATTTAATGATAAATAAATGTACTTAATATGTATAAAATATATTCCCTTAACTTAACTTAAATATTCCTTTAACTTAACTTAAATATTCCTTTAACTTAAAGTATAACTAAAATATACATTCCAGAATTATTAATATATAGTATATTAGTTAAATTTAAACAATTAATTTATTAATATATTAAACATAAATAATTAGCACATAAAATACAATGTACTGATAACCGCTTGACCTTACATTAGGCCATATATAACTGTACGCGGCGCACTCTTTGCGGTCTACCGCAAAAACGGTTTATCATATGAAAAAAAAAGTTCGTACAAAAGTTGTAGAGAAATCTCATTTAAGCAATAGAAAACGAGAAATTCATGAAAAACCGATTTTTATGACCTTCAATATCTTAAAACGTCGACATGATAGCACGTCTTGTGACTTTTGTGACAACATTTAGAACAACAAAACAACCAACAGCAGTTTACAGCTTATTATCTTTCATTACGAGGTGAAACCCCTAATATGACTGGGCTATAGTGTGAGATTCAGGAATGAGATTAGAGTCCTAATCTCATTCCTGAATCCCTTAAGGGACCGACAACTACCATAAACAACACGAAGTTGACACATGATAATATAGGTAAGTTTTTGTTATACTCGGTTTTAGAGGTAATTTCAATTATGAATTATCACTCTATTCAAGTAGTATAAAATAGCTGCTGTGTAGCAAAATAGAATCTGAAACCCCAATGTTTTGGGTGAAACCCCTAAGTTGCCACCACTGGTTATGCATACTGTACACAACCAATGTGTACTTAGTTTATTTGAATGTTAACATTTTACAACTACATATACAAATGTTTATGATGGGTAAGGCATGCTGCTAAATAATTTCACCTCACATTTTGTTCCGTAATTTAAAGGTATAGTTTTTTTAGCCACAAGATTATTATATACCATTATGGCGCCATGAAATATGTTTCTTTAAGAATGGAAAGCGTTTAGGAACAATCCAACAATTTAAAGATTATAACACACTTAAACCTGATGACAAACTAAGAATAAAGGAAAAACTAGGTAATGTTATTACATCAATTACAACCCATTTCTTTTCATTAGCTTAGTATCAGTATCCCCAAAGTAATGTATAAATAATGGTATTTACAGTTGATCCATCAGAAGATTTCCCTGCTTCTGTTTTTGACATTTTGGGCCTGGTACTTAATGAAAGAGATAAAGCCATTATTTCTGAATATGGTGTAGAAGAGAGCAACAATTCTAGTGCCAGGTGCAGACTCTGCAATATTCAAATTGTAAAGGCATGTATCTACAAAACTGTCAATCTATATATTTCTTGTATTACATTATCACAAAGTGATGATAATGATATTGCTCTTTTTTTCAGAAAGAGTTGCGGATTTCTAAAATTCAATATGAGGAAAAACGTGGTGAAATTAAGCATTACTATCATGTGAAATGTTTTGCAAATGTCAGGAATGAATTTAATTTTCCAGGAAGTGGTGAATATATGCCAGGCTTTGAGATTTTAACAAATAAAAATCAGGAAATTGTTAAAAGTTATATTAGGTATGTATATATTTAAGAAGATTTCAGTATAGAGTTGGTATTGGATTTTCATATACAATATTGGGTGGTGGATCGGTAACTGTTCTGATTTTGTTGGTCCTAATGAAAAAAAGGAAAAAATAAATATTGCTTTAATTACACTTTAAAGCAATCTTTACACATATTTATTATAGTATTGTGATACAACAGTCTTGATGGTGAGTGCGTGTGATTAAGTTTAAGATTTAAATCACTTTTCCACAACTTTCATATCTAGACTATAATATTGTTTAGTATTAAATGTTTAATTTGTACTGCTTTTGACGCTCATGGGAAGGGGTAACCTTTCATATATTATCATGACTTAAGTAAAATAAACATATGCCATAGCCTAATCAGCAGTTATTACTGTTGTTGGCCCTTCGCTCGAGATGACCTTGGTAAAACCATAAATTTGTTATAGGCAAGATAACATAGTCCCACCTCATACAGAGTTCGGACCTTCCTCATCGAAGTGTACCAAGCTTGGCGAGCAAATTAAATATGAAGATGAACAAAACAAAGAAAATATAAACAAGATTAAAACTGAAACATCGTGTGAATTAGAAAGTGAGGCTGTGAGGCTACAAAGCGAACTGTTTCACAAATACAAATCTAGTTTGAGAAGTTTATCGAAACAAGACTTAAAGATCATATGTAAACGGAATAACCTTTACATGTTTAAAGGAACAGAAGAGGTAAATAAAATTTTTTGGAATAATTATATTTGAATACAATTATTACAAAATAAAAGTCTTTCATAAAAGAAATGCTCTCAATAGATCATCAATGGATTGGTAATATTTGGTAACATTATTTATCTTAAAATAATATTTCAGCCTCTAGATCTGTTAGCGGACTGCATGGTCTTCGGAGCTCTACAACCGTGCCCCAAATGTAACGGACAACTTAAGTTAACTACGTTCCGCTATGAATGTTCAGGTTTGTATATTATTAATATAAAGTGTAAATTAAACACCAAATTAATCACTTCATTCTTTTTAAGCATTTCATGAAAAGCTATATTGCCACTGGCCAATTCACTTTATAGTTATTAAAATTGTATGATTTTCACTACATTTTTTCATCTATTTCTGTATAGTCCATTATTGTATATTAAAAATTATTATTATATAATAATGAATGATTTTCAGGTTTCATTAGTGAATATTTTCTGTGCACATATACGACCAAATCACCGCAGAGGGTTCTTCTGACTGTACCCGACGAGTTGAAGCATTACTCTGCTCTCAAAGATTACGAACCCAGTATCGGCGTAAGGATCTTTGACGATGAACCTTCGGACTACTTCCAACCTTCCCTTCCGAAACGGTAATAGTCTTTTTTTATAGAACAGGGGACAAACGGCAGGAGGTTCACTTGGTGTTAAGTTAAGGGCTCGCGAGTGCGTTGCCGGCCTTTAAAGAATTGCTTTAAAAACACTCAGCTGTGGAACGACTGACGTCGAGATACGGATGAAAGTACCGAGGGCATTAAGTCTCGTTATTTATGTGAAAAATAAATATAAAAATAATGTTTTATAGAATAAAAATGGAGGCGACGGCGGCTCCGCTCAAGAACGTTCTGTTTTATATTCACATCTCCAATAAAGAAGACAAAGAGACTGTAAAATGTCGCGTGTTGAAGTCGGGCGGGTGCATCGCCCCCAAGCTGGTGGAGACCGTGGCGGCCGTCATCGCCGCTAAAGAGGATTATCAAAAAAATACTCCCCTCACCGAGAGGATGAAGTTGGGCGGCTTTCACGTGAGTCACGGCTCGAACAGTTTAATGGAGATGAGAACAATTGAAAGTTGTCAAGTGTTTTTAATTACAGATAGTCGAAGTGTCCTTTCTCGATGAAGTAGAATCTCTGAAGAATTCTCTCTCCGTCCCCGAGTCCATCGAGCTTATAGAGGAGCATAACATTTCCGAGTTCTCTTCAGATGTGAGATTATGTTTATTATTCATGCATCAAATCTCGTTACAATATCATTAAAAAGCACGCGTTTTACGTAACAAGATAAAATTATTTTTAATTTTTTTATCTTTCGCCTTATTCTACGTTTGTAGAAAAAGCGACACTAACAATAGAAAAAAGCTATTTAATACATTGAAAATTTTATTGTAACGCATTATCTAAACAAAGTTTATTTAAATATCACAAAAATTATTTGTAAAAATAAGAAGAAATTGATATTTTTTAATTATAAAATGCTGACTGTGCTAACTTCAGGGTGTCGGTTTTTGGTAACGGTGTGCGCGCGCATCAAATTTACTCTCATCATTTTTCCCTAACGTGCCAAAAGAAGTATAACTTCAAAAAGACAACTAGAATTAAATTTTAAACTAAGGACATCTTAATGTTTTAAAGATAAAACTAAATTGGTACTTCTACTAAATAAACTCAAAGTCTTCTCGCTTCTTAAAATATTTCCTCGCACCCTTTGGTGAGCTGGAAAATGTCTAATTCGTGTTCGTCCGAGTCAAATATCTTAAAACTATTTTCTTTTCAGATCTACTCGCGTGTGCCCAGACAGGTCTTAGAAGGAGAGCCGGTTCGAGTCTCCGGAGGTGTTTACATTCTTAAGTCGGATCAACCTCATATATCCACCCTGAAAGTCAAGGGTGAGCTCTGGCTTACAATTGATTGGAAACGACATTATGTTTAACTTTCGTTCTCACTGACGATGAAATGGTTTAATCCTTCAGATGGCATCCCGTTGGTGATGGGAACCGGCCTGGAGCGTTGGGCCCACGTGTACCGCGAGAAGGGCGAGCCGTACTCGGCCACGCTGAACCGCGTCTACATGGACGCCAGGCACGGAACCAACCGGAGCTACACCATGCAGCTCTTGGTCGCCGACGTTCAGAAACGGTATTTATCCCTTTCATTGTCCAATGAAATTTGAAATGTGACGAAAAGCTCGTTCGAGTCTCGATTGACCTTTCAGATACTGCGTGGTGAGAAGCTGCGGACCGACAGGCTCCGAACCGAAGCACTATAAGAAAGAGTTTGAGGATTTAGGAGAGGCGAAAGCTTTCTTCCGGGATGTGTTTTATAAAAAAACTGGGAACATCTGGACCCGAAGACACAATTTTCAAAAGGTACGAGAACGAGAAGCCCATAGATTTTTCTATTTACATTTTTCACTATTCCGAACTCTTTCAGAAATATGGCAAGTTTGATCTGATCGAAATGGCCGATTTGTCCGAAAGAGAGCCCGAGCCGCTGTGCCTCGATTCGCAGAGCGAGCTGCCGCGCGCCGTGCAAGAGCTGATGATACTGCTGTTCGACATCAACATCATGAACAAGACCATCGCCGACATGGACGTGAGTCTTTATTCAATCACCGAGATCAACATGAACCCGAAAATCCCTTAAAAATTTTGATTTTGACACTAATGTTATCCTACAGGTTGGTCTGGCAGGTGAAAAATTGTCAATATTTAAAGAGCTTCTAGTTTATAATGAGCTATGGTAAAACTATCGTTTTCATAATTTATGATTGTCCGTAACTTAGTATTAGTAATTTGTGATTGTCCGTAACTAAGTATTCGTAATTTGTGATTGTCCGTAACTTAGTATTAGTAATTTGTGATTGTCCGTAAGTATTCGTAGCGTTCGGTCTAACAAAATTCACAATTTGTTTTATGAAATATAATGAGTCATATTAAGATAAAACCGCTTTCAGATCGACACCGACAAAATGCCGTTGGGTGTTCCGTCGCAGGAGCAGATCTCGTCCGGCTTCCGCATATTGGGCGCTCTGTACGATATCGTTAGCGAAGGGCGGGAAGAATATATGAGGATTGAAGAATTGTCCACGAGGTGAGCCAGCATTTCAGTTCTGTGATTCCCCTATTTCTCTGTGCAATGTGCCTCAGGATGCTGGCCGATTTCATTGTAGCACATTTTTTTTATAGATTTTATACCAAAATACCGCACAAGGGCAACTTCAAGGAGTTGGTATTACTCGATAACGTGGATTTGATTAGATCGAAGATGCACATGCTCGACGATCTTTCTAAGACCCACGTTTCCTATAAAATATTGCACGAAGGTATACGTTTTTCTATTTCGACCGTTCTCCTTTTTTTATTAAAACTAACTACTAGTAATCATCTCCCGCTCTAAAATGTTTTTAGATATGGATGTAAAGATTGGCCTCATGCAACAGTATTACTTGAAGCTGAAGACCGAAATTTTGCCTCTCGATACCGATTCCCCGGAATACGGCACGGTCATGAAGTACTCGCTGAACACTCAGTCGAAGGCCCATTCGTTTCAAATAAAGGTCGAACAGGTGAGATCTCTCCGGTCTGCGAATCGGCTCGAGCGGTTCGCGAATCTAAACTTCGGCGGTTTCCAGATATTCAGCGTCGACCGACAGGGCGAAGCCGAGCGCTTCGAGCCTTACGCCGCGTTTCCCAACCGGAAGCTCCTGTGGCACGGCTCCCGGCTCTCCAACGTGGCGGCCATTTTGCTAGAAGGTTTGCGACATTAATATAGAACGTATATCGAAAATTCTCGATGAGGTGATGCGGATTTTTATTTCAGGACTTCGCATAGCCCCCGAAGGCGTCGAGAGGACGGGTGACATGTTCGGAAAGGGCATCTACTTCGCCGACGTCGTCACAAAGTCCGCGCAATACGCGTACACGACGCCCGACCACCCCGCCGCTGTGCTGCTGTTGTGCCGGGTGGCCCTCGGGAACATGTACGGTTATACGTCTCCTACCCTAGTCTACCCTCATCGGAATACAGACAGAATATACAAAGATTACACTTACCGTCTTGACATTTAATAAAATTGAGATGCACTCTGTAGGAATAAAGCTCTTCAATATTTCCGTTGGTGACGTTCTTTTTATTAGTAAACATTGTCTAGGAAACGTTGTACCAGGAGGGAGCCGGTCACCGAGCTACCGCAAGGTACGAACTCAGTCTGGGGCGTGGGCCGCTTTCGGCCGGATCCCGCCGCAGCGGAGATTTTACCCGACGGCACGGAAGTCCCGCTGGGTGCCTTAGTACCTAACACGAGAGACGATCCCGACGAACCTGTCCTGATTCACAACGAGTATCCTTTTGCCTTAAACCTTCACATGGCCAAGAACACCAGCGATTTTTAAATCGATTATGGTCGGTCAGTATATTACCGATATGGCTCGCTCGCCAATCGCTGAAGGTTTTTATCCTAACCCTGCTTTTTCAAGTACGTAGTAATTCATATGAATCTGATTGGTCACGACTCTATTCAAGCTCTACGTTACGTATGTAATGAATCTTTATTGACGTGACAACGTCTTATAATTCGATGAAGCCGGCTGCACGCACGAGAAACATGACTCATGCGGCGATACCTCGCACTGAGGCGTTCTATTTAAGACTTGAAGTGCAAGCGAGAGCGCGGAATGAGCGACTAAGAGGCACAATCGGCCTCCGCGTTCGGCAGCGTTTCTTATGACGTTGTCACGTTCAATTATCGTCAGTAAACCGACTTTACAGACAACCGATTTTTTATTATTAGTAGTAGATTCCTAAACATTTCTCCCAGATATATCGTTTACGACGAAGCGCAAGTAAATATAAAGTACTTGGTGCAATTACAAATAGTATGAACTGTGATATTTTGGTGCTATATTTTCTTTTAATGTAATTTTATGTTTCTAAATTGACTGATAGTAATTACGTAAATCGGATTTTAAACCAACTGCTGTTTTATTTTATTGATACAACCTTCACTTTCTAACTCCGAAAGATCTAAAGTAGCTGTCTATTCGTCTATTCTTCACGAGTGGACTTACAATAAATGCGAATTCGGGTTTACTTGGCACTGCAATTTCCTGGTATTAAAAAGTTGTGTAGAGTCATTTCATGAAAGAAGTCCCCCAGACGCAGCGCTGGGTAACGAGACCTTTAAGCCAAGTCCTTTTGTCTTCAGTCACCGTGACCACGCACGCTGTAAAGCACGCGAAACGTCGGTTAAATTTAAAATTATGTTAAGTAATTGTAAATTTATAATATTACATAACTTTAATCCGGTTAAAAAGTTTATTCTTTAAATAAAACCCGATACGCAAATAGAGACAGAAAAACTGATACTCTGTTTCGCTCGCACTTAAGTATTTCACGTTAATGCCTTCTCTTTTTAGTTATTATTGTTATTTTTGAAGCTCATCTAGGTACTCTACGCACGAAAAGGACTCTATACAAGCCTATAGACACAGACCACAGTGCAGAAAAGACACCATAGATTAACAACTGCTTATAAAAATTGAGTGTTGCCTTATTTAACAAGATCATTATAAATTCACGAGAACGTTTAAATAACATAAAATTAAAATTATTTAATAACATAAAAAAACTTTTCGTTAAAACGTCCAAAATATAACATGTTTTTAAACCGGAAGCCATTAAAGACGGCTATAGAGTATAGACTATAGTTGTACTGAATTGTTGCAAACAGCAGCTTTTGATTGATTTCGATGCTCATTGCACACATAAAAAGTACTCGTGGAACAAGTCTTTGTATCAAATGTTTTTTTTTTAAGTACTTGTATTTCTAAGACTACGGGTGTCTTTTACCGAGTACAACTCACTACGACCTCACTCACTGGGCCTAGGCTACCGACAATGCCGACTGTCGACACGAACTGTCATTTTGATACAAATTTAGTTTTCGAATTTCTAGACTACTGTTAAGGCATCTTATCTAAGCCCCTCGGTCGTTCATGAATCATGACCGACACAGGACTAGGGATGTGAAAAAATAATCGATTATTTTTTCACATTAGATTTTTTTAAAAGTGAAAATCGATTTTTGTACGCGATTTTAATATTAAAAGTAATCTATTAATAATCTATTTTTCATCTGCCACCTCGCGACATTATGTCTGGTCTTTTATTACCCGGACCTCGAACTGTTAGGGATATTCGATATACATCGATGTTTACAATCCTATGCTTTGAAGATGTATTGATATACTCGATGCATTGATGTTTTTTATAAAACATCGAAAGGATGATACCACCAGTTAATTTCACAAAAACTCAAGTTTGAATTGAACACTATAATTTAAAAGTAAAATAAATTTACTCAGCAGCACAAGGTTACATAAAATAAAAAAGACAAAAATACTGCAATGTGCTAGTGAACAGGCACAACAAACACTATACATCAAATTTCACCTAAAATCTATCAAAACGAGATTAGGTTAATTTAAATTTTGATTATTCTAGAACTTTAATTTGTGTTTATATTATCTTTTGTTTATTTTTAATTAATAAAACCATGATAAATGAAATATTTAAGGTCTTTATTTAAAAATTAGGAAAAAGTTGATTAATAAAAAATCGATTATTTATTAATCGATTTTCCATGCTAAAAAAATCGATTTTTTATGCAGAATGTCACATCTGACAAGACTAATTATTACACATTTACAAATTACAAGTGTGTCCTTAGCCCTCGCCTGTCGCGGTCTACTCCGTCTATTGTAAAAATTTTGCGCAGCGAATTTTTAAATACTTATCAATGTTTAATTATCAAGTTGACTACGCTAAATCGGCGAGATCAAAATGTAAAGTATGCAAAGATAATATTACCCAAGGTGAATTACGTATCGGAATTCTAATAAAGGTAAGAAAAAATGAGGCATGGACACGGATAGGTATAAGCCGTAGCCAAAAATATTATTTTGTAATAAACACGTGACTAATTTGAGTAAATAATATACTTTCATTTGAGTAAGTTAGATTCAGGATCTAGATAAGAGTCGTAAGACGTAAGGAACCGACACCCACCATAAACAGCACGAAGTTAAAACTCGTTTAACAGAAAAAGTCCGCAGAGAGGCGCTAGTTTCTACATGATTTAGTTTTTTTTCCTTAATAGACTTTAGAGTTTAGGTCTTAAAAATCTATCGGCCATTTTTCGTGAGTTTGATTATAATTGATCGATATCAATTATGAAAGATATGATAGATATGAATTATAAATACATTCAAGTATTAATGGATAAATAGCTGTTTTAGTACAATAGTATCTACGACCTTAAATTTAGGGGGCAAACCCCCAAGTTGCAATCACTGGTTATGCGTACTGCACAATGCTCAATGGGTATGCATACTTAGTTAACTTTAATGTTTACATTTTACAACTGCATATATAAATGTTTATGATAGGTTAGGCATGCCGCTAAGTAGTTTGAGCCATCGTTATGTTCCATTATTTTAAATATATTTTTTTTTAGCCACGAGAATCTTATATTATAACATTATGGTGCCATGAAAGATGTTTCTTTAGGAATGGAAAGCGTTTATTAACAATGCAAAAATTTAAAGATTATAACAAACTTAAATATGATGACCAACTGAGAATAAAAGAAAATCTAGGTAATGTTAGTAAAGGTGACCAACTATGCTCATTTACGGAGTTTTGTACTCTTTTTTCGCAAACCGTACTCTTTTCAAATCCTGTAAATCCTGAAAGTACTTATTTGTATTTTTAAAACGTTTTTTAGATTATTTTATTTCAATTTTATTAATGTTGTGTACGAATATTTAATTTTAGTAGGTATTACATAAATTAAAATGAGACGTGTTTTTATTTTATGAAAACAAAACATTTAAATTTATTTTATTAATAAAATATTTAAAATTATTTTGACAGTGATTTCAATTTCACCCGCACATATGTCTGCCGAATTTGTAATGAAGGAAGTTAAAGATATTATTACCTAATGACAGTTTTCTCTTTGAAGAAATTCAAAGAGTTAATTTATAAGTTGCGACTTCTCTCTACTCCAATAATCATTCCCTAGTGAAAATACCCTTTCAACAGCAGCATTGGTACCCGGACAACATAAGGAAAGTTCTATTAAAACTTTTAAATTTTCATGTGGGATATGTTCTACTCTAAAATGCCGTAAAATTTCCACCCATCTTTTGTCAAGTTCTATTTTCTTATCGTTCCATTTCTTCAATTTTTCTTCATTTAAATATAAATTAACTCATATAAGAGAAAATTGTCATTAGGTAATAACAATATCTTTACAAATTCGGCAGCCATATGTGCGCGCGAACTTGAAATCACTGTCAAACTCGTGTCTGGTGTTTGCCCTGTCCTCTGACGTGCCGGAAACGGCAAGCAAAATGCGCGGGTGAAATTCAAATCACTGTCAAAATAATTTTAAATATTTGATTAATAAAATAAAATTAAATGTTTTGTTTTCATATAATAAAAACACGTCGCATTTTAATTTATGTAATACCTACTATAATTAAATATTCGTACACAACATTAATAAAATTGAAATAAAATAATCCAAAAAATGTTTTAGAAATACAAATGAGTAGGTACTTTCAGAGTACAGGATTTGAAAAGAGTACGGTTTGCGAAAAAAGAGTACAAAACTCAGTAAATGAGCATAGTTGGTCACCTTACGATAAATAGTCTATCTAACTAAATATAAAATAAATATTTATTTATACGTCATATGATTATATGACCTTTTTTTTCATTGCCTTATTATCAGTGTACCCACAGAATGTTAATATATGTATAATGTATTATATATGTATAATTGTATTTACAGTTGATCCATCAGAATCTTTTCTTGCTCCTGTTTTTGACATGTTAGGCCTGGTACTTAATGAAAGAGATAAAGCCATTCTCTCTGAATATGGTGTAGAAGAGAGTAACAATTTTAGAGCCCTGTGCAGAATCTGCAAACTTAAAATTGTAAAGGCATGTATCTACAAACCTGTTAATAGACAAATGTTTTGTATTATTATCACTAAGAGATGATGACAATATTGGTCCTTTTTTCAGAAAGAGTTGCGGATTTATAAAATTCAATATGAGGAAAAACATGGTGAAATTAATCATATCTATCATTTGCAATGTTTTTCAAATAACAGGAATGAATTCAATTTTCCAGTTTATTTAAGTGGTGAATTTTTGCCTGGCTTTGACATTTTAACAAATATAAATCAAGAAATTGTCAAAAGTTATATTAGGTATGTGCTAATATTTAAGAAGTTTTCTGTATAAAGTATGTAGGTACAGTAAAATCTCTTTATTCGCATATGTTCGTATATGTTCCATAAATATGCCGCGAATACATAATGGCAATTTATATGGGTTTGTAGGGGGGATACGTTCCTAGGTGCCAAAATAAAAAACACAAGTATATAAGAAAATCAATTTTATTGATGTTATTGAACATTTTGATTGTGTTATCATTATTCTCAGGCTTAGGCAATGATTTGAAGAATTTTGTTATTTTCTCTTGTTTGGAAGTTTTTAATAGCTCCTTCAATTCAGATTGATACTCAGGAGTTGCATTAGCAATTTGCCTCTTAAAATTAAGACTTCGTTCCATAGATGGATCAATGTTCATAAAGAAATCGCAAAGCTCATTTGCCATTCTTAAACCTTCACTAAGATTTTTCAGAGTAAATGTCACATTTTCAGTGCTAGTTCAACCCTCTTCTTTAATGAGCTGTGAATTTAACATTTCCTCCAAGTCAGTTTTAGTCAAATCTACATCTTGCAATTCAAGCAATTCCTGAATGTCACTTGATTGTTTGTTCGAACCCATCTTGTCCTATTCCATTTGCAATTTCGGCTATGTTTGAAGTCAACATTGCATAGTCAGCATAGTTTGAGCTTGCACGGATTCTTCGTCATTTTCCGCAGTCAGAGCAGGCCATAGTTTTTTCCAGCATGACTTCAATGTGTGTGTGTGTGGTTTCAGTTCTTCCAATTATTCTTTTATGTTTACAATGCATTTTGCTATGTCAAATTTCTTCCAGCATTCCATAACATTCATATCAGGATTACACTCAATATTATCTATATGATATTGCGTTAAACAATTAGAATTTTGTATGAAATTTTAGATCCGCGAATAAAGAAATTTTTTTCCACGTATAAAGAAATTGAAAGTGAAAACGCGAATGACGGAAGCGCGAATAGGAAGCTTTTACTGTATTTGATTTTCATATAAAATGGCTGGCTCGGTAATTGTTCTAATTTCATAGGTCCTAATGAAAAAAGGGAAAAATCAACATAATAAAGCAATTAACAATGTATATACAAGGTGTTTCATAGGTAATCACATTATCTATGAAATCACATGTTATCAACACACATGAGCTCAACGATATTAAACGATTTTCAAAATTTAAAAGCCATTTGGTTACAATAATGTTTTTTAAAAGTTTTAGGAAAAATACAATGGTTTATAGTTCCCATTGATATTTTTTACAAGCGACGTTGTCGTTTTGCGATGTCGTATTGTGCGAATAAGTAAAGAAATATTTCTTTCTATCCCCTGCCCTGCCCTACTTACCTATCGAGACATTGAGTATTGATAGTTGACCCCTCGCCCTCATCTTCAGTCGATTTGTAGCTTTGATCCCACGACTAGCGCAAGGGCGTCTCCTGTGAGACTCGAACCTCGGCTTGAGCCGTCGCGGGGTGGTCAATCACCTGAAGGGCAGGACGGAAGCTCACTGGAGTGAGCGAAGTACGCAGTAAATGTCCTCGCCTTCCCCGGTGAAGGCGATTTTTTACCCTAATCTGTTTATCTGTTAGTGTGTGGGGCCTCCTACGAGCCTTTTTTGTCGGGAAGGAATAATACTTGATGCTTTTACGCACCAACGGGTTGGGATGGTGTTTAGCCTTGTCGAAATGGCGTGTGGACGCCAACTTCCTCCATTGGGCTATGTTAGGGAGCTCCAGGTCGTGGTGGAGATCGACGTTTCTCACATAGAAGGGCGCACCGGTCGCGATTCTCATGAATCGCGTCTGAAGCGCCTGTGGCCGGTGGATATGGGAGGGGGCACAATGGGCAAAGACTACGCTAGCGTATGTCATGCACGGTCGGATGCAGGCCTTGTACAATGTCACCTTGTGTCTAAGGGACATGTTACTCCTTTTATTTAGGAGAAAATGGAGGTGAGAGAGGACAAAAGAGTCCTTCTTGCGAACGGCGGCTATATGCTTACGGAAAGACATGCCGCTATCGAGCGTTACTCCTAGATATTTGACGGACTTTTACGGAGGTTACCTCTTTTTTGAGGCGGAATTTTTCCCGAGAGTGAGCGTGCGCACCGGGGTTACTCCTGGCAAAGAGAACTACGACGCTTTTCTCGGGATTTATTTTTCTTTCGCCTAGCGACGTAGTAGCGGTCTAGAGTCTGTTGGTTAGGGAGGGTGGGTCTAGCGGCGAGCAGTGAAGCGCACGTCTATAATAGATGAGCGTTCCGCCTTTCGCCGTAGGTCGGTCGTTTCGCACCGCGACGTAGTTTGCGAATCTAGGTGCGCGAACGCTGGGCTTGAGGAACGATTCCTGTACTAGGAAAATATGAATTTGGTGGCGAATCAGGAAATCTCGAACCAAATCTGCCTGCGGCTTGAAGCCGTTAGCGTTGAAAATCACTACGGACAGTGATCGAGCCTTGACCCTAGACGTGGTCGTAGCTATTGCGGTGTCAACACACCGCACTATGTGGGCTTACGAGGGCGGCACTGAAAATTTCGGGAATCAAGGAAGTGACACAACAGTACTATTTAAAAATGAATTTATTGCTTTTCGAAGATTCTCCGCGAAATTTGACAAATTTTTTCATACGATGGAACCAATCATTCCATTCGGAAGTTGGGGTCTCCAAAATGGCCGTTTTGTAGGCGTCCACAGCTTCTTGAGGTGATGGAAATCTGTGACCACGCAATTTATTCTTTATTTTAGGGAAAGTATAGAAATCATTTGGGCTTAGGTCGGGGCTGTACGGCAGATGGTCTAAAATTCTATGTTTTCTTGCTCTAAAAACTCTTTTGTTCTGTGCGCGGTGTGAGAACTCGCATTGTCGTGATGGAGAATGATGCGGCGGTTGCAGTTCTCTTTACATAGATTAACCGTTCTTTGTCCCTTAAGAGGAATAGTCGCAACATGGCCAGTTTTGGAGACAAACGTGGCCACCATTTTTTTTTGCAACACTCCGTGAACGATCAATTTTCGTTGGCTTTAACTCGTAGAACACCCAAACTCGTGACTGGTTTTTTGTTTCGGGTTCGTACGCGTATATCCAGGATTCGTCACCTGATATGATGTTGTATACAGCATTTGAGGATCCTGCGTGGAATCTTTCGAGAGTTCTGACGCACCAAGTAACGCGAGCCGCTTTTTGCTCTTCACAGAGCGAATGCGGTATCCAACGGGAAAACAACTTTTTTACACCTAATTATTCATGCAAGATTATTTGTATTTGACTCATGCCAATGTCTAAAGTTGCCTGAATTTTGCGGTATATCACATGTCGATCTTCCTCAATCAGCTTAAGCACAGCATCAACGTTTTCTTGGGTGACTGCAGTTTATCACTCAGTGATGATCCCCGTTAAATTGACTCGAAACTTGACACGTCCACGTTGAAATTCAGCAAACCAACGATAAATTGTGGTTTTGGATGGGGCTTCATCACCAAATGCAGAAATCATCCGGTCAACACACTGTTTTTGTGATAAACGACTTCAAAAGTCATAATAAATCATCGCTCTTGAATTTTCTCGAGTCACTTCCTCAACAACTAAAGTCCAATATTCCAACGCAAGAGGAGAAAGATACACAAAGGTAGAAAGTAGGCGAGAAAAAGAGAGTGAGTCGGTAGATCACAAGCACATGCGCGTGGTATTCTTGCTATGCAGCGAAGTAAACAGTGTGAGCGTTTTGAAATTAGCTGAAATACGTACTTGTTGTTCTATTGTAATTTATAATATTCATTTATTCATTTGCTTCTTTCTGAAGTGAATCTCTAATGTGACTCCCAATAGGGTTGGTCCCTTGGGAGGGGTAATAGAAAGAAACAGAGCGAGAGTGAATGCGTTATTTCGTATCTTACTTTAGTTATCATAATCCCATTTTATATTATGTTATAAATTTGGATATTTCTCCACTCGAAAATGATAAAATTAATAGATGCGATCAATAATTGTGAATTGGAAGCAATGTTAATGATGTTTATCTAAAAGAAACAATATGATTTCACTCAAAATCTATTTCTACCCCTTCCTATTTTTATTTCCAAAGTCAAAGTCAAAAGTCAAATCGTTTATTTTAATTAGACCATCTAAAATGGCACTTTTGAACGTCAAAAAAAAATATAAAGATGATTCTAGTTGCCCCTTCCAAAAGGTAGTTTCGTGTGGAGAAGAATGGGCAAGAAACTCCACACTTACTCTTTTAAAATAGGTTTACAATATTTTGTTACATTTGTTAAATAATTATATGTGAAGACAATGTACTCTTAGAATAAACTACTATACTAAAAAAGTTAGTATACATGTTCCTCACATATTTACAAATATCGAAACCTTAGAATATTAACATTAAAGAGTAATAAAAATATTTAAAAAAACACAACAAAACAGTGTGTGAGATACAAAAAAAAATAATTACATTTGTAGCATTATATAAATTAAAAAAAAAAAATAATAACAAAAATATATTAAAGCAAAAAATCAGCAACCAATTTGATTTTGTCCAGGCTATAGAGCCAATCATAGGATTGTCCTATGGAGCAGGACCGGCATGTTTCCAAGCATTCTTATCTTGAATATAATCATCTAATTTGTAATATGCTTGTTTCCACATTACGAAGTTCTTCCGCGCGGAAGAACTCCACGCACTATATTTTTTTATAGGCAAGATTACATAGGCGCACCTCATACAGAGTTTGGACCGTCCTCATCGAAGTGTACCGAGTTTGGTGAGCAAATTAAACATGAAGATGAACAAATTAAAGAAAATATAGAAGAAAAGACTGCCATTGATGTAAACGAGATTAAGACTGAAACATTGTTTCAATTAGAAAGTGAGTCTGTGAGGGTACAAAGCGACCTGTTTCACAAATACAAATCTTGTTTGAGAACTTTATCGAAAAAAGATTTAAAGATCATATGTAAACGGAATAACCTTTACATGTTTAAAGGAACAGAAGAGGTAAATAATTATATTTGAGTACAGTTATTACAAAATAAAAGTCTTTTGAGATATCCTCAAAGGATTGGTCATTTTTAGCAACATTATTGAACTTCAAATGAATGATGTTTCAGCCTCTAGATCTGTTAGCGGACTGCATGGTCTTCGGAGCTCTACAACCGTGCCCCAAATGTAACGGACAACTTAAGTTAACTACGTTCCGCTATGAATGTTCAGGTTTGTATATTATTAATATAAAGTGTAAATCAAACACCAAATTAATCACTTCATTCTTTTTAAGCATTTCATGAAAAGTTATATTGCCACTGGCCAATTCACTTTATAGTTATTAAAATTGTATGATTTTCACTACATTTTGTCATCTAATTCTGTATAGTCCATTATTGTATATTAAAAATTATTATTATATAATAATGAATGATTTTCAGGTTTCATTAGTGAATACTGTCGGTGCACATATACGACAAAATCCCCGCAGAGGGTTTTTCTGACTGTACCCGACGAGTTAAAGCATTACTCTGCTCTCAAAAATTACCAACCCAATATCGGCGTAAGGATCTTTACCGATGAACCTTCGGACGACTTCCAACCTTCCCCTGCGAAACGGTGATAGTCTTTTTTTATGTAACAGGAGGCAAACGGACAGGAGGCTCATTTGCTATTAACTGACGCCGCTGCCACTGGTCACTCACATTGCCAGAAGGCTCGCAAGAGCCGGCCTATATCATGAATTGATACTCTCTTTTCTCGAAGGACCCTAAGTCGAATCTCGGTTCAGTAAAAGAGTGGGCAGCTGGTTCCACATAGGGGTGATGCGGGGCATAAACTAATTTAATAAACGCTCAGTTGTGGAACGACTGACTTCGAGACGATACGGATGAAAGTTTACCGAGGGAATTAAGTTTCGTTATTAATGAGAAAATAAATATAATGTTTTACAGAATTAAAATAGAGGTGACGGAGACGCCGCTCAAGAACGTTCTGTTTTATATTCACATCTCCAATAAAGAAGACAGAGCGACGGTAAAAGGTCGCGTGTTAAAGTTGGGCGGGTGCATCGCCCCCAAACTGGTTGAGACCGTGGCGGCCGTCATCGCCGCTAAAGAGGATTATCAAAAAAAAACTACCCTCACCAAGAAAATGAAGTTGGACGGCTATCACGTGAGTCACGGGTCAAACAGTTTAATGAAGATATAAGCATAATTGAAACTTATAAAGAGTTTTTAATTACAGATAGTGCAAGTGACGTTTCTCGATGAAGTAGAATCACTAAAGAATTCTCTCTCCGTCCTCGAGTCTATCAAGCTTATAGAAGAGAATAACATTTCCGAGTTCGCTTTAGATGTGAGATTATATTTATTATTCATGCAACAAATCTCATTACAATATCATTAAAAAGTTTTGCATCTCATCGAGATATATCCCGGACACAAGCTTGGTTGTTGGTTTCATGCGTTCTGTTACATCCCTAAAATGTCAGATTTTTCCCATAATTTTTACATCAACAGTTAGAATGTAGGAAGATGATCGCGAGACAACAACATTATTAGAGAGCGGTTGCCTGATATAGATTAAGTATTAATCCTTGAATAAAGTTTCATTTAAAAGGCCTTTTCGCCTAACATTATTGGTGGCAGCGGTGGGATACGGAAAACTCCAGTGGCCGACACCGCTCTGCAGACTCTTTATCCGTATTCCTTATTCTCAGTGTTAACTGAATCAAAAGATTTAAAGTGTACTTATTTTGTGATATCTTCGAGGTCCTAGGAAAGTCTAAGAGAACAAAGTTCGACCTAAATTAAGAGATTAAATTCCTGAAAGGAACCTGTGACATCGGATTGAATGTGCCAGATCAAAAGAAAATGTATTAAAAAAAATATTAAATCTCAATCAATCAGAAACAGAAATACCGGAACGATAAATGTTCCTATCTGCAGTCGTGTTCTTATCAGCCGCCCACGTATTAATTCTGTAGGTCGTTGGTCACTGTAATGCATTAATCTATTTATATTCTTGCCAATTTTTCTCCTTACAACTGGTTCGATACTTTACATTAAAATATTTAAAAAAATATGCCAATAGCTTTGTAGTCTTAGGACGGCAAACTTATCATTGAAATTATACAATCTGAACAAGATGCAAGTAAACAAATTTGAACAACAAATGAAAAAACCTTAGATTTAAATACGTTTGGAACTTGGGAACAACTCAATTATTTTTTGAAAATTCAGTTCATTGAATTACAAGAGAGAAGGCAAGGCTCACAGGAGAATGTGATCCAATATGCTTTACATATGGATATTTATCTCTCCCAATTATTGACTGAATTGTCCATATTAACCACTAACGCCAAGAAACTTCCTGGCAGAACTGCCGCCATGGAAGACCTTGTCCTTCACTATTTCCTAATGCGACTCCAACCTCAAATTTCAAAAATAGTAAGATCAAAATCAGCAAAGACATTAAACGAAGCGAAGCTGAAGAGCGTATCCAATTAATGGTTTATAAACTCAAGGAGTTCTCTCCTCAATTTAATAACAACAGTCCCCAACGAATCAGAGACAAATTCTAATGTGCCCTCACCTCAGAGAGCTTCATATAATAGTAACCCACCGAGATCGATGAGAAATAATAGTAACAGTCTATATTGTTGTTACTGCAAGATCGGTGGTCATGACATATTACAATGTAGGAAACGCGAGTTCAATAACTGTCAATGGTTTCAGCAAATTAATTAACCTTAACAAGAAAGAGGTCAGGACGGACAAGTAACTTTAAATGAATTAGAGTCTCGCCACACAACAGATCACACAACATTGATTATGATCAACTTGTAGGGACCACACAAGTAACCAGCCCTTACAAGTCCCTCCAATTTATAAGAATAAAACTAGCAGGGACCGGTCTTGTAACAAGGCCCCAACGAGCGCCCAACCTGTGACAATGTGTTTAATTATGTCTATATGTTGATAAAGACATAACTAAACGACCCCTACCACATATTCTGGTTAAATCCGAAATCTCGGATATCCACTATCTATTTTAGTAGAATCTGGTTCTTCCATTTGCCTACTCAAAGAATCAAACATCTGGGGCAATCAAACAATAATTAAAGAATCCATTAAACTCAAGTCAACCACGACTGCAGGGACATTTTCCATTTGAATTTCATGTTGTTCGAAATATTAACTTAGATGGTTTTATTGATACAGATTTCTTAACAGAGTGGTTGTAAAATTTTCTATACCCTTGATGTCCTAAAGAATGGGAATGAAATTAAATTACTATTTTCCCCACCTTTCTTCGTCATCCCTCCTCGTTCCATGTATTGTATATTTTAAAAGTTATTAATCTTAATTATGTTTTGTAGTAATGCACCTATTGAACATTTCCCAAATTTTAATCTTATTAACGATACCTGGTTTTAATTTAGATAAGCTTAATGGTCTTATTGATAATGTGTTTCCTATTTATTTTTATTTTTATATAAGTCTTTATCTTGCGATTGCTGATTAGTCAGCTAGACTATGAGCAGATGTGTTGAGAGCTGTTAGGCGTTCAGAGCAAAATCTCCATCGAGACTGCTCCTCTCTTTCAACCGTGTCTATCAAGACTTAAGATTTGTCGCCTTTTAAGCCTATTTATTAGGTCCGGTATGGTTAGTTGCATGGAATGCTTAGGATGCATTTCTAGCCTTTTTCTGTATTTCAAACTCCAGGTCTTGATATCCTCTTTGACAGTCCTGATTTTGAGGTGCTCATGAATCTCCGATGTTTGTATAAACCACGGACAGTTGGATATTTGTTTCAAGATGTAATTTTGAACCCTCTGTATGATACTTATGTTAGAGTCACACGCCGAACCCCATAGTTGAATCCAGTATGTCCAAAATGGTTTCAAGAGCATTTCGTAGATGAGTAGCTTATTATCTACTGACAGTTTGGAATTTCTGCCAAGAAGCCAGTAGAGTTCTCTGTATTTCAGGTTGATTTCTTCTCTCTTCTTCTGTATGTGTTGTTTCCATACGAGTCTCCTATCAAAGTGTATTCCCAAGTATTTTACACAGTTTTCTTGCGGAAGTTGTTGATTACACAGAGTTACTGGCGGACAGTCTCCTCTACGGAGAGTGAAGGTTACATGAACAGATTTTGTCACACTAGTTATTATTCTCCACTTTGAAAGCCAGGTTTCAATTTCTTGCAATCGAGCCTGTAGGAAGTCTGAAGCTTCGATTGGGCTATTACTACATGCCAGTACAGCAGTATCGTCTGCGAATGATGCTGATGTGACGTGTTCGCTTTGTGGTAAATCACATGTGTAAATGGTATATAAGACTGGGCCCAGGACAGACCCCTGCGGTACTCCAGCTTTGATTGAGTGAAATGGCGATGTACAATTTTCTTCTCTTACTTGAAATATCCTTATGTTAGATAAGATTTAATGATGGGGAAGAATGTACAGGGTAGAAGAGTTTTTACTTTATACAAGAGACCTTTATGCCATACTCTATCAAACGTCTGCTGCACGTCAAGGAAGGCAGAAGAGCAGTACTTCTTTCTCTCTAGTGCCTTCCTTATTACAGAGCAGATTCTATGGACTTGTTCCACAGTGCCATGCTACTGGCGAAAACCAAACTGGTGGTCCGGGATTATGGCTCTTTGATGAATCTCCTCCAATAATCTGTGCTGTAGGACTGACTCAAAAAGTTTTGAAGTTACGGTTAGCAGACTAATCGGCCTGTATGAGCTAAGTTCGTTCACTGGCTTCCCTTTTTTAAGTATCATAATTACTTGTGAGACTCTCCACAACGATGGAAAGTGCCCAGTTCTTATTATGCCATTAAATAAGATGGTAAGAAAAGCTATGGCTTTTTTGGGAAGTTCCTTCAAGACTTTTTTGTCTATTAAATCAAACCCGGGAGCCTTTTTGTCCTCTAATTTTGAGATTGTTGCCTCTACTTCTTAAGGCGTTGTAGGCCTAATCGGCAGATCGAGCTGGAAGTCTTGACTTAGGACCGAATCTATGAAGGAATCATCAGTGTCTGGGTCAGCTTCTAAGTGAACAGCAAAGGCGTCAGCTTTTTCTTGTTTTGTCCTTGCCCAAGTGTTATTCTGCAACCGTAATGGCGGTTTGGGATCTATCGGTCTATTATAGTTCTTACAAGCTCGCGATAGAGAGAAGTTTGTAGCATTTGTTGCATTTAAGGAATCTAGATAACATTACATAGTTTTGTCCCTTGCACTTTTTATGGCAAATTTAAGATCCTTGACTGCTTTGTTAAGAGCTCTTTTATCTACTGAAAGTCTGCTAGTGTGCCATACTCTTCGCAGTCTTCTTTTTTTTCAGAATCAGTTCTTTTATTTCAAACGATATCTTATTTTGCCGTGGCCTGTGATTCAAGTGCTTTGGAGAGGTTTTGCCAGCAGGCAGCTTGAACTGTTGTGGTGAAATGCTTTGTAGCTTCGATATCCTCTTCTGTTTTAAGTGCTATTTTTAGGCTTAGATCTGTGTCAACTATTTCCCGGAAGCTATCCCAGTCTGTGTATTTGTTGTACATTGTTTGCCGAGCTTCTTTCTTAAGAATAGTCATGCTCACTGTCAATATTACAGGAACATGTTAAGATGAGATATCGAGGCATGACTCAACATTGAAGAAAAGTTGAGACAGACCTGTTGTGATGCAGAAGTCTAGAACGTCTGGCTGGTCTGTGGGCCAGTGTGTTGGTTCCGGAGTTGAGACAGTAGTTACGAACTGTTTATCTACACTTTTCTTCAGCTCCCTTTCACGTGTAGTTGTTATTCTAGAGCCCCAGTGCGAATGCTCGCATTCCAGTCACCCCCAGCAATAATATGTATCCCAAGCTTACAAAGTAGTCGGAAAACTGTGCTTCACTTATTTTATGTTTTGGGGGACAATAAATTGAAGATATATTAAAGTCTTCATTTCTGTCACTGACTGCTACTGTGGTACTGGATATGTTCGGTACAGTAGTTTGGTAACACATGGTGTCTAATAGTGGCTTTAATTATTACTGCTGTCCCGCCGTGAGCTGTACCCTCTGGATGATTTGTGGAATAGATCTTATATCCTTTAATTCTTATCGAGCTGCTGGTTGTCATATGTGTCTCTGAAATTAGGAGAATGTCTAGACTATGTAGACTGACCAATATTTCCTATTAATTTAAATAATATCTGAACAGCTTGCTAGTTAGTGGACTGTGGAAAGTGTGTTTAAAGTTTATATGTATTTAATGTCAGGAGTATCTGAATAGTATATGTAATGTATGTATAAGCAAGCTGCACTAGATGACTAAATATATGAGAGGGTGAGACGTAAGAACCTAACAACCCTACGGATCCCTAAGCCCTACAGACGTACCCTAACACATAAATAGTGAATATATAAATATATAAATAAGTACGGGATGTCTGCACCAAGAGACCTAAGGTAACAGACGGAGCCCTACGGGTAGGATCAAAGGTTCGAGGTGATGGGATTATCTCAAAGCTACCGGGCAGGCTCACCACGATAATTAAGGGCTTGAAGTAGTCTTCGCCACTTTGAGAGGAAGTGAGAAATGAACAAGACAGAGCAATATTCAAATCTGATTTATTGTTATAAAACAATATCTTAAATACTAATTACACCTATTCACACATACATAATATTTTTCTAGTGAGCTGTTGGTGTATCGCGCAACCTCAGCTATTAAAATATGGAACGCATATGATCTGAGTCAACAGCTGATTAAAATTTAAATAAAATATAATTAAAATTGCTCTTCAGCTGTTAATATTTAGCACACATCGAATCCATGTCAGCAGTTCGTTCATGTTCAAATGATGAAATCTGAACATTCTGGCGCCCCACAGAGTCTGCAAAGGCTGGTACAGCTGCAGAGTCTCCTGCACGCGCGATGTGGTGCGTTGTGGAAGCAGGTTGTTGCCTTAGTTAGAATCTTCACTCACGTTCGATGACCGTAGACCCGTCTGTTGTGTTGGCACCGCATCTCCAACCGCCTTCATGTCGCTGTCTGTTATTCGTGATAAATAAAAATAATTAATTGTACCAACGTTGAAATAATCTTGAAAAATTAAACTTTACATGAGAAACTTTTTTAAAATATTTCATGTATTTCAAAATGTGCTGAACAATGCAGTTATTTATTAATTAACTGCATGTTTTTCCCCCCGCGACACAAAACAATTTTCTTTTAGCTAATCGTTTTAATGTTATTTGTTAAATTAACAGCTTTACTCCGTTACATATAGAAGGCGTTTGTTTATAATTATTAATTGAATGGCTATAGGTAATAAGTATCTATGTGTTGCGTAAACATACTTGTATTTTCTGCATACGCTTATTATAAAGTGTAAATAGGTAACATTAAATACTAATTAATATATTATGTAATTTGTATGTATAGTTATATATTTTTTAAATATGTTTTTGTTATTAATAAGTCTTGAAGTATAAGTTTAGAATATTATGAACTTGAATTTCTTCTTCTCCTTCTTCTTTTTATAAATATCATTATCTTGTCTATAAATCGTCCTGCAGCTATCAAGCATTGCACTAATCGTCCATGTGTTTAAGACCGGTGACAATATTCTTTGCCTCATCCCAAAACTGTCTTTTTGTCTGTATGTAATTGTCTTTTATTTTTGGTTTATCCATTTGGATATGTCGTGTTGTAAATTGTTGTATGGCGGCTGCCGCCCAAGTCGTCGTCTTTGCCTTTTAAATGTATTTGTATTTATTTGTAAAGTAGTTGTATAGTTTTGTAATGTATAAATGTATTTGTCAGGCGGCTGTCGCCCAAAAGTATACGTATTTGTATTGTTTTGTAATGTAGTTTTGTAGTTGTCTGGCGGCTGTCGCCCAAATGTATAAGTATTTGTATTATTTTGTAAAGTATTTATAGTTTTTTTTTTATTTTTTACTGTATAAGTAAATATTTCTCATAATCCTCCTAAGTTTTGTCGTGTAGTCGTCTATCTCCTATCTTCATTTTACGTCTTAATTTAGTATTGAAGTCGTAAACTTTTAGTAATGGGTGCAATAGTGATACATTAAGTAATTTGTTACCAATGTATTTGATGTAAAACCCTGGATCAATCTTCTCAATACTATAAGTTTCTACCGCTATCGTAGTACAAAAAAGTTGAAATATTAATAAAAGTGTAAACATGATATTAAATGTTTTTAGTTTCCAATTACACTTGTGATGACAAATTCTTGCCAAATTATTTGAAATCACTGTTTGTTTATTGTTTGTATCGTCATTATTTAAAGTCGTTTTTTGTGGAATCTCTTCCGGTTCTAAAAATTTAGTTAAATGTTTTACTTCTTCTGTGCGTGTTGTACAACTTAGTACCTTTATTCCATTGTTTTTGCTGCTGGAACAAAATCCTGATAGTATCCACCCAAATTCCGTCTCTTGAGCAAGTATACCGTCTTCTAGTTTTTTAAACCCCTGTAACAGGATTTTGCTGTATTCCTGAGCACCTAATATAATGTCTATCGGCCCTTTTTTATAATAAGTTGGGTCTGCAATCACTTTATTTTTTAACCAAAGCGATTGTATTTGTTGTACGTCATTACTTGGTAGTGAAGATGTAAGTTTTGGTAATACAATCAGTGATACAGGTAATTTGTAATCACTAGAAAGTCTTGGTCGTAATGTTATATCTATACTGTAGCTCGATTGTTTCGGTTCTTCATCCCCAATTCCCTTGATATCAGCACAGATTTTTTTCTTTGGGTATGCCAACAAATGCGCCACCTCTTCTGTGCAAAAGGACGACTCCGACCCTTGATCACATAAAACTCGCAATAAATGTGGCATGCCGTCGTATGAAGTAGTCTGTACCATAGCTGTGGCTAATAGTACGATATTATTTGTATGTTTTAATGTGCCAGAAACATTCGATGTTATATTACTCATCACATTAGTTGTTAAATTTTCTGTATGCATGTTCGTGCATGATATTTTTTCTTTTGGTTCAAAAAGTTGTTTCGTCGGTTTGTCTACATGAAGTAACGTATTATGGTCAGGTCGTTGACATGTTTCGCAGTTCTTAAATTTCTCTGTCACGCATTGTTTTGACGCGATATGGTTTAAACAGCGTCGGCACATATTTCTATTGTGAACAACATTATTCCGCTGAATTGCGTTCATTGTTAAAAATCGGGAGCAATAATTAATTGTATGTCCATCGATGTCACAATACCAACAATATTTACGTTTTGGTTCATTGTACTGGGTCGAATAGACATTTAAATTTCTATTCGTTACTTCTTTATTATTATTTAATGATGTTGAGGTTTCATTTATAGACGATGTTTTGTATACAGATGTAGATGAAAAGTCCGATTTTTCAAGACTTTTGAAGCGTTTTTGTAGAAATAACATCATTTGTTTGAAGTCTTGTATTTCGTTGCTATTATCGAGCGTTTCTTCGTACTTAGTGTTGGTTTCGTCATCCCATTTACGACTTAGTAAACGACATAATATGAGATTCCATAATACTACTTCATTACCATGTTGTTTTAACAATTCTAAACATTCATTTATAGAGTCATATAATTCTTGTAAATTTTTTGTGTTAGATTTTTTAATGTTGGGTAAATCTAGTAATTTGTCAAGTAACTCCATGCTTATTCTGCGTTTGTCGTCATACCGCTCTGTCAGTAGATTCCACGCGGTGACATAATTAACTTCGCTAATCGGTAAATATTGTATAATTTTTGCCGCGTCTCCTTGCACGTGACTTTTTAAATATTGCATTTTTTCGCAACTGGATATCGTGGTATCTTCATGAATAATTTTTGTAAATAAGTCTTTGAATATTCCCCATGAGTCGTATTTTCCGGAAAATATCGGTATCTTTATCTGAGGTAGTTTCCCAGACCTTGATGATGTCGAAATGAAGGTGGAATGAATTCTTTCTTGAATTAATTCTATACTTGTCTCATACTGGCCTTGTATTGTCTCATAGACGTTATTTGAAAAATATTCATGATCGAGTGAACTTTCGATAATTAAAAGCTCTTCGTGCATTGACTCAATTTGTTTCCACTGATTTTGTAAGCTCTGTAGGTTAGATTGTAAGAACCAGTTTGGTTTGTTATCCTCAATTGCAGATTGTGCTTGGTTAATTTTATTTTGTAACTGATTCATCCTGAACTGTTGAATTTTATACTTGCTACTGTCGGATGTCTTAAATGATGTTGAAGGGTGAAAAATATCGTGCACTTCCTGTAGTTTTTTCTCGTCTTTATCTAGTTGTTCCATTGCAGCATCATATATTTGTTTAATATTTTTTTCGAAGTAGTTAGTTTTAATGTAATCATGTGATGAGAGAATGTCCTGTTTTGTTTTCAAAATATCATTATTATTTTTTGCTCGTGAAAAAATGTTTTTAAATAACAGTCGTCTTTCTTGTAAGTAACTCCCAGTCTTCCTCGAACTAGAATCCTTTCTTAGGTTATTGAATAGTCGTTTTATTTCCAGGCTGTCACTCTCCTGACTTTGTATTAATGTATTAATTTCTTGTATATCCATTTCGTCTTTTATGTTAGTCTTCTTTTGTTCAAAATGTCTTCTTCCCTATCCTAACCCTAGCCAACTAACTAAGTACTGCGCGTATCTGCGCCCTCAGTACGGTATATGCGACTTCTCAAAACACTGGTGAGATCCGCTGGTGGAAGGCCAGTGACCGATCCGCTACCGCAAGAGTGCTTTCCAACAGAATACACTTAGTACAACTACGTACTCAAGATCACCACAAACTAATGCAATTGGGGTTCACCAGCCTGTGGGTCACTCAAGCGTTAGTCCCTACGGGGGAAGGGAGGAACCGCGTAGTTCAATTTTTTTTTCGAAGGACCAATGAACAGCTTGCTAGTTAGTGGACTGTGGAAAGTGTGTTTAAAGTTTATATGTATTTAATGTCAGGAGTATCTGAATAGTATATGTAATGTATGTATAAGCAAGCTGCACTAGATGACTAAATATATGAGAGGGTGAGACGTAAGAACCTAACAACCCTACGGATCCCTAAGCCCTACAGACGTACCCTAACACATAAATAGTGAATATATAAATATATAAATAAGTACGGGATGTCTGCACCAAGAGACCTAAGGTAACAGACGGAGCCCTACGGGTAGGATCAAAGGTTCGAGGTGATGGGATTATCTCAAAGCTACCGGGCAGGCTCACCACGATAATTAAGGGCTTGAAGTAGTCTTCGCCACTTTGAGAGGAAGTGAGAAATGAACAAGACAGAGCAATATTCAAATCTGATTTATTGTTATAAAACAATATCTTAAATACTAATTACACCTATTCACACATACATAATATTTTTCTAGTGAGCTGTTGGTGTATCGCGCAACCTCAGCTATTAAAATATGGAACGCATATGATCTGAGTCAACAGCTGATTAAAATTTAAATAAAATATAATTAAAATTGCTCTTCAGCTGTTAATATTTAGCACACATCGAATCCATGTCAGCAGTTCGTTCATGTTCAAATGATGAAATCTGAACAATATCTATAGATTTAGACGATTTAAATTCAGGAAATAAAGTCGAACTAAGTTCCATTCTAACGGATTTTGAGAAATTAGAATCCCGTAAAGAAACTCATATTATTGAGTATGGATTACTCTGCTACCGTAATTATGTTAATTTCAATTCTTTCATTTCTATTGTATCTAGTAATTAAGAAAGTGTATTATGCCCTCTTCAATGTTAAGTGAATGTAAATGAAACCCCTCCTGAAACTATTCCGCGAGATTTAGATGAAATGGAAATTTCTTATCGAAACCCCACTTAGTACTAGGATATTAAAGACCTTTTGAGTTTAAACCAAAGCCTCTATCCAATAGGAGGAGAGTTACATCCGTAAAATTCAAATTCAAAATCATTTATCCATTTAGGTAAAGCAATGTTCACTGATGAACGTTAATAAAGAAATACATATTAAATGCTCCTAATTGAAGTGAAAACTTCTTTAGCGGCGTTATACACGTTTTTGGAATGGGTAAATGTTAAACTCGCGTCAGGACAATTTCATAAGACGGATGTTTTTTAAAGGATTATGAGCCTTCGTGCTATATAGTTACAGTATTAATAATTCATTTGTCTCTTTCCTCAGATACATTGATGCATGTGGAATTGGACCTTAAGTCAATACATTCATACAGTCATATTTACTAATTCTCTAACATAGATCTTAAGAAACTATTGTTACTAACTCACTAATCAATCAATGGACTGTATTTGTCTGATTAATAAAAAATATTATTATTATTATAATACATCAAGGTTTAGTTTTGCGAAATGTCTAAAGCTTTATTATTAACGATTTGGTCAGACTGACGAAGGATGGAGAGTAGACAGCTGGCGCGGCGTATTTAATGTAATATAAATTGTCATGTTTGTGTACGATAGCGCAGTCGTTTTTTTATATTTACTGCCAGTTCTCAAATCAAGGGTGTAGAACTGGCAATAAACTCACCGCCACTATTTTTAATCGCCAAGTTTTTTTTATTTTAGACAATGTTTGTAAGCAGCTGCAACCATTACACCATGTTCCACATGATATCTTTAAGTAATTAACTATAATAATCAGAAGGAAAAAAAAGTAAAAGGCCTTCCCATAATTATACATCAGCAGTTAAAAAGAAGGAAGATGATCGCGAGTCAACAACATTATTAGAGAGCAGTTGCCAGTTTTATTTTTTTAAAGGCATTGTCGTTTTCCGGCCTAACAGAAGCTACATAAATTACAACAAATACAACATATTACCTTATTTACTCAAATTTATTTATTATTAAAAAAATCTTAAACGAAAACACTGAGACAATACACAAAGTCAAAACAGGTTACATTGATAAAAAAAAACTGAAAACATTATACTTTAATATATTAAATAAAAAACTAAATTGTTAGTAGGTATGTACTTTTAAATAAAATCAAAGTTTTCCCGTTTCTTAAAATATTTCCTCATATGCTCTTTGGCAAGGTGGAAAATATCAATATCTTCATAAATTTGTGTTATACTCAGCTAAAACCAAAATATTGGCGAATTACGCAGATAATTTGTGTTCATACGAATCAAATATCTTAAAACTATTTTCTTTTCAGATCTACTCGCGTGTGCCCAGACAGGTCTTAGAAGGAGAGCCGGTTCGAGTCTCCGGAGGTGTTTACATTCTTAAGTCGGATCAACCTCATATATCCACCCTGAAAGTCAAAGGTGAGCTCTGGGTTACAATTGACTGGAAACGACATTATGTTTAACTTTCGTTCTCACTGACGATGGAATGGTTTAATCCTTCAGATGGCATCCCGTTGGTGATGGGAACCGGCATGGAGCGTTGGTCCCACGTGTATCGCGAGAATGGCGAGCCGTACTCGGCCACGCTGAACCGCGTCTACATCGACGCCAGTCACGGAGCCAACACGAGCTACACTATGCAGCTCTTGGTCGCCGATACTAAGAAAAAGTAATTACCCCTTTCCTTGTCCCGTGAATGTTGCGATGTGACGGAAGGCTCATTTGAGACTCGATTGATCTTTCAGATATTGCGTGGTGACCACCTGCGGACCAACAGGCTCCGAACCGAAGCTCTATAAGAAAAAATTTTATGATTTGGGAAAGGCGAAAGCTTCCTTCAAGGAAGTGTTTAAAAATAAAACTGGGAACAGCTGGAACCAGAGACCCAATTTTCAAAAGGTACGATAGCAAAAAACCCTAAGATTTTTGTTTAACATTTCTTTACAATTCGTAATTCTTTCAGAAATGTGGCAAGTTTGATCTGATTAAAATGGCCGATTTGTCCGAAAGAGAGCCCGAGCAGCTGTGCCTCGTTTGGAAAAGCGAACATCCGCGCGCCGTGCAAGAGTTGGTGATATTGCTGTTCGACATTAACATCATGAACAAGACTATCGCCGACATGGACGTGAGTCGTGAGACTTTAATTAAATTACTTACATCAGCGAAGATCCGTTAAAAATGTTAATTTTGATACAAATGTTACACTGCAGATTTGCGTCCAGAAAAAATCTCAAGATTAAATACGCTTCAAATATTTTATAATCAGTCGTTGTTGTTTTCATTTCGGTTAGAAACGTCGCGTATTAAATATTGTGATCGAAAAAGTGCAACGCGCTGACGCAGCGCCGGGTTCGCGTTACGATGAATCGTTGACCTAATATTTGTTATTATGTAATGAATTAAGACGAGGTTTTGTCTTTATAATTTTAACTATTATATAAAATTTATGATATCATCTCCAAGTGTTATTGAAATTAAAACCCAAACCTAGCAATTACTAGTGGGTGAACTGAAAAAGGAAAGAGCCCGATGCTCAGACCTGGAAAGTATTGTCCATCAACTCAAGGAACGAATAGCTCAACTCGAACGAAAAATAGATCAGCCCTTAACACAAAGGGATGAGGCAGCCGCTGAGTCAATTCAGTATGAGACGGACGAAGAAGAACTGGCTAAAGAAACCGAATGGGTGCGACAATAAAGCAGAAAGAAAAGGAAACTAAACACCTCCCCTTCTCCCATGAAAGAAGTTACTTCTAATAAAGTAACCAAAGAAAAGCCCAAAAAGGAACCCCTTCCACCTGCGATTATTGTCGAAAATATGATTGAATACCAATCATTTTACGATTCTTTAGTCAAAAAAGAATGAAATATAGACTCTTTCACCGTGAAAATGCTTAGAAATGGATCGGTGAAGATTAACACCAATAGTGAAGTTACCTACAGAGGTATCACAAAACATCTTAAAGAAGAAGATGCTTCGTGGTTCTCATACGAAAACAAGCAGAGCAGGCCAATAAGAGTAATGGCAAAAAATCTGCATGCTTCTTGCAAGCCTGAAAGGATAGTTGAAGACCTCATTCTCCAAGGATTTAAAATTTTAGACGCAGCCGTCAAATATAGTTGGAAAAATAAGGAACCGCTTAACATGTTTATTCTCTCTTTCCACCATCAGGAAAACAGAAAAAAATATTTATGAAATAAAATCGATACTTGGCTGCAAAATTTATGTACAGCCACTGAAATCACCAAAATTGATTCCCCAATGAAAGAGGTGTCAGGCTTATGGGCACACACAGAAATACTGCTCCAAGGAGCCGAGGTGTTTAAAATGTACAGGAAAGCATCTCACAGTAGACTGTAATAAGCCACGAGACGCGAAACCGAAGTGCGTTCACTGTGTTGAGTCACACCCAGCTAATTACAGAGGCTGTGTAGTAGCAAAAGAATTTCAGAAAATGAGAAACGTCTTAAAATCAAAATCAGAGACTGAAACGGGCAAAGATGTAAATCTAGCAAAATTAGTTTCCAAGACTGTTTTCTTTGCTGAGGTAACTAAAGGTCCCAAGATTCTATCCTCTACATAACAAAATGAGATTGTTGTGAGACAAAGTGAGAAGTGTTAGATACACAGGCATAGATGAAAAGATTAACACCATACTTTCATTATTGACATCTTTTGATGAAAGACTTAAAAAACTAGAAAGCAGCACCAAAATAGCAGCTTCTAAACGTGTTAAGCAATGATGTCTTTAAAAATAATGGCATGGAATGCTAATGGGCTTTTAAAACACCAAAGAAAACTTCATATAATTCTTAAACATGAAAACATTGACATCTGCTGGGTATCGGAAACACATTTTACCAGGGAGTCGTACATTCAACTTAAAGGATATAAAGCCTACCATGCCCTTCACCCAAGTACTAAATCTAGTGGTGGAAGTACAGTTATAATAAAGGACAGTTTGAAACACCATGAGGTCTTTAAATATGAAAAAAAAGATAAAGCGGTGCCCATTAACAATATCTTCTATCTACTGCCCACCAAGACATGCACTAAAGTACGACCAGTACACAACCCTGCTAGAAAGTCTTGGAAATAGATTTGGTTTGGGAGGCGACTTCAATGCAAAACATACCTACTGGGGATCAAGATCAATAACGACTCAAGGAAAAGAACTATTTAATACTATGAAAGATTTGAGATGTGATGCAATTTCGACAGGAAAGCCTACATACTGGCCAACAGACAAGAATAAAATACCAGATCTTATAGATTTCTTTATATTTAGAGAAGTATCACCAAATGTTCTCCAAATAAAGGGAAGCTTATGATATGAACTCAGATCACTCACCAATCTTACACACAATTGGCGAAGACCCTGTAAAGCAGAAACTGAATCCATGTCTGGTGAACCCGCATACGGACTGGGACAGCTTCAAAATTTATCTTGAGAATATGATAGACCCAAGAGTACCTTTAAAGACTGAGGAACAATTAGATTTAGAAGTTAATAAATTTACAAAGAACATCCAACAAGCTGCTTGGAGCAATACTCCAAAATTTAAGAAAAAAGTACAAAACAACTACTTCCCAGAAGAGATTTAAAATCTGATAAAGACAAAACGAGCTTAAAGAAAAAGGTGGCATTCCAAAAGATGTCCTGAAGACAAAAAACATCTGAATAACCTCACTAAACAACTGAGGAGAGAGATTAAAATACATAAAGATACTTCAATAAAGAGATTTCTAAACCAATTAACTTCCACCAACTACTCCATCTGGAAAGCGATAAGAAATATTAAAAAACCTACAACACATATTCCTCCCTTGAGAGAGTCTGATGGGAATTGGGCTGCAAGTAATATACAAAAAGTTAGGAGGTTTGCTGATCATCTAGAAAATATATTTCAAATCGATGAAGAAGATTCACTTGACTTCGAAGAAATATCGTCAGAAGAGCTAAACGTCCGTCTAGTCACACCAAAAGAAGTTTTAAGTGAAATTAAATGTTTAACTAAAATAAAGGCGCCAGGCTTTGATTTAATTACTGGTGAGGTACTACAGCATCTCCCCCGTAAAGCTGTAGTTAAAATGACAACCTTAAATTAATGCGTCATTTCGACTTCAATATGTTCCCAATATGTGGAAAGTTGCGAAAGTTATAATGATTCCTAAGCCAGGAAAACCACCACACGAAGTAACGTCTTACAGGTCAATCTCATTGTTACCTGTTATAGCAAAACTATTTGAGAAACTCTTTCTCAAACGTCTTAACCCTATTGCCAAAAAGCAGCTCATACCGGATTTCCAATTTGGTTTCAGAGAAAAACATTCTACCATAGAGCAGGTTCATAGAATTACAAATAATATAGAAAAAGCACTAGAAGAACAAAAAGTATGCTCCACGGTCTTTCTGGATGTAGCTCAAGCATTTGACAAAGTGTGGCACCGAGGACTTGTTTATAAATTAAAGGAACTACTGCCTCGTCAATTTTCAAATATACTTGAGTCATATTATTCAGAACTGAAAGAAATAAAAGCTGGGGTGCCGCAAAGGAGTGTATTAGGTCCGGTCCTGTACCTCTTACACATAGAATATTCCTGAACTAGAAGATAACGTAAACGTCAAAGTGCCGTTCCAAAATTCAGCGAAGTACCTAGGTATGACGCTGGATACCAAACTCCGATGGAAGGTCCATGTTAAAAAGAAGCGTGAAGAGTTGGATCTCCGTTACACTAAATTGTACTGGTTGCTCGGAAGGCATTCCGCGTTATCAGTTCAAAATTAATTATTGATTTACAAACAAGTCCTGACACCTGTATGGACTTATGGTTGCCAGCTGTGGGGCTGTACTAGTAATAGTAACATCCAAGTAATCCAACGATTCCAAAACAAAGTGCTCAGGGGAATAGTCAATGCTCCCTGGTATATTCGCAATAACGACCTCCATCGGGACATTAATATAGAGCACGTCGCCACAATAATAAAAAAGACTGCTGGAGCTCACGAACATAGGCTCGTAACTATTTTTACTTTCTTATGTAAAAATCCTTATTAGTAAATTAGGTTAGACTTAAATTACTTATTAGTCTTAAGTTAGGCTAGATTGTAATGTTCCATGATGTCTTAGTAAAGACACATGTTTAAAAAAAATTATAATGAATCCGTTACTTAGTATACGTAGCTTTCGGTCACTAACAAGATTCAAAATTTCTTTATTAATTATGACTTCTTTTGCACACAATTCTCAGTCGACTACTTTCAGATCGACACCGACAAAATGCCGTTGGGTGTTCCGTCGCAGGAGCAGATCTCATCCGGCTTCCGCATATTGGGCGCTCTGTACGACGTCGTTAGCGAAGGGCGGGAAGAATATATGAGGATAGAAGAATTGTCCACTAGGTGAGCTCACTAATCGAGAATATTGGCGCTGCGAGCTTAGCTCGACCCGTTTTTTCAGTTCTGCGAAGAATTGCAAACATTCACTGAAGCCCATCCCCCTTATTCTCTGTGTAATGTACCACAGGATACATTAATGCTTCTGTTTAAATATTTTATTTTAGCACATTTTTTTATAGATTTTATACCAAAATACCGCACAAAGGCAACTTCAAGGAGTTGCTATTACTCGATAATATGGATTTGATTAAGTCGAAGATGCACATGCTCGACGATCTTTCTAAGACCCACGTTTCTTATAAAATATTGTACGAAGGTATACATTTTTCTATTTCGATCGTTTGAATTTTTTCTATTTAGACTCGTGTCTTCTACCGCTTAAAAATGTGTTTTTAGAGATGGATGTAAAAATTGACCTCGTGGCAGATAATTACTTGAAGCTGAAGACCGAAATTGTGCCTCTGGATTCGGATTCCCTGGAATACGGCACGATCATAAAGTACTTGACGAACACTCAGTCCTCGAACCATAACTTTAAAATAAAGGTCGACCAGGTGAGATCGCTACGGTCTGCGAATCGATTCTAACCGTCGGTGGGTCTAATGTTAATGTGGTGGGCGGTTTCCAGATATTCAGCGTCGACCGACAGGGCGAAGCGGAGCGCTTCGAGCCTTACGCCGCGTTTCCGAACCGGAAGCTCCTGTGGCACGGCTCCCGGCTCTCCAACGTGGTGGCCATTTTGCAGCAAGGTTTGCGACGACATTAAAATAGAACTTTTATCGAAATATTTTCGATGAGGTGATGCGGATTTTCATTTCAGGACTTCGCATAGCCCCCGAAGGCGTCGAGAGGACGGGTGACATGTTCGGAAAGGGCATCTACTTCGCCGACGTCGTCACAAAGTCCGCGCAATACGCGTACACGACGCCCGACCACCCCGCCGCTGTGCTGCTCTTGTGCCGGGTGGCCCTCGGGAACATGTACGGTTATACGTCTCCTACCCTAGTCTACCCTCATCGAAATACAGACAGAATATACAAAGATTACACTTACCGTCTTGACATTTAATAAAATTGAGATGCACTCTGTAGGAATAAAGCTCTTCAATATTTCCGTTGGTGACGTTCTTTTTATTAGTAAACATTGTCTAGGAAACGTTGTACCAGGAGGGAGCCGGTCACCGAGCTACCGCAAGGTACGAACTCAGTCTGGGGCGTGGGCCGCTTTCGGCCGGATCCCGCCGCAGCGGAGATTTTACCCGACGGCACGGAAGTCCCGCTGGGTGCCTTAGTACCTAACACGAGAGACGATCCCGACGAACCTGTACTGAATCACAACGAGTATCCTTTTTCCCTTAAACCTTCACATGTTCATGACATTCACTCGTCCAGTTTTAAAGGCCAAGAACATCAGGGATTTTGAAATTGATTATGGTCGGTCAGTATATTACCGATATGGCTCGCTCGCCAATCGCTGACGCTTTTTATCCAAACCCTGCTTTTTCAAGTAGGTACGTAGTAATTCATAGGAACCTGATTGGTCACGACTCTATTTATACGTTACGTATGATACCTTTATTGACGTGACAACATCTTATAATTCGATGGAGCCGGCTGCTAGCACGAAAAAACATGACTCATGCGGCGATACCTCGCACTGAGGCGTTCTATTTAAGACTTGAAGTGCAAGCGAGAGCGCGGAATGAGCGACTAAGAGGCACAATCGTCCTCCACGTTCGGCAGCGTTTCTTATGACGTTGTCACGTTCATTTCGTCAGTAAACCGACTTTACAGACAATCGATTTTTTATTATTAGTAGTAGATTCCTAAACATTTCTCCCAGATATATCGTTTACAACGAAGCGCAAGTAAATATAAAGTACTTGGTGCATTACAAACAGTATGAACTGTGATATTTTGGTGCTATATTTTCTTTTAATGTAATTTTATGTTTCTAAATTGACTGATAGTAATTACGTAAATCGGATTTTAAACCAACTGCTGTTTTATTTTATTGATACAACCTTCACTTTCTAACTCCGAAAGATCTAAAGTAGCTGTCTATTCGTCTATTCTTCACGAGTGGACTTACAATAAATGCGAATTCGGGTTTACTTGGCACTGCAATTTCCTGGTATTAAAAAGTTGTGTATTATTAAGTGCCCTGTAAACGATCAAATTGTTTGTCAAATTATTTGATAGTGTACTGCTGTGTTTGAGACGTTTGTCAAACAATCTACGTGTTTGTCGAAAATCTGGATTGATGTCGAGTTTGACAAACAGGTTTGAACGTGTACGGCGGTGTTTGTCAAACAAGATCTCATTCGTTGTATTGCCATCATGGAGGACGCAACGCTCAGTGACGATATGAGTGGCAATATTACGAACAAAGAATTTACGTTGCATTTCATATCTGTTTATCGTGATATGCCGATGTTATGGAAAATAAAATCAAAAGATTGTATGGACAAGAACAAGAGAATTTATCTCTTAATTTCAACCATTCTCGACTCCATCGTCTTCTTTTTTTTTTGTCTTGATGCACAGTGCTAGAGTCAATGCCAAAATGTGTCATCTGAATTACTCATTGTAAGCGCTCGGCACGGCGACGTCACGTTACGAAACGAGAAACCAGAATCTACTAGAAATTTAACAAATTTGTTTGATATTTGGTTTGATCGTCTAAGCTATTGTTTGATGAAAATGTGAAGTTTGACAAACAAATTTGTCAAGCAAATTTGATCGTTTACAGGGGGTCTAGCCATATTGGTGTCGAAAAGTATTCTACATACACTACCGCTTTTGCGTAATTGTACTGTCGAAAACGCTTCGTTCGTAGCCAAGAGGCATGTCGATACATTACCGCAAAGTCGACAGCGTAGATGCGAGCTGCTGTTCGTAGCACCTTATTCCGTCATATTGTCTCTGGATTAAATGTATTCCTAATGTCACTTTTATAAACAAATAAAAGTTAAAACTTTACAATACTATTGTAAATTTGCAATTGGAAGCTGCAAAAGGGACATTAGAATGTCAGCAAGGTCGGAACAATTTTCGATTTAAGTGGAATTTACGGAAGGTGCAAAGTGAATATATGAATTTAATTGCATGTTTAAATTAATTATGGTTTGTTTCATGTTTTGTCGGAAATTTAAGGCTACAAATAAATACAATATTTTGAAATTGCATAATCGCGATATATAATAATTAGTAGTATTCATACTTTGATATTTTTAGGATTTGACCTCACAACTAATCTGCAAAATGAAGAAGCAACATATTTTGTTACCGGTTAGAAGAAACAATAGAAATAGTACTGTGGATTGATAAATAAAGAGTGAAAATAAGGTTGACTAGAAGTTGATAAAGTCCAAAGAATTAAAAAACAATAGAAAAAAAACGTAGACTAGTGTGAACACTGAAATTAGAGTTTGATTTAAGCTTTAATTAGGTTTGGTATTTGTGCTTGAACATTTTTAATGTCATTTTGAAAGCAGATTTTTATATAAGTGTAGATTTTATTAGTGATTTGCTACTAGTTGGAATTATCTCTGTTTATGTCTAACAAACAATTTCAGTTTAAGTTGGAGTCATAAAGGTTGATTGTTTATAATAAATTTACACTTTTAGAAAGTGAGAATTGAAAAGCAGCAAGTACTCAATGAAATGAAAAGAGAGATTAATAAAAAAATTAAAAAAGAAACTTAGTCTGGTATGACATTAAAAACCCTTAATGAACCTTTGATTCCATATTGATGTTCCAACATCTTAGATATAAATTTAAGTTTGATGCTGATTTTAAGTTAATATTTATGTCAATTAACTTTTGGTTATATCAGTGAGTTAATATGTAAATGCAAAATCTGTTTAAGTAAGAAATGAATAAACATTGTATGTTATGTATTTGTCAGTTTTATTTTTGGCAATTTACCTATGTCTTCTTTAGTAGGAAAAGCCATTAAAGTGGTTCACAATATTAGTTTATTTTACAAGAATATACAGATAATGCATATATGAATGACCCGTACCTACTAATAGTTAGGAATAATAAACAAACAGGTAGCAAAATAAAAATGATTCAGTTATGGTTATTTTTTATTAAAATAAGGCACCAAATATCTTCCTTAACATAATGCAGTCTGCATTATTTCATACTCCACTTGTCTTATTTTTTACATTATTCATAAAATGCTTCATTCCCCACTATCAAATTCATTTTCAGGTACATAATATAACACTTAAATTAATTAAAAGATAAGACTTGTCCATTTGTGGTTTTTTTATATATTTTAAGTTGTCTTATTAGCTTCTCTTTTTCTGAAAATAAAATATTTTAGTTAGTACTTTGATCAAATAGAAAACTGACAAACTAAACTGTAAGATCAGTCCAAGGTTTGTTCAATAGGTAACTTAAATATTAAAACTCTTTACTTAATTCTAAACTTAAAAATATACTTAATTTGTCACTTTGCTGCTTATTGTCAATTAAAGTTTTTAATACTTAACCAAACAATGTCAGTAACTCCCAAGGGACTTGAATTCAAACTTCTCATTCATTAACAATGTTATAATAACTTCTCTAGTATATTAACATTTGTAAATAATTAAAGAAACTATCTGCTTACCATTACTTAGTATTGCTCACTAGATTTTATATTTCCAAAGTTCAAGAAGTATAAATCCACTTTATTTGATTAATTTAAATCAATATTATATCATTAGCTTCTATTATAATTACAATAAAATATATTTAGAACTTCTAATTATGTCCATTAGTGACTGCTTTCTCATCTGAAATATAAATAAAATGTACAATCATTTTACTTTGTGATTACGTAATATAAGCAATATTAAATGGTATATGTATTTTTCAAACTAAAGAACAATTTTATAAACTTACATGCAATATAAATATCAATAAAAGATATCCAATATAAACAGGATTTACCTCTACTAATTTGCTGATTTTCTTGATATTTTCATATTTATCTGTGTCTATTGTGTTATCCTCGCATTGATTCATAGAAAAACTAAAAATCTTAACTTAAAAATATTCACTCTAGTTTAAATTATTATAATTACACGAGATCGTTAAAAAAAGACAGATAACAAATTAAAACCATTTCGTTAAAACGTCCAAAATATGAGATGTTTTTAAAACAGTAGTCATTAAAGATGGCAATAGTTGTACTGAATTATTGCAAACAGCAGCTTTTGAGATCACGCTAAAACATGGCGGAGAAACGCCGTTTTTTCTACACTGCCGAAACATTAATTGGCCGTTGGCTACCGAATAGCGTAAGCGTTAATGTGTGTCTTTTCGTAGCACTGTCATGGCGTCGCTTATTGTATCCCGACTCACGCCTTTAGGGCCTAGGCTACCGACTGTCGACACGAGCTGTCATTTTCATACAAATTTAGTTTTCGACTTTCTACATACACTACTGTTAAGCCATCTTGGCTAGACCCCCAGGGCACTTTAAAGTAACGTAAAATTTTTAAGTACATAATATATAATTATATCAATTACAGTTAAAGGGGGTCTAGCCATATTGGTGTCGAAAAGTATTCTACATACACTACCGCTTTTGCGTAATTGTACTGTCGAAAACGCTTCGTTCGTAGCCAAGAGGCATGTCGATACATTACCGTAAAGTCGACAGCGTAGATGCGAGCTGCTGTTCGTAGCACCTTATTCCGTCATATTGTCTCTGGATTAAATGTATTCCTAATGTCACTTTTATAAACAAATAAAGTTAAAACTACAATATTATTGTAAATTTGCAATAATTGCAAATTCCAATTATTGGAAGCTGCTAAAGGGACATTAGAATATCAGCAAAGTCGGAACAATTTTCGATTTAAGTGGAATTTACGGAAGGTGCAAAGTGAATATATGAATTTTAATTGCATGTTTAAATTAATTATGGTTTGTTACATGTTTTCTCAGAAATTTAAGGCTACAAATAAATGCAATATTTTGAAATTGCATAATCGCGATATATAATATTTAGTAGTACTCATACTTTGATATTTTTAGGATTTGACCTCACAACTAATCTGCAAAATGAAAAAGCAACATATTTTGTTACCGCTTAGAAGAAACACTAGAAATAGTACTGTGGATTGATAAATAAAGAGTGAAAATAAGGTTGACTAGAAGTTGATAAAGTCCAAGGAATTCAAAAACAATAGAAAAAAAACGTAGACTAGTGTGAACTCTGAAATTAGAGTTTGATTTAAGCTTTAATTAGATTTGGTGTTTGTGCTTGAATATTTTTAATGTCAATTTGCAAGCAGATTTATATATAAGTGTAGATTTTATTAGTGATTTGCTACTAGTTGGAATTATCTCTGTTTATGTCCAACAATCAATTTCAGATTAAGTTAGAGTCATAAAGGTTGATTGTTTATAATGAATTTATACTTTTAGAAAGTGAGAATTGAAAAGCAGCAAGTACTCAATGAAATGAAAAGAGGGATTAATAAAAATTATAAAATAGAAACTTAGTCTGGTATGAAATTATAAGTTATATCAGTGATTTGCTACTAGTTAATATATAAATGCAAAATCTGTTTAAGTAAGAAATGAATAAACATTGTATGTTATGTATTTGTCAGTTTTATTTTTGGGAATTTACCTATGTCTTCTTTAGTAGGAAAAGCCATTAAAGTGGTTAACAATATTAGTTTATTTTACAAGAATATACAGATAATACATATATGAATGACCCGTAACTACTAATAGTTAGGAATATTAAACAAACAGGTAGCAAAATAAAAATGTTTCAGTTATGGTTATTTTTTATTACAATAAGGCACCAAATATCTTCCTTAACATAATGCAGTCTACATAGAAAAATAAGCATATGTAAAAACTTATTAAACAATACAGACATTACCACTGAACACACACAGGTGCACCAAATTCAATGCATTACTACCTAATGTAGATGTATTCATATTTATATATGTAGATAATTAACTAATAAATGTAAGTGTTAATTTGCAGCAATGTCAATATCTTGTTTGTGTGCTGTTATATACAAAAAATTGTTCAATTCATAAAACCTAACGTTAAATATTGTGATGATTTCATAAAATTACTATGATACCTACAGTTACTATGAATACATCCTGGGTGATTAAAAAAATAGTGATGTTTCCTTAACACAACAATTGTAAATAATAAGATTAAATGTGGAAGAACATAGTTTCAGTTACTGTTTCCTGTTCATGAGGTAATGTTACTTAACCAACCATTATTTCATACTCCACTTGTCTTATTTTTTACATTATTCATAAAATGCTTCATTCCCCATCATCAAATTCATTTTCAGGTACATAATAGACCACTTAAATTAATTAAAAGATATGACTTTAATAAAACTTGTCCATTTGTGGTTTGTTTTAATATTTTTAGTTGTCTTATTAGCTTCTCTTTTTCTGAAAAGAAAATATTTTAGTTAGTAGTTTGATCAAATAGATAACTGACAAACTAAACTGTAAGATCAGTCCAAGGTTTTTTCAATAGGTAACTTTAATATTAAAACTCTTTACTTAATTCTATACTTAAAAATATACTTAATTTGTCACACAATGTCAGTAACTCCCAAGGGACTTGAATTTAAACTTCTCATTCATTAACAATATTATAATAACTTCTCTAGTATATTGACTTAGTAAATAAGTAAACAAAATATCTGCTTACCATTACTTAGTATTGCTCACTAGATTTTATATTTCCAAAGTTCATAAAGTATAAATCCACTTTATTTGATTAATTTAAATCAGTATTATATCATTAGCTTCTATTATAATTACTATAAAATATATTTAGAACTTCTAATTTTGTTCATTAGTGACTGCTTTCCCATCTGAAATATACAAATAAAAGTACAATCATTTTACTTTGTGATTACATAATATATGCAATATTAAATGGTATATGTATTTTTCAAATTAAAGAACAATTTCATGAACTTACATGCAATATAAATATCAATAAAAGATATCCAATATAACTAGGATTTACCTCTACTAATTTGCTGATTTTCTTGATATTTTCATATTTATCTGTGTCTATTATGTTATCCTCGCATTGATTCATAGAAAAACTAAAACTCTTAACTTAAAAATATTAACTCTAGTTTAAATTATTATAATAACTCGAGAACGTTAAAAAAAGACAGATAACAAATTAAAACCATTTCGTTAAAACGTCCAAAATATGACATGTTTTTAAAACGGTAGCCAATTAAGATGGCAATAGTTGTACTGAATTATTGCAAACAGCAGCTTTTGAGATCACGCTAAAACATGGCGGAAAAACGCCGTTTTTTCTACACTGCCGAAACATTAATTGGCCGTTGGCTACCGAATAGCGTAAGCGTTAATGTGTGTCTTTTCGTAGCACTGTCATGGCGTCGCTTATTGTATCCCGACTCACGCCTTTAGGGCCTAGGCTACCGACTGTCGACACGAGCTGTCATTTTCATACAAATTTAGTTTTCGACTTTCTACATACACTACTGTTAAGCCATCTTGGCTAGACCCCCAGGTCTGTGCTTTACATCTACAGGCAATGGCAATTGTCAGTGTCACACTTGACAAACAGGTATGGCGTAGTAGGGATATTGAAAACAAAGGTTGGCTGTATAATATCAAAGTAATATTATTTCAAACAATGTTTGCACTTTCTCTTTGAAATATAAATATTAGTATAAATTTTGCAGTGCTACATTAGAATATAAATTATAATAAATATCAATTTACATTGTGAAGTATATCTTCCCAGTGTTGTGAACATGGATGCGGATATAGTAAAATGGAGCAACAAAGAAGTTCTTGAATTATTACATAAAGAGAAATTAAGTAGTTTAATTGTAGAAATTTGTAAATCTCAGGATATCGACGGCCGATGTTTGCTATCTTTTCTAGACAGAGATTTTTACGACTATCCATTTGATCAGTTAAAACTAGGCGATCGTAAAAGATTTATTTTATTAGTTAAGAAGTTGCAAAAAAATAATAGAAATGCTATGTGTGAGCTGGGTTTATTTGATGATTCATTATCCAACCCCGCGACAAATATAAACTTTGTGGGCACCAATTTATCACATTTAAGTTATAATCTTCATAGTCAGTTACAAAATGAGGTGTATGGAAGAAGTACAGATTGTGTGACCAATTACACAGACATAAAGGCATCAAAATTAAAACCAGAGATATGGAAAACAGCCATTGCATTGGGTAAATATTAAGTAATTAATGATAAAACTATACTTGGTTTGCTTGGATTGTATTGTGTTAAAAAATTGTAATTTGCAGGCTATCTTTTCTTAGTGACCTGGGTGACGGCTGTGGTCATGGTAATAGTGCATGATAAGGTCCCAGATATGAAAAAGTATCCACCCCTTCCTGATCTCTTCCTGGATAATGTGCCCCATATTCCATGGGCTTTTGATATGTGTGAGATTACTGGTTCTCTACTTATGGCTATTTGGCTAATAGTACTTTTCTTCCATAAACATAGGTAAGTTACATAACTTAAACTATGTAGCTCTATTAAGCATATCATGTAAATAATATAAATTGTTATCTATTTGTACCTAGGAAAAAAATGGAATGACATAAAAAAGGTGTTTATTTATATTTCCAAACTCATCATATATTCTTAATATTCTATCTAATAATACTGTTCTAAAATATGTCTGCCACTTCCAGAACAGAGAGCACAAGAACCTAAATTATGACCTACCTTTCTTTTTTAGGTTTATAATTCTTAGAAGGTTCTTTGCTTTGGCTGGGACTGTGTTTCTGTTGAGATGTTTTACAATGCTAATAACATCGCTGTCCGTACCCGGTTCTCACTTAAAGTGCGAGCCTAGATTCTATCCACCTGCCGACGATCTGACTGTCTGGGGGCGAAGACTTCAACAGGCCTATGACATATGGAGTGGTGCTGGAATGTCAGTCAGGGGCGTGCGGACTTGTGGTGACTACATGTTCTCTGGTCACACAGTGGCTTTGACTCTACTCAATTTCTTTATCACCGAATGTGAGTACTTTCATACATGTGTATTTATAAATATGTTTATATTAAATTGAAGTTACCACAGGTTTCTTTGTGTGAGGTTGTACAAGTTAACTATTAGACAATAATTTTTTGTTTTAAATTTAGTGTGTGTATATGTAATTTTATAATAACTCAGTGGCATGGCATCAAACACCATGTTCTATGTAATAAACAATATTTGCTTGTCTAAATAAGCGTGTGCTTCACTAATGATTATTTTCTTCATAATGTTGGGTATAAAGTATTACAATAAGCATGACCTACATCAATTGTTACATTAAAAACCAATTAATATATTCGTGTTTGGGAATAATAATTAGCATCAGCTCTCATTGTTGTACCAGGAATACATAAACTTATTTCATAGATACAATTTCACTGTTTTGTGTCATTTAAATAATTATTGTAATTTTCATCCATTGTTAAGGAAATAAAGTTTTTACATTCTAAGTTTAAAGTGTGGCGAACGTCGGCTTATTACGATTTCTTGCTGCTTTAAATCGGTTCCTGGATTTACTCGAAGAATTATATGAAACGGGGCGTTTCACGTTAACGTTATATATCTCTATATAATATATATATATAAAATTCTCGTATCACAATGTTCGTTCCCATACTTCTCCGAAACGGCTCGACCGATTCTTATGAAATTTTTTATGCATATTCAGTAAGTCTGAGAATCGGCTACAATATATCTTTCAACCCCCTAAGTGATAAGGGTGGTCCCACCCATAAACTTAATTTTATTTTTTAGACAAAACTTTTTCATTCTATTGTTTTATGATACAACATACAAAAATACATGGGTAGTTCTTATATAAGAGGTTTTTCGTCTATGGAGGAGACGGCCAAGGAGAAAAGTTGGAGTTTATCCATTATACATATATATTATGATTTTTGGCTCGTTTGTGTATCTACTCACGTAAGGGCAAGTTACTTAAAACATATTTTGTCACTTTTTAGAGGGCCAGGGTAAATACATCAGGCAGGGTAGAGACATGAAGATCAGGGTAGATACGTATTTGACCAGGGGAGATAATTAGAAGCAATAAAACAAAGAATACAATTGAAATAATCAACTTTTATCAAAGATTGTTCTTGAAATTTATAATTAGGCAACATTTTTTTTATCATATTTATTATTAATCAGACTAAATGCGCCGTTTTAAGCGTTTCTTTGGATGTCAACGGTTGTTGAATATTTTTTATTTGGTGCTTGCGATCTTTTGAAGTTATTATTTGTTCAATGTCAAAAGGTGTCTCGTTTTCGGACTCTGAATCAGGGACGTAAACATCCTCGACTCGGAGATGAGATTTTTTATTAGACGAGTATGTCATGACACCAAGCTTAAAATGATCGCAATGTATATCTTCATTGCAAAAGCAGCTTAAAGACTTCATTTTCAATGTTGTCGGATCTTCAATGTTCCATGACACCTGATGGACGCGCAAAGTACCAGCAAAAGTCTTTATGAGTGTTTTAGCACTAGCAAGCAAAGCGTCTTTGTCTAAAAGGTCGGCTGATCTTTTGCAAACAGCATCAACACCATCTGGAGCTCCCTTACCGTGTCCAGCTTCATGGTAATTCCAGGTAAAGTCTCTAAGAGGTGGGTAAACTTCTATTAAACGAGTGACAAGAAAATAAAACATGTATTTGTTGCGATATTGTGTCCATCGCTCCAAAAATGGAGGATCTCTACTTCTGGTGGCAAGCTGTTCAAAATTGGCTGTAAGTGTGCCCATATAGCTGGAGGCGTATGTAACAAAATCTGTGACATCGAACAATAGCATGTTGTCTTTACTTCACCTGATGCCTCTTCTTTCGTGTAAGTTACAACTGTGTACAGACTTATCTGTTGACGTGCACCTCCAAAATGGAATGCTTGAATATCTTCTGCTTATTTTGTTTAAAGTCACTAAGGTTCACGTGAATCACAGCTTCTCTTACTGTCAAATTTGTCTTATTAATTTTAAAAGCAGAATGTTGGTGGACTATATTCAGTTCATGGTGAAGAAAATACTCCAAGTTGTCTTCTAACTGTATAATCAAATCACGTAGATAAAATTGAATCACCTTTTTCAAATATTTAGTCACCTTTCTGGTCTTATGCCTTTTAGGATCAGTTATATTGGTAGTCTTTGATTCCCACTTTCTGCAAAAATTTGCTTACTAATATAAAATTCTTTGTATAGAAGTCCTTTATTTTTACAATGCATTCTCGCGATAGACACTGTTCGTTACACCTATTGCAACAAATTTGAAGAAGAAGATTTTGATGGTTTGATATTGATGTAACTTTGGCTTGGAATAGTGCCGTAAGAATCAGATCCACATTGGCGTGTGCAACACACAGACATTAAATAGGTGGCACAATTACTATGATACATATCTCCCCTGGTCAATAAGTCTCTCCCCTGATAGTAATCTTACCAGGGGAAAGACGCCAGGGGAAAGACGTTTTCATAACATAATACATTATTTTGGTTTATCCAAGAAAGTTTTCAATGAATAATAAAGCAAGCTTTGACTATCACAGTATTACTCAATTAGGACAGGAATTGCAAATAAATAAAATGATTATTATAACTTTTATTACTTACCAGTGGAGAGACACAATGACCTTGCGAAACCGTTACATCGCACGGACGTGACACAAAAATTGGCAAATTGCGTCGATCTAACCGCTTCTGTGCTTAGTATTGCGAACTTCACGTTGTTAATTGTCAATGAGCGAGTTCGGTAATGTGGCCGTCTTATATTTTATATTGTAGCAGCGTGCGAATATTGCCAGGGTAGATACACAAAAAAGCGGGACAACAATTAAGTTTTAAAAATTATCGAAAATAAGCAAATATTTTTCAATTTTTCTTTAATAATATTTAAGTATATTTAATTAAGTTTGTGGTAAACATAGTTTGTTTTAGCAAATAATACAAATATTGTATGTATTGTATGCTAGTTAAGCTGAAACCGGTAAGGGGACAGGCCAGGGTAGAGACTTTTTTAGACTATATAACGAGTTTTACAAAAATATGCTTTAATGAGACATTTAATTATAATGTTATTTAATAAAGGACATTTAAGAGAAGTGATTCATTGCACAAAATAGCAACATATAGATTAAAAAACCACTTTTAAATAGATTGCCACCATAGTTACCTCTTATAAGAGAATCACCCACATACAATCCTGAAATGTCACACCTCTACGATCAACCCTTATTTTTTATTTTAGTTAATAGTTATTTTTACCGAACTATAAAAATGTTTCCTAGAAATAATATAGGTACATGGCTAAACGACGTTTGCCGGGTCAGCTAGTCATCATATAAATATCTAAGAATATATTAATGTCGCCGCTTTCAAAATTAATGTAATCAGTTTTATCTTTTTGTACCACTGACATAATTATGTTTCGCGGACTTCGATTTGCGCATACGGAAGTGCGGGCTTGTTTATTTGTTTACATAACGATATGGCACCATTGCCTCCGTAGAATTACGTCAACATAATTATACTAAAACAAAATAAATATGTTTATTATTGCTTTGCTGCCGCTTGGTTCATGATAAAGTAGCGTACCTATAATTCTTAATTTTAATTACCATATTATTTATAGGTTTCTTAAATGCTAAAACTAACAATTAGTTGATCCGGTGAACGTATTTTTAGCTTTAAATGCAATTCTTACCAAAATCAATTACATCTATATATCCACCTTTGTTTACTTAACGTCTTATCGTATTATGAATCGGCTAATGTCTACTGAACGTTCGCGTAATGGGGCCAGTCAACGCCCTTGGGAATTATTGTCTTCGAAGCTCGGTTTTGAAACTTTTTTTTGTAATTTGTCGAGTTTGAGTTAAAACGTTCAATGGTTCGAACGAAGTTTGTTTGTATGCCTATCGTCAATAAGATAATAGATACATATATAGTATATATGTTCGCAGATACCTCCCGAAGCCTGTACCTGATGCATATACTGACGTGGGTGATGAACATGTTCGGTATTTTCTTCATTTTGGCTGCGCACGAGCACTACTCCATCGACGTCTTCATCGCCTTCTACATAACGTCGCGGCTCTTCCTCTATTACCACACGCTCTCGAACAACCAGGCGCTCATGCAGAACGATTCTTCTAGGTATATCCTCGCATTTTATAGTTGAATCCTGTGTGGGGATCAAAGTTATTGTGTGAAAAATAAAAGTTTCATCCAAATCGTGCAATCCATGTGTCCATCTGCACAATCCACGGAACTACTCAGCACGACTATGGTTGAAGCTGTTGAAATAGGGTTAGTAGGGTAGAGGGCAGGCAGGGGTACTTCAGACCAGTTTTGAAACATTTCGATTAAACTCATCGGTTTTCAGGACTCGAATATGGTTTCCGCTGCTGTCCTTCTTCGAATCCGAGGTGGACGGCATCGTGCCAAACGAGTACGAGGGTCCCTTGACGATCCTGAACAACTTGAGGCAGTGGTTCGTCCAGCTCGTGACGGACGTGAAGACCTCATCGATGGCGAAGATAGCGGGAACCAAGCTGCAGGAGGGCGCGGCCATGGGGGAGTACTCCGTGGTCAGACTCGTCGACGGCATCAAGAGGAACCTCAGTCTCGTGGAGGAGTTCAAGAACTCGCGCCAGAGGCTCGTCACCCTCGACAAGAACGTGCAGGCCTGCTTGCTGGACGAGCTCCCCGACGGTGAACACAGAATTGAAGACCTGAGCGAATCCTTTCGCAGAGACTTCAGCGATCCACCCTCTCCGGTCGTCAAGAAAAATATATGAAACGTCATAGAGGCTATTTCGTAGTAAGATTTCGGGTAGACGTACGCCGAGACTTCAGATACCTGAGCGTTATACATTTCCATTGTAGATTTTATATCAAGTTATTCCATATTTATTGTTAAGTTAAGAATTTAGGAAATTTTTAAGGAATTTATTTGCTCAAAGTAATAATCATGAAATATATTATGCTTTCATCTTTGCGTGTTTCAATAGCAACTTTATTTATTAATTTTACAACAAACAACATATATACTTAAAAAATACAAGAAACTTAAACCTCATTTGAAGCGCGTAATGAACAAACATTACGGTAAGTAAAAAGATTTCAAGTTTGCTGCTAGATAGCAATAGTTTCATTTATGTTAGTAATTAAGTTGTAAGAGCAAGATAGAAGATAAGCGAGCCGTAGGTACGTATTTACGACTTTTAGTTATAGTAACTCTAGTAAAATTAAAAAATAAATAAATAAATTTGCTACTGCAATGATATAGATATTGTATAATAAGTGAATCTCAATAACTCACAATATGTATTGTCTTACCGTTATGCAAAGTTAGATTTACTAAAAAAGAAATTGAAAACAAAATTAAGACTATTGATAAAGATATTTGTAAAGGGTGTTGTCAAGATGTCATTCCCTCAGCTTTTATTAAAAGTTGTTTATCTTCTTTAACGTTGCCCTTAAACTTAATTTTCAATAAATTACTAGAACTAGGCACGTTTCCAACAATGTGGAAGAAAGCTAGAATCATACCGTTATTTAAAAAGGGTGAGATAAATATTATTACAAACTACAGACTAATTTCTATTTTAAATACGTTTTCTAAGATTTTTGAATCGCTTCTATGCCCAATACTCAAATCACACTGTAAAGTTTTTGTAGATACTTTTCTGTGCCAAAAGATCTACTGATACTAATCTCTTTGAGTATGTAATTTTTTTGGCAAATGCAATTCATGAGAGAAAACAAATTGACTGTATTTACACAGGTTTTCTAGGGCCTTCGACAAAGTTAGTCATTATATTTTACTGAAAAAGTTGGATATGGTAGGTATTGGAGGGGGGTTTACTAAAATGGGGTTGCGTCATATTTGACAGATAGAACTGTTTGTGGCAGTTGGTGGTATAGAATCGCAATCATACACTTCCACCTCAGGTGTTCCACAAGGTTCTCATCTTGGTCCTGTCCTATTTACCCTTTTTGTAAATGATATAGGTTCGTTTGTAAAATATAGTAATTTTTCATTGTATGCGGATGATATGAAATTTTTTTAAATAATTAATAGCGCTCAAGATGTGGAGTTATTGCAAAGTGACGTCGTGCGTATACAGAGGTGGTGCGATCATAACGAAATGGTTCTAAATGCCAAAAGATGTTCGCAAATTACTTTCTTTAAAAATAAACTAACTGTCCTATCTAAATACATTAGTTTGTATGTATTTCGTTAGTGTGCCTTTTTAAAATAAAATATCTAAGATCTCGGTATTTAAATGTCGTAATTAACCGATGAAAAAAATAATTTAAATATTAAAACAACGATAATTATTACTGAAATTTATTATAAGAAAAAAATTGTTAAAAATGTCTTTAATAATATTAAGAATTGATGAATAAATGTAATAAACTAAAATTATAATACAAAAGCACTGACTAAGCGAGAACACGCATATAAGGCTAGAATGTAGCACCTTAAGACTATAAGTCTTGATATTGGCATTTCTTAAAAGTAAATGTCATGTCTGCCATGATATATCATATATACCTGAAACTTCATTAGGAGCATTTGTAGAATGCTCATTTCATTTATATAAATAAATCCAGATCAAAACTTTAAAGCAAATTATGCAGAAAATAATAGTCGAATATAATCCTCGTAGAAAGAGGCACTCTATCTAAATGTTAATAAGGATTATAACCAATATTCAATCCATTATTAAATTATTCATAATAATAATACAATGTCAAAATATATCTCTTACATTGAATTATATCTAAAATGATGTAGGCCACTTCATAATAATGTAAACATACATAGCTACATAACACAAAATCTCAACAATACTTTTGTTATATACAATGACTTTATATAATTTTGCAATAATGTGAACAATGATTATAAATAATGATAAATGAGTAATGCTTAGTGCTATAAATGATTTGAGCTGATAAGCAATAAAACAGACCGACTATTCAGCAGAGACTGCCTTTTCACTTTCAATGAGAGCTTCTGAAAGGTTTTCCTTTGTCTGCTGAATTTCTTCTTTTTCATTTGATGGCTCACGGGAACTGATAACTCCATTTTCATGGCCATTTTCGTCGTTAACAGGGGATATTTCTTTTGAGGATTTATTTACATCTTCAGGTTTTAACCTATTTTCAGAATCTTCATTTTCTACTGAGGGGTCCTCCGATAGATTATTATCTGTATTGGCAGCTTGTATTTCTTCTTGAGTGGAAGCTCCTTCATTTGCCTCATTATTTTCGTTATCTCCAGATGCATCAACATTGGAGTTGTTATATTTGTTTTCTATACTGGATTCCTTAACACTGCCATTCTTAATACTCATCTGTGAATAAAAGAACAATAACCAATTTCCATAATTTGAGATTTTATGATTATGTATAAAATTTCCGGCTAGCACTACCACTATTACCAACCTCATTGTCAGGACCCGGAAGAGATTCAGATGGTATTTCCAACTTTAGATATTGTTCTAAGGTATCCACTTCATTAGCCATATCAAATTGGTCATAATCCTGAATAAGAATATGATACATAAATTTAGAACAATGTAAAACTAAACTAATTTAAAAAATCTTTCAACTACAGTAATGTTATAAATCTTGAAAAACAGTCCACCAGGGCCTAATATCATGGGGTAATTAAATAATTACTTTAAGTTATATTTACCATGCACTTTATACTAATTTGCATTTACACATGAGGAGATTTTGCTAAATAAAAAAGCATAATAAAGAAATAAATGTGGTTGATTCACACCAACGATTATACATATGCCTTTGGCATGGATTCCATACATATATCTCAAGGAACTACTTACATCTAGAGTCTAGACTAGTAAGTTAACAAGGCTACTTAAAAAAAAGGGGACTAAGAGATTAGAATCACATTCTTTTATACTGAAATTAATTTTTCAGAAAACTGATACCTACATCCTTATTTTTTTCAACATTATTTTAAAACTTAGCAAACCCAATATAACCATACGTTCCTAATACATTAGTCATAGTATTATGATGCTGATGTCATCATCAGCCAACAAACGAAATTGGTTCATGGCAGGAAATAAATGCTTAAAAGTTTTGTTTACCCCACAATACTCCTCATCATTAAATACTTGCGGCGGCAGCGGTGATCGGGGATTAGGGTCGCTCACAGTTCCGCCGTTACATTTCGCGTTGTTTTGCATAAAATCCTTATCGTCCTCTTTACCCGGTTCTGTTATATCGATGACTTCATACTTTATGTTTTTCGAATCTAATATCATCAGTACTCTTTGTTGTCTTTTTTTCACCTATAAAAGAACATTATTAACAATGCAGCAAATTGTGAATCAGCTCTGTAAAACCTAAAAAGAAAACATTCCAACCAACAACAGCTTATTATTTACTCACTTCTTTGTTTCCTGAAATACCGCTTATGTAAACCTTGACAACCATAATGTTTTATTTTATTTCTTTCGTATTGGAGAAGCAGAAATTGTTTTATATTACAATTTATTAATTAGACGAAAATAAGGCTTGGCTATCAAAATAATTCCCGATTACTGATAACTGAAGTTTCCTACTTGCTACCGTCAATGTCATGTATATAAAATATCACTTCATAAAATTGACATTGAAACTTAAAATAATCAGGACCTCTAGACAAAGACAATAACTAAAGCAACAAGCGTACGAGCGCCACTAAGTACTAACGTATAATTTGTATTTTGTATATGTATATGGTTGAATTTAAGATTAACATCACACACTTCATAATATGGTTGGTAATGTCATTCTCATACCGGTCAAGATTGCGATAGTACTTGACACTTAATTAGACAAACACGTTTTGTCTAGGTTCTCAAATCAAATTGATTCATGAAGACCACGTAGACGGACTATGGTATGGACCAGGCATCAGCATACAGCGTGTGAGATATTGGTATGTTATCTAAAGCTGGCGCCTGGCAGCTTCAACACATTTACACTTTGTGCTTGTGTAGTGTCTGTGAATAAGCGCGACTGTCAATGTCAAACTGAATACGCATCATGAAAAGACTGTACTTCTCTCTCGCGCTCGGTCAAGCTTATGGGTATAAAAGAGACAGTTATTGTTTTGCCTTTGCTACTGTTTATGTTGATCTTTACTGTACATGTTGATCTTTTTTCTCGGAGGTTAGAATACTTTGAAAAAAATGTCTTATGAAATATATACCGTCTAAAAATTACCAGGACAATCTCGTGAAATGATGCACAATGTTTTTAATTATTTTAAGCGTCTTAATTAAAAGACATCAGATGCGACTGGGGTTTCTAAGAGGAGTATTGAAAGAATTGTTAGTGAAGTAAAAGTGAAGTGTGTTGAGCTAGATGGAGCTTATGTCTAAAAATGAAAAATTATTTACACAAACTACTCTTTTACGTTCTTGGTCGGGCTTAGAACTTTTGGATCCACCCTCGTATGTACATAATATTTATATGTATTTGACACATTTTTATTTATTTACAACCCACCCAACCTTACTAAAACCAGAGTAGACTAAAATATATGGCTTGGCAAAAAAGTCATATTTTTAAACATACTGTTTAGTGAAATTGCATTAGTGTGAGTACTGTGAACGCGCCAGCTTTCGATAACCGACCTATAGCGAATGATCGACATAATATGTCATATTTACAGTTTTAATTCATTGAAGATTGCTTATTATTGACCAAAATACACATTCGAATGAATAATTCTTAAACAAAGTTGCTGAGTCGTGACAAAATAAGCTTGACAATACATATAGGTTTTACAGCCAATTATGCAACAATTCACCATGACTGACACTTGAAATACACCTCTTATAAAGTCTTAAGATATGGGTTTGAGTTGGGTTTCACCGATTTATCAATAAGCGGTGAAAACTTGATTATGTACCACCAAGGGCTCGGTGGTAAACAAATAAAACCCGATTATTATAGAATTATAAACTGGAAGAAGGGATATTGGTCTGTAATTTGAACTTTTCCATTCTGTTTCCTGACTTCCAGATTGGGGTTACATTGGCTAGCTTCCATGTTTCAGGAAAGGTGCTGCTCGAGATGATAAGGTTACAAAGGGAGGTTATCTTTTAGTCTGATTATCAGTTCGCTTCCTATGTTGTCACAACCTCCAGCTGAGCTGCCCTTAAGTTTGTTGATAGTTACACGTCTTCGTCTGTTGGATGTAAGAAAAATGAGTTTAGATTGGATTGGTTTTCTATATTTTTTGCTAGCTGTTCCTCAGATGTGTGTTAGTATGTGATAGTCCTTTCCGCTAAACTATTGCCTGTGTTTGTATAAGAGTTGTTGGCTTTTATTTTATCGTATTTAGAGATACCACAGGATCGGGCGTTATTTGAAGTAGGTCTGTGGAATGCGACTCTTTTGACCCTATGTGGCAGATACTTTTCACTGACTCCCATAGTTTTTTGGTGTGATGTCTGTTCTGCCTAATCGTGCATTTTTAGTAGTTTTCCTTAGGCGAATGCTACACGCTCGATATTTATCGTGATATTTATCTTGTATTTTTTTAGTATATACTACACACTCGATACGAATCGCGTCAGTACGACGGTAAATTTCATTGAGTACACTCGTACGTTTCGTATTATAATAATGAGTAACAATATTAAGAAAGCTTGCGTTGCTATTATATTAGCGATAGCATTGAAAAAACGTATAAAGCGAAAGAAATGGGCGAAACATTGGTTTCAAGATAGAGAAAAATATACACATCTGAATTTATTAAATCAAATTCGGGAATACCAAGAAATGGACGACTATCAATCGGCTTTTCATTTTTATTCAAAAATTTCAGCATATGAAATACCCAAGACTTTGGATTGTATACATTTTCAGCTGCAGCACCCGATCGCTTCGAATCTGTTATTTTTTTTAATTCTTTTCTATAGTTCGATTTTAATGAATTGATCTTGGCAATCACGTCTTTAGCTGTCGCGCCTGGTTTAATTTTCTTAATAATTTGAAGCAGCTGCTCATACGCATTCACCCTTTTCACTTTATTAATTATGTTGGCATTTGAGCTGTCCCATATCTCAGGTAGTGTTTCTAATACAAGTATAAATTCTTTCAAGTGTTTTTGGTCGTTTGTTTGAAGTGCGGCGGGCGCCGACTCAATATGCGCGTCCTCTTCCATCGCTGGCAGAATTAATTGTGACGCGATAAATATCGACCAGAGACTAGACGCTCGATATTTATCGACGATAATTGATACGGATCGTGGATTTTTAGATTTCTAGAAATCCAGCGATCCGTATCACGTATCGTGATACGCCTGTACTACACATCGTGATTCTGGATCACGATCCAAATATCACGATAAATATCGAGCGTGTAGCATTCGCCTTAGAAGATTATTGCAGAAGTTTCGACATTTTACATATTTTTCCAGTAGTTCAAGACCTTTGGGATGTTTTCTAGCGGTTTTGTGAAGAATACTACTTCTACTACTACGTCTTTCACATTTTAGGAGACCAGCGGTCATCCATGGTTTCCTGTTGATTTTAGATTTTCTTGCTGCTTGTATGATGGTATATTTTAATATGGCATTCTTCAGAGTATCGTTAAAGGTTTCAACTGCGCTATTTATCTCTTTGATGCCATAGAGGTGTGTCCAGTCGGTGAGCTTTAGTTCTTCTGCAGCTCCTTCATAGTTGATTCGGGTCTTGTTTCTAATGACCTTAGGCTGTTGTGTTGCTTTGGAGATGGTGTTAATTCCTAGAATAACGCAAAGGTGATCTGACACCGTTGTAGGGCAAATTGACACTTTAGTTAAGAGGCTTGAATTTACAAGAGCATAATCTAAGCAGTTTCCTTCTCGTGTAGGAAAGGTGTGGCCAGGTGCAAGTCCACGGTAACCTATAAGGTTTAAGTATTGGTCTCTCCTGTATCACTAGACGAGTCTTTTATATTGTCAATATTATAAAGAATTTAAGTTTCTAAATTCACTTTCACTACAAATTGCAGAATCAAATTCAAATGGGAAAGCCAGCAGGAAAATAATAGACCAGTGCAGATATATCATATGAATCTTCTTTAAATTATAATTACATGCCTATTATAATTGACCTATTCTTTTATTGATAATAGTATTTTAATTTATTATAATTGACAGTGAAAATAAAATGGCAGAGTGACAGCACACTTGTTCTTTATTTGTTACGTCTTCCAAAAAGTAGGTTTTAATATGGCTGGCTTTGGCTTATATAGGCTCATCCCCTCCAAGTGGCTGGCATTTGCGGTTGGCAGGCATGGCGGTTGGCTGGAGGGTTGGTCAACATGGCATGGCTTGGCATTGGCTATGGCTTTGGCATTGGCATTGGCTATGGCTTGGCTTTGGCATTGGCATTGGCTATGGCTTTGGCTTTGGCTATGGCTTTGGCTATGGCTTTGGCTATGGCTTTGGCTTTGGCTATGGCTTTGGCTTTGGCTATGGCTATGGCTTTGGCTTGGCTTGGCAGGATGTGACTGGCGACGTCACGTCCGTTACACTCGGCCATCCTGAAACAGTTGTTCCCGTGGGAACAACAACCACGATTAGCTCTCTAATAAATCAAACAGATCTTCGGTTTCAAGTTGCTCATCTGAACTGCTGGCACTATCAGATACAGTAATAATGCTTTTATAGGGTCTTAACGAATTGGCAGATACTAATCCAGTAAAACTCTTATATCCACGTAAACCATTTAGGTGTACTTCTCATTTGGTACCTATCATTGCCCACTACCTTTGTTACGACATAAGGACCGGAATACAAGTCGTCAAGTTTAGTGTTAACTTTGGATGCGCTACAAGTCGGTGTTTGTCGCCATAGGACAAAATCACCCTGCTTACAGATGCGAGCAGATTTTCGTTTTTTTGTCAAAGTAACGTTTCATTGTAGCACTCGCTTTTAGTATCCTATCAGATGCTTTCTTTCGACGCGACTCTACTGGTTCAGAAACACGCCCGGGAACCGCAACATCACATACTGACCTACCAGCCCGACCAAACATCAAGTCTTAAGGTTTGTAAGTGGTGGTGTTATTAATTGTGTTGTTAATTCCCCAAATTATGTCGGGCAAAGAGTTAGCCCAATTGCTAGAGGCTTCACTGGGGTCTGTGGCTCGTAATTCATCCAGTATTGTCCTATTTGTACGTTCCACTTGACCGTTAGAACGCGGACAAGCAATAGCATTGAGAGTATGTCTAAACTGTTTATCATTCGAAAACTTCTTAAAGTTCCTACTCGTGAACGCCTTTCCGTGATCGGTGACTATGTGATCAGGGAAGGAAAATAAACTAAATATCCTTCGTAGTACATGAATAGTTTCGATCGAGTTGACAGTACGCGTTGGCTCAGCTATTACAAACTTAGAAAAACCGTCTGTCATAACGAGCATATATTGATACAACTTAGTAAAAGGGCCAATGTGATCAATATGAACCATTCTCATATGCTCAGAGGGCTTAGGAATTGGATGGAGTTTACCTTCTTTTTTGCCGTAGCCCCCTTTGCCGTATGCACAATGAAGACATGCAGTCACATATGTCTTTATAAATCTTGTCATTTTAGGAAACCAAAATTCGTTTTTGATTAATTCGCTACAGCGATTAAATCCTACATGACCAATGTCGTCATGGTGCATTTGCATTACTTTCCATCTGGCCGAATTTTGAACCACCAACCTATTGTCGTTCAAGTTTTTACGATAGAGCCTATTATCAATAATTTCGAAATTATTTTATATCCGCCGGTATTATCTTTAATTGACAAACGATTGCGCTCAACTATCGTCCTCACATTGCACCGTATAAAACTAATACGCCACTTCTAGACGATTCATGTTCATGGCATCAACCGGATGTCTACTAAGCGCATCTACATGTTTCATGTGTTCTCCCGGCCTATACTCGACACTTATAACGTAATATTGTATAGAGAGCCACCACCTCGCGACACGTGGTATAATGTCGCGTTTAGTAAGCGTAGCGCGGACTGCTGTACAGTCAGTAACCATCTTAACCTTTTTCCCGACAATGTGATTAGCCGCGTACTGACTGAGCGAGCAGCAGGCAAATCCTCGGTCGGTCAAGACGTGCCTCGCCCGAGGCAAACGCACGCGCTGCCTCGCCCGAGCGTGCCGCGGCCCGAGCCGAACGTTGTCGGTTTTTGTCGATGTTCAAAGGCGCCTCAGTACGTTTGCCGCGCTCACTCAAGACGGTAGTGTTTTGCCTCGCTTATTCGTTGCGTGTTAGTTGTGCGTCATGGATAAAGAACAGTGTCTTAAATTAATACGACTATATGGTGAATATAGACGACTTTGGGATGCGCAATGTCCTGATTACACAAATAGAGGACTAAGGGAAGATGCATGGAGAAAAATAAGCCAGGAAATGAACCTTCCAATAGCTGAATTAAAGAAAAAAATGGACTCTTTACTAGGGTCTTACAGGAGGGAAAAGTCGAGAGAAAAAAAAAGCCGAATCACAGGATCAGGTATTTATTATTTAATGTTTATGATTAGGGTTAACAACATTCATTTTATTATATTCAAAGTTACATCGGTTTTTATATTATTTCTAATATTATTTCTAATATTATTTTTTTTTATTTTATACTGCAGGTCGTGGTGAAATATATGTTTCGAATTGGTATGCCTATGAAGCCTTCAGTTTTCTAGGAGATAGAAATCACCCAGGAAATACACAAGATACTTTAGGTGAAGAAGTGAGTACCTATTATTTACTGATAATTATTCTGCCAAGAAATTGCTCCGTTTGTTATGAAATGTCTCCCTAAATGTGAACGTATTTCTTTTATATTTGTTGATCCTCGCCGTGGTATGGCTTGAATAGATAGCATTGATGACATTTCTGTATCCTGTCGCCATCGGCCGGGTATTACTGTCCCTTCAACTTCGGCATCGAATGATCCTGGGGGAGTGAACCTTTGTGAGGAAGCTAAATCTCTACGCAAGTAGTTATATAAGCATATGGTAGTCAATACGACTTTCGTAGCTTTTTCTGGTTCTAATAGTAGCGGCTTCCTCAGTACTCTAAAAACGGAGCTTAAAATGCCAAAGGCATTCTCCACAACTCTTCTTGCTCTGGACAGCCTGTAATTGAAAATCCTTTCCATTGAACCTCTTTCTGGAGTACCTTCATAAGGTTTCAATGTGTAATCATTGAGAGCAAAAGCTTTATCGCCTAGAATAAAATAGGGCACTGCAATTTTATACGGTCTCTATTCGACTTCAAGTTAAACTGAGCGTCGATGCTCACGATGGCTCGGACTTGCCGCGCGAGGCAGCCTCGGATTAGAAAACTTACAGACCGAGGCTGCCTCGCGCGGCAAACGTTGCGAAGCAAACGTCCGAGGCTGCTTCGCGAGGCTGCTCGCTCAGTCAGTACGCGGCTAATGAATATGATACATGCTCTACTAAAATATATAACGAGGCGCAACGTACCGTCAGTCTGCTTTTATAGAATTATACCGGCAATTCCGAATTTACACGCGTCAGTATGTATTTCCGTAGAAAGCGCGGGATCATACAAAGCTAAAACAGGCTTGGAACATAAACACTTTTTAAGTTGTTCAAATCTATTTTTTTGATCACTTCTCCATATCCACGAAGTTTCTTTTTTTGTTAAATCACTTAAAAGGCGGGCAATGACAGCGAAATTGTGAATGAACTTTCGGAAATAACTACACAACCCGATAAATTGACGCACACTATGAACATTGGTCGGTGTCGGAAAATGAGAAACTGCCAATAATTTTGACTCGCCTGGCTGAATACCATTTGCCGATATCTCATGACCTAAGTACGTAATTTTTTTTTGCAAGAACGAACACTTGCGCATGTTTAATTTTAAGTTTTCAACTTCAAGTTTGACAAGAACCGCTTGCAGAATATCTATGCCCGATTGCACGTTATTCGATGGTAGAAGCAAATCATCAAGAAATGCCAGAATTTCACATTTACCTTGAATCTTAGAATTTTCAGTTGTTCCTACAGATTCAACTATTACTAGGTGTTATGAATGCAGTTTTGTGTGTATCGTCATGGCACACGCGTAGCTGATGGTATCCTTGAGTCATATCTAAACTTGTAAAATATGTTTTGCCCGCCAATTTCGAAACCTGATCATCTATGTTTGGCAATGGAAATCTTTCTTTTACGGTAATAGCATTTAGGGCACGATAATCAACGCACATCCTACTGTCAACGTTTTTCTTTTTCACTAGGATGACTGGGGAGGCATAACTGGATTCGGACTCTTTGACAATGCCGGCATCTAATAATTCACTGACTTTAGACTGGACTATCGCTTGTTCACCATGTGATAATCGATAAGGCTGGCGATAAACTGGCTAATCACTAGTAAGCTTAATTTTCATCTGCACTAAATCTGTACACCCTAAATCTTTTGTACCAATAGCAAAACAATGTTTATATTGTATTAATAAACCGATAAGATCCGAATGTTGTTAATTATTTAACGGTCCTATCTGTATGTCGTCTAATTTTACACCTCCTATACATAAATTATTAGTTAAGGGTTGACCTAAATTATTGGCATTATAATTGGCAAAAGTATGGCAAGCAGCAAGGGATAATACCTGGCTATACGGCTGTAACGGGAATTCCTGGCAGCTTTCAGCCCTGGCTAGGACCTCTCCCGGTGACCTCACGATAACCTCGCACCCGGTGTTGACGACTTTGATGTAACCATCTTCGCCACGGAGCAGGGTAGAGGGATAAGAGTAGACCACCACCCACGTAGTGCCGAGGTGGCGTTACCACATCGTTGCCGACCTTATTCTCCAGAACGCGCACTTGAATGATGAAAGAGCCAGATAGACTTTTGTTGTTTTGTTTTTCTTTGTTGACTTCATTGTTGATAGGTTGACCGAACAAAAGATTAACGTCGGCCATCTTGATGCTAGAAATGCTTTTTCCATTGCTCCCACGTATAATCGTAGTCCTACAGGCGATTGTACCTCTTCTTCGCTTGACCTCGTAGTTTAACGTATATTCCTCACTGTCAGGGTCGAATTACGGAGTCAAAAATGCAGCACGATGTACTTGTAACTTATTTAGAGCTTCATCAACACAGTCATGTTGAAGATCGCGTAGAGCCTTTATTACTTCTTTTTATTAGCAGATTCTTGAGCAGCTTCAGTGCCGGCGGTGAAGAAGTATCCTCATCTTCCTCCGACATTGATTCGTCAGAAGGTCGAAAAACTTGTGGCGAGGTCGTTTTATCCCACTTCTGAGTATAATTGACCTATTCTTTTATTGATAATAGTATTTTAATTTATTATAATTGACAGTGAAAATAAAATGGCAGAGTGACAGCACACTTGTTCTTTATTTGTTACGTCTTCCAAAAAGTAGGTTTTAATATGGCTGGCTTTGGCTTATATAGGCTCATCCCCTCCAAGTGGCTGGCATTTGCGGTTGGCAGGCATGGCGGTTGGCTGGAGGGTTGGTCAACATGGCATGGCTTGGCATTGGCTATGGCTTTGGCATTGGCATTGGCTATGGCTTGGCTTTGGCATTGGCTATGGCTTTGGCTTTGGCTATGGCTTTGGCTATGGCTTTGGCTTTGGCTATGGCTTTGGCTTTGGCTTGGCTTTGGCTTGGCTTGGCAGGATGTGACTGGCGACGTCACGTCCGTTACACTATTTATTACTATTTTAAGATAACTTATATATACCTGAGTGACGTAAAAAAAAATTTTTAGCCTTTAGATGGGCTAAAATTTTCGTATTTCATAGAGAAGTAAGGAAGGGGATGACGGGTCTGGGCGTTACTGCATACGATTTTTTGCATTTTGTGAGAAGATTTACTATGGTAATATATATATATTTTTTTACCATAGGAAAGTAGAGATTTCAACGAACTGAAAGCACACCAACTTTTTGAAAAAAGCTGATATTTTGACGGGTGAATTTTCGATTGAAAATTAGGGTGTTTTTTCGATATTAATTCGAAATAAGGTGAAAAAATAAATATTTTAATCAAATAAATTACAGCGTATTTGGGTATACATAGCGTATACACAGAAAGGTAAGTTTTCACGAAATTTCGTAAAAAAAAAATTTTTTTGTAAAAGATTAAAAATTAAAAACCAAAAGCTTTGTTTTTTGAATTTTTCACATATATTTTGAGGTTATGCGAAAAATGTGTGACTACAAAAGTTTTAGATCTTTTTATTACCTTTGCCATTTAACTTTCTTCGATAGGACTTTTAGTTTTGCCGGAAATCGAGATAAACCGTTTTTTACCCTTAAAACTCCCCCCCACCCCTTCCCGACCTCAGATCGCCCGTAAATTATTTTTCCTTTAATTTTTATAATATTCTCCTCCTTTTGCAATAGGTTTCATTCTACTATGATTTTTTTAGGTTTCAAAAATTATCGGCACTAGTCTATAAGTCTTACCATAGCATTTACTTAAAGTAAATTATCTTAATGCTTTGCTAACAATAATTTAGTACAGTTTTTTTCACTTTCATTAGATCTTCATAGTATGAACATTGAAATATAATACATTTATCATAAGAGCCATAATTGAGTCTTAAGGATACTATTAACTATTATGTTAAACGTAAGACGCCTGTCTTCGCATGTTTTTTGGATTTGTCCAGGGCATTTGACCTTGTTTCCTATGATCTGCTTTGGAAAAAACCATTTACCACAGGATACTATAAATATTCTTAAATATTGGTACCGAAGTCAGGTCAGTCAGCTTCTACACGTGCAGCCTATGGGCTAGTTGCACTCGACAAACATACAACTCGCTTCGGGTGCCGTATAATAACGCATTTAGGGTGTTGCTGGGGTTGCCTCGCTTCTGCAGCGCATCAGGAATGTTCGCAGAGGCGCGGGTGGATTGCTTTTTCGCCACTATGCGAAAGCGGTGCGCGTCTTTGGTGCGCCGGGTTCTTACGGATGATAGTCGAGAGAATGGAGTGCCTCTATTTACGAGACTGCTCCGACATCTCCGCAGGGCTTTGTACCTAATAGTTTTTCTTTAACTATTTTTTCTTATTTTTACTAATTCTACTAACATAGATCTTAAGAAACTATTGTTACTAACGTACTAATCAAGCAATGGACTGTATTTGTCTGATGAATAAAATAATAATAATTATTATAATCATAGTCTATATTAGGCTGATGTTCATATTTATTTATTCTTTGTAGTAAATATAATAACACACGTTTTTTTTATAAAATTTATTCAATTTAACATAAATTAATAATACATACACTATTATGTCACGTTACTGGTAAAACCATACTACATGTCATTACAAATTACAGCGAAACTTATACAATGCATAGATTTATGGAATGTTGCAGTCTTATTTAGGCCTAAAGGTACATGGCTGAGCAATATCGTCACAGAAAGTAGTTTTTATCTATCCCTGAAAACACCACAAACTTTATATCAACGTCTCTAGTCACAAAGAAAAATAAGAAAATTTTGATGATTTAGTTTTGTTTCAAATTATTGTATCTAAATAATTATATAACATAATATGTATTGCTGATGCAGAATTATCAAAGAATGTTTACAAAAGTATTGCTGGTATACCATGTAAAATTAATAAAAGAAGCCGTTATAATATATAATATGGCAAAATTTAAAATTATTTCGAGATTCAACCCTGAGATCTGAAGCTGTTTTGTATGATTTGTTTAAAGTTAAATGCCTTTAATGAGTTTAACAGTTTCTGAAAGACATGTTTTTGATTCATACATTAGAACGCCTGTTATTTAATATTGCCGTATATTAATGTAAAATTATTTATTTTATTATATGTGATTTTATCAATATTTAATAATGTATAAAAAAATAAAATAAATATAACAAAAAAAATAATAATAATAGATATCATTGCGAAGTGACAAAATATTTGTCACCATTCATTGGAATGTGTAAAAGCGAATTAAATCACACTACAATGTTAAGGTCAGATTAACTTTGGATCAACTCCAAACAGCTGTTTGTTGTAAACTCGTTTACTGCGGGGCATCTCCTCTTCAGAATTTATTGACAGATGACTTAGCAACACGTAACCTACACTATTCAATTAGACAAATAACTAAAGTTCTTTAGTTATCATCTCTTCGTCAGACCCAATTCAAACGATTATTAATTAATTCCTTATTAAGCGTATTTGTGCCATAATTTAAATCACAATTGTATTCGTTTCTTTAACTTTCTTCCAAATGACTTATCACACAAACGACTCACGTCCCTCACCACCTTAACGGGGCCCGGGCAGATATATTTCGTGGCTGTTTAATGTTTTTCGAGAGCATCACGTATCGCAAAGCGGAGAAGTGCGGTTCGGCAATTCTGACTTTTGGCAAGATCGACTTTGCCGCGTCACGGCTCGTCAACGGTGTGGGCGAATTCTTTAAATATTCGACACACGGCCCGTTCGCATCTTTTTGTCAGCATTTTTGCTTAATTTAAGGTCAAACACCGGCCTCGTCGCCTTCTCTATTTTGCCAGAGTGGGTTTGCACATAGAATACACGAACACGCGAAGCTTCCCGTAATTCTATATATAAAATAAATAAATAAAAGATAAAAACGACGTTCAGATACCGCAATATCTCCGGAATCGAACGAAACGTCACGAGCAGACGCCATACGCAAAACTAAATACTATAACAGTCGGTTGCAAATCGGCTCCGTCCGGCGACGAGCGGCGGAGGAGAAGCGGTGAAGCGGCTCGAGGTGTCGCTCAAACGGGAGTCCCGAAGTCGGGGTCTCCGTCACCGTTCACGAAGAGGCCGTGGGCCTCCACGCGACGCGCCGAACCTATCCTGGAAAAGGAGTCGACTCGGGCTTAAGTTCGTTTACTGGAGCGTCGATGCAGACCGATGGAATATAAAGCTAATACCTGAAATTTTTAATTTCTTTCCTCGGCTTCGGGTCGCCGTTCGGCTTTCCTTTGTCGTCGAGACCGGTCGGCGCCGTCGCCCCGGCCGCCTTGCGGTCGACGGCGAGACACGCGGAAGCGGTCTCCGACGCCCCCGGACTCACGGTCGAGACGGCAGGGGTGCAGGCGGGGGCGGCGCTCAGAGCTATCGTCACTTCTCGAGCGACGGGCGCTTCGTTGTCGCAGGTGGCACCTGCAAGCGAAGCGAACTTCAAGGGGACCGACTCGCCGGAGAGAGCGTCTCTTAGGCGCTTCGGTCGAGGTCCACCGACCGGATCGAGGCCGGTCGTCCGGGGCGTCGTCGTCGGAGCGGTGCCTCTGCTTTAGGACGGCGTAGGAGCCCCTCGAGCGCCAATCGCGAGCGCGCGCCGCGTCCGCCTCGCCCCCCGGCTCGTCCGACGACACTCCCTCCACGGACACCGCGCTGTACGCGCCTTTCGTCCTCCAGTCCTACGATAGTTGGACGGCTTTAACAATTTGACGTTTATAAGTAGCAATAATAATAAATAATGTGTTTTCGGTGCTGTCTCGCTTTCGGCTACGTTTATTCATTTATTTGGAAATCATAAGCAAAGCCCACTCGATGCGATGTAGGAGAACTGCGTTTACCAGGGCCTTCCTCTTCTTGAGCGAGGTCCTGGCGAGGTGCACCGGCGTCGAGCCGGGCGAGGCGGACGGGGCCGGACTCCGTCTCGCCGCGACCTCCTCCAGCTTCACCATCTACGGAGCACGAGCACGGTCAGCGGGGGAGCGTTCAAAGCTAAGCGGGACTGCCGACCGAAGAGTCCTTGCCTCGAGCCTCGCTTCGATCTTAATGGAGTCGTCGTCCATGTCGAGGATGTCGAGGTTGTTGTTGATGTTGTTGTAGTCGGGGTAAGGGGCGTTGTCGGGGCCGGTGGGGCCGGTGGGGGGGCCGAACACCTCGAAGCGCGATTCGCTGCCGCTGCGCGATCTCTCCTCCGAGTTGCATCTGGAACGATTAATCGGTAGGTTTGTTTATAAGCTGATAATAATAATAATCTTTATTTACCAAAATAAATTGTAAAAAAGCAGAATTCTATCAGCAATATACGTAACCTGAATTAACATTTATATTTCAATCTACTTTTTCAAATAAAGCAATGGGTATGAGCTTAAGCAAGAATTGTAACTGAGTATTTCCCATTATTTATTTATTTATTAAGACTTCGTTGTATTAACATAATATCGTAGGCCTCCGAATAAAAAGATTAGAACCTGTGGTTATATTCCGGAGTCCTCGGTGCCGTGGGAGTCACTCCGGAGCCGTCTCTCTCGTCGCAGTATTCTTCACCGTCTTCCGGATACAAGGGAAACCTGAACATGCCACAATTCCGTTGTACAATTCCTTCCTCCATTTTTTTCAAGTTACGGCATTGTGCAAATATGAAAGACCTGTAGTTGTCTTCGGAGAGCCTGTCCTCGTCGTCGGTGGCGATGTACTGCACGCAAAGTGCGCAGTCGCCCTTCACGCTCTGCAGCGCCTGCACGGCTTCCTTGTGGCACGCCTGCCGGATTTGCACGAGCAAAACGTAAACGGCTCTCTCTATTCAGAGCAATCTTGGCAGGGTTCTTAAATTAACTTAACCACTAAATGCCTGCCGATTTTAGCGATTGTTCATAAATGTTCTGTTGCTCGACTGTAATCACAGAATATAACATCACCTGCGTCAGGTCGACGTCGTTGATGGCCAGTATGGCATCCCCGACGTACAACTGTCCCGTCAGAGCGGCGGGTCCGCCCGACTCCAACTCCGATATCAGGATGGGCACGCCGTGCTCGCGACCGCCCTGGAACGTCCGACGATTCTTATAATATTACTGCATATCAAAATGACCCCCTAGACTAATCCCGGAAGAATACGCACCGTGACCGAGATGCCGAGGCCGAGATGCGGCGATCGTCGCACGCGCACGGTGCGCGGTCTGGCGCGGAGAGGGGCGGCGGGCCGCGGGGGCCGGGGGGAGGTGCCGCGGCACACGCGCACCAGGGTCTTGTGCCGCTGCAGCAAGATCTCCGCTTCCACCTGCGGGTTCCGACTTGGCTTTAGTGCAATATAGGGTACACAGTTCTATCTATACATATAGCTACTTCTTGCAATAAAAACAATAGACGGGCGATGCCGAATTTCTCACCTGCGCCCAGAGAGAATCTCTCAGTTCTGCTCGCATGTCGCTGCCCAGCAACTGCAGTTGTTGTATGCGTCCGGCCAACTCCTTATCCAAATACTTCGTCGCTAATCTGAGAAACCATTGGGCCGAGATGAGCCAAAGCGTTGTCCCACTTTTTATCTTCAAAGAAATTGAATCTCTCCCGATTGTTATAATAGCGAATGTATGTGCTCAAACGGGATACAATTATTCTTTAACTCTTTGGCAACACTACGTTTCACTCTTCGTATACTTTACTAAGTAAAATGATTTCGATAAGTGAGAGAGTAGCTCACCTAGCACCGAACAGTTCCGAATGTAGCGCGAGAACTGTTTCTCGTAGCGCGGCATTTTCCCTCGCCAGCTGAGCTGCCTCCGCCCGAGCTCGCGCCGCCTCAGGGACGTTGCCCGCCACGTCTCCACCCTCTTGACAGCCACCTCGAATGGATTGTATACAAATACTTAAATAAGTTTTTCTACTCTCTATGCTCACAGAGTTTGTCTAGCTAAGGTAATTTAGAATAGAATAATTTAAAAAATTAATCCTTAATTCACTTTTTTATTAATTTGGTTTAAAATTAACGCAAAATTGCCGACAAACATTTATCAGTTGGTCATGATGTTTGTTTTAATTTATATTATCTAGAATTCTTGAGTAATAACAGCCATTTATAAAACATAAAAGAGCTCACCGGCTGACGCCGCGCGCGCCTGCACCAATTCTGCCCTCATATCCACCAACTCGGCCTGAAAAAAGTGAAACTTGAATCCATTGTAATAGGAACATTCTACTATAGGCGTGTCAACAGACAATAGAATGTAATCGTAAACCCAGATCGGTTGAGCTTATTGTCGTCGCCGGAGATAACATCTTTGGAAAATTTGTAACATTGGCGTTGCACCCACATTGTCGTCTAAACATATACTATTCACAACCTTCGGCCAATTTATTAATAATCTAAAGGGGAATCGTCGACAACCCCGAACATTACCACTAACTAACTTTAATTGTATAAATGATTTTACAAATATTATTTATGACATTTTAACTCGAAACTCAACGAGCCGAAATTTATGACCGTGATTTAACTAGTTTATATAGAAAAACAGAAATGTATCGAACATTATATTTTCGTAATTGAAATATGGGGCTTCAATCAATTATTTTATTAATCGATCATACATTGAATATTTTCTTAACTCGGAAGTGATTTAAATTCGGGGCATTTTGCTCATTACAAAGATGCGATTGAGAAACAAATTACCTAACTCGGTTTCACTCGTTCAAGCAAATAGGGATTCAATCAATCGATACGTTAAGTGATGTAATAGTAGTACTTAGATATAACCACTTCCAATACTTGTAATTACGATAAACACAAATTGAAGATTACCTAACACGCTAAATTAAACGTTAATAAAATTATGCAATAACTTGGCCATTTATTGTTTAAGATCGATATGTGAAAATAAAAATTATAGAACTCATAAACTCTTTTATAGGCACCTCATTAGCGCATCGAATAAGTGAATAAATATGAGGCCAATAAACAATAAACACGACCTACACCGAATTCAAGATCATTAACATAGTAATATTAACATATTATAAATACAGATAGTGGGCGTGACTTGTGAATATTATAACAAAATTCACACGTTAGCAGAGGATCAAATCGCCGTACTGATTGAAATATGCCCCGTACTCGTTACATTGTGCGCTGAGATTGGCTGCAGATAACGTTCCCGCAAGATTGATTCCCTGCGGCTCTTAATCGGCGAGTGCATCTCGGACAGACAATTTGAAGTGCGCACGCGCCGCGCGTCTTCGCACTGAAGTCTTCACACAAAATAATAACAATAAATCACCGTCTGTGTCGACACTGCGGGACTGAACGTGCGACATGAAATTTGAACCTAATTTGAATAACATGTAAAGGTGTGTGATTTAAGTAACTATTCTGGACGCAGTCTCAGCATCTTAATGAGGCCACACATATCGAATTCGGTGAAATCATAATTGATATATGTAATGATAGCATTAGAACGCCGGATCAGGGAGATAGTAACAACCGATTGGTCGTAACTTACGCATACTTAATAAACGGCTATTCCATTTAACGTTTCATCAATAGCGAAAGGTGGAACCTCCAATAGTTCATTACACGTATGAAAGATCGTTGTTTAATCGGTCTCGCCGCGCCCTTTATTGTTCTCGGTACCGAGTATTGACTAGAATAATAGCGCTCGTTACATTAACATGTGGCGGTGAACGCGGCCGAGGCGCTATGGTCCTTCGCCTTTTCACTCATTGTCACTCGGTACGCAAACACCTCGCCACACTAACTGTTCTCGAATAATTTAAACAGACCGGAGGTTAATAACTTGCATCTTTACTAAACATTATTACTTTGAACAAAGAGTTTGGAATGTTTAATTTCTGACGGTACATTGGAAGCGTTAAGTCGTAAAGACAATTAGCCGTTATTTAAGGTATCCTTAGACAGTGTGAGGAGAACTCGCTTCTAACTTCGTTTTTGTGCATGCAATTAAAAATGAACTGCCGGAGTCGGCCGAACCGGGTTCGAGACCCACGCACAAAAACATCTTTCTTGAGCAATTGCTTCACTTCTTAAACTTACGCATCATAGGAAATTGGGTCTATTAGAAAATGCACTTCAACAATTTGAAAGTATTCGAAAGGTGCTACAATGAGGACAGTCAATGGGCGTATGAGAGACATTACCACCCGGGCGCATGACGGACTGACAGAGCATGCGGTCGAAATCACGCCGGGTAATACAACAGCAAAAGATTTTCTCCGTTTCCACTTTGAATAAATGTATATTTAAATCGCTAGCAGGAAAAAGGAAAGTCTAAAGGTGTACTAACAAGTATAAGATGAGTTTCGATTAAAGACTATTGTTCTACAATGAAAACAATGAATGCGTACATAAATGATCCACTGACAAATGACGGCGGACGGGATAATCACACGGCGTCTCTTGGGAATCTTCCAAGTAGTTGACTATGAAATTAATTTGGTTTATCTTCATTTGACATTTGTCCGATATGTAATAAAATATAACGGATTCTTAGATGTTACTCTAATCTTTTTTAATTTAATCGGTAAATTTATCAGACTTCAAGGCTCTCCCGAGGAGACGCTACGACCGTACTTAATCGAACAAAAGCTTAAGAATTTGAAATAGAGGATGAGATTACCCCAAACCACTACAGCACAATGACTTTAATAAATGGAGGAATTACTTCGTTTTAATGTATTCAATCACTGCACAACTTCAATGAACTTTTCTCAAGTTGAATTTCGATGAAGCCCTATTTATAGGATATTATAAATGCATTGCGAATGCCTCTATAATAGAATCGGATATGTTGTCGGCATTTTAATTTGACACGTTTATGGCTGACCGTTGATCACGAGTGTCTATAACTTTCAATTACAAAGCTAAAAATGGTTTTTTGAAATATACTAATTTGAAATATGTATATATAAATGGAAATAGAGCTAATAACTAAGCCTTTAAGCTTAGTTCTACGAAAATCAGTTGAATCATTCAGCGACTAGTCAGTTGCATTATACCTACTACTTATTGAATGTATAAAAATAGACATTGGTCATATAGCAATCATCAGAAAACTATTTATTTAGTCTAGCGAAGACTTATTGTAGACGAAAAGATGTTTATTTATGATGAAGCGAGATATAAGCGGTGAAATGCAAACGACATTATTGCACCTGGCAATGCGAGCGACGTCATCAGGTCTGCAGTGCACTTCTAGGAATCGGGTCTATGCACCGTCCAATGCGAAGGTAATGCATTCTTGTTAACTTTCCGTATTAGATTACCAATTCAATGTACAACGTTTGGTCAGATTTAGTTGTTACATTCACTACACATCAACTGAGATTAGTCCACAGATATTTCATTTTGAGCGATTAAGATTTTACAATAAGTTAAATTACTAAACATTTTACAAGACATAGAATTAACTCTAAACCCCATTTGAAATTGTGAATAGTTATTTCGTATGACTAATAAGCGAGTAATTATAGTACATATGCTAGTTTAAATTTTATGAACGCGCCAGACCTATTCGTGCAAGTGTTTAGTTTATTTCTGAAGATTATGAAACAAATCCAAGCCGAGTTATTACTGCAATCTTTAAAAGGTAATCCCTAGAGCTTAATCGCTTAAGGAATTTCAAATAAAAACAAGACCACTAAATTGTCAACAGTGTATTCTGTTTACGCACCTTATAATATCATAATTGGTCTCGATAAGCAAAAAAATAAGATTTAATCTTATGAGATCCTTGAAAACCAGTTTGCATGCCTCAATATTTGCGGTCACAGTCGCAAGAGAAGGTACGTGTAAGCCAGAGATTCATAAAACTCACCGCGAACACGTCTGAATAGAACATTTCAAAATCCAAGAGAATAATGTAGTTCCTTACAAACGTTGTGTAAAACAAAAAACTTGGCGATTAAAAAGAGTGGCGGAGAGTTTATTGCCAGTTCTTCTCTTCCGTTCTACGCCCTTGATTTGAGAACTGGCAGTAAATGTAAAATTAGAAGCATTTAATGTATATTTGTACATTGTGTTACCTATATGAATAACGATTTTTGACTTTTAATCGACAATATTCCTTCTCCACCGTTTTAATATCTTTTTAGATAAGACTAAGGTCTATCTCAAAATTTTGTACGATTAGATGACCGCGAAATCATCTTAGTGCACCTTTGCAGGCTTTACCCGTCACTTCTAGACTGACATTGCGTACTGTGTAGCCGTGTAGGTAGGATAAGCTAAGCTTAAAAATATGAGCGCGGTTCCGCACGATACACCATAAAACACAGGGTTTCGGTAAGTAGGGTAATGGGCATAAGCCCATTTGACGCCAATGATTCCTCATTCAGAATGTCACGTACGTAATTCGTAATCCTGCACAATTCTTACATTGTATAAGAAAATGGTTAAGTTTATCCGATCGGCACAGGTGTGGCACCATGTAATTGGAATTTACAGGTGCTGCATTAACATTGACAAAAATGCTAATAATATGCGTTTCAATGCAGACGTGGGCTTCATCTAACGACCGATCAAAATATTGCGCCCGCGACATCACATTTCAATATGAATAAGTTTCTTATGTAGGCAATAAATACAGTATTTATTATTACAAGGTCAACTTTTGGGAAAGTTGTAAACGGCACAGAGCGTGCTAAAAGTTTCTTTAAAGCTAATTAACGAAACATGACGGTTCAACTGCAACTGGTGTTAGACAACATGGCCTATGTTATGGCGCGATGAGGAGCCATTATTTTTAATGTCTCGCAATCTAATCCACGGAGGCGTCGGAGATCACACGTAATAGCTCTCAGTTTATGTGATCACTCAAAGTCAGATACAACTTTATTGTCCGTTAACGCAAAAACTATATAAGGAGTACTATTATTACGGAAAGTCAGAAGAAATCTATTTAGTCAACGCTATATACGCTAACACTAGCATTCATCTTGGCTTTAGATATCTGTACTGTTGCCTTGATAATTTTACATTCAATTATCATTCATAGACAAACATGAGATCAGCATGCTGTGCCCGAGACTGGTTTCTTGTGAGAAAACTATAAAGTTTTGATTGACACTTCTTTGGTGCACGGCTAGGGTACGACGCATGACCTAAGGGTTGGCAGTCGCCCGCCCAAACGCGGGCTCATCATGCTGCATATCTAAGTATATATATTTACGGAATAAAAATAAATATAAATGAAACGTTAGAACTATCTGTTACCTTCAAATAGATACAATTACAAAGACGCAATCGGTTAGGGTCAAAGCTGCTCGGAGCCGAGTTCTAGGTCTGACCACAAACCACAGACGAGGCAACAAAGAACTTAAATAGCGGAACTCGTGCGGTTAGCTATCAGAATCGATGCGGGTCATAGCATATGCCTCTCACAGACGACTGGGAGCTTTATACAATCGCATACTGCAGGCATTTTGCTCTGGGCAATTTTAGTTGAACATTTATTTTATTTCTTTCTTTGTATCCATGTGCGTAATTAACAGTCTCTCTTACGGTGAAGGTAAACATTGTAAGGCATGCCTTAGACCCAAAAAGTCGACAAGCACAGATAGATACAGAAATCTGAGGCCCAGACCTAAAGGGTTGTAGCGCCATAGGTATATATACGTATGTATATATTTTTAATTACTTGATTTTCACAATCATGTAACACGTTATAGTAAAATGTCGTTGCACTAAACGTTACGATATCACCATTTCGCAAAACGTTATCGAAATGCATCGATCATACTGACACACTAATAGACAAGCTTTGAACTATAATTTATACTTTCCTGCTCTTTCTCAGAATATCATAAAAATTACTCACGACAAACATCTTGTACAATTATAATTCATAATTCGTAATCTAATTTTATTAGCCAATGATTATCGTGTTGTAGAAGCGATAGGTTTTTAAATATAGGTTTACTAGTTTTTTTAATATCGCATTCAGCTAAAGCTAAATAGATTAATTTTTACATTACATACAAGTTTGTAGTGGATGGGTGAAACGCAGTATCTACAGCGCAATATCAATCGGGAACCGTGGTTTATGAACGCCATAAAAACGTGATATAGTACCAGAAGACTACCATAAAGTGAAAAGTGGGTTAAATTTAATATAAACTAAAGTGGACTTGCAAATTGCAGCATCGGAGCTTTCATCTCAACATATTGATGCCCGATGGTTATTATTAGTGGAGGAATAGTGCACGTTGTCGACGTCGTCAATTGATGGTCTCAATTGCTAACGTTTTATCAATAACTTATTTAAGATGCTACAATTAGATTAAAATCGGTAGGCCCTGGTACATTTTGAATCGGTTTGTGTACACACACACACTTTATATACTCATTATAACCAAAACTGATGACGAAGTTTGCAGTTTAGTCTTTCCTTTATAACATTTTATAATTAAAATATCGCCGCTGTATACATTGATATGGCTCGTGATAAGACAATTTTATCCCGCAAGTGACGTAATTTTGTGCAATTAGAATAACTAGAATATAAGGCGAATTAGCAAATGTAGGAGATATCTCGATACCGATAGATACGATCTAATTGCCTTCTAACAAGGACTTTCCGTTTGCTGTAATTTAATAAATTATTTGACACTTCTAAATTTCTTCCGATTATCTATTCAAGTCATGTTGATTAGTTGATATAGTGGAGGACCTGCTGCAACTGAGAGTCAGCAATTAGGAGACAGGAAGGCCTTAGAAGTTTCTCGCTTCGGAACCAAGACTTTTCTCGTTTTGGATCGCAAAGCCCGCGGAATGAGTACCTCACTCAATTACTCAGTTTTACACAAAAGAACTTTTATACGTATGGTACTAAAACATCTCTACTTTAAATTAAAAAAGACTCGGTTTATCATAAGCGTCGTTGCCCTCAAAACTCAAAAGCGTCTAATACGATTCAACGGAATCCACGTATCCTCTGTCGTCTTTGATCTAATCTCTTTGATCCCACACGAATAGGAATTACGATTGATATATTCATTTTCGCTTGATCACATAATTCGCCAACCTAATAAAAAAGCTTAACAAACTGATGGCCACAATGAAGTGTAGAAACCATTTGTAAACTAGAATCGTTTAACTAAATTGATTTACTGCCGATTGGTCATTCACACGGACTAGACAATCATCGTCGAATGACTCCCGACGGCCAATTAGCAGTACAACACACAAGATTATATTCACCAATATCCAGTTCCCAGTTCGGCTTAAATTGGCACACATTGAATACTAATCGAGACTTAAACAAAAAAGTCCTGCGGCCAAAAGGGTCTTTGATAGCAGACATCATCCACATCGTGTTATGCAAAAAACAGTGACAATGAAACGGTATTGGGAATTATTCAAGTCAACCAAAACCAAACGATATGTATATCTGAGCTTACGATACGACTCTGTTAAGCTGCTATTAGACAAATCATGAATATGCATTATACGTTCACATTAATAAAAGGCTATCAATGCATAATTCAAACGATAAAATAAGATACATTCAACCAATTTGATTACTTTAATAAAAACGAAGTATCATTTTAAAACGTTGATAATATATTGGCTATCATAAGAACAAAATATTTATTAATGGCTTTAAATTAAAGCTTGTCTATTGGATATTAACGTGTAACAATAATCTAGGGATTATAATAATATTTTGCGAATGTTAATACTAAGGAAAGAGTATTTAAAATTCACAAATTGCGTTCCTCAAAAAGCACTTATCTGCTTTCATCAAAGCAAACAATAACACGCATGACGAAAATCTAGCGAGTAAAGATAAGCTGCAAGCTGAAGGCTGCAGTCATCTCAAGAATCAACATACAAACCAACATAGATAACAGAATACATCATTTTTATCTGGCAATAAATAAAAATGCTACACAATTAATTTAAAAAAATACATTAAAGAGACGATGCATAAATACCGTAACTAATGTAAATAGAAAATGTCTACTTCTCCGAAACCCAAGCCGGCCGTCACCAATTACGCAGAAGGCAGTAAATCATGCACAGGTGTATGGGAAATTGGTTTCGCTTTTGATGATCGCGAAATGTTCAGCATCATCCATCGAAGGAGGGAAAGTTTTACGTAACGCACTTTAACCGTAAAACCAATATTGATTGAGATGATCCATTGTAAATTGGATACTTGATATAAACGACGAGTGACGCAACCGTAATGAGCTATCAAAGACGTCTTTTCACCGTTTCCGTATTTCATTAATTAACATCGAATCAAAGGATTCATTTCATAACCGGGATATTTATCTACGTCTTTCTCACGCACACGCACACTCCTCACTCCTGTCTATGGCATCGTACTTGACTTTCGGCTATAAGAGCTACAGTAGGATATTCTATCCAACCCAATGTTTAATAGATTAAATGTTTGAACTTATTTGTTACTGTAGTTTGAAAAAATGTGACGGACTTGGTGGATCCCGCTTCTCGCGACTAATGTAAATAATAAACAAAATAACTTCACACTTTCCACGTTACAACTGTAAGTGAAAGCATAAAATGTAAAACCTCTGAAAAGTTATTGAGGAAGGCTTCATTTGTAGCGGGGAGGTGCGCGTACGCACGGGGCGTGGCCGAGCCTGGCCGTCGCAGCCGGCAGCCACAACCGTCGCGGATGCTGGGCCGGCCGCACTCGTCGCGCGCAAACCGAAAACACGCAAAGTTCACGCGCAACATTACGATGTTTCTAATGTGAAATAAATTGTGAGTGCTGTGATTGTGAACTCTCCCGTTCAAGGAAATCGCACGCGTCGCGACACCAACTCCAAATAGGTAACGTTAAAGCTTATCAACTTATCGCCGCATCTTTTGATAAAGGACTACAATTACGATCCATGCGAATATTGTAACCTCTTAAAATTCCTTACGAAACCACTATGTAGATTAGATTGATCTACTAAATGTTCCGAAAATAAATTAAAAGGAGACGCGTTTAATCGAAACAAACTCTCGTTTTCATACTAGACTTTTAAGAAAATATTGAACATGAACAATCACAATTAATAATAACATAATATGTATATGTAAATGTCTATGCTGATTCGTAGTAGGAAAAAGCCATATTTTAATTATGACATAATTTACCTTTAAACGCGACAGATTTTACGACTCCTATAATAGCAATATTGTTTTTATTTATTTGCCAATTTAATTTTTCAAGATAAAAGCCATCATCGTTTTTTCATTAAAAATATACCTACTCAATTACACAATATTCTATATATTGTTACTGATTTACATTATTTTGATGGTGATGAGAAGCTTTCTGCTCAAAGTTACACTTACAAAATGTATAAAACAGATTTAAGTAAATTCTAAATCGCAAACATATTCCCGTTTTACCCATTCTACGCAGTAATGTGTAATTAATTAGCAATTAAAAATTAGACAGCCCGTTAAGTTCTCAGAATTTTAACCTTAACAAGTAACTGTTGTAAGTTTGTGCAGTGAAGAATATTAATTTACCATATAAACTTTGTATTCCAAGAAATTATTGGAGCATTTCGCGGCAAACAAACAAGTCCAAGAGCATAAATCATAATATTGACCGGTTTGCAAACTACCGAAGCGCCCCCGTCTTGATATCGTAATCATCAGTTTGCTGCACTCAAGGCAACGGAGACCTTTACATCGCGAGGAAGTGCACTCGTTGTGGTCCGCGAGTTCGTTTGACACGAATAAATTTGGATCTAGGATTTTTTTATTAGGCGTTTGGCCTTTACGTAATAAACGTAGGCGCACAAGTTGATACTTACGAAGTTCCAGATTTTAAAGAGGTGTTGAGCTAATCACATTCATTGTGAATGAAGACATGTTGGTACTAACGTTTATTGTAATGTTCATTTGCGTGGACTAGATAAAGACATAACGTGTTCAGGATACTATTTAATATTAAATTAAATTGTTTCACGTCACCCGTTTTACATATTTCGAAATCGATCATTTATTTCCTAAGTAAAGACTAATTGTGGTGTATAAAGTAATAATCTGCGCTTTATTAGAATAAAGGAGTTGTTAAATCATCGTTAATTCTTACAAAAGTAGCACCTTGAAAATTGTGTAATTCGTTGAACACACGCGACATCTCTCGTGTAGCCACAAATAAATATTTTCTCATTAAAATTGCTACACGCCCTTTCTATTTAAATTATAACCATTGTTCTCGGAAATATTTCGCAAAGTGCCCGCAGGCGGCCATAATCAATTACATTTCCAGTCAGCCCCGGAATAACTTGCACTTCCCATGAACGATCTGACTTCCATATCAAACTTAATGGGAAACGATTGAGTGTTGATCTTACACGATACCATGAACATGAAAATAATATAGTGTCTCACTTGTATGTCCTGAAAGTCAAACTTGTCACCTGCTTTAAAACCAGGACGACCTACTCACGCCATATACTGAGTCAATTAAATAAATATGTTCTAGGCTCCTATCACCCAACATTCTGTTGAGGCTATTTAATTGAGGCATGCATATCAACGTAAGCAAATAGCTACAAGTGGAGCTCCCGATGACAAGTGCGTTGTATTTGTCCATCGCAAACAGCTCCTCGGTCCCGACACGTCTGCTGCGCTCAAATATTATTTCCCTCCCACATGAACAAATAAAGAATATTTTTTATTAATCTTAATGTTCCTCCTATCTCTACGATGTTTATAATTGCCGTTTTATATGCTCGTTCCTAATACTATGAGCAGCACTTTAATTAGGAGCGATTGACAAATACATCCATTTATAATGGACTCAGCGAGGCTTTTACGTGCCTGTTGATGTTGTCAATGCGTTTTTTGTTGTATTAACCTCTATCCTCCCGACACATAGGAGTGTGGCAAGAGAAAGTATTTAGCATCAATGTCTCGTCACCTTTGCCTTATCTATAAACGAAACCCATTCATCAATTATTTTATAATTAACCTTAAACTATACAACTGTACTATATGCTGTTTACCTTTAGCAACGTCAGAGCAGACTTTCATATCGCAAAGAACATCATAAATAGCTTTAAACGTTGTTTACTAAAAATTCACATACATATGTAGCTGAAGCCAAACTATAATGATCTAACTGATGTTTAGCCTCCATCATGCTAATGTTGAAATTAAGATAATGTCGCCTCGGAGCCGGTTTGCAAGCATTCCTTATTTATTACCACGTTTTGTGTAGTTTACACAAAGTGTGACCTAAGATTCTACGAATGGCAGAGCAGACGAATAAAATAAATAAAATTAAACGATCCTTATCGAAAAACCAGATTGCAACATAAAGCTCGTTCTAAGTCTTGTTTATTATCAGTTCCTAATTCCCGAAACAATTCATTCCTTTTCTTGTAACGAGACGAGAGGTAATTGCGTTGTTTTGGTACGTTTTTATATTTTTAGTTTTATTTAGAAAAATACTTACGAAGTTGACAACACATTAACGTCTCTCAGCCATTGAACCTTGCCGTCTTGACCTCAGTGCCGTAGCTTCCTCGTGTTTCTAGTCACCGACCTATACCTGTTTAATTTGTCGTTATTAACAACAAATTAAACAGGAGTGTCATCAGAATATGAACGAGACCATAACGGACGGCACAATTAAAAGATATCATTGTTTACTTATTTTATTACTTTGCGGAACAAATGAGGACTGTGCTTGCAAACTCTAAAAACTTTAGCAAATGTACGTTTATGTAAATCACCAAGTGATATAGCAATTGTAATAATTCCTCAAACAATCCGTCGAATAACTCAAATCAATTGTGTGTATTGGCGTTTACTAAGAGCGAGATTAGGACGGATTAAATATTCATGTTGCACAATTGCACGTAGAAGACGGGACACTGGCTGCAATTCAACTGTTTGTTAATGATAACTTGTGCTTTCTACGCGTTTCTTTAATCATTGTTGTGTCTACGTTTATCATAATTATCATCTGTAGAATATCGAACGCAAAACTATTGCTGTTAAAAGTTTTACTATTTAAATGTCAGAGCCACAGAATGTATACCAAAATATTAAATATTGATTTATGAAGGGCAGTTTTTTTCATAATGTAGTATATACTTGGCATGAATTAGGTGTTTATTTGGACAATGAACAATTAGGTCATAATTTTTGCCTCAGTTACCATTTCTTACTATTTCTGTTAATTCCTGACTTAAGCCTCCTTAAATAAAAAGTTAACATGACTCATATTACATTTGTCATCGCAGTGTTATCAGAAAAATGTCATCGAAATAGTCACATACAAGAAAAACGTTAAAAGCTTCTGGTCCTTCAATAATCTTTGTTTTATGTTGTGCACTAACGCTAAGCTTTAAGCAGGATTAACAGATACTTTTAAATATTTTATGATGGCACGCCGACCCCGAATTATACTACCTATTACTCATAAATACTGTAAAATTTTGGATAAGCTGGTCAAACGATTATGGCACGAGCTATATTTCAATGTACATTTGTTCAATGATTGATATAAAAAAAATAAAAGAACGACAACTCGGCTATTTATCAGGAAATATTCGCTTTTGCCGCCGCGCAGTCTCCACGAACAAAAACATTATCGTGTACAATACTGTTTAATAAACGTTTTCGTTTCGTGGATGGATATAAAAATGGTAATTTATGTCTTTATACAGATTCTATGATATAGATTGAAGTTGCTTGCTCTTAAAATGAAATCTTAACTCTTTAAATTGTCACGGCAGTGTTCTTGCGAGCCCTCTGGTAGGGTGTCCTTGTCTTTTCAATTTCTATTTATTGTGACAAAGTAAAGGAGGCCGATCAGTGAACCAAGAAGATAACGCAAACTAGGAAAACTAGCTATCTTTATTTGCATCATATTTTATGGAGGCTGTTAAAATGTTTTGCAATGTTAAAAATACTTTACAATTTAACCAATATGCGATTCGTAAGTTCTTAGTAACATAGAGTATTGATACTGTTTCAGTAAATGTTAATGAAAAAAAATAGTAATGGTTTCACGGTGGTCCTGAAAATGATCAGGGCGGTGAGTCATTTGAATTGCACACAGCGAAAATTTATAATCGGCAGTCCGACCACATTCCGAGAGCAGGCGCAGGTTAGAGCATTTATATTCACATTCTAATCATATCGATAGGAATACCGGCATTAGGACATTGTATTATTTTCACTTTATATACAGTTTTATCTGTTCACAAAATACCTTCGACCATACCTATTAACGAGGCAGGTACGGTAAGGTAAAAACTCGACAACAATAATTAGAACGAAGAATTGAATATTCTCACCCCAACCCTAAAGAACGTATTATGAGTGAGGTTGCTACATTTTAATTTAGATACGGAAGCCGCATGACTATGCAAGAAAACCCGATTAATTTCATTGTGCAGTGTCGGGCAATCCTTCAAAGTGAGTTGCTTGTTTGTCAGCATGGCAGGCAGGCATCTCACTAGGAAACAACCGCACAATAGAACAGGGGAAAGATGTAAAGGCCAACGACATTCAAAACAAACTCAAATCTCTATTTAGGTTATTCAAATATTGCCTTGTTTTATAACTTATTTTTGCTACCAAAAATAATTTAGTTTTTTTGAAACGAAATTTTGCATCATGAAATGTTATTGCACACGAACACTAGGAAAGAAACCTGGATATATTTCCTAGACGGTTTGGCTCCGCTCCAGTCCTATTGCACTTTGACAAGCGGCCTATAACTTGTACTAGATTGTCCGTCTATTCCTATTAGATATTAATAAACGTTTATAGTGTGCTCGCGCGGCTTTACAACGCCCAATGTTTGTAATAAGGGGGGAACGATGCAAAGATTTTTGTAAAATAATTTTTTTTTTCACATCACTGTTATTAGCAGATGTCATATAATATATTATATCTTACCGTATTTTAAAATATAAAGTTCTCGTAAGCCGCATCCAGTGTCACAAGTTTTGCGAAGGGTCAGGGTCAACGCACTCCAAATATCGGCATTCCTTTCCCTTTTCATCGCTGATAACTATGAGTCGCAAAAATTACGGTACAAGGTACTTTGAATTTTATAAATATCTTGACACATTTTGTCTACACCAAGGCAACTCTTATACGTTCTAAGACAATTTTTTCCTTTTAAATTGAATCTAAGCCATAAACAAAACAAAATTTAAATAACAGACAGTTTTCATCAAGCACAGGACCGGCTGGAGGTCCTTGCTCGACTAGGCCAAGGCCCGATGGGCAGTACCGCCTCGATGATGAAATCATCGTTTGGAATCGTAGCGCATCCCTCTCATCAGCTGTAATTTAATCTTTGTCATTATTATATACAATTGTCTAACGGCCGCTTTCTATACACGATCTATAAGAGGTCTAAAAGTCCTGCGCCACGTGAACATGTAAGGCGAGCTTTTACAAGATACAACCTTGATATATTTTTATATATAGTGCTTTTAAATTGCGTTTATATATATAATATGTTAACATAGATTAACATGCTAATGTATAAAACGATAATTATTATGCGTTTATGAATAGGGCGTAAGTTCGATTGCTGCGCAACGAATCAAGTTTCAATCAAAATACGTGACCACTCACTACTACGACAGCCTTATCGTATTAAAAAAAATAATTTATTTCTTCAATGTAAGAACTTGTGTACTCATTCGACTAGCAACAAGTTCAGCATAACAAGCGATGGACATAAATAGATATTCATACAAAACGATTTAATCAGGGGCCGTGACTGACGTATAATAGAAGACGGATTATGAAACCACACGAGACCAGGTTGATCTGACGAAAGGTTGACCCCGAACTTGTGTGGGCGAGCGGCGACAATTTGAGGAGCTCGGGCCAGAACATTATAAAATCATTATTATAATGCATAATATAAGTAGAATTATATATATTGCCGTATTCCGCATCTAGATAGAGTAGGTACGGTACGTTGGAAGCAGATTGAGAATAAGAGGATGCAACAGTCGCAAATCGATACTGGCGAGCTTCGGGTCTTCGAACTGTCGGGGAATGCAAACAAATAGACATACATAGTAATGACAAAAGAGCACACCTGCTTAAAGTACAAACAATGCAAATCTAGATGCGTCGGGAATAATACGTGCCGTGTTAGTCACCAGTACAGCGATTTCTTCCGGAACAGAAGATTACTCACCATTTCGTTGACATGAAATTTAAACAATGGAAATTAAAATTTAAAATCTCTGTCATGTGAAGAGTCAAAATTTCAAGAAGTAAGGGAAGGAGAAAAGCAATATGTTCCCTTTACGTCTAGCGAAACGGTGAAAACTTAACGCAACATTTATTGTAAATTTAGGCAGTTTGTATATTAAAAGTTAGCATTGAACAAACGATTACGATAAACTCCTCATATAAACAGGAATCGTTCAAGATACAATGCAGAGTCTGGAACGAATGGTTGCTGTATGAATGGCCAATCTTAACCAACGGCAAAATAAACAAAAATCAATTACCGGCAACTCTTTCAGATAAAATTAATCGACTTCCATTTTCATGTTGTATCTGGGCATACATTTTACTGAGTAAATTTAAAGCTCGATTTATCAACATTGATGCAGTTTAAACTTCGTATCACCAGTGGCTTATTCTATTTAAACGATGTTCAGTTTTTTCTTATAGATTACCGTGTACGCAAAATTTTAACAAATTAAACAAATTTCAGGCAGGGCGATGTTAAATGTGGCTGTGGCGGCGCTCGCCTGCGTCTGCCTGGCGCGCTGTTCGTCGGCCGAGCCACACACCCTAGCTTTACACATTCCTAAGGTGATTTCAGTTTACTGATTTGCGGTAATTCGTTGCCCTTATGAAAATGATGATATATTGTACATTTTCAGGATCTAACAAACATATTAGCAAATATCGACGAGCGATTAAGGATGTTGGACACCATCAGTGCGCTGCAGGTGAAACAAGCGAGACGACTCGACGTCATACAAGACAAACTGGGTGAGAACAAACATGCAATTTCACATGAATTGCATCTAACATCACAAGCCTTCATTTAGTGCTATTGAAGTGTATAAAGCTAAGGTGTTAGGTAAAATATTTCAAAATGCAATGACTCACTGTGTGATCTTATTGTGTCATATCCTATTTTAGTGCCTATCCGTGGGGAACTTTCGCAATTGAACAAACAAGGTCATCAGTTAACTAAGTGCACCCTCTTGCACGTACGCTTCATTAACTATATTCCAATAATTCCAGATCGCGTGGAAACAACTCTATCATTAAGGCTTGAGAGAGCGCAGTTGGCGGCGGAAAGATTAGAGCATAGACTCCACATGCTACAAACAAGTGTACAGGTAGGATTCTAAGAAACAATTACCATTGAAGTCACGACACGCCAACATAATTGTTTCAATAATAAATAACTATTTATTCCAGGCTTCCATCAAAGAGAGCACCGACAAAATAGAGCGAAGTCAAATCAAATTTGTAGAAATTGCTCAAAATCTCACCAATCAAATCGACTCCCACTCGCATCTTCTAGAAAAGGTAAGAGTTTAGAAGATTGAAAGCTATTCAAACGTTAATAAGAGACGAACCCGCAGTGCTTCAATCTATTTACCATTATATTATATTTAAAGGTGAGCGGTGCATACGCCGACACCTGGCGTCGCAGCATTCTACTGGAATCTCTAATGAGAGATGGCATGGCCCTCGTGAATGTGACTAGAAGAGAACTTGCTGATGGTGTACGGGCCCTAGCCCGAAGACAAAGAGATGCACGTCTCAACTCTGCCGACTTAGAGGCAGCTTTTTCTAGGCGATTGAATGACAACACTTACAAAATTGACTTAAAGGTAAGCAAAATGCTTTGCATTTAAGATTTACGATATTATAGAGATTAAATAATCTAGAGACATCTTTGTTTCTTTATATTTTTATGTATGTAGACTTTGGGCACATTTTATAATATGTATTTACACTGCAATTTTATACGGAAAATGTAATATCTATTACTATAATTAAACAACGACAAAAATAATTAGCCCCCAATACGAAAATATTAGTATTAATATGAAGCACAGAAAATATACCAAAACCTTCAAGCGGTTATATTCATAATAGTTATTTCAACGTTTTACTAATCGGTGATTTAACAACAACAAGCAGTACATTGAAACCACAGCTTAAAATGTGAAGGTCATTATTCAAAGTTAAGAAATATTGTTAAGTTATAGAAGAATAATTTTACCTGCATTCATATCTATATATGTTTTTTTTTTGATCCACGCGAATTTATGATTCCTGAATTTTTATCATATTTAACATTCAAATAACTTCTAGCATTTTTTATCGCCCGTCTTGACTCGTGAGTAGGCTACTTTTAGTCTGGTATGTCTTTAGCTCAATAAATGTTCAGGCCGAATCTATTTCGATCCTGCCTAGTCCCTCGCCGATTAAAGGACTGTTTTCATTCGTGGCTGCTTTAAAAATTAAGACAGATAAAACCGTAATCCTATTTTACTTTTTAGATGCAGGAAGTGCTAAACGAGCAGAGACGATTTGTGGACTCCTGTCAACGGGTGCAACTGGACGATCCCACTCATGTGGCAGATGTTTTAGACAAACTTATAGATTCTTTAATAAATAAGTATGTCTTTATAAATATTCTTATCACATGTTTATGTGTTTGTAAAATTTGTGTCTGTGTTACTTATTTGTACTGCGATTGTTTCAGAACCGCATCAACATTCCACGAATTGCAAAATATACAGAATAGTGTCCGTAACCACGACAATAAAGTGATGAAGCTTCTTAGCAATCGTCCTTCACAGGTATTTTTAAGCTATCGACGTCCTGTAGTGAAATTATAACTGTACCTATAGGCATATTTATTGCAATTATATTGATATGATTTCAGACGGATTCGACTTGCAAGAGACTAGAAACCGTGTTCCGAAATTCATCACACGCAGCGTTCAATGAAAAGGAGCTCCTACAGCTCACAGAAAAATTCATTGGCTTGACGAACCGTGCCGACGCTGCACTTCAGCGCCTAGAGAAACTGCTCGCTGATGACCCGGGAGGGTCTTCATCCGCTAGTGACGTCACGGCAGCAGCCGACAGATTACTACAGAAACTTAAGGGGATTAAGTAGGTTTGATTCTTAAATTTTTGCCAATAGAATATGCAGAAGTAATGCATAGTACGTACCATAGTAATATACCCGACACTAACTTGATAGTTGAGCTTAGCACGATCTAAATTACGTTTAATATGGTTGTAATATATTGTAGGAGTGAAACAGATTCGGAAGAAAATGAGGAGTATGGTGAAGATGAACAGGACATGGCCTATTTTGAAACAGGCGGTGATAACTTCATGGAAGAAGATCAGGAAATGCTGAGCAGTGTAGATGGGAAGTCTAAAACGAAGACTACTACAGAAAGTGTTTCCTACCAATTACCACATCGAAGGCATCTTCATAAACATCCTTATGACCGCGGCCCTACTTGGAGAAATTCTGAAGATTAATTCTAAGCATGTGATATAAAGTACTCTTTAATAAACATACAAATATTTTATTAAAATGTATATTCTAATTTTACATAAATACAATAAGAAAATCATAATGATATAATACTGTGAATATCATCATATAATTCCATATAATTCCATGACCCCAATTTTAAGAAGAGATATCATTTTAATTGTTAATGAACAAGGTGGGGCAAGTAAACTAGTCCTTAATCGAACACACCATATGATGGACGGTAAATGTCTTAAAGAAAAGAAAAAGAAAGCTACAAAATTCTATCTGACTATAATAATGTGCAACACTGAGAATATATTTTCTTTAAATGAAATGAGCATCTTGGAGGTCATCCACCAAAACTACACACACTACAGGGTGGTGCGTGGTCCTATGGTAATAACTCCCTGAGTATGTTATCCTGTCCTCTTTACATTTTTATAAATATTACTATAGATGCTTGGCCCAGTCAATCAGATCAACCTTTTTCAGATGTTTTTGTTGTATAGATTATACAGCTGATCATGTTTCTTAGAGTGAGCTTGTATAGCATGCAAATATCAAGTTATTATATGTACCCACCATTAATAAAGGGTTTTAAGCGGTTTTATTTTCCATATTGGATTCAATTTGAATTCACTCTTTTTGTCAAATATTTTTAATGAATATGAACATGATAAACAACATAACTAAGAAATAAACTGATCTTATGATATAATATAAAATCTAACAGGTTTAATATTGACAAAATGTCTTACATTTGGAAAATGGCCTTTATTGAGTTCTACAAAGCAAGAGTTCCACATTGGTAGTTTAGTTTATACTTTGTATTGCTGAGGGATGTTACTCTTTACTGACAAGAACTGCTGAATCTTCTTGTGATGCTTGAAATAATTTTTTAAGTATGTTTGTTTTATTCAATGCCTCTGTACATGTCATGTAGGCTAGCAGTTGTTAGACTGTTGAACTCGGACACCAATCTGGGTGTGTGTCTTTTTAAAGAAACTTAGCTAATACATAAATCAACACATTCATCATTAAAAACTAATCACAAAGTGACAATGTATTAAAATTGCAACCTACTATAAACTAAGTCATTAGCTTACCTCAAGTTTTGCACTGTGCTGAAAAATGGTCAAGGCTTTATGAGTGAGCTGAGCAAAACAGGAACTCAATGTTGCTATTTTTTGACGAGCAGAAAACATTGCCTCCGGTTCCTCGGTCTCCAGATCCGCTGAAAATCACACGTGCTACTGATTTTATAGAATTCCTATTGATTAGTGTCAATGACCTAAGAGTAATAACTATTTCTTTACGTAACAATAAACAACGAAGCAACAAAGAATACCTGGTATACCTACAGTCGCAAACTATATGAAATCACTTTTCTACCAAGGAAACCCAGTGACTGAGAGGAATTTTTTTCGGTTACTGAAATTGAGATTGTAGGTATTTGTATATAAACTTACCTAAAGAGGTATCTAATCCAACACATGCTTTATCAAATTCCTTTTCCAATAAATCTAACCACCGAAAACCAACCCCTGTTGTCGCCATTTTCACTATAAACTTGTTCAATTATTTTCAAAATTTATGTTGTTGACTGCATAACAATAATAATTAGAATCTCGAAATCGTACTCTGCTTTGACAGCACTACTGCAGTCGCTTGATAATGTGACAGACATTTGACAGATAAAATTTTGAAACAATTTTGACCAATGAATTTTTTGACAACTACAGCTATCAGCGGTTTATATATATACTGTAAATAATAAAGTTCGGTCACAGTTATTTTACCTCTGTCTATTTATAAGTTGGCAATTATTAGCACTATTTACTTACACCTTCCCGACAAAAAAGGCTCGAAAAAAAGGCCCCGACACACACTAACGGATTCGGATGATCCAATCACTGTAGCTAACAATAAATTAAAAGCCGCCCACGCGGCCAATAATAATAATAGCTAAAAATTAATTAGGGTAAAAAACCGCTTAATCACCGGGGAAGGCGAGGACCTTTACTGCGTACTTCGCTCACTCCAGTGAGCTTCCGTCCTGCCCTTCAGGTGATTGACGCCCCGCGATGGCCCAAGCCGAGGTCTGAGTCTCGCAGGAGACGCCCTTGCGCTAGTTGCAGGAAAAACGCCAATTCGGGCCGAGCTACGCTCGCCAAAACAGCTCGAGCTGAGCTGTAAAGGCCCTTAAGAGTTAAGGCCAACAGTGAGATTCCTGGTTGCACTCCGGAAGTGCCGGCAGAAGTGAAAACTTGTATTAACGTTGTGCATTTTTGATATTTTGGAACGATTAGGGAATAATTTTGCACGAATTGCTTTAATTATCAGTACCTACTATCATTTAGGTATGTGGTAGAATACAATATTTATTTATTGCGCTATCGTACACAAACATGACAATTTATATTACATTTAATACGCCGCGCCAGCTGTCTACTCTCCATCCGTCTTACGAATTTTCGATCAGGTCACGTGTCCTGACGCGAGTTTAACATTTTTTACCCATTCCAAAAAAAAGTGTACAACGCCGCTAAAGAAGTTTTCACTTCAAAATACTATTTACTGTACACTCATGGTGCGAAGCTCCTAGAGTTTTTATTTAGTATTTGCTTCTGGTTCTGGGTACTCTATAGACTCTCTTACGCGTGTCGTTGGTGTACAGGCATACTCGGGTTTCGGCTGAGAACAGAACATTTCTCCACTGTTCGAATGTCCACGGCTCGTGCGTTTCGTAAAATCGCTTCCTGGTCGTCCGGTGGGTGGCAGTCAATTGAGCGCCTGTAGCAGTTCTCCGGAACAGCAAATTCTTCTCTCGCAGCCTTCTACTGATAGTGGAGACGCTGACTGCTGTCCTTCGAGTAGGTCGAGCCGCTGCTGCAGCTCCACAGCGTTGGAGAAGCGGTTCCGCCAAGACGTCGACGCAATGTAGCGATCATCTCTGACGGTAGTGCAGCAACGTCTCCCGGATCCATATCTCCTGATGTAACCTCCAGTCTCTTGGAACCGTCGGTATACTCCTTGCACTCGAAATCGGCTGATGTTCAGTTGCCGAGCTACTCCAACTTGCCGTAGTCCGGTTTGCAGTAGGGCCACCACTTGAGCTGCTTCTTCTGCCGTGGTATCCATTTTCACTGGGTTTTTTCTTGTCGGAGCTCTTCAGGTGTGACCTCTGTGACGTCTGGATAGCTAATGACTCATAATTGACTTTTATTTTTTATTTATTCAGAGTCGAGACTGATCTTTTTCGTTTGAAATTATTATGCACAATCTAGCTCTACTTATGTACCAAACTATAATCTACAGATATTAATAAAATAAAATAACAACGTTTCTGTAATAACTGTAACTCATTGAAAAGTCACTCGTTCCGCGCTCTCGCTTGCACACAAAAATTTACATAATTGTATTTATGCGTACAAATAAATGTAACTTGATCAATTCAATTGTGATTTCCATTTACTTCCTTCTCTATATCCATACAAAATATCTATCTAACAAATAAAATTAAAATTTTCTTTTGACGAATGCAACCATTCCATCAGTATTTTCTTATGACGTTGTCACGTTCAACTATCGTCAGTAAACCGACTTTACAGACAACCGATTTTTTTTATATATTGTTGATGGCTCAAGTCTTACATAAAAATGTGGCCTCCTACAATTTCGATAAAGTTTTCCACTTTATCCACGTCTATTATTATAAAAGCTCTCCTATTAAGCAGTCACATTATGCTTCCAAGGAGTATAACCTATCAGCAGATTTAAACATCAAAGCAATGTCTAACTTTATAAGCAGAAGTTTCCAGAATCAACAGTGATACCGTCGTTTTAGTCTTTAAGGTCAACTTCGACCTGCTATTTGACAGACCCCAAGATGACGTCTGTTGTGAATGTGGAAGGGGCTTATTCAGACACCAAAACTAAATGCAGAAGCTGTTATGACGGCAAACTGAGCAGTACATAAAAGAGCAATGAAATTTTACATTAGCATCAAGGATGTACTAGTCGAAGCGCTATGCCAAACAAGAGATAATGTGTTTCGATTACATGCAAAACATTTCACTTCCATGCATCCCAGTTCAGGAGATGTTTCATTATCGATAGCTTTCTTAAGAATCTTAAAACAACCGAAAGTCGCTTTCACCTTGACCATAAGGGCATTGCACTTAATTGAAACATGCTCATTTTTATATTCTCCTGAATATAATGACAAAGTATTATAAGAGAAATACCGTTTCCATTGAAACGAATAGCCGACAGGTGGTTCCCCGGAATAAGAAGCAAGACTTATTGATATCACACTTCATGGATTTTTAATACTTAGGAGAGTCAGAAAGGCAGTGTAAAAACGCGGCCATTAATACAGAGCATTGGCTAGACCAGGAATGCCAGTCCATCCCACAAAGATTTTTTCCCAATACAGTAGATAATTGGCCTTTTTAAAATTATGTTTAAAGCAATTTTTTATATTTTGTCTTATTTTTACACGTTTGAGTTAGGAAATGTCAACAATTTTTAAAAGATTATTGCACATACATAAAACAAATAGAAAATAACATTATTCATTGTAATTTAATATAATACTGCAAAAAACATAATTTTAGGTAGTCACTCCAACCATGTCCATCTTGAGGTAGATGTAGCGAGCAACTAAATAAAGTGAGTGAGTGAGAGTGGATGGCTACCACCACTCGTGCCGCCTGACCTGGCCAATATTCGTGAAGAGTGCCTCGACGAGGCGCCTCGCGAGTCTGGAGCCGGCTTCGAATAAGCGATTCTATTTCAATCGGAGACTAGTATATAAAATGTATGTACAATGGGTACATACCTATTGTTTTAGTAGGTACTGCTAAAAACTGTAGTGTAGAACTCTTTTTATTCTTATTTAAAAATAATTTAAATTTAATATGCCTACACCTTAAGCCGGGTCCAGACGAGTGTAACGTGTAATGTAAGATTACGTGTAATTTAGCATCTACAGTGTGGACGGCACACGAACTCAAAGCGAATTGTGAACGCGGAAATATTTCAAAAGCTGTTTCCACTCAGTTGCTACGAACATGCCGAATAGGAAGGTCGTGATAGCTGGTGCGGCTTTTATTTTCATGTATTTACTAACTGAAGACCGCAAAAGTCGGAAGCGTCGATGGTGGAAAACTAATTTGTATAAAAGAAGATTTTCTTTACTTGTGGAACTAAAATCTCAACATATAAGCGGTCAATATAAAAACTTTACCCGGATGTCGCCTACTGACTTCGAATATTTGTTAACAATCATTGCGCCTAAAATATCAAGACAAGACACTATAATGAGATCTGCAATTTTGCCGCAAGATAGACTGGCTCTAACACTACTAATCATTTTGTTTTTGCATTCTTCTACATCTCTTTCCAATGAATGACTATGAAATCACTCCAAGCATCGTGTTTCAGATTTTTTTTATAGTATTGCGGGTTTTTTGGATCCCAAATAACAGGTTTTTCTTGATACAAACTAATAAGTTCAAGCGATTGTTCGTCACTCCACATCATGAACGTACATACGACACAACCGTCACGAACGCCGTCCAAACGAGCACTGCGAGCGTCTTTGTGTTCGCGCGAAAAACCGACAGCCGATGGATCAACCCCGAGCGCCGCGCGAGCGTTACATGTAATGCTCGTAGTGCCGTCCACAAGTAGAATTCGTGTTACATTACACGGTGGATTACATTAAGGTGGGTACAGACTGGTGAAACGTAACATGCAATGTGTCATGCAATGAAAGAATTTACCGTACACATTGCTGCAATGTATCATGAAAGGTAACACACTTTGTAACAATTTCTCATAGTTTGGACGTCTTGTGCGCGCGAAATGTGCATTTCACGCGCACGCTACGAGCATTACAAGCCGCGCGCGGAGCGATCCGTGATTTGTCGGTTTTTCGAACGAACACAAAGGGGCGCGCAGTGTGCGCGGTGCGCCAACGTGGACGGTCGTTTTGAAATCAACACGTGCACGCAACGAACATGGAGGACGACACTGCGTGGAGTGAGGAAAAGGCATTTTGCTTGATAGATGCGTACAGAGTTCGTGAAATTTTGTGGAACACGCAAAATGAAAACTATTTTAAGAAAAATCTTAAGGTCTTCGGCGTGTTTTCACGAGTTGATGTATTATTAATAATGAAGTACTGATAATCGTCATAGCAAGAACATGGTCTTCGGACTCCATGCTTCGTGTGATCTACCGGTTTAAAAACGTGTATCGAAGGGCCGTGTTCGCGGCAGAATGGCGGATCAAGACGAACGCGGGAGGTTCGTAGTGAATGCGCGTTAAGAGCGCGCTATGCGTCCACGCTTGCAGCGAACATGCAATGAAAGGCAGAATAATACATTTCATGTTACGTTTCACCAGTCTGTACCCACCATTACACGTTACACTCGTCTGGACCCGGCTTAATATTTTCATATTTGGACTACTAAATTAGTAATGATTAGACTCTACGTACTACTACATAGTAAAGTGAAATTACGAAAAATACAAACATTCAGCCTATTCTAAAACAGGAAAGAAACTAATATTTGTCTGAGAAGAAAGATAAATTTGCAGAAATCTACATTGTAAACAATGAAAACGTTTTAATTTAACACGAGCCTATTAAGGTTTGGTCAATCAGCGGACGGGGCGGGACGGTGAAGGAGCGCTGACGTGACGGCGACGCGGCGTGGATGTCACACTACGGACGTGATGATCCCGCAAGCGTCGCGTCGGCCGAACAGCCGCACTCGACAAAAATAATTTACGTCAAGTTCGAGAGAATTATTTTCGAGCATTTTCAAACCAGCTCTTTGAGATTTCGTCCTATTAATTCCCAAATCGCTGATTTCAAATTCGCAATTTTGTATTGGGAATGGACCAAATCATACATAAAATGTGCTCGAACACTTTCGATTAGTTTTTCAACTCTCTCCATGTCCATTTTTGCTGTCGAATATAAAGTTGCCGTCACGCCGCGCCGGGCGCGACGTCTTCCGTCCCGCTATCTGTTTGACTACTACAACGAATACCCATATAACACATCGTGTAGCGTCGCGCTCACGCCCCGTTCGCGCCCCGTCCCGTCGTACTTTTCTTGTATTGGTTGGTGACGCGACGCGACCGTTGGCTCTGTGTGACATGTCTGATGTCGGGTCCTATATTACAACTGCTCACGTCGCGTCTGCCCCGTCCGCTGTTTGACCAAACCTTTAGAATAAAACAAAACACAGCCATGCCAATGTCTTTGGTTTGTTTACGCAAAACAGACACAGCTTACCTTAAGAGGGCCATAGCCATAAAATAGATCACAATTGATTCCAATTTCACATATAAAATTTTGAACGATTGTAGCAAACAAATTATAGCGATCTTATTGTTGAAGGTTCTGTAAATTAACAAAAAGTAAAAAAATCAGTTTATAAAAATTCTATTTAAATAATAAGGAAACAAATAAAAATTATAAACCATTTTAAGTAATATAAGCGTAATAAAATGTATCCTTAGTCATTATTACTAACTTTACAAATATAATTACAATATACCAATGTTACTTAATTCAACCTTAAGCCAAACATGTCAGAGTCATACTTAGTATTAAGTCTCGATTAAATCTTACCCTGAGTGTGTTGTTAATATTTAAAATGTAGGCATTATCAAGAGTTATTGGTGCTTATTCTGGCTCCAAAGTACAAATAACATTAACAAAAATCTAAATGAAATATATTTTTATATATAGGATTTATAAATAATCTTTGTCATCATAATTTTAATCAGTTTTGTATATGTATTCAAATACATGTTAATGTTATTTAAATTTAAAAAATCATAATATTATTTGTTCCTCAATTAACTGACATTAGATATTATAATGATTTTGTCATATTTGGGAAAACTTGGTCACAGCTTTTTTTTAATAAATTTAATCTTGAATCTGAACTTACTATCTACTACTTAAGAAGCAATTAAATGCACAAAATCATAAGTCAATTGCATATAGCTTATCCATTCCAGCAAAGCTATGCTGCAGCTAGTTCTGTAAAAAATCGTATGGACTCTTTTATTTTTGAGTCCAATGAAATATGAGTTAAATGCTTCATTCAGTACAATGATTTTAATTTTAACAATCAAATTCTGTGCTAGCAAAATCATTTTTGCTCTTATTGTGTGTGTACAAAGGCAAAGATATTCATTGACCACTTGCTATTAAGTTTAGAGTTCAGAATAAAAATCATTGCAAGTGATAGCTGCTATTTTTAATCAAAGATTAATGTATGTATTTATAACTTAGAGCTTATATTTATTTACAGTCTAAATTTTATATTAAAAGGCCTGTACATAAAATATGTTTTAAAGACAACAGGTAACACATTGGGTGTTTGGAAATTGTTTCAAACAATTCAAATTCAAAACAATTCTTGGAACCCCGCAACCTTACTGCCTTTGGTACATTGAGTTCAGATTTCGGGAAATATAGTTTTTCTGCTTTAACTCATTAAATTATGATAATTTTGCTATCAATACAAAAAACAATTAAAACTCTATTATGAATGTTATATCTCAAATTCTAATAATTAATGTGTTGTAAAATACCTGAAGTTTGAACTAAATTCAGATACAATGGCAGGTCTAACTTAAAATTAGTGTTTATATGGTATTAATATACATTTAAATATATATTACAAACAAAAGACATGCTGAATAACTTAACATGCTAATTTTAAATTAATTAATATAAAATTAACAAAATATGACAAATGCACATGACAGCTTGAACTGCTTGTGTGCTTGCAATATAAACAATTACAAAGAAAGTTAGGTATATTCCAAACATTGCAAGATTTGTTACTTGACTTAATTATCATTTACCAATTGTACACCTTTTACAAATTTTCTTCTATGGGATACAGCTTAAAATTATAAGTTAACTGTTAAATGAACACATTGTAGCTAAACTAAACAGCTAAACTCAATTGCATTTTTATTACATCTATCACCTGGATTTGTTCACAATTACTTAAGCATTTGCTTTGCTTTATCATTAACAAATAACACAGCCACTCTTTTCTGGTATGTGACCATCTGACCTCTCTATTTCTGAGAGCATTGCATGAAACATATCCGTCACAGACTGCAATAAAATATGTGTATTTAGATTTTTTTACCTGCCTTTGTACTTTTATGCACTTTTTTAAATTCATGAAAGTCTATACATCCAATTATATTTTAAGTTTCTATAAAAATGTATGTTTATTCATGTCAAATCTTGAAATATTACTCTTACAACTTACCTCATTTCTTTTTGCACTTGTTTCAACAAATGCAGCATTCCATTTTTCAGCTAATCGTTTTCCTTCTTCTGTACTAATTTTTCTTTCCAAATGTAGATCTGTTTTATTTCCAACTAGGACAATAGGGACACTGAAAATAATAATTCATTATTAATTTTATTTAGACATTCAAATATTCAATAAAAATGTTTGCCTGTTACTTAAGTTACAACAATCTAATTACAAAATTTGACCAACTTACTGAATTTTTCCAACCATATCTAAGAGTTTGTCGTAGATTATTTGTACAATTTGAAAACTTTTACTTGAAGTTATTGAGTATACCAGAACATAACCATGAAAATCCATGCTGTACTGAAGTGGAAATATACTATATTCATCTTGACCAGCTGTGTCTACCAGTTTAACTTCATATTCAGTGGAGTTAAGTCGAATGAATTTTGTAAAAGCTAAAACATACAATGTTATCAGAGGTAAAAAAATACGGAAAGTGAACCAGGGGACGGAAGATAATGTTTTCGTTTTCAAGTAAGCTAAACTATTCTAAACTGTGTTACTAACCACACTATAAGCATGCTTTGGTTAATAATAATGCCTTAAACAAAGAAAAAAAAATTACATACTATTCTCAATGGTGGGATCATAGGAATCAACGAATTGTCCTTCCACAAATTGTATAATCAGAGAGGATTTGCCTGCAAATGAATTTAATTATTTATTGTTAATTAAAATAATACGTCACAACAGAAATTACTAGGGAATAGTAAAATTAATAATCACCAACTGATCTGTAGCCCATCATAGCAATTTTCCTTTGCTTCGAAGGCATTTCACTAACTATTCACAACTTGAACACGAAAAATATTTCAATAGGATTTATTTTCTAGATATACAAAATAAATATTAGTTATATTCTGACTTCTGAGTTCTGACAAAATCGTTTAAAAATTGTATTTTATCATACGACAATTGACATTGAAAAGCGTTGACAAATGAAAATATATAAGTATATATATATATACTATATAAAATCATTAATATTGCCTATAACAGATGCCGGCGTGGCTGTAATACAAATTACAAACTAGCGTCCGGACAATATGAAAGTCTGATTTGCTCCGCGTCATTCAATTTATTCTCAAAAATTATATCCATGTACTTATAATTATGGCTTCATATTAATAAATAATAAGTATAAATATTATTACTGATGAACTATAGTGCGTTTTCCAATTACAGCACTAGATCGCATTTTGCGGCATAATGCTCAACGTCGAGTGTTCCAACTACAGCAACGCTTCGCACAATTGAGCACTCTCAAAACGAATGCTCTCGCGAGCTTCTCGCAAACAATACCAACACAGTGATAGAAAATTGACCAGTATTTTTCTTTAAGTTGGCATTTATCGAAATTTTCGTTAGTAAATATTATTTATTGTTGAAAAATTTGTAAGGCTTTCGTTTCGTCGTAGATTTTGAAAATAATTAAAGTTATTTCAAACTGCTAAAAAAAAATATTAGTATGGATGATAAATAGTTACTTTTTTTATATTCCACATTTAAAATATGAATACAATTTTATTTTAAAATTCGGATCTGTAAACAAATTTATTGTACAGGATTATACTTTAGAAAAAAATGCAATGGTTTTGAAAAAGTATATAATTTTTTTAGAAATCATTAAAAAATATTACTCAAAACGTAAATGATGAATAATGATGATGACGTAATGATGTTTCTTACATGAAACTAAATATTTTACTGTTAATTTAGCTTGTTAAAACCTTATATTCTTTAAAGGTTTTCTATTATTTCAATAAAAAAAATGTTAATGAAATAATTTGATGATTAAAATAAGCGTAAAAAGATTTCAACCAATTATTATTGTTTACCACATTATTTATACATTAATGAGGTTGCTAACTCAATTCATACAAATTCAACATTTTTTTTACAACACTGACTTAGCGCACTCTGCTGATGCATTTGAAAACTAATTCACGTTCCAATTAAGCTTCAGCATTATGCGGCATTGTGCGGCACTGTGTCGCAAAATGCTCTGCAATTGGAAAACGCACATAATGAAGTAACGATGTTGTTGACAATTCGCTTTCCATACAGACTCTAATATTATGCCAACTTGTAGTTCCTAGTCTGTGCGGGTGCATGACGAATGGCATGATTACATCTATCTATTATGTCATCAGTCATTCCTCAATATTCTACACTAATGCAAAATTGCAAATTGCAATAATTTGCGTCTAAAAATATACTCGTTAAATTTCTGGATTTATAGTGGTTCTGTTATTTGATTTTATTGCACTCATTTAGTATACTAACACTTTTTGTGTCACTTTCCTGCTTCTACAATAATATTCGTAATGTCTTAGATAATATTTAATGATTTTAAACATTTTCATTTATAATTAAACATTAGTCATTACTCATTACAAACCAACATTATTATTCTATTTATTATTTTGAAGTGAACACAATGTCTTTAAATATACCGGAATGTCCACCCAGTTTGAAAAGTATACAATATTATCTTAAAACTGCATCTGAGCATGATTCCCGAGACCCTGTTATTGCATATTGGTGTCGCCTTCATTCATTACAAGTCGGACTTAAACTGACAACAAAGAAAACACCAGATGAAACCAAGATTTTAATGAGTAAGCCCTTTATTTCGTGACTATATCTAACAATTTATTACTGCATTGTGCCATGTCATATTAGTTTTAATTCATATCAGATCCTATAGCAATATGGCCAAACGATTTTTATATATAATTTCACATAGACATTTAATCATAAAGTCCAGGTTTAACAAGCCAATTCATTATATACATCCATGAAATGGTTAGCCACAATGGTTTTAATTATTCTGTTTTTTATTCAGCTATCATGGACTGGTTAGAAGAAGCTAAAAAGATAAACAAGGATAATGATGCAATATCAAATGAGGTGGTGGCTCAAGCACATTTGGAGAATTATGCTCTTAAGTTATTTCTTTTTGCAGACAAGCAAGACAGAGAGCGAAATTATGGAAAGTAAATTGATTATTGGTTTTTCTTTACCATATTTTTTTTTTATTTCCATTAAATTATTTTATGGTTGGTATCTGTTTGTTTACATCATCATCAGTTTGCATTATCCCAAATTGATAGAAGACTGCTAAAATATAATGTTTAATGCTGTTTAATTATTGCCTTATCCCCATAACTGCCTTGTTTCACAAAACAATATACATTTATATCCAGCTACGGGCAGTGTATGCAACTGGGTATAATGCTGTTACCTTATCAGAGCTTTTGTGAATGCATTGCATCTAAACCTCAAACATCAGGCAAAGAGCGTATTGTCCTTTTAGAGTGATTTTACACCCGGACAGTTTCTAGTTGTTTTTTTGCAGGAATGTGGTGAAATCTTTTTTTTTGGCGGGCATGATTTATGATGTTCTTACCACTTTTGGTGAATTGACTGATGAAGCAGCCCAAAACCAGAAATATGCTAAGTGGAGAGCAGCCCACATTCACAGCTGCTTAAAAAATGGAGAGATGCCAGAGGCTGGTGTGTTGTTAATTTATGTTTATTATATTTTTTTCTTATACTAATACTGTTTACATAAAACTCATAACTTAATCTTATTCTAGCTTCACAACTATCTGAAGATAGTAACCAAAATGAAGCAGGATCAAGTGATGGTGGGCAAGCACCAACTCAAGGACCGGCAGTCCCTTCGAGCTTTCCACAAGAGTTTGGATTTACTGATAGCACTCTGTCCCAACCTTCTCTACCTACCACCTATAGCAACTTGTTACCAGATCCAAATGCCGCATTAAGAGCAGCATCACAACTTCCCCCAGTACCTTATACGCCTGACCCTAACCCTGGGGGTTTTGTACCATATGATCCCTCACAACAACCACAACCGACTCCTTCTACGGCATCCTATGGAGATAATTCAATGTTAGTCGCACAGCTTAGTCCCGATCAAATTGCTAAGGCACAGAAATATTGCAAATGGGCAAGCAGTGCATTGAATTACGAAGATATTAAAACTGCAATTTCAAGTTTGAGGAATGCTCTAGAGCTCCTTCAGACTGGACATGATCCAGCTTAAAGCTATTATTGTATTGTATTCAATCAAATTATTATAAGTAATAAAGATATATAAATTCATATGTGAATATAATGCAAATTGTATATGCATTTAATAAAATTATTCTACAAAATATGTCAACTCATAAGTATTAATAGTATTATTTAATCTATTCACATTCGTCTTTAGAATTCCTGCTCTTGATGTCAAATGTGTGTAAATGCCCATTGTGATTGTCGTAGTAATACAGGCTTATTATTGGGTTCAAATACTTATCATAAATAAAATTATTTATTATATATGTATTTAGCAATATATTTTAATTTATTATTATTTAACTTAACTAATACCAATGGGTGGTACATCCTTTTAGGTCTGGGCCTATTTTTATTTCTAATAGGCAAGTAGGTGATTTTAGGTGAGCAAACATGCCGGTTTCCTCATAATAATTTCCTTAACGTACGAGCGAGTGTTAAATGCGCACATAGAAAGTCCATTGGTACACAGCCGGCATTGATATACAAAATACCCAAGATGCACACTCAACGTCAAAAAAACGTCCTCAAAAAATGAGCGCAACATTCTAAATTGTGCGCTCATTTCAAATAGTCTCGCGTCTACAAGTGGAGTCGATGTTATTTATTTGTGTTTTTTTTTATAAATAAATGTATGTACTCTTGAACTTTTTTGTGTGTAGTTTTTGACAAATATATTTACGCTATATAAAGTGTGGGTCAGGAGGTAGCCAATTTAACATTTTTTTTTAATTTAAAGAAAAAACTTTTTAACCGGATTAAAGTTATGTATTATTATAAATTTACAACTATTTAACATCCAACACCTTTTGTCTTCAGTCACCGTGACCACTCACGCTGTAAAGCACCCGAAAAGTCGGATAAATTTAAAATTATGTTAAATAGTTGTAAATAAAAAAGTCATGTTCGACTCCACTCAATACCTTGTCCTACCGACCACGGTCGGTCGTAAAATTTTATTGCTTTAAGTACGTATACACTGCGTTGTAATAACAACTTTAAGCAATTCGCGTAAGGTTGATTTTGCAATAATATATGCTTGTAACATATACTGTTATGGACAGAAATAGTGTTTCGGGACACTTTCGAGCGTTACTTTTATATGAGACTGTGCATCTTGGGTTTTTTGTATATTAATGACAGCCGGGGATAGATCCTACGACCCCAGAGAGATAAGAGTCGCACGCAACTAAACTAGTGTGAAAAGAAAATACAGTAAGCTATGTTAACTAATTTTTATTGTACACGAAGCTTAAATTTAAATTCTTAATGAAAATAAAATTAGGTACATGGTGGCTAATTTGCAACGACATCAGGCAGTGTTATTCTTTTTAACAACGAATAACCAGTCATGATCGTTCTTATCTACCTATTCACCACACACAATACGCCTCTAACCGGGGATTTTTTAAAACAAGGAGTCAGAAAGATAAATTTTAAATTAATAATAGGTAAAATATGGATTCCCATTGTTAGATTGATGTGCGAATTCGAATGCGTGTATTTAAAAGTACATAACTGCAACACAAAGGAGCTATCGGCCAACAGAAGCTTTCTTACTTTCTCTATTATGAAATATGAATTGGCTATATGTGCCATCTACACAAATATTCAGGAAATAAAACTTGTGCGTATATTAATCTCAATGTGTAGGTACTTAATACACGTTGTCATTTTTTGGTTACATTTTTCTCTAGGTAAATTACAAATTATAACAATGTTTAGTACAAGTAAACAGGGGAAGAATAGAAAATGAAACTTTATAGAACATTCGTGCGTTTATAAATGTTTTAAAATGTCCAAATGTCGTAGGCTGTTGCATTTGTATTGAGCAATCTCAGAGCGATTAGCCTACGATTATAATTAAATAACTACTAAGTAAGTCAGAAATTACACGACAACACACTCATTTCACATAAAGCTAAAGGGGATAACCAATCTGTCCCACACTGGCGTCTAGTAATTGATTAAAGGCCGATTTACATTATCTTAGTGTTTAGGAGAGTGCTTTAGGATAGTACTTTAGTTGAAACATGTAAACGCTACTTGCTTTAGTAAACGCTACGCTAAAGAACTTGCCTTTCAAGTTGTACTAAAGCACTCTCCTAAACACTAAGATAATGTAAATCGGCCTTAATACAAGACAGTAAGTAGGTAACGTTACTTTCATACAAATAGCCTACTCTAGTATATTATATACGTACAACAATCACACTTAAAATAATATCACTTCTGTTCAACGAAACCTTCAAAATTTTATAAAATGATGCATGATTAATGATTATGCACTATGGTCTATGGTACAAAACTGAAAACAAGTGACATATACCTACAATTATCGTTACTCGGGTCATGAATTAATGTGATCAGTGAATACTTAGTAATAGTAATAATAGCTCACACAATTTGATTTTTTTTACAAAATCGGTAAAAGGCCTACCGTCAGTATAATGACATTTTGTCATCAAATATTCTTATAATGACAAAGTTATTCGCTATTTATATGTTTAAATTAATTGAGTAATATTCACAAACATTTGAATACTAACGTTCAATTCTAAAAGACTCGTTTTCTTTAGCAATTTAGGATCGCCAGAAAAACATTAAAAATTAAAGTGACTAGACCAAAATCACAGGGCGTTTAATCATATAAAGACCAAAAAGGCGAACACCGAAGTAACATTAATAAATTCGTAATCGACAACCTACTCGTTCCCTTATCTGGACCAAGGGTGCGACAAACGGAACTGTTGAAAAGGAACGCTCAGTAGACCGATGGATAAAACGCAACAAAAAATTAAATGTATTCGACAACAAAATAATATCAATCTCTCTTAAGACCGTTGCCGTTTTGTGTCGCGGCTAACTTCTCCAGCATCTCTCGGCGATGGGTCTGATACCTGAAAACACAATTGTAATTCAACATTATTGATACCACCGCTTCGGGAAGTGGGTTCTACCGATCAGAATCGCTACTACGCTAACGCTACTATACTATTTCGAAGCAAAACTAAAGAAATGCGATGATCTTATTACGTCTAAGAGACTGACATGCAAATAGAAACAGTGTCTTATGTGTTGTTTACGTTACGATGTTGTCTTCTCGCGAGACTTGGCCTCGTCGCCGACGCGCGTTTTCATTAACTCAAATAACTGATGATATGCTATTCGATATACGCGAGAACACACAAAATTTAATAATTAGAATAGAATTGGCTGCTTTTACATAAATCTGGTGGTGATAATCTTGCAATTTTACAATTTTTTTTCATCTAAGCGAATCTCTAGATTCTTGTTGAAATTCCAATGTCTATTGGAATACCTATAAGATGCAAGTTTAACGACCGTTAAAAAATCAGTTGTGAACTAATCTAATTTGATCATAGATGTATCGCGATTAAAGAAAGCTATAATTCTAAAGACAGGCGATTTCTCATTCCGAATTATCTGGACGCTTGCCAGAAGCCGCTGCCGAAGTGATGGGACTAATTTTATTTACTAACTCATGTTTATATCATCTAAAAATTGGTCAAGGTGCAACTTTATCATTTTACACACACGCTACTATTGACGCACATATTATTAATAGACCGTCGACGATGTTCACTTTTCGGGTATCTCGGCAGTCAGCAGTGCATAGAACCAAGTGTAAACAGCACTAGAGACACAAATAACCCGAGAAACTCAGAGTTCCAACTTACCAAACGACCAGTCTCCCGCAAAGCATGAAGAAGAAGACGATGGTGGGTGCGGATCGGTCGAAGGGGTCGCTGATGGCCACGTGCGAGTACGTCGCCAGCACCATCAGTAGGATTAGACCAATGTTTGCCGCGTTTTTTATCCTCTCTGAAAGGGTCGAAACGGAAACGATCAATTCGTGAGCAATGAAGCTTTTACTTATAGACATTAATTATAAATGTTTTACAATCATTGAAACTTACATTCTGTACAATTAAATAAAATATCTGAATAATTCTGAAAAACTTACGATGTGGTATAAGAGCGAGAATTATTCCAAAAAGTATTTCACATCCCCCGATAGTCCGTCGGTACCATTTGGACGGAACTTTAAAATCCAGCATCTCACTCAACGGAAACACTTTCGCATATCTGACGTACTCCTTTCGCTGCAAACAGTGTGAAGAATATGACAGAGTTTTAAAATATTTTTGATTCTACTCATTATCCTATCGGCCCAGACTACAATCAGAAAAATAAGCAATAACTTGCGACTCGCGGCTTACGTGAGATTACAAATATCAATATTCAAAACGCTCTGTCACCAGACAGATCCAGAATTTCGTGTTATTAGGCGGCAAGCCAAATACCGAAATAGCAAAGAACATCGCGTCGCAACAAAAATGTAATGCAACAACCTTTGCATATTTCTTAAATTTCATCTGAAATTAATATAAGTATACTAACCAATTCCTTGTGCAATTCCTTTGAAATAAATGGAGAAATCTTGGTAATACCCATAAATATAAAGAACAATCCCAGAAGAATAGATAAACTTTTTAGCACAATCGACCCCATTATAAATAAATAACACTGTACAATATTATTGTTAAATAGATTCAATCGATTCACCGATGAATACTACACAACCTGATTTAAATGTTCAATAGGCGTATAAGAATTTGTCAAGAGTTTCCGAGGAAATTATATATATCTCTCAATAGTCACTTTTTAATTATATAAACAAGTTATTAAAACGTTAGATATTTGCTGTAATTATGCATTAATTTATAAGAATTTAACGACACAACGCAAGTATAGTCTGAAGAAATGAAATGAATTCCAATGTCCAACTGGCGAGATCCAGTGAGTTACGACGCGCGCCGGCGCGAAATAATCGATAACATTTGGCGCGACTTATTTTTTCACATTGTCGAGGCACGCTGAGGTCTTTGATCCACCCAAACCATAGATTCGTTACATAAAATGGATACTGTTGCCCAGGGTTTTTATTGCACACAGATTTATTTACCTGTTTGCAAATGGTACACGTGTTTTTTTTTATAGAACGGGGTGCAGGCGGTAGGCTCACGTGATGTTAAGTGATCACGCCCATGGACACTCTCAATTCCTGATGGCTCGCGAGTGCGTTGCCGGTCTTTTAAGAATTGGTACTCTCTTTTCTTGGAGGACTCTAAGTCGTATTGAAGTACCGTCTCACCTTGCTGCACACCAAACTCCTTGAAGGCTAATGTAGCATTCCCTTCCAAACGACCGGTTGTTTCACTCTAACATGAACCCATCTGTGAGAGTTCATTTGGCTAAAGCCCAAAGGCAACAGCATAGCATTACCACTAGGAAAGGAGTTGCCTGAAAGAGGTTATTTTAACAGTGGGTGTCGTCACCGTTGAATCGTGTTGCCTAGTTAAAGATAAAAAAATATTAATGTCGTTTTCACTTGCATTTTCGGTACGAAGTACTCGTATATAATATGTACTTGTATAGACTAACTTTCCCTTCATAGCTTTTAAAGTAAGACAAATTCTTCTATGTAATGTTGCATGTCGGAATTACCGGGTAATTTACACGATTGTGATAAAAAGTAAAGTGATCGGATTTTCTATAGTATTATAGAATAGTTTATGATGTTTTAAGCTTCCTTAACTTTTAAAAGTCTTTCATCTACCCTGAGGGGGGGGGGGGTATTGTAAGTATTGTAAGAGGCAAGAGAGTTTTCCTAGAGTTTAGTTTGGGGTAGTGTCTCTACGGTGACAGGCCGAATTGGGGGCATGTTTGGGATTAAACGCTCAGGCTCAGTATTCTGCCTCGACGTCCGATGATGAAACTCAGCTGCAGGTATTAATCCAAACAACTCCTCTGAACACTCTCCAAGCCGCTCGGAGAGGGATTGGTCGTCGACGATTCGAACCACTCTTCGTTGAATACGGTCAAGTGGAAAGAGCTGGTACTGGGGAGCCCCGCCCAAAGGTGAGAACAGTACTCCATGTGGGACCGAATTTGCGCTTTATATAAAGTAAAGTAAAGTATAAAATCATTTAATCATGTAGGTAACATAATGTACACACTTATGACTCGTCAGAAAAGAAATAGATATTAATGTTTCTAATTTTACATTTACTGCCAGTTCTCAAATCAAGGGCGTAGAACGGAAGAGAAGAACTGGCAATAAACTCTCCACCACTCTTTTTAATCGACTTTTTTTTACACAACGTTTGTAAAGAGCTGCATCCATTACACCATGTTCCACATGACATATCAAGTAATTTATAATAATATCATAAATAAAAAAAATAAAAACAAAGACTTGTCCTCTATCAGCAGGAGGCATGCTGAAATAGGAGCACGCACTCACATTCTCGTGGGAACAACACGTAAACACATAGTCGAAATAAGCAACAACACCGCATACACGAATTCAAGTACGACCAGTCACCACAAGCAGCACCCGTTCACGAGCATGACGCATGGCCAGCCATCGGCCTCCTCGCCATATTTTAGGGAGAGAGACAACCATGGACCAACGCATGGATGTCGCCACAAGCAATGACATTTAAGCGAGACACAAAATAATAATAATACTACTATACTGAAAAAATTTGATACCTTACATTAAAACAGTCGTGGATGTTGACGATCGCCCCATTGCTATAGTTGCAAGCGGTGGCCCGGAGTGAAGTACCGTTTCGCCTTGCTGAGCACACCAAGCTTTTGCGGTGACAACGTCTTATAATTCAACTAGCGACCCGCCCCGGCTTCGCACGGATGCAATGCTGATACTAAATTCAAAGTGCTATAGAGTATAGGGAGAACCGCGGCCTCCGACGCGCTGCGTCCCGCAATTTTTAAATTTGTAATATCTTCGAAAATATTCATTTAAATCATATGCTGTAAAGGGCCATATATATCTATATTAAATCAACAATGCATTTAAGGTATTTAATTGGATAAGGATTTATGCTGTATTGGTTAAAATAGCTTCGAAAATTAGCCATTATTTGTCGTAAAAAGTAAATGACAAAAAAAAAGTGGGATATCCATAAAAGGTAGACATATACCAAAGTGTGTTTTGTCAGCGGAGAATGCACAAACTTGTGTCTTCTTGGGGTTAAATTGGACGAGGTTTAGCCTGCCCCAGTCTGAGACTCCCGTAGTAGAGTTTCGACTTCAGACACAAGTTTGTTACGGTACTCATCGACCACTGCCCGAGAAATACCTGCCCGGCCAGTGTAAACTGTATCCCCAGTGCTGTCATCCGCATAGCAATGAATGTTGCTAAGTTGCTACATATCATTGATATATGTACAAAAGAAACAGGGTCGGGGATAGAACACAGCCTTGTGGGACCCCAGCGTTCACGGGTTTAAGGATGGAACATGCTCCGTCGATGACGATCTTGATGCTCCGATCGGCCAGAAAGCTGGAGATCCAAACGCATAATTTCTCGGGAAGCCCATAGGCTGGATTTTTGCGCAAAATTTTTATGTAAAATTTAACTCTTAACTAGATATTTTATCCCTTAAATTAGGACAAACTCTTGAGCTGTATAATTTTAATTAATTAAATTTTAATTTTTTTAATTAAAAATTACCGACAAAATTTTACTATATTTTATGGCATTTTATTATCGGACAATCCGGCGCTCGTTATTTATTCTTATGTAAAGATAGTGTGCGTTTTCCAATTACAGAGCATTATGCGACTCAGTGCCGCACAATGCCGCATAATGCTGAAGCTTAATTGGAACGTGAATTAGTTTTCAAATGCATCAGCAGAGTGCGCTAAGTCAGTGTTGAAAAAAAAAATGTTCTGAATATAGTTAGCAACCTCATTAATGTATAAATAATGTGGTTAACAATAATAATTGGTTGAAAACTTTTTACGCTTATTTTAATAATCAAATTATTTCATGAACATTGTTTTTTATGAAATAAGAGAAAACCTTTAAAGAATATAAGGTTTTAACAAGCTAAATTAACAGTAAAGTATATAGTTTCATGTAAGAAGTTTACATCATTTACGTTTTGAGCAATTTTTTTTAAATGATTTCTAAAAAAAATATATACTTTTTCAAAACCATTGCAATGTTTACAAGAGTATAATCCTGTAAAATAAATTTGTTTACAGATCCGAATTTTAAAATAAAATTGTAATCATATTTTAAATGTGGAATATAAAAAAAGTAACTATTTATACCTTCATCCATCCTTATATTTATTTTTTTTAGCAGTTTGAAATAACTTTAATTATTTTCAAAATTTACGACAAAACAAATTTTTCAACAATAAATAGTATTTACTAACGAAAATTTCGATAAATGCCAACTTAAAGAAAAACACTGGTCAATTTTCTGTCACTGTGTTGGTATTTATTACGAAAAACGCGAGAGCATTCGTTTTGGGAGTGCTCAATTGTGCGAAGCGTTGCTGTAGTTGGAACATTCAACGTAGAGCATTATGCCGCAAAATGCGCTCTAGTGCTGTAATTGGAAAACGCACAGTGTTTTTTCTTGAGGAAAAATAGTTTACGGCAACACTGGTTGTTAACAGCATCACAGACCGAGGCGACCTCTATACCGACGCCAAGTCTTGAGTTGGATCAATTCACAGCCCGCCATAATCTTTTAGTATTCGACACTGTTTGCTGTAAACAAATATTTGGTGAGTAAAAATGAATTACTTTTATAAATAGTAAAATAATTTTTATGGACCCCAATCTAAATAAAAATATATAAATAATATAGTACAGTGTTTAACGTTTGTATGTTTCTCATAATACTTGTTATTATCAAGAGGCAGTCAGCCTCCATTTAAATTGACGCTTGTTCATATTACTTTAGCTTTCGTGTGCCTATATGTTTCAATGGAAATTTTTTCTAGTTTTGAATTCTTGTATATTGAGAATTGTTGTTATGTGCGAAGAGATATCTATTTTATTTGTTCATAAACCTGGACATTTCCACTAAATATATAACGAGAAGCTTAGCGTCGGTCCCGTATTGTTCATTAATTGTTTGTAATAGAAAAACTGTACATAGACCTTAGCATGAATCAAATTAAAACCATTTCAAGATTACTGTTTCCTTGATGTTAAACAATTTGGGTATATTGTAGTCATATAATTCTAAAAGTTATGTATAAACTTAAATTAGGTATGTGTCATTGCCCGGCTTTAGTAATAACTAATAATGCGTCCGGTAACTGTCTTGTATACAGTGGTTAACCCAATGCGATATTAAATGTTTCCCTGAATTACTTGTTGCAGTTGATTGCAAATACCACTAAATAAAAATGTCTGACGATGGATCAACTGCAGTTGAGAAGAAAGGAAGAGGTCGGCCTAAAGCAAATGGAACACAAGCTGTATGTATTATACTACATATCATTATTTACTTATATTGTATATAAATGTTTTTTTGATAATTTTTTTATGTTTTAAGGAAGCAAAAGGAGATTTAAAGAAAAGAGGAAGACCAGCTGCTCCTGCAAAAGTAAAAGAGTCTAAAAATTCTTCAGATGAAGAACAGGCACCAGTAGCCAAAAGAGGTCGAGGAAGACCTAAAGGATCTAAAAAAAAGGCAGCTGCACCTAAAGCCAAGGTGTCTTGAAAATTTAGTTTGATAAGTTTTAGCTTAAATATTAATTTATGATTTTCTAATCTCTTTATAATTATGCATTCCAGTCTTCATCAGGAGAAGGAAGAGCGAGAGGGCGACCACGTAAAGATGCAGCTCCCCCTAAGAAAGATACTGCATCATCTGAAGAGGAACAGGATGATGAAGAAGAAGAAGAAGGCTCTGACGAGTAAAGCATTTAGAGTCTAATGTCACTCATTTTAGTGTAATTTGTTTGTCATGGATAACTCACTCTGCCTGGATAACAATTTCATGAATATTTACATTGCAGATAATGTCAGCGAGTCATTTGGATAAATCTAAGGGGTTATCTAGACAGTACAAAAATCTCAGCTAAATCTCAATTTAATTCATGTGAAATTGTATATTTTATAAAATATAAAGAGTTACAGACTTTCTTTTTTAAGTATTTTGACCATAGCATTTAATGAAAATTAAGGGCAATTTTACATGAATCGAGTTAGATCCAGCTCTCCTTAGAACGTACAAGTTTAAGATTTATTTGTAAGATCATTTTTTAGATTTATTCTTATTAATAATATATTAGGTATTTGTAATCTCTTCATTTGTAATGTAAGAAAAAATACATTTTGTAGATTTACTGATTTGACCCGAATGTCGAGTATTATTTTCTATAATAAATATTTTCTTTCTAAATAAATGTTTATTGTACTTGTAAATTTAACTAGCTCCTTTTTGTTTAAATTTAATTCAAATGCATATGCTGTGTCCATTTAGAGAAAAGAAGTTTAAATTTACATTTTCATATAATAGTTCATACTGGTAAATAATACAGTTAAGGCAAACAAGAGATTTAAGATTAGGTTATGCTAAAAATTTCAATACAAAGGCTTAAATCCAGTACAATTAAGTGCGTGATGTTCACTCTAGATAGGTATCTGAAAATATATTTGAATTTTTTAATGGAATTAACATAATTGCATCTGGAGAACAAGAAATATTAACCAATAATCTTAATATGGCTGATAAGTGTAAAATTTTATAAACATATTACTACAGAACTACTATTAAGTATTAACTAACCAATCTATAAAAATACATTTGGCCTACGACTGTTAAAATTGATTTTTTTTTTAAGTCGTTCATAACTAATCTGTCCTCAATTTAAGGCACACTAGGGATGCTCGATGATCATCAATGTTGCAGCAAAAACATCGATGTTTTTACATCGAAATATCTATACGAAAAATATAATCGATGTTAACTCACGGCCTCGGCACGACCAATGCAACTTACGAAAAAAATTTAAGTCTTCTATGAAAGCATCAAACAAATCAGGTTTATTAAAATTCTGAACGCGTATTTATTCACTTCGTTCGTTCTTCGAGTCCCGCTCGCTCTTTCTCTATCACACTTTCTCACATTAAAAGGTTCTTTATCAAAATTATCATTATTATAAATTATTGAAGTTATACTTCTTTAGGCGCGTTATGAAAAATTGATGAGAGTGAAATTTTACGATGCGCGCGCACCTAAGACACAACATTGTCAGTGTGATTATAGCCGGCGCGAGCGAGATGGGAATAAGACAATCTACAAATAAAAAGAAATAGAATATGCGTGAAGTTAGCAGCTATGCCAAGAACCTTTTAAACAAACAACATTTACCTTTTAAACAAATAAAGGAGTTTTAATTATTTTTTCAAAAAAATTTAGCAATGCTTTTTCACAAAGACCTATTGTTACTTAGTTAAAAGGTTATGAAACATAAGTTATTAAATTTAATGAATAATATAATAAATAATAATTATTAATATTAATTAATAATTGAATAATATACTAAATATTATTAAATAATTAACGTTAAATATTTATTATTTAAAAAAAATAAAGAAAGCCAAAGAAGTATAACTTCTTACGCGCGTACATAAGTACACGCACCCTTTTTCTTTTTTTTATTAAATTCAGTCAGTTGATAAAAAATATCAAAATAATTTGTTCTATTACTTAATAAATTTCGAACCATTTCACTGTATTTTATTTTTTTGTCAATTAATAATGCAAAAATCACCGATGTTATCCAACATCAATGTTCGGTTATCGAAAAATATCGACCATCGATGTGGAGCTTTCGATTATGACATCGATGTCAATATTGATGTTTTTCTAATATCGATCATCCCTAAGGCACTCTAACAACAAATACTGGAATATAAATTATCTTTACATATTATATATCATATGCACTAGAAAATTAGAACGGTAGTGATGTCTCAATTAGTTTATGAAACCTCAAAAATCAGAGTTTATAACAACAAAGCCTTTCTTATATAATTTTATGTAAACTTTTAATAAATGTTTCCAGAAATGATTTTCTTTTTTTTGAACAGCTAGGCAGTTTTTAGCTATTTTCGGGCAAAAAACATTATGTATACTGCAACCAAAAGGGTGTACTTTACAACGAGTAAACTCTACTAATGCATTAGAAAATGGTGTCGATAAATAGGTATGCTAATTTGCTTGGACATGTTTTATTTACGACACGATATTTAAATTTCGAACCAACTAAAACCTAAACTAGTGAATCGCGTGCTTAGATTTCAGGCTTCTTAGCAATATCAATTGTGATGCCATACTTAGACCCTATACCTGAAAATGGACTACTATACCTAATAGGAAAGTCCAACAGTATATGTAAATTATTGTTAAGGACAAAACTACGGTTTTTATCCCCGTCACTTCGCATTCATGACAAACAATAAAAGTGATGTTATGCAGTTTTGGTATTAAGTCTCTAAATCTATGTTGATGAATTTTATGTGTTTATGTAATTAGTTTTGAGAACTATAATCTCCTATTGAAACTGTTACTTTTATGATCACACTGACCACTGCAGTGTTGGCAGATGGTCTCGGCGACGAACCCCTAGACTAATTGGATTTCCCCTTAGAAATCCCCTAGGATGCCAACAAATACAAAAAAATAATTATTATTGTGTAGTGTTATTACTGAATTTTCATGTAATTTTAGAAATTATTTAATTAAAATCACATTTTTCTTTGACAGCTCAAACGAATAAGTAAGGTTAACCACACGGATCCCATTCTTACGATGTGTTCGTACTTCAATTTAGCAAATATATTGCAATAGCAAAAAACTGTATTTGGCGTGTTTTTGAAATTTCCCCTAAAAAATCCCCAAAATATTCTTTCCCTCTATTCTGCCCCTAACTCGGTTGAGAACTCGCCAAATCTAGGGGGAAATCCTCTGATCTGGCAACACTGCCACTGTGTTTAAAACATAGCTTAAAAATATGCGAGCGACCTAGAAAATATATATAGGTTTTTATCGTAGTGTTCTGTGGATCTGAAGCAATCAGAATTCAGAAAAGAGAAAACGTTTAGGAGTCAAGTTTAGGCATTTGAAGTTTTGACAAACGCGCGTGTGTTGTGTTGTTCTTGGTTGCGATGATACCACATATTTCTGTTATTTCGGGTTAATATTAAAATACATGATAAGTGTTATCACAACGTTTATTTATTAAAATAAATGTTTTAACAAAAGTCGTAACATTGGATATCACGTTAACCTCAGTGTTACGATCCAAGTGTATCCGATGAAAGTTTTAAAAAGTTGGACAAGTTTTCAAGTGCCTGTAATGATGAGCAAAGTTTATTTGTGAAAGTTTTTAAATGCCGATTACATTTCACAGGTTTGTAAATGATGTCCTTTTTGTACTATTTGAGCTCGTAATTTGTAAATTGTTATATAGCAAGAATGTCATGATGACGACATAGCAGTGTTATAAGTACTTCGATACCAACAAACTCCTCAAACAATTTTTATAAAATTTTATTACTGGTACCAATTCTATGATGAAATAGTACGTACTTCCAAGGTATATTGAATACCTCATATAATTATTTGGTACATATTTGATTTAAGTTAGCTAGAGATTTGTAATTTCGGTTCCTGTATATACACATATATGCCATACACATAAGCGTTTTTCCATTTACAATTAACCACATACAAATTTATTGATTTACATCTTAAACAGGGATGTATAGTGGAAGTCTGCAAAAAGAAATATAAATCACTTCAATATGAATGACTCATAATATATCTACTGATTGTTCCAATTAATATTAAAATTAACTTTATGAGTAGTTATTTAAGTTTTCGTTTTTCTGAGTTTTTACTATTTTCTAACATACCCTAAAAAAACTATGTAGGTAACTATTGTATAATAAAAATTATTTTAAATTCACTTTTTGGTTGAAGTGCTATGAAGAGAAAGATTTACATAGAAAATAGAATCCAGCTTCTTTTAATTTTAAGTATTCTTTAAAAACTTTTTAACAGAGCACAAACTAACTTAATACCTGTTTTTTACATATAAAGTAGACCTTAGTTTGGAAGTGCTTAAAAAAACTTGATGCTGCACTAAAAAAATTTATCAGGGAATCTTTGGGCCATGTATCTTTTAGTAGAATATGTAACAATCCTTAGGATGTGAACTTGTTTTCTAGTATATATACATTTGTTGTAATATACTAGAAAACAAGTTCACATCATTGATTTACGTTTATTTGATTTACATTATTTTACAGTAACAAGATAAGTACTTTTATTAGTTAGCCAAACATAGTCTCATTTAGCTATACTTTGGAGTAAAATTGCAAAACTTTTAATTTGCACCCTTCTAACAACCCAGGTTACACTAATGACAGTCAAAGCTGATTTCAAATTAGTTTTAGTGACTCGAGTTAGAGTGTAGAACACAGTGGAGGAAATATGTTAATACATGAATAATTGGTATTGACATAGTCAGTCTTGGTAGAATCTACATGTTGAAGTTGAAAAAGAACATAATATTTTAAATTTGTTTTATTTAAACCTATTTGTATAATAATATATTTATATAGTATGTATATAAATGAATAAAATAAATATATTATCCCTGATATCTGCCATTTGGCAGACCAAAGAACTTATTTTCGTTAAATTGAGTGCTTCATGCTCTTTTATCTAAGTAAAATAAAAAATAAAAATAAAAGAAAGATCAAATTAATACAGCCTTTGTATATTTAACTACTTTTTATACAGTTAAGTTAAGTTTGAGTAATAGTTATTTTAAATTCCAATTCCCTATTGGAGGTTTTAGTCCTCTTCAGTTGTACGTAATCGTAATCGTGACACGTGCGCTATTGTCGTGTGTGTCCATTGTACGGACTCACTGCGATATACTGAGATGGTCCAGCATACTGATTAGATTTATATGTCATTTTGACTTTCTTATATTCCTCGAATTTTGTGTCTTGTGTATTTGGCATAAGATCTATTTGCAGACAGTTCTTTTAACGATTAACGAACGCCTCGGAATCCGTGATCGATGAACTTTTTCATTCAGCTCATAATAAGATGATAATTTTTCGTAGATATGTACTTGCAAAAGTTTTTCGAAATCGAAAGTATTAATTAGGTCATATATATTTATTTATTTATCTATTTATACTTTATTACCTTAATCAAAAACATACACTTCACAAAAATAAAAAACAGGTTACAAAAGTTATAAGGCAACGGGCGGCCTTATCGCTAACAAGCGATTGCTTCCAGGCAACTCTCTATATACTCAATCATCAATAAAAGTGGTTGGTGGGTGGTGGTTTGTTTTTATTGTCATGCCATTTGGTGTTCTATATTTTTTATAACAAAACCTTTTATAAATAATATTTTACGAATGCTTTAATTTACGCTTATCATATGCTTTTCGATCAATGTTTCGCTAAGTGTTATTTGTCCTTGAAATATTATAGCAATTTATAAGATCACTATTTGTTCCAGATAGCATGACGTAGAGCTAAGAGCTACATCACTGGCTGTCGAACGTCTATCAATCGATCTCGTTATTCATGTAAGTATTTCCGTTTGGTCAACTTTTTGGAATCTGTGAGACCGATTTATTAATTCCATTTATTCGCGAAATGCTGGTGTAAGGGGTTAGGGGCACATTACCTATAAATTAAGTGACAGTGACAATACTTATGAAAATTTGTATTGTCGCTGGGCCGCACGTGGGTTTGGCCTATTGCCCGGTAATTTGGAAAGGGTATTTTGTATTTAGTCGAGGGTAAAGTGCGCTGGGCTCCATACAGCTCACGAGTCGAGAGAGAAAAACAATGCTTGTCCATTAATGTATTGCAGCTTTCATCTTTCCCGGACGTAATACCTGGCAAATTTTCTTGCTGCAAATGAGTTAAACCAACTCGTTCCCTATGGTTTTTGTCAATTCCGTACCAATCAAACCAGTCCGATACTCACAAGTGGGTCAAATCGGAAACGGAGCCGGAAGGCCGTTCCGTGGAAAGGGGTTAAACGAAAACTATCAATTGTTCAAGGTTCTTTACAATTTTTTGTTTAATCACCCCCGTTCGATCTCTTACGGTTTCACCATTCCGTTGGCGTTTCCAGGGAAGCAGATGAAAAGTTACAGATTTCATAATTTTGCCACACTCACGCTTATATTCCATACCAGTTTTCAGTACGCCCGATCCAACAAATATCACCTTGCAAAGTTTCAGCGATAAGGCTCCACTGAAGGCGGTTTTAGTCAATTATGGCTGCCATCTTGATTTTGGCTTTTTTGGACTAAACCTTCCACCCCACCCAACTTCCACCAGTTTTTGACCAAAAACCGTAAATCCGATCCCGCTAGATGTCCCTTGAAGCCGACTGTTTATTTTTATTCGAATCTAAAGACCACTTGCCAGATTTTTCTTACGAAAACGTCAAAAACACCCCCTAATCCTCTTCTCCTCGAAATAAAAGTCGACGAAAGAATGAAATACGTGGTAATTCAGCTTTATATAGTCATTAATATGGAATATTAATATAAAATGGCGCGAGCTTTCGGCAATCTCATGGACTATGGACAGAGGTTAGAAACCAAGAAAGGCATGTAGGTCAGATGCGGTGAGGACTCCGCGTCCTGCATATTTAAGAACGCTATTAAAGTGGAGCGTTTTGTGCTTCTACGCGCTTTTCTTTATCGCTGTTTGTGTCTTTTAACTTTCTCACAACTCATACTGCTAAGTAGCGTCTGTATGAACACATACCTCGCGGCCGTTGCCCCATAAACGCTTAGATAACCTCTCTCAAAGGGATACTGTTAGACTTTAGTGCGGTTTCTACATTACCTGCCTAAAATGTAAAATTACTTTCTCGAGCACATGAAAGGACTGTTTGTTCTTGAAAACGTTTAACTCAATTAAACAGTAGGTCGGTGGCGCGTTGTTGCAATTGCGAAGTGCATAATATTACAATATTTTCTGCAATTCCGAATTCCAAATATATAATATTCGATGCGTCGCATTTACAAACGATAGAACTAACAAAGGCTTGAAAGTGGTCACCGACAATGTATTATTTTCCGTCATTTGTATGGCTTCACCTTGCTACTAACAGTTATCATACAATTATGTCGAAGGAAAAACTAAACGTTTGGCGAATATTTTTATAAATGTTTTTCCGGTCGAGCTGCGGTGTCGATTAGTTTCACTTTCTATAGATTCTTCAATGTCTTTAATCATTAAATTTTTCAATGAAAAACATTAGTTTTAGTAAAAGAATCGAAAACCGGCAAATACTATGTTTTCTGTAAAAATTGTTTAAAATTAAAAATAATTTGGCATGATCTTGCCATTTGACCTGGACGATAATCATGACGTCGAAATAATGTCGCAAAGAGAACGTTAACCCGTTCATTGAGGTTACAATAATTTAAGTGCCTCAAAGTTATTTCCGGTAACTGCTGTATGGCGTTTTTCTATCTTTAAAGAAAGGTTGCTTCACTATAGGTCATTTTATTGCAGTTTGCATTGACACTTAGCGTGTGAACGTGAGGTAGTTTCGCCATGGTACTTGTAGCGGTTCCTTCGACGTGTTCGTTTCACGCACTATCTAACATCGTTCTGACAAATGTTTAGTAAACAATGGTATGTATTTCGTGCAGTACTAGTGCTATTGATGCAACAAGTGCATTGTTTTTACTGTTGTTTAACTGATTTTCAGTTAAAGATGAATTTGAAATTAATTAATGATGCATCAGAGTGTCGGGCATTGAGTGTCGTACGAGAACGTAACGTCACTGTGATCTTTGAAGAAGGGTAGAATAAACATCTTTGTGGGATGAATGATGATGGTTACGGCACTGGTAAATTTAAATTAGCGTTGTTTTTGTATCGAATTGCGTGAGAAAGGGTGGTTTATGCCAAGCCGTACCTGGCGCTGAAATCCGACCCTCTCCATCTCGACTATAAAAAATATTTCTTTATTTTATCAATGATAGATATTTCATTTATTATTGGATAAATGTTAAATTTATTACATATTTCTGTAGCGTCTTAAAATAGAAACCTACAGTTATATGAAATTATATGAAAATTGGGCTCCATGATGTGTTTAAGGCAAAATTTTTAAATCGTCTCACACCTTACGATCGACGAGGCCGCGTGCCAAGTTACGATCTCTCTGACGCAGTCGTCGCGTCGTGTGCGCCGGAACGAAACCAGACTTCTAACGACTTGCCCTACTATCACTTTCCCCGACTACTCTCTAAAATCAAAAGCCAGCATTGGCGATTACAAAGACTTTTTTAAAAGTACTTCCCACTTCCTGCGATAATGCTGCTGGTGTATAGAGGCCTTTGCTACGTTTGTTTTGTTGATACGTTATCAGGTTTAAAGCTTCATACGGTTATCGTAACAAGATCTGCGTGGATAATGACTTAGTCCAGATCTCGCATAAACAGTTATTGTAATGTGAGTCCTACAGTGGCTTTAAACGAGGAATGCGCACGTCGCCTCGGCAGGTGAGCAACCATGTCACCGACGGCATGTTTACAAACTTGACGAAAGGAGAATAAGGCTGAAATGTTATATTTAATGTTATCTACGTATTTGACTATTGATTCTATGTTAGAATTCTCTTTATTTTCGAATAATTACTTTGTCAGCGAAAGTGATTAACAAAAGTGAGGTTCGGATGATACCTTTACGAGCAATAGGTATCTGCCATGCATATTTATACAATGAGTCATTGAAGTGGTAGGCAATAAGGCGACGCCTTTGCATTCCTTCATTTTGTACGGTTGGTATATCTAAACTTATTTTAATTAAACGTAACCTGACTCATAGAAATCTTAAATAATTGCGAGACAATGTTAAAAAAATTCAGGGTCAATTATATGTTAATAAGAAAATTTAAAATACGATATGTAATTAATATAGACTATTTGAATACAGCTGACTTTGGCACGTGTCTACTGCAGGTGCAATTCTACACGTAGACGGCTGTTTTTTTAGATAAACATAATGCTACTGCGAATATAACAGAATGCTTCTCTATCTCTGACGCACTATTTAATGAAACTACCAATTGTTTGGCTGTCAACTAGTCATAAGTCAACTAAAATTGAATAAGCGTCGGCCGTTGCTAGGCAACTGTGCCAGTTGACACTTAAGTCCCACGAATGCCGTAAGTGTAACCCGAGCTTGCGATTGTTCGCCTGCTGCACGCCACGGTACGTTGTCAGGCTGTGCAGCCAATGTGGATACCGCTACGATGACCCGGCCTTTGTTATGTCGTGAACCTCATCATAGTACTATATACAGTAGAATCCACATATAACGACTTCGCTTATAACGACTAACCGCTTTTAACGACGATAATGTTTACTCAAGTTAGGTTTCATAGTTAGGTATTAAGAAAATGTAACCGTTTAGTGCGACTCCGGTTTAAGCGACCAACTGCTTATAGCGACCATTATTTATGATAATACGTCCGGTTAAAACGACGCGCAATGTTTTGTTTACACAACCTACGCACCAATACCTCGGCGCCCCAACTTCACCCCGCCCCGCGTGCATCCTTAGTGGCGTGCGTAAATCATAGTTAGTGTTTGTCACTTGTTATGACAAGTGCTTAAAGCTCGACAAAATGAGTTCTGTGAAGCCACTTGTGAAGAACCGTCTGATGAAAACATTGTGGTAAATATCATCGCCAACGACGCGAATGGCAAGGATAGCGACGGTGATGATGACGAACCAGAGGAGATTCATCCTACCGTGAGTGTGTCTGAAGCTCTGAAGGCTGCGGAAACGCTCAATGAGTTTGTTCAAACTAACTTCGATGATGATCTTATGAAAACAATGATGTCACGAATTCACAATGCTGTACGAAGTTCTTATTACCGAACAAAAGTTAGTCAAAAACAAACTCAAATAACTGACTTTGTACGTTAGTTAGTAACAGAGTTTTCGTGTAGTGCGTGTGTATGTATTTTATCTCTTTGTATTTATTACAGTACATAATGTACATAACTATTTTTGTAATTTGGAATGTTTAAGAACCATTAAAATGAAGCTTTATGTGATTCCTACAAAATGTTTTATTTACCTAAATAAGAAAATCAAACTTTCCCAATTATAATAAATATGTATTCGTAAGTTAAGTACATGGAATATTTCTTAAGTACATACATTCATAGGTATGTATTCTGTATGTACTTAAGAAATAATCCGTTTTGTACGTCATCCGGTTAGTACGACATAGTATCGCCGGTCCCTTGAAGGTCGTTATATCCGGATTCTACTGTATTAGCATTTTTAGCGATTTTAGCAAAAACTAATTAATAGTAACCGCGATTGAAATAAAATAAACACAGGACCACCAATATTAAGTGGATGGCAAAAGGCAGTCGTCGCCCTCGGGGCCCGACAGGTTCACGTGTTACGCCCCTATGCACTTGTTGTAGGGTCGCTGCTCGACCTCACACTTTTTGCACCCTCTATACTGTACTCCATACATTCCCACGCTTTATTTTAGATGTTGCTTACTCGCTGGCGTAGCGGCGTCAAACGCATTCGCTGAAATTTTCAATGTGGGATATTATTAGAAAATGATAATAGCATAACTAGTCTTGTGCGCTGCACATTCCAAGCAATCGCTCATAGAGACCTATCAGATATTCAATATTGTAGGAGGAAAAATGCATATTTTAATATATAACTAGCGACTCACGGCTTTGCACGAGTCCGAAGTGATTATATTGTTTATTATGTTAAGAATTGTCTCTTAAAATATATTGCTTTTGTTTTATATATGTAAAAAATAAAAATATTTTTATTTTGCATTATCATTGTGTAGATTCTTTGAAGATATACAATTTTTTAGCACAGTACAGAAATGTTTTAAATCCCCAGTATTATCTGTAATAATACGCGCTTACTTGAAAAGATCTAAGCGTACAGAGATTTATATAATAAGCACAGTCGTGTTACCGACTAAATGTATAACAAGCTCGGTTATGAAGTCGCACAAACGACAAGTGTGCCAAGGACCTAAGCCTCTAAGTGAATTACGTCCAGTGAACGTTATATTCTTTATAGAACATAAATGATATTAACATCAAATTATACAGTAATTCCTTAGTCATCTCATGATACAGTAGGATTTCTCTATGAAGCGCTCACTCACACCTAGACTAGTAAGAGATGTTAAGACTCGATAAGTAAAGCAGTCGTGTTGGTAAATAAGAATATAGAACATGTTGTTATGGTTCTGGTGTTTGGCACAGGAAAGGGGCAAGGTCGGCGTTCGAGCGTGAACATTCGACACCAATGACAAACTAGGCACTTCGGAAATCCTAGCGACGGTATCGGTTTGTACACCGTCGCGTATTCACATATTATCCGAATCATTCACGGTTGATTTTTACATCAGTTGAGTAGATGCACCACCGACCTACATAGTTATTTTAATAGTATATTTCCTGTAAGTAAATACCTTTGTAAAAATAAGCTCGTGCAAGTAACCGTGCGTGTTTATTTTTACGAGTCAACGATTCGTGTTTAAATGAATGCAGGAACCGCATTCAGTACGTTTTATTTGTTGAATGCCGTACCATCGCCTGGAGAACGAAGTAGTGGAATGCCTAACATGTTATGAGATTAGGTTTCGAGTTCGGTCTAACATTAGCCGAGTGGCGGAGGGCTAGAACTCTAAACAACACGTTTCCAAGTAACGGAAGCCACTTAGCTACATTTGATCGACTTCACCGCGATATACTCGTGATATCATACGGGCTGATGGTATTCATTTACTCGAAGATAAATAGGAAGGCAATCGATGTTCAATTATATGATTGCGTGTTTATTGTCGTTAAATTCACGGATGTTTTTGAAGAGTTGGTCACGTATGGTTGTCGGTTTGGTGTAGAGCGCGGGGCCATATGTTTACGTTATAAATACAAACACGAAAGTGTAGGTGCGCCTGCGCATGATATATACCAGGATCCGCCCACTGACTGAATTTTTCTCCATTCGATGTTACGTGTAACGTTTATTTATCCGAAATGTTCTGGTTAAAACTGTTTGTTAAAGTATGGGTTAGTGAGTTATGATTTTAACGGTGCCATATATCTTCGGTTCGCTTTTTAAATTTTAAGAAATTTTGATTTGTTTGACCCAGTGAAAGAATCTATGTTAAAGAAAATATATTTGTGGCAGAAATAATAAATATTTTTTTTTAAATTTTAGTAATATTAATCGTAAGAGATAAGAAGCAATATTGATAGAGACATTATTCGAATTTCATTTTTATTATTCAGTGCGATAAAAGCTAACAATTACTTGATAGTGGTTCCGATAATAACTGATACACGACAATGTGACCAGACGTGTTGCAAACAGAGTAGATACCCGTCAATTTCTTCTTTAATTAGCTGGCCTTCGCAATCGGGGACTGTTAACTGCAAATTCGAGACCGTTGTCAGTCATTATTTTTAGAGTATGTCCGGAGCACAACAGACTTTTCGTGGTCTCCGAGGCGGACTAGGCTGTTGAAGTGAGTCTGTGACTCGCTCATTCAGGGGCCGGCTGCAGAGATTCGGTCGGTGCCGGGTCCGCAAAAGGACCTAATGTGGATTATTAAGCGCAAGCTGTCAGCTTACTAACTTACTATGATAGTTATCAGTTATACAAAAAAAGTAGTAAAAGCTACTAGTTATTTCTTTTTATCCTTTTCAACAACATGTAGCAACGAAATCATCGCCAACAGGCCGGCTGGACTACACAGTCCAAGAAAATAATAATAATTTTATTATTATCATTTAAGCATGTTTGACAAAACATAGAACAACAGTTAGTACTTATACAATACTAAATAGATTAAATCAATAATATTAAATAAGAATATTAGTCAGAAGAAATCAATGTCTTCTTTCGATGCACAGCCTTATTGTGAAATTGCATTACCTCTATATTTGTTGAAGCCATTTCAGGAAGAGAGTGAGTAAGACAGAGAGAGAGAGTTGTTTTAACGACAGTGTCAAAATTCTACTCTCACAAGTCTATAGGAAATCCGTAATTGACTTTCTATTTTCCATCTTTAAGTTTTTAGCAATCAGAAATAATTTAAACCAGTTTCGTTGTTATTGAACACGAATAATCAATTAGTTAACTAATAGACGTGACGTGATTGCAGGGTTCTTGATGCGGTGACAAGAAAGATGGACGCGGCGGACAAGCGGATGTTGGATCGCGAGGCGCTCCGCAACATGATCCAGCAATGGAACGCCAACCGCCTCGACCTCTTCGAACTCAGCGAGCCCAACGAGGTACTTACATTGTTTCATTCATTATTATACATCTCGATCATTCTAGAAGCCCATCTTTTGAACAACCTACCCGTTGTTTGTAATAGTGCTGAATTTTGCCGAGTTACGAAATAACAAACTAAATATTCACTGATTATTAATATTTGGATAACAGAATATTTCCAGAACGTGAGTCACACAATGCGTTCTGCCACTATCTGAGAATGGATCGCGATAAGACAAATATTTTCTCTATTCAGATTTCTTATGTCGGACTGTAAGGATTCACGGATAATAATTATTAAATATTATTGTCATACAATTTGATGACACCTACATAATTAGAATTAATAGAATCCCATATGTAGGAGGTGAATCTGTGCTTAAAAAGTCTTACATCTTCTATGGATTCAACTGGTCCCATAGTTACTTAAATGAGCAAACTGTTTAGTTTGGCACAATTAAAATATTTTAGAATTGTTCATCTCAAAATATCCATTCATGTTTTATATTTGCTTTTTAGAACTTGGAGTTCCATGGCGTTATGCGATTCTACTTTCAAGATTCAGGCCAGAAGATTGCCACAAAGTGCATCCGCGTCGCATCCGATGCTACAGTCATCGATGTCATTGGTAAATTTCATTTGTTATTTGATATTTGTTTAATAGCACAGGGGGCAAACGGGCAGGAGGCTCACCTGATTTTAAGTGAACGCCCATGGACACTCAATGCCAGAGGACTCCCGAGTGCGTTGCTGGCCTTTTAATCAATTGCCTCTGCCCATCTATGTGTATACAAGAAGATCACCAGCTAAACGATGACGGCGAAAGCCTTACTGATAATAGCTAATCGGCTGGTGGCCCTCTAGATAACTCAGGAGCTGGCCATTAATAATGGATTCCATTATTTTGGAGAACAAGGAGGTTATAGCTATTACATGGCGATAATTGGACGGATTAGAGCGATCGCCTTTTTTAGGGATCGGATGTATCGAAGCTGATAATAGAATATAAAATGTTGTATGTTCAAACGAGCAGGTTGTGATAGCGATACGCTAAATTTCAGGGACGCTGATAGAAAAGTTCCGTCCGGACATGCGCATGCTGTCTCTGGGCTCTTACACGCTGTGGGAAACGCACGCGCCGGGCGACGAGCGGCAGCTGGAGCCCCACGAGAAGCCTCTGCTGGTGCAGCTCAACTGGCACGCCGACGACCGCGAGGGTCGCTTCCTGCTCAAGTGCTGCTCCCAGCCGGACGTGAGTACCCCGCTCGATCTGGAGGCGAGCGTGGGACATGTCGTTTCCTAAGACCGAGTATAAGGAAACTTCTTTTATTTCAGATGCCACTATCCTCTATAAACGAGAAGGGAGACCAAAACTTCAAGCGGAAACTGTCGAAACGGGAGAAAAAGGAGTTAAAGAAAAAAGAGAAACTGTCCAGGTTGAAGTCGGACACGAATGACGAAAATCGTCCGGTGGCCGAGAAGTTATACTCAGGTACCCTCTTTCGTGTCCATCGGTCTATCCCGACGTGTCGCTCGAGAGCTCCCGATAACGTGTGAGATATTCGACAGAACTGCCCGAGACGTCGTTCACTCGCAGCATCAGCAACCCCGAGGCGGTCATGAGGCGTCGGAGGCAGCAGAAGCTCGAGAGGAAGCTGCAGCAGTTCCGCTCCAAGGACGGCGGACCCGACACCGGTAGCCGCGCGAGCCCCGCTCTCCTACTGCGTCAGACACTTCTGAGCGAATAATAACGAGTTCTTTCGGCAGGTGGCACGCTGAAGATCTACGGGTCGTCCCTGTGCCCGGACGTGCCGTACAAGACGCTGCTGCTGTCCGTCGGGGACTCCGCGGCCGCCGTGCTCCGAGAGATGCTCGACAAGTACGGCCTGTCGCGGCACGAGCCCGCGCACTACTGCCTCGTGCAGGTACTCTCGCCTCTCCCCACTCGACCCACTCGACCCACACCCGAGTGGGTGGTTAGTATGTCTCGCCAGGTGAACGGACATACCTAAAGCTCGATTGCAAGTAACTTTTTGTCAAGTCGGTCAACGATATCAAGAACGACCTCGGTACAAAAATATCTGTTCAGAATATGAATTTGTACTAAAGCCAATAACAAATCTTTTTATTTTTCATAACTCTAATTGAAGGCCGACTGCTTCTGTACTTTAACTTCATTTAAAATACAGAAAAACATAATTTCTGAATCAGTCATTTTCATGGGCATCTAACATTGTTGCTTTAGAGTCAATTTATCCGACTACCTACTCTTAAATAATAGTTTTTTTAATTAAATCGTTGTCTTCTCCCGTGATTTCGTGCGATAGTTTATTTTGTCACATTAGGATACATTTTGGAATCGATGACAGGTGGACACGACTGACAATTCGGAGTACATCCTGGAGGACGACGAGTGTCCTCTGGCCATCGTCATGACGCATCCCCATCGCAGTGAGTACCAACTATTATATTTATTCGCGAGTACGGCGACGAATAGACAATAGACATATTAAAGTCTTTATACTGTTGGTAAACATGATAAACATTTTTTAAACGATTTAAAAAGTATAAATTCATCTTAATAACATTATTTCATGAATATTCATATGTATAATAATGTAAGTATGCAGAGGTTTCTAGCGAAATAGAAGTTTAAATGAGCTATTAGTGGAAAAATTTCATTCTTGTCTTTGCCTAATCCGATCGAAAGTCCCATCAAAGTTAGATGAATATTTCATAAATATAACTGTACGTCACTTTCAGTGAAATGTGGGATCATAGTTTTGGTATAACATAACTTCTATTCCCAATCTCCTTCAATTGAGAAGAACACAATTACCGTAGCGAAATACGTGTCCTAGTTATCGCTTATAATTATTGAATAAATATTTATTAGGTATTAGCGAGGAAAGGGAATGTTTACGAACTTGTGTAACATTGAAAAGTCTTCACGTTTTCTAATTTTCTTCAGTTTCGAAACTAATATTTATTTATTTACAAAAATATATACGCTATCCTTACAGTACTATAATAACAGACTGGTTCTGGTATCGCAGACAACCTTGGCCTTCGCCGTAGCACATATCCCATAGGTACAAAGAATCCGAGTTCTTGAAGTACAATACTGTACTATACTAAGTAGATAGTAGGCCAACTGTAAGTCCCGTCTTGTTTCTAATTTATTGTACCCCACCATTCCCGAGACAAATCTTGTTGGGAAAAGGATACTAGGGATAGACGCCATACATTCTGTAATAAAGGAATCGTTTAAATGCGCTCCAACATTAGGCAGTATTTAGCTTAATGCGGAGCCCAAACTGACGAGTTACACTCTAACATACCTACTCCTAACCGATGCGTTGTAAAAGCTTGAGATGACCTTATTGTTAGTAAACGTTGTTGCCCTTCGAAGCAAGTTATACGTTTTTCGTCCCGAAAACTCAGTTGTGAATCGACTCCCTGGTCTTTTATTAGCGTTTCTTGTTTCAGTATCACCCCTAACACATTGTACTTATAGATAATGTAATAGTACTTTCATTTCTTTCATTCACGAGCCACTTCGAAAGCTTAAATTAATTTCTTTGAACAATACATAGAAGCGAAAATGTTAATTTTTAATGTTACGTTGATGCTAATTGGAGAATTCTTTTTTGCTCAACTTTAAGTGTATCTAAGTTTTGTAGTGGAGATATTCAAGAAGTATGTAGAATACGGGGTTGCGATTTATCGGAAGTATTAGGAAAGTGTCGATGACAGTTGGTCGAGACAGGAAAAGTGGAAAAATTGGAGGAGACTTTAACCAAAAACAATTAAAACTATACTAACATTACTAGCATTGCAACTGTGCGAAAAGAGAACAGGCCAGGAATTTGAGGTAGTTTTTGCTAATCATAAATCAATAAATGCAATAAGAATTTTATAAGTTGTCTCTTTCCGCACAGACTGCAACAAATAAGAAATTTTACAACCGCGTACCCTTGTCAAACGATACGATCCCCAAGAGAGAATGTTACGTCGCATATCGTTTCAACGTCTGCAAAGTGTCTGATCCATTTTGTATTGAATATCTTAGAATTTTAAGCATAAGCGAAGAGATACATACATAATACATATTATGTTGCAACTAAGGTAAACACTTGTTTGGGAGTTTCTTCGAAATGGAATTTTGGCCACTCGTTGTCGCTGAGTAATAGTTATAAAGTCAATGGTGTTCAGATTCAGTTTTCGTTACTTGACAAAAATATTTTCACGGTCGTTTCGCACACGACTTAAAAAAATCAGTCACATACATTTTAACTTTAAGGGATTGGAGCTGTTTGCGATTTTTAACGAAAGAACATTATTTCTCAAAAGGATTAATTATTGAGATTGACCGAAAATTTCTGACCGCTACGTTTAAGCGAAACCAACGAACCAAGCATTTGTGGTTATTATTCTTTTTAAGAACGCAGAATCGAATCGGTCCATACATAAAATTTAAAAAGTTAGGTTGTGTCGTGATGCTAATATCATGAAACGAATATTGGACATTTTAAATATGGTTTGGCCATTGAATTAAATCTATATCTGGTCACGTCATCTACACGTATTGCTCCGGAAAAGGGCAATAAAATGTTTAATCAGCTTTGCGTTCGTCTCTTCTTCGTCAGTAAACTGAGTATTGGACAAATGTTTGTGCTTATCGGCCGCCTCTTCGGTTAATGAGCGCTAAAGCTACCTTGCGCATTTCGTATTTCATTAATTAATTGCTACTTAACCATAACTAATGAGGTGCTCCAGTGCTACCCTAACTTGCATATGTGTGCTAAAAAAATCTATTATTTATTAATTTTATATATTTCGTTGTGATTCCAATGCCCAATCATTGATTAAACTGGGCTAAAATAAAAATTTAATAACCGATGTAAGTTTTTTTTTTTTGAAAACTTGAGATTTTTCAATTATGATATAAACTCTTTTGCAAAAAAACGGGCACTTGCTCCACGGGAAATTCACCATTCACCCACCTACAGACCTCTGTATACGTATCGTATAAATTAATACACGTGCTTTATTCATTCTGGTAATTTTCTAATATATAAAATTCTCGTGGCACAATGTTATCGGCTACTATCTATCTTTCAAACCCCTAGATGATAAGGGGAGTCCACCCCATTTTTTTTATTCTTTTTTGTGATACAGCATACACAAATACATACAACCCGTAGAAAACACAGTGTTCACAGTAATTTAGGGCCCCGGGCCGGATGAAAACTCCTTATATTGGCAGCCAAAAGCTCCTTCTACTCCTCTTACTTCTTCAAAGATCTTCTGGTCCACACTTGTCGCTTTCCGATTCTACAACGCCTGCCTCACCGCAAAGCGGTCTCTTGGTTCTGTGCATCGTCTTCTCAGGCCGGGTCTTCTTTTGGCCGAACCAGTCTCTTGATACCGTTGCTAAGTCCTCTTAACAGATGAACGACTCACAATTAGCCGCCGAGACTCGTAAGTTTGCAAACAACCTTCAAGCAGGGTATTTAATTTAAAAAGAAAGATTGAATTATTTGATTTCCAGAAAATAACCAAAAAGTTTAAAAATTTTAGTAATCAGCTCAAATAATCGTTTTAGCAATTCGCGATTCAGTAAAACAATTTTACAATAATCCACAATCAACATTATTATTTTTATTGATAGCTTCATAATTTGAATTTGGAACGTAAATATTCATCCCAGGGCACTTCAAGTGACGTGCTTAGACGTCGTCAAATTGGTTTTATTAATCAATAATAAAAAAAATTAACAACTTTATTAGTGACAAAAGGGTTGTGACAGAATTCATACATCGCTAGTCCCCACACTAGGGAGGCCCTGTGTTGTTGTAATATTCAAAGACAAAAATGCAAAGAGCCAGATGTATTGCAAAATATTTACCTTATTAATCAGTCACCGTTAGTCCGATAAGATGGGAGACAGAAAATGATCTGAATCTATTATTTTAAAATAAGTTCAAACGGTTAATATTATGCACGCGACAGCCCCTATGGAGTCTTTGTTTCAATGAACTTGGGTCAGTGACCCCCAGTTTGAAGTTCCATAATTGCGCCAAGTTCAAAAAGTGATGTTTGAACGCCGTGGATTAGCCCTGCACGTGATGACTCGTGCAGTGAACAAAGTTAGTCTGGGAGCATACGGGAATTGGAAATAGTAGTAGGGGAGTGCGGGAGGAGGGCCGCAGTCGTGTCGGCGCGACGCCGCGAGCCACCCGCTCCGCACTCCGTCACGACATGGATTGGGGCATTCGCCGTAAGTTACCCGATGCCGGCTGCCCACCGTCCACCGGCCGGCGCTAGGCCAAAGTTGGCGCCGACTGCCCGGCAGCGGCACCTTCGGCGATGCGATCGGGGCAGATAGTAAACAAACGCATGTGTCCAGTAGTCGTACCGGTGTGTCCGCAGAGGCCGGTTCTCGTGGCTGTGCTGGTATTTTTAACTTGTTTTGCGGTTCGATGCCCGTCGGTTCTGTGAATCGATCTGCATAATGACGTCCTTGGAAGTTATGTTTCGCGAATGTTGACAGTGTTTTTAGTTTCATAGAATTGTTGAATAATATCGCTATTACCACACAGTAAGTCACAAACTTGTTTTAAACTTACCGTGCATTACTTCGTTCACTTTCGACAGAACTTTCTAAGCGCGTTGTGGTTGCGAATTAAAGGTCAAATATTTTGATGTTCCCCGTTAAAATTGCTCTATTTCGCCCGATAAGAGTTTTACGAGTTGATCGTAAACGTTACGGGCCGACACATCAAGATGTTTTACTCAAATATGTTAAGAATATTGAGATTCAATTGTTTTTACTTTTAAAGCATTTATTTTGAAAAGCACTGAAATAGTTTGAACTTGAACCTAAGTGCCTAATGTCTATTTAGTCTCCTTGTAAATGTCAAGGAGAGCGGGCACTCGGCCCAATAACCTGATAAAAGCTCTCGGGAAGACAAATAGCCTGTAATGTGTCGGGCTCGGCGACAAGCACAGCAATTGTATTAAGTCCGCGCCCCTTCGATGCCTACATACCTATCACCTAAGTCCACTTGTTTTACAGCCTTTATTTGAGCTGTATGATGATTAACGAGATACTAATATTGATTTAGATTTCGATTTTAAATGCTCTATCTTAAAACGAGCCTTTTTCGGTTCTTTACAAAAGCCTTGTGAGGAGAAACATTCTAAAGCACTCTTTGTTTAATGAAGTGGATTGAATTGGAGCATTTATAGATTAATGAGTTACTTGGATGACTAAATTACGTATAATTAAGTCATCCGATTTTTGTAAGTCAATCTCAAAACGAGATAGTTCGTTAAAATAATTCAATTTTCTATACTTTAATTTAAGATATCCATATTATAATAAATAAATAAATGCAAAACTACTGATCTGATATTTCGTCTAAGAAACTGATCATTTTTACTATACGGTAGCACTACCTTTAACATTCTATGCACATTCTGATATACTTTCACCCAATAACACCAAACACCTATGAAATTTTACATCTTATAGTTGTTGGTATGTGTTTAAAATGGTGAATTTAGCAAAATTTACAAGACACGTACGTACTTTATTACGCAAAAGTTTGATATTTTATACGTACACGAGTACGTAATCTCGAGGTCAATAATGTTGTCTGTTGCTGGTTTTATGTTGGTTTTTAAATATCTACCTGAAAGTCCTAATTAACACAACTTTAATTAAAAATGCGCAAATTTATGAAAATGTGACGTGTGTTTGACCGCGTTCCAATTGCAGCATTCCCGGAGGGCTAAGCTATTGTTTCTGGGTCGCCACACATTGTTTATTTTGCTTAAAACCGAACGACGACACAAAAAAGCAAACTAAATAAATGTCATAGTGATCATAGGTTGTAATAAAGTTACAAGGGTTCAATCGACGTAACAGTAGGTATAGTAAGCTAATCAAAATTATGAATTTATGCATTATTATTCGGTTTCAAAAAAATATTAACAGATTTAAGTTAATATACTGTATTGGTATTTTTCATATTATAATAATTAAAAGAGACACGTTCTACGAAGATCCATAGTGCAGCGGAGAGAAGGTGTTTGTAAACGTGATGCGAAGTTCGTGATAAGTTCCATTTGACAAGGCCATTAACCTCCATGCGTCTTTTTAAAGTTGACTTTCGCGACAATTATGAGTATTGGCTAACTCTAACCGCTTTTGAAACAAAACCAACTATTAGGCGTTATAGTTCTCGCAAGGTCATTTGTCAATTTCTTTTGGCAATTCTATTCGATCCCTGTTTGAAATCATGAATACCTAGTAATAGTTTTGTTTGCGACGAAGGGTTCCTAATAATGACTTTCCGCCTGTAATTGGGATTCAGAACACGTTTTACCTTTCGAAAGGTCAGTGTTGCTCTCACTGTGCGATATCTTGAAAACAAACTTTCCATTTCACTAAGATTTTTATGACATGTTTTAGATTCAGCTTATTTGTTTTAGCTTTAAAGGAACTCTATACATTTACGTCTTACGTTTGTGTAGGTACTATTGAAATATTAAAATTAACCTCGAAATAAATATGCATCAGGCCCCAACAGAGATTGCAATGGCGAGAGGGCTTTAAACTTGATTTTTAAATTCGTAGAGCTTTCTCTGTAAAATATATTATTCGATTTATGCTTTAGAAAGCTTTTTAAAATTTTTGTTATGATTTTTTATCGAATCCAAAATATGTATCAGCGCCGAATTATTTTTTAATTTAAAATTAATAAATCGGCCTTTTAACGTAAAATTAATGAGTAATACAGAACTATTACCGTAATAGGCGAGTTTCGAAATAAGAGCGGTTCTAACAAATAGGCATAACGTTGTGCTGTACGCCGTTACCATACAATGGCTACATGCCGCTCCTACTAAGTTATTTATTGCTTTGATCCACGTCGAAGAATTGCATGATGACATACCAAATGCGTGTGCTGAGTGCGTTTGTCTCAATTTGAGGTTTATATATTCAGAAAATATATGTGAATAACAAAGTTTAGTTGATGACGGTATGTCAAGTAATTAACGTATTTACGTTGTATTTGGAAATTGTTGTTGTGATTTAAAATACTTTAAAAAGATATAAGTGTTTGTCATAATCTAATGACACACTTCCATTTTTTTTCCTTTGAATACGGATCTAGTATCATAAAACGAATTCCGTCACGAAACACGTTTGTGTAATAAACCATTTGGTTTGTACCGAACTGTATTCAGCAGATTAATGATTCTGAAGGGCAAACGGGCGCGGCTGACCAAAAACCCTTTCGAGATTAAAATTAATTTACAATACATACGACCACACGTGGACACTCACACACTGCCGCACTAGTCAATTATTCACACACACGTTTTCATAGCAATTATATTCTAGGTTCGCTTGACTTTGATAAAACCTGGTTTGAAGTACACCATCAGCTGCTTCAGTCACGAACTCGTTACTCACGTTACTCTTTGCTCTATCTATCTAATACTCTAAACCGCCTCGCTCACCTCACTCTCCTTCTGAAGCATTTTGAAGATTTGCGTGTATTTACGTAGCCTACGTGACCTTTAATAATACTAAAGTATCAGAATTATTAATTTTATTCAAGGAACTTTCAATGTCAGCTTGAATACCAATTACTTAGGCGAAGCAATTTCATAAAATATGCTACGACTTTTCGTGGTATGCAGAATATTGTTATATCGTGTTTCAGACTTAATGTGAACTGTGGAATATTATTTCATTCAATTCTACTTAAACTTATGTTTTTTTTATAAGGATGATTACACATTAAACCGATGTATGTTTACATAAAGCTTATATACCTTTATATCAAACATCAAAAGAATAGTCGCAGATCCGCTCTATATATATTTATACTGTAGACATCGGACAATACATATCAGTCTGACACGCGATTTTAATGACGTTGACACTAGAAATGCTGGGCGGGCGTAGACTCCACTATCGGATTCTAAACTCCTATATTTTAAATACTACTCCTAATTAGTAGCAGTCATGGGAATTGTGACCGGGTGTAAATCCTCTTTTTTGTTCTCTACTACGACATAAATTTCTGATTTACCGACCGACAAGAATAACTCAAGGCCTCTAATGTTGCGATCGATTCAGTGTATTCGTTGTCCAGGCTCCATAATGTTCCACGTCCGGCGTCGACCGTCGGAGGGTCAACCGCGGCGGCGCAAGAAGAAGCCGAGCGGCGGCGCGGGCGCACGTCCCGGAACAGACCCCATGCTCATTGAGGTCACGCCGGACGGCACCGCCCTCGAGAATGGACGCCGGCTGCGAGTCGCCGATGTCGTCGAGGTACGTAACTCAAGTCGCAGAACCTACATTCAGAAATAAATTTCCGAATGCGTTTAAGAATGACGGTAATAAAACATTGAAGGTATCGCTATTCCTTATGGTCATGAAACAAGCAGCTCAGTCTACTTGTAATACCGCATCTTAGATTGTACGGTTCGTACATAGATACCGATACTTATGTCTCACGTACGTATCCATTAGGTTAATTGATTCACAACTCCCTTAAGCCGTCGTGAAGCTAGAGCTTTCTTTGGTTTACCCACGGCTTGAATTGTTAATTAAAACATAAAACTAGGTCGTTGAAAACTATATTTAAGTCGAACATTCGCCGCTAGTGTATATAGCCTGTAGGATACAGTAGCTCATAGCGCTGCCCCTTAAGACCTTGCATTTGAGCAAATTTTTCTGAATATCGCTAAGCTCCAGCAAACCGAATTGACCCCCAAACTCATCAGACGGCGGGAGACGGCGCGCTAATTGACGTCAATATTGTTATTTATTTACGCGAGCCGGACGTGGATTACACATTTTATTTCAAACGTTAGGCGTTTAGTTCTCTTATACTATGTCTCCTGACGTTCTGAACGTCCATTTCAGGTGGGATCGGTGAACGGCACGGCGCTGCAGTTGTACGGGCCTTCCATTCAGCCGCGGCACTGCGTGCTGGCTCCGGCCGACGGCGGACACTCCGTCACTCCGCTGCACGCCGACGCACAGGTCTACGTCAACGGACGGCGGGTCACGCACACTACTAGACTACAGGTACCCGAACACGATAAGCGAAGGTCGTATCGTGATCGTGTTTACCATTCTGAATCGAAATTAAAATAAAATAAAACGAACTTATAATTTTTATTAATTGAAGCACGGCTGCCTACTCAAATTCGGCCGAGTGTCGACCTTCCGTTTCGTCGATCCGGCGCAAGAAAACCTCATCAACCGCAACCTTTCCCAGTCGCAACATTACGGCTCGGGCTCCATCTACGACAGGTACGCGACCGACCGCTTCCGAGCGTCGCTAGACAATTTAGAAGTCAGTGTTAGCACTAATAGATGTCACCGACCTTTTGTCTCGCGACCTCCACCCACCCACGACATCGCACCCATCGTCATGTTCGTCACGTCCCGTCTTCGTTTTGCATGTTTGTCACTGGCTCACGACATACGCTTGTTTACGAACGTTAGGTCGACCGCGGACAGCGGAGCCATGTCTCCCTCGTCGCTGGCCTCGCACCCCCGGGACCTCGACGACGACGACGAGGACCACCCCGACGACGCGCCGTACGACGACGAAGACAACGACAATAACAACACGCTCAAGCCGGAGCGGTCGCCCCGCTCGACCGATTCCAAGCACGAGTACGTCCGCGACGAGCGCGAGCACTCGAGTCGCACCTCGCACCGCCTCAGCTACAAGGACAACTACGAGACCACTTTCGACCTGGACGGCAACGTCGAGACCAAGAGCATCTGTAGCGCCAAGAGCGGGGGCTCCGGACACGAAAATAGGTATTCTCGCCTCGCGTCGGCTTACCGTTGTCGCTTCTTAGTTCGTTAATGTCCTCGGGCCGATCTGAAGGTAAGGTCCCGCCCGCCCTTTGTCACTTTTATAACTTCCGTGATACGACCTAATTTTAATCCCACGCAATCGTCCTCCTCGGTAAAATTGCCAATGATGAATCAGAAGCGGCGGCGGCGCGTGGCGTGCGGGACAGGAGGCGATCCTCCCGGCCGTCCTGGAGTTTCCCGAGGCGGGGCAGGCCCAGTTCCTGTCCGCCGTCATAGCGAGGCTCGACCCCCACGCCCCGGCCTTCAAGCTGGCCCCGGTCTACACGCTCTACCTGTGTGCCAGGTGAGGGCGGAACACCTTTTCGCGTCACTTCAGCTCTCTAGTCGACGTGCTCTGACGCGCCGATGACGCCCTTTGCAGATACCGCGCGTCCACCCACTACCGGCCGGAGCTGACGCCGACGGAACGAGCGCACAAGCTCACCGCCTTCTTGCACCACGTCGCCACCCTCATCCACGCCACCGTTCAGGTGAGCGAAGTGACTTTATCAAATTGTCGATCAAATCTTGGGTCGGCGGCTGAACTACGATGGCACACGTTTCTCTGAACAGGAGCGGCGCGCGGACTCCGCGGCGCAGGCCTTCTGGATGGCGAACGCCAGCGAGCTGCTGCACTTCCTCAAGTGCGACCGGCACATCTGCTCCTTCTCCACGCAGGCGCAGGAGTCGCTCCCCATCACGGTGCAGAACGCGTTCAGGTACGCGCGCGTCTGACGCCTCGCCTCCGCGTCGCCCTCTCGCCGACTGATATCGTGGATCCCTTCTCAGCAACCTGGTGTCGTGCTTCGCCGAGGAACTTCGCGGCGCGGTGTGGGCGCTGGCCCGCGGCGGAGGAGACGACACGGAGGCCACGGCGCCCGTGCTGCAGGCGCTGGCCGCCGCCATGGTGCTGCTGCGGCGCTGCCGGGTGAACGCCGCGCTCACCATTCAGCTGTTCTCGCACCTCTTCCACTTCATCAACGCCATCGCCTTCAACAAGGTTCGCTCTCGCCTTTTCCTCCGTTCTCGAGTGAAAGCGGAGACGCGTCTGACGCTCGACTCGTTTCCGACAGCTGGTCTCGGAGCCGAAGGACATCACGCCTCGATGGGGCGCCTCCTTGTCCGCCCGCCTGGCGCTGCTCGCGGCCTGGGCCGAGAGACAGGGGCTGGAGCTGGCGGCCGACTGCCACTTGGCGAGGACTCATCGAGCGGGTGAGTTTTTCAGACCTCCGAGCCGGACTCGGCGTTCGCTTCGCTCCACCCACAGACCGATCATACGTATGCGCGTTCCGCAGCACGTCTGATCCAGGGCGAGTACCGGACGGCGGAGGAAGTGAGAGCCGCGCTGGCGGCCTGCTTCAAGCTCAACTCGGTGCAAGTGCGGGCTCTGCTCTCGCCGCTGCTTCCTCCCGATCTCGTGGAGGCCGCCGTGGCGCACGCCCGGGCCCTCGCGGACGAGCTGTACCGGGCCGACGGAAGAGAGGTGATCTCGAGAGCCCGCGAGCCGAACCGGTCTCCGCCTCCGACCCGGCCGTCACGATTCCTCTCTCTGCGAGCAGATCGAGCTGGAGGAGAGCGAGTGGCTAGGCACGGCGCTGCTGATCCCCGGCGACGGCTTCAGCGCGGAGGTGGTGCGCGGCGTGCCGCCCGGCCTGGCCGAGTTCGTGGCGCCGCTGCAGAGGGGCGGGCTGTGTCGTCTGGCGCCGCAGCCGCACGCCGTCGGGCTCTGGACCGTCTACATGCACGCGCACGCCGCGCCGCCTCGGCGACCGCCCGACCCCACGCCGCAGCTCATCCAGCTTCACAAGAACTCCAACGGCATGGGGCTCAGCATCGTCGCCGCCAAGGTGCGCCTTTCGGCCGGACGTCGCGACGCGTCGGACGACCGTTTGGAACGTTTCGCTCACGATGTCGATCCGCAGGGCGCCGGACAGAGCAAGCTGGGCATCTACGTCAAGTCCGTGGTGGCGGGAGGGGCCGCGGCGGCCGACGGACGCCTGGCGGCCGGAGACCAGCTGCTGTCCGTGGACGGTCACTCGCTCGTCGGCATCTCGCAGGAAAACGTACGACGAAAGTTTATCTACCGCTCCGTTCCGTACCTCCGTGACGTCCCTCTGACGATTAGCCTTCGCTTCCGCAGGCGGCCGAGTACTTAGTGAGGACGGGCCCCATAGTGACCCTGGAGGTGGCCAAGCAGGGCGCCGTGCTGCACGGCCTCGCGACTCTTCTGCACCAGCCGGCCTACGCGCAGCAACGTCCGGGTGAGTCTTCCTCTGGGCGTCCTCGCTCTATTCCGAGACGGCCGTTCATTTCTCACTTTATCTCGTGCTCTAGATGACGACGTACCGTACGAGGACCGCGTGCGCCGAAACTCGGGCACGTTCACCAACCCTCACCCGGCCTTGCTGAAGCCGACGTCGCCTCTCTCGGAACTGGCCACCGCAGGCAAAGAGCTACGACGATATTTCGTTTATTTTTTTGCGATTTCGTTTCAGTTTATTCTTAATTATCGCTCTTCGGAAGCGACACGTTTTGTGGACTTTCGTTTTCTTTTTTTCGGCTTCGTCAGTTTTTAGACCGTTTCGTTAGACCTCGTAGCGAACTAATTGAGAAGAATTTATGATTTCAGGATACGGCCGTCGTCTCGATCGCGATAGATGTCATCTTCTCAGAAACGCATCTTCCGAATCTAGCACGACGGATGACAGTGAAGACGTATTATCACGTTATCGCGGTTTCATACCTAGGCTCGTCGTGACGTCAGATAGAGAAAATAACGATTCGCAAGACGATTTGACCCCGGATACGTCCGGCCGTTCCGCGGAAGCGAATGGCGATCTCGCCGCGCGCCGACGAGTCCCGGTGTTCACTTTTACGTGCGACGACGACGACGACCCCTCTCCGGGAGACACTCACGTCCCGGACGAACCTCCGCCTCCCGTCCCGCCCCCCGCTCTCCACTGCGAACGTCGCGGTGACGACGGGGCGCGCGTCCGTCTTCCGCCCCGAATGAAACCCATCAGTACAAAACTCCTGCTAGACATGTGCAAGGCTCGCGTCGAAGAAGAACGCTACGCGCGGAGACGTACGAGCGTCGGCGACTGCGCGAGTGCGTGTGATTGTTGCCGCACGCCGCAACCGGAGGGACCCCGGATACCTTACATCGACGAACCCGACTGCGAGCCGGTCATCTTCGAGAAGGACGGGGCGAACGAGAAAATACCCACCCCGAAAATACGTAGAATACTCCCGTCGCTATCCCTCGACGGGTCGGAGGAGAAGAGACCGAAGACCGCCGACGCCACCTGTCAGACTCCACCCTCGCCGTCCGAAATGGGAACCGAGCCTGTCGTCTCGGCGAACACAGAACGACGCAGATTGAAATTGAAATTTAGTGATGAATTCAAAAATTTACAAGACGTTCACTGCCGGTTGAGGAGAACGATTTTCAATATGACCGAATCGTTGACGAGTAAATCTGATGAAACCGAATATACTTCGACCGCGTCGACGAAAGAAAACTGCAGTACAAAAAGAAATAATTTTCTTCAAAAAACGTGTAATAAAGTCGAGACGAAACGTGACGATACGGGTTTGGCGCGTGCTGAAAGAAAAACTTGGAAATCGCCCGACGAATACCGTCCCGCATTCGGCAAAGTCAAAGCTTTAACTAAACGTTTCAACGAGATAAACCTCACGTACTGCGTGAAAAACTACAAAAGGAATTGCCAATCCAGTCCCGACCTGACCCTCGCTCGCCTCGAGAGGTCGCCCGAGCACAGACCGAGCTTACCGGTCAGCGCTAGCTTGGCCGACATGCAAAATGACATCCGTTTCGAGCGGAGCGCGACCGACACGAGTCGAGGCGAAAGTAAACTGTCCGAAAAAGAAGTAAGGAGCATTCTGATACAGCTCGAAGACTGGTCGAAATTCGGGTCTCGCGGCAGCGAGGACACCCTCGCCCAGGGCAATGAATTCGAATTGCCAAATTTGCCTTCCGAAGATCACACGGAAACAAACGCGTCGATTAACGGGAGTCTTGTGTTCGGTGAAATTGACAAAAAACCAAGAATTATAACGCTCGATAATATACAGTTGAAATCGACGAAGTCCGGAGTCAGTACCCCGATCAAATTAAGCGAAGATTACTGTATAACGGACAGTACAGAAAACAGGGACGAATCGCGCGCACCTAGAATCGTGGACGCGGTGCGTCGAGCGCGCTCGTCGTCTTCGGACGTGTCGACGCGTCGGCCGTCCGAGCGGACGGACCGGGACGCGGCCCTCGCGACCGGCCGCTCCGAGCTGAGCGCCAGCGACGGGTGTCTCGACTGTCCCACGTCCTCGCTTCTTTCGACCGACTCCAGCTCGCGTAAGACCTCCTCCCACAGCGCATGAGATAGGTGTGTTGCTGTCCGCACCGTTAAGCAATCTTATATAGACATTTAATTGGTTTCGAATGCGTTCAACACTTTTGTTTTTTATTATTTAGGAACTAGATCGGTTTACATTTTAAGTTTCGCACTGGCTTAGTGTACCGTATGTTTGTTGTGTCTTTTTGGGCAATCGTCATAATTTAACACCGAGTTACGGTTTCGCCCTACACTTCGCCCTTTAACACGGCACACTCGACGTCGACGAGTCCACAGAGTATTTACTCTTGCACGAGAACAGACTTGTACACTTTTTGTTATCGTTTCTTTTATTTATTTTCGTAGCTACATCGTTTGCATTGCCCGCTATTAGATGTTATAAATATGTTAATTATTTAATTTAAGATCGATCTAAAGTCGCAATATTACTAAAGTGCACCTACTCGGTTCTTAATAACCCTCGGGATGCGGCAGGTGGTGCCGGTGGCGGTGTTGCGGGGGGTCGGCGCGCGTCGGAGCGCGACCTGCCCTCGCGCCTGGCGGCCGAGCCCGTCAAACCCAGCAAGAGCACGCCGGCGCTGCATCAGCCTCCCGGCCCGCCGCCGCCGCTGAGTCCGCCGACTCCGCTGAGTCCCGGCGTCCGGGCGACGGCGAGCAAGTCCCGTAGCAGCCACAACCTGTCCTCGCCGCCCGTCGACTCCTTCTACCAAAACCTCGCCTCCGTCCACGACAGACGAGACAGGTATTCTTCTTCAACCTGGGATTCGTTTCGAACGTTCGACGCCGTATATTAATTTGCATCCGTCCGTTTCAGTAGGTGGTCTTCCCTTCGCTCGTCCGGCGGAGGCCGGCCCCAGTCGGCTCACTTCGACGAGCATCACGCGGATCTCGACCGACATCAGGTAGACGAGGCGTCTCCGACCGTTCCATATGCTCATTTTTATTTTATAAACTCTGATTAGGGGTGGGGCATAATGTTTTACTTTCTTTCTTGCTAAAGTAATAGTTATATTATATTTCATATAAGATGAAGGCTGCACTCGGGGTTTATTTTAAGTTAAAATTGTGTAACGACGGCCACCGGGCCGTTCTTTGCGGGGCGGACGCTGACAAATATCTAAATATTCCAGGTGAACCAGGAGAACGCGCGAGCGGCGAAGTTGGCAGAAATGTCCGAAGAGGTGACGAGACGACAGCAACTTCAATATCAGCACATGCAGCAACACTTGCAACAACAGCAGCAGCATTCTCAACAACAGATGTTCCACAAGCCGGCGACGCCGCAGATGTACGCGCCCGCGGCGTACGACGCCTCTTCGCAGCCGACGAGCCAGCCCGGCCCTCAACCCGCGTCGCACAACGTCCCGAGCCCCGGCCCGCAGAGTCGGCAGGGCTCGATGCACGGCTTGCACAACATTCAGGGCTCGCAAGCCCTCAATTCCCAAAACCAGCAGCCCACCCCGCAGCTTTACACTCCGTACGGGCAGCCGCAGCGGTGAGTCCGCCTCGAGGGATCTCTTTCTTGGAAAATTTACATTACGCATTCACGCGCGATCGTCTCCAGGTACGAGTGGGTCCAGGCGGGGCCGCCGTCGCCCCAGCGGGCGCAGCCCCCGGTGGCGCCGAAGCCGCCGGGACCCCGGAGGCCGGAGCTCGACCCCGGCGAGCTCGGCCGGCTCTCGCCCGGCCCTCCCGCCCGCGTCCGTCCCGACGAAGGCGAACTCGACGCCGGCCGCGAGACCGTCGGTCATATTAATCGTGCGGCGGTCACGGAGCAGTACGCGGCGAGCGCTCAGGAGTCGGCGTCGGCTTACGCGACGCACAACCCGTGGCAGCGGGAGGAGCGCGAGCGCCAGGCCGAGGCCAGACGGGCGGCCGCCCGCGCCCGCAGGGACCACACCGTCGCGCAGCTGCTGGCGCTGGGCGCGGCGCGAACCGCGGCGCAGAGCCAGCAGCTGCGAGCTCTGCAGCTCGAGAGGGACTTCGAGCGCCGCGCGACGCAACACCAGACGGTACGGGGTCCTCTATTCGATAGACGATTAGTACTCGCAGACCACTCGAGATCAGAGAGACGGTCGTCGTCTACGAGCCACGCGAGGGGCCGAAACCGTCGAGAGGTCGAAAGCATCAGAGCTGTCGGAATAAGAGTAGATAAGAGAAGATGATTTTGACTCGACGTGTGTATGCGTATACTATCGAGTGGTAGGCCAAGGTGTTTTTCGTTGCCTTTCTTTCAATGGAACACTTCCAATGTAAATTTTATTTTAGCTTTGAAGATAATATAAGTAGTTTTGGTATTAACGGTTAAAAGGTTATTTATTCTGGAGGGTCCAAAATAGAATAGGCACGTATCGTCTGCATACTGTGTAATCCGGCCGAATGAGACTAAATCGTGGATGTTATTTACGTAGATGAGGAACAATCGAGGTTCCGAGACCAAACCTTGTGGCAGGCGAAGGCGAACTTAATCTAAAAAGAGAATTTGTTATGATTTCGACACAAGTGAACTTAGCGATAATAGTTACGAAACTGTGCATATTACATCCCTTGTATTATTAAAGAAAGTGCTTGCATACAAAGTACACATGTCAGAAGTGAAACTTCTTTGGCAAACAAATTTTTAAATCATTATATTTATACAAATCCAAAACTTTAGATTTCCGAGACTCATACTACTTAGACTTAGACTTAATTGTCATTAAAATATTAAAAGTGTCGAAAATTAACACAAATGATAAATTTATTTTTTTAAATTTATTTCTTCGATAATAAAAACACGTGGCATTTTAATTTACAATTCGTCATTTGAGATTTCAATAAATTATTTTGCATATAAAATCGCAGGACGAAGGCGGAAACGGCGAAGGCAGCCCCGAAGACGAATCGCCACCCTCGGAGCCCCCGGCCGAGCGGGATTCGAGGCTCCACGGCCAGCACCCGCAGCCTCCCGCGCCCAAGTCCATTCTGAAGAGCAACACGAGAGCGGAGACGGTCAACGGCTTCCAAACGCACGCGGTACGCACGAGCCTTCGCGCCTTCGCTTCGTCCCGACCGAATCCATCATTACAATTTCAATTCCAGAGCCCGAGCGAAGACAGCCGGATGAGCGAGCTGTCCGTGAACGTGTCCGGCATGTCGGTGTCCGCGGCGAGCGCGGCGTCCGTCGAGCCCGTCGCGCCCGTCGCCCCGACGCCCCCCGAGCGCGGCTCGTCCTTCGCCGTGATGGCCACCAGGCGCCCGCTGTCGCCGCAGTACGTCGCCCCCCGTCCCCCGCTCCCGGGCCGCGTCGAAAACGGCCGATTACAACCGCGATCTCTCCGCAGGTCCCCGGCGGGCCCCGGTCGGGACAAGCGCGTGTCCTTCCACGAGCGAGCTTCGGAGCCGCCTCCGGCCCCGCCCGCCTCGTCGCCTCCCCCCTTGGACGTCCCCGCCGCACCCAGAGAGGACCCCGACGTGAGTCGCCATATTCGTAAACGACGAACATTTATCTTTAAATATTCCTAACGCTTCAATGTGCCGAATGTCGCAGCGGTTCCTGGAGGAGGCCGAGAGCATGCTGGACGAGGTCGGAGGCGGAGCGGAGCACGCCTCGCCGTCGGCCGCGCACACGCCGGGCGTCATCGGCGCCCAGGAGGTGTACAGGTGAGGCCGTCGAGGCGCCGACGCGACGATCTCTTTCCTCTGTTTCCTCTTTCTGTCTCTGACCGAGCGACTTCACCCGCGCAGAGACCCTCGGACGCGTCGCCTGGCGGAGCAGCGAGCGAGGGCGGCGCCGGCGCCGGTTCCGGAGCATCTGTCCTTCAAGGAGAAGATGAAGATGTTCGCTCTCGAGTCCGGCGAGGCCTCCACGCCCAAGGACAAGGTGGGTGCTGCCGCCGCCCGAGCCGAAGCCCCGCGTCGGGCGCAGCGATAACCGCCTCCCGTGTCCGCAGGTGAAGATCTCTCGGGCCCAGCGAGACATCGACGCGGTGCACTAGCGACCGCGGCCGCGCGGCGACGAGGGACGCCCTCGCGATTCCGGGCCGGCGAGTTCGGCCTCCGTCGCGCGGAGACGCTAATTTATAAAAGAATGGCACGTTATGAAATTCTCAAAGGTTTATTTTCCAAATTAGTTGTGCCATCGTCCTGTTAATAAATTGTTATCGTTCGACGAGAGTTTCGTCACGAGGACCGAGACGCGGTGCCTCATCTCTCGCTACGTCGCTTCGTCACATTCCAAAGAATGAAGTTCCGATGAGTAGAGACAGAGTTCGGCGTTTCCCGAAAGCGATAAAGCTGTGTACGAGCAGCCCTCGTACGTGAGCAGAGATAGCCGTAGCGTAACGCGGAGCACGTTTTGTGCCAAAAGTCCTTCTCTCGGATCCGGACGGCCGCTCACCGATATAAAGCTCCTTCTTTGTACGACGTGCGGCTGCGTCTGCGTCGATTTCTCGACAGATGGACGTTTCAATTCAATTGTTGAAATTTTTTATGTTATGCCACGTCGTCGAGCTTTAGATTTAATTATGTGTACGTTAAAGCGTCCCCGTCCGAATCCAAAAGGCATAAATTAGGTCGAAATCGATGTATATAATATTTCCCTTACGAGTCTACGACCAATATTTTGTAAATGTTCAAGGCGAGTCTATAATATTTATATTATATAGAGTTTAGAGGCCTCGGCAAATGTATTTAGCGTAAAGGGCTTCCCGCGCCCAGTTTTTCACCCAACGATAGTCAATTAGAAATGTTGTAAGGTTAATTTGGACGTTCTGTTCTGACACGTCGTGTGCTGACTCGGTTCGGACTGTTCTTTAAGAATTAGAAATTAAACAACACAAACTAATTATATTGTTATCGATAATGCGTATTGCGTATAGACGTTTACTTAAATTTTAATAAATTACCGATACGAATGTTTTATTTTATTTAGTACTCCTTAAAATAAGAAGAATTTGCTGAAAAGGTCAGAAAAGGAAAGTTATCCGTGAGGGTGGTCATCCTTACGGAACGGAATAACTTCATCTCGGTGGAACACTTAAACAACCTTCGGTTATCATAAATCTTCAATCTCACTGACGCTATTGGATTCACGGAGACCTGGTTGCTGGATGCTGGAATTGGTAACGCACAACTGTTTGATTGATGCACTGTCTATCGGAAAGACCGTTAAGAGGCGGCGGAGTCCTCATAGCAATAATCAAAAGCATTGAAAGTAAACGTTTGTCGCACCTAGAATCTGACTATAAAATCTTCCGGATGGCTTTGACCTTGCAAAGGAATGATCGACGTCAAAGTCTAGGCTTTGATGTGGTATACCGTCCTGCTCCAGTTGACAAAAAAGAAGCCCATTGCTATTTTAATAAAGTGAGTGATGCAATTAGCTCCCTTAATGATGTCTTAATCTTTCTTATCTTGGTGACCCTAGGCCCCCTTCAACGATAGCAATAATTCACTTAGTGTTACTTTAATGGATTTAGGTCTCTAGTCTATCTTAATCAATACGATTATGTTCTTATATAGAAAGGATTTAGTTCTTTCTAATGTTGTTTTAACTCTTCGTGAAGCAAATAATCACCTAATTAATAAATATAAACCCTCCGCTAGAAATATGTATGGATATGTTGTAAAAACACTTCATCTACTTAATTAAGCTTTCACCTGCTTACCATTAATTGGATAGAAGCGCTAAATGTAAGTGGTGACTTCGATGGCATGGTTGCAGCGTTTTATAACGAGGTTGATGGTATAACTACAGCTCATGTGCCTCGTACGATAATCTTAAAATCAAATTACCCGCCGTGGTTTGTTAAGCTAATATTTAAATTGAATTACATGACATTTTTTGGAATTTCATTAAACACAAAAGATTCATATACAATACCACAGAACATGTATCGAGGCAATGAAAAAGCCACACAAATTTGCGAATTTAATCATTTATTTTCTAAAATAATACTTCTGTTCAGTTTTCAGTAGTGATGATAATATTGTAATAAATGAATTTCATAATGTAATGCCTTATCATTATGCAATGTTAGATTTACTGAAAAAGTAATAGAAAATAAAATTAAGACTAGATATTTTTAAGGGTGTGGTCCTAGACGACATTCCCCCTATTTTTATACGTTTAAACTTTTTTTTTTAAATAAATTACTAGAACTAGGCAAGTTAGTCCTACAATGTGGAATCTAGCTAGAATCATACCGATATTTAAAAGGATGAGACAAATGTCGGTACTAACTACAGACCAATTTCTATTTTAATCACATTTTCTATGATTTTTGAATTGCTTCTATGCCCAATACTCAAATAACATTGTAAGTGTGTATTTTTAGGTATAACGCTAGATAAATTTTGTAGTTGGAAAGCACATATTGAAAAATTGCAGACCAAAATATACAGCTTCGTTTTTGTGTTAAAACGACTAAGGGAAACTGTTAACCATGATACGGTATTATCTGCTTATCATGCATATGTTTCATCTATACTTAGATATGGAATTATAGTTTGGGGAAATTTAGTCGAAGTAAATAGGGTATTTAAGGCTCAAAAGAAATATTAGAGCAATTTGTGGAGCAAACTGTCTTCTTAAATAAAGGTACGCCCTTTATACCGGTGCAAGAATTGTGTCAAATATTCGTGTGACCACCTTCGCCAGAACACTTGAAGCATTTTTTGAATTATTTGCCAGCGATTGGAAATGGAAGAATTTTCATAATTCTTATCGGGTACTAACAGAAGCGGTTCGCCGACAAAGAAATGTCCAGGGGTAAGAGGAGTCGGATCCTGAGGATCGCTAGTCTAGTCGACAAGTTGAAAATGGAACAAAATAGAGATACTGCTCTTAAAATTATGTGCGATAGCTCATTGGATCCGGAATGACGTCTAGAAAAATGTGCTAAAAGCGTGTATTAGCACATAAAAAATTGCAAAAGTTATAGACCATTAAAGATGAAAAAAAAATGGCATTTAGTTTTTTGCCAATATTTAATAAACTATCAATATTTAAGAAATTTCAAATAAAGAGTCTGAAAGAGGAGGAAATTTCCAATAAAAAACTCCTGACTCCCAGAACTCTATCTCCATTATTTATAATGTTAATTTAACGCTGAAAATAGGTCTGCGGGTGACATTTTTAGGATTCGCGCGTGGCGTCAAAAGCGACTACGGCACATTAATTAATTTATTTAAGGTATTGAATATTTTTTTTTTAATTTGAAAAAATTATGGTGTGTTCTTAACACTATAATTAATTTATTCCCGTTGAAAATTTTACTTAAAGTTAATTTTTCAACAAGTTAAATAATTGTTATATATTTACTGTTTACCTACAGTAAATAAGAAAAGTAAACTCCAAGTACCCTACAATTTTAAATCGCTTATTTCTTGTGAAAAATATTTCCTTTGACATTGTTTAATACAGGTAAGTAAAGCTTCATTTAATTCTCGACTAGTTAATCAAGTAGGATATTCATTTTCTAATTTCCTTAACTTTTTGATAAATCTGTTACAATAAGCTAGGACTCGTAAAAGTTTTTTCATTGATGAATATTTGCTCCACAATTTCAATTCTATCTCTTCTACTATATGGTAGAAGGTATCCCCCTGTACCGTACCTGTACTGTACTGGTACCTTTCTTGCTTTTTTCTTCTAAATTAGTGTCTGGTATGGATGGATGATATGGTGTCGTTGTATGTGGTTTCCTTTCGTAATTTATAACTTTATTTTGTAGCTAGGTCGACATCTCTGAATGGGAGTTTAACGATATAACTTCCCGATGGATCTCGCTTCGTGGTTTGTTTATAGATGTCTTCACATCTTTGTTCTTTAGGAGTGAGGTGAGTTCTTTTAAGGTTAAAGTTATCAGACTCAAGTTCTCAAAAATTGTTTAAAGTTAAAATCATCATTGTTATTTTGAGTGCGCATTGTTAATATGTTTTCGCAACCCAAACCATGTTGGTCGTGATGATCGTTCTCGATTTTTCCAGATAAGATCCAACCATGTCTAGTGTTCTGAGCTATTGGTGTTCCTGGTGGTCCTCTCATTAGACCCTCAGCTATAATTTGACAATAGACATCAGCACCAAACAACATATCAATATTACCTACTTGGTTTGTTAAAATTTGGATCTGCTTACTTCATCCTTGGTAGATTTGGCCACAGATGGACAACGAATTCCTTTACAGGGAGGAATGAAGTTTTTCCAGATAAGATCTAACCCAGCCTAGTGTTAAAATTTGGATCTGCTAACTTCATCCTTGGTAGATTTGGCCACAGGTGGACAACGAATTCCTTTACAGGGAGGAATGAATTTTTCCAGATAAGATCTAACCCAGCCTAGTGTTAAAATTTGGATCTGCTAACTTCATCCTTGGTAGATTTGCCCACAGAGGAATGAAGTTTTTGAGAACTTGAGCTGTTACACAAAGAGTAAATGATTCATCTTGAATTGATTGCAGATTAATCTGAACTACATACTTGGAATCAAGTGGGGCATTGCCGTCACCTCCAACTCCAGATATGCCACTGTTGCTTTTGATTTTCTTTAGCCCCAGCAACTGGACTGCAGACTCCTTAATAAATAAAGCCCGTGAGCCCTGATCTAATAAGGTGCGAGCCTTGTCGAGCCGTGTCATACTTGATCCAGAATTATTTTTGGCCCTTACGAGGGCTGTTGCCAATAGAACTTGTTTTCTGGTATTAGAAAAACAAGTGGTAATATTTTCAATGTTGGTCTCGTCTGGTTTCGATGATGTTGCCGTTGCAACAACATTGATATCTTCTGGTGATTGGTTGTTAGCTGATGCATTATCTGTTGATACACTGGCGTTGCAATGCAAAAGTTAATGGTGTTTTCGTTTGCAACTCTTACACCTGGTGGGCAAACGACACGCTACAACTGAATGATTAGCACCTAAACAGTTGAAGCATAAGGCGGAACTTTGGACAAACTCACGACGTGTTTTAAAGTTACCCTTAGCAAATTTCTTACAATTTCCTAGTTTATTGGTACTATCTGAACAAAAGACACAATTAGATTTTTCATTTAAAGTTACATGATGAGATTGAGTACTTTTGACTGGTTTGTTTGTTAAAAATTCAAGTGACCTAAACCTTTGCTCTAAAAATTCAAAAAACGATTTAATATTGGCAATTCATCTGTTAAATTACAAATTTTAATTTCCCATAACTCTCTAGACTTAGTATCTCATTTTGAACTTAAAATATGTAAAACAATAACATCCCAATTGTCGGTGTCTACTCAAAATTTTACTATTCCTATATTTTTTACTGTACATGTTGATCTTTTTTCTCATTATTATTTTGTCTGTGATTGTTTACTTATTTGGTTAGAGGTTAGAATACTGAAAAAAATGTCTTATGAAATATATTCCGTCTAAACATTAACAGGACAATCTCGTGGAAGGGTGTACAATGTTATTAATTATTTTAAGCATCTTAATAAAAACAGTTTAATGAAAAAATTTATTTTTTATTTGACATCAGATGCGACTGGTGTTTCTAAGAGGAGTATTAAAAGAATTGTTAGTGAAGTAAAAGTGAAGTGTGTTGAGCTAGATGGAGCTTATGTCGAAAAATGAAAAATTATTTACACAAACTACTCTTTTACGTTCTTGGTCGGGCTTAGAACTTTTGATCCACCCTCGTATGCACATAATATTTATATGTATTTGACACATTTTTATTTATTTACAACCCACCCAACCTTACTAAAACCAGTAGTAGTAGTAGACTAAATATAGCTAAGCAAAAAAGTCATATTTTTAAACATACTGTATAGTGAAATTGTGCGAGTATTAGTGTGAGTACTGTGAACGCGCCAGCTTTCGATAAGCGACCTATCCCGTATAGGTCGCTTCGTCAGAAAAATAACTATTCAGCAGATCGTGATGAACGTTGATGAACCGGCCAAAATATATAAATATGAACTTACAACTGATGAGATGTTGTCCTGGAGCTGCAGAAGTTGCACATCTATCAGGTTTGATCCAAATAAATATTTTAACAAATTGGTTCAAACACTTCATAAAGCATACACACCAGACTCAAGAGTTTTACTGATATTAGATGCATACTTCAGCCACACCAGAAACATTGATGTCATAGACTTGGCTAGAGAGAATAATGTCGATATTTTATCCCTATCTCTTGTAAGATAAATATTTATAATTGTTATTTTCGTACAAGATAAGTTTGTATTTGTAGCCCATATTTGAGTACCTGTTCCATATTTAGCGTCTATTTTGATATTTTGTTTAATGCTCAATTTAATAATATTATATTTCAATATTAAGAACATAAGATTGTTACTTAGCTCTTTAAAATGTATATGTGAGTATTATGACGTCAATAAATTGTTATTTTTTTTATAGTTTTTTGTTTTTCAGACAAAAACAAAATGGTAGCCCATATTTGCTTAGTTCTACATAAAATAAGTCGAAGTAAGAAGTAGACACGGGGAGAAATCGGCTGTGCCGAAAATCAATCATGGAATTTAGGAAAAACACCTTTTTTGTATAGCCATTAATGTTTACAATAATTTACCAAAATAATTTTAAGATCTCCCGACTAGTCTTTAAAAATCGACTTGGTGTATTACTTTTGGAAAAGATGTATTATTCTATAAATGATTATTTGCGTGAGACACTGTAGTTGATATAAATTTAATAACATATGATATGTACGATACAAATAATATAAGAACTGACCAATTCATGACTAATTGTGTAAAATTCCTTTAAAGACAAAATCGTGTGTAGCAGAATATGCGAACTTACGATTGTACCACCTTACACATTTTTGTACCATATTCTTGCAATAAATTATTAGTATTATGTTTTTATGGAAACGGCACAGAATGGTTTCTGTGCAAAAAGCAAGCAACAGTAATAGGCGGGCATGTTTATTAACATTACATCAGTTAGAATTTCAGTCAGTATAGAATCGCGATCATACACTTCCACCACAGGTATTCCACAAGGTTCTCATCTGGGTCCTGTCCTATTTACTCTTTTTGTAAATGATATATGTTCGATATGGCCATTAATCCTGCCTTTTAAAATAAATAAAATCTTTTTCAACAGCGTTTAATACTTCGTCCGAGGTAAACAATGTCACGGGTGTCAGGCGGCAATGGCGCCGCAGAAAAAGCAAACTTCTCGGGTCAACGTACTATACATATATTTTTAAATTGTAATCATACACGGGTACAAGAATATCGTCACCTGTGACGTGACGAGCTACGTCGGGTCTGAGCGACTTTGTGCACTAATTTATATAATTCAATAACAACGTGCAACTGAGCTCTGATAGGTCGCGTCGCCCGGACGCTCGAACGTCCGCTCTCCGCTTTATTCCTAATAATAATAACAATAATCGAATCTAGTCCGTGCGGACGTTCGAGAGGAAAGTATGGAAAGCTGAATCTCAATAATATTTCTTAAACTATAACAAATTTACAATTTGTAACAATTTACTACTTTATTAAGATACTTAACGTTAAAGCTTGTCTTATTTACACACGTAACAGACGAACCGACTCGTATAACTTTGTGATAGAAAAATATATTAAACGGGAAACGCAGTCGTCGGAATACAAAAATACATGTTCACTAGCGAAACCTAGAATTGGCTAAAATACATTCGTCGACGGGTGTGGCATTTCCCACGATCGAATTGAGGAACACGAGTAAAAAAATAAACTTTCTATCTATATTTGTCAATATACTCTCGAATAAAATAAAGAGACGAACTGATGAGGTACAGACGCGCACCGCGCGGGCGAACGGAATGAATCGGCGGCCTTTACGCGGCGACTGTACCTCGAGGAACACGCGACAACAGTGGAAGAATCGTCAGAAGCACTCCGTTAATTAAAAATATATCCTTTCAATGCATCGGAACTCGTCATCGCCCGGACGGAAGACGGATGCGCGCGCGGCCGATGCTATTTAATACATACAATTCTGCAATTCAATAAAATTACATAAAATAGAATATTATTAAAATTATTTTGTTTATTTTCGAATGAAACAGAGAAATGTATCCGGACGGTCTGCAGGTTGGCTAATGAGAGAAATAATGGAATAACAAAACATCGCTTCGTACGGCATCCGTCTTCCGGTCTTCCCGCGCAACAGACGGTGTCACCTAGTGACTTCAGCTAAATACAAAAGCGACGAGGCGTCCTCACGGAGGACAGGCGTCCCTCGGGGAGCGCGGGGAGCGGGGGGCGAAGGGTCAGCGCGGCGTGTCGCGGGCGGCGCTCCAGCGGTCGAACTCGATGCCGGAGTCGGGCGAGACGCCTACGGCGCCGACGCAGCCGCAGCGCTCGGCGGGCTCACGCGCGCCCGTCTCCTCCAGCACCTGCACAAGCGCGGACTGTAGGCGGACCGAAGGGCGGCGGGACTGGCGCGGAGCGAGGGTCGCAGGGATGTCGAGCGCGGACCTTACTCAGAGGGGCGGAGCGCTCGTGCAGGCCCAGGTCCCGCTCCAGCGAGTGCAGCTGCCGCATGAAGTGGAAGTTGGGCGCGATGTCCGTCTTGCGCGAGCGCACCAGCTCGAAGGCGTCCCGCAGCGAAAGCCGGTGCCGCTGCATGAGGTAGGCCAGCGTCACGGTCACGGAGCGGGACACGCCGGCCACGCAGTGCACCAGCACGCCGCAGCCGGCCGACATCGCCTCTTCTGCGCGATCGACGAGTGAAATTGTAATGTGGACTAAATTAATGGAGCGTTTCCTAATTCGGCGACCGATCTTTAGCTCACCGATGAAGTGAATGGCCTGCGGGAAGTGCACCGACAGATTCTGGCTCCAGTGGTCTGCAATGGGGATCTTGAGGTAGCTGATGCCGCATCCCTGCTCGAACGTGTTGGGCAGGTCGGGGGTCACGTTCAGCACATACTGCAAAAACCGATCGGGCATATTACATTAGCGAATTAATGACATTAATTATTAATAAATCTTCTTCGGGCCTCGGGGTACCTTAATGTTGTGGCGGGCGAGCGCCTCGCAGTCCTCGCTGTTAGCGGAATTTCCGAGGAAGAGATTGGGCAGGATCTCGACGGGGAAGTCTTGCGGCGCGTGCGTCTCTTCGCACTCCGAAGACGACCCCGAAGACAGCGCCTCGTCGCATCCCGCGCCCGAGATGCGCAGCGACCTGCGACGGAAGGACCTTTACTATGCTGGATAATAATAGATATCACTTAACAATTACTCAAAAGTCTATGTGTTATAAGCGTTTCATCGGCTAAGGCCACGGGCTCGGGCGAAGAGCGAGGGGAGGGGAGCAGGCGGCGATCGATGGAGGTCGCTGAATGGGGGCGGAGGGTCTCCATTCAGCGCCCCCGGGCCCCTCTCGTGGATCAATGGCCGCCCACGCCTTTCTCCCTCTCGCCGCCGACGCGTCTCCTCCCACGCGATACCTTTCCGAATTCGCCCTCTCCCTTGTCTCGCCTCCATTCAGTAGTTATGCCATTTTAAAAACAATCAAAGAAGCGAGTTCGTGCAAACCTACGGGTTTAACTGATACGTCTATTTTGAACAATTTGCTGCAAAAACGTCAAACTCAAAATATCTTTATTCATATAGGTAAACAAGTACACTTATGAATCGTCAAAAAGAAGTTAAATTAATTGTAAATTTACATTTCCTACTAGTTCGCAAGTCAAGGGCGTAGAGTGGGTAAGAAGAACTGGCAAGAAACTTTCCGCGACTCTTTGTAATCGCCAAGTCATTTGTCATACAAAATTGTTTGAACTGGAGCAAATCAATCCCAAGGATTAGGATCATTTAAGTATTCGTCAAATTTATAAAAAGCTTTATTGATTAATTTACGTTTAGCGAGGGCTTTGAATTAATTTAGTGATAATTCTCTAATTTCGCTTGGGAGTTTGTTGTAAAAACAAATACAATTTCCATATAAGGAGTGGTTTATCTTTTGGAGCCTGGTTGGTCGTACACACAAATTAGTTCTATTTCGCGTATTATACTGGTGAAAGTCACCATTTGTTTTAAAATCGTTTATATTTTTTGGGACATACAACAAGGCTTCAAGAATATATTGACCAGATAGTGTCATAATATTTAATTCCTTAAACTTATTCCGTACCGACTCCCTCGGAGAAACACAACAAATACCCCGAACAGCCCGCTTCTGCAGCACAAATATGGATTGAACCTCTGCAGCAGCACCCCACATTAGAATACCGTACGACATAACGCTGTGAAAGTAGCTATGATACACAATTATAGCCGTGTCCTTATCAGTAAACTGTCGGATTTTCTTTACTGCATATGCTGCAGAGCTCAGCCTATTCGAAAGAGTCTCTATGTGTGGGCCCCACTGGAGTTTACTATTTATTGTTATTCCTAGAAAAACAGTTTTGTCAACAAAGTTTAGTTCACTGTCCTTAATTTTCAGGTTACCAATATCTCGCTTTACGCTAGTAGTTGTCAATGTTGCAATAGCAGTCCTTGTTACCGCTTGCATTCGCACTTTTTGAATAATTATTACCGCAATGAGCATGGCATCGGTTTGGGGAGCATTCGATGGATATGTCAATGAAAAGCAGCAATCGGGCGTGCGGTGTGGGCAGAGCGTAGGCGACAACCCGCCAGGGCCCACGCGCGATTTAATTACGCCGTGCGACTCCGGTTCAATAGAATCCATCCCACATGAACTCCATGAATGTTTCGCTCGTCGAGGCCTGCTAATACCTTCCTAATTAGCGGTGCTCATTTTTGTTGTTAATATTCTGCTAAACACAACGCCGACGACCCCGATCGCGCCTATGGCACGAGTTGAACAAACCAGAAATGAAATATCTTTACGTTCTAATTATTTTATTTTTAATTCTCACTGACCAGACAATTGAGTGACTACGAACGTGTACAAGGCATAGGTAGGTAGGTAGGTAGTCAGTGAGAAGTTGGAGCTAAACGGCTCGCAAACTGTTAGGTCATTGCATTAGAACGGCGCAGGGCGCGTACCGGAAGCCGCACACAGCTCGCCCATGTTATTAATGAGCGAGTCTTATAACGTGTCGAGTGGCTCGCCAAAGCGGCCAAGTTGGATGTGCATCTCGAACGGGTCGATCGGTAGCAGGAAAAAGCCGTCGCTATCGGTCGGACGGGCAGCGCGCGGGGTACGTGTAGGCGTGCGGTGCGCCAGCGCACAGGAATGTGGCCCGACCCGCCCGACGCCAATGACCGCCTGCGAGGGCTTTTTTAATGCCTCACTTACTAGTTTCCATCCTGTCAGAGCTTTAACGAGCGAAATCGGACAAAGAAGTTCTCGTCGCGTTTATTCGGATTGCGCGTGTGTGCGGTTAGCACGGTGTCCCTTAAGATGTTGTATGTATAATACGAGCAATATGGACCAAGCCCCATTTTGCCTTTATTAAAATAAAAGTAATGAAAGATGATATTAAAATTAGTTTGCGTGGCTTATTCACGGGAGTAGTAGTGAATGGAAGATAAATAAACAATGACATCATTTACGTTACCAAATAACTTTGACGCCTTTATTATCTCGTTCACGACGAGCGGCGACAAATGAATGAGTTGCACGGTTCAGCCTTGAGCAGATACCTACATTAGCAAACCGAGCGCAAACATAAACAATGCCACGAGCGGAACGACTATATTTTTTACAACCATTCTCACTCTTCACATAATTAACATACTTCCGTCGCGTTTTTTCGCTCTTTGAGCGTTTTAATCGACCTATGATAGCGCGATTGCTCTCAAAATATTAGTGATAAACCTCAACAGGCCTATTAATTGTCACGTGCATATGACTTTAATTAGACAACGTAAGACTTGGAATAGAATCCTCATTTACACTTTTCTCTATTAATTTTCGGTTCCACGATACCTGTAATAAATCTAGTCCACCGTACAGTTATCAAAATCCTTCCAAAATCTAATAAAATGTCACAATTATTACAAATTAGTTTGAAATGCCCGGTGTAGGCCTCACCTTACGGCGTTCGTGGGAGGCAATATCAATTTAAAAAGATCTATTTATAGCCATGAACAGTTCCATGAACGTACGTAGGCGTCGAAGCTCGGAAGATCCCGAATAATATATATTGATTTGAAAGATTTCATCCTTTAAATACAACCAGCGTTTTGAATTCTTCACCATCAGCCGCCCTTTTATTATTGAAAAATAATGTTCCTGTATGCAATCATAAGTTTGTATTTAGCCGCATTAGCTGCAATGACATTATAAAAACATTTAAACAGCTAAAAATAAAAAAAACTAAAGATCTTTGGGGTGTATCTGTTTTCATTTTACAATCAGTAATCAATACTATCAGTTCAGAGTTGGCTATAATATTTAATGAATGTATAGATTGTGGAGTCTTTCCAGACCAGATGAAGATAAGTAAAATCACACCGTTATTCAAAACGGGCAGCACTTCGGACCCCACAAATTTTAGACCCATATCTGTGCTGCCGGCTTTGAGTAAAATCTTTGAAAAAATCATTCTTGAACAATTATTGATACATTTTAATAATAATAAAATTATGCATGGCCAGCAGTATGGTTTTACAAGAGGTCGCTCCACAGCAGATGCTGGCATTCAATTAATTTCCGAGATTTTAAATGCTTGGGAAAATTCTCATGATGCCATTGGAGTTTTTTGCGACTTATCAAAGGCTTTTGACTGTGTCCATCACGAAATCCTAATCAAGAAACTTCAACACTATGGCATTGGCGAAAAAGCGCTAAATCTTGTGGAATCATACCTGAGCGATAGAATTCAAAAGGTAAATGTAAATGGAGCTATATCACAGGGATCCTCTGTTACTATGGGAGTACCGCAAGGCTCCATACTTGGTCCCTTCTTATTCCTCGTCTATATAAATGACCTGCCATTTCTTGTAAAGGAGCTTCACGAGATAGTACTGTTTGCTGATGACACTTCGCTTTTATTTAAAGTGAAACGACAAAATCCATCACTTGATAACGTAAACAGTGCCATCTCCAGTGTAGTTCACTGGTTTAATACAAATAATCTTAAGTTAAACGAAAAGAAGACAAAATGTGTTAAATTTGTAACTACAAATGTAAAAAGTAGTCATTCTCAAATAATAATTAAAGACGAGGAAATAGACTTTGTTGATAATGCGGTGTTCTTGGGAATTACTTTAGATAGTAAACTCCAGTGGGGCCGACACATAGAAGGTCTTTCGAATAGGCTAAGTTCCGCAGCGTTCGCAGTAAAAAAGATACGTGATCTTACGGATGAGAACACAGCAAAGCTTGTTTATTTCAGCTATTTTCATAGTATTATGTCATATGGTGTTATTTTGTGGGGTAATGCAGCTGACATTAAATCGATATTTGTGGTGCAAAAGCGGGCTATAAGAGCGATCTGTGGGTTGTCCCCACGGGAGTCGGTCCGAAGCAAATTTAAGGAATTACATATTTTGACTCTGGCAAGTCAATACATTTATGAGAATATTTTGTATGTGCGGAAAAATATAGATATCTTTAAAAAGAATAGTAGCTTCCATAATTATAGTACTCGTAATAAAGACAAAATTAGCGCACCAACCAGAAGGCTGCATAAAACGAGTAATTCTTTCCAAGGCAATTGTATACGTTTTTTCAACAAAATCCCTAGTGAGATACAAGCGTTGTCAATAAATAAATTTAAATCGTACATTAAAGTAAAACTGCTTGCTAAGGCTTATTATAATATAAATGAATATTTAAACGATCCTAGTGCTTGGATATGAGTTGCTCCAGTATGTATTATAGGTAACACGACTGAATCTCTCGGCTGCATTTCCAGACTCCGGGGCGATCGTCAACATCCACGACTGTTTTAATGTAAAGTGGGAACAAACCGTGATCCATGTGGTATCCAATTATTTCAGTATTATTATTATTTTCTTATGTAGCCAAGTCCACATTTCAAGGATCGTCATGCTCGCTTAAATGTCATTGCTTGTGGCGGCGTCCATGCGTCGGGTTGTCTCTCTCCCTAAAATATGGCGAGGGGGCCGATGGCTGGCCATGCGTCATACTCGTGAACGGGTGCTACTTGTGGTGACTGGTCGTACTTGAATTCGTGTATGTGGTGATGTTAATTATTTCGACTATATGTTTGCGTGTTGTTCCCACGAGAATGTAAGTGCGTGCTCCTATTTCACCATGCCTCCTGCTGATAGGGGACAAGTCTTTGTTTTTATTTATGTTATTATTATTAATTACTTAAAATGTCATGTGGAACATGGTGTAATGGTTGCAGCTCCTTACAAACGTTGTGTAAAAAAAAAAAAAAACATGGCGATTAAAAAGAGTGGCGGAGAGTTTATTGCCAGTTCTTCTCTTCCGTTCTACGCCCTTGATTTGAGAACTGGCAGTAAATGTAAAATTAGAAGCATTAATATTTATTTCTTTAATGACGAATCACAAGTGTACATTGTGTTACCTACGTGAATAAATGATTTTTGAATTTGAATTTTGAATTTAATAATGCCGGTAAAAGCCTAGAATATAGTGAACGGCGACAATTGCGAGGCGCACCAATGTACCGTAGCTCTAACGCAATAGTTGACTCAATGAGAGGCCAGGCTCTTAACGACGTAGGCTAATAGAAATAAGCTTTTATTAATGTCAAGTGGCGACTGCAATGCGCCATCGGCCCTCGACCAGGGTCGGCAACCCTCAGCCGAGCCGACCGACTAAAAACTATCTAGTCAATATAATTATTGCTTCAAGTAATGTTGTCCAGTGTTCACTTTCATTTGTCGCTCTTCGAAATGGGAAAGTTCAGAAGCAACTTTAAATTGAATAATTTAGTCTCAATAAATATTAATTAATCGAACCGAGCGATAACGTAACGCGTAAATACAAAAACTAGTCACATCGGAGCCGACACTTGTGAATGGAATATTTCATAGCCACGTAATCTACGAGTCACCTTCCAGTATCAATCGACACGTGCAAGTGTCAATTGGAACTATTATTACCACGCATTACGCCGCACTGCACCGCACCTAACCGTTTAACTATATTCATATACGTACACATAACCCGTTCTGAACAGATGTTTATTTTGTCATTTATGAATGTTTGTATCACGCTTTTCCAATAGGAACTGACTCCCACGCGTAGAAATCGCTTTCCCACGAAGCCACCGCCTTTTCACTATGTATGCGTGCCTTTAATTTTTACTCACCGCAGTCCCATGAGTGGCAAATGAGGCAGATGCTGACCGCCCGCTTCGCTGCACCACTCGGGATATGTCCGATGAAACTCCGCGAAGTCACCTGCAAATAACACGTTTCGCTTTATTATGATGTTATCGAGAAAGTCACATAGGATAGAAAATTAAACAACATTTTATATCTTGATCACGTCCAATCGAACGACAGGCCGCGTCCGGTGCGACGGGGCTCTTCCGACGCCTTGTACTCCGTTTCTCATTAGAGATAGATAGATACGTTGTATCACAGGACGGTTTCATCTTACAATATGCCTACGCCTAAAGCGTTGTATAATTTTGGATGGTTTGATTATAAATAAACCTATTACACAGACACATGAGTATACAGCGATACACCTTTTTTCGTATAGCGATATGAACTGCGTGCGGCAGTTCAATTGCGTCATTGAGCAATAAAATTTGACTTATATTTTCCGAAAAATGATGACTAGCTTAATGGCAAAATATAAAACAATTGTTTCCGATCTTTGATCTTGAAAATTTTTCATGTTCATTCACAGCAAACCGATTTACATTGTTTTAATTGTAAATATTATTGTTTATCAAGGTACGTGTTGAGGTAATGCGAACATAGTGGGCCCAGTGTTCAAGTATGCTTTATTCAATGATACAGACGCTGATATGAGTCTGGCCCTTACATACACCTTTTGTGTGCGTATTACATTGATGTGGGCAATGTAATACGCACATTGCCCACATCAATGTAATACGCTAGTGTCAGAATAGAGCTGCCTAATTCATCAGTTGACACAGAGTGGAGAGCGGAGAGCGCATGCGCGGGACTCTTTCATCGATCGCGTGACTCACCGTGTCCCATTCATCTGCCGCGCTCAATGAACGCCGTAAGCCCCCTCCACGCCCAAACGTATTCCCGAGCGGTGTCCTCGCCACCGAGGACTCCGTTTATACCACCCGTCGCCCCTCGTCGGGTGGATCTCGATCTGAACTACTTCGCGCCCACGTTGAACAAACTTCACGTTTGGTTCGTATCAAATTTTAAATAACATCGACATTCTCAAATAGAATTCGTGGAAAACAGGAAATCAATTTCGACGAACGTCCACAATTATATCGCGGAAGTGAAACTAACGGCTAAATGGAGCGGTGATGGAAAACACCCGCCCCGTTCACCATATTAGGTGGCTAAACATGTTGCTCATAGAAAATTAATTGCAAATAATTCCATATAATCAAGTATTTAGGTACTTTTCGCCCGCCTCGAAAAAAATATATATCCGAATTCCCTAAAATAATAATCACATAATATCAAATGATAACCATAACACATTAAACTGTAAATTCAACGAGAAAGACGGCGTGGTAGTGGGCGGGTGGGCGTCGAGCCGAGGCCTTGGAACCCCCTCCTATACAACCTTGTTTTGCGCTTAATCCACAATATAACTATAATATAAGCCACTATTATTATTAAAGAGTCAAATAAAAACGACGAAGATTTCGTCGTCAAAATAACTATTTACTTCACGCATTTTTCTTTCGCTTTGACTTGTCCAATGTAAACTTGGGAATCGGGTATGTCGGTCTTGACGCAAGCCACCTTAGGTACGACTCTCTCGAGAGTCAACCCTTAAAGGGAACAATGTTAAGATAAAAATAGACATTTATTAAGCATTTACAAGCTTCGTAACATTGACGTCATACGCCCGGATCGGCTTCTAAGAAACGATATGCCTTGAACATTTAGGATGTTGCATTGAAACGAAAATAAACGATGGTGTTGAGAGGGCGAAAGAGTGAACCGGCAAAAATGCTGAATAAAGCTCATTCTTTATAGTGACCCGTATGTGCCCCGAATTAAACTGAATTTTGATGAAGACCGATACACAAGCCTTTATTATAAGTATGGTTAGATAGATATAGATTAATAGATTGTAGAGCAATAGCTGCGTTTCTAAGAATATAGGACCAATTATAAGTCTGCTCAGTTTTCGAATGATAATAGACGTGGCGCCACAGATAACCGTATCAACGAATGCTGCTCTAGTGGCCTCATCCACCAGTCGGCATCCAATATCGCCTTGCAGATGAACGACGCCCAACGTATCATTACCCATTATATATTGACTGCAGAAACACTTATTCTAATGGCGACAGAAACTTGTTCCATAATGATTTCATTTTCCATCGTATTAATCTTAGGCAGATGTCATCATGGAAGTTGCTTTTAAAATAATGTATGGTGGACAACGTCAGTATGCTACTACCACGTAATTATTTTTAATCAATTACTTGCCGGTAACACATTTTCACCTTAATTTCATTCGGAATTCAGTGAAAAGGCAAAAAAAAGACCTGAATTCACACATTTAAATACAATTTCGATATACATAATATATTTATTTTGAAATAATAATTCGACATAATATATAGCATTATTATTCATAGCAGCATAAAATGTAATGGTCGGAAACGTGGACGTGTTCGAGCTAGAACGGCGATCATAATCTATCGTCTCGCATTGTGGAGCACAATAAGTAGCAGACTTCCTCTCCCACGTTTGGCAGACGGGCGGCGGATGCTCCTTAGATAATAGTTATAGACCTCCACTATTATTATTACTGTTTAAAAATGAGACAACATATAATGGTAGCCTTATATTTAAAGTGCAGTACACGTTTTTTATTTACATCATAATGTCATAACATTCTCTGCATGAAATTAAGTTGTGTTATGCTCCCTGGCTTCACAAATGAAGTCTGTAACTCATTTAATAGTCTATGTTTAATTTTCTACTGCCAGTGAGCCAGAGAGTGAGATAATTTTTGAGAAAATTAATTAAATGTCTTACACTGTCTTACTTCTGCTGATTTTGGTAGATTTAACCTATTCTTAATTATTGTTAATTTTAATGTAAAAATGAACACTAAAATGAACAGATGGTAATCTCAACATAATATGATTGATATAATATGCCGCTTTGCCAACCAACATTAGTTTACAACCATTTTATTAATAAAAACTTTATATCTCTATCCTCTTTATTCAGTTATCGTGATTCTGATTTATATCAGAATGGTGGTTATCCACCATTGGCTACTTTTTGGCCTTGGAAACCGCGTGAAGCGCATGCCAGAAGTAGCTACAGATAATAACAAATATATTTATAATTACAATCCCAATGAGGCAGTTGTTTACTATTATTTCTATGATCAAATAAAATTATTTTATTGAGTGCTTTTCTTCATAAATAAGGTGTGAGAAAAGGTGCTTTTCTGTCAACATGGTCAGAAAATGTAAATTTTGCATAAAGGTTTCTTTTATAATTTATTAAAATTCACTGCATAGAATGAACAGCTATATTTTATTGACACAATTATTATGATGCCACTAATATAATGTATCCTAAATTGCAGAGGAAAAAAATTATCTCTCAAGTTGTTGATAAATGGCCATAGCCATAGGTTTCTGAAATACAGTTCTCACTACATCAGGAGCCTAGGCCACATGTTTATATGTAATCAGTTAAATAAATTACTATAATCATGAAAAATTCATATGCTTTTCCTGAACCTTGAAATCTGACAACAGGAAATTAATTTTTAAGGTTAATACACAAGATGATTATTTATCGCTCTTTAACAGGTCCCTTTTACATTTATTACTCTTTAAGTTATCAGTCAATCAGTTAAATGGATGTCAATTGATGTAAACAATGGTATACTTTTTGTTTCTTGTAGAAACTGTGCAGAAAAGATATAATTAACTTCTTGTTAGAGAAGACAAATTAAAGTCAATTGTTTGTTTATTTGTTTAGCAGAATATATTATCAGTGAGTGAACCTTCATACTAGGAACAACAAGAGGAAGAATAAATGTAAGAAACAAAACACAAATTGTACATTTCTATATTAACATATAAGGGCATATAATATCATCCAAAACAATAAAAGAGTCTTACCTTCTAGGCACACAACTTGCACTCCGTCTTGTTTAAGTCGCTTCAGCAAGATGCCATGGACCGAGTCAGGTTCCCGAGTTGCTCCATCACTGTACAGCACAAAAGTTCCTCTCGAACAACAATGTGTAATTCGCGCCTTTAATTCCTTGCACTGAACGGTTGATGCCAACTCTATCTTTCCGGCAGCTAATCTCCTTAACATTATACTCGGTATCGAGAAATTTACTGCTGACCGTATATGCGACACAGCATACTCATTTGATCCACGGCAATCTATCAGGATAGTGTCTCTCTCGTCCGATCGCAACTTTGCTAGCAGCCACTCCTTAGACACTAAGTCACACTCGCATTCAGAGTCCGTCGGCATCATGAACTCTAAAGTAACCGATTTATAAGCAATAATTTTAGAAGCCCGTTGCACAAATTAAGACTTACACAAGTGAAATAGTATTTGTAAACATTTCGTGATGAGAAAAAAAACTGATATTAATTGTTACAAAGAAAACGTCCGAGACAAAATCATATAATCAATCATAAGCAATCACCAAATTAATAATTATCTATTATATAAAAAAATTGTCATTAAATCATCACACGCGTAGAACACTACATTCAGACGCCTGTCTGGCTGCCTACTGGGCATTGGCTAGATGCGCCTACATAAAATACAAATTACAAAATGAGAAGAAAGATTTGTTTTACAAATGCGAGTTTGCCCATAGATAAAAGACGCTACAGAAGTATTATTTATGGATATTGTGCACTTTGAGTAGGTAATAGATGAACCGCAGTCACATATAGTTTAAAATATACAGACTAAATAAGGGGCTTGAGACAAAATCACTTTTCGACCTAACCCTAAATGAATATGTATGGTACCATTATTTATACAAATTTTAAACTAAGTTTAACGTTAGTGGGTCACGTATATCGAAAATTTTATTGCAAGCCCGAGGAATATGTTGGTATTATATTTTCTAAGACCTTCCTAACACTTCTTAAAAAGATAAACAGTGTTGGTTGTGTTTTATTTTCTTGTGGAATAGTCTCATACTTTTTCGAAATTTTTTATCACCAAAAGAAAACACCATATAATGTGAAATAATAATGTTTTTTTCAACTGTTTTTTTTACTATTAAATGATATAACATTTACAACACATGTAAAAAGGAAGATGTTTACAAATCAAACTTCTGGGTTTTTTAATTATAGATTTTATAGCTATATATATATTTATAGCTATTTGGCTGGAATAATTGTAGGTTAATTAATAATTCTTAGTTTGTCTATCTGTATTAAGTTATTGGGTATGAGTGTTTTACAGAATTCATTATTTTAAAAGATTTTTTATTTACTACTGTGTTGGTGAAATCGAGGATAGTTTAAATCGACTTATATTTGACCTCTATCTTCTTTAGTTTCAATATTATCGATAAATCAAGTCACGATACCAAAATCACGACCTCTAAGAAAAAAAAAAAAATGTATACGAACCACAATTTAAGTGGATGGTATCTAAACGGCTTAAAAACAAGCATCCAAATTTTATAAACGAGTTTACGACCAATTAAAATAGTGATGGGTGAGAATTGGGTGTATTTTTTTTTTCACGATGTCTATGCTTTAGTTCTTGTTCTATGACAATGTAATTTTATTTATTAAATCATTTGGTTCTGTTATCTAAGTCACCTAAACCTTCTCGCCTGTCACCAATTTCTGGTGTGAAATAAGAACTTGTAATATGTGCAGCATTATGCGTCATTACTCAACGATAACTTGTAAATGTTACAAATGATTCATGTACCTCGTACTCAATCTCTTGACTGATCGCTCATGGGTTAACGCGTGGAAAGGATTCTGTCTTTCCTACGACCGATAGCGGCCCGTACCCTTAAAGTTGAGCCGTCGCTCCCCACCTATTTACGTTATTAACTAGCGATATCCCAAAAACTCCCTCTACAAGGGTGAGCCCTTTCAACACTCAAACCAACTTTATCCATATAGGTAAACAAGTCAAAGTCAAAATTATTTATTCATATAGGTAACACAATGTACACTTATGAACGTCAAAAAAGAAATACATATTAAACGTCTAATTTTACATTTCTCAAATAAAGGACGTAAAACGGAAGAAATGAACTGGCAATAAACTCTCGGCCACCCTTTTAAATCGCCCAGTTTTTTTTTTTTTGTTTTACACAATGTTTTTAAGGAGCTGCAATCATTATTCTATGTTTCAAATGACTTCTTAAGCAATGAATAGTGAATTAATAATAAAAAAAAGGGTGCGTGTACTTATGTACGTGCGTAAGAAGTTGTACTTCTTTGGCATTATTAAAAATAGTTTTTGATTGCATGCAAATAATTAATAACATTTATATAATCAAAGACTAGAAAAGGAGTCATTAAAGTTCAGTTTACATTTGAAAAATTAAATAAATAAATATTTATTATTATTCTCTTACATTAAGTGTAACATAAATTCTATTATTATTCGAATGTTGTTTTTAAATTATGTCCAATGCCGTAGCATCTTCCGTGGGCAACTTCATTCTGTTAATATTGTGTCACGGTGCGCGCGCATCGTAAAATTTCACTCTCATCAATTTTTCATAACGCGCCGAAAGAAGAATAACTTCAATTAATCATAATAAAATAAATTAAAAACAAAGATTTATCATCTATCAGCAGGAGGCATGGTGAAATAGGAACATGCACTTACATTCTCATGGGAAAAACACGCAAATCATAGTCGAAATAACTAACATCACCGCATACACGAATTCAGGTCCGACCAGCCATCACAAGCAGCACCCGACGCATGGACGCCGCCACAAGCGAGCATGACGATCCTTGAAATGTGAACTTGGCTACATATCAAAATAATAATAAGACATTCCTTGGTCCACAAATTTTGGCATCACACTTGATGAGGTACGTTCTTCTGCAAACGCTTCCTATAGCTCAATGAATGAAGATGGCGTCCAAACGCCACTGTAACGAGGCTAAAGATTATCCCAACCCGTTGGTGCTTAAGAGCATCGACTACTACCCGACAACAATGGCCGTATGATTCCATGACAGTAAGTAACAACACATTAAAATCCGCCCGAGTGGCGGATGGTTCCAATCAGAATTAAAAACCGCCTTAACTGGGGAAGGCGAGGTCCCTTGCTCACTTCAGTGAGCTTCCGTCCCGACGACCCGCTAGTCGTGGGAAATACCCATTTCAGACAGATTTACGCTCGCCAAAACAGCCCGAGCTGTGCTGACAAGGCCCTTCAGATCAACAAAAACATTCCATTCTAAAAAAACGAACAACTATTCCCTACTTGATCTGTGATCTGGGACCTGAGACAAAAATACTTTTCAACAGTCGTGACGACTAATGTTAAACGAATTTGTATGGCAATGACATTAGTTCACGCTTTGTCACGTGACCATTTTTGTATAAATTTGTTTGGCGTTAGTGGGTCTGTGGCTGTGCCTGTCGATTGTCGAATAAATTGGCCTAAAGGTCTAGATACCAGGCCATAAACTCCAAAAAAAAAAAACAAATTGTCGAATAATAACTTTGTCTCAAGCCTTCGCTTTTACGATGGATAGTTGAATACTTGAATAATGTAATAAGTAATTTAAGATTTGATCACTAATAAAATAATGATTAGCGACAATATAAACTAATGCTAAATTTAGTTTAAATATTTTAGAATTCGCGCATCACCATGGAAAACATATATGATGATTTGGAGAATTATGAAGAAGCCAACATAATTGAAGATGTACGTCGGACATTGACAAAATTAAGCGCCAAAATGAGACCTTAGATTAATATTTTATTATTTACTTGCAGCTTAAAAATGAAAATAGTGAATTGAAGAAGAAACTCGAACAATATACCAGCACTATAAACCAACTACAAGTTGTGAGTATATTTATTAGAATGTTAAATATAGTGTTAAAATAATTTTTACCTACCTCATGAACTTTAATATAGTCAAGCTTTACATACAATTCCTAAATATTACCACCACTCAGAAAACAAAGGAACTTAATTGACTTTTGAAGTAGTTGTTCTAAGACCAGGGTGCATTTAGGTTCTAAATTTATCACATGTGTGCATTTCACTAGCTCATATTTACTCTTAAGCACAACAATTGGAGGAGGCAATTTCCTAAGGGCACACAGAAATAAGAGATATATTTTAGTTTTATACTACTTCATATTGCTATTCCTTAAGTTATATTTTCTAATTTCTATAATACATCATCAATGGACTCACTGAAAATCAGTGCTGTGGCAACATGAGTGTACTAGTATACCTATGTTTTTGTTGTATTTAGTTTTATTTTTCTTTGTCTATGTTTTGTGTGCTTGTTATACATGTTTCTTTCTTTCAATTAAATTTCTTGCAATTGATATTAAAGTAGACTGTTTTTAAAAAAAGGTGTTTATAAGCTCAGAATAGTAGTGCATTGTATTTGTAGAACATTTTTCAGGATTTTGAAAACCTTAGTTCTGAATATAAAAAATTAGAACTGAATTATTCATCACTGCTGAAAACTGCAAGAGCAGAAATAGAGAGAAAAACAAATATGATTACCCAGTTAAATGTGGAGTGAGTATTGCTCAAATAACGAATTTTCTAGATTGTTTAAATTGTCATAAACACACACACAAGCTTGTGTGTGTGTTTATGATGTATAAGTTTAATGACCGATTTGCTTCCTTCAAAATTTTTGATACTGCCTGTAACACATTTGTTCTGAATTAAGAAAAACTTCTTTACTTGATATTTTGAACACAGAATACTGTTACATGAGTCACATACATTTGTGTTTAAAACTAGATTTTATTTAAAGAATTAAATAAAAAAGGGTTTTTTGTAGGTAAGCATCATACAATATTTGAAATGTTATAACTAAAATCCTTTTATATTTCTAGGAAAGACATGATGGTAATTCAAACATTTCAAAATAAAGGAAGACAATGTTTTAAGAAAGTAACTTGTAATAAAGAGACAATCTCTAAGAATACTGAGATTGACAGCAGCAGGTAAATTTAAGTAATAGTTTTGTTCATCATGCACTATCTCAATCTATATACATTTTCTATATATCTATATACAAAATGTATGTGCCAGGTATCAAACCTAGGTCAGTTAAGTCAAAGGTTGTGGATTGGATATTATACCACAGAATGATCTGAGGTCAAGTGCATTTTATCTGTCGGCTATAATATATCTACATAAATATTATATATAGGGGATATTTTATTTTTGTATGTCTATACTGAATAAACTTAAAAACTACTGAGCGAATTCTAAATAAATATGTTGAAGGTGTCTGAATAAATAGCAATGGAGCTTCATCTATTTCCACACAATCACCAAACAGGGTTTGAAAAGCAACCACATCTATTACCATACTACCTCTATAGAACATGCGAAGGTTTGAATACTGAAATTGTCACAGGTACAAAACTGAGGACATACATTGTAAAATGGTTGGAAAACGAAAATCAGGACACATGATGGATATAAAAGAAAATGTTTTGGATAGTAAAGAAAGGACTTCCTCTAAAAACATCCCAAATTTCAGGAAATCAGTTCCTAGGTAAGGGCTTTAATGATTATTTTATCATAGAATAGGTAACCATTAGATTAATAGTTAAATTAATTTTAGCCAATTTAGAAATAGATGTGACGAGGAACACTCTCACCTACCAAAGGAGCAAAGACTAAGAGACGATGAAGCCTTAGACAAGAAAAGTAGCAAAACTAAAAACTCTAACAGTATTGAAGGAAAACAATTATATCACAAAGCGTCCGTCTCCATGAGGAGCGACAACGATAGATATAGCGATAACCTCTATCGACAGAGAGAGAAAACGCGATATAGACGGAACAGCCCTCAAAGAATTTCGCGTCACCGATCCAGATCTCCACCGGCCGATAGATTTAGTCGACGTAAAAGTCACGACAGACGAAAACACTACAACGATTCAGAACACTCGGCCCATCGTGATATAATTCCAGTCGATCAAATTGAACAACCTGTTCTCAAACACAAGCTACTGCCACATTCTGAAGAACCGAGCCAAAAAAAAATTCGCGTGGATTCATATGGAACATATGCCGGTTCGGAAAGAAGCGGAGAGAGATCTGGAGATTCAGAACTAATAAGCTTCGACGCAGCTTTAACGACGCCCGAAGACCCTCTCGGATCGTGTCAATCGCCGGATTATTTGCACTGTGATAGCGATCATTCATCGATTAAAGGTATGTCCGCCAAGTTTGCACTTTTATTTTTACTAATGTGATCGAATAACAAAAATTAAAGTTTTTTTTCAGAAATAATTCATACGGCTGCAACACCACAGGCCGATCCCAGAATAACTAGCAAGAAATATATTGTACGAGCCGAAAACGGCCAAGATGTTTTGAAGAGCAGATCTAGTACTGAAGTTTATTTACAAAGAGTTAACCCGTCACTTTGGGGTATTCCGAAAGTAATTATTCCAGATGCGTTATTGCTGAAACCTCCTTCGGTTCAATGTCTTCAAGATAATCTGCAAAAGTATTCAGAAATCTCTTTAAAACCCACACGAGACGATCGCAATTCGACAAACGGCAAAGTAAATTCTAACGGATGTGTAACTAAAAGCAGTTCAATAACATCAGAAGTCCCCAAAGTGAATAGCAAACCTCCACAATACTCCACGAACAAGGCTGACTTTCCAAGTTTGTTGACAAATGCGCGTAGGCCAACACACGAGTCACAAGCTGGCACTTCTAAAAGTGAAATGTCATTTATTAATGACACGGAGCCACACCCATTTGTTAGTATAGAAACTGTCGAAGGGGACTTGCTGTTGAGTGACGAAGGTAGCGATAATAACGCAGATAGAAGTTCCGCCGACGGTCAGACCATAGACAAAATTAAACAATCTAAGTCGGATAAAAATACATTCACGTATCAAAGTTCATCTAATTCCGGTGAAAATAAAATAATATCTCATATTGTAACAAATAAAAAAGAAATCGATAGCAAAATTCCAGTAGATCAAGAAAACCATATTGAGAATATCCCAAAAACAAAGGATAGGGAAGAGACAGATATACCGCCTAAAGATTTTGTCAAATCTCTTCAAAATGAAAACAATAGAAACGCAGCTATCTCGTTGGAGGACAATAGGGCAGAAGAAAGCCTTTCAAATAGGGAAACATCCAAATTAGGGAAAAATACAACTTGTAATGTTGAATTGGACCAAGTACCAGACAAAAGTAAATCTGTTAACAATGTTAAAATCCATAAGAACTCGCTCGATTCACCGGACAAACTTAAATGTGAGCGAGGAAGCGAAGATATTACTGATACGAGCACTCAACTTGAAAAACCAAAAAAATACCAAGAGCCTAAACGAAGACAATGTCCAGAAAAGAGTGACAAACACAGTAAAGTTAATATTAGTAACAAAAAACATAAAAAAAAGAAATTAGATGAAACAAAATTCAAGGAAATCGACAAGAGCACTCTGGCACCGGACGGTCAAAAGAAGTTTAGCGACTTATTTGGAGAAAGCAGCAATAGCCTGATAATGCCTGAGGATTTAGGCATTCGAAGCGTAGAAGTCGCCGAGAGCCCGAAGATTAAATTTGCATCCATTTGCAACGATTCACAGAATGCTGTCGATCATGTTGAAAACGATCCAAACCCAGGTCCCGGTCTCATTCTAGAAAGCATTGCGGACACGCGTGTCGACGTCAACGTGACCGCGAGCGAACAATTAACGAACGGTACCGTCATTTGCAGCGATACTCGAATACCAGAAAAGGCCAATTTGTTTGAGAACATCAAACCTGCCATATCCACGGACAGGCCGGACGTCGTCATCGTCTCGACGGGAGTTCAATCTAAGCTTCTAGAGGACGATATCGACGGAGACATCTCGAAAAGTGTCTCGATCGACACCGCGCGTCCTCTCACGGCTCTGGCGACATCGACCCCCCTCAAAGATCAGAACTGCGTCGCTGCCGGTCGATCCGTCAAAGATACCGTTCTCGACGAGGCCGGAGACGTCCCCGACGTGAGGATTTTCGTCAAACGGCGAAGGAAAATAAAGAAACTCTAGCCGAGTCGTCGTCTCGCCCTTTCGGTCTGTCGGATCGCTGACGTGAAAATATAAAACGTCGACGACGATATCGATCGCGTCGCGGAGACCACTTCGACTCTGCTTTTCCTAAACGAATCGTACGAGGACAGAACGATCGTCGTTATCGCCTGCTATTTTCTTTTCTATCATCGTGACGGACGTCACTAAAATCTACATCGGCGGACATAACGGTATAATGATAAATATTGAGCCGTTCGCGGTTTACGCGTGCCTATTTCTTTTTAATGAACCGGGTCAACGGAGGCCGGGGCGAGTCTGATTATCGTACAATTTTATGTCGATTCTGCTTTCGAATGCCATCGCGCACACTTTTATTATTATTATATTGATTAAAACTATTTCTCTTATAGTTTCTCTTTTTTAGCCACACAATGTTGACAAATGTTTGTGTAACGTATTGGACAATATTATTATATTATGATACAAATATAGCTCAGGAGCAATTCGTGTTTCAGGCGCATGACGCTCCATGCGAACGGCAGACTCGGCCCCTCCGGGTCTTCCTCGCCGTGATCGAGGCGGAGTCGTCGTATATCAAGAGTGACTTATCTAAAATTAAAATACACTTAATTCTCGTAAATCTCAATTTATTTATAAAAATCATATTTTAACTTACCTATGTACATCGAGGACACGATTACTTATGATTAAAATATCCACCTCGCCATATATACACATACGTACTGTTTAATTTTATTTATTACAATTTATAATTATTACATTACATTAGCGATCGTATCACGAATTAAACCATAAAGACTTAGATGTCCACGGCCATATTATATTATCATAATTAAGATTTATACGAAATGCAATTCTGTCGAGGATCCGACCGACTGTCACGTGTCTACAAAAATATGTGTAAAAGTGATAAAGTGAACTCAAATCGCCTGCGTCGGTCACCTCGAACGTTTCACGCGCGGAGCCGTCCTTTCCGGACGAGTCGACGATCACCGTTTTAGCGCGAGGCGGTCGTGGCTCATCGGAGGTTCGGGAACGCCCGGTCACGAGCGCGAGTGCGCATCCGCGGGCGCCGGATGCTGGTAGCAGACGGCGGACGCGTGGCCCGAGCGCGCGGACGTCAGCGGCGGCCCGCTCTTCCACGAGTCCGTGGCCGGGTCGTACACCTCCACGATGTCCAGGAACGCGTTGCCGTCGTAGCCGCCTGCGAACAGAGGAGGCGTCAGCGCGGAGACGGACGGGGCCAGGGAGAGGAGCGGAGCTACGGACCCATGGCGTAGAGCTTGTTGTCCAGCACGGTGAGCGACAGCGCCGAGCGCGCCACCGGCACGGGCGCCACCGTCTCCCACGAGTCGCGCTCCGTGTCGTAGCGCTCCACGGCGGCCAGCTGCTGCGCGCCGTCGTAGCCGCCCACCACGTACACGTGCTGGCCGAGGGCGGCCACTCCGGCGCCGCTGCGGGCGACGCCCATGGGCGCCACCTCGCTCCACACGTTGTTCTCGGGGTGGTAGCACTCGACGGAGCGGACGCGCCGCACGCCGTCGAAACCGCCCACGGCGTACAGCAGCCGGTTCACGACGGCCACGCCCACCCCGAGCCGGGCGCAGCCCATCGCCGCCGCGTACGTCCACGTGTCCGTCTCGGGGTCGTACCTGCAATCGGATCGGGTCAGTCGCCGGGCGCGGGCGGGCGGCGCGAAGGCCTCGGCGCTTACCGTTCGACGGACTTGTGGTACTCGGAACCGGCGGAGCCTCCCACGGCGTACAGCAGCCCGTCCATCACCGCCACGCCCACCTGACGGACAGCCACGATTTAAGCGAGACGTCGGACGAGGTCGCGGCCTGCGCGAAGTCTACTGACCCTGTGTCTCGGCGTGGCCATGGGGCTGCACGGCCTCCATCGCTCGGTGGCGGGGTTGTACACGTCCACCCAGTCGCTGTCGTACGACGAGCCCGGCGACGTGTTGCGGCCTCCCACCGCGTAGAAGATCCCCTGGACGCAGAAGAGGACTCTTAGGATAGGATGAGGAGGATACCAATTCGTCGAGCGGAAGCGAGTACGCACCTTCAGGAAGGCGGCTCCGAGCCCCGAGCGAGGCACGGTGAGGCGAGGGAGCGTGCTCCAGCAGTTGTCGTCCAGGTTGTAGGCTTCGAAGGTGTCGATGGAATGGCGGAAGTAGCCTCCCGCCACGTAGATGATGCGGGGCGTGTTGGGTCGTCTCTCTTTCACCACGGGCTTCTTGTGGAGCGTCAGGTCCTGCGGTGCCGAGGCGAAAACCGTCATAAGCTTCGTCGAACGAGTGCCGGTCGTCGGCTTCGAGGCGACGATCGACCCTACGTCTTAGAATAGAGTGAGATTGAATTGTTTCGAGACCTGGAATATCCTGGCGAGGTACTCTCGGCAGGCGGGCACCTTCTGAAGGACGGCGCAGGTGGTCATCTGCTCCTTTAGAAAGCTGGGCGTCAGGAACTGGCAGCGCACCGCCTGCAGGATGTGCTCCATGCGCGGGTGACGCCGCTCTTCGTCGTACTTCACCTGTTTCGCCGAACGGTATACTACGACCGTGCACTTCGGCGACGGTTGTAATTAAAGTAATAACCCTACGGCTAACCTATCTAACGGCTCGAGCTTTTCTGTCGACCTCCGGGATAAGCTATATCAAATATTAGTTTTGTCGAATAATAGTCGGCTGTAGTCTGCCGTCCTCGCATATTGCACGTGTCACTCCATTTATCGACCGGGCAAAAGCCTCAAAACGGAAAGCACAAGGCGACGCTGCCTTTCGGGGTAGTTAAAACAAAAAAGCCTCCACGGGACACGTTCATTTCCAGCATTCGAACCTCAGAGCGAGTCGCCCGGCCGACGTTGCCGATTGAGTTGTAGGTATATTAATTTATCGTATGATAACCCACAAAAGGCGATATATAAAACATAACAACAAAATATATGGTCCTGAACTAATATACATGAATTGCAAATGAGCTATTGGACGCCGTAATTGGCGAGTCATAGTCTCGTCGACGTCATTCCGATAACGCAATGACAATGATACGGTCAGGGTCGAGAGATAAATTTTAAAGACTCGTGGCTACGGAGTGTAGTCGAAATTTCAAAGGCAATTTTCTTGAAACCTTTCGTGAATTCGTGTGGGGAGAGCACTCTTGTGCCCGGTTTCTAAGCTATTCGTTCTTCGCTATAGTTGACCAGCGAGAGTAGGCCTAACTATTTGGCTCTCGAGTGATGACTCTCCTAATTCACGCTCGTGTGCTTGTTCGTATACATTTGTCAGGGTCAGTTAGATGACGAACTGGTGATTATAATGACGAGATGTCATTCACGAAACTTTGTTCTTATTTGCATGAACTACATAATATTAAAGAAAATGTTGCATTATCCCAGTTCAATTAATTATTGTTAGTTATACTTATGTTTAAGTTGTCACATATTACACGTGGATAGAGAATTTGGGTCTATTTATGGCTTTTCTTTTCTGTTTTCAGAAAGGGAATATACACAATCGGGACTAGGTACTGTCAGTTTTTTATCATCAAACGTAGACATAATATTTTGTTAAATAACGTCTTTAGTTTCCGTGGTGTAGCATAGGAAAGATAAGGGGCAAACGGGCAAAACAAAGATAGCAATAATTGTATATTTGTGGCGACAATGTTGGCAATGGCCAATCGATTGACATATAGGGAAGTCGAGTACAAGATCAGCACTAACCCAATTCAATACGGCGTTGTATACTTCCCGTTCTTCTCTGACGTTCAGTTCATCTTTTCTGATGAGATTTATTATCTCTGGCGCCGTCAGTTGTAGGAATTCCTCCTCTTGGCAAACCTGCCAAAATTATATTATGAAATAATTAAATCTATACTTAATAATGTTACAAAATTGTAGAGTTTGATTGTCTAATTTTTTTGGATAATATTTTTTTTAGGTAATAGTAGGCAAACGGGCAGGAGTCTCATCTGATGTTAAGAGTTATACCCCGCCCATGGACACTCACATTGCCAGAAGGCTCGCGAGTGCGTTGCCGGCCTTTTAAGAATTGATACGCTATTTTCTTGAAGACCCTAAGTCGAACTGGTTCGGAAATACTTCAGTGGGCAGCTGGTTCCACATAGTGGTGGTGTATGGCAAAAACTGAGTAGCAAGAAAGGGATTTTTTTTAATCAAACGCGCAAACTTGTGTCTTCTTCGGGTTAAATTGGACTAGATTTAGTCTACCCCAGTCCACGTAGCAGAGTTTCGACATCAGACGGAACTTGTTCCGGTACTCATCGACAAATGCCCAAGAAATACATGTCCGGCCAGTGTAAACAGTATCCCCAGTGCTGTCGTCCGCATAGAAATGAACGTTGCTAAGCTGCAACATATCATTGATATGCAGAAGAAACAGGGTCGGGGATAGAACACAGCCTTGTGGGACCCCAGCGTTCACGGGTTTAAGGTCGGAACATGCTCCGTCCGAAATCAAAATAGTGAAATCGTCGCTTTTAGATTAAACGTGAGATATACACACAGATAATACGTGCCGAGTCCCGTCTCTCGCTCCCTCCCTCGTCACGGCATCACATCACGTCTCGTGACGGCATTGGCCTAACGCTACGTGTAAAGAATTTGTTAAATCGCAAGCGCAACTTTAAAAAGTCCCATTACTTTTACATATGTTGAGATATCTTATTTATAATTAATTCGAGTAAGATGACCGATGGCACTCACCTGTATAAAGTTTCTCTCGATGAACTGGTTGGCCTTCTGCTTGAGCTCGACGCAGCCGTGCTGCTCGGCGAAGTTGGCGATGCCGATGGCGTTGAGAGGGTCCAGCTGCCTCTCTAGGAAGGCGCAGCACGCGTCTATGACATTCGAGATCTGCGGCACACGACTGCAATATAACGTCCCTCTACACCACTCCGTCCGTCACTCTTCCGCAAAAGCATCTCCTCCGGCGGAACACGTCTTCGCCGAGCGACCTCGACGAGATATGTTCCGCCGGAAATTATGAAATGTGATAATTGGAAGGCGAGTGAAATGATTAGCGGCACGAGCAGACCGGTAGTGCGTACCTGGAACATGGTGGCGGCGGGCAGCAGTTGGCAGACGGTGACCTCCGTGATGCGCACCTTGCCCGTGTACATGAAGTACACGAGCCAGGCCATGGCGGACGGACACACGCCCTGCAGCCGCACTCGCGACATCTCGCACTCCTTCAGCCCGCTCGTGAACATCGCCTGTCGCACTGCTCTCTTTTATACACACTCTTTCGACTGTCTTAAGTTTAAACGAGGAGATATTTAACTTCCCGTTAAAATTACACGCATCGTTCGGTAATGACGTAACCTGAATCGACTAACGCATTATAAATATAGTTTACCTTGAAGTAGGGGCTGCCGGCGGCCAGCACCACCTTGTGCACGTGGAACAGCTCGTTGCCCACCTCCAGGACCACATCCGTCAACATGTGGTGAGACCGCATCGTGAACAGCATCTGAGCGAACGACGGCTAAGTCTATATTGTTTCCGCTTACGGAGAAAACTAACCACTTACGACGTCTTTAGTGGTCCCATATTAATTTCATAATTCTTTGCAATTAACATTTTATAATGAATTGTGCACATTTTCATAACCTTGAGGATTTGCCGAGTCATTACAGCTTGCATGGTATGATAACACATTTGTACCGCGAAAGGTCTATTCTTTAGTAAAGCTAAAATATAGTATATATTAGTAGTATGGACAAAAAGGTAAAGTGTTATCTAGATATGTAAGAATATCCGTTCAACATAATATATATAAATATTGGTAAAATTTGTTTATTGTAATTAATGTGCACATAGGAATGACGCCGCGATGATGTTGATGTGATTTTTCGATTTATAAATACCTAACTGACAAATAACACAAACCTTATTGGTTTTTACACCTGGCACCACATTAAATAAATATGACAGTCCTAATTTCATACCTTACAACCGTATCAGGGCTCAGCCCTTTACCTTCATAAAGTCTGGTATGTAATTTCCTAAACAGAAGGTTGTATCGCCAATGTCCTTGCTGCTGCCATAGACAGAGTCTATCATGACATCACAGTTAATAGGTGGCATATCATCAAGTAAGTTGCCTCGTCGAGCCTCATCTTCTTTCTCCATGTTATCTGGAAAAACTAACTATGTTATTGCATCAATGCAACTCTGTGTTATTTCATCAATCTATTATTTTATGTGATTGCTTTACTGAAGGAAGTACTTTTTCTTGTTGTTGCTTACCAACAAACTCTGAAAACTTTAGGGCTTATGTCAACATAACTGTTACAAAAATATTACTAATCAAAATTATGAAGTTTACTAAAACTGAAATAAATCTTTTTACTCAAATGCAACATTAAACCTTCTAGAAGCAAACAGGCTATCATGTTCGTCAATAATTTGTATTAGAATATATTGAATAAAACAACAATATTGCCAAATCCATCTTGAATCTACAGTTATGACCATTTTCACTACAAGAAAAAAGCAAGGTGAGGCATTACAAGCTTGTTTGTTTTTCTATGATATAAAGATGACTAAGCAAAACAGTTATTACTTTGTGTGAACAAAATGTTTTTTGTGGAAGTAGTTTACTTTAGATATTGTACAGGAAACTAGTAGGGCTCTTTGTCACCAACTGCCTGCAACTATCCTATCATGGTGTCATGATAGCAGACATAATGTGAGACAAAGGCTTTTGCTAACTCTTAAAATTTTTACAATCATAAATAAGTATATTATATAAATGCCCCATAAATTTCTTAGTGATTTAACTTAATGATAAGAATCCTATTTTTCTAATGTAATATTAAAGATTAAGGCAAACCAATAAGGCTGTGTGTAGAGATCACAGTTGACATTCTTCAAATTAATGCTAATTCCAGAAGAATGTTTTGCTGATAACAATCTTAGGGAAAATTTCAGAGTCAGACCTAATGCTAAGAATATCAAAACATATTGGAGTTTGACCTATAGAAGCTATAGCTTCTAATGAATCTTAGTTTTGATTTTAAGATTAAAATTTTATCCTCCTTATTTTTTAAATATGCTATTAGCCTTTAATTGCTATTGATTGATATGTCATTCTTGTTACTATGCAAATAAATCATGTGACAAAACATTATTTTACTTGGTTTAAACTTTAAAGGTTATAATGTTTATGAATAACACCATAAGTTTGTATAGCTACTAGTTAACATGTGCAACAATGTAGTTGCAAAATTGCATTGCTTTAGACTGTGATACCAAACGATTTTTTTGCACACTACATGAAATATTCAGTTCACTGAATTGTTTGTAGGTGTACATCTAGTATTCAAAAAATAATTGACATGAATGAGACAAAAGGTAACTTACCAGCAACAATAAAATAGTTTTAAAATTCAGTGAATAAAGACTGATGCAGTGTAGTTTTCACTTTATAGAACACAATAATGTCTTTTATATAGCTTCACACATATTTAACGAAAAGAGCATGATTAAATAGATTTAGCTTGTTGGTTAGTAGAGACGTGTAATTTATCGCGCTAAGTTGTAGAGTAGTATCTCAGATTAAATAACTTTGTTTCGTTTGATAATAATTTATTCCATTAAGTAAAGGAGATAATAAAAGTATGAAGTTTACACACTGTTTTAGGCTTCTACTATTTTATTCTATTCTAAGAATTTAATAATTATCTAATACTAAACAAATGTTATATCATTAATTAACACGTTCGCGGCGCTTTTGCGCTAACTCACTGTTCTGCGACAGCTTGAGTCAACTCACTAATAAACGTTTTGGTACTTGGTAGCACTAAGTACACTGACACATAATATTGTCACGTGGTCAATAATTTACTACTTAATTGAAAAAACAACAAACAATTAGTGACAATGTCAAGAAAATGTAGTGTAATTTGAGTTAATCCTAGGCTTGAAGTAAAATCACTTTGACAGACGTGACAGTACTAAACGAATTTGTATGAAAATGGTCACGCGCAAAGCTTGAGATATTTTTGTCGTTCACATGCATATAAAAATTCGTTGAGTATTATATAGTGGGCCACGCCTGTTGAAAAGTGATTTTGTCTCAAGTCCTAAGACCAAGAACTAAAGCATAGAACCTAGTAAAAAGTAAGGTTGGACACCTAGCTATATTTTGTCTTTAATTTAAACGTAGTTTATCTTTGGGGAGAATGTGACACCTCATCCATACTCATATTCTTTTTTACTTGGTGGTCGTAAAATGTAAATCCATTTATCAAATTATGATGTTTAATGCCATGTCATCAGATTAGGTATGTCGATCGTATACATTTCTTATATTATTAATATTATGATGACAAGATGTCATTCAAACATTCAGTAAATACCGGCTTACCGCCCTTGGGTCCCGCATTAAAAACTTAATGCAATGTTGCCACTTAACTGCTTCTTTTAAATAAATAGTGCGTTTTCCAATTACAGAGCATTATGCGACTCAGTGCCGCACAATGCCGCATAATGCTGAAGCTTAATTGCAACGTGAATTAGTTTTCAAATGCATCAGCAGAGTGCGCTAAGTCAGTGTTGAAAAAAAAAATCTTCTGAATAGAGTTAGCAACCTCATTAATGTATAAATAACTAGCCGATCCGGCAAACGTCGTTTTGCCATGTATATCATTTATAATAAAAAAATAGGGGTTGATCGTAGAGGGTTGAAAATTAGGGGTTGTATGTATTTTTTAATTCTGTAACATAAAAAAAATAAAAAATAAAATTTTATTTATAAATAAAAAAATAAAAATTAGGGGTGGACTACCCTTAACATCTGGCGGGCTGATTTGTGAATCTAAACCATTCCCAGATCCCCTTGAACACACACAAAAAATTTCATCAAAATCGGTCCGGTCGTTTAGGAGGAGTTCAGTCACATACACACGCACACAAGAAATATATATATTAAGATGTGGTAAACTTTACATCATTTACGTTTTGAGTAATTTTTTTTATGATTTCTAAAAAAAATATAAGTATACTTTTTCAAAACCATTGCAACACAACAAAAGTATAATCCTGTAAAATAAATTTGTTTACAGATCCGAATTTTAAAATAAAATTGTATTCATATTTTAAATGTGGAATATAAAAAAAGTAACTATTTATTTTATATTTCTATATTTTTTTTTAGCAGTTTGAAATAACTTTAATTATTTTCAAAATCTACGAGGAAACGAAAGCCTTACAAATTTTTCAACAATAAATAATATTTACTAACGAAAATTTCGATAAAAGCCAACTTAAAGAAAAACACTGGTAAATTTTCTGTCACTGTGTTGGTATTGATTGCGAGAAGCACGCGAGAGCATAAGTTTTGAGAGTGCTCAATTGTGCGAAGCGTTGCTGTAGTTGGAACATTCAACGTTGAGCATTATGCCGCATAATGAGCTCTAGTGCTGTAATTGGAAAACGCACATATTTATCATTACTATAATCTTATTCTGTATTGAGTATTCATTACAGAAAATTTTACAAATTCAGAAAGTTGGTTGGTTGTTTTTATGTCTTTAAAATGGCTTGAGATAAAATCACTGTGACAAGAGTGCCCTAAAACTAGGCAAAGTAAACGAATTAATTGTCATTTTCTCATACTTCTCTCATTCCCAAAGAAATTCGTTTTGTGTTCACAATAATAAAGCAATTTTGTCGCAGGTCTAAGGCTGGGGATACACATGCCAAGCATGAAAGTTACTGGCATGTATGAGTAACTGGCAGACTGCGGATACATTTGCAAGTAATACTGGCATGCATACTGTGCCCTTGCATGCCAGTATTACCATCGCGTATACACAGGACAGTTCGTGAGAGTATTTCGTACCTACCTGTTCTTGCGCGTTAAAGATGGATAACAATCGAAGTGAATTCAACAAAATTGTGTTGTTACTAGCGATTGAATGTGTAGCTAAATTAATGAAAGATAAAAAGAAAAAACGAAGACGGGTTTGGGTAAGAGATTCACACAACGAGCCGCAACGAGTCGGCTACTGGCATGCCCGTAGCTGTCGCGTCTGTTCACACGTGCCAGGTTAGCAGTCCCCCCGCGACCCCTCCCTCAACGGGCATGCAAGAAAATCAAATGTTGTGCTAGCTACTTGCAACCAGCTAGCTTCCAGTTACAGGTATGCCAGTTAGTGAATACACATGACTGTAGCTGGCACTTGCAAGGAGCTGGTATGCTAGTGAGCAAGCTACGGGCATGTGTATCCCCAGCTTAAGAGGTTGTTGTATTCTTCCTAGTCTGTGCATACTGTGATTGTAATATTTTGTGCTCTTGGATATAGGAAGTGCGATAATGGCAGATACAAAGCAAGGTAAATAATTTTCGTAATACAATTGTTTCTCGTTATAAGTTTCAGTTCCATAAATATTCATTAATATATATAACATATTTGCATCTATGTTTATAATTAAGTTTTTCCAATAATACTTAACCACTCTACTTTTTGACAATGCATTCTAAGTCGTCTACTTTTTTGTTTTTCTTTTTTTCGGCTCACACACTTCTATTTGCAATTATTATTTACCAGCGATATAAAGAAGATTTACGTAAATTTGCGATATGTAAAATTTAAAAACTTTATAAATAGTAATGTATAAATATGACTGTGTTTCCTTCTGGTCCGTACGGATTATGAAATGTATAGATAATTTGCGTTTAGAAAATTACTGGTAAAAAATTCTACTACAAATTCAATATCTGGCTTGCAGGAAAACAAACCGAAGATCTTTACAATGGCTCTCCGTCGCGAATCGTTTTGGCAAAACCTAAATTAGGTGGTTTTGGTTCATCTGGATTACCAAGTTGTTCTAATAAGGGCACTAATCAATTGGGTAGGTACTATTGAATGAATGAATTGACTTGACAGTCAAATAGAAATAGATTTGGATGTGCTAATTATTTTACAGAATCTCTCATTTAATAAAATTCTTTATGTAAAGTCTCAACATGCTGTAATTTCAACTTTGTGTGATCTTCACATTAAAAATTCTAAGGTTCATATTGATTGGAATTGGAAATGTGAGTCTTTTAAGTAATAGATAATGTTGATAATAAATAAAATTGCTAAAATGGTTTATGATTGAATTAATTTTGTGGTATCAGTGATTGCTAGAGGTGAATAGTTCTTGGGCTTTACTCATGTAGGATATGCCAATTCCTTGTCTTAACATACCATTTCGAACATACAGTCTGTGAGTGCTTGATAGGTCCATATAATCTGCCATGCTACATTTAGTTTGATCAATATACTAGATAGGTATGTTAATCAAATGTACACTTAATGTGGTGTATGTTCCTCCATAGTTCAATCTATTGATACCGAAATGCTATCATAACAGCTGTAGTCATCAGTCAACCTCAAATGCCAGTTCTTACACCTCAGAATGCAATGTAGTTATGAAACTTTGCAATATGATACTAGTTTTACAAATTATTTTTTAATATATGTAGTGTACATAAGTTATATGAAACATTAAAAATAATTTATAAAACAATTTTTCTGTTGTACCTATTAATCAGTTTGTATCTAAGGTTTTAAATATTTTTATATTATTGTTTAATCTGTACTGTTTTTATTATTAAATCATAAAAAGTGATATTTAAAATATATTCAATATATATATGAGTTGCTTCCTATATTATTAGTTATAAGATTTAGGTATATACATATATTTTTTTAATGTTTTTTGTGTAGGTTAATTGGGTATAAATATTGTGTCGTTCTATCGAATTAGTAATAACTGTAAAGATAGAATAATGATATGGAATAAAATAAATAAATAAATATTTGGGTTATTGTAGGATCAGTGTTACGCCCACCTCAACTAAAACCAACATGTAATCTATTTGCCAAAATAACTACGGAAGAGCTAAATGTGGATAAGAAAATTCATGGCGAGGCAGTGGCTAGTACACAAGATAGTAACGACGACGAAGACGAAAGACCTAAATTTGTCCCACTGGGAAGTACTAATGCCACTCCCAAGACTAATACCGCCGTAACCGCACGCGTATCTTCCGCTTCCACACCATCGGCAGGTTTTGTTTTCGGACAGAATTTAAGCGAGAGAGTCGTCATGAAAGAAGCCCTGAACGATGGAGAAAGTCAAGACAATCACACTTCCACCAATGGAACACCTGAACTATTGTTTTCGAGCGCCGCGGCCACCGTCAAAGAAAATCCTCAGGTACGGTAAAATTGCTTGACTTTTGAAGAGATTCAGCCACAATGTCTCGCATTACGCGAGTATGAATTGAATCGTGATACTTCAGGAGGACCCCGGGCCCGGCGAGGGCAGATCGGAGAGTTTGGCCGCGGCGGCCGCGGAGTACGAGCGGTCGCACGCCCGGCCCCCGCCCCCCACCTCCAACTGCACCACCACGGGCGAAGAGGGCGAGACCAACGTGCTGCAGATGACGTGCCGGCTGTTCGCGTGGGAGGCGGGCGGGTGGCGCGAGCGCGGCCGCGGCGTGCTGCGGCTAAACGACGGCGCAGGCGGCGGCGCCCGTCTCGTGGCTCGAGTGGCAGGCTCCTTGCGGGTGGCGCTCAACACGCTGCTGTGGCCCGACATGGTGCTGGAGCTGGCCGGCGCCAAGTCTCTGCGCATCACCGCCGCCGACGCGCAGCTGCAGGTCAAACTGTTCCTCATCATGGTGAGTCACCTCTTTTGTGTAAGTGTACATTGTGTCACCTAAATATATAAATGATTTTTTTGTGTCGGCGTTGTATCTGCGGTGGTCGGTGCGTGATGGAGAGTTGCGTTGCAGGGAGCGCCGGGTGACATCGGCCAGCTGCACAGGGCGCTGCAGACGCGCGTGACGAGGATGAAGCGAGCCGCCGCCGACGGAGGGAGCGGGCCCTGCCCGGACAGACTCCGGGACGCCCCCGAGACGACGAATCCCGAGGGCGAAAGCCAGGAACCGTCGGATGAAGAAAAGGAATCCGCGTCGCTGAAGAGGAGAGAAGAGTCGGAGGAGGGGACTTCGCCTAAGAGACCTTGTCGCGACGTGTCCGTGCAGTGAGTGAGAGTGAGTGACGTGAAGTGACTGTGTACGAAGTACTTAGGTGATGACAATTAGCGTAATGTTTATTATTAGGAGATCCGATATTTGAAAATGTACGTATTTGCTATTCTGTATGAACTTTGTCAAATATAACATTTACTATGACGAGTTTAAATTTTTTTCTAAATCATTCCAAACTTTGCTGTGTCACGTTTTCGAAAGCTATACACCAAATACTGTGTACATTCTTTTGTTTTGACAAAAAAAATAAAATACCATTTAAAAAACCTCTCGTGTCTATTATTTGATTTAGATAAAGTAGGCTTCGACCGACTTTAACATAACTTAGATTTTAGATGTAGCTCGCCTGCGTTTCAATTCCTTCAGGTTCGTTTCGTTTCTAAAAGCCCAGTTCTAATTTTAATTCCATTAACGCTTTGATGTCTTTCTCGCGGCCGTCGAGTCGTGAACGATTTCAAAACACTTGGCCGACGTTGCTTCGGCAATTGTCGGTCTCTACGTAGCAATAAACATAAGATTAAACTAAAAATAAAAACACCATTAATTCGCCTCCAGCGTGTAATTCTTGTAAATGTGGATTTCGGTGAATGTATAAAGATAAAGTGCGCCGCGATCGCGGCTGAGTCACGGAGTCGGGCAGACCGGACCGTGGCGGCGCTTGTTCAGTGCTCCCGGCGTCGTAAGTGCTCCAAGCCGTGTAAAAAGTTGTATCCGGCCGCGAATAGCGTGCGAGGAATTTCGTTTATAAATACGTACGGCCGCCGGAGGTGCGCAGTGTTGTTTGCATTGCCGACCGCCGTCTCGAGACGCTCCTGGACAAAGCTTATTCAGTGATATTAGGTGTACACAACGCCTTCAGAGGTCCCTGGGTACCTTCCGTACCTGGCGGTGGTCATCGAGGATCGAGTCGGTGGTGAAGCGGCACTGATGCAGTGTGGCCGATGATATTCACGGGCGGGGGGGCGCGTCGCCGGCCTCCGCCAGCGCCCGCTCGTCCTCGCCCGCTCGCCTATCAGCGATTACACGACAACGTAAGTATATGGTCAGACATTCGTACGTCGTTTACACAACGATTGTCTACCGTTAAAAATCTAGTAAAATTAGCTTGTCTACTTATAAAAAGTATTTCCATTGCATAAAAACAAATCGTTTTTACGAACAAGGACGAAGATGGAGAGGCAAAGCGTATAGGGAAATGCATGGCTATAAATAGCTCTAACCGTACACGCCTTAAATATTTCACGATTCTTAGCGATCTGCATACAACGATAGGCTATCTCAGCGAAGAGTACCTAATCCAAGCTATGTCTGGAGATATGCTTATGCTAATTCTTCGTCAATACAGAAATCCTGAAATGAAGGCCCTTTTTTTTTCAAACCCTCCCTTTTTCATTTTGATGATTCATCCTACGCATCAGCAAAGAAGCACGCTCGCGTTATGACACAGTACATTCATCAATTGAGCTCGTTCGTTGCCCAAAAAGATTTTCACGAGCAAGCACATGCCAAAGAATTCTCGCAAAGACCTTGAACGCGAACTTGTGAGATTGCAAATATCGTTCAGTCCCTTCAGCGGTAAAGAGCTGCAGTTGCGTCTAATTGTGGTAGAAATGGTGTAGATGATCACCCCGGCACTATTGGCGATGTGTCAAGGAATCTCAAAATCGAAATATGGCTTCATTATTTCGGGTACGTTTGCCTTGCTGTTTTTAAAGATGGCGCAAAGGGTTTCATCCATCAGTCATTGCTATGATTCATACAAGTATACATTTCGTTATGCTTTGCGAAATATTGATCATACTCGAAGGTGTTAATTGTATTGTATATTATAATTTATTAATTATAATATATTTAATCTATCAGAAGCGGAGAAAAATCTAAAAAAGTTAGTATATTATTAATAGGAGGATCGTTCACGTTTACGGTTTACCTATTACACGACCTTTCACATTATTAGGCCTATAATGAACGTACGCTTTTAAGTAGTCGATGTACAAAAGAGTATAGAGACATTTAAATTACCTTTTACTTTCCTAAAGAAAATCGTTTTCAGTTTAAACAAATAATAGTAAAACAGGTAGAAAAATCTGTCTACAAATGTCTTGAAACTTTATCTATCGCCCGTCACTAAAACTACTAGACTTTCTTCTTATACTACATGAATCATTGCACCTACCACCTAATTCTATCTTGCATAGATTGTTTTTGATAATTACCCTAATGAAAATAAATCTCTGAAAGATTGTCGTACATGGTAGGTAGTATCATTACTATGACGTATTATGTCCTGCACACACACTATCACAACTGACGTTAATTAGATTTTTTTTTAATTTCATAATGAACTTTTAGTGGGTGGGTGCGAGTCGGTCTGTCGGCGGTTATGATGAGGCGCGTCAGTCTCGCGGCAAGCGCATCACGCAGCGACGCGGTGCCATCAAACACCATAAGTAAGTTTAGCTTAGCACATGTATTTTCAATGACTCGTGAACCTTGTCCATCATAGCTATTAAGCTTCGCGATCGATGCTTTAGATGTAAGTGTTATAATAAGAACTAAAGACGACTTAATGAATATCTGCCCGAACATCACGTTGTTCAGAATCCACGAAGTGCACGGGCACCGGTTTGTGGCGAAATTCTTCAGGCAGCCGACGTTCTGCGCTTTCTGCAAGGAGTTCCTCTGGGGCTTCGGGAAACAAGGCTATCGCTGCGTGGTCTGTCAAACGGCTGTGCACAAAAGATGCCACGACAAGCTGCTGGGAAAATGCCCCGGCTCCTCTGCGCACTCCGATGCCACCGTGGTAAACAACTATGTGATTGATATAGTTGTTTTTTTTAATAATTAAAACGTAAAGCAATACTAAAAGTACCGATTCCTTGTCATTTGACTAATTCTTTTATTTATTTTTTCTCAGACTTTTTGCGCCTGACGTTTTAAGAAAGCAAAACACAAATTCCCTTAATTGCTATTTATATATTAAAGTTCACCACATCATAAATAATGCTAAATCATTATACAGTGTATAGTTAAACACCGTACTCACAGGGGAAACTTTATCACGCGTTTGATTGCAAATTAAATTTTATGGCTTCTTGTTTTTAAAATATTTATAAGAGAATTTATGTTTGATCATCACGTACACAGTTCCTACGCGAAAGGTTCAAAGTGGACGTGCCGCACCGATTTCGTCCGCATCAGTTCATGTCGCCAACCTTCTGCGACCACTGCGGAGCTCTTCTCGCCCCTTTTTTCACGCATCAACTAAAGTGCCAAGGTACGCACCACCGAATATTTATATCCAGCTTGATGCGAAGCCACTAATAATACGGAACTCATTTTACTATTAGTTAATTGGTAGGAAATACAAGATGTATTCTTGCACGTGAGGATAGTAGGCGCAATATAATATATAATATTGTGAATAAAATTTTGCTAAATTTATTTATTGCATCGATGCTCCGATACAAACGTTAGCAGCGCAAAGTTAAATCACCTATGTATGATATTCGCTGATAGTGCTTTATAAATCAGTGATTTCGTTCAAGTAGTATTCGAGTTTATTCGTAACAAACATACAAAAGTACTCGTTTATCTTTATAAGGTAAGTATAGATATGTGTATATATAAAATTATTTATTGTATTTATTACGTATATGTGTCAAAAAAGATACAATCGCAGGTTAGGTACCTTATTGTTGATGAATCATATTGTGCTGAGAAACATTTAAAGAGATATTATTGTCTGAAAAATCTATTAGTGTCATAAAATTCTCATCCATCAATCAGTTGGCAGTGGGCGGAGCACGAAAGTGCGAGCGTCGCCCGCCGCTGCCAGTCTGCGGCGCGCGTTCATACGGTGAACCGAGCTTCGCGCTCGCTGTTTAATTTGATACGATGCCGCTTTTTTCCGAACATATTTCGAATATGTATTACAGTGGAACCTCTTCTTACTCCGGTGTGCCCTACGGCACGGGCTACGGCGGCTCACCTTACGGAACGTCTTACAGTGCGTCCTATTTGAATCCCGGAGGCAGTTATAGTAATCACTCATCTTTGGCCCCATATACCAGGACGTTATCGTCGAGGTGGCTCGGTAGAAATTACTCTCCAATACTTGGCACTATTGCGGAAAAAGGTACAACGAGCCCGGTTAGAATCAATAGTCCTAGAAGAACCCAAGTTCCAAGATCATATACATCACACATATCTATTCCAACTAGTTATTCATCCCGACCCATAAATATTAACACTGCAGACATTGATGTTTCTCGTGACAAATACCGAAATAGATCCATAGCGATGCAGTCTATGAGTACGGGATCGTCGCGCTGGAGCCCTACGTCGGGAAGAAACAAAGAATCATCGCAAATGTGCGAAAAACCTAAGACAGGCGTGGATTCGACGACGGGTTCTCATCCGCAAAGATCAACAATAAAACGAGATCGGCCGGTCGTTAGATTACACACAATTAAGAGAAAAGATAGAGACTCGCCACGTCAGCCCGTTCAATGTGTTTCTGAAGAAAAGTGTAAAAGTCACATTGAGCTCAATAATACAGATGATAGTAATAAACCAGGACTAAAATGGAGACAGCGACTTGCTGATGATTTGACGTATAAAAATAAAAAAGATAAGAAAACTATAGGTGAAATGTTAGTGGAAAAATTTACTCTAAAAAATAAGGATGATGAAGATTTAGAAAATATAAAAATTGAAAATCGCGATGAAAATATAAAAATTAAAGATGTTATGCCTCCGTCAGAAAATATTGCAACTATAGATAAAAGTAAATTAACCAATAGACGCTGTTCTATGGAACAATTGGCAGAGCAAGCTTCGTTATTAGATTCATTAATTAGGAGAGAGAATTTGAGCACTGCAACTTTAGATTTAAGTAAAATTGCCACTGAAACTGGTGAAAATTGTGAAGATGTCGTCCAAAGCAAAAGAAAACTCGCTGACCAACCAAATCCTCTAAAAACAACAAAATCAGTTCATTGTTTTATGTCGAATCCGGTGACTAAAAGGAAAAGTTTAAGAAAATCTACTTCGGGGGATAACATTCGTAGATTGGATCGAATATCAGAATTACCGCAGATTCGTAATGAAAACCTAGCCATCGATGAAATAAAAACTTCATTGAAAACATATAATGTTAAAAATACAAAAAGTAAACCGAAAATAAAACAAAAAATAACCTCTAGTGTAGACATATCGACGCCGCCGAGTCCCTTAAAGTTTATAGTAGAAGATGTCACAGTAGAAGAAAAACCATTAAATAAGAGAAAAGAAGTTGTTTATAGCAGTTCTATAGAAGATAGTAATACATTAAATAATTTGAATGAAATTCAAACTAAATCAATTAAAAGTAAACATCGAAAAAGCGTTAAGATAAAGCCTAAAATGTCAACACCAAGTCTAGAAGAAACAGTTTCACCAGAATCGGAAGATGTAAACTTTTGGGGAAAACTGGGTAAACGAGAGACAATTTATTTAATTAACAGAAAAAAAGAAATAGACGAAAACAATGAGCAAAATAAGCGATCAATGTTATGGTTTACCGAAGAAGAAGGGGAATTAGATAATAAACAAGTAGCACAAAAGATGTCACAATGTTATGTTAGTACAACAGAACCAGACACTAAAAATACCAAAAATACAAAGTTAAAAAAAGTCAAAGAAAATAATGAATCCATTAATATAGAGCAACAACCATCAAACGCATCAGTGTGTCACAACAAAAATCAATTAATAATAAAAGACAATGATATGATAATAACGTCAACAATTAATAAAAATCCAAGAGAGCAAGACGTACAAAAAATCATCCCTGTAACAATAGAACCTGAAGACAAGAATGAATCCATTGAAATTAGTTTAAAAAACAATGACACAAAGGCTTATGATTATAGTTCATGTAATACTATATCAAATGAATCAAAGGAATTTAATTTAAGTACAAATGGTTCCCTCAATAAAACATGTTTAAAAGAAGATATTACACAAGATTTAGTGTCAAGCGCATTTAAAAGTGATGGTCCGTTATGTACTCATTCGATAATCCATAAAGAAGTTTGTTCTTTAACACAAAACAAATCTGAAGAAGCCTGTGTTGATAAAAGTGATAATAGTCAGTTAATTTCAGATAGGCATGAGGTCTTAGAGGGTGGTCCTTTCAGTTTTAGTGTAGACATTCCGAGTGTTGTCAAAAGAGAATCGGCGAAATGCGATAAGGCTAAGGTTGAAGCTGAACTCACAATGCCAATAAAGCTGCCGAGCGTCAAGAAACCAATTTCAGACGTCAACGCCCATCAACTGTTTGCTAATAAAAAGCCTGTTAAAAACGTTCCTGCGCCGAAACCACTAATAGCAACACCTCGGCCACTTCAAAAGAAAGCCCCGCAAGTCCTCTATTCCTCTACTTCTTCAGAAACATCTTCATCGACTGAGTCGTCTGAAGAAGAGGACGATGAGACGAGTGACAGCTCAACAGACTCTAGTGCGTGTGTAACGCTGTGTAACGCTGACGGCAGAACTTCTACTGGTTCAAATGATTCTGGATTTGATTCTTCGGCTCCAGGGTCTCCTTCGGCATTCAGCTTTGTTCGAAAAGGTAAAGATCAGTATATAAAATTAGAAATAAGAGTTAGCGTTGTAAATAACTTTTCGACGACAGCACGCTTTTGCATGGCTTTTAACGCACAAGTAGGTGAGTAGGGGGTAGACTCCTCCTAGTAGCAAATATTATCCTTGTTTGTTTTAGATTGTGATGTAAACTGCCATCGGAAATGCGAAAAGCTGACTGCAAATCTATGTGGAGTTAACCAGAGGCTTTTGGTCGAGGCTCTAGCTCTCCGCACTGCGTCTAAGAAAGGTGGGCTTCTATTGATTAAAAGTCACTACATACATTATTTATATATTTACATGTGTTTTTGTTGTTGATTATTAGGCAGCGTGGGCGCACACCAAAGTTGTGTTTGGCTATTTGCCAATCATTCGCTCACCTGTACAAGATGATAACCACAGATTGTTGTGGATGTAATTACTCCAAAATTATTAATATTTATTTAATTTGATGACGACAAGAATCATCTCGATACACGTGTTGTCTATTGATATTTACACTTAGAAATTCTGCTTGATTTTCCGTAGTCGAGGAACGTTAGGAATATAATTATCTTTAGAAGAAAGGATAAATGTCGATCAAAAAGTAGGACGAAGTGAGGATTTCTCTCAGTACGCACCCTCGGTCAAACGAGAAAACTATTGATGCTTTCGAACACAACAAATCCGAGCGATTTGTTTCTGCCGAAATATTTTGGCTTCACTTCAAACGTAATGTATTTTTATCATAGCCTATCCATACTCGTAATATATATGTATCTTTTGTTTTATATTTGCGCTTTATTTTAGCTTATAAATCATTGAGCAACATACTTTTAGTAGGTGCGTCGACGTTTTGTTCGATTGTCAATGTTCTCGATGGATGTCATGTGCAGGTGCCGAGCCCAGTTCGTCATCCTCGGCCTCCGCACCTCACGGCCACACCCACGACCTGAAGCACCAAGAGCCCGGTAGGAGACTGTGTTATTGTGTTTTATTTACTGGCTTTGTGGCGCTACTAACTCTCAATTATCAAACATTTAAAATAGGTCAAAATTCAGCCAATTACAAGGTATGTTCTTCCTTTTATGTTTTATTTTCAACCGATACAAACTAGCTATTTAATTAATTTCTATTTCAAGATGAACTCTTACTTCGAGATAAATTCGTGCTTCCTGACACAATTGGCAAAAAGCGAGTCGTATTTTGAAACTGGCTATTTATAGCGATGCCTACTGCTTCAGGACTTTGTGTGAAGGTGCTAATGTGCAAGGCGGCCTGGATTATTTTCCGTGTTCCACTGCTTACCTCGCAATTGATAAAGTTTACTAAGCTACGCGAATTAACAAAACGAACTTGTCATTTCCTACTCGTTAATCTATGCAAAATATTAATCGGCTTTCTTTTTATTGACTTTTATTAATTTGCCTAAAGTTATAGGTTTAAATAGGTGATTTTGAGGAGTTCTGAGATAAAAACATAGATACGATGACGGGTGTAACAAGTAAAACGGACTTTGGTGGCCGTTTGTTGAATTACCTCCTTTAAATAAACTTTGAATGAACAACTTTCTAATTATAGCATTGCGTTTCATAAAATTATAAATGTACAATGAAGATGTAGTTACTTCAGGGCCGTCAAGATATAAAAGTTATTTTCCTGGGAAATGAAATAAATTCACTAATTTTCTTGTAGTAGCTTTGTATAGTCGTAGATACGTGACCTTGTGGAAAGTGATTTTTCAACTAGAAAAACTAGAAAAATATGTGGCAATTATTCAAACGCTAAAAGTATCAGGCTACGTCAATATTGTTCATATTAATTTTGCTCCCAAATAATAAATTACATACAGAAGAACATAGGGCTTCAAAGTCGTGTAATGTGAAATATATGTATTTAGTTTTTTAAATTTGTACCACCGTTAGCTTGCATCCAGAGTTAAAACTACTACAAATGTTAAGTAACCCTTTACATATCCGTCGCCTCCTCGTTCTATAATGGCAAGCTGAAGCCAGCGTGACCTGATGACTTTGCGGGGTGAGTGACCTTAAAGGAATTTAGATGTGTAAGTAGTCATTCGCTGATGCCCCTATTCTTTTAAGAGAGAAATGAGTAGTTATTGTTCTATAGTCACTAGTGGTACAATGTTCCAGTCTACGTTTAAAGACGCGGACGGTCAATTTTATTTTTAGCGAAGCGCGTGATTATCAGGGGCCGTAAGAAAAATAAAACGTATCGTGAATATTACGACACTATGAGCGGCTTATCATGTTTATGAATGAGCGTCGGGTATTACACTTATGCTTATGCTTATGAATACGAATATTCCTTATTAATGTTTCGAATAAAGTCAGCAAACTACTCCCTATTTTGTATTTTAGTTATATAAGTAGATGATCCACTGTCTGTGATAAAACTCTTTCGTTTCAGAACAATCGACGGCGTATGACCTATTCAAAAAGACAGGAAAATTCACTCCTCCGGCGAGAAGCATCCCCCGCTTTAGGAAGTACACCATAGACGACTTCCACTTCACCAAGGTTTTAGGAAAGGGTAGCTTTGGAAAGGTCAGTTAATGACAGCTGTCGTCTAACTAGACCATTAATGTTAGGAGTTATAAAAATGGACGGTGAGAGGCGAAGAGACATTGAGCCAGGTGTCGATTGATAGGATATATTGATTTAGCGATGACCTGATTGCTCGTGTTCCAAGAAGGTGCCAGCGCGTCTGAGACATACAATATTTCATTATTACCCTTTGCTTATTTTAGACATACACATGCCGATGGTTCTTGAAAAACTGTTTGGAAAATTATAATTCATCAACGCTCTATTTGAGCTTCATAAAGGAATGTTAACTTGTAATGCTTTTCGTATTGAATAACATAATATCGTGATCAGCCATCACAGATTGCGTCAGAGGTGGTACTAGCTTGGATTGTGCCATGCGCTATGCCTACAAACCGAGAATAGGCTGGTGGAATATGGGTCAATTATTGCGGCACTTACCATTCTGGAGAGAAATATGCAGTGCCATATTTATTTTAAGGGCCTGGCCGTAACGTATTATTTAGTTCGATGGATAAACTTCAAGGGGAATAAAAATTCACCGTCAAATGTAATGTGCGTATATATGCATTTCTCCGGCGACCTTCAGTTGCATACGAGTATATCCCTGTGATGTTCATAAGGAATTTATTTATTGCGTTTTAACTTTTATCACACGGACGTAGATGTTTGTAGTCATTAAATCCCGCAATTCGTCGTTCGGCTTTATTGATTATTTTTATAGTTCCCTCGCTTAAGGTTAATGAACTTAATATAGTGTATTTATAAATTTTAGACCGTGATCCACAATACGCATTAACATAATTAATCAACCCTTATAGTAGGTACACAACATATTTTTCTTGAATGAGGATGTTATATTACAATATTTTTTAATAGATAATATGTAAATGCGAATTTATTACATTATTTATGTATCTTCTTGTAAGCACCGACTTTAAAGAAACGTCGAGCTGAGTCAATCATGAAATATCGTATGAATCGGATCAGATCGGACGGAAGGGTGTCTCTTGAAGTCAAGCATGCAAATTGCACAATAATGTTGCAGTATGTTTAGCAAATAAATTATCCTTATTTGCTATATAACGCATTACGCGGTGACACCCGGTGGTGTGGCACGTTGCCACCGAGTGGCCCTGATGCTGCGGTTCACCTGTCACGTCCATTCGTTAGGCGGAACTATTCTCAGGTTTGACATCACGCTATGACGTCACACACCACGTGCTTTCTTTGAGAATTAATCGTGTATAATACACGATTCGCTTCTATAATAGCTAACGATGGACTTAATATAATTAGTTTTCTGATACTTTTACAAGTTACAAATAAAAATATATTTAAATGGACGATGAATTATAGCATGCTTTGTTTGTATTCGGCCGGAAGGTGATGTTGGCGGAGCTGCGAGACACGGAGTACTACTACGCTGTGAAGTGCCTGAAAAAAGACGTGGTGCTGGAGGATGACGACGTGGAGTGCACTCTTATCGAGCGGAAGGTGCTAGCGCTCGGCACCAACCACCCTTATCTTTGCCATCTCTTCGCCACCTTCCAGACGGACGTGAGTTCTCACAGAATATGACCAAGCAAAAGGATTTAATATCATTCATTACGACATCTACCTTCTATGGGAGACGTATTCAATAAGCGGGCGATCGTTTCAGTCTCATCTGTTCTTCGTGATGGAGTACCTGAATGGTGGTGATCTGATGTTCCACATTCAGCAGAGCGGCCGCTTCCCTGAACCCAGGGCTCGATTCTATGCCGCCGAAATTATTTCGGGACTGAAGTTTTTGCACAAGAGAGGAATAGTATACAGGTATATTGCGATAGAGGACTAGAAGAGAGTGGTCTCATATCTTCACTATGTGGTTTTGCAATCTTATTTCGAACTAGACTATATTGTGAATATAAGGATTATTGCAAATCTTGAGATCGCTCGATAAACTGACTTATAAAACTGTATCAAATGTTATGACTAGTATTTCACTTTTTTTCCTAATTGCAATAATTATGTGTTTCAGGGATTTGAAATTAGATAACATCCTTCTCGACTTCGAGGGCCACGTGCGAATAGCGGACTTCGGCATGTGCAAACTACAGATATATCTGGACAAAACGGCAGACACCTTCTGCGGCACTCCCGATTATATGGCGCCTGAGGTTCGACTCGCCTTCTGACAACGATCACTCATAACGGCGAGCGAAAGTTTCACACTCCGAAACTATCCGTTGCAGATAATCAAGGGCTTGAAGTACAACCAGACGGTGGACTGGTGGTCTTTCGGCGTGCTGCTGTACGAGATGCTGATCGGGCAGAGCCCCTTCAGCGGCTGCGACGAGGACGAGTTGTTTTGGTCCATCTGCAACGAGCTGCCTTCTTTCCCGCGATTCCTCTCGGCCGAAGGCCTCGACATACTCACCCGGGTGAGGCCTCGTCCCGCTCGGTTCGTATGCGTCGATGCGATCCGGTCCGATCGAAATGTCTCACGTGAGATCCATCATCCGTTTCAGCTGCTGGACAAGGACGCCCGCACTCGCCTGGGAGCACCGGAGTGCGAGCACGGAGACGTGCGCGATCACCCCTTCTTCCGCGAAGTGCCCTGGGACCGTCTCGAGCGCCGCGATCTTCCCGCGCCGTTCAAGCCCCGCGTGGTCGGTACACCGTCTGCCCTCTCACCGCCTTCATTGACAATCCCTGATACTGAAAGCGTCGGTTTCTTCGTTGCAGCGTCACCCGCTGGACACGCAGTACTTCGATCGCGCCTTCACGTGCGAGCGGCCTCGCCTGACGGCCGTCGAGCCCCACGTGCTGCGCTCCATGGACCAAGGCCCTTTCAAGGGCTTCTCCTACACCAACCCTAACGCCTCCGACCGGTGACCGCACGAGCTCGTCAATGTTTTGTACTTAACATTTTATGATTTATTTATTGTTCAGAAACCGAAAAATATGCATTAGATATTAGAAGTAGGTCCTTTAAAATACTCATAGGTTAAGTATTGTATTATAAATATTTATAAAACTGTTTATAAAAAAACATTAAAAATGATGGACATTATTTGTGTTTTGATTGTTTTGAATAGTGTATTGACCCGACCATCGGCTCCTGCTTCCGCTTCCGCTTCAACGGTGACAAATTGTCTTCCACTATGACACCTAAACTGTACCCAGTTTCTAATCGTTAAATGTTCAAATCAGTGGCGTAACTATACCATCTGGGGCCCGTGGCAAATCTTCTTTCGTGGTAATTCTTTTGAAGTGCCCTATCAGTAAAAATCGTCCCTACTTAGTTTAATTTTAATAAACTTCGAGATTTTCAGCGTACATGTTGCATATGTCCCACTAATGACCGTAGGCCTCCTCTCTTAGGCGAAAGGGGATTGGTCTGTTGTCCCCACGCTAGCTCAATATCCCTTAGCTAGCGTATTGGAGACTTCACATTCATCCATAGAACATAATCTTGGGCAGGGGCCCTCTTGCGTCGGGGGCCCGTGGCATTTTGATAGCCCTGTCACCCTATTGTTACGCCCCGGAGTAGAATCCTTTACATGACTTACTTAATTTTTACTAAATGTAAATATACTGCTCAAAACAATTAGCGGAACAAGATTTTTCTCCTTTCTATTGCTTAAACTAAAATTAGATTTAAATTAACTTGTACGCTATTTTTTACCTTGTTAATTTGTTAATTACTACAATTAATAAAAAAATTCAATTTGTATTTTTTTTATTAAAAAAAAAATTAAAATGTGCATTGTAGACTGAAAAAATAGTTTTTTTTTTTTTAAGTTCATGTTTGCTGCATTTAATGATTGCATGTTTCTGGCCCCTTAATTCATTTAGAGATCGAACACTCAAATATAATACCTAACCTATGTTAGACAAATCTGACATTCTTAAAAACTGAATAGATGTTCTGTTATAATGATTTTAGAAAAATAAAATTATGGGGATAACTGTAATGTCCTGCTTCTTGGAGTGTTTTACGGCTCACCAACACCACAACACTTGTACAAAACGTCCTACACACAACCGCTCCGTTCGGGTGTCGAATTACGACTGACAGTCTGACAAGTGACGTAGGCGCATGAGACAACCAAGTAACACTTTATTTAGTCAATACACTACATCGCTTTTTTGTTTTATTTGTTTTTATTGATTATATCTCTCTGATTACTCATTAATGTAACTTGGATGTAATGTGATGGATTTTACATGAATCAAACATAATTAATGAAATTAAAGTTTTATGCAGCTACACTAGGGTTAAGTTCCGACATTGATTTCCTCGTCGTTAACTTCATTTCTTTTCAGACATTCCATTCCCCTTGAACTCTTTTCAAATGTACAACGTCCTTTCTTCGAGTTTGGCCGGTTTCATCGTTTCTTACCGTGATATCTCCTCCTTTCGTGATTTCCACCGTGTGTGTTTCTGGACATATTTATTTTATTTTTATTTATTTCCTTTATTCATATTTTTATATACACTATGTCTCCTGGTATTAAATCACACTATCCAGCCTTCCGTTTATCGTATCCGATTTCTTTTCCCATTTGTTTTCTTTTTTTTTCTCTATCCTTAACCTCAGTGTCTTGTGCTGTCCTCTCTATTGTATCGTTTACCATAGGTGATTTATCTTTGTCGCAGCCAATATGGTACTGTATTGAAAAGAATTATTTCTGTTAGAAATGATTTAAACTCTTCGCTGAGTAACTGTCTTCTATTATCTGCAGTTATTGATTTCCTAATCGACTGAATATTCCTTTAAGTTTGGCTACAATTTCAGTAGAGGTAAATTTTCACTTCTTTATAATATGTGGTCACCACTTGTAATGAATTGCGATGTCAATCCAAAGCACTTCTGGAAACTCACGCCGTTTTATAGGGTTTGGTGGACATGGTGCAGATACTAGAGTACACCCTTTACAGGCTTTAACAATTTTATCAGCCTCTGTCGCATCTAGGCCACTAGACTTTCGTACGAAGTCTCGCCTTCATTGACACGATACCGGGATTTCCCTCGTGAGCTGCATCCAAAACTCTTTTACGGAGTGCCGAGGGAACCACAATTCTCATTCCTCTCAATAATATACCCTCATGAAAACAAAGTACATTTTGTAAGATTTTATACAACTTCACGTCGTCGTACCATATGTTCCGATATAAACCCTCTTTCACGTTTAATATTTTCCTATCGTTCATTGTGCTATCTATTATTTCTTTAATAGAAACAGCACGAGGTCGGGCAATCTCTACAATATGACAAATGTGATTGTCTTCCAATTTTATCAGAAATTTCTCCGCATTTTTGCTTATTTGTTGTCTCGACAATAAGTCGGCGATATTGGTTTTCCCTGGTTGGTAAACTATTTTATAGTCGTACGATTGTAAGCGCATAACCCATCTATCTATCCCTGCACATGGTTTAGATTTAGGACCAAATATTACCTCCAACGGCTTGTGATCTCTTATAAGTTCAAATCTTTTACAATAAAGGAATAGAGTACAGTACAGGAGTATGTGGAAATGTTTCACCGCCCACACGAGAATTAACGCTTCTTTTTCTGTCTGGCAATAGCGGCGTTCACAGTCAGTCAGAGTTTTGTGGCCATATGCAATAATCCTGGGCTCACCTTTGGAATTAGTTTGAACTAAAACTCCACCTAAATCCACAGAACTAGCATCTGCTATGACAATCGTACGATCGCTAACATTGTAATACCCTAAGTTAGAAATATTTGTCATGATTTCCTTCAACGACTTAAAATACCCCTTTTGTTCTGGTCCCCAGTTTTCGATTACATGATATGCCAAACATGAGTCTCTTAATAAGCCTTTACTGGTTATAAAGGTGGTTGTTTCTTGAAGCAGGATCTATTTCAAGTTGGTGAAATGCGTCTTTAATATCCAATATTGTAAATACTTTTGCATTTTTCATTTTAGGTAGCAACTTGTCCATCGTCGGCAATGGGTAATTTTCTCGTACAATGGCTCCATTTCCTTTCAGCACCGGCACTACAGGGGACACCCATTTAGAAGAACCCACTATCGGCTCTATAATATTATCCCTATGTTTAAGTTCTTCTTCCTGTCGAAACGACCTTTCTTTTGTTCATGTCTATATTATTATAATATTTCCACTTTCCGCTTCAACGTCTGTTTCGTTCGGCAGTATTGTCTGAAATACCCCATAAGACCACACTTTAGCCATTCTTTATTCCTTGCTGAGCATTTTGCATCATTTCCAGCATGTCTAGGTTTACCATATCTACCGAATCCATCTACAAAACTCTTTAATTTATCAAAGTTCCTTTTAAATTTACTATCCATCCTGTTTACTTCTTGATTCTCATTTGATTTCAGTGGGTTATTAAACTCGTCTAATTGTTTATTAACAACTTCAAGAGTATTTACTTCGGTGATTACTTGCTCTAGTGTAATTTCATCCCCAATCTGTGATATCGTTTTTCTCAGTTCGGGTAGAAAACATTGTTTCGTTATTTGGTCGATAATGTTTTCATCTCTGTCGGCAAACTTACATTTATCAGCTTGTTTTCCCAGTCTCACCACAAATTTCAATTTTTTCGTCAGGTTCTTGTTTAAGGAGCCCGAATATATGTCTCTCGTATACTTTGTTCTGTTTTGGTGCAAAGTAGACTTCAAGTTTAGATATTGCTACTTCAAACATGTCTTTGCCTTCAGTTGGTTCGACATTAGCTCCAGGAATGTTGTAAAACACTTCCTGTAAGTCTAGCCCGCCGAAATGTAGAAGAGAGGCCCTTTGCTTTACGTCTTCGTCAATGTTAGACGCTTCGAAGTAAATGAATATTGCTCGTTTCCATCGCTCCCATCGTGCACCCATTGAGGTAGATTTACCGTTACAGTCGAACTTTTCCAGTGAAAGGAGTGACATCTTTGCGGCGGCCAGGAATTATCAATTTAATGATTCAGATATCTATGTATCTGCAGTTAGATTTGATCTCAGATGCTTCCATCTTGTATGAATTTAATGGTCGTATTATATTTTTATCCGCATAAATCTACTTAAGCTGTTCATACCAACAAACGTATAAATTGAATTATCAGATTTTTAATCTGCTAAGTTAGTACCCACTAACGTACAATAATAATTTTATTGTAAAGCTTTTATTTTATTTATCGGTATCAATTTAATGATCAGAATTTAATCTGCTTTTATTTTTATTTACTGACATCAATTTAATGATCAGACTTTTAATCGGCTTTTGTTTTTATTTACTGGTATAAATTTAATGATCAGACTTTTAATCTGCTTTTGTTTTTAGTTACTGGTATCAATTTAATGATCAGACTTTTAATCTGCTTTTGTTTTTATTTACTGGTATCAATTTAATGATAAGACTTTTAATCTGCTTTTGTTTTTATTTACTGGTATCAATTTAATGATCAGACTATTAATCTGCTTTTATTTTTATTTACAGGTATCAATTTAATGATCAGACTTTTAGTCTGCTTTTATTTTTATTTACAGATATCAATTTAATGATCAGACTTTCAGTCTGCTTTTGTTTTTATTTACTGATATCAATTTAATGATCAGACTTTTAATCTGCTTTTATTTTTATTTACTGGTATCAATTTAATGATCAGACTTTTAGTCTGCTTTTACTTGTATTTACTGGTATCAATTTAATGATCAGACTTTCAGTCTGCTTTTGTTTTTATTTACTGATATCAATTCAATGATCAGACTTTTAATCTGCTTTTATTTTTATTTACTGGTATCAATTTAATGATCAGACTTTTAGTCTGCTTTTACTTGTATTTACTGGTATCAATTTAATGATCAGACTTTTAGTCTGCTTTTATTTTTAATTACTGGCATCAATTTAATGATCAGACTTTTAGTCTGCTTTTATTTTTTATTTACAGGTATCAATTGAATGATCAGACTTTTAGTCTGCTTTTATTTTGATTTACAGGTATCAATTTAATGATCAGACTTTTAGTCTGCTTTTATTTTTATTTACAGGTATCAATTTAATGATCAGTTGGGTTCCAACTGCTTTGAGTAGATACTCCCTTTTGTTTTACAGTATTAATCACAACCACATAGTTTTAATTAATTTAGTCAACCAGCTCCAATTTAGGGTCTTTGTTAAATCTGTGTTAGTTAGGTAGACAGGTACCAACCGATTTAACGGTCAACGGTTGTAAATAAACCTTGCTATTATTTTTATTATTATTATTTTTTTTTTTTTTTGTAGACAAATAGAAACATCACTAAACACAAGCATAATCTTAGTATAATATATAAATTACTGGTCACATGGTCCGCTATGGACTCCTAAACTACCGAACCGATATCAATCAAATTTGCACACCGTGTGCAGTTTGATCTAACTTAAAAGATAGGATACATTTATACCCGCAATATTATTTTATTGCAAAATATTTGTTTCTTATTTAATAGTCACCATTCTAACAGATGGCGCTGTGTTAAAAGTACCAACGTTTCATATAATTCTTTCAACGTTTCTACAATTTAATGGCATAACCACCATAAAGCATGGTGGTCCCCATGACTGGTGTTCTCCTACCGTTTCCCTTGAATAGTTTACTACTTTGTAATATAACAAAAACCTTAGCCACAGCAACGCTTGGCCGGTCTACTAGTTCAATATATTTCTATCACTATGTATGTAGGGGCTACAAAACAATCGTACATTCAATGTAGGTACCCGTAGTTTAGCTTAGCTAAACCTATAGGTAATTATTTGTTTATATCCTTAGCTCAGTAATTGCAGAGGTTTTGTTGCTTACTGTTTAAATGTATGTACGACAATATTAAATATTGTAATACAAGCAAAACATTTATGAAATATGAAAACAATAAGTACCTAAGTTCTGTTCATATTTCCCGTCAACAATAAAATTATCTACATTCGTTCAGAAGTCAAGATGCAACTGTTTTTGCTATCAATAGCTAATGATTAACACAACCGGGTCAAAGTAAATTATAGGCAAGTACTCTGGGAATGAAGTCACTTGTTTAGTGCACCGTATCTTTCCCTTTTTTTTTTTTTACTTATATGTACTCACTTTTTTCCTCGTCGCCACATGTAATGTCCTGCTTCTTGGAGTGTTTTACGGCTCACCAACACCACAACACTTGTACAAAACGTCCTACACACAACCGCTCCGTTCGGGTGTCGAATTACGACTGACAGTCTGACAAGTGACGTAGGCGCATGAGACAACCAAGTAACACTTTATTTAGTCAATACACTACAATAACAATGAAACTGCGTCCAGAAAAAAAAAAGTTATTTTTTAACTGTAACTTTTTTCAAATTTCAGTCAGAAGTTAAAATCATTTATTCACATAGGTAACGCAATGTACACTTATGAACGTTAAAAAAATATATGAAATACTTCTAATTTTACATTTACTGCCAGTTTTGAAATCAAGGGCGTAGAACGGAAGAGAAGAACTGGTAATAAACTCTCCACCGCTCTTTTTAATCGAATTTTGACTGAAATATAAAGTTAAAGAGGTTGCAAAAAATCTTTATGCGTACAGAAACGGCATTTGCTAAAAAACTGCAGAATGGATTTTGATACAGTTAGCACCAATCGATAGGTTAATTTATAAGAAACGTTCAAATATATAATTCTATATGAGTTTACGGAAATTATCAGAAATTTTAGCCGTTGAAGGGGTTGCAAAAAATCTTTATGCGTATATAAACGGCATTTATTCAAAAACTACGTGTTATTTAAAAGTGTGATTTATGAAGACCTATAAATATAAAATTCTTTATGGTTGGTCTTTAATTGACTGAAATGTACGCCTTTAAAGAGATAGTAAAAAAAAATCTTTATGCGTATAGAAACAGCATTTACTCAAAAACTACCGAATGGATTTGAACAAAAACAACACACCCAAAAATCATCTGATTCTTTAAAACATTTCAATATATATATATAATTTGTGATGGTTGTACTTTAATTTACTAAAATATTAGCAGTTAAACAAGTTTCGAAAATTCTTTATGCGTATAGAAACGGCATTTACTCAAAAACTACAAAATGGATTTTAACAAAAACTACACCAAAAAATCGTCTGATTCTTTAAAACATTTCAATATATAATTTGTGATGATTGTACGTTAATTTACTAAAATATTAGCAGTTAAACAAGTTTCGAAAATTCATTATGCGTATAGAAACGGCATTTACTCAAAAAATACCAAATGGATTTTAACGTCGTCTGGTTCTTAAGGATCATTTCAATATATGATTTGAGATGGTTGTACGTTAATTGACCAAATATAAGCATTTAAAATTATACAAAAAAAAAATCGTCTGATTCATAAGAAACGTTTCGATATAATGGAAAAATGAATGAACAGTACCCATTGGTGGTGTTTTTGAGGAGTCTATTAGTAATGCCCCACACGTCCTGTCTGCACTGTGCCTCGCAGAAGCGTTTGAACGCAGTTGTTGAAGCCTTTTGCAACGACTCTTTGTATAATATTATTTTCCGTGTATTCATTTGTGAGTGTAAAAGGTGGGTTATTGTTTTTGTACCGGCGGAATCTGTGTAATTTTCTATGTATTGTGATGCCTTTGTTTTTGAGTGCGTTGAGCTCTTCGTTCCAATTCGTTGATTTGTGTTATAAAACTAGGTCCTACTGGGTTTATTCAGAGGAAAGAGAGAGCGGTCCTGCAGTATGTAGGTTTAGTTTTTATCAAGTATACTAGATGGCGCTAGATGTTAAATAAAACGCGATGACGTTAAAAGGCAAACACAACATAAGAAGTCTATGCGTGTATATTACGTCTTCGACGAGGTTAGGTTAGGTTAGGTTAGGTTAGGTTAGGTTAGGTTAGGTTAGGTTTTTTTTTTTTTTTTTTTTTTTTTTTTTTTTTTTTTTTTTTTCCTTTTAATTGTTAGTAGGCCTACCATCCCCGGCGACTAACGCCCCGGGGCCGAGGAAGCTAAGCTAAATACTGCTTGAAGTCTTTATTAAAGTAAAACAAATATATACAGTGGTTGTGGATTAGGTGGTTGAGGGTTGGTTTTGCTATTTGATACAATTCTTTTCCCTCAACCATCTGAGCAGAGTCCACGTCTTAAAACTAGTAATTATATAAAAAAAAGTGAAAGTGAAATATTAACAGGTTATTTTGTGCTTAAATAAGTAGGTTGATACAATAAAATTTTTAACAGCAAAGTAGTAGATAAAAGTGGTTATATAATTATTAAAGTAACAGTTATGTTTATTATTATATAGGTATTAGGAATTAAACGCGGGTAGGTTGTTGAGGGTCGGTTCTGCTATTAGATACAATAACCTTCCCTCAGCCGCCCAATTTAAGTCCGCTTCCTAATACCTACATTAAACATAACACAAACAAAATTTAGAACTAAAGTAAAATAAAAATGTAAAAATACACACTGGAATGAATAAGACAGTTGTTATAGAATTAAGTTTAAACAGATAGGCTTTAATAATGAGCCTGTAAATGACTGTGCTGGTGTTTGGAGTTGGACACGGGTAGGTTGTTGAGGGTCGGTTCTGCTATTAGATACAATAACCTTCCCTCAGCCGCCCAATTTAAGTCCGCTTCCTAACACCAACATTAAACATAACACAGACAAAATTTAGAATTAAAGTAAAAAATAAAAATGTAAAAATACCCAATGGAATGGAATAAAACAGTTGTTATAAGATTAAGTTTAAACAGATAGGCTTTAATAATGTGCCTGTAAATGACCATGATGGTGTTTGGAGTTGGACACGGGTAGGTTGTTGAGGGTCGGTTCTGCTATTAGATACAATAACCTTCCCTCAGCCGCCCAATTTAAGTCCGCTTCCTAACACCAACATTAAACATAACACAAACAAAATTTGGAGTTAAAGTAAAATCAAAATGTAAAAATACACAATGGAATGGAATAAAACAGTTGTTATAAAGTTGAGTTTAAACAGATAGGCTTTAATAATGTGCCTGTAAATGACTGTGCCGGTGTTTGGAGTTGGACACGGGTAGGTTGTTGAGGGTCGGTTCTGCTATTAGATACAATAACCTTCCCTCAGCCGCCCAATTTAAGTCCGCTTCCTAACACCAACATTAAACATAACACAAACAAAATTTGGAGTTAAAGTAAAATCAAAATGTAAAAATACACAATGGAATGGAATAAAACAGTTGTTATAAAGTTGAGTTTAAACAGATAGGCTTTAATAATGTGCCTGTAAATGACTGTGCCGGTGTTTGGAGTTGGACACGGGTAGGTTGTTGAGGGTCGGTTCTGCTATTAGATACAATAACCTTCCCTCAGCCGCCCAATTTAAGTCCGCTTCCTAACACCAACATTAAACATAACACAAACAAAATTTGGAGTTAAAGTAAAATAAAAATGTAAAAATACACAATGGAATGGAATAAAACAGTTGTTATAAAATTGAGTTTAAACAGATAGGCTTTAATAATGTGCCTGTAAATGACTGTGCTGGTGTTTGGAGTTGGACACGGGTAGGTTGTTGAGGGTCGGTTCTGCTATTAGATACAATAACCTTCCCTCAGCCGCCCGATTTAAGTCCGCTTCCTAACACCAACATTAAACATAACACAAACAAAATTTGGAGTTAAAGAAAAATAAAAATGTAAAAATACACAGTGGAATGGAATAAAACATTTGTTATAAAATTAAGTTTAAACAGATAGGCTTTAATAATGTGCCTGTAAATGACTATGTTGGTGTTTGGAGTTGGACACGGGTAGGTTGTTGAGGGTCGGTTCTGCTATTAGATACAATAACCTTCCCTCAGCCGTCCAATTTAAGTCCACTTCTTAACACCAACATTAAACATTACATAAGGAAAAATCAAAATTGCAGTAAAAATAAAAATACACAACAGAATGGAATTAAACCATTTGATATAGAGCCAAATTTAAACAAGTGAACATAGGGAAGTTTTACATTTGCTTGGAGTTATATTAAAATAAAATTACCCAGTGAAATGGGATTAAACTTATAATAAAAATAAAAATGGAATTAATATTATAATTTATGTTTAGTACAGATGGTATTAGCACAGTAAAGTATGATTTAAATAAAACAACAATCGTAAAAAAAAAAAATCTAAGTTAAATATTTAAGTAGTTAGTATAATAATTGTAAAAAGTTTAAAAGGTTATAGATGGAGAGAAATGACTATATACATTTTTGTACGGGTGAGGGTGGATTACTTGCCGATAAATTGTTAAATGTGAGTGTAAAATATAAGATATAAACATTTTGAAGGCTTTGATAGAGCACACGAGGTTTGAGAAGGGTTGTGTTGTTTAATAAGGGGTAAGGATTGTGAATGTTTTCGTGTTTTGTGTAGATAAGTGCCCCATAAGAGGTGCAGCGTGTAAAGGTCGTCGTGAATTTAGTAGTTTTTAGTTTGTAAGAGGTTTTGTGTAGACAGACAATTGCCCCAGTGCAAGTGCTGCGCGTTGAGGTCGCTGTTAATGTGAGTGTTTAATTCAATGTGTAATTGTGTTGTTTAATATGAAATTAGTGTTTTGTGCATGTTTTAAATGTAGTTAATTTTTGCCTCAACGCGGGCCCGCATGGCTGTAACTTTGGGGCACTTGTCTGAGTCGGCGCGGTGTAGGGTGCCAGTGTTGGTGTTAAATTGTTTGTTGTGTTCGGCGCAGTTGGTGCAGTTGTGTACTTCGGCCTTGCACTCCGCAGTAGGGTGGTGAGCGGAGCATTTGGCGCATGTGGGTGTGGTATTGGGGCAGCGGCTCTTTGTGTGTCCGAAATTTAGGCAGTTTTGACACTGCCTAAATGGAGAGAAGTTGTCGCTGTGGACCCGCTGCATCCCTATGTTAACTCTGCCTAGGTCGGCGAACGCCTTCCAGGCAGAGGGTGTTGTGTTTAGAACCGCGTTGTACAGTGTAGTGTTTCTGTTATTAGCAATGAATTTTACAGTGAATGTGTGCTTAGCTAGTGTGGTGTTCTGGTCTTTTATTGTTTTAATGAGTTCGAATTCAGGTATTGTTTTCTTTATGCCTTTTAGTATAATCATTGGGTCTATGCGCTTTTCCTCTTGGGTGTTTATTTTTGTGTTATTTTGTAGTCGTGTGAGCGTGTGTAGTTTATGCTCTTCTCTTTCGAAAACGAGTTTTATCTTGTGTTTAGATAGCGGGGTGACCTTTAAGGGGGCGTATCCGCCCTCTCTGAAATTGACTGTTCTACTAATTTGTGTGAGTATCTGTTCTGCTGTGTCGAGACCCTCTCCAGACACGATGATGGAAGGCCCTGCAGGGGGTTTGGGGGTGGCGGCGGCCTTAGCGTAGGATTGATGAATATTACGCGGGTCCGCCGACACTGGTTGTATCTCCGACGGCGCGGGTTTAGGGGATTCCTTTAGAACCCTGGTGTGTTCCTGCAAGGCCTTATTCGATTCATCGAGTAGCCGAGAGTGAGCCTCGAGTTTTTGTATTAGTTGTGTGGTGTGTATTTGTGTATCGGTTGGCGGTGTACTCGTTGGAGGTGTAATCGTGGCTTTGGTTGCCTGTGGTATGTGCGGTGCGGGGGCGGGAGGGTTGGGGCGGGTGGTAGGTGAGGGGTCAATGAGGCCGACTACTCCGAAGAGGCCTTCGATTGCCTCTGTGATTGCAGTTTTTAGTTCCCTTTTTAAGTTGCGGGAGTCAGCGAGAGCTTGTAAGCCTGTCTGCCTATATTCTTTGGCCATCTCCATGTGAGCCGACTCGGATGGGCATTTATCGCGAGTGAAGGCTGGGCTCAACATCTCTACCAAGGTCCGTCTTGCTGGAGTTGAGGACGTAGAGGGAGTATAGGCTTTGTTTGTTGGTTTGGGTGGAGTTCGGGGTAACATTTTGCTGGTGGAGGGTGAGGGGGGGTGAGGGGGGGCTGAAATGTGGACAGGTGTATTCACCTCTTCGAGCTGAGTCGTTTGATACCCAACTCGAGGGGGTGGGGGTGGGGGGGAAGATTTTGTCAGGGTGGGGGGTAAAAACCTGTATTGTGGGGTGGAGGGGGGTTTTTGAGAGGAACACTGTACACTATCAAATAGAGCTCGCCGAGCCGGTTAAAATAAGCCCAAGCTCGACGGGTTTAGGATAAAAATTTTGGAATATTAAAAATTTACAAATATGGGGCTGGTAATCCACCCTACCTTGTGTTAAGGACTAGGATTGCTCGCCAGCTGTTGCTCGTAATGTAGTGGTGATAGGTGTTTTCTGGCTGCCCCCGGAGAGGACAAGTCGTTGGTGTTGGAGCAGGAGCTGTTCCAGCTGGTCGCCTGATGACTTGGTGTCCAGTTGGGCAGGTGAAAAAGTGTGATGTGCGGTTTGGAACTAATCCGATGGAATATTGTGCGGGCTATAAGATGGTGGTAGATTCCGATTTTTCGGAGGTGTGGATCCCCTGGAAACCCTGGATTCCAAGCTATTCCTGGTCGTGGTTCCTGAATTACTGGGCGAATATTGATGATATTGGTGTCAGTCGGTAGGTTATTTTCTGTACTTTGTCGTTATCGTAATTTGGATTTGGTGTTCTGATGTTTGGGGGTGGTTAACCCCAAAAAACGGTTTTCCCGTGGTCCGAGAGGATATTTCTGGTCCGATTTTGTCGTGAGATATGTCAAAAGATACCTTTCCGTCTAGCGCATCTTATAGACATATTAAATTAATTGTGTGTTGTGGGGCCGCTTGCTGGTGGGGAAAATCCTTATTTTTGGTGTTTTTTGCCTCTAGAAAATTATTCCTTAGGTCCAAAATTATAAACTGGGTATCAGGCGATAGCCCTCAATTAGGACTATCGTTTTAAGCTATAATAAGTCACTGTTACAGATCTAAATATAAAGTTATTAACCTTTTTCTGCGGTTTTGTCCGTGAAATCCTCAGTTATGGACCCTTATCGACCAAATTTGGGTCGAAATGTCCGTCTTAATGCACTCTATTTAACTACACCACAAAAACAATTTTTTAATAACTGAAACTATTTTTAAAGTTGAAAAAACTGAAATTTTTGATGTTTTTTGTAAAAATTAAATATAAGACGAAAACTTAGAAAGCTGAATTTTACACTAAAAGATAGATCGCGATAGCGCGCATCTAACGATATGTAACACTTCACTAAAATATCACTGTATACCACTTTTTTGAATTTTTTAGACTTTTTTAAGGCGCGGAGCGACGTGAGTTCGACCGTTTCGGGTGGCGTTTGGACGCGGACTGGGTTAGGTTAGGTTAGGTTAGGTTAGGTTAGGTTAGGTTAGGTTAGGTTAGGTTAGGTTAGGTTAGGTTAGGTTAGGTTAGGTTAGGTTAGGTTAGGTTAGGTTAGGTTAGGTTAGGTTAGGTTAGGTTAGGTTAGGTTAGGTTAGGTTAGGTTAGGTTAGGTTAGGTTAGGTTAGGTTAGGTTAGGTTAGGTTAGGTTAGGTTAGGTTAGGTTAGGTTAGGTTAAGGGCCTCATAGCCAAACGGCTTTGTATGTGACCGTGGTGGGTGTGAGGTTCCGGGTTCGATTCCCGGTCCGAGTGTAAATTTATATTTATTCTCGGCCTTTGGTAGGGCTGTACGGTGCCGGGCGAGTGTTTAAACCGTACATAGTGGGCACAGTTGAGATTCTATAGTGTGCAGTGGGCACCCAACTATATCGATACTCCTGTGTAGGCTTAGAACGTAGCAATACGCTCTAGGCCGAGGGTGGCAATTACAAGTGGTTAAGTAATTGGACATTCCTTTTTAAAGCCGGAGGAGGGGAGATAGCCCCAATGTCACGGAGGGCCTTCGGTTGATCTATAATGATCGCAAGAAGGCTCTCCAGGGGGCTATCTGTGAGGCAAAGGAAAGGACTCATCAGGAGATGCTTCGGGGGTTGAATGATGATCCATGGGGGCGCCCCTACCGATCGGCTCGTAAGAGGCTGAAAGGTACGGGGATGCCTCTCGTGGAGAGTCTGGAACCGACCTTCCTGAAGCGGGTGGTGGCGGATCTGTTTCCTTTGCCTTCTGACACTATCCCTCTGAATATGGCGGCGTCTGTGGGGGATGTGGCGGGCGGAGAGGAAGGGATAGCTCCGGAAGTCTCTGATATAGAGATGGAGGCTATCCTTACCCGTCTCAAAGCCCGCAAGAAAGCACCTGGCCCGGATGGTGTGCATGCGCGTGTCCTGGCAGTAGTCCTCCCTCATATGGAGGTCTCCGTCCGGGAGTTGTACACCGCGTGTTTGCGCGGTGGACGGTTCCCGGTGGCTTGGAAGACGGGACGACTGTGTCTCGTGCGGAAGGAGGACCGCCCGGCGGACAGTTCGGCGGCTTACCGCCCTATTGTCCTTTTGGACGAGGCGGGCAAGGCGCTGGAGTGGGTCGTGGCGTCTCGGTTGTGCCGGCACCTCTCTGTTGAGGGGCCGGATCTGAGCGAGGCACAGTACGGCTTTCGGGCGGGTCGGTCGACGCTAGATGCTCTTCGGGACCTGAGGTCTCACACCGGTGGGGTGGTTAGCGAGGGTGGAAGGGCATTGGCAGTATCATTAGATATTGCCAATGCCTTCAATAGTCTCCCTTTTGGCGTGGTTGGAGAGGCCCTTGAATTTTTTGAGGTCCCTCTGTATCTGCGCCGGATAGTGGGGGACTATTTTGCGGAGAGACGGATCGTGTACTCCAATAGAGAGGGCACGGTCTGTTACCACCCTGTGCGGTGTGGGGTACCTCAAGGCTCGGTCCTAGGGCCACTCCTGTGGGACATGGCCTACGATTGGGTATTGCGGGGCGCGCTTCTGCCAGGATTGCGCGTCTTCTGCTATGCAGACGATACCCTCGTAGTGGCCAGTGGGGCAAGCTATGGGGAGGTGGCTCGACTTGCAACGGTTGGCACCTCCCTTACTGTTAGACGGATAGGGGCCCTGGGACTTAGGGTGTCTCTCGATAAGACGGACGCCCTATTGTTCCATGGCCCTAGGAATGGTCCACCTCCTGGGGCGGTCCTGATGGTGGAAGGAGTAAGGGTTCCGGTGTCGTCCAAGATGAAATACCTTGGTCTCGTCTTGGACGGTCGCTGGAACTTTGAGGCCCACTTTAAGGCTCTCGGGGGGAAGTTAGTGGGGGCAGCGGGGGCGCTAGCAAGGCTTCTGCCTAATATTGGGGGCCCTCAGCAGAGTGTACGGAGGCTGTACTGCGGTGTCATACGCAGTATGGCCTTGTATGGGGCCCCAATATGGGATGATAGGCTGGGGGCGAAGAACCGCGCCCTGCTCAGGAGGCCGCAGCGAGTGATGGCGGTTCGGGCAGCTCGCTGCTATCGGACTGTCTCATTCGAGGCGGCGTGCCTGTTGGCGGGGACTCCGCCCTGGGAGTTCGAGGCGGTGGCCCTAAGTGGCCTGTATCGTCTCAAGTGTGAGACGAGAGCAGATGGCCGATGGGCCGAATTGGTCGGACCAGCGAGGAGGCAAGCCAGGGAGGACACCTTTAATAGGTGGGCCCATGATCTGGCTATGCCAAGGGCGGGTTTAAGAACAGTGGAGGCGATTCGCCCATTTTTACGGGAATGGGTGAATCGTCCGGGTGGGGCTGTGTCCTTTCGGATGGCGCAGATGCTGTCCGGGCATGGGTGCTTCGGACGGTTTCTGCACAAGGTGGCGGGACGGGAAATCCATCCCATCTGCCACCATTGTGGCGCCCCGGAGGACACGGCGGAGCACACCCTGGCTGAATGTGCCACTTGGTCGAGGCAACGCCACGACCTAGTGTCGGTCATCGGGACGGACCTCTCGCTACCGAGCGTTGTTGCAGCAATGCTTGGTAGCCAAGAGGCATGGCGAGCGGTAGCTTTCTTCTGTGAGCGCGTTTTGCTGCAGAAGGAGGCTGCTGAGCGTCAGCGGGAGGTGTGTGGCGATGGCCGGAGGGGTTGTGCTCGGCGAAGGCGTGGCGTGGGCGCGGGGGCTGGACGCGAAGAGCGTACGCCCAACAGCGTTCAGCTGCGCCGTCGTTGAGCCCTTATGCGGACATATTCGCCTGAATTCCCTGGGTTGAATGCCCTGTGCGACCCCCGGGGAATTCAATGCGGTGCCAGATGTCATTCATTCAGAATGGATGTGTCTGGCACTGCAGGTGATATGGAGGGCCTAGGAGGAATTTTTAGTGGGTCGGGTTTCTCCCCTCTGGTTAGCAGAGGGAAAAGAGATAACCATCCCCACAGTCCCCGCGGTAGCGACTGCATACGCCCGCGGGCCTGCAATTGTGCATTTTAACCTCCTTCATAAAAAAAAAAAAAAAAAAAAAAAGGTTAGGTTAGGTTAGGTTAGGTTAGGTTAGGTTAGGTTAGGTTAGGTTAGGTTAGGTTAGGTTAGGTTAGGTTAGGTTAGGTTAGGTTAGGTTAGGTTTTTTTTTTTTTTTTTTTTTTTTTTTTTTTTTTTTTTTTTTTTTAATTGCTAGTAGGCCTACCTCCCCGGCGACTTAAGCCCCGGGGCCGAGGAAGCTAAGCTAAAATAAGCTTTTCATGGTCGTTGTAATTTATTGATGTAAAAAAAACAGTATATACATTGAACGTGGTTAAGGTGGCTGAGGGTTGGTTTTGCTATAGGATACAATTCTTTTCCCTCAGCCACCTGAATAGAGTCCGCGTCTTAAAACTAATCTTAAAATAATAGTTATTTGTGTACAGTTGCATTATATAAAATTGGGTTTAGAACTTAGTTATATAAGAGTAGGCTATGATAATGGTAACGTTTAACAAAGGTAAATGGAATTAATATATTGTAAACTATAATATAAAAGTACAAAACAAAGGTGAAGTTAACACTTATACATTGTTAAGGATAAGACACGGGTAGGTTGTTGAGGGTCGGTTCTGCTATTTGATACATAAACCGACCCTCAGCCGCCCGATTTAAGTCCGCTACTTAACACGATAATTAAATTAAAATCTAGATATAACAGTACGAATCAAGGTAAATTCTATTCTAAACAATATTGAGTACAATTGAAAGGTGAAATTTAACACTACTTCCATATTAAGAATTAGACACGGGTAGGTTGTTGAGGGTCGGCTCTGCTATTGGATACAATAACCGACCCTCAGCCGCCCGATTTAAGTCCGCTTCTTAACACGATAATTTAATATAAATCTAGATAAAAAGTACAGCTCAAAGGTGAAATTTAACACTAAAGCCATATTAAGAATTAGACACGGGTAGGTTGTTGAGGGTCGGCTCTGCTATTAGATACAATAACCGACCCTCAGCCGCCCGATTTAAGTCCGCCTCTTAACATGCTAATTAAATATAAGTTTAGATAAAAAAAGTACAATTCAATGATGAAATTTATCACTAATGCCATATTAAGAATTAGACACGGGTAGGTTGTTGAGGGTCGGCTCTGCTATTAGATACAATAACCGACCCTCAGCCGCCCGATTTAAGTCCGCCTCTTAACATGCTAATTAAATATAAGTTTAGATAAAAAAAAAAAAAAAAAAAAAAGTACAATTCAATGGTGAAATTTAACACTAATGCCGTATTAAGAATTAGACACGGGTAGGTTGTTGAGGGTCGGTTCTGCTATTAGATACAATAACCGACCCTCAGCCGCCCGATTTAAGTCCGCCTCTTAAAACGGTATGAATCTAAGTATAAATATACCTGTAAGATAAAAACTTTAAAACACTGAAACGCTCCCATTTAGAGTCTTTGAGACACTGATATATTAGGCTATGGTAAAATAGAATTATACAAGGAATGATTCGCATGTTATAAAAAAGAATGCTTTGTTAAAAATATACAAATTAATTAACTTCAGTATCAAGTAGATTAGTATGTATGTGAAGTCTTGAAACATTAAAATATTAGATGCTTGCTATACAAATTTTAAATATAATGAACTAACATAAGGTGGTAAAGTGTTGATAAATATCATACCAACCTTAAATTATGTAGAGAAAGATTGTTTAACATTCAAATTTTAGATTAAGATTGTCCGCATGTTATATAAATGCTTGATAGACAGATCTTCAAGTAAGTTACATTTTTTAAAAACAAATATTGAATATAGAAAATAGAAAATAGAGAATAACTTGTTTTTGACAAATTTGAAAATTGCAGTTCTATATACGTTTGACTGATTAATTGATTACATATTTTATAATTGGTGATAGAGTAATATAAAGAACATGAGGTAAGGTGATAAATAATTTACATAATTGATGCACAGAGTAAGAAATAATGTTAATATAAGTAAGGGTGGATTACGAGCGTATTATTATTATTGGTTTATTTATTTGATAGCGTCCAGTAGGTATGGGAGGGGTGGTGGTGTTTAATGTTTGTAGTGAGGTGACGGTTGTGTTGTTGTGTGTTATTTGTGTAGGTGGACAAATGCCCCCGGGCGAGAGACGCGTGTGAGGTCGCTATTAATTAATGTTTTTGTGTGATTGTGTTACTGTGTTTATTGTGTTTATTCGAGTGATTATATTAGATGTTGTTGTGTATGTTGGGAATTTATGTGTAATTAATTTTAGCCTCGACACGGGCCCGCATGGCCCTTACTTTAGGGCACTTGTCAGAATCAGCGCGGTGTAGAGTGCCAGTGTTGGTGTTAAATTGTTTATTATGTTCGGCGCAATTGGTGCAGTTATGTACTTCGGCCTTGCACTCCGCTGTGGGGTGGTGAGCGGAGCACTTGGCGCATGTGGGTGTGGTGTTGGGGCAGCGGCTCTTGGTGTGTCCGAAGTTTAGGCAGTTTTGGCACTGCCTAAACGGTGAAAAGTTCTCGCTGTGGACCCGCTGCATCCCTATGTTAACTCTGCCTAGGTCGGCAAACGCCTTCCAGGCAGAGGGTGTGGTGTTTAGTACTACGTTATAAAGAGTTGTGTTCCTGTTTTTTGATATGAATTTGGTGCTAAATGTGTGATCAGTAAGTGTCGGGTTTTGATCCTTGATCGTCTTTGTCAATTCGGTTTCGGGTATTAATTTGTTAATACCTTTGAGTATTATCATCGGATCGATCCGTTTTTCCTCCTGTGTTTTTATGATTGTATTTTTCTGTAATTGTGTAAGTGTGTGTTGTTTATGCTCGTCTCTTTCGAACACTAATTTGATCTTATTTTTAGAAAGCGGGGTGACCTTTAAAGGGGCGTATCCGCCCCGTCTGAAGTCAACTGTTCTGCTTATCTGTGTTAGTAATTGCTCGGCTGTGTTGAGACCCTCTCCGGACACTACGACGGAAGGGCCTGCAGGAGGTTTGGGCGTGGCGGCGGTCTTAGCGTAGGATTGATGAATCTTATTCAGGTCCGCCACTACTGGCTGTATTTCCGTCGGCGCGGGTTTAGGACATGCCTTTAAAGCCTTCGTGTGTTCCTGCATAACCCTGTTCGACTCCTCGAGTAGCCGAGAGTGGGCCTCAATTTTGTGTACAAGTTGTGTTTGTGTGGTGCAAATTGCAAGTGTTGTAGATTTAGGTGTAGTAGTTGTGGATGCTGAAGATTTGTCAGCCTGTGGTGTAAGTGGTGTGGGAACGGGAGGGGTGGTGCGGATGGTGGATGGAGGGTCAATTAGGCCAACGACTCCAAAGAGACCTTCGATTGCCTCGGTAATAGCGGCTTTTAGTTCGCCCTTAATGTTGCGAGAGGCAGAGAGAGCTTGTAGGCCTGTCTGCCTGTATTCTCTGGCCATCTCCATATGAGCCGACTCTGTTGGGCGTTTTTCGCGAGCGAAGGCCGGGCTCAACATCTCTACTAAAGTCCGTCTTGCTGGTGTTGAGGACGTAGAGGGAGTAGAGGCTTTGTTTGTTGGTTTGGGTGGAGTTCGGGGTAACATTTTGCTGGTGGAGGGTGAGGGGGGGTGAGGGGGGGCTGAAATGTGAACAGGTGTATTCACCTCTTCGAGCTGAGTCGTTTGATACCCAACTCGAGGGGGTGGGGATGAGGGGGAAGATTTTGTTGCAATGGGGGGGAAAAACCTGTTTTGTGAGGTGGAGGGGGGTTTGCGAAAGGAACAGTATACGCTATCAAATAGAACTCGCCGAGCCGGTTTAAATGAGCCCAAGCTCGACGGGTTTAGGATGAAAATTTGAGAATATTGAAAATTTCTAAATATGGGGCTGGTAATCCACCCTACCTTATATTTAGGAGCAGGATTGCTCAGCAGCTGTTGCTCGTAGGGCAGAGGTGCTTGTAGTTTTCAGACTGCCCCCGGAGAGGACAAGCCGTTGGTGTTGGTGCTGGAGCTGTTCCAGCTGGTCACCAGACAATCTGGTCTCCAGCTCGGTGAATGGGAAATTCTTGTTGATGAAATGTAAGATGTCTGTTGATGTTTTTTACGGGCTATCCGGTGAATGTAAATTTAGAATTTTAGGTGTTGTGGATCCTGTGGATATCCTCGTTTCCAAGCTGTTTCTGACCGTTACTTCCTGGCTATGATTCCGATTCTTACAAACTTGGTGTCAGTAGCTTTGTAATTATTAGTTTGTCTGTGGTATATATAGTGAGGTGTTGTGCATTTGAGTTTGGGGCTGATTCGCACCCAAAAACCGGTTTTCCCTCAGTTCGAGGGGATATTTCAGATCGGATTTTCTTGTTATAAATATCAAACGATTCCTCTTGGTCTAGCGGATCTAATAGACACGTTAAATGAACTGTAACTTATGGGGCACTGGCAGGAGGGGCAAAACCCTTATTTTTGACGTTATTTGGCTCTAAAAAGTTGGTTCTTGGGCCCAAAATTATAAACTGGGTATCGGACGATAGCCCTCAATTAGGACTATCTTTGAAAGCTATAAAAACACTGTGTCACTGATTTAGATAAAAAGTTATTGACCTTTTTCCGGTGTTTTGTCCATGGAATCCTTGGTTGTGGACCCTTATCAACCAAAATTAGGTCGAAATGACCGCCTTAATTCACTCTATTACACTATACCACAAAAACAATTTTTGAAAAACTAAAAGTATTTTTAAAAGACAAAAAACCAAAAAATTTACTGTTTTTTATGAAAATAAAATATTAAACTAAAACTTTTAAAACTGATTTTAACACTGTTAGATAGATCGCAGAAGCGCGCATCTACTAATATATAATACTGTACTAATAACTTAAGAAAAACCACTGTTTTGATTTTTGCAAACTTTTTTAAGGCGCGGAGCGACGTGAGTTCGACCGTTTCGGGTGGCGTTTGAACGCGGACTCGGGTTAGGTTAGGTTAGGTTAGGTTAGGTTAGGTTAGGTTAGGTTAGGTTAGGTTTTGTATGTGACCGTGGTGGGTGTGAGGTTCCGGGTTCGATTCCCGGTCCGAGTGTAAATTTATATTTATTCTCGGCCTTTGGTAGGGCTGTACGGTGCCGGGCGAGTGTTTAAACCGTACATAGTGGGCACAGTTGAGATTCTATAGTGTGCAGTGGGCACCCAACTATATCGATACTCCTGTGTTTAGGCTTAGAACGTAGCAATACGCTCTAGACCGAGGGTGGCAATTACAAGTGGTTAAGTAATTGGACATTCCTTTTTAAAAGGGCCTCATAGCCAAGCGGCTTTGTATGTGACCGTGGTGGGTGTGAGGTTCCGGGTTCGATTCCCGGTCCGAGTGTAAATTTATATTTATTCTCGGCCTTTGGTAGGGCTGTACGGTGCCGGGCGAGTGTTTAAACCGTACATAGTGGGCACAGTTGAGATTCTATAGTGTGCAGTGGGCACCCAACTATATCGATACTCCTGTGTGAGGATGGCAATTACAAGTGGTTAAGTAATTCAACATTCCTTTTTAAGGGCCTCATAGCCAAGCGGCTTTGTATGTGACCGTGGTGGGTGTGAGGTTCCGGGTTCGATTCCCGGTCCGAGTGTAAATTTATATTTATTCTCGGCCTTTGGTAGGGCTGTACGGTGCCGGGCGAGTGTTTAAACCGTACATAGTGGGCACAGTTGAGATTCTATAGTGTGCAGTGGGCACCCAACTATATCGATACTCCTGTGTAGGCTTAGAACGTAGCAATACGCTCTAGGCCGAGGGTGGCAATTACAAGTGGTTAAGTAATTGGACATTCCTTTTTAAGGGCCTCATAGCCAAGCGGCTTTGTATGTGACCGTGGTGGGTGTGAGGTTCCGGGTTCGATTCCCGGTCCGAGTGTAAATTTATATTTATTCTCGGCCTTTGGTAGGGCTGTACGGTGCCGGGCGAGTGTTTAAACCGTACATAGTGGGCACAGTTGAGATTCTATAGTGTGCAGTGGGCACCCAACTATATCGATACTCCTGTGTAGGCTTAGAACGTAGCAATACGCTCTAGGCCGAGGGTGGCAATTACAAGTGGTTAAGTAATTGGACATTCCTTTTTAAGGGCCTCATAGCCAAGCGGCTTTGTATGTGACCGTGGTGGGTGTGAGGTTCCGGGTTCGATTCCCGGTCCGAGTGTAAATTTATATTTATTCTCGGCCTTTGGTAGGGCTGTACGGTGCCGGGCGAGTGTTTAAACCGTACATAGTGGGCACAGTTGAGATTCTATAGTGTGCAGTGGGCACCCAACTATATCGATACTCCTGTGTAGGCTTAGAACGTAGCAATACGCTCTAGGCCGAGGGTGGCAATTACAAGTGGTTAAGTAATTGGACATTCCTTTTTAAGGGCCTCATAGCCAAGCGGCTTTGTATGTGACCGTGGTGGGTGTGAGGTTCCGGGTTCGATTCCCGGTCCGAGTGTAAATTTATATTTATTCTCGGCCTTTGGTAGGGCTGTGCGGTGCCGGGCGAGTGTTTAAACCGTACATAGTGGGCACAGTTGAGATTCTATAGTGTGCAGTGGGCACCCAACTATATCGATACTCCTGTGTAGGCTTAGAACGTAGCAATACGCTCTAGGCCGAGGGTGGCAATTACAAGTGGTTAAGTAATTGGACATTCCTTTTTTTAAGGGCCTCATAGCCAAGCGGCTTTGTATGTGACCGTGGTGGGTGTGAGGTTCCGGGTTCGATTCCCGGTCCGAGTGTAAATTTATATTTATTCTCGGCCTTTGGTAGGGCTGTACGGTGCCGGGCGAGTGTTTAAACCGTACATAGTGGGCACAGTTGAGATTCTATAGTGTGCAGTGGGCACCCAACTATATCGATACTCCTGTGTAGGCTTAGAACGTAGCAATACGCTCTAGGCCGAGGGTGGCAATTACAAGTGGTTAAGTAATTGGACATTCCTTTTTCGTGGTGGGTGTGAGGTTCCGGGTTCGATTCCCGGTCCGAGTGTAAATTTATATTTATTCTCGGCCTTTGGTAGGGCTGTACGGTGCCGGGCGAGTGTTTAAACCGTACATAGTGGGCACAGTTGAGATTCTATAGTGTGCAGTGGGCACCCAACTATATCGATACTCCTGTGTAGGCTTAGAACGTAGCAATACGCTCTAGGCCGAGGGTGGCAATTACAAGTGGTTAAGTAATTGGACATTCCTTTTTGGGGGTGATGGCGGCCGTTGTTACTGAGCCCTACTATGTGTCGCGACAGAGCTCATGGGTGGGGGACCTTCGAGGTGATGCGGCTGTGATTGCTCGGCCGCATGGACCTCCTCTCTCTCTAAGAGAGAGAGGTTCTGGGTTTGTTCTGGCTGATTGGGGGGAATGGACGTTCGTCGGAGCGTATTTTTCCCCCAATGAGCGTCTGAGCCATTTCGAGGGTTTCCTTGATGCCATGGGCCTGGCCATACGGGGGGCTCTTCCGCGGCCCCTTATCCTCATGGGAGACCTTAATGCGAGGTCTCCCACCTGGGGTGACAGGGTGTCGTGTCGGAGGGGCCCGGTTCTGGAGGAGTGGGCGGCGGAGTTGGGCCTCGTATTCTTAAACGAGGGAACGGAGCCCACCTGTGTCCGCCCACAGGGCAGTTCAAGGGTGGATGTGACCCTTGCTTCTGCGGCGGCGGCCCGGGTAACGACGGCATGGACTGTGCTGGACGGAGTGGAGACCCTATCGGATCATCGTTATATCCAGATGTGGGTCTCCACTTCGATGAGGTGGGATGTGCGGGGGCAGACTCGGATGAGATTTCCTCGCTGGTCCATAGGCCGACTGGACCGTCAGATTGCGCAGGAGGTGGCAATTGTCGAGGGGTGGTGTGCGCCCACTGGTGTTCTGGATGTAGATGAAGGAGCTGGCAGACTGAGCCTAAGTCTCCGAAGGGTGTCGGATGCGGCAATGCCCAAATGGAGGCCGCCGAAGGGGAGGAGAGCGGTCTACTGGTGGACATCGGAGATTGGCAATCTCCGAGGCGCATGTGGTGAGGCCAGAAGGGCCTACTACAGGAGCCGCCGGAGAAGGGGAGATAGCCCCAATGTCACGGAGGGCCTTCGGTTGATCTATAATGATCGCAAGAAGGCTCTCCAGGGGGCTATCTGTGAGGCAAAGGAAAGGACTCATCAGGAGATGCTTCGGGGGTTGAATGATGATCCATGGGGGCGCCCCTACCGATCGGCTCGTAAGAGGCTGAAAGGTACGGGGATGCCTCTCGTGGAGAGTCTGGAACCGACCTTCCTGAAGCGGGTGGTGGCGGATCTGTTTCCTTTGCCTTCTGACACTATCCCTCTGAATATGGCGGCGTCTGTGGGGGATGTGGCGGGCGGAGAGGAAGGGATAGCTCCGGAAGTCTCTGATATAGAGATGGAGGCTATCCTTACCCGTCTCAAAGCCCGCAAGAAAGCACCTGGCCCGGATGGTGTGCATGCGCGTGTCCTGGCAGTAGTCCTCCCTCATATGGAGGTCTCCGTCCGGGAGTTGTACACCGCGTGTTTGCGCGGTGGACGGTTCCCGGTGGCTTGGAAGACGGGACGACTGTGTCTCGTGCGGAAGGAGGACCGCCCGGCGGACAGTTCGGCGGCTTACCGCCCTATTGTCCTTTTGGACGAGGCGGGCAAGGCGCTGGAGTGGGTCGTGGCGTCTCGGTTGTGCCGGCACCTCTCTGTTGAGGGGCCGGATCTGAGCGAGGCACAGTACGGCTTTCGGGCGGGTCGGTCGACGCTAGATGCTCTTCGGGACCTGAGGTCTCACACCGGTGGGGTGGTTAGCGGGGGTGGAAGGGCATTGGCAGTATCATTAGATATTGCCAATGCCTTCAATAGTCTCCCTTTTGGCGTGGTTGGAGAGGCCCTTGAATTTTTTGAGGTCCCTCTGTATCTGCGCCGGATAGTGGGGGACTATTTTGCGGAGAGACGGATCGTGTACTCCAATAGAGAGGGCACGGTCTGTTACCACCCTGTGCGGTGTGGGGTACCTCAAGGCTCGGTCCTAGGGCCACTCCTGTGGGACATGGCCTACGATTGGGTATTGCGGGGCGCGCTTCTGCCAGGATTGCGCGTCTTCTGCTATGCAGACGATACCCTCGTAGTGGCCAGTGGGGCAAGCTATGGGGAGGTGGCTCGACTTGCAACGGTTGGCACCTCCCTTACTGTTAGACGGATAGGGGCCCTGGGACTTAGGGTGTCTCTCGATAAGACGGACGCCCTATTGTTCCATGGCCCTAGGAATGGTCCACCTCCTGGGGCGGTCCTGATGGTGGAAGGAGTAAGGGTTCCGGTGTCGTCCAAGATGAAATACCTTGGTCTCGTCTTGGACGGTCGCTGGAACTTTGAGGCCCACTTTAAGGCTCTCGGGGGGAAGTTAGTGGGGGCAGCGGGGGCGCTAGCAAGGCTTCTGCCTAATATTGGGGGCCCTCAGCAGAGTGTACGGAGGCTGTACTGCGGTGTCATACGCAGTATGGCCTTGTATGGGGCCCCAATATGGGATGATAGGCTGGGGGCGAAGAACCGCGCCCTGCTCAGGAGGCCGCAGCGAGTGATGGCGGTTCGGGCAGCTCGCTGCTATCGGACTGTCTCATTCGAGGCGGCGTGCCTGTTGGCGGGGACTCCGCCCTGGGAGTTCGAGGCGGTGGCCCTAAGTGGCCTGTATCGTCTCAAGTGTGAGACGAGAGCAGATGGCCGATGGGCCGAATTGGTCGGACCAGCGAGGAGGCAAGCCAGGGAGGACACCTTTAATAGGTGGGCCCATGATCTGGCTATGCCAAGGGCGGGTTTAAGAACAGTGGAGGCGATTCGCCCATTTTTACGGGAATGGGTGAATCGTCCGGGTGGGGCTGTGTCCTTTCGGATGGCGCAGATGCTGTCCGGGCATGGGTGCTTCGGACGGTTTCTGCACAAGGTGGCGGGACGGGAAATCCATCCCATCTGCCACCATTGTGGCGCCCCGGAGGACACGGCGGAGCACACCCTGGCTGAATGTGCCACTTGGTCGAGGCAACGCCACGACCTAGTGTCGGTCATCGGGACGGACCTCTCGCTACCGAGCGTTGTTGCAGCAATGCTTGGTAGCCAAGAGGCATGGCGAGCGGTAGCTTTCTTCTGTGAGCGCGTTTTGCTGCAGAAGGAGGCTGCTGAGCGTCAGCGGGAGGTGTGTGGCGATGGCCGGAGGGGTTGTGCTCGGCGAAGGCGTGGCGTGGGCGCGGGGGCTGGACGCGAAGAGCGTACGCCCAACAGCGTTCAGCTGCGCCGTCGTTGAGCCCTTATGCGGACATATTCGCCTGAATTCCCTGGGTTGAATGCCTTGTGCGACCCCCGGGGAATTCAATGCGGTGCCAGATGTCATTCATTCAGAATGGATGTGTCTGGCACTGCAGGTGATATGGAGGGCCTAGGAGGAATTTTTAGTGGGTCGGGTTTCTCCCCTCTGGTTAGCAGAGGGATAAGAGATAACCATCCCCACAGTCCCCGCGGTAGCGACTGCATACGCCCGCGGGCCTGCAATTGTGCATTTTAACCTCCTTCATAAAAAAAAAAAAAAAAAAGGTTAGGTTAGGTTAGGTTAGGTTAGGTTAGGTTAGGTTAGGTTAGGTTAGGTTAGGTTAGGTTAGGTTAGGTTAGGTTAGGTTAGGTTAGGTTAGGTTAGGTTAGGTTAGGTTAAGGGCCTCATAGCCAAGCGGCTTTGTATGTGACCGTGGTGGGTGTGAGGTTCCGGGTTCGATTCCCGGTCCGAGTGTAAATTTATATTTATTCTCGGCCTTTGGTAGGGCTGTACGGTGCCGGGCGAGTGCTTAAACCGTACATAGTGGGCACAGTTGAGATTCTATAGTGTGCAGTGGGCACCCAACTATATCGATACTCCTGTGTAGGCTTAGAACGTAGCAATACGCTCTAGGCCGAGGGTGGCAATTACAAGTGGTTAAGTAATTGGACATTCCTTATTAAAAGGGCCTCATAGCCAAGCGGCTTTGTATGTGACCGTGGTGGGTGTGAGGTTCCGGGTTCGATTCCCGGTCCGAGTGTAAATTTATATTTATTCTCGGCCTTTGGTAGGGCTGTACGGTGCCGGGCGAGTGTTTAAACCGTACATAGTGGGCACAGTTGAGATTCTATAGTGTGCAGTGGGCACCCAACTATATCGATACTCCTGTGTAGGCTTAGAACGTAGCAATACGCTCTAGGCCGAGGGTGGCAATTACAAGTGGTTAAGTAATTGGACATTCCTTTTTAAGGGCCTCATAGCCAAGCGGCTTTGTATGTGACCGTGGTGGGTGTGAGGTTCCGGGTTCGATTCCCGGTCCGAGTGTAAATTTATATTTATTCTCGGCCTTTGGTAGGGCTGTACGGTGCCGGGCGAGTGTTTAAACCGTACATAGTGGGCACAGTTGAGATTCTATAGTGTGCAGTGGGCACCCAACTATATCGATACTCCTGTGTGAGGATGGCAATTACTAGTGGTTAAGTAATTCAACATTCCTTTTTCCCTGGGTTGAATGCCTTGTGCGACCCCCGGGGAATTCAATGCGGTGCCAGATGTCATTCATTCAGAATGGATGTGTCTGGCACTGCAGGTGATATGGAGGGCCTAGGAGGAATTTTTAGTGGGTCGGGTTTCTCCCCTCTGGTTAGCAGAGGGATAAGAGATAACCATCCCCACAGTCCCCGCGGTAGCGACTGCATACGCCCGCGGGCCTGCAATTGTGCATTTTAACCTCCTTCATAAAAAAAAAAAAAAAGGTTAGGTTAGGTTAGGTTAGGTTAGGTTAGGTTAGGTTAGGTTAGGTTAGGTTAGGTTTTTTTTTTTTTTTTTTTTTTTTTTTTTTTTTTTTTTTTTTCCCTTTTAATTGTTAGTAGGCCTACCATCCCCGGCGACTAACGCCCCGGGGCCGAGGAAGCTAAGCTAAAGTACAGCTTGAAGTCTTTATTGATGTAAAAAACAAATATATACATTGGGCGTGAATTAGGTGGTTGAGGGTTGGTTTTGCTATTTGATACAATTCTTTTCCCTCAACCACCTGAACAGAGTCCGCGTCTTAAAACTAGTAATTATATAAAGTGAAAGTAAACATTTTTATAAATTATTTGTACTTAAGTAAGTAGGTTATTACAAAAAAAATGTTTTACTATTAAACTAAAAAAATTGTGTTTATAATTATTCCAGTATTAAGAATTGAACGCGGGTCGGTTGATGAGGGTTGGTTCTGCTATTAGATACAATAACCTTCCCTCAGCCGCCCAATTTAAGTCCGCCTCTTAATACCAGCACATATTGAACAAAGAAAACAGTTTAATCTATACATCATCGTTAGGCAATGCAAAACTTAATTTAAGCAGAGATATGCTTTAGTAATTGCGCTTATAAATAGCTATGCAGGTGTTAGAGTAGGACACGGGTAGGTTGTTAAGGGTCGGTTCTGCTATTAGATACAATAACCGACCCTCAGCCGCCCGGTTTAAGCCCGCTACTTAACACCAACATTTAGTATTACACAAAGAAAAGTTTGACATTATTAAACATAAAGAATAAAGAAAAAATAAAAAGTTTTACATTTACTTTTACAGTTGATACAAAGCTAAATTTGAACAAAGATGAATTATGATTAATTATTGCGCTTATAATTATGCAAGTGTTTAGCGTTGGACACGGGAAGGTTGTTGAGGGCCGGATCTGCTATTAGATACAATAACCGACCCTCAGCCGCCCGGTTTAAGCCCGCTACTTAACACCAACATTTAGTATTACACAAAGAAAAGTTTAACATTATTAAACATAAAGAAAAAATAAAAAGTTTTACATTTACTTTTACAGTTGATACAAAGCTAAATTTGAACAAAGATGAATTATGATTAATTGCGCTTATAATTATGCAAGTGTTTAGCGTAGGACACGGGAAGGTTGTTGAGGGCCGGATCTGCTATTAGATACAATAACCGACCCTCAGCCGCCCGGTTTAAGCCCGCTACTTAACACCAACATTTAGTATTACACAAAGAAAAGTTTAACATTATTAAACATAAAGAATAAAGAAAAAATAAAAAGTTTTACATTTACTTTTACAGTTGATACAAAGCTAAATTTGAACAAAGATGAATTATGATTAATTGCGCTTATAATTATGCAAGTGTTTAGCGTTGGACACGGGAAGGTTGTTGAGGGCCGGATCTGCTATTAGATACAATAACCGACCCTCAGCCGCCCGGTTTAAGTCCGCTACTTATCACCAACATTAATATTACACAGAGAAAAGTTTTATATTTTTAGGCATAAGAAAGTTCTACATTTACCCATACCGTTGATATAATGCTAAATTTAAGCAAGGATGAGCTATAATTAATTGGGCTGATAATTATGCAGGTGTTAAGAGTTGGACACGGGTAGGTTGTTGAGGGTCGATTCTGCTATAGGATACAATAACCGACCCTCAGCCTCCCAGTTTAAGCCCTCTTCTTAACACAAGCCTTTAATATTACACAGAAAAGTTTTACATTATTAAACATAGGAAAGTTTTATATTTACAGTTAATACAAGGTTAAATTTAATCAGAGATAAGCTATAGTGAATTGTGCATGTATATATTAAACCTAGTAGTGAAATAAACCGTAACTAGTTACAGATCGAGACTAAAATGATCTGTAACTAGTTATACAAATGGTATTAGTCGTACAGTGAAATAGAGTTGAGATTATAGTAAAATAAAAATATACAATGAAATAGAATTGAACTTATAGTAAAATTAGAATCGAGTCAATTTGTTTAGTACAAATGGTATTAATGCAGTAAAGTAGGAATTAAATTTATTGTTTAATGAAAAATAAAATGAATAAAATTGAGATTATAGTCTAACATAGGTTAGTAGTAGTTGATAATTGAATCGAAGTTAAATAGTATAGTTAAGATAGTGGGTATTATAGTTGTAAAAAGTGTAAAAGGTGATAGATGAATAGAGGTAACTTTATACATTTTTGTATTTTTGTAGGGGTGAGGGTGGATTATTTGCAAATTAATTATTGATTGAGAATGTAAAATATAAAATATCATTGTAAGCTTTGATAGAGCACACAAGGTTGGGAAGGGTTGTGTTGTTTAATAAGGGGTAAGGATTGTGGATGTTTTTGTGTTTTTGTGTGGATAGGTGCCCTAGAGGAGGTGCAGCGTGTAAAGGTCGTCGTGAATTTAATCGTTTTTAGTTTGTAAGAGGTTTTGTGTAGGCAGACAAATGCCCCAGTGAAAGTGCTGCGCGTTGAGGTCGCTGTTAATGTGAGTGTTTAATTCAATGTGTAATTGTGTTGTTTAATATGAAATTAGTGTTTTGTGCATGTTTTAAATGTAGTTAATTTTTGCCTCAACGCGGGCCCGCATGGCTGTAACTTTGGGGCACTTGTCTGAGTCGGCGCGGTGTAGGGTGCCAGTGTTGGTGTTAAATTGTTTGTTGTGTTCGGCGCAGTTGGTGCAGTTGTGTACTTCGGCCTTGCACTCCGCAGTAGGGTGGTGAGCGGAGCATTTGGCGCATGTGGGTGTGGTATTGGGGCAGCGGCTCTTTGTGTGTCCGAAATTTAGGCAGTTTTGACACTGCCTAAATGGTGAGAAGTTGTCGCTGTGGACCCGCTGCATCCCTATGTTAACTCTGCCTAGGTCGGCGAACGCCTTCCAAGCAGAGGGTGTAGTGTTTAGAACCGCGTTGTACAGTGTAGTGTTTCTGTTATTAGCAATGAATTTTACAGTGAATGTGTGCTTAGCTAGTGTGGTGTTCTGGTCTTTTATTGTTTTAATGAGTTCGAATTCAGGTATTGTTTTCTTTATGCCTTTTAGTATAATCATTGGGTCTATGCGCTTTTCCTCTTGGGTGTTTATTTTTGTGTTTTTTTGTAGTCGTGTGAGCGTGTGTAGTTTATGCTCTTCTCTTTCGAAAACGAGTTTTATCTTGTGTTTAGATAGCGGGGTGACCTTTAAGGGGGCGTATCCGCCCTCTCTGAAATTGACTGTTCTACTAATTTGTGTGAGTATTTGTTCTGCTGTGTCGAGACCCTCTCCAGACACGATGATGGAAGGCCCTGCAGGGGGTTTGGGGGTGGCGGCGGCCTTAGCGTAGGATTGATGAATATTACGCGGGTCCGCCG